>NC_044349.1:23293935-25693935 GCF_007364275.1 Archocentrus centrarchus | reverse complement strand
TGAAACCTTAAATATTCTCTGAATTATTTATTCTGTGAAGAATATTCAGAAAAACTTTAGTGAATGCTCTCTTTGGGATTTCTAATTATTAAACAAAAATAATATACTTTTTTAGACTTTCATATGACCTCTAAAAGTTTTGTTATTGAACAATATGACCTTAGGAAATGTTGCTGGAATAGTGAAACTTTCCCTTTGTTTCCCAAATATGAATTAAAAAGTACTTATTTCCCGTGTTTCTAAAAACATTATTGCCAAAGCATCAAAATAGAATTATTTTTCTTTTTATTATTATTATTATTATTATTATTATTATTATTATTATTATTATTATTATTATTATTATAAGTAGACATTTAATGTAGGTGTAACTGTTTAAAGTTCTCATTCAGTAGTTGTGTTGTAATTGATTTTACTTTCACCTCTTCTGCATTACGAGTGTGTTCAAACGCATCATTCCCTTTCTATCTGAGCTCTCAGCATTTCCGAGGTGTGTATGAACGCAGCATGACGCCGCCTGTGTGGTGGCTCATTACATTATCTGGCAACTGGAGTGGCAGCGGATAGAGGAGAGGGGATCCCCGGGATTTTTTTTTTTACAACGAAGCCAGCTAAACACACAACAGACAACTTAAAATTGCGGGGGAAGTCAGTCAAGATCCTCCTAGACTCCGTAAGTTCACGCAGCGTTATTTAATTATCATGTAACGTAATTTAGGATTTTAAAATTTCAATTAAAATATGACGACGACGGAAGTTTCTCTATCGCTGTTAGCTTGGCTAACCTAAGTTAAGCTAGCTAGCGTAGCTTGATCTCAGCTAACGTGCGAGGTAACAGTATGTGTGTCGCACAGCTACACACACACACACACACACACACATCTACCGAGTGCACCCACGAACCAGCCTCAAAAGTACAGAAATATTAACCAAAACTTCACAGCAAAACTTGTACATGGATGCAGTAATATTAGTAAATAATGTAAGTCACTCTGTTTATTCACCTGTTTTGAAACAGCAGAACTCTGAGGTAAAACTGTCATTTTCTGTGTGTAATTAGCGCTCGATTGTTTGTGAATAAATTTAGCGACTGTCTGCCTTCAGACTAGTGGCCGGGGAGATTGTGTTAGCAGGCTAACTTAGCTGCCTAGCTAGCCTTGTAACACTAGCTGCTCACTTGAGACGGGGTCGGTTTCATTGTCTGTCGTGTATCGCTATTTGTACAGACAATCGTGCTATAAAAAAAAATAACATTTTTGTCATAATATTCAAAGGACCATAGGCTGCAAGGTTCAGCTCCTTTCCTCTAATCCCCCTAACTGCTGATAATCACAATGGGCTGTTAGCTCGTGATAGTTAGCCACTGGTTTTGTAGCCGGACAGATGGACAGGTTGTTGTTGGCAAGCCAAGTTAACGTTAGCATGCGATAGCTTGTTGTTGTTTGATGGGTTAGTTGAAATTGGGCAGCTTTTCTTTTAAGCAAAGTTGAGTCACTAAAGTTTATGAACATCATAACCAGTATTGTGACCGGATAATATTAAGCCTGCTGTGCCTTTTTGATCGTGGATGGGTATGGTTATGGCTTTATGAGCCATTGATCTCAGAACTTTGTCAGATTAGCTCAACCGTGAAAAGCCTTTTTATGGAGGCGTAATGGTGGACGGTAATGCCTCCGTCGGGTTGGTGTGTCCACGACAGCTTGGTATCTATCACCCACGCCAGACCATGGTCAACTTAAACGCCTACTTTTGTTCTTGGAATACCAGAATAGGAATGTTTGTGTAACTCAGATAAAAATCAGACCACTTCATGTGTGAAATGAAACGTCTTACAGTCAAGTTAAGGGCACCCTCTGTAGCTGCTGTACCGTGCATTTCCCGTTGAAGTCAGGCGTTCCTGTTGTTTTAATCGTTTGAGAATAATTGTGAGACGTTTCTAAACTATCAAGGCTTGCAGTTACACTGCTTGATCTTAGTGTTGGAAGCTGCTTTGTGTAGGCGCCTTATCTACAGAAATCTGTGAATCATGGGTCATGTTATTTGAGTCGGTAAGTTAGTTTTGTTTTCACCTGGCCTTGAGGTGTGTCTCCCAAGCTGAAGAGAAGTGGGCATTTATCCCCACCTCTGCTGTGCATGTACCCTCCTGTTTATAGCAAGCAGACAGTTGGCACCCTTGGCTAGTGATGGGGGGCGACACGTGTCTCTTTGCATTTTATGATGGGCCTTGGATTTGCCTGAGGAGTGGTGCCTCTTAAGAAAAACCCTCCTGAGAGTGATGTAACTAGACAGGCATGACTCGAGATCCTCTCATATTCTGCCACATCGGGATTGAAACATTTAAAAATACACATCTATTTTCCACCAACCAGTAATATATTTTTGCTTTTGCCATTCTCAAATCTCAAGGGTGCCTTGCTCATCTTTGTCATTGTTAAGTTTATTGTGGTTAGGGTTACCCTTGGAGTTTGCTGGTCATTATGTTTGGAATTTAATCTTACTGTTTTTTTTTTTTTTGATTGATTTTTTTTTGTTTTCCAGTTGTGTATTAGTTATGACTTTGAGCTGAATTGTTAGCATGAAAGTGAAGCATCATAATACAGGTTTTTACATTCAGTCCATTGTTATGACCATTTTAATGGCTCTAAATGGAAAGCCTTGATTTCTTTTTGCCATTGTGTTAAATTTTATAGTGAATTTATGGTCATTACAAAGACATTAAAAGGTATCCCAGCCATTTCGATCATGAACATAGAGAGTAAGTAGAAATTAAAAGATGAAAGCTATTCTTAGTCCCAATCCTTAGTCTTTCTGTTACTTGTTCTAATGGCTATAAGCAATATGTAGCCCTATATATCTTTGCAGGATTGTATTGCTTAACTCTTGCTATCATCCATATCCAGCTGAGGTGTCAAAGACTTGAAGTTTCTAACTGTGTGTTTTTATATTTATATATAATATATAAAAATAAAAGAAATGTAAGGATGGTTGCGGAATATCCTAGTACATAGTACCTTTACTGTGAGATATAGTTATAATATATTAGTATAAGCATTTATAATAGTATTTTGGAAAAAAATGTACCACAGCTATCAATTCTGGTGACAACCCTACTTGGCAGTGCACTTAGCAAAAGATTTAGCTTACATTAGCAATGCATACTTACCTGTTTGTTTTTGTTGTGTGTGTGTGTGGAATTTTTTTCCATTTAATCTCAGTGCTGGTCTCTACTGCATTTTGCTTTTCTCCTGTGCTCTCTGTTTCCACATTTCCATGTTTCCCTTCTACTCTGCTCCATGTTTGTTCCACCGTAATGCATGCATACATAGCAAAGCACAGTAGTGTGGAGGAGAGAAAGATGAAGTAAAGAAAATGTTAGTTGAATTGATGAGTTTGTTATTGTAAGGGAAAATTCACTTGTATACATTTCTTGAATACTTGCCTTACATTTTTACATAGCACCACATGTTGCATAAGCAACCACCTTGCTCTCTTGGGAAATTTTCATCGTGTGATTTCACCAGCTGGAGTTTTTGAATAAATGGAGTTTGATTGGCTGGTGCTTTAAAAGTTAAAATGGCCTCAAATCTTCAAATCAATGCAACAAAAGCAAAACAATCTGGATCTATAGTTTGGTGTGACAGTGGATGACTTTCAAAGTGATTCATTCACCATTCAAAGTGAATGAGAGGTGAGAGAATTAAAGCCTGAAACTCATACATGTGAGTGCAATTTATAGTGTAATAAAAATTAGCTTAACACCTGTTAATCAACATGTAACACGTTTGGAGTAACACATGTTAATCTGTATAAATACTTAAATTTTGGTTTATCTAATTGACTAGCACTTAGCCTTAGCCTCTGTCCAAAGCACTCCGTTCATTGTGAATTTTTTTCATGTTATGTGACTTTTTCTTTCTCCTGACTTGACTGAATGGCATTCTCTTCTTGTGCTTCCTGTTTTATAAATTAAGCATTATTTTTTTTTGCTCTCTTGGTCAAGTAAACACATGCAGTGTTGACAGTGTGGACCAGCGCTGTTTCTCCCTTCAACTTGCAAGAGAACTTGAGAGTGCAGCTGAGGTTAGACGAAGGTACTAGTTTGCATGTTCTCAATCTCTACATAGTAAATGAAGCATCGGTGTGGCCTTGCATCTGAGACATTTCAAGACATGAGGGGATTATTTTCATGAAAATATATTAATATAAGTTGATGAATACAGATTAAAAATATAATTGGTGTAATCTATACTTGGAGAGGTTTGCTGATAGTTTCTTAGTCACCTAGTGTGGAAAACACTGTGACATAGCTGCCAGTCAGGTTGAGGCCAGACATTTTGAGACGGCTAACAGGAAATGCTGATGAAACTATGATGGCTTAGTAGAATCAGTTTCCTGTCTGGTGTCAGTGTGAATGAAAGGCCAGGGACTGTTGTTTTATTTGTTTTAATCTCACAGTGATCTCATCACAAATGAGTAAAATAGTGAGAGATGTTAATTGAAAGCGAAAATTGACATTCTGTTGTGTAGGAGTAGTTCACTTTGGAATCTTGTTTTCTTTCAATTTCTTGACAGTTCATTAATATCTTTTTGCTACAATAAGCTTATTACTGTATACTAAATTTTGCTTTGTTTTGCTGAAGGTGTGTATGTGATATGATTCTTAGGGTTACACTGGGTGATATTTTGGAGTGATGTTTCAGCTAAGTAAAGTAACTTTTTTTTTTTTTTTTCCTTCTTCTTCTTAATAGTCTGAATGTTTTTTTTATTTTTTTTTTATGTTCTCCTAAGAAATTGTCTTTCTGGTAATTGTATCAGATGCCAGAGAACAGTCATCAATGTATCAGCCAGGGGTTCCCACCCAAAGGCCTTGGGGAATTCTTTGGCCTCTGCAGAGGAATCCTTCATTGTTTGAACTGAATGATTTCTTGTTTACCCTGTTGGACTTCATCAGTCATATGCACTTACAATGAGATCACTCCGTTTCAAACAGTTTAAAGTACAGCGTGTTGATTGATAAGTTTGGCACTGTTTAATGAAACCCTTTTGACTTTTTAGTTCCACTTTAAATAAACTGTATGTGATATTCCTGTAGTCAGTGGCCACCTATTGACTTGTTGAGACAGTGATTTAGCAATTAACAAGTGTAGCTAGTACAACTGCCCTGCATACCTGAAGAGGAACTTTTAATTGTGGGAGTTAAAATAAGTTATTCAGTTAAGACATATATTTCATATTCTTTGAGCACTACTTAAATTGAAAGTTGTGTGTTTTAAATGTCATACAGTACACAAAAATACTACAGGACAAAGAAGAACATTGAGATATGAGTGAAACAAACTAAAATGAAACTTTTTCAGTAGTCAATTTCCACAATAGATTTTGGCATGTATTGTGGGTTTCAGTGTATTCCTTTCCCTACTTGACATCTCTAAAAATAACAGTGTACTGCATATCCATCTAGTATTGAGTGAGAGCCTCCAGTTTTGCTCCTTTTTAGAGTTGCTGTATGCTACAACCACATTTCCTCAATTTTAATTCATGCAACACTTACGGTAATATGCGTTTAATGGGGGTTTCCCAAACACTGGATGCTGCCTAAACAACCGCCTACATGCAGCACATATGTGCTGTCTGATTGGCCACTTCCACAACTAAACATCTTAAGTTAATTTAGGGTTAGGTACTATTTGTTTTGACATCTGCAGCCAAGCATATTCTTGAGGCTTTAAGCTGGACTTGGTATATTGACATAAAATATCTATTCATTTTAACAATGTTAATGTAAATATTGCTACTCTTTGGTTCCCAATATGAACAGTATTGTCTAAAATGGGTATCTCTTCCTGTATAAGGAATACAGTTTATGGAATACACATTTTTTTCAGGCTGCCTCATACAGCTGCTTCCATTGTGGGGGCAGGGCGAACATGACAGTTCTCGAACTCGCAGTGCAGCAAGCAGGCCGACCGGCAACTTGGATACACGTCATAACAAGGCATGAGTCCAAGAGGGGACCAACGGTCCTAGCTGACTCCCTGCCACATGGTTGAATTGTGTGAGTTCTGTGTACATGTAATTTTATTAGTGCACTGTCTGCCTGGCATAAAAGTAATCAAAACTAGGGTTAATAACATGATTTGTGGTGTTAGGTTTCTCTAGTAGAAAGTGAAGAGTAGTAGACATGGATCATGTTTGGAAAGTCACATCTGTGGATAGCAGTTGTAAAGTAACGGTATGAAAAACCGGGGCAAATTTTATAGTGTCACACCAGGTAAACAATTGTAAAAAAAAATAGCTCTCAAATGTTAATCTTTGTGCCGGAGTACTGTGAGGTGGGCCACACATTGTGTTCTTCCACTTCACAGTACACTAAAGATGAAGTTATCATTCTGGAAGCGGAGTGTCATTCCCACTTCAGTCTTTTAGTTCAAACTATCTTTGAACATACAGCCAGCATAAAATTTATGTGACACAACAGATAAACACATGCCACTAACATCCGTAAATGTCATCATATTTACAGATAGTCCTGTGTCATTCCACAAAGCTAGTATCAGCCAATACAGTTTTTTTGGGGGAGAAATATTACTGCATCCCTACCTAATACTAGCAGATAGCATGAGAAAACTACTGGTATATGTGCCGAAACATACTGTTAAGTCTTAGATTCCTCCTAGCACCTCTGAAAGCTAATGAGTGGCAAGACAAAGAGAGAAGGTAGGGAAGACATGGGAGACAAATGAAAGATGACACTGCTAAGAATCTGGCCAAATATTGGGGCCAACTTGGTTTTGACAGCAGTTTGCTGGTTCTAAAGCATGACAAGGTGTTGGGTGTGGTTTAAAAAAAAAATGGAACAGGCATGCTTAAGGCCACACCCAGTGTTGATGCTGTAATTTAGAAAGGGTTAACCTGGGCCAGAAAAGGAATTTGAATCCCTGTTCCTTCTGTAGATGTAGGCCAAAGATATTTGCAAAAAAGACTACCAGTTGGTGACCACTGATCATTAAAGAGCTACAAATACTTCTACTGACTATTTTGAAAGCATATGCTCTGTACCTCTGAATGTGTTTAGATATTACCAAATAGAAGGGCATGGGAGAACACAAACGTCCCATGCAGTTGGATCAGCCATTAAACCGTCTTTAACTTGTCAGCTGTCTAGTACAAAGTCCAACTGTACCAGTTCATGGTGATGTGAGAAAAGTGCAGGAAATAGTGTGGTTGAATTCACAGCTGGCTTGTGGTCACCCTTTGTCCTTGTGCCACCCTCATTAAAACCAAATAAAGTATTTGCAGTAGGGAGAACGCGTCTAAAATGGACACGTTTCTTGCTGTGTGCTACTTTGAGACTTCAGACAGTGTCATGGACAGATTCTCCTAACAGGTTCAGGACTTCATGTGTGAATATGATTTAAATTTTTTATGAAAACTTGGATTGTGTAGACATCCAGCATCTAATTGCTACTGATGGCTTTTCTTCAAAAGGCATATAATGCTTGTAATGGTTGGGCTGCAGATTCCTGTGTACCAAACAAGTTACTCTGGAATATCAGGAAAAAGAAATGGGACATGGATGCTGCATTTTTGCTTTTGGACTTTATTTATAACATCTTGTCAACAGGGCTAAGTTATGGCACATCAGCCAACATACCCATCAATACAATGTGGAAAATGACAAGAATAAAAATGCCAAAGAGTAATTAACAATAGTTTTCCTCCATCCATGACCATTTCCAGTGCTGTTCTAGTCATCCTTATTACCAGATTTGTAACTGCTTATTGTGTACTTGCTCTTTGCACTGTGTGTGCAAAGTCTTTGCTTTAGATGCATTTTCTTTCATGTCTGAAGTGCTGCCTGAATGTGCATACTAACATTTTGATTTCTCAGCTATATTTCACAGTGTTTTATTTCCTGTGGTTTCTTGTTGTTTGAACCCCACCTAATCAAGGTCTTCTGAAACCTTATGATTTTCCTGCCTAACTCAGAACTATATCCACTCAAAAATGGATGTAATTTACCTGGTTCTGTTGTTAAACGCTATTCGCAGATGTTGCACTCAGCTTATAGATGCCTTTTTTTTTTTTTTTTTGCACCCTTTGAGCCCCCCCCCCCCCAATACTCTGGGCACTTCCTGCTACCATTCATTTCTAAAAGCTGTAATCTGATAGCAGTCTGCGTGTGTCCTGGCCCTCTGGTCTGTATGTGGGTATGTGCTTCTGGTTTTACAGGATTATGGAGTAACCATTTGGAAGCAATTTGGCTGAAATTGGAGATTATCCCTGTCTAGGAGTTTTGAAAACATTTAGCAATTCCTTTTTATTATAGCAAGTAAACATTTATGGTTAAAAACGTATCCAGTAATTTTGTGATTAGAGGTTTAGGAAGACTGCTTAAGAATGAACTGAGATGTTAAAGTGTGTTTTTTTTTTTTAGAGCTTTATGATTTAGATGTTCCTGTCATTTAATGCCCTGTACATTAATTTCTGTTAATTGTGTGAAACAGTTGCTCTGATGCAGAAAGTTTTATTTATTTTTGTATGTATGGCACATTCTGTCTGTGTATCCTTATCAAAATCCAGATGAGATGTGGGTAATGAGAATATGTGCTCTTCTTATTTCTTAGCTGTATTGATGAGGATAAATGGAAAAAGTACCAGTGTGTCCATGCTCATATTTTTTTCTCATATATCTGCATTCTTTTATGATCATGTACAGAAGTCTGCTTTCCTTTACCTGGACTTACTGCTGTTGTCATCGTCATGTTGCTGAGGGAGAATCCAGGTGGAGACGTGTGCACACGTGCATAGATTCTGTGTGGCTTCAGTTCTCACTTACACTCACACACACAGCCACACACACTCTCACTCAGAGGCAGCCTGGCAGATTCAGGGTTAAAGGCTTCCATTTTGTTAGGTAACACCCTAATGGTCTGATCTGTCAGTGGCGTTAAAATGGCAGGGGCTTAACCCTTGGCGTTCAGGACACAACCAGTAGGGGCATACATGCACTTATGGGCTCGCCGAGTCTATAACAGAACAACTGAGGAGTGTGCGTGAGTGAGGAAGGGAAGGGTAGCGAGAAGGACGGAGAGTGTGCAAGTGTGTGTGTGTGTGTGTGTGTGAGAGTGAGAGAGAGAGAGAGAAGACAAGGAAGAGTATTTTTCACTTGGGTACAGTGAGATTATGGCTCAGCTAACCACATGTGCTCTGCACCCTTCTCCCTCCCCCAACCATGGCACCACCTCAGCTGGGTCCCTGCCCCCATTCCTAGCCTGGTGCACAGATTAGCATAGGTAGCCTTTTTTTGTTGTTGTTTTCTGATGATGTTCCAAAGGAAAAGGGAGGTGCCATTTTTGAAAATATTTTAAGAAACAAAACAAACAAACAAAAATACCTGTTTGTGGTGGCACGTAGTAAGTAATTGCTCTGATTTTTAAGATCACCATAAGATCATTACTTGGTTATATCTGCTAGTATTGTAACTGGCTGTTTAAGTGATTAAGGCCAGTGCCCCTTAGCTACATATGAAGCAGTTGCTGCTTTGCTTTTATTGCGCAGTAATAATCTATAGTTGTATTGCTTTTATTGGACAATATAATTGTTGTTTCCTCTTGTACTGAACCCTAAGGACACAACTGAAAACCCCCAGTTTTTTTTAAAAATGTCTGTTAATGTGTTGCCTGGCTGGGTCCATTCCCAGTGGGAGAGATCATTACAGTGCTGGAGATGAGAGGCTAGCACGCTACCTGAGGGTATGAGCTTTTGCCATTGATCTGTCTCTGTGAACTGCTGGACACAATGGGAGCTCTGACTGAAAATAAAATGTGAAGTGTCAGTCCAGGTCACAAGATTTCCATTGCTTTTACGCAACTGTATTTTATCCTATCGCACTGCATGCCCAGATAGGTGATTTATTGCTAGCCTATATGCCACTTACGGAGAATTGTGAATGCATTGAAAACGTTGATTTGTGCAAGCACTTTTGGTGGCATTTGAGAAGCAAACACTTTGGCACAAAGCTTTTAATTTGTGTGTGTGTGTGTGTGTGTGTGTGTGTGTGTTTTTTTTTTTTTTAATAAGTTCAGTTTATGTGCAGTAGAGTCTGGTCTCGCTTACAGCCCTTAACTTGTTATTTTTTTATGTTTTTTGTGTTTTGTTTTAGTCTAAAATCTGCTTTGCCCTCAGGCCTTATTAATCTGGGGAGACATGCATCCACTCCTCCTCCACGGTCTCTTGAGAGAAACAGACACAGATAACTAACCACCATTTGGTCCTCATCTAACCTCTTCCTCATTTTCTCATCATTTTGGTTTCTGCTGTTGGTACTACCCATATGTTAAAGAGGTGGATCTTCATTATGTAGTTGGTTACACTGGCATCCAGTCAGGTGGGGATTCATTTCTTGTGAAATAGTGGGCCAGTGTCATGTGAAACGAGTAGTTAGCCGATCGCCAGCAGCTAGTGCACATGGAAAATCTTTCCACTGTATTTAGTCAGGCCGTGAGTCCTAAACTTTGTAACTTCATTAAATGTATTTTCTAAATGCTTTTTTTTTTTTTTTACATGCATGAGCTATAAACATTAAGAGGTTTATTGTATATTTTTAGATTAGTTATGCTCTGTTAACCATTTTATACACTTAAAAAAATAAAGTAAATGTACCAGGACAATATTATAATTTGACACCATTTTATTATGGTTTAATGTTTGAAGTATGAAATAGACTCCTTGCTGTCTAACCATGTAGGGATGAGAGCAACTAATCATCACTGTCATTAGTCTGCACCAGATGTATTAGTCAGTTAGCCTAATTGTTAAGATTTTAATTGATGCCCAGTGCCAATGGTTGTCCTAAATGTTACACAGCCATCTGCCACCAGATAGGGCTGCACCCCTGACATGTCATAACTCTGTTAACCTTGGCCTGATATTTTTATTAGGTCTGATATTGTTAGTTATTTTTTTAAGTTTTATAACTTACTGTAACCTGAAGCACACCTCCTGAGAAACAGCGTCATTTCCTTAATTAATTTAATTTCCTAGATTAATTTAATTCATTACCTTCCCACTTCCGTTATTTTGTGTGTTGAGCTGAAAAGGCTCAGAAATTGATCAACTTTCCATGGTCTTTGGTTGCCACGTTGCTGCTAGGCCGTTTCTTTCCTCAGTAGTGGGTTTGCATGGAAGAAGGGAGAGCTGCATCTACGTGTTTGTTCTACAGAGGGATGTTACGACTAACTGGCAGCCTTTGGACTGAAAAATAAAGCCAACATAAAACTTCTTTAAATTGGCACTTGAGGTTTCATTATACTATCCAAAATGTCTGTGGCTTTGTTTTGTTTTTTCCTCTTCAATGAAGAGGATCTCCTAGTATTTTTATTGAAGTGCACTAATAGTACCCGGTGGTATACTGCTAAATCCAGTAAGCTGACATGGCACTTAATAAAGTAATTTATGGCTTCATCCTTTATATACAGTCTGTGGCAATGACATGTGGATAGTGCTTTCTTAACAAAGTGCAATGTTTTTTTTTTTTTGTTTTGTTTTTTTAATAAAATCTTATTGCGTCAGCTTGTTTTTCACAAATCTTTTATGAACCTAATGGCACAATTTAAAATTTATGTAGTATAAGCCCAGCTATGACTGTGCCATATCATAATGTCCAATAATATGGTATACATTTTTACCTGATATAAAAGCGTCTTTTGATATCAGTGATATAGCGCACACCACAATGAGGCAAGTCCAGGTATGTCTGACAGTGAGAGCCCTGTGTCAGCTTCCGATGATGATTTAATAAAAAGGGAGATACTTCAGTAACTTTTGATGATGCTTTACTTGGAAGTACTTTTAATACATGTTGCTAAAGGTGGACGAAACAAGCTTGTTTTGCCACTTGAGGTAGAAACACACCATTGTGTATAACCTTCTTGTACATCCAGGAAGACAGGAGGAGAAGATGCTAGCAGCTGTTGTAAACAAACGGCTCAATCGAGCATTGCCAGAGCACTTGCTAGTTGCACTTCAAATGACAGGAGCAAATGGTGGATGGAAATTATTGATACAATTACGGTTAAGTAGCTGATTGAATAGACTGACCCAAAATACAACATCCCAGGTAGAAAATGCCTACGTGAATGCTGTGTTAATATCTAATCCCAGAGAGCAGTAAATAAGATGCACTATATAAACAGTGGTTGTCATACTTTCTGCGTTTTCATTAACGATTGTGGGCATTAAAAGGCAGAACTCATTCTTGGCTATGTAGTCCCAGGTAATGAGACTTGAGGTACTGGTTTCTCCAGGCATCTTCCAGTGGATTTGCTGATGGACAAGTCAGACCTGTTTGTAGGACTGTATTGTTAGTTTCTTGATTTTACATAAGTGATATATGGAGCTCTGGGAGCATGGAAATGTGCAGGAGTGCTAATGGTTAATTTAGCCAGGATTAGTAATTCCTCATTCCAAACACTGATATCCCAGTAGTCTAATGGGGCTTAGAAATTTGATTGTTTAAATTTGAGCAGAAAGATTTTTCTTGCCATAATGTGTTATCACTGAAGCTCTTAGATCTATAATATGTGCTCCTTATATCTTGGGCAGTGTCACAGTGTAGCACTAGCTCAAGTTTTGACTGCTTGGAGACTGTGGTTTTGTTTTGTTTTTTCTTTCCAACCCTCTTGAGTGTCACTGACATAGGTGGACTGTTTCCAGGCCTTGGTGGTAGTGAGGCCTTGTGTCTCAGGTCTTACCTGTTTTTGACACCTGGTATTTGCTTGATGCTCTTCTGAGTCATATGCGTCATTTTTTTTTTAATATTCATTTATTCATTTATATAATTTTGTTGTCTTGGTTGTCTATAATTCAAGTGAATTACCTTATATCTGTACATTATTTTCACACTCTACCATCTGTCCATCCATCCTTTTCTTTTGCTTACTTGCTTTTCGTAGGCTGTTTTAGCCCAGCCTGTCGCAGGGCTAACAGAGAGGCCAGCCTCTTGGTGTTAGCCCTGCAACATTCACACTCACATTCACCAATTTAGAATCACCAATTAACCTAACCCCACTAACTGCATTTATTTGGACTGTGGGATGAAACCAGATTACCCCGAGAGAGCCCACAGAAACACAGGGAGAACATGCAATCTCCACAGAGAGAGGTCCCAGCCAGATGGTAGATTCAAACTCAGGACCTTCTTGCTGTGAGGCAGCAACGCTAACCGCTCTTCCATTTGTTGTCTTTTAAAAGCTTAGTGTGATCGAGTTTGATGAAACAATGAAGATGCATCCCTCTCAGTTAGTCTGAAGTGTATACACAGCACATCACAGCATGGACAAGAATTGTTTGCCCCCCGTGTTGCTTAGCAGCAGTGCATCCATATTAACCATACAATTCATGATGCGGTCTTTGTCTTTGGGGGTGAAGGTAGCCACATGTCCCTAGATGGGGAAATAAGTAGCCACCTTCATCATAGTGATATTAAGATCTGACTGCACTGTCCCAAAGGGTTGTCACTTTCTACATTACATGGCTCACCACCACACTGTTAAAGCATGAGCAAGGTGCACTCACTACTTCCACAGTCTTTCTGCTTAAACTGTGATTTCTGAAGCAATGTGTGTGGTGTATATACACACCCACACGCAAGCTGTCATCTCTGGCAGATAGATGGCCTTTGTGTCCTGTGATGGTACAGCAGGGCACATCTGTCCTTGCGGCGTACCAGAGGAGAGTGCAGACGTATGCAAATAAACCTCAATGTTTAACTGTGCTATAGTTGCTTTATTTGAATGTGTTCTTCGGTTTACTTATTTGCTAACGTCTTAACTCAGTGTCTTGCAAAGTGTCAGGGACGCCTTTGTCTTAAAATAAAACTTGAGCTGAATAAACGGGGGAATTGTTAGAACCAGCTGCAGTCTTAGTGAACGCAGAGATTTGTAGAAATTGCTGAAAAGCAGTTTTATTTTCCCACCTTACAGTACAGTTCTTTCAGAGCCTTGTTTTACAGTTGGAGTATTCATGAGGATATTTTGTACACATTAACAAACTGTAATTTCACCAAAGAAATTTATTTTATTGTGGTGTTTTTGTCACAACTTTGTAACATGTACCAAAATTAAAAAATTGATAAAATATTTTAGAGAAATATAGATAATGGCGTGATTAAGAAGACTGACTATATATGGTAATATTTCTTACATATGATAGGACAAACAAAAATGAGTCCATTTGTGTCCTTAGAGTGGAGGGTCAAGTTGTAGAGATTTTTTTTTTTTTTAAATGAAACGATAAGAGAATGAGACGAGATGTGCAAGTGAGGCAGTGTCCATAAAGTAGATGACCATAAAGTAGATGCCCAAAGTGAATAAAATAAGGCAGTACTGTGCACTTTGTTACATGTACTGCACTTTAGGAGGTGAGTGATACAGTCTCAGTATTATATCGCAATAATTCAAGAACATTTGTGATAACTATATTTGTGATGATACAGGGAAAAAAAACTGCACGTTTCATTGATACTTGCCAGCAGCAGTGTATATATGTGTAAGTAAATGAAGGGCATTTTCCATCCTTTTCTTATGAGCTGCTATCACTGATGAGACACTTCCTAATTTGAAGTGTGAATCTGCTAGCATCTCCTCCTTTGTAGCCTGTTTGCGCTTGATGCTGTTTTTTTGTGTTTTTTTTGTGTTAACACCTTCAGCAGAAGCAGTTGCAAATTTTGCAATGCACTGTGCTTTGTTGGAGGTTGATAAAATACCTCCCTTTTTAGGCACTAAATCTTCATTGGAGGCTGACGCTCGGCTTTTGCTGTTGCAGCTCCCAGATGTGACAAGGCTTGTCTTACTGTTGTGTGTAGTAAGGAATGCATGGTATTGCTATAGCAATGATATCGTGATATGACATTTTTAGATGGCTATACATGGCTATACAATTGTATCTAAAAATCATACTGAGTGTTTGTTAAATGGTCTGATTTATGGGTCCGGAACAAAGTCCAGCTCGGTCTAAAATGTCTTTCAGCAGGCGAGACTTTATACTCATTTAATGGTCAAATATCATCTAAGCAATCAGAAATTTTACTCACACAGATATTTAAAAATAAAAAGCTTTGGAGTGTTTCCTCTCAGTGGAATATCTGATTTTATCACCAAACGTAGCACAGTACACATCTCATTGGCAAACTGGGGCCAAGTTTCTTGATACTTGAGTTTACAGTACAAATTATGACATTTAGCAGATATGTGTGATTTGCATGTTAAATATAAATGTACCCAGTTAACTTTTATGTGTATTAGTCAGCATAATGCATAGTAACTTAAGGAATAAATGTTTCTTTATAAAGGGGTGAGAATGAATTTGGGGAACATTAAATGTGCATGCTGCTACTGTTTTGCTAGCTACATAGATGTTTGATAAGGAGGTAGCAAGTATGGCTTGAGAACCTGATTCAGATTCTATTAAAATCCAGTACATCTAGTTCTGAAAAGTAAAATTGAATAAATGCCAGTGTTAAAATAAGCAGAGATCCTGTTAGCACTAATTTCATAAGAGTGTATTTAGGTCCAGACTAAACAGTGTAGCTCAGGTAATTTATGCTGTAGGACATACAGTGACAGTGGATAACTGGTAGAAGTCAAAGATGTTTAACTTTATGTACTGCTTTTTCAATAGTTGTTTGAATATTATCATTTTGCAGTGGGTGATTTTCTTTTTTCCTCTTCCATTGGCCAAAAACATTGGGGTACCAAAATTTTAACTGTTCGTTTGTTTTGTTTTGTTTTGTTTTTTCCCCCCTTAATTGCCACATAAGTGAGCTACAACAGTTAGCCGCCCTCATGTTATGGGATGTCCAATAATTTTCTTCTCCTCCTCTACTGCCTTCTTCCCTGTGCAGGATGTGATTCTGGCCACCTGTCTCCCTCTTTGTTCTGCAGTTGTCTCTATAGATTAAACCTGCATCTCCTTTCAATCATAGACTAATTTTAACTGGCAACATTTTTTTGTCTTTCAAAGAATGCTGGGATACATTCAGGGGTTAGTGTATGCATGTCATTAGATACGCAATATGTATGTATGTATATAGTCATGATTTTGGTCCGAGGATAATTAAGTTTATCTCATGGGAAACTTTGAATACATGAGATGAAATGTTTATAAGCATGAAGTGCTTGTTCCATAATGAGTACATGGCCTACGTTGGTACGCTTGGCATCAGTGTTGCATAATGTTGGTACTATTTTTCTGCTGTGTAATGGCTTTTTCTCAGAAATCTAAGTGGGTCTCTCATCGTCTGCTGTTACTGTACTGAGTGAGATTAAGGTCAGCATCTGGGACACTGGCAGTAGGAAAGGAGATTGCCTATATTAGATATTAATATTACATCGTTTTTTTTTTTTTTAGACAATTTTTTTGACATTTTATAGACTAAAGGCACATTCAGGGATCTTTTCTTTTTATAGCATACTGCTGCAACTTATATTGACACATTTCATGCTTACATTACATGGTGCAGGAATTAGCCACACAATCTTTTTAATCCTAGTTAAGTGGTAATTTGTGGAATAAAATGTGATTAAGTGCTTAAAATCTTCAAATAAATTAAACTTAAACCTGAATGGCATCCTAACCGGATTGTTGATGTAGGTTCATGCTAGATTATGGCATTAAAATTACTCTTGCACTCTTCTCATGTTTTTTAGCTCTCAGACAAAGGCAGCTTCCAAGATCATTTATCACTGTGGAGTTGACGTGACATTAACATAGGATTTGCATATTACTTTGCTCTGGTGATATTAGTTAATGAAGGCGGTCTACTAGGACACTTAAGTCATCCACAGCTGCATAGTAGGATTAAGCAACCTTGCTGATACTGTGTGATACTGTATATGGTATGAGTAAATCATACTTTAATATTTACTTTGAGTTGGTGTGGGGAAACCACTTTATCTAAGTTGACTTATCTAAGTAATGCTGAACCATAGAAAATACTTTTACTGTAGAATAGTGGTTATCTGAAGCCAAGGCAACTGGACTTGTAGGTTCTTGAAGATATTTCACCTTTCACCCGAAAGCCTTCTCCGCAGTTGCCCTGAGCTGAAGCACTTCAGACGACTATGATCTGGATGCCCGAGAACCTCCTCAGATATAGATTAGTGGTTCTCAGGCGGCATCTTGCATTCAAAAAAAAAAAAAAAGTCCAGACTGCATACCACATATTTGTCACCAGTCATTAACAGTAAAAAGGATGCAAGTTGAAGTTTATTTAAAGCTCTGCACAATAGCATTGGCACACTTTTTTTTTTTTTTTTAGTTTCAAAAACAAAACAAAGACAAAACAAACACATTCAACTTAGATTTGCTTCATATTTTTCACCTGCCCCATCGTTTGAGAACCTCAGTCCTACAATACCTGCACCTTTACCAACAAAACCTTTTTTCCACAACCAAACACTTTTTGTTTAGTCCTCTGTTTTTTTTTTTTAAATGTATTTAACTTTTTTGTAACTTTTCTTTTATATTTTTCTTTCTAGGGTGAGAGCAGCCATGTCAGAGGACGCAGTGCGTCAAACGCGCAGCCAGAAGCGGGCTCTAGAGAGGGACCATGCGGCTCTTGCCGGGTCCCTGGGGGATGTGGACAGTAAACGTGTTAAGCTGGAGAAGAGCGATGCAGCTGGGACCCCTCTGGGCCTTGTGGGAGCTGAGAGTGTCAAACTCAAGAGCGAGCAGGCTGCTAAGGTAGCAGCTAGCATCCTGAAGGCTGGTGAAGTGAAAGCAACCATCAAGGTGGAGGTGCAGACCGGAGATGAGCCTGTTGACATGAGCACATCCAAAAGGTGAGAAAAGGAAAAAGATCGGAATGTGATTTAGTCATGGGTTGTCTTGTGTTTTACGCTTGAGGTAATATTAACAGTGCTAATGTTGGGGCTGAGAGCTTGTTGGCCATAGGGAAAGTGTTTAGTACACTTGCAGTTGCAGCTGTTAGTTTATGATAAAAAGTAAAAAGGAATGTTAGAAATGAGGGCAATACAGCTGTCGAGTTTCAATTAAACTAATAACATGCTGATTTGTTTCCACCTTTTGTAAACTGAAAATGAATAAATCTTTTAATTTTTAATGTCTTCCAGCTCTTCATTACATTATCTTTAAACATGTAGTTTAGTCAGCGCAACATTGATTTGACACAATAATTATCAGCCACTGTTATCGATATGTGTTAAAGGCCAGTCATAAACAAATTGCAATTATCACTCGCATATATTACTGTACATAGTCAGACAGCCGACTCCACAGAAAACAACTCCAGCGTATTTCCAGCTTCACAAAACGCACTGTGATTATCAAAATGCAAGGAACAGTTTTCGCTTTCTGTTTTTGGTTATGCTTAACTGATATTGAGTCATCAGCTGACAGTCGAGGTGCAGTAATTATCTGCATTTTTGTGCGTAAGATTGTTTGAAAACTTCTGAAGGGTTATTTCTGTACCATAGGCCATGGAGTTCATGCATTCATGCACAGCGCACGGTTTTGCGCTGAGATGTGTCGATTGGAGTTTCTCGTTTCTTTGCACCAGCAAGTGGTCTGACAGGAGTCATACAGGAAGTCGCTGTGTGGTTGTCGGCAGCCTGCCCCCATTTTGAAAACTTTGAGGCTCCTGAGGCCTGGGCTCCATTTTCTCCCACAGCAGCACCTGAACTCTGCCTCACACTTCACACAAAATGAAGGCTATGTGTCACAAACTGGTTCCAACTGGCCGTTGTCATGGTTTCCATGTTGGAAGGAGCAGTTGGAGAAAGGAGGGGCCAGGAGGGGTAGTGGGTGTGTCACATGACTACTCGGAGAAATGCCTGATGTCATGTGATGTGTGTTTGGTAGAGCAATAAATACACACACTGATCTGATGGCAGTTAAAGTGGAACAGGGTTGTGATGTGTTGGCTCTGTCTGTGGTGCATCATAACTATGCTCAGTCGTCACCTTTGGCCCTGGTTTAACACTGAGCATGCATTTGTGTGCATACTTACGGCGTAATGATTATTTTATTGTTGTACTATATAGAGGACTTAGTGTGTGTTGGCAAGCTTTGTAAGACTTACTGAAACGGAATGCAAGCCACATTTTTCAGCGCCAGAGAAAAATACAGTAACGGACGTGGGTTAGAGTTCTTGGATGTGTACACGTATACAGTTGTAAGAAAAAGAAAAATCATGAGCCTTTTGAAATTACCAGGAAATCTGAATTGATTAATCATAAAATATGGACTGATCCTAATCTGTCAAGTATTGTGAAAGAAAACCTGACTGAACTCTAAAAAAAAAAAAAAAGTGCTCTTTATTGAAAACACTGCGTCATCACTCTCAACCCTTAAATTTTGTGGACCTCTGAGATGCTATCTGTAGCTACTCAGGAGTGTTGCACAACAATGAGAAGGAACTTTGGACCACCTCCTATAAAAAAAAATTTTCAGTTCATCAGTAGATCTCATGTGCATCAACTTAACAGCCTTTTTTATGCAATACCACAACATCTCAGTTAAGATGGTATTGCATTTTTGACATTTGCAAGTATGCAGTGACCTGCTGGGGTCCTAACAACTTAAGTTTCATCATACAAGGGGGAGCGCAAGGCTCTGATCAGACGTCTGTGTACCCTCC
Organism: Archocentrus centrarchus; assembly: GCF_007364275.1. Lineage (NCBI taxonomy): Eukaryota > Metazoa > Chordata > Actinopteri > Cichliformes > Cichlidae > Archocentrus > Archocentrus centrarchus. The sequence continues at coordinate 25,674,275 of NC_044349.1, read as the reverse complement.
AATTTCCTTTGTGACTTTGCAGAGTTGTTCACAAGACGCGCTATAAAGAACGGACTGGCTTCCTTTGTGCTGTCCGTCCGTTAACACCATTTTTCAGTGTGTTATGCAGTATGGACGTGAACACAGATTTTAGCACTCTGTAGAGACTTTTTTTTTTTTTTTTGCCATTATGTTTACTGTCTCTTTCACCTCTTTGAGGAGTGCACACTCTGAGTTTAGTGTGATGCTCACAGAAGCCCATTTCTAGGTGGAGTTTTTTTTTTTTTTTTCTCCATTAGCAAAAAATTGTTTAACAATTTATAGTCATCTTTAGGAATGCATTTGAAGCCTTTTCCAGCTTCAGACACATCTTTATTTCCTCTGAAATACTTTGAAAGATGTGATCGACACATGCTTCACATCAACCAGTCTTTTTTGAGAAGAGCAGACTTTGACAGTAACCAGACTTTGCAGGACTTTATTTATAGTGAAAAGGTCACCTCTGCAACCCACATTTCTACAATCTCATCTCCTTAATTGGAACACCTGACTGCAAGTAGCTTTTTCCAAAAATCATTAGCGCAGATCACTTACTTTGTCCTGCCTGTGAATTTTTGCTCAGTGTGTTCAATAAAGACCTCAAAACTACAACTGTTTGTGTATTAGTCAGTCTTGCGATTTCAAAGGTGTGTCCCTAAGGTGATGCAGCACTCTCAAGTAGTTTGCATGCATTTTGATGCTTTGTATACATAATATGCCGATATTTGAGCACATCTTTGCTAAGCTTGTTGTTGTAAATAGCCATGCTAGTTGAATACCTTAAAGAGTCATGCATAGCCTGAATTGGCACTTGGCAGTGTTGCATTGCATTCTGAATGAGAATCCCACTGCACCTCATAATGACTGATTCAGCAGTCCTACAGTGGGGTCAGTGTGAATCCACGATGGGGGAAGCCGAGCATTGCAGAAACACTGGACCTTACATAACCAAACTGGTGTGTTGTGATGCTTGTGTAAGCTGTTCTCAGTTAGTACCAACCATCACAAGCTAGGTAGTGTCATTTGGCAGAGCGACAAAGTCAGTCAAGGAGCTGGCTTTTATTTGAGAGGATAAAACTCTGTTCCCCTTTAATGCTGCTTATGTCTGTTGTGTGTATTTTAATTAAGTTGTGTAGAAGAAATGTAAACCAATGGGGAGAAAAACCTTAGCTATGCTTAAGAAGTGAGTAGTATATTCTAAAAGTTGCAGGTTGACTCACGTCTTTCTATATTTTAATAAATCATGTCATGGAAATACTCTGTTTAACAGGGTTTGTGTTCTCGGCAGCAGCTGGAATTTTTTTTTATGACACCAAATGTTTATTGGGATTTGCGTTGTGATTGCTTAGTCCGAGGAATTGATCATCTTGTAAACAACATGGTTATTGCTTGCCTTATTGAACTGATCGTGAAATATCTGCAGAGGGTTGCTGTCAGGGCAGCTGCTGTGAAGAAACAGAAGATGGCACAGAAACGTGTCTGGAGACAGAAGTGAACAAAAGAGAGAAAAAAATGTGAAGGACTGAGTCAGTGAGTTGGAGTATAAAAGATGAAGAAGTGAGGAAGGATGGGGGAGGGGTGTGTGAAGAAGTAACCGAGTGAGAGTGAGTGTACACAATAGGTTGGCTCCTGGCCATGTATATTCCCCTCCCCCTCACTGTCACCCTCTCCAGTGTCTCCAGCGGACCGCCGCTCTGCTCGGCTTGTGACTCTGATGTCGGCAGCTGGGAGGGAGGGGAGAGCTGAGGCCCAGGCTGTGCCGATCTGGCTAGGCCACAGGCCTCGCCACAGAGGTAGGGGAGGGGTGAGGCCTTGTCTGAGTGGCAAACTGGGTCTGCGCTTGAAGCCCTGAATCCTCCAGCTTGACAGCAGTTGAACAATTACATAACTTCACTGCATGTGTACATGCATAACTCCACAGTATAACACTAACCACTACCTCTTACACAGTGCCATATTACAGCCTGGAGCGTAGCCCACCCTCCCCTATTTCTCTTTACCACTGAGGCTTTAGTACCTGACAGGCTCCCCACTGTGAAAGAGGCAGATTTTCTTCTGCCATGGTCCATGAGCTGTTAAATTACAACAACCCCCAACTTCTTATCTCCACCCTTCTGCAGACTCATGCAAATGAAGCTTTCCGCTAGTCGCCTTTGTTCTCCTTGGTGCTCAGGAAAAGCTATGTAACATTTCATCAAAGGTCTTCAGCCTTTTCTTCAATTAAAAATAAAAGTAAAACAGAAATGCGTTTAATTTGGCCTCTGTTTACGTGCTGTTTTGTGCAATCTTGCGTTGGAAGGGAGGTTGGCAGGAGGACTGTCGATGTTACCTTTCCTTAGAGATAATGGGTTGTTGCTTTCTTCCCCTGCCGCCATTACTCCATTATTGATCTCTTGCTTCTTTCCTTCTTGTGTGTCCTAGCACACATTCACACTACAACAAGGAAGGTAAAATTATAATTGTATACTACCATCTACTGGATGAAAGACAAAACTACATTGTAATTGCAGTGTGTTATACGGAAGTGCGTTGAAGTAAAATAGACAGCTTACTTTTATTAAATTATGATCTTTCAATATTTCTCCCTTCAGTGACATTAAGAAAGAGCGGCAGCCGCCCTCGCCAGATGATGTGATTGTGTTATCGGACAATGAGCCATCCAGTCCTCTCATGAATGGCCACTGCTTCACAAAGACTGACACAGATCAACTTATGGTAGGAAAAAATAAAGCAATTTATACACTGGTAACAGTAGCATTATTCTGTCTGTCACTTTGTGCAAAAAAAACTGTATCACTTGTACATATACATCCCTTTTTGTTGTTGGAGTCAACGTACTGTTATTTTAGTCATTTACCGAGCTGCTGGCCCAGTTAAGCTGTCATGAAAAACTGTCAGCCTTATCATCTCTCATTGTTATTATCCTTTATGATGTTTATAGAAGAGTTCACCCGAGGAAAGGGAGCGCATCATCAAACAGCTCAAGGAGGAACTAAGACTCCAAGAGGCTAAACTAGTGCTGCTGAAGAAACTACGACAAAGCCAGATCCAAAAGGAGAGCACAGTACAAAAGGTAACAAGACTTTAACATGTTATTTTTTTTTGTGAGCCAATAGATACAAGTCCGACTTATCAGAGGAGTCCTCTAAATGTCTCTGATTTCCATACGATGTAATGTTTACACTAAAGCATTATGATTGGTAATGCCCTGTTTCCTTTATGTCCAGGCAACTGGCTCTGTGGCTACTCCACCTCCTCTGGTTAGAGGTAGCATTACATCAAGCAAAGGATCCCTTCAGGTAGCTACTCACTTATCTGCCGTAAGTTGTACTGCAGAGCATACAGCTGCACAAGTGTCACTGAACCCCTTGGAATTACCAGAAATTCTGCATTGACTGCTCTTATGTGGTCTTGTCATCATCTAAGTCAAAGTTTATAGACAAACACAGTTTGACTAAACTAATAACAAATACGTGTACTTTTCGTCTTCATCAAACACACTGAGTAATGACATGCAGAAGAGGCAGTTGGTGTAACCCATGTACATACATTGATCACGACACCTTTCACCTCTAATAGAAGAAATAGAGAGACATATGAAGCTGGGAAAGACTCTGAAATAATTTCTCAAGACCTGGATGTTCATCTGTTCACAATGAGACAAAGTGTCTATAGTCAGTTGAACGTTCTGGACTGTGCAGCCATCCTGATAGTAGTACACAAAGACCACAACATCTAAAGATGAAAGAAGTTAGCCACCGAGGCATACAAAATGCTACTGATGAGAGCTTCGGAGAGGCTGAAGCACACAAATTAATCAACAGGATAAGCTGGTTGTATGAGTTACTAAACTTAAGAGTTCAGTTGCTCATGTGCTGTTGGTTTATTCAAATTGTGTTTGTCTGTTCTTGTGACTTAGATGAAGATCAGACCAGAGTTGTTGGTTGACAAATTTTCTCTTGCTATTGTGTAATTGCATGTATAACTATATTATAGCAGTGATAAGACATAAGACAGGTGCTCAGTCAAGTTCACTACTTGTGTGCAAGGACATTCAAATTTGCTGGGTTTGTTTTTACTTTACAGATGACAGGTCGCAGCTCAGGCACAGTGATCCCCCCTCCCTTGGTGCGGGGTGGCCAACACATCCCGTCCAAACACAACTCTCAGAGTGTCATGCCCCCCCTGGTCAGAGGAGCCCAGGTTAGTGTTTTGGAAGGATATGGAATCATGATAAATTTTATCTTTTTCTGTGTATTTACTTGAAGGTTCTGGGCTGACTTTTTCTTCCTCACGTCTCTCTATGCCTTTGTGGATTGTTGTCCTTTCTAATGTCTGTTTTTGTGTGTCTGTTGGTGGCTATCAGCCTATTGCAGTGACTCCCCAGCAGATAGCCAGTCTGCGTCAGCAGCAGCATCATCACAGCGGCTCAGGGCCCCCTCCACTCTTGCTGGCTCCCAGGGCTTCTGTGCCCAATGTCCAGGTCCAGGGCCAGAGGATCATTCAGCAGGGACTCATTCGGGTGGCTAATGTGGCCAACAGCAACGTCATGGTCAACATCCCTCAGGTTAGGACACAGGGCACAGATGAGAGTGCAATTAACTTTTGGTACCCTTTTCATTGCATATCTCAGCTACATATAAAAATGGTGTCTAAATAGTAATTTCTAAGTTTTTTTTTTTTTCTTTTTCTTCTTCTTCTTCTCCTTTTTGGTGTCCAGGCCTCTCCAACTAGCCTAAAGGGCTCTACGGTGTCACCTAACTCTAGTGTCAATGACTCCCCAGCCAGCCGGCAGGCGGCTGCTAAACTTGCACTACGTAAGCAATTGGAGAAGACGCTGCTTGAGATCCCTCCACCCAAACCACCTGCCCCTGATTTCAACTTCCTGCCTTCTGCAGCCAATAATGAGTTCATCTATTTGTTGGGCTTGGAGGAAGTGGTGCAGAAACTTCTGGAGATGCATGGCAGAGGTGGATACATATTTGCACTTGTTCAGAGATCTTGCAGCACAACAGTAGATCTACTTTCAGAATGTTATAAGATAAAAACCTTGTCCAAATAATCTCTCTTTTATCCATCACGTAGGTAATCTTGGTCCAGCTGCAGCAATGGCCAGCTCCATTCCCAAAGAGCCATACACCTGTGCCCAGTGCAAGACTGACTTTACCTCCCGTTGGAGAAAGGAGAAAGCTGGGACCATCCTCTGTGACCAATGCATGTCGTCGAATCAGAAAAAGGCCCTGAAGGCTGAGCACACCAGTCGACTGAAGGCAGCCTTTGTCAAGGCACTCCAGCAGGAGCAGGAGATTGAACAGCGTATCCTCCAGCAGGCAGCCTCCTCTTCTTCCTCCTCTGCTGCGTCTATCTCTAAAACCACCTTGTCCTCCTCCTCACTGTCCAAAAATGATGTGCTGGTCTCCCAGCAGTATAAGCAGGTCAGGGCTGCCATGCAGCACATACCTGTGTCTACCCACCACTCCAGCATTAAGCAGGTAAAGATGGCATTTGACTTTATTGGTAATCGACCACCCGTGCGGTTTAAAATCATTTGAAATATTTCCCCATAGATCAGCCATAATATCTGTTTAATGTAATTTTTGCAGCTGCTCCAATAGTCCCGTCACTTTGTGTGTCTATACAGGGTCAGCTGTCACACATCCAGTCTGCAGTGAATGCTCGTAGTGTGGCCCACTCCTTTTCCTCCTCCCAGCTGCAGAATGCGGTGACAGCAGCAGCACTGGGCAGTAGGGCAGGTAAGCATGCTGCAGCTCGCTCGTTGCAGCAGGGGGCAAAGGTCAGCGCTGGCAGCAGCAGCGGTAACCAGGGCAACGTGGCTGCCTGGAGGAAGCAGACCGGTGGCAATGCAGGTAGATAAACCTAAGACAAGGTTGGGCAGAGAATGCACTTCAACTCTTCTTGCTTTCCTGCTCTCTGGAGTAATCTCTCTTTTGTAAGGTTGATTCTTCTTTTGTGCTGTTACTTTGTTCCTTGTGCTATTCCTTCCAGCATGTGCTTTTGCTTTTCACTATGTTTGTGTAGTACTTTTTCTGGTGTTTGCTGATCTAAATGTAATTTCCCAATTTCTGAAACCTTGTTAAGCTATCCAATTATGCTAAATGGCAAGCTTCGATAGGAACCCAGATACCTGTGGCATCTAGACATTTTATCTTGGTTTCTGACTGTTACCTGACTACCTTGACTTCATTCAAGCCAAGTAACATGCAATGATAGTGACAAAAGCATCTCATTTCTGGAGCAATTAAGAAACACAATTTTGTCAGTCAGTAATAAAAGAATTTGATAAACTTGGCAGTTTAAATAAGGAAAACCAAAGTAGCCTAATCTTCAGATGCTACAGCCAAGATAATTTAAATTTAGGCGAGGGAGTGTCATATAAATTCTTACAGTGTGTTATTATGTATACTGAGATATGAACAGAAGTTTTTTAGTTTTGTGTAAAACTCACGTCCTTATTTTGATCAAAACTTTACAAGTCTGATATAGTAGTGCACATGTGAGCACAGTCAGTGTAAAACAAGTAATAATATCCACTATATTGACTGCTTATGTGTTTGTGCCTTGACAGGTGTGACTATGGCCTATGTAAACCCCAGCTTGACTGCTCATAAGACCTCCGCTTCAGTTGAGCGCCAGCGAGAATATCTTCTGGACATGATTCCCTCCCGCTCTATCTCCCAAGCAGCAAACACATGGAAATAATGCAATGCCACTCCCTATTGACACCATAACCATTAGCTCCCTTAATATCGATAACAGCCATTATCATTATTGTTCTAATTCTTTCTATGGACTCTGCCTCTGGCCAAAATGGTGCGGAATCGGCCTCTTTTCTTGTTGGATAGCGGTGTCCTCACACCTCTTCCCATATATGTCTGCTACCTTCTTTCTTATCTGAATCCTTCCCCTGTTGGAGTTATGCTGTGACAGCTTCAGGATACAAGGAATATGTTAAATATAAAATGGGTACCCTTTTAGAGGGATTTGGATGACGTGTGTACAATTTCACAGACTTCTTCAGTGATGTTGCCTCTCACCTTCCTGTATATTGGCTGAACCTTTCAGTTGCACCAAGAGGAAGTTGCCACAAAATCCCTGAGCGCCTCTGCCTCTGGATTAGGCAGGGAAAAGTAATAAATACTATTACACACAGTAAAATTTCGCCTTACATCCTGCCCTTGTCTAGTCTGAGCCAGTCAGACTCAGGCCCATGTGGTGGCCAAACTGAACCTAACTGAAGACCTCATCACAGGAATTGTTGAGCTTTGAGGACCATCCACAAAATAAGAACTGCTTCAGCTTTGCAAAAATAAAGTTTAAAAAAAAAAAAAAAAAAAAGACTGGGGGGAAAAAAAATGATCTCTTTCTGCACACAGACTGCCTCTTCTCTCTAACCTACAGCGTGTATAATAGAGAAGTTGATGTGTGTTGGATTATTTTGTATGGCTGAATGTTAGGATTTTGTCTTTTCTTCTGTAAGTCATATACTGTGTTTGGAATATTGTGCTCCCTGATACTTTGGAAGTGGCCTCATGTCGAGGTCTGAATTTACAGGCTAATGTTACTGTTGAGGTGGTTTTACATCTGCTGGGTTCCATGTTGCGGCCTGCTTTTAAATACTTTGTTTTTTCTAAGATTAAGAGGAAGAATAAAGATTAAGGTTTCACTGACTCATTAAAAAGAAAAACATGGAGCGTATTCTTAATGAATATTGTAAAATAAACCTTCCAAAGAACTAGTGGAGCCCAAATGGAATCCCTTCTGCTAGAAGGTTTCTAGTTTATTTGAACCCTCTCTGGATATAAACATGAATTCATGCTAAACTGAGGGGGTGTAAAGGAATGTCATATTTTTGACATTATTTTGCTTTTAGTCATAGGTTGTGGTGCATTTTTTTTCTTCTTCTATAGACAAACTGTCTGAATTTATTTATAGGGTTAGTAAAGACATGCGTATGCCCTAAGTTTGAATGGATCTTCACTTAAAATTTGTTTTCTCTTGTTTGTCAAGTGGCTCTCCCACACTCTGATTGGTCTGAGAGAAGCTGGACAGCATTCAGAATGTAGTTATGCAAAAACCCCTATAGCAACAAATGACATGAACTTCTAGTCTTTAACATTAAAGTGTGTGTGATTTCTGTCAGGTCATTGAATGGAGCTAACTCTGCCTTTCACATGAGCTATAGTGCATTTCTATCAGGTTGCAGCAGCACAGGATAAGCTAGTGAAGTACAATATGTCTACATTAAACATGGGTTTTTCCATTGCTTGTGGACTTCAGTTATTTTGCTATCATGTGTTGTGGGTTTTTTTTTTTTTTTTTTTTTTTCTCCCCCTCCCTCGCCTTTCATTTTCAGCCCCTGGGGTGGTCCAGGTGCTTCCACTCTACCACTCAGCAATGACTTATGGGCCATTTTGAATCATGTCACTAAATTAAACATGTTGAAATGTTGTTGAATTTAATCACATAAATCTGTATAAGTGGTATGTTTAATGAGAAGTGGAACAGCCAGCTGACAAGAAGCTGACCACCCCTGCAGTTTTTTTTTTTCTCAGCTTCCTGTATCTTTTATTTTTATACTTTTCACATAGAAATGACCCATTTCTTATGTCTTCACTAATCATAACTCCCAGTCTTACAGCTCTGTTGTTTCACTCCAGATTTCATAAATACATCTGTAATGTGATTTTTTTTAAAAATTGCAAAGATTTGTGTCCTATATGCGTATTCTTCAGCTCAGAAATTTTTGTCAGGTGCCCTTCTGATAGATGGTGCCAGCTTTAGGTAAATGAGCAACCGTTAGTTTCTTCCTTTGCGCTGTGTAATCATCACTGTACACCTGGGTTTCATTTAGGATGGTGCACCAATACACTTCTATGCTGCTGATAGAAATACAGAAATACAATTTTAACTTGATTTGCTCAAGAGTTTGCATTTCTGTCTCAAAGTAGCATCAGAACTATTCCAGGTTGTCTGTACATTCCTGACAGGCAGAAAGTAGCAGTCCACGTCTTGTGGATGCAAAAGAAAAGCAATCTAAACAAGCCCATCACTTTGTGCCCTGCTAAAAGTAACCCTGCGCTGTCCTGACTACTGCCTGCTGCTGCTGTTTGACAACAATATCACCATTCCATTTGTTTGGGGTAGATGCGCTGCTAAATGAAGTGCAGCCCAAATAAAAAAGAAAACCGTGTATGAGAAATGTTTTTTTTTTGTTTGTTTGTTTTTTTGGATTTTTTTTTCTTGCGCTATCAAATAATAAAACTAATTTTAATCCCTCTTTCATGGCTGGTTGACCTTTTTATTTGTGGTGTATAAGCACAGCCGAGCTCCCAGCTCCCTTTTGCACATGCAGTGAGACTGTCTGTTTATTCTGGGTCTGCTGTGGGCACAAAAACAGTTATTGTAAGCCTTTTGTGCTGATTTCTTTGTATGCTGTGTGTTTTCACACAGTGAAGATACAAAAACACCAGGGAACTATATATGAAAATTCAATATAATCTCAGATAAATATAAAGTGTTCACATTATCCTTTGGCTTGACATTACAATAGAGATTGCAGTTCTGCTAGTGGCCACTTGAGGCTGCCTTTAAAACAATCACCATAGACGCCCATGTTAAAATGCTGATTTTAAGCAGCACGCAAACATGTTTACAGATATGTTGGCAGTTAAGTGTTGGCTTCTTTTATGCTGTAAATGATTTTGTTACTGTGCTTTTTGTCTGATGCATTTTGCGCCTGTAAAAATGTTTGTGCAAAGTTAAAAAAGAACAACTTCCAGGCAAAAATGAATGAATTCTCTCCAGCAGCGAAGCCAACCTGCCTGATCATCTCGGTAGGTCAAGCATTTCTTCTGTCACTAATAATATATTTATTTATTTTTTTTTAACAGAGCTGCTTTTGCAAACGCTTTTAACTTTAAAATAACACATGTAGTTTTGCAGGCAAAATTCATATGATTACTTTTATTTTTTATAGCAATTTTTTTTACGTAAGTATGGTGGCTAGGCTAAGGTGGCTAATGTTCAGTTTGCTTCTTTTAAACTGGAGTATTTATTGGGATTCAATAAACATATAATTAATTAATGTTAATAAACTATCTAGCAAAATTGCTGAAATCCAAGCTTAAAAATCCACTGGCTGTTATAAAAATTTTTTAACAATGATTTTTTTTTTTTTTTTTTCATGTCATACTAATGATGATAAACCATTTTGCTGCTAACTGGCCAATCAATGCAGATTGGGCTTTTGGAGGAAATTTCAGATAGAAGATGAAAACAGGTGTTACATGCATGTATAATTTTCATTTTGTACACTTAAGCATGTACGTTTATTCTAGCACACTCCCGAAATTAAATTGGGAACCTTTAAATGAGCATAAGGACATTTTTAAGAAAAAACAAATGTGGTCATGCTATGTTCTCTTGTTATTGTCTTATTCGTTGCTGCCGTTCTCCTGTTATTGCCACGATAATTCATGACCACTAGAGGGCAGAGTTTACCAACAGTCCTCACACCCATGTTTTCCTTTGGTTGTCCTCACTGGAATTTAATCTTCCTGACAGGTACATTTATGTTACACGAAAAAACAATCTTAAATGGAAAAGAAACACAGGTTTCAATTTGTTTGTTGAGCTGTAAGGAATGCCCATAAAGTCAGAGCAAACTGAAAGGAGAAAAAGAGAGAAAAGAAAGTGGGCTATTGTTTATTACCACAGCCCACTCCTGAGCCTCATTCCTTGGCATCCACAGGTTCTCCTTGTGATACAGCTATACATATCCTTCCTGTGTGTGCATGCGCAGCTCAGTGTAAATTAGTAGGTTTACATCTTCAAATTTCCTCAGCTGCTTCAGTTTGATATCAAGAGACAGCATGCTTTTGGGGGTACTTGGTTTGCTAATATTGCCTGCCATTTGTGCTGGAATGGTAAATTACTGCTGTGTAACCGCGCCGCTTATTGTTATAGTAGTGTTATTACTTCAGTTAAGGTAATAAACATTATTTATCTTCCACCATCATGTGAGAGATAGTAGTGTTTGGGATTCACAGAGCAGTCAAGTGTTTCTTCCCTCTGATGCTTGCTCTAGATTTTACATCAAGGGATCCTTTGGCAACCAAGGAGTATGCATGGATGTCTTTGTGCTTGTGTGAATTTAGGGGAAGTGAGGGAGGGTGTTGCACCGTCTATGACTGAACAACGGTGATCGTGGCAGCCGGAGCCAATCAGCCAAGGAGCACCATGCCTCCTGATTCTTAATTGGCTGGGTTTCCCGGCAAGCGCAGCTGATACACACAGCCAGCTGGTTTTATCAGAGGACAAGTCGGGGCCACAGTGGGAAAGAGAGGAGAGGCAGAGATAGAGAGGCTAGATTCAGTGTGTGTGTGTGTGTGTGTGTGAATGTGAGTGTGTCTAGCAGCCAGTAATTACCATCCAGCGCCTGAACCAATCAAGAGCTGTGGAGAGAGATACAGAGGGAGGAAGCCCCTTTAGATTCTCAGTCTATTCCCAGGCAAAGAGGTAGCCAGTGTGTTCACTGAATCGAGTCAGACAGAAGGGACGGAAGTGTTTTCTTTGGAGCGGCACAGCTCATCCCTTCTCATATTTGCCGAGTCGTGCTGGGTAAAAAACAGATGGACAAGATGAACCACAGCTCAGCTGAGGCAGAGGCTGAGACCATAGAACCACTGCGTTATCTCAGGTAGGCACCGGATCTGTTCTACTCTGGTGCTCTTTTGCTGCTTCGTCTCTGTTTTGAACTCGTGTCTTTTTATCTTCCTTCCATACTGTTTACTGTCATCACTTCACATGACTGATCTAAAATCAAAGCACAATGTGAGAAAGAGATAGATGGTGGCAGGCAGAATTAGTAAGCAGAGACAGAGTGGACTATCCAGATCTTCTTTCAGGATCAAAGAGAAGTATTGATGTGACTTAGTTTTTTATTAATGTTACAATTTGTTCAGAACAAGCTTCTAAAAGATACTCAGGGAACTAATGAGGGCAATCAATTACAGTCACCAGTAGTGGTGATGATAGTGAAAGCAATGATTTGGATGACTGCAAAAATACCTAGGGGTCCACCCCAGGAAACTTTCTCACTACTTTGCCCATCTTGAATTTCTGCCATTGCGTTTCCACTCGCGCATCAAATTGAATTAATACAGATATGGACTATTATTGAATTAAAAAGCCCATGGTTAATTTGGCATCATTAGGCTACACATTATGGACCAAGCCAAGTGTCTTATGACTCTGTATCCTTGAGGATGAGATGTGTAATTACTTTGTTATGCAATTTAAGGTTAGTGTAATGGTGTTGTTCTCTTTGTTGTGAGAGGTTGAGATGATGGGGGGGGGGGGGGGGGGGGGGGGGGGGGGGTGATACTTACTGGGACTATATGTAGTGTTTATAGACATGTACTCTGCCTCCTTGCCTTTTTCAGTATATGACATGTTTTATGTAGACTGCTTTCTTCACATGCAATCAATTCCTCAGAATCTGGAATCTTCTCTAACCCTCTGAAGACTGCAGCTCACTTTACTCCCAAGATTTAGACCCTTTCCTATCTCGTGATTACCTTTTAAGGTTTCAGAGAAGATGCTTAAAAATTTAAACAAGCGCTTGTCTGGATGTTTCCGTTTCTGAAAGGCATTTTTTAAATATCAGTCTGGTCTGAGAGCTAACATCAGTGCAGAGACAACATTTGACATTTAAATGGTCTCAAATTAAATACTGATAACTGAAATATCTGACGTAGTTCTTTATGACAGCCACATTTAACACTACTGACCAACATCCTTTGCTTAGTCTTCTGAAGAAATGGGTTAGGCTTTCTGGAGGATTTCAAAGCTGATTAAAATCTTGGATCACTGGAAATAAATTACATGTCATCTGAAACATTAAACATTACAATGGTTAAGCTATATGAGACCTTCAGGTTAGATGGACCCCTTAGTATCAGTTGAGCATCATTTAAATGCAACAGCCTACCTCAGTATTGCTGCTGACCATGTCTGAGAGTACTTACCTTCTGATGGCTGCTTCATGCTGGATAGCGTGCCATGTTACAAAGCTCAAATCATGTCAAACTGGTTTCTTGAACATGAAAATGAGTTCACTGTACTCAAATGGTCTCACCAGTCACCAGATCTCAACCCGGTAGAGCGCCTTTGGGAAGTGGTGGAATGGGAGATTTGCACCATCGACGTGCAGCTGATGAATCTGCAGCAACTCTGTGAAACTATCATGTAAACTGACTATGTGTCAGCCACTTATGAGCAAGAACTTTCGTAGCCCCTTAACTGGCCAGGGCCCGGTGACGGGCCGTTTTTAGTCCCTTTTATATGGCAGGCTAGACCCTCCCATTTTTATTGACACCTCAATCAGCCAATCATGTAACTGGCTGCACCAAATCACCTGACAAAGCTACGTGACGCCCTCTGAGTATCACTGGCTCTAGCAAACCCATTTCTTAACATGATTGGCAGAATGAGGTGTCAATCAAAATGGGAGGGTCTAGCCTGCCATATAAAATGCACTTCATTCGGCCGGCGGACCAGACGCGGCCCATTAATAGGCTATGAAATGGGTTTTTCAGGGCCAATAATAACCAGAAGGCGTTATGTAGTTTTTATCAGGTGATTTTTTTGCTGCCAGTTAAGGGGTTAAAGCTAAATGAAGTGAAGACTGAGATCCTCCTTGTTGGCCCAAAAACTATGAAAAGGCTTGTTTTGCCAAAATGGGACCTCATAAAATGACCCAGTTTGGCAATTAAGAAACTTCATTGTTATTTTAAATTGTGATGTAATTTTACAGGCAATTTCATTCTTTGTCCATAACTGCCATCATTGAAACCAAATATAAACCTTTTATTAAACCAGAAAGATACTGAAATGTTTAATGTTTTAGTTTATAGTCATATTGGTTACTTTAATGATCTATATGCTGGCCTACCAAGAACTATCCAGAAAGTTGCTGCTGCCAGAAAAATGATGAAATCCATCTTTTAACTCCTTTTTCACTAAAAACGTTTATATTCAAAACACCAATCTGTTGTCCTTCTGGGTGCGCTGCAATATGTGTATGGCGATAATACACCCAGAGCAAAAACTCAAATAAAATTACCAGAAAACATTTTAAAGTCAAACGAGTCTGCACTGACAACAGCAACCGCATGAGAGAAAACATTTTACAGCCCATTTAGCTTTATGTTTTGGTCATTAAGAACAATGTTTTTAGCTGTATGTGGATAAATGATTAATCTGAGTTTAACAAAACAAAGAATAACAAGTTTGGATATCATGCAGTCACATGACACAAACTGTTGTGGAGTATATTCTTCCTTTGGAGTGAAATGAGATGTAGACCAGCTTTACACATCAAAGTCGACTGCTGGGTATGTGAAAAAGGCTGCATTTGATAATGAAGAAGAAGAATACAGAGGGGAAAAAGATTATTTTATTTGCTTGCTGTAAATGTTTTTATGACTACAGTAAAATATTGTGTATGTATTTATGCGCTTTAATAACTGTGTAATACTAATGGTATTTCAAGGCTTGAACAGGCACACAATACCACGCCCACGTGCACAGTCAGAGATGATGATGCAGATCAGACCTCTTGAAAGGCTCTGAATGGTGTTAAATTCTACAGCGTGATGCTTTCTGGCGCTGCTGTTTTTCTCTCAGGCTAAGCTACTGTAAACTGGGTGTGTTTTCACTTGCAAGTGAACATCACTTGCCTTGTTCTCCCTTCAGCGCACTTAAAATAGGATGACACAATTAACAAAGCCCAGACAGATGGCCTTTTCCTTTTCTATTTATCATTGTTAAATAGAAATTACTTTGTGGCCCCCTTTTGGATTTTACAATATGTGCGTACATACAGTACCTTAAGACGTCTTCATATGTTATATGGCATCTCTGCTGACATAACACTTTCAGCATAATCAGTCTATGCACTCAGATACATTACTTTTACCTTTCTTAGCAGCATATGTAATTGTACTCTTTGCACTGCCTGCATTTGCATTCTTCTCCCCGTGTGTTGACATCCGAGCAGCTGAGGCTCACAGATTAACTATCACCCAAGAGGCTTTTTCCCAGTTGTCAACCACTCAGATCTCTGCAGCTTGACTGGGACTGGCTGGCAGTCAATTAAGGCAGTCAATTAAAACCCCTATACACACATAACTGGGGTAGCTAATTCTAAAGCTGTTCTCATTGTCAGAGGACAAAGTGTGGCTTTCAAATAACAAAACTTGGCTTACGTATGTCGAAACAGCATAAAGCTCATTAATTAGCTTTATGCTCGTATATACACGTGTGCTTTGACATAGGCATGCAAATATACTATGTGTGTATGTACTCCATTCTTCTAATGTATTCCCGTTATGAGATGAAGCAGTGATTCACAATTCAGTCTAAAATGACATATTGATATTGAGTTGGTAGCTGATATCACTTTAATAGTTGATAGCAAACCTGCAAATAATCGCCTCCTTAGAAAAATAAAGCTGTTCAATGATCTGATATAATTATACAGAATGCATTTGCCAGAGGCAAGCAGAAACTCATTTAGTTAAATAACGAAATCCTCAGTATGCTACAATCATGCTGTTTTAGTGTGATAATGGTTGCGACTGCAGAAATAAAAAAAAAAAAGAAACTACACACATGCACATACAATACAATATGTGTGCAGGTGTATCACTAATTTTCTGAAACAATTAATTTGGATCTCACCACAATCTGAAGCTGAAGTTGAAGCAGCCCGTGTATTAGACATACTTTTGTACTTGAGCTGATTTCATGCCCAAGGCAGTAGATAACCCGTAGTGCTGTTGGCAGTAGTTCTGAGCTGGTGATGACTTGGCCTTGGATTCAGCACAGGTGCTCACTGCTGCCTGTAGCCTCTAAAAGTTCAGATGAGTAAAACGCAGAGGGCAAATTTTGGGCTTGTGTGTTGTGCATTCAGGCAAATAATGCCCTCCTGGCAGAGGGAGATGAGAGGGAGTGAAGTGAAAATACCTCAGCACAAAAGCCTGGATGTTTACCAGTCTGGATTTAGTAATTGTATTCAGTGGAAAATTTTACAAGCCTCACTCAACATTTGCCAGCATAATATATACTTTTATTTGTACTATAGCTCCTCTCTTGCAGCTCTGACAGCAATTGTGGTTTTGGTCCCCCTTTGGGCCTGCCACACCCGAGACCTGCAGCCACTTGCACAGAGAAATTTTGGACTCGTGGTCTGAAATGTTTTCATCTTTCTATCCGAACTGCTGCCATAATATTAAGCTATCTGAATTTACCTGCATTGCCTTAATGTTCCTTGTACTTTTATGAAAATGAATATTGAGCTTATTGTTATTCCTTTGACTTGCCTCCCTCATTTCAGCTCCCCGCCACCAATTCCCATGTTGGCAGCTCCATTTATTTGTGTGACAGCTCAGGCATTTATTTATAGGCCACATGTAATGATTAGGGCAGAGAGGTTGAGATGGAGAGAGGGAGAATCAGGCGAGGGATGATTTGCCAGCAGGGCAGTGTTTGGCCATGATTTTTCTCCTCCATTAAAGACAGATTAGCTCCATTCACCATGTTTGACAAAGGAACATGGGGGTGCCCGCTGAGCACTGATTCCTAGTTGCAAGTGAGTTTTATGAGCTACAGTAAATCTGTTAATTTTTAAGTAATTGTCATAAGTAGCATTGCACAGTTGGAAAATGTGAGCTAATTGAATTAAAGTTAACTGACTGCTTTTGGTGCATTCACAACACAAATAGACAAAAAAAAAAAAAGAAAAACAGAAACATGTGCAAAGATTTGTTAATATTTTGCTTCCAAGTAGTCAAACTTTCTTGTATTATTTTTAAAATTTTTTTCTCAAGGCTTTCTGAAGGTCTTTTAAATTTTTTCCTTTGGACATTTTCTTGAATGAGTCACTAACCTGTGACTTATTCAAGCATAAAGAAGACACCGAACTCAAGGGATGAACCAGTGGTGTGTATACACTTAACAAAAGTTATAAATTGTATCTTTAGGCACTTTTTTGTTTATTAGCAGCAATTTGGAAAGATGCACCATGAGATGTGATGATCTACGAAGTGGAACACCAGAGAAATTGAGATGCTGCAAAAACATACAATTTAATCAGCACCAGGATCATTTCACACATCACTAGTTTCCTGTTGGTTATTATATGAACTTAGTGTTGGAAAAAAGGCCTGTTTACTTTTATTAGGGAAAATATTTAATAACTTCACTGGTATTTTGTGTCATTGTAATGAGTTCACACATCAGTGGTCTGATCAGTGGAAAAAAGCTTTGTCAACTGAGTTGTGTGAGCCCCCTTTGCTCAAGTCATGACTTTTATTAGGCTGCCTAGCTTTATTAATTAACAAGTATGATTTTTATACACGTTGACACTGTATATGTATGTATAGAAAATGACCCAGTTTTCTCTTTTTGCCATATGTGAATATTATTACAACCTATAGGAATGCTATAGGCATTTAAAAAATTGTGCTTGTATTGTCACAGAGTGGAAATTATGATTGTGGCAGCCAAGAAAATGAAGATTTCTAACTATAGATGCACTAATTGACCATCCAGAGACTGGAATCAGCTGATTTCCAGCAGTGTTCTCGGCCCTGACTGGTGACTGGCCAGTTGGCCTCACACAACTTTCCTCATTGTGAGTGAAGACACAAAGTTCACCAAAGTAGACTGAAAACATTCATAACAACAAACCTAATCAGACACTTAAATCACCCTCATTCAGCTCAATATTTACATTTTAAAGACACTAACAAAGGTAAAGTGGCTAAAGCTAAAGCTAGCCAGAGGTCAGAGCCAGCCACAAGCCAGCAGCCTCGGTACGAGCAGAAGATTACGGGTGATTATGGGTGAAAATTATGGAGATGGGTGAAAATTAGTTTTGTTGTATAAATCTGTTGCACCTGCTTTTATTTGGTGAAGTAAAACATGCTAGGTAAAGGGGGGTGTACAGAAACTAATTTTCAGTCAATTATTTGCACCTCTTTTTAATAGCAGAGCACTTTATTTTTACCTTCAGTGACAGAAGATCCTGTAACTTACTGGAGTTTGGATGACAGTGTAAAGTTTAATCATTTCTTTTATTATGAAAATAATATTTGGCATTCAAGAAAAAAATGATTTTGTGTTTGTATGTGCTGTCAGTTATAGTTCTTAGAAAGAAAATTGGAACATCAGCAGGTCACACTAAACAGCTGTCAACTAGCACGTAACAAATTATAGCTAAGGCTGATGGATGTTTTTGTGATCTAAATAAAATTACGTAAGCTTTTTTGACACAGTAGCTAATACACAGGGAGATCCACAGCCACCCAAAGGCTAATTGCGAAATAAATAATAAGAAGGTAAAGACAGGGATGTGGTAATTAGTTAGAATTTACACTGTACACCACCTCTCTGGTGAGGTTGAGGTCTGTTTCACCTGAGGTTTGATCGCTCTTATGCTCATTTCCCTGACCACATAAAGCAAAAAAAAAAACACTGTGGATTCAGGTTTAAATTAGTCTCCAGGCAGCAGCCTTTGTTAATTCAGAACACAAGAGAGCCATTTGAGAGAGGCTGAGCTCTCACTCTCGTCTCCTCATTATGCCCACATTGTGAATCATGGGATTTCAGTGGATATTAGAGGACACTGAAGAGAAAGCAATATTCCCACCAAAGTGCCCCAATTTATTTTAACAAAAACACACATACAATGACAGATGCGCACGTGCGCGCGCGCACGCACACGCACACGCACACACACACACACACACACACACACACACACACACACACACACACACACACACACACACACACACACACACACACAAAATACCCAACAACTGCTTTAGCTGTCATCCGTTTGAGGAAAGAAAAGAGTAGATACAAAAGGTAAAAAACTTCCTGCAGATTGAAATAATGGGCTGGGTTTGGTTCACTTGTCTTCATTTAAGCTATATACTATTATCCTGCAAATTATCCTGCAAACCATAGCAGTTGCACACAGTGTCTGCGTGTGTGTACATTCGCAGTGTTGAGTGAGAGAGACTCGTTGCAGAAGTCCAACCAAATCTTTTGTGCTTTAAAGTGACCAGATGCAATATGGCCAAACAGTGTTCATTTTTGTAAGAACTTGGATATCACACGTGTGACCTTCTTGCAGAAACTCAGCTGGTTTCTTTTATGCATAAGCTATGTTTGTCACTTTCTCACCATCTGCTCACCTCTGAAGGCTGCTAGCTTTACATTGGCCCAGATAACTGTGATAGAAATAGGCTGGTGAAGTGTAGGCACTGGAGCAAATTTTAATGGTTATCGTCTCATAGTGTTTGTAAGAGGCCGCTCAGTCCATCTAGCTGTTTGGAGTGGACCTTCTTTTCCTACCATTTTGCTGTGCTCTCTATATTGCTCTCTCTGAAACACTGGATTCTTGCACACACATAATAACGTGGAGGTAAGAGGGTTCCTCTGTGGAGTCAGTCATTTCAGGTTTCTCTTAACAGAAACATAGTTCATGTATGATTACTCAGATATTTAATGCAACTTAAAGGCTGTAGGATCGGGCACTTAAAACCAAAGTGAAAAACATCCATCCATCCATCCATCCATCCATCCATCCATCCATCCATCCATCCATCCATCCATCCATCCATCCATCCATCCATCCATCCATCCATCCATCCATCCATCCACTTACTTTTGGCTTATCCAAGGCAGGTTCATTGGGCACAACATCCAGAGCCTACAGGAACTCAGGGTGACTCTAAATCCACCCCAGGGGCCCTGCCACCAAGGAGTTGTTTAATCACCTCAGCGACTTCACTCCCACTATTGGGCGAGTCGTCCCCAGACTTCCTCTACAGAGGACGTGTCAGTGGGTTTAAGGAGATCCTGGAAGTATTGCTTCCACTGCCTGACTATATCCTCAGTTGAAATCAGCAGCACCCCACCTGCCATGGGAGTAGGGCACCACTTTCCCCTCTTTAGTCACCTGGCATTTTGCCATAATTGCTTTCAGGGAGTCCGAAAGTCCTTTTCCATAACCTCATCAAACTCTTCCCACGCCTGAGTTTTTGCTTCAGCCAGTGCCCGAGCTTTGCTTGGCCTGCCGGTGTGTTCTGTTTGGGGTGTTTCTGTTTATATTTAGCTGAAAGAACATCCAGAAGAAGGCCATCATAATGTAACAGAGAAACAAGTAGATTTTTGGTTTTAATATCAATGTCCTTGCTTAGTATTTTGGGTTTGCTGGAGTGTGTGATTGGCATATTCATGCTTCATGTGGCGCATTTGGTTTCTACTTTCATATTTCTGTGATTTTTTTAAGGGATAAAAGTACTCATAACTTTCACTGATGACAGGAGCTTTAATTTGACTCAGTGAAACAGAGCACTGGGCTATTATTAGAGACAGGCCATTATTTCATTTGGCAGGTCCACACTGCGCTTCAATTACCTTCTGTTAATTAAACTATTGTGTTACATGAATGTGAGCTTTTCATATATTTCAGTAACCTTAACAATATTGCAGGCGAGACATACTCTCCGCCTCCCTCTGCTTGTTCTCCTTAATTTTTTCCACCTTACTTTTATTATTTTTATCAGCCTGTTCAATAAAGCTGTTATTAATGAGCATGATTTCCTGACCGCTCAGGTTTCCTGCCTGTGATGCTGTTTGTTCCCATGCTCTCAGCAATGCAATTAGTGAGGGAAATGTTATGATGAACAATGGCAATCATGGCCACATACTGACATCAGCCACTTTGTTAGGTACACCTTACTAGTACCTGACTGGAACCACTTTTTTTTTTTTTTTCCTGAACTGCTTTAGTTTTTTTTGTGGCATAACAAGGTGCTGGAAACGTTTCTCAGAAATTCTGGTACACATTGACATCATGCAGTTGTTCCAGATTTTTTTAACTGCACCAGGTATGGTCTTCTCCTGCTGTAGCGCATCATCTTTGAAGTGTTGCATGTTCAGAGATGCTCTTCTGCATACCTTGGTGCTAAAGAGTTGTTTTTTGAGTTACTGGTGCCTTCCTATCAACTCAAAGAAGTCTGGCCATTCGCCGCTGACATTTGGCATCAACAAGGCATTTTTGCCCTGAGAACTGCACTGCTCACTGGATAGTTTCTCTTTATCTCTTTTTCAGACCATTCTCTGTAAACACTACAGATGTTTGTGTGGGAAAATACCAGTAGATCAGCAGTTTCAGAAATACTCAGACTAACCCATCTGGCACCAATAATCATGCCACACTCAAAGTCACTTTTATTCCTTCCCCTTTCTGATGATTGGTTTGAACTTCAGCAGGTCATCTTGACCATGTCTACATGCCTAAATGCATTGAGCTGCTGCAATGTGACTGGCTGATTAGATATTTGTGTTAACAAGTGGTTGAGCAGGTGTACCTAAAAAAAAAAAAAAAAGTAAGCATTTAAATGAGATCCAGGTTAAAAAAAAAAGAAACGTTTTCCTTGACTGTAAAAAAATAATATTAGCACTAATTGTTTTCTTTATATTCTTTAAAAGGTTCTACACTTTCCTTATCACATTACTTATGGCAGTTTTAGGTATCTGAAGCAAGAAAGAGCTTATGAAAATCGATGATTTTCTTGAATATGTGATGTTTATATGCCTAGATTATATTCATACAGACTTCAGTGTGCGCAGACAGGATGCATCGTCATTGTGCGTGAGCATTTGTTGAATATTTTGTTTACCAAGCTACATTTAGAAAGCTGACAGCCATGAACAAAGAGGAAAAAAGAGATGCGGATTGTGGGTGTGCAGTGTCCCTGTTTATTAGTGTAGATGACGGTGGTGTTTGATAAAAGAGCTTAAAAAAGGGTTTTGTGTATGTTGCCTGCTACCTCACTTTTCTGTTTCAGTAAGGGTGGGATTTCAATAAGAACGCTTGAGCTGGCTGCTTTTTTTTAAAACCCTCTGACCATTCAAAGGATATCGGTCTCTGATGGTGTAGGTCAGCTTTGTGCTTCATTGAACAACAGATTTCAGTTAGCTTATTGTGGACTGAATTATCCTTGTTATCATGCATCTGTCATTACTGTCCCATATCCATGTTGAGCTCTGGTTTTTTATTTTTTATTGTTATTGTTGTTATTGTTATTATTAATGATTTTTTTGTGGGATACTATGAGGAATTGGTTATTATATCTGCCTTTTTGCTTTGTTCTCAAACCCAGACTGAGCTGTGCACACATGCACTCCAGCTTTTACCTTTTACTGGCTTTAACACACAGGAAAAATTCATCAAATCTATCAAGACATCATCATGCTCACAGAAGAATGACTGCATTTAAATGGAGAGTTCTGCCAGTAAAAGATGGCACAAAAGGCAGGTGTCACCGCTTTGAGTCACACAAATAGGTCTTTCCTCCAGTGTTTTTAGTTAACATCTCTTTTTGTGTGCATTTTATATTTGTGTTACAGATCTGTATTCTTGATTGTCTGGCTTGTAAATTAATACAAAAGAATGAAATCTCACATGGTGAAGAGGAAATATTGCCACTGCAGCAAGACAACAAGCATTATCCATAAAAGCCAAGCCACATTTTTTTTTTTTTTAGAAATAATCACAACACAGTTATATCCGCAGTCAGTGCACTCTGTTAGATAACACTGCATTGCCTCATGCAGCCAGTGGCCTAATGGTCATTTGGCAAAAGATATTAGCCTGCTTGCTAAAACCACATTTGGGATCCTTTCAGATTTAGATTTAGTCTGTCTGGCGAAAAAAGCAGCAACCAATGTTTTATAATTGATGGTTGCAGCCTCAAATTCTAGCTTCACTTTAAGCATGGTCACAAGCAATTGTAGTTTGTGTACTAAAATGATATTAATATCTTATTCAACACTAGCTTGACTCACTAAAGATACTGAGGTATCCATCATCCATTCATCCATCCTTTTCTTCCACTTATCCAATTCAGGCTTGCAGGACAGGACCTGGACAGGCCACCAGACTGTCACAGGGCTAAAACAGAGAGCCAGACAACCATTCATGCTCACATTCACACCTACAGAATAACCAGTTAACCTAAATTGCATGTCTTTGGACTGTGGAAGGAAGCTGGAGGACCCAGAGAGAACCCATGCAGACATGGGGAGAACATGCAAACTCCACTCAGAAAGGTCCTGGTGGTGAATTTGAACCCAGGACCTTCTTGCTGTGAAGCGGCAATGCCAACCACTCTACATTGAGTTGTGCGTTTGAGTTTAAATCCTGTTTTCTTTCCTTTCAAAGCTTAGCTTAGTAGGTCTATTTGGACACTGACAGTTTATATCTAACATTGCACTGTAAGATATTGCTCCAGGGTCAAGAGAGACTACAGAGGAACCTCCTCCTGGGTGATCACTCTGGCAGTGGAGTGGAGACTCTTGAGCCGTGTTTCAGCTTCTCTTCAGCAGTGTCTTAATATGATTAGAAAAAAAAATCCCCCCATTTACTATTTCCACTGAAGATAGTAAGTGGCATTTGAAGGTAAGAAGGTCCTTAAAAATCAGATCCTTAAAAACTGGGAATTACTTTGTACAACAGACAAATTCCTGAAATGGTAGATATTGTATCGCCTTTCACAACAAATTGCTCCACTTGTAAATTCTCCTCCTTCAGCAGTCTTTCTTCTGAAGCCTGTGGGAGACTTGCTGACAGGGGTCAGAGCTGTTCTGAGGAATGTGACTACAAAGAGAAGTGTTCTCATGGTGACAGAATGGGAGCGATGCCCAATAGGAACTCGCCTTATGTTGTCTCTGCTGGAAAATCAGCGTGGGGAACTGAAGTATATGTAGAGAGGGTAGAAGAGGCGGGGGGACTAGAAGAGAGGAGAGAAGGAATTTGGATGTAGAGAGAAAAGGAAAAAGAGTGGGTGAGGTCCGGTGAACAGTTAATAAGATCCAGAGGGGAGAGGTGTCTTAACAATCATTTTTCTGTTCTCCTATTACCACTTGTCACTCATTGGTTTTGTGCCAGTTGCCATAGAAACAAATCATAGCTACACCCCAGTGAGGGATGTAGTCTGGCTGAGTGTGAAATATACAGATGATCTTTTTGTTCATCCTTTAAGCCATAGGCTTTTGTTTGAAAATTTCACCTGTAAAAGCATCCCCATATAACAAATGCCAAAGTGTGAGGCCAACATGAACAATGGTGGAATAATTTTAGAATTGCAATAAATGAAGCATAACACAGCAGTCCCAGCAGCTCAGCTAATGCCAATGCCTTATACTCATATATACATCCAAATGGCAAATTTCATGTATGTGTTTAGCCTCCAAGTCACTTTGCAACCCACCTCCACCCCAGGTCATGCATCTGTTGTCATTGATGTTTGTTTTGTTCAGTGCTGATCTTGCAGCTGCTGTCCTTGTATTTCCATGTATGCATGTGGAGTGGTGGTGGTGGAGTGGTTTACTCATTCATCTAACAAGCAAAAGAGCTGCTGTTTTTGTTTCTGGGAGGGGACACAATTCCCTTTGGGGTTGCATCAGGAAGGCAATTGTCATGTCCTGGGCCGTTGGCCCAGCGTTTTGTGTTAGTTTATTTCCTAGTGTTGTGATATGTCTGCGTCTCTGTCCTGAGTCTGTGCCTGTTCCTCGTGTTTAGTCAGTATGTTCCTTGGTTTGTCACTTCCTGTTTATTTTGACAGTCTGGTTTTCCTGTGCTTTGTGTTCAGCTTTGCTTCCCCTGTGTAATTAGTTTCATTTGCCTCACCTGTTGTTCCCTGCTGTTTCCTCTTGCCCTGATTACCCAGTGTGTATTTAAGCCCTCAGTTTTGTTTTGTTCTCTGTTGCGTCGTTGACGTTATTGTGCCTGCGTGTGACGTTGTGTGTCCGTGTGTTCCTGTGTTCCCTGCGCCTGCCCTTCGTCTGCCCTTCGTCTCCCTGTGCCTCCCTTCCAAGGTTTTTGTATTTTTGTGTTTCCCCGGTGGAATAAACGCCCTTTTAAGTTACCTCTGGAGTCCTGCGTTTTTGCCCTTCCTTGCCCGTTTCCTCCCCGGCCATGACAGAACGACGCAACCATAGTAAAGACCCTGCAAGCTCCGGCCGCTACAACGGCACTCGCCTGGCGCTGGGGGGACCAGCTTTTTTGAATGGTCCCCGGCGACGCCGCTCACCGCCCCCGCCTAAACCGCAGGTCTGCCGCGTGGGCGGACTGTTTTTGGCGCCGGCCGCTCCCTCACCTGCCTCTCCGTTCGCTCGCCCCTCTTCCCTCTCACAGACGGAGCAGCAAGGGAGGAGGAGGGTTTCCCGGCAGCTGCGGGAGGAGTTTTTTCCGGCGCCGCGTGGTATAACGCCACGGCTATCCCAGCCGTCTGCACAGGCGAGTCTTCAGCCTGCTTCCGTGGGGTGGAAGTTTGGCTCTCAGCAGCAGAAAGAGCAACTTCAGCCCGTCATGTACTCTGCTGCTTCCTCCCTCTCAGAGGAGAGCAGGAAAATTCTGATCCGAAGAGTGGACCGATTATGCTTGGACTTGTTATCTGACCCGTGTAAGGAGGAACAGGAAGCCATCACCACCAGGCTTCAAGACCTGATTGCCAGTTTCCCTTGGCTGTTGGACTCCTTGCACGGGTTAGTGAAAGACTTTGTAATCACCACCCTTCACCTACAGCCAGCACCACAGACCACTGCTGCAGCCTCTCAGCCACTCCTGTCAGTTCCCTTAGCTTCTTCCCAGTGTTCCCAGTCAGCTGTAGCTCCAGCTCCCCCTCAGTCGCAGTGTTCCCAGTCAGCTGTAGCTCCAGCTCCCCCTCAGTCGCAGTGTTCCCAGTCAGCTGTAGCTCCAGCTCCCCCTCAGTCGCAGTGTTCCCAGTCAGCTGTAGCTCCAGCTCCTCCTCAGTCGCAGTCTCAGACCCCTCAGTTAGCTCCAGCTCCCTCTGCTCACCCTGCTCCCGCTCCCTTGGCTCCAGCTCCCCCTGCACCCGTACCTGTTCCGCGGGTGGGGGCAGCCACGGACGGGCTGACCTCTGCACCCGTACCTGTTCCGCGGGTGGGGGCAGCCACGGACGGGCTGACCTCTGCACCCGTACCTGTTCCGCGGGTGGGGGCAGCCACGGACGGGCTGACCTCTGCACCCGTACCTGTTCCGCGGGTGGGGGCAGCCAGGTCCAAGCCTTCGCATCGGTCTTCTGTGTTAGCTGCAGCAGCAGGGTCTCAGTCAGCCTCAGTCGCTCTCCCTCGCCTTCAGTCAGCTCTAGCTCCAGTCGCTCTCTCTCGCCTTCAGTCAGCTCTAGCTCCAGTAGCTCTCTCTCGCCTTCAGTCTGCTCCAGCCCCTGTAGCTCTCCCTCGCACTCAGTCTGCTCCAGCCCCTGTAGCTCTCCCTCGCACTCAGTCTGCCCCAGCCCCTGTAGCTCTCCCTCGCACTCAGTCTGCCCCAGCCCCTGTAGCTCTCCCTCGCACTCAGTCTGCCCCAGCCCCTGTAGCTCTCCCTCGCACTCAGTCTGCCCCAGCCCCTGTAGCTCTCCCTCGCACTCAGTCTGCCCCAGCCCCTGTAGCTCTCCCTCGCACTCAGTCTGCCCCAGCCCCTGTAGCTCTCCCTCGCACTCAGTCTGCCCCAGCCCCGGTAGCTCTCCCTCGCACTCAGTCTGCCCCAGCCCCGGTAGCTCTCCCTCGCACTCAGTCTGCCCCAGCCCCGGTAGCTCTCCCTCGCACTCAGTCAGCCCCAGCCCCGGTAGCTCTCCCTCGCACTCAGTCTGCCCCAGCCCCGGTAGCTCTCCCTCGCACT
This sequence comes from Archocentrus centrarchus, assembly GCF_007364275.1. Lineage (NCBI taxonomy): Eukaryota > Metazoa > Chordata > Actinopteri > Cichliformes > Cichlidae > Archocentrus > Archocentrus centrarchus. The sequence goes on along the minus strand of NC_044349.1, from coordinate 25,647,451 downwards.
CAGTCTGCCCCAGCCCCGGTAGCTCTCCCTCGCACTCAGTCTGCCCCAGCCCCGGTAGCTCTCCCTCGCACTCAGTCTGCCCCAGCCCCGGTAGCTCTCCCTCGCACTCAGTCAGCCCCAGCTCCTGTCGCTCCCCCTAGCACTCAGTCAGCCCCAGCTCCTGTCGCTCCCTGTCCACTCCACTCTCAGTCAGTTCCAGTAGCTCTTCCTCGGTCCCCAATGTCAGCTAGTTCCCGGCCTGCTTCCACGCAGCCAGTCGTCTCCCGGCCTGCTTCCACGCAGCCAGTCGTCTCCCGGCCTGCTTCCACGCAGCCAGTCGTCTCCCGGCCTGCTTCCACGCAGCCAGTCGTCTCCCGGCCTGCTTCCACGCAGCCAGTCGTCTCCCGGCCTGCTTCCACGCAGCCAGTCGTCTCCCGGCCTGCTTCCACGCAGCCCCCTGCACCTCGGCTATTCCCCGAGCAGCCCCTGCTGCTCAATAAAGCAGCAGTGTGCCCTGTTCCGCGGTCCCAGCCTACGCATCCGGTGCCTCACTCCGAGCCGATGGGGGTCTCCGCTCATTCCGAGCCGATGGGGGTCTCCGCTCAGTCCGAGCCAGGGGGTCCCGCTCAGTCCGAGCGCTCCACGTCGCCCGAGGGTTCCCCACCAGAGCCCGGGGTCGCCCGTCTCCGCCGCCGCATGCCCCGCGGTCGGCCTCCAGTGACTCCTCCTCGTCGTCGCCGCCGCCGCTGGGAGCGCGGTCGGCCTCCAGTGACTCCTCCTCGTCGTCGCCGCCGCCGCGGGGAGCGCGGTCGGCCTCCAGTGACTCCTCCTCGTCGTCGCCGCCGCCGCTGGGAGCGCGGTCGGCCTCCCTCGTTGGGACTCTCCTTTGTGGCCTTTGGCCTCTGCAGCCTCCTGAACTGTGTTTTTTGTTTTGGGCCTTCCCATACGCTCCCCTGAACTATGGACTGTTTTCTCCCCTTGCCGGCTGCTGTTTTTGTTTTGTCATAGCTCCTGAACTGTTCCTTGTTTTGACCCCCTGTTTTGGACATTGGAGCTCTCCGGCCTTGTGCCGTCGCCTTTTGTTTCGTCCGGTTGTTTTTTGTTTTCTCATCCCCGTGTTTTGCTCTGGTTTTGTTTCTGGTTTTGGCCGTCGGGAGCCGGCCTTTGAGGGGGGGGTACTGTCATGTCCTGGGCCGTTGGCCCAGCGTTTTGTGTTAGTTTATTTCCTAGTGTTGTGATATGTCTGCGTCTCTGTCCTGAGTCTGTGCCTGTTCCCCGTGGTTAGTCAGTATGTTCCTTGGTTTGTCACTTCCTGTTTATTTTGACAGTCTGGTTTTCCTGTGCTTTGTGTTCAGCTTTGCTTCCCCTGTGTAATTAGTTTCATTTGCCTCACCTGTTGTTCCCTGCTGTTTCCTCTTGCCCTGATTACCCAGTGTGTATTTAAGCCCTCAGTTTTGTTTTGTTCTCTGTTGCGGCGTTGACGTTATTGTGCCTGCGTGTGACGTTGTGTGTCCGTGTGTTCCTGTGTTCCCTGCGCCTGCCCTTCGTCTGCCCTTCGTCTCCCTGTGCCTCCCTTCCAAGGTTTTTGTATTTTTGTGTTTCCCCGGTGGAATAAACGCCCTTTTAAGTTACCTCTGGAGTCCTGCGTTTTTGCCCTTCCTTGCCCGTTTCCTCCCCGGCCATGACAGCAATAGAAAAACCTGCCAAATCAAAGATGTGGAGCGACCCCATGGGAATAAGGGAGCAGCCAAAGGTAGCATAGGAAATAAAAATCCCCTTTTGAGTATAATGGTCCTGTCTGGAGACAATTTTAGTTGTGCCTATTTAAAACTTCAAATTAAGATGAAAATAAAAACCTTATAATAAAGGTCCAATAAACGCTATTATTAAAACTGCTCTAAGAAGTCTCAGCAGAAACTCTACCAAATTTGATGCAACATAAATGAAACATGACAAATACTGCACCCATTTTAGTCATTGTAGTAGTGCTATGTGTACTATGTGTCCTCCAAAGTGGATGCATAATATTCCATAAAAACAACAACAACAGCAGAAAAGAAAAACAATGTGCTGTTTCCCAGATATGGCCTTGACCAGGACAGGAACCTTCAGGTAGAAAAAAAATACTTGCAGGCATGTAGCACTCAAATTTCTTGTTGCTATTGATGATTTTTTTTTTTAAATAGACATCAAAATATGTTGTAATTTAGTGTCAAATTTTACTCTCAATGTTGTTTCTGTTGAAAATGAAATAACAATGACAAGGAGAGAGCAGGAACTGTCTGTGAATTCTCAGTTGTTGATGTACTTTCTGTTCCAAAAATGCCCTTGTGTCCTAGTGAGGTTAAGAAATGAACAATCTGTGTTTGTGTTTATGATTGTCTGAAGGTATTGTGTTTCCAACTGTTTATGTGTTTGTGAGCATCTGAGACTGTGAGTCATGGCTTGCAGCCAGGAGGCTTTCCCAATTTTCAGTAATTGGGTTCAGTGTCTCGCTCTGCCGAGCCCTGATCGTGGTTCTGTTTTGTTTCACTTCCGAAGAATGCCACCACTGAATTGAGATTATGTAAATAACTTACCTTTTATATGTCTCTCTCTTTTTGTCTACCACGTCCTCTACTTTCATATTTAAATAGCAGAAACTAAATCATACATTTAAATTGCAGTTTGCTTTTGAAAGTTCCAATAATAAACACCACAAACAATGTACAAATTTAATTGGCATCATTCCAGTTTTTCTTGTGTGTTCATTATATGGAGTGTAATATACAGTATATCATCATAAACACATACTTCCAGTTTTTTTTCAATACTAGTTATTGTTAAAAAAAACAAGAACAACACACATTCATATACAAATATTATAATAGAAGTTTGTGCAATTATTACTACTATTTAATTATGTTTTTATTGTTTATATCCAGTTGTATTCACCTGGAAACATAGACATATTAAGGATTTGATTTCTCCATTGCCTAACAACACCTCTCAGCCCAGGCTGAAATGTGTTACACTAAAGCAATCAGCAGAAGTGCAGAGGAATTCTTTCCTCTTGGTTGGATGGACATTTGCTAATGCTGGACTCCCTGGTGATATGTGAGCCAGCAGATTAATGGTGATGCTGAGGGAGGCACGCAGTAAGAATGGCTGCAAACTGGAGAGCCAGACAGAGGAATCAACCCACAATCAACTGAATGTTTCCTCAGAACAAGCAGATCAAAAACCCTGGTGAGATAAGGAGGGGGAGGAGAAAACACATGCTTTGAAAAGAAGGGTAGGAGTTGTGGGTTTGCCTTTTGTTTTCTCTTACTGCTCAAAAAAATAAAGGGAACACTCAAATAACACATCCTAGATCTGAATGAATGAAATATTCTCATTGAATACTTTGTTCTGTACAAAGTTGAAAGTGCTGACAACAAAATCACACAAAAATCATCAATGGAAATCAAATTTATTAACCAATGGAGGCCTGGATTTGGAGTCACACACAAAGTTAAAGTGGAAAAACACACTACAGGCTGATCCAACTTTGATCTAATATCCTTAAAACAAGTCAAAATGAGGCTCAGTATTGTGTGTGGCCTCCACGTGCCTGTATGACCTCCCTACAACGCCTGGGCATGCTCCTGATGAGGTGGCGGATGGTCTCTTGAGGGATCTCCTCCCAGACCTGGACTAAAGCATCCGCCAACTCCTGGACAGTCTGTGGTGCAACGTGACGTTGGTGGATGGAGCGAGACATGATGTCCCAGATGTGCTCAATCGGATTCAGGTCTGGGGAACGGGCGGGCCAGTCCATAGCTTCAATGCCTTCATCTTGCAGGAACTGCTGACACACTCCAGCCACATGAGGTCCAGCACTGTCCTACATTAGGAGGAACCCAGGGCCAACCGCACCAGCATATGGTCTCACAAGGGGTCTGAGGATTTCATCTCGGTACCTAATGGCAGTCATACTACCTCTGGCGAGCACATGGAGGGCTGTGCGGCCCTCCAAAGAAATGCCACCCCACACCATTACTGACCCACTGCCAAACTGGTTATGCTGAAGGATGTTGCAGGCAGCAGATCGCTCTCCACGGCATCTCCAGACTCTGTCACGTCTGTCACATGTGCTCAGTGTGAACCTGCTTTCATCTGTGAAGAGCACAGGGTGCCAGTGGCGAATTTGCCAATCCTGGTGTTCTCTGGCAAATGCCAAGCATCCTGCACGGTGTTGGGCTGTGAGCACAACCCTCATCTGTGGATGTCGGGCCCTCATACCATCCTCATGGAGTCGGTTTCTAACCATTTGTGCAGACACATGCACATTTGTGGCCTGCTGGAGGTCATTTTGCAGGGCTCTGGCAGTGCTCCTCCTGTTCCTCCTTGCACAAAGGTGGAGGTAGTGGTCCTGCTGCTGGGTTCTTGCCCTCCTCCACATCTCCTGGTGTACTGGCCTGTCTCCTGGTAGCTCCTACAGCCTCTGGACACTACGCTGACAGACACAGCAAACCTTCTTGCCACAGCTTGCATTGATGTGCCATCCTGGATGAGCTGCACTACCTGAGCCATTTGTGTGGGTTGTAGAGTCCGTCTCATGCTACCACGAGTGTGAAAGCACCACCAACATTCAAAAGTGACCAAAACATCAGCAAGAAAGCATAGGTACTGAGAAGTGGTCTGTGGTCCCCACCTGCAGAACCACTCCTTTATTGAGTGTGTCTTGCTAATTGCCAATAATTTGCACCTGTTGTCTATTCCATTTGCACAACAGCATGTGAAATTTATTGTCAATCAGTGTTGCTTCCTAAGTGGACAGTTTGATTTCACAGAAGTTTGATTTACTTGGAGTTATATTGTGTTGTTCAAGTGTTCCCTTTTATTTTTTCGAGCAGTGTATTTTCAGTTTATTAGGTTTTATGAGCTCACATTACTTTTTGCATTTTTTTTTTTTGCTCTCACAGCTAAAAATTGAATTTCTGTGTTTGCATTGTCTCATCGCTGTTGTAATGATAAAGAGTCAGACAGAGGGGCAGGGACGCAAGCTTCTGTGGCTCTGTGGATTTCTCTTACCTCACTGTAATTAGTGAAAATAAATACCTTGGACTGCCATAGTCATAAGAGTGATTGGCACTAAAATTGTCAACACTGGATGTAATTTCTCAAGAGGCACTTTATGTACTGTAACACTGCCAACATTATAATTGTAATTGGGTTTAACAAAAATATACAATGAGGACGATGATGTCAGGATGGACAGAAAATAAAAAACAGGGGTTATCAATTGTAACCATAGTTCTATGAGCAGGAAGTACAGCCCTTATACTTCATACCATGCAAACCAAGCTCAACACTCTCAGTACTTACTGTGTGGCTTTCAAACACTAACCTTGTATCTGCTAAGCCAGCTATGGACAGAGGCACAAGGTTGGGGGAGCATAACATCAGGCCTGCACAAATGCATGACTATGTTTTGACAACTCCCTGTAGTTTCAGTCTAATTGTTGTACACGTTATACTTACATGCTACTATATATACATAAACATGAACATATGCTACCACATTAATGCATGGATCGCCACCTACGCCTACATTGATTTGTAAGCCTGCACACATATTTGTTATCTTAATGAATTAATTCTGTGGCACTGAAAAAAAAATAGCTATTGCATTATTTATCTGAGATATAATTGAGGTTTTATTTTTTATTTTTTGTAGTTCTTTCAGTTCCTTTTTTGACCATTTAAAACTGTTAAGTTTAATCTGTTTTTCACTTCTTGTCTTAGGTTTGTTTTGTCCGGGGGGGGGCAGAAACTAACCTGGCTTCATCAGCTGCTTCAGATATACAATGCTTTGATGCTGACTCATTCCTGATTCTGTTTCATTTCTACTGGCGCATTTGTGTGATCATACACCGCAACCCCTGAACAAACCCGGTCTGTTATCTTTTGCCACATTCTGCCTTTATTGTCACTCTGTGGGTGGAAGGCAAAAAATAAAAATAAAATAAATTAAAATAAAAATCTCTTTGTGATTTGATTTTGATTTATCAAAAGACCTCAATTTTATTGTGGAGTGTTCAGATTTCTTTGAGTTCCAGTAGCTTTTGTATATAACTGTGTGTATATAACTCAAATTTTTACAAAAGGGAGTTATACATTTTACACTTGATCCAGTTCCACAGAACATCCTTCAGAGGAGTAACAGAGGTGTAAGGTGTAACATACAAGAAAATAAGTTTACCCCACACACAAGTAGTGAAATACAGAAGTACACAAGAAGTGAAATAATATTAATAGGGTTACTGAAGACACATTACATTATAATATATGTAATAAAAACTTTCCAACAAGTGTTATGCTAAATTAGGGTTATACCACGGTTGGCCAGTTCATTTCTCCAAGGGCCCACATGAGAAACTGGGACTGTTGTGGAGGGCTGCACCAAATAAGCGAAAGTCAGTTCTGCTCACTATTAATTTTACCTCTTTATAAGCTTATTGGTGCGGCCCTCCACAATATTCTCAGTTTCTCATGTGGCCCCTTGGGAAAACAATTTGCCCAGTTCAGTTATCAGTTCACACTGACCACAGTTTACAGTTAAGTAAAAAAAAAAAAAAAAAGTTGGTATAGCAAGTATGTAATACCTCCAAACTGCTGCTCTTTTGCTGTTGGCTTTCTATGTTAGCTCAGCAGCTAGCTACCTGTTGCATAGCATAGTAAACGCAGACTGAACTGAACTGAGCTGAACAGATCAACACACTGCAATCAACAGACAATTGAGTCAGGATTGGGCCAGTGTCTGAGCCATATATCAGATTGGTGCATCCATAATAAAAGATGTAAATAGAAAACTCCATGAGGAATGTGTGGAGGACTATTAGAAAAATGGAGAGGTATTTTCCAAAGCAGCAAGAGTTAAAGCTCCTCTGTCAATTCAATTTTCCTTCACCGCACAGTCAAGGTCAAGGTAATGAGATTAACCATCCTTGAGGAGATTGAATAACGAGCATGCAATTAGTTATGCATATGAATATTAAAAATCTTGCTATTTGGTTCTGTAGCATTAGACCGAGCATAATTGCCTAGTCCAGTATTGACCACTGGCAGGGAGATAAGGGGACAACAGAGCTTGCAATTAAGATATAAAATGATGACTACTTTGCTTGCATGCATGAGATGTATGTCCGTGCCTGTTAAAGCAAGACTTTAATATTTTTAGTGACAGTATAAACTTTTAGGATGCAGTAATTTGAACAGACACCTCTGAATGAAAATGATTGATTTGGACTCTAATAGCTGTGAGCTAGCAGTTCTGATGTAAATCAGTGGAATAAAACAGGTGAAGGATCTGTTTGCGTAGGCAGCAGTGACAGAAGCAGGCTCTGCATGATGGCTCCTCCTCCACATCACACCTCTGCAGCATGTAGCTGACACATCTGTGCTTCGCTCTTCTGCTACTATTGCTCTTTCACCTCCTAATCATCTTCAGGGGAGGTGAGGAAACCTGACTCTATGCACACATATACGCACAAACAAAAACCAGAATGTGTGCACCCGAGGACTCACACAGCTGCATGCAAAAATCCACCAATTCTCATATCCAACACCATGCTAAGGCTCCTCAGGGTGCACGGCTTGTGTGACAGCCTGTTTCTAATGTATGAGAAATGCCACATGTGCATACATTACACAGCTGAGCCTGTCAATGTAAAAGGCGTTAGTAGCCTGAGGTTACAGCTGCATGCACGGACCTTTACCAGACAAACTCATCTGTCAGTAGTGAATGGTGCCAAGGGCCAGTGGCATTGGGAGAACGTTTGAGCAGCAGCTGGAATTTAATAGCCATTTCTGAAGTTGTGAGGCTGTCAAATGGGAGTGTGTGTCAAGCATCCAACACCACACCACAGGGGCAAGCTAATTGCTTATGTAAAACTCCACTTGACAGAGAGAAGAGTGTTTGGTTTGTGTGATTGACTCACATCAAAGACTGATCAGAGATTGATGTGAGTCAAACAAAAATAGGTCTTCCCCCCAGTTTTGTCCAGGTTTTCTGAAACGCCCGCCTGCTCTGCTCTCATTAAAGGAATCTCACTGGATTATTACTCCGTAGCTCGTCAGCATTCTTTCAACTTTCTCATTACCATCAAAGCGTCTCTGAAGTAAATGCTCATCATTTCTCGCCATCAGCCTTGATCTCCTTACACCTCTAACACCTCTTTTTACCACCTGCCACCCAGGCATCATAAACTCACCCACCCATGTGCACACACACACACACACACACACACACACACACACACACACACACACACACACACACACACATACATACACGCATGCCAGCGAAGCTGCAAAAGGTCGGCCGAATGCTTGCTTCAATTTGATGGCTCTCTGGTCCCTCTCATGGTTTCCCCTACTGCTGGGCTCATCAATTATAAACAACTAGCACATCGCTGTGTGTGTGTGTGTGTGTGTGTGTGTGTGTGTGTGTGTGTGTGTGTGTGTGTGTGTGTGTGTGTGTGTATGTGTGTGCATGCGCACATGCAGGCACACTTGGGTGGGGGTACAGTTTTGTCAGAAACAAAACAACACTTCGCGTGACAGCTTATGGGCAACTAGGTGGGAGACACTGAGACACAGTGGCTGTGTGGGTTTGAGGCTTTCTCATTAATATGCTTTCTGGTGTTCATGTGCTGCTGTGTGTTCTGTATCTAATTGCCTTTCATTTGACCCACCTGGTTCTGACTTATGAAAAATTGCATAGTTTGCCCTGCGAAACAGAATTTCTCTGGAGAGAAGGAATTAGATCACACATGCACGTACTTGTGGCCAGTGCGCACACACACTTACACTCATGCATCCACTCAGAGGATGATTAGGTTGGAATAAAGTGAACAATCTATGTGAAGGGAGTTCAAAGACATCCTTGGAGAGTTTTCAGCAGCAGAAGCCGCATCATTCTCTTTTTGTCCTCCTCTGGCTCTGCCTGGGGATTCTCTCGTCTTGTCTTTCATTGGTAGTGCTACAAAATAGAACCATAAAAAGTGTGAGCAAAAAGGAGATTAGTCTTTTGTATCCAATCCAACTAAGCGGAGGCCCACTGCATTCCTGGAGGGCCATCAAAACCTGTAATGGGGACATGTCATGGAAGCAACAACAACATATGCAACAACAAAATACACTGAAAAGTTTTATTATTCAGTTTTCCCCAAACTGCAGTCTTGAAAACTAAACCGTTCATAGACCAAACCATTCATTCTCACCATTATCTGCTTTTTGAGACATTTTTGTGCTTTTTTCCAGAGAATAAGAGTCTCCCTACAACAGTCCTGTGTGCTGGGCACATACTTTTTGAATGTTTTAGATTTTTTTTTTCTGAGCTTAACTGTGGCTTCATACCTTGATAACTACAACAAAGAGTCTTACAAATGCCACAATCACAAACAGACCTGATGGACTGACAGTAAGATGTACTGGGTGGGATCAGTGTGCATCTTCCACTTGACACTTAACCTGCTGTATTGTCCCCCCGAGGGAAAAGCTGACTTGGGGATAAGCAGCACAGAGGGTGAGATGCAAGTGTTGCAACAGACATGGCCTGCAGGTCTGATCATCTTCACGTCCTCTGTGGGTTTTTCTTAATTTATGCAGTGGATGTAAACAACTTTTAAGGCACCTGTGTTTCCCAATAACAAATATCCACTGCTGTCAGATAAAATAAAACAATAAATTACAAGATTATAAGTCAACATTTCACAATCACAGTATGCTGAAATTGGTGGACTGCGTTACTCATTTCTTCCTTGCTGCCGATTCTGTTTGTATAAACTTGCATTGCTCTCCAGTGGTTTATTTCAGATATTTCTAACAGACTTTCTAAGTCTATAGCAGTAGGAAAATGGGTGTGCATTTGATGGCAGACCTTTGAAACTCTCCAACAATTTCCCTGAAGGCATCATCACCTCGGAAATGTTCTTGAACTTACACTTGTGAGGAGGAATCTTTCTTTCTGAAGTAGCTGGTACTTTCATTTCATGCATCTGCATCTGGTCTTAATCTGCAATAACGGAGGGTTTTATTTGTCACTTGGTGGCAGTGGAAAAAAACACAGACATATAATTTTTAAAGCTGTCACCAGACAATAGCTGACCAATGCAGTCTCATGGCAGTTTGTGAAATAGCCATTGAATTGTAGCTATTGCTTCATGTTCATAGACACAAATTAATGCTTTCAGTCTGAAAAAGCAACAAAGTAGCTATGGACCCTCAGTTAAAAAACTGCTGAACCAATATTTAAATACTTTGTTTTACATTATGTTTACATTAAAATATATTTAATATTGCAGCTATGTAAGATGCACCAAATATACTCAAGTTTAAGAACAGATTGTACTATGGGTCGTTTATACCATAAAATGAATGAATGGAAATGCATTGGTTTCAGAGTTGTGCAGTCTGTCAAACAAACAAACAAACAAACAAACAAACAAACAAACAAACAAACAAACAAACAAACAAACAAACAAACAAACAAACAAACAAACAAACAAACAAACAAACAAACAAACAAACAAACAAACAAACAAACAAACAAACAAAGAGTTTGTTTCCCAATATATTAAGAAACAGATCACATTTCATCACTATTTTATGAATTGCTTTCTGACAGTAGTAACTTCAAAGTACCTCACCGAGTGAACATTCCTCTTAGAGTTATGGAGTTGCTATTTTTTCACAATTATTATTAATTCACTGTTCTTCAATTTTAAATTGTCTGGCCAAAGGAACGATGAGTTCTTGCCATTCTCAAGTGTCCATCATCTGTTTGTGCACAATTCGCAGGAACTGGTACTCCTTCTAGAGTATTGGTCACAATAGAATCAAACTTGCACACAGTGATAATGTAATAAGTCTCCCATGAAATTGCGCTTGAGGTCAAGGTCACATTTGTATTATTTTGGGTACTTTTCCATTTTCACAGCATAACCTTCATGCACACTACTTTCATCAAATTCTTGTTCCCGATGTAATAAACAGTATTCAATTTAGACCATTTAGTAAATGGCCATGTTTACTACTGACCATGTAATCGCACTTTCATTTGGTGATGAGTGAGATTAATTTACCCTGGATATGACACTGTTTGCGCCTTCTTTTCTCTTATTGGATTTTTATTCTCATTAGTTTGTGCAATACAGCAAACCAGTGACAAGAAAATATATCACTTTCTTTCTGTACATCACACATTGCAATAACCTGTGAATTGTGATGATCATGAACTGGATGACCTACAACCTCTGGTGAAAGTCAACACTGGCATCATGTGGGACCATTAATCGGGCCAGTTACTTGCAGAAATTTGTTAAAAGGCTCTAAAACTTGTTTTTACATGCTGTCACGTTCCCCAGGACCTGTGGGAAAATGTAAACTGCGAGAATGAGAATGCATCCTCTCTGGTTGTTAACTGATGACCTTTAGCTCACTATTATGCTGACACTAAAAGAATGAAACAGGAAAAATTGCAAAGCTGCAAAATTTATGGGAAAAATTATGTTGAACTTCTTCAGAATTCTTCTCTTCAGTTACTTGATTTTAGCTGCGCAGCACATTTGTAAACCCGACATTTCACACTTGTTAATATAAAAATTTTGACAGGATAGTTTTGCAGACAGTAGTTTGGTTGGTTGTGGTTATAGACAAACAATATATTCTTCAGTAATTTTGCCTGTAGAAATATAATTTAAAAGCACATCTGTTTGCAAAATTGTACGTGTAATACACATCTTGCTCTTATTTTTCCATTCTTTCCTTCTTATTGATCGCCCTGTGATATGTTTTCTGCCCACTCTGTTACTTTGTGTCCTGTAGTTAACCAGCCGTGACATCTGAAGCCAAATGGGTGTTAGAGCTGCAGACAGAGGCCTAGAGGGATTATAGACTGACCTGAAATAGACCAAAAGGGACATATTTCTTTTTAGCTGCTTTCATTAGTCCTACCAGTTCCCAGTCAGGATAAGCCACATAAAGATAGACTGCTGACACTGATTAAACACTTTCTCAGAAAGTCCTGGTGAGGCGTGGCGCTCTCAGCTTGCACCCTGGGTGAAAAGTGTTTATTTAGCCACATTTAACAGAGAAGGCTGTAGGAAGACTGTCCTCTTCATGGCAGGTTTTTATTAGTCTGACTTGTTCCTTTGTATCTCAATACTGCCAGTGGCAGCTGTTCTAATTATACTGTGTCACTTTCTCCTCCTCTATTCTCTCCCCAACTTCCCTATCTAGTCTTCACTTACTTTCGGGATGTTGCCATAATACTTTAGACCCTAGAAGCTTTTCTAAATTTGGAATTTTTTTCCATAAATTCAATATGTATTGCACCATCATTCATTTGAAAGCCAGCACTCATTCTGATAGCTTCATATATACTTTGCACATACATTTTTGCAGAATATAGATGATTCAAAATGATCGTGTTTCCCTGTTCAGACATGCCAGTTCAAAACATCTCAGAAAATCAAACAGTAAATATGTGAATGTACCCACAAAGCACTGCAAGCCATCATATACAGGGGTGATGACAGCTTGTGCCCATGTTGTTAGAAATGCATTTTGTAAGGACCAGTTCAGATCAGGTGGATGATAAAATTAATCATGGAATATTGTGGGTAAAATTAATGTATGCATCCATAATAAAAGGGGTATACTGACCTTTTTTTTTTTTCTTAGTGTGCTCTTTATGTTCAGTCAAGTGATTCTGGCAACTCTGTTGCTATGACACCAGGGCTGTGCATGAGGGGCCCATGAGGGAGAAAAAAATTAGGTCACCATTTCCTTGTTTAAATTAGACTATGATCAGTATCACACAAAAACATTATGGAATTGGTGTTTCTTATTTTGTATTGACGTCTCAATACGTGTGATATGTGGATATGTGTGGATAAACTGTACATACATTCAAACATGACGGTCAGGCTGAACAGAAGCTTCTCCAGAAGCTCAAGACAACATACATGGTTGTTATTAAACTTCAGGTCACTTAGAAACATAAATGGGTCATCTATCTTGGACAGTGGCATTATAAATCGTGTTAGCCGTTCTACTCTGCCTGCAGTACCTGGAGGACAAAGATCTGTCTCAGCAGAAAGAAACAGGATGTGACAACACATGCCCTGTAATTTATGATCCTTATGGCCCCTGGCCTCGAACTGAAGAGACTGACTTTAAAGCAAAGGCAGAGTCTTGAACTAATGTTCTGGATAAAATGGATATTAAAGACCATTAATGGGGTATGGGATGATGTAACCTGTGGGTATGTGGGTGCCTCTGTTTGTCCCGTGCACTTCAGTGGATCTGTGTGACCTGTATGTATGTGTGTGGGTGGGTGCACATCCATCTGGATAACAGCTCTTCTCCTTGTGAAATCACATGACATCTAAAATCGAGGGATGAACAGACCTGACTCACGGATGGATATTTTTAGTTCCAGAGAACATTCTCGCTCTCTCACACATGTACGAGAAATATAACACAGAAATGAACTTGCCATCACCTGTGGCTTTAGGTTAATATGATCCTTGTTCATCATTTATACCGACAGGTACATGGCTGCTGGGGATGAAATGAGTTATGAGAGCAAATGCAGGAGCCACTGATTGAGATTATCTCAAGAATGTCTGTCTCGTTGTACCGGATATTGAGAAACATGAGCAGACAACTAACCTGATTAAGTCAGATTTAAAAGAAAGATATTACCGGCGATAGTCATATGGATGTGACTGTATGCCTTTCTCTCTCTCTCTCTCACACACACACACACACACACACACACACACACACACACACACACACACACACACACACACACACACACACACACACACACACACACACCATAAATTATTGCCTAAGGAGACTTGAAAAAAGTGAATCATGCCATCCTGATTTGATAAGAATTGAGCAGCATGACGGGGCTCATGCTGGCCAGTTAGACTGGGACCATATGGCGGCACAGAGCCAGCTCCTATCTGCCAGCTGAGGCCGTTCGGGCGACACTCCCACTGCTGCGGCACCTGATGCCCCCCGGCCATCCAATTATGCAGAGTGAATCATTATAATTTTATATTTGTTTTTTCTTTTTAAACATAAGACAGGACATAGAACAGGACAAGATAAAGGAGTGGAACATTTATAAAATAATATATTTGTATTATACCAATCTTGATGCTTTCAGCAATTTACAAATGTGGGTTTATATAGAGTTACACCCTCAGCACCTCTTATGAATCATGCTCACCTGTTTTTGGCTTGCTGGGATTATTCTGCATTATTCTGCTTTGTGGTCACTTAAGCTAGAGTGTGTTTATTGTTGCACATTTATCAACAGTCAACCAAAATACATATGGTACTTAGCCTGGAATCAGGGATACATAAACACCTACATATTCATCCATATAATCTCTCTCTTGTTTTTTTTTTTTTCTTTTTACCATCAGTCATACATCCGTGTTCTCTTAACTGTTGGCAGTTTGAATCTGAACCATGCTGTATTTCTCTTTTGCCCTCTCCACTTTCCTTGGATGCTGCAGGACTTCCTGGAGGCACGCTGCAGGCAGTGCAATTGATGATGAAAGGTGTCCTGAGATGACACATGTTAAATTAGATGCACACATACAGACATACGCCTGAGAAAACCCACTGATAATCTTGTTATAATTGCAGGGGAGTCATCTTTTTGTAACATAGTACAGGCCACTTTAATGCTTAGTAGGATATAAATCACGGCTGGCCATCAGCATGATATCAAAATTATGACGAAAACCTTTTAGCGGAACATGGCTGAGTGTGTATTATGAGATTATCTTCAGAGTAATGATTAAAGGGAGGCTTGCAGTGAATGATGATGTCATTAGACTTACCTCTGTGCTTTTATAGTATAGCTGAATTTACCTTCTCCACTCAGATCAAAAACCTGCCCATAAAAAAAATAATAAAGCAAAACAGATTAAATCAGCTGCGGTGAGTCATTTCCCATGTGTGCGCTCCCCTTTTCTCTCTGTCTCGTCTCCCTCCCCCTTTTTCTTTTCTCTCTCTCTTTTACTCATTCCATCACCTTTACATGTGCCATCATTCTGGTTCAGTGAAGTGCAAACCTTGATCAGTACAACAGGGAAAAGGAGAAGCAGACTGATAATGCAGAGAAAGAAAATGGATAAGAGTAAACTGGATAGGTTAAGATTGGCAAAACTGGAGATCACAGGACAGAGAAGTGGAGAGAAGGTGCTACCAAGGTGAAAGATTGAAAGCAGGCAGTTAAAAGCAAAGGGAAGTTTTCCAAAGTCTTTGCATAAAGAAAGTCTTTTATCAGAAATCCATTTTTTTTTTTTTTCGTGGTGCATACTTAAAATAGCTTTTAATTAGTTTTTTTGCTCTTCAGAATGGTGTAAGCATATGTTAATACAGTTGAGAGAGAGAATGTGAAGGAAAACAAATAAAGGAAAGAAAGAAAGAAACAAATTCAGCCACACTGTTCCACCTTCCCACTTTGCATCACTGGCTATTCCTGATTATTTCTCCTGAATTTCTTTGACATTCCTAGCTCTAGTCCATACATCACAGCTAGTCTCTTTCTGCCTCTTTAAACATTTATACAGTATGCCCATGCAATATGAATTTCAATGCATAATTCTGGGGATAGCAATGTTTATTGGTTGGTTGACCTACCACCACTTTGACCCAGAGTAGGCTCCATGTATCTCACTAGATGGCTGCATAGATTCTTCTTAAGTTATTCAGGATTAATTCTCCTGATTCCTGAATTTTCATCTGTGCAGTTTGATATGTTGGCGTTAAGGCCTGACTGAGTCACACAGGCCTAGAGACCAGTGGGAAACCCCTTTGCAGTCACAGCTTGCTAGGGAAAAACGTGTGCAAGTGGTTGCTGGCAGTTGCAAAGACATATATGGTACTGCATTAAAAACCTCCTTGCGATTTCTTCGATTGCCAGCAGATTGCATTGAGTTTGCACTCAAGATGCCGACTTAACTGCAAACACTTGCCAACTACTTGCTGATGGTAGCCCGGTGGCTGTTGCTCTGATTTGACGCTATATAAATAACACTGAATTGAAACTGAAATGAATAGTGACACTATGGAAAGTATGATGCAAACCAGACCTGTTTTCATTCAAAGTCAAATTTGCACCTTTTGAATTGTGTTGGTTACAACTTTTACTTTGAAGGTCAGTGGTCTCCACTGCTTTTACTTTTTATGTTAACTCTTTCTGGCTTTTTTTTTGGCACTTTTTCAAGTTTGACTACCACTCAGTGACTAAGGAAAATACAGTGTCTTTACAGGAGTGTAATGGATTTGATAAAATCAGTACAGACATTTATGGTTACCAGATAATAAATTCAAATATGTTGATGGGCTTTTTTTCTACTGCCACAAGCAGGTTAAAGTTTAGTTTTGTAATATGAGATATTTTAACATCTGCTGACAGACTGGAATAAATATTTGTATCAAATTGCTCCCCCTACTGACACTGGGGGTGGCCTGACTTCTTTTTCATTCCCTATCTTGAGACTTAACATTTGTGATTTTGAGTAAAATGTGTCAACAGCTGTTGGATTGATTACAACAAAGTGTGCCACACCAACAAGTCCCAATTACAGCTTGTCCAAATGTATAAAAAATTGGCTACTTTTGACATTTGCATGAAACTCATTCGAAAAGTCCTAAATCTCAACTTGCAAAAATAAGCTGGTGAACATTACAAGAGCGTGTGATACTAACATGTTAACGCTGGCATGCATGTGAGTATATTGATGTTAGCTTTTACATTACAGTACTGTGCACAAGGGGTTGAGTCACCCCTCATTTTTAATATTTTGCTAGGAAAATGGCACATACATGCAGTGATTTATTGAAATGTGCAAACATACACAGAAATACAGTATACAAGGCGAAAAGAAGACTTTGTACAATGAACTTGAAATTCAACATTTGGTTTGACAGCCTGAACTCTCTTAGGCAAGCTTTCTTGTAATTTCTTTAAGTAGTCTTCAGGAATAGTTCTCCAAAGCTCTTCTTTGGATTTTATCTGCCTTTCATTTCATTATCTGTCAGGATGATCCCACTCTGCTTCAATAATGTTGGGGTACAGGGTCTGGGGAAACCAATCCATGACAGACCCTACAATAGTAGAGACAGAAAACAATCAGATGACCCCCTACGAGCAAGCACTTTGCGGCAGTGGGAAGAAAAAAAACCCTCCCATTTAACAGGAAGATCCAGATCCAGGCTCAGGGAGGGGCAGTCATCTGTTGTGAGCAGTTGGGAGTGAGGGGAGGGAGGCAGGACAAAAGACACAGTGTGGAAGGGAGCCAGAGATTAATAATAACTAATGATTAAATACAGAGAGCGTGAAAATAGGTGAATGAAAAAGAATTATGCATTATGGGAAGCCCCCAGCAGCCTAGCAATGTAACTAAGGGAGGGTTCAGGGTCATCTGATCCAGACATAACTATAAACTTGAGCAAAAAGAAAGGTTTAAGTCTAATCTTAAAAAAGTGAAGTGGGTGTCTGTCTCCCGAATCCAGACTGGGAGCTGGTTCCAAAGAAGAGGGGCTTGAAAGCTGAAGGCTCTGCCTCACATTTTTCTTTAAAATATCCTGGGAACCAGTAAGCCAGCAGTCTGAGAGCGAAGTGCTCTGTAGGGGTGATATGGTACTATGAACAGTAGATGGATCAATAGCCTCTCTGGTCCTGTGTCCATTCTACTGGATTTGTTCCTGTTTCTTAAGGACACAACTTTCAGATACTGTTCATCTGCTGTAGATAGCTTTTTAGGCCTCCCACTTTTTCTTTTGTCCTCCACTTGTCCAGTTTGCTCAAAAATTTAAGAACACACTGAGATGTGCCAAGCTTTTGGCTAATAGCTCTTTGGGAATCACCTTGTTGTTTCAAAAATACCATTTTATGCTTTGTCATATTTGGGATTTTTTTGGAGATTCAATCAAAGAAATGGGAACAAATTGTGTGTTTTGGTCACAGGCTGTCAGTAACAACAGAAAGCCTCGAGAACAGAGTTAAGTCTGGCTCCTTGGAAATAAAATACAAACAAATGAGGAGTGGCTCAAGACTTCTGCACAGAACTGTACTTAAGGGGCAATAGCAGAAAGCACAAAAGCTTTCACTGAACTGGCTGAATCATCACTCTTTTCTATTAACTGTGCAACAAAGTAGATAATAATTTTATGGAAATGTCAAAGATTAGTATTGTGAATAGGACATAAACAGACATAACAAGAGTGCCTTCCTTCTGATCAGCATGTTTTTTCATGCACTTTATTTGTGTTCGAAAGGGTTTAAGTATCATTAACAGCTGCTGAGTATTAGACTAAGCAGAAGGTGGACAGGTAATGACTAAGAGGACAAAGCGAGAGGGAAAAGAGAGCTATTGAACTAATGAACAGTGTTTTTTAATTCTTTTTGTCCTCTCCAAGCAGGAGTCTGACTAATTATTACCAGAATGGCCCCCAACACATATGGCCTTCCACTCGTTCAGTTAATCACACAATAGTACATTTGGGGCAGGTAGCAGACATGCTGTACAGTCAGTCACTTTTCTGAGGTTGTGCTGATTCTGAGCAGTGAAACACCAGTAATGAACTGAAAAACTGAACAAATCAAACATTTCAGCAGGAGTTGACCAAAACCAAAAATCAAAAACAGGACTGAGCTTTTCCCTGTTGGATTCTCCCTTTTTTCCTTTTATTTCCCCCCTTTTTTCTTTTCTTTTTTTTTTTACAAAGACAAATCTGTAATGGAGTTGTTCTCTACTTTTATGGGAAGCTTCTATTGCACCTACAGTAACAAAGCTGTCTCCTATGAGCAAAATGTTATCTCAAGCAGTGTGTGTGTGTGTGTGTGTGTGTGGGTGGGTGGGGGGGGGGGGGGGGGGGGGGGGGGGGGTCAGTGGACATAAGCTGAGGAGAAGAGAGAGCAATTAGCATGATACTAAAAGACAGCAAAACACAGCAGATGGGGGAGAATGGATTCATGCTTTTGGGCTCTTTACACCAAATTCTGACCCTACCATCTGAAATTGAGGCTCATCAGACCAGGCAACATTTTTCCGGTCTTCTTTTGTCTAATTCTGGTGAGCCTGTGGGAATTGTAGCTTCCTGTTCTTAGCTGACAGCATAGGCACATGATGAGGGCTGTAGCCCATCTGCTTCAAGATTCAATGTGTTTTCTGTTCAGAGATGTTCTTCTGCATACCTTGGTTATAACGAGTGATTATTTGTTATTTTTGCCTTCCTATCAGCTTGAAGCAGTCTGGCCATTCTCCTCTGACCTCTGGCAAAAATAAAAAGGCATTTTCACCCAAATATATGCCACTCACTGGATATTTTCTATTTGCTGGACCATTCTTTGAAAACTCTAGAGATGGTTTCATGGGAAAATCCCAGTAGATTGGCAGTCTGAAATACTCAGACCAGCCTGTCTGGCATCCACAACCATGCTCAGGATCTTTCTACATGTCTACATGCCCAAATGCTGCTATATAATCTAATAAATAATATATTATAATAAATTTTTTTTTCTTCAGGGGAGACCCTGAAGGCAACAGTAGGGGAAACACTGCTGAGTCTCACTTGTCCTGCATCATGACGCATGCATCATACTGCTGTGCTTGACAAGTAAAATATCAACCACAGTCTTTCACTATTATTTTAATCATGCACCTTATCACACCAGCAGAGCACTCTTGAAAGGTGGAAATTAGGCAAAGTGAGTGGGCGGGGGTTGTGAAATGTAGTTATTTCAGTCTTCCAGTGTGAAGAAAATAGAAGCCCTTCTGATATTCAGGGGAGTAGTCATCGCTCATGATTCTCTCTATGATCCAAGGATGCTTCACAATTAGAAAATACTTTCTAAATCATGTTATTTATGAGTGTTTCATTATTCACTGGTTTTAAAATTATTGTGCTTGGGTGCTGATTTTAGCACTTTCACTGTTTTTGCAGCAGAACTGCTGAATTGGATTGTCTATTGCATGTTACAATTTTTAAAAATTTTTTTATTTATGAGTCACTACCTACAAGAAATACCTTTAAACTCCTTATATACTGAAATATTTCTTTCAGCGCATATTATTTAAATTTGCAGCAACACAGAGACTTGATGAATTTGTATTTCTTCTGTTTTGTGTTTTTTACTGTTGCCACAGATCCATCCAAACATCATTATTTAATTATGTTTGTGTTAAAATTTTTAATGATTTTATGACCTCCAAGTTGTCCATTATTATTTTAATTCTTTTTTTCTTTTTTCTTTGCTGCCTATTCTCCTGCCATTTGCTGCTGCTGCTGCACTGGCCCAATTTCCCTACAGCAGCCATTTAAAGTTTCATTATGTCTTATCTCATGTGTTAGGTAAACAGACTCATTAAGCAGGTTGTGATCATAGTTAAGCTTTGCTGCAATGAAGGTGGCACACTGCAGGTGCTCATCTCATGCACCGTGGGGAAATCAACTCTCCCTCCAGGGAGAGGCTCCTAGCTGTCGCATGACTGTAGCTACAGGTGCAACAGAAACGATTACTCATAACATGCACGTGAGCACACACATACACACACACACACACACGCTAATATAAATCATTTTTTAATCAGAAATGATTTATATTAGCATTTTTCTTCATAAGCACTCTCCTTTTGAAACTTGTGGCAGACTCAAATTTACCTCACTAGCTTCAGCTAAACAAATATGAATAAGCATGACTAGAGGTGGTAATTGAGAGAGCATCCACTATGTAGCATGAAGCAGCCATCTGTCTTTAGTCCTGAACACTGTGTGCTGTTCCCCCCGTGGTAGAGCCTCCTGGCTAAAACTAGCAGCCGTTGAATTGCACACCCACAGCATTTTGTTCTGTCAGTAATGTTAAAGATCAATACTAATTGCCCATTCAGCAGCGGCACTGTTACTGCTAACACAACAATCCAGGGCTGAGATTTACCGCCCCAGCACACACATACACATCAACAGCTATTTTTACACAGACTGGATAATTCCCCTTTCTGTTTTAAAGGCAAACTCACAGAATAGCCCATCCTCACGCAGAATCAATTCTGCTCAACAAAAGCAGCAAGAAGCTCTAAATATTTTGGGTGCAGCAAAACACAGTGTAAACCCTGTGAACTGAGGTGAACTTTCTAAAGATCAACTTGTCTCAGTGACTCAGGAAACATCCCTGAGGTGAGCCATGGGTGACAGCTGCTGCCGCTCCACTGGCACAGGTAAATGCCAGGAGCCCCACTTGGATACACTGACTTACCGACACACACACACACACACACAGACAAACTGCTGTGTCTTCTAAAAATCTAAATGGAACACAAGCAGGTTTAGCATTAGTCACAATATGAACCGTAGAGAACAGAGACCAAAATGAGTTTATGTGTGGCCCTTGTTTTCTTTATAGACTTCAATTAAAGACATACATTGTTGCAAGATCAGAGAAAAGCCCAGAGATTCAGAAACAGTCCTTCACTCTAGTGGTTCAGAACAATAATAATCTTTATCTTGCTTGTGCTTTAGTTTGCTCTTGGAACATGAGTACAGATGAATAGCACAAAAAATTCCCATTACACTGACAATAATGACTGAATGTTAAAAGATTCTAAAAGAGATTTTTCTATAATTGTTCAGTTCTTTTCATGCAGTTTGTCCCTATTCTTAATAAGGACAATTTGTTCTGTATGCATATTTACATGTCTAGTAATTTATGTGCTCAAACTTGCTGTATAGTATACGTTGGTGTTTGTACTTTTCCATGTTCCTGATGTGTTTTTTTTTCTTGTGTGTGTGTCACATGATGTAATGAGAGGTAGCACAAATGATGTAACAAGAAGAAATGCCCATACACATCAGCCAGCCACATTAACATCACACGCCTAATATTGCAAGTCTTCCTCGTGTCTCAAAAAGCTGCTCTGACCCTTCTGGTGTAGAATAATCCCACATTCAGAAAACTGGAAAAATAAATACATCCACCCGTTAAAGTCAAAAGTGATTGTTTCATCAATTTTGGTTTTATTTTTGAGTTGCAGTACTGCAGAGAACCACCAGGTGTCTGTAGAGTAATAGGGATGTAGCCTATTTTAAAGACTAGGATCTCAAATGTACATAAAAGACTAAATGGTTTTACTTGGTCTTCATACTCTAAATAACAGGTCATGCCATCTGCCTACAGCTATGTTGACACACATGCACGCACACACGCACGCACGCACACACACAGGTAAATGCAGCATTAGAAGCTTTAATATGGCAGCATTAGTCACACTGTCACCATCCACTGAGAAATCAGTTCAGGAAGAGCATGTGTGAACATTAGATCACACACAAAGTGTGTAATGTGTAAAGGCCACTGCTGTTTGTGGATCACATGTTCTGTTTAGAGTTTTATGACCATGTTTCCCAGAAGCTTTAAAGGTTTTCTTATAAGAAATGTAGACCTGTTTGAGTAACAAACAAAACAAAACAAAACAAACAAACAAAAAAAACCCCCTGGAGGCTAAATTTAAAATGGGGTTTAATTGGCCCAATAAATGAAAAAAGAACAAGAGCACTAAATGATTTCAACCTAATACCACCAGAACTCAAAATGACTGTTTATCCAAGAAAACACAAAAACAACCTTACTGGGGCACAAGAGAGGAAATTACAGTACACAGTTCAATGTATTTAAGCAAATGGAGCTGAATTTGATACAAGTTCTAAAACTTAGAGCATTTCTTAATGCAAAGCACTGACAACATACTGCATATGCTATACATGTAACACAGCTTCACCTAAATGCTGCAAATGTTTTTACTGATGATGAACACAAAACTTATCTTGCTTACAGCATGTCTGTGTTTGTGTCTGGCAGTAAAGAGGAGGCGGCAGCTATAGAGACAGAACTACTGAGGGACTACAGGTTTGGACAACAGCAGCTGATAGAGATCTGGGGACAAGCGTGCGCCATCGCCATCACTAAGGTTAGTGCATCTCCCATCTTCTAGATACCCTGTTTTGAGTTGTTTCTTTTTATTTCTGACTGTGTTTCAGTTCTGTATAGCCTACTTGTTATTTGCTTGCCTTGTCTACCACTCTAACAACACGCCATGTGCCTAGGGCGGCACATGGGTGGCCCAAGAAGGTTCCTGGTTTGAACCCTGGCTGGGCCCTTTCTTTGTGGAGTTTGCATGTTCTCCATGGATTTCCTCTGGGTCTTCTGGCTTCGTCCCACAGTTCAAAGACATGGATGTGCTGTATGAATGAAGTGCTGTATGAATATATGGTGACTTGTAGTCTTGAGTGCATTGAGTGACTAGAAAAGTGCTATGTAAATGCATCTGGGCATGCATACATTACTCAGACATAAATCCAAATGCATGACATCAAGTAACATTGTCTCAAAGTGAACATGGCACACTGCATGACTGACATTTTAACACTCATGAACATATGATGTGGTGGTCACTTCCCTCCTGTAGCACAGCCATGACTTTAACCATTCAGGCCGAAAGGTCTACAGCGATCCACGCTCAGTGTTTTTGCATGTTATTATGAGCGCCTCCACCAGCAGGGTACTCTTGCAGTTCTTGTAACTGTGCGAGTCTGTGCACTCAAGCACTCTCAGAGTCAACACACGCTCAAAAGCAAGTATAGATTTTAAAGGTTTGAAACATAGCATTTGCTGCTCTTTTTTCCTCATTGCTTGTTACCCTCACTTTCCTAGAGGTATAAATCAAAACACAGCATGAGGGAAACCCCCATCCATCTACTGACCCATCTCAATCAGGCTAACCATCCAAATTTGTGTGGTTGTGGATTCAGGCCATCAAATTTTACTGCTGCAAATAAAAGCAGTGACAAGAAACATCTTTCCAGTTGGTTGTTTTTGCAGTTTTGTTTATACTGTGAAATTGACCTTAGCTTTAACGCGCTCTTATGTAAAAGCTCGTTTCTTTGGGCCATTACACCAGAAACACCAGACACAGAACAGTGGTTACCATTAACCTTGAAATGACGGTGTGTGTTGTATCTGAATTTTGGTGTGTTTTAGCAGTCCTCTCACTATCTGTTTCTCATAACTAGCATTTCAATCTTATTGTTCACGTTTTAATTAAATGTTAAAGGGTGGAACAGATACTTTAAGGGGATTTATGGTGGAAGTTTATGGATGGTGAGAACTGTATCAATATAAATGTGTCTGGCTCAGTGAGCAGATGTGTGTAAAAGGCTGTCAGTTCACTTGCTCTGGGGATTACCTGATTGTAGTTATCGTACTACAGCTAAGTAGATTCATGGCTGCACACTGATAATACTACTTGCAATACTGGAGATGATGCAGCTTGTGTCTCTGTTTTACTGTGTTTCCACTCATATGATTCACCTCCAAAAAAACTTTGGGTTTTACTGACAAATGACTTCTAGGTCATAATCAGATGATCTTGACTTGCGGTTCTCAAACCCACTGTGGCATACCCCTCCACCAGAAGGTTACTCACAGATTTGTTATCATTCATTAACAATAAAAATGATGCAACTGACAAAAAGAAATCTAGTCCATTTTTTGTGAAGGTCAACACGATCACACCAGCAAACTCCTGTTTGTTTTCCCAGCATATGCTTTCATTGCATATCTATCATCTGGTTACCCCCAAACCTCTTCCTTCAGCCCCCCCCCCCCCCCCCCCCCCCCCCCCCCGCCCAGTTTGAGAACCACTGCTGTTGAGTCAGATAGTCAGCAAAGTGGCTTCCCACAGTGGGGAAAAAACATCTTTATGGTTGTCACATCATGATAGGCTCGTAGCAGGTTTTTAAGGTCTGATCTCATGAAGCAGGAGGCAACATGTTAATTCTTATATTCTGAATGAGTAATAACATTGTAATGGCAGTAAGTGTCAGTTTAGCCACTAAGAATGCACATTAATATTTCTAAAAAACCTGAAGATACTAATTCAGGTACCTTTTTCCTTATCCTCCACTTTGCTGTTTTATGGTATTATCTAAATCAACTTTGGGTTTCTGATTGTTTGTTTGTTAGCCAAAGTGAAATGATGGGCTCTAAGAAAATGCTGGTTGAGCATCAGTTTCAATAGAACAAAATAACAGATTGGTTAAATGTGAGGGTTCTCTTTGCACTGCAGTGAAACAGTAACTCTGCAAACATTTAATGACCATCTGAAAATGTCAAAGTTGTTTTTCCATTCTCCTCAACAGTTCTGTGGGGATTAACTGAAATCCAATTAAAACTTTCTTTGCGAATGTTTTTCTTCAAATTCACACTTTTTTTTTTCTGTAAAACTGTTCAAACCAAAGGATGACATGCAAATTTTTCCAATTACAGAACTTTTTGAGAAAAATAATCCAATACAAAACCACAGTTTAAAGCTCAAGTCCAATGACATCAGACTGCGGCCTCGTCAGCCACATTTAATAACCTCCACTGTGTGTCACTCCAGCAGACCATTTCTAAAGGTCACAGATTTCATCCCATTCTCCTGACATTCTATCACTCTGAGCCTCAGTAATCACCACAAAGCTCGTGATTGTACAAGGGGGCAAAAAGTCACAGCTGCTGCTACTTACACTTTCATAATTTGCATGAACTTCCATAGAAAATGTCTGATTATCGCATGGTGGAAATGTTCCAACTCTCTGTGACATTTGCTTCCAAAAATTCGAGCCGCTCACCTCGGAGGCACAACACCTGAGCTCACCCAGTGGCACTGCTCCGTTTACCAAACCGCACCGGTCCAGAACCGCAGCTCTTCTGCTTTGGTGTGGGTGCAGTTTCATCGTGCTGTGATCTGGACTCTGTCAAATGAAGAGTGTGTATGTGTGTCAGGTGAGGGCTGTTGGGAATACATGTGGTTCCCTTTGACCAGACCACTGACTTGGTTTAATGCCACACTGGTTTCCTCAGTGGGCTCTTCAACAGGCTGTGATGAATAAGAGTCTGAGCTACAAGACACACGAAACCCTGCTGTACTGTCAGGAGGAAGGATGAAAAGAAAAAGAAGGAGACAGAGACAAAAAGAAATACAAAAACCCAAAACCAAGCAATAATACAAAGAGCAGAGAACAGGAACTTACAAATACATAGAAGGGACATTATGTTTGCAAGAGGCAACATTAGCTCAGTGAGACACCTTTAACATCTCCCAAAAAAGAAGAGAAAAGGGAAGAAGAAAAGTCAAAGCTGAGTGGCAGAGTGGCAGCATCACAGAAGTAGAGACTTAATATTCTCCCCCTCATAGTGTGTGATTAAAACCACCACATCCACTTCCCCACTATTATCATTTGCTGCTTCTGGCCCCATGCCTGGCCCTCCACCACCAGCCCCCACCAACGTAGCCGTACTAGACAAACATGGCCTGGATGGGGTGTCTCACTGCTGCCCACAGCCGCCAGCAGCACGCTACCGCTTACATGACATCACTGCTATTTAAAGAAAATTACAGTAGAAGGAGATGCAGACAGTCTGATTTTACTGATTACCTTGCTGGCCTACTGCTGCTGGCTTCCAAGTATACCACACAAACAGGCATGTGCTTCCTCACACACACACCTACACCTTGCCAGATAGATTATAGGTTTTCTGTAAGTAATCCCTTTACTGTTCCAACAGCAGCAGCCACAGCCACCAGGTCGAGACTGTGTGTGTGTGTGTGTGTGTGTGTGTGTGTGTGTGTGTGTGTCTTTCTGTATCAGTCTGAGCCTTTTCAACACCTGAGTGGAGACAGGAGACGTTTTTTTTTTACCACACAGCAATAAATTAGTCTAGGCTATAGTTTGCAGTAGCCCCTGGACTTTGGTTTGGTCTTCTAGTACAAATATTAAAGGTAACATTTTTCTGGATATGTGAGTATATTTGTGTTTTTAGGAGCCTGATAATGTTTTCTCAGACTCAATGTGTGCGTTTCAGGTTGATTGGAGGTGAAAGCTCATGTGCCTTTTACATTTATTTCAAAGAGGTATACCCTTAGAGACATTATTACAATCAAGACAGGCATATTTCCTGTAGTTGGTTTGTGTGTGAGCATAAGACGGCATGAGAGGGGGTCATAGCAGTGCTCTGCTACTCCCGTGACCTTTCTTCTTCCAGGTTTACTCCTATGTTTGGTAGCAAAAGTTTACAAAACCTTAAACCTGACTTGCAAGTTTGCTACACAGGTAGTTTGAACTGTTTGTTTAGATTTGCACCAACATTATTTTACTTGATTTAACAAAGAAGGGCAGCTATAATCATAGCTGGCTATGAATCCATGCAAAATCCATCAAAAACACTCAGAAAATGGGTCATACTGGCAAGCTTGATTTAATATAATTAAAGGAGTTGAAATTTTATATTTTTTGTGAAAATTGTTCTAACAGAACCTCATTTTTCATCCTAAACTAACAAAAAAGCACAATCAACAATCCTAACCTCATTAGAAATACTCTCTACCCCCTCTCTTGCTAATTGCTTTCATTTATTAAGATTTATCAATCTGAAGACTCAATAACAAATGACTGTCTTGAATAGTTATGTGCTGAGATATTAAGCATTCTCAGTAAGATTGCACAAATGCTTCACAATGAATAAGAACCCTGCCCAAACTGATCTGGTCTGTTCCCTTTATAGCTGCTCACCTTCAAGAGAGTGTCTCTGATGGTTTCACCAGAAGCAAAATCGAGCCTCCTGTTGGTCCTCAGCATTTACAGAAAAATGTCATTAAACCTTCTCATGTGAATTTGTTACAACTAGCAGAAAGAGGGAATTCTGTAGTATGAGGAAGACACGGGATGGCCAAGTTGTTATGGACTGGCTGGTTTTGTTCCAGACAGGAAAGCAATTAAAAAAAGTTGTGATTTATTATTGTGTTTTTGGCCATTTGGGGGAATCATTCATTTGCTGTTGTATCTGTCACCACCGCCACCGCCACTTTAACTGTTTCACCTTTTACAGACTCAGAAGAAAAACAATTTACCTTCAGAAACATTACACAGTTTATGTGGCAGTGGCTAACTTTGTCCGCCTGACACTAAGCAAGTTTAAACAATGGGTTTGCTGAATGTAGCTGACTGCTGCAGCTCGGGAAAGGGCCAACCTGTGGGCTCAAAAACTAAAGCAGAGATCCAGGAAAACTAAAGCACTCTTGGGATATCTGAGAGAAATTGCACAGTTGGGTTATAACTCTCTGCAGCACAACTCGCATGCAAATACTGATTGGTCTCTCATCTCATTATCATTTGTATGGAGATACAAAACTCTGGCTGACTTCGCCCTCCTCTACCTTCTAATTCTATCAATCACTGCCATCTTTCTTCCTGTTAATACAAACCTTGTGGCCCTCAGCAGCTGTAACAGTCTGTCCTCCATCTCATTGAGCTTGTGTTATGATTTCTCAGTTGAGCTGTTATGATAGAGATAATGACCGCTGTCTCACTTCTCCTGAACTCATCGCTCTATTTAATGCACTCTGAGTCTTGTTATATCCAATTATCCAATGTGGAGCACGACTTATCTCTGCATTTGAACTTCCTCCTGCCATGAATACATTAGTAAAAGTGGAACTAGATGGGTTTTATGCACAGTGGAAGAATTTTGGCCTACTTCAAGTTCATCTCTAACATTTGGAGGCCCATCAGCAGAAGATGATTTCATCTCCCATTTAAAAAAAAAAAAAAACCGAAAAAGAAAGGAAAAAGCGGAATTACACCCTGGAAAATAAAGCATACATCTTTTATTATTATGCTGCAGATATTATATATGTGCACCATAATAATAAAGCATACATCTTTTATTATTATGTTGCACATATATAATATCTGTAAATAACAGGGTGCAATAAAATTTTTATGGGGAAACAAAAGTCTTGGAATAAAAAGGTTACAGATTGAAAATTATGGTGTAACTAGTTCTCAAATCCAAGGTACAAAGAAAACACTAAAAGGGTGAGCCTATAAAATTATTATGGTTTAGAGAAGTGCGCTTATGGTACGACAAAACCAAAGCCGTAATCGACTTAATAGATGTCACAGCATTTTACCCGTATAGATTCAAAGAGCAATAATTGAATATTCATTCATTATTGTATCACTGTACCCAGTAACAACTGGTTTATTATTAGTTACATTTCCAATATATATCTTTTATTTTGCAACTTCTATTAGTTCTATTAATACATCCCTTTATATGTACCCTGTAATTATGAAATGTTTGGACTGTAATATCATGGTTGTGATCTGAAGCATTACAGTGAACTGTAAGTCATGAACAATTTATGGGAGTGATAAAACTGGGATAACTGGTCCAACAAATTGTGTTATGACACACATTTATTTGGCTCTAATTGGGCTTCTTCATGGACTTGTTCTAGTTCTGACGTTATGCTGTAGCCTTTATAATAATGAATAATCATTCTCATTCTTATGTCACAATGCAGAACCTCTTAGATACCCACACCTAACATTGTTAGCACTAGCTAACAATCTATGTATTGTGGCACTGAATTTACTACTGTGAAGCATCTGTGGAAAAAGAAACCAGAGAACTTTATGACTGAGTGCGCGCGCACAAACACACACACACACACACACACACACACACACACACACACACACACACACACACAGTCACTCTGTTTACGTGTTGGAGATGGAAGATTAGCCACTCATGATGACAGTTCTGCAGGCAAATAGCTGTCTCGTTTAAGAAGGTGCAGGGTGATTTACAAGCGAATGTGTGGCCAGTAAAGGAGGCAGATGCCAGTAGCTCGCTGTAGCCAGGATGCAGACAGAAAGTTTGTTATATATATAGCATCCCATGGTGAGGACACAGATTTTTTTCTACTTATTTGTTTTAATGAGATTGGACCTTTTTTCATAGACAGAAGAGACAGGGGAGCTGGTGCCATTTTCACCCCCTGGCATCCCTGGCATGCTGCAGTCAGGCACTCAGAGTATGATGGAGAGCCTGAGGTACGGATCAGATGACCTGGACTCAATAAGAAGTCTAAGTTGGACGGATGATACAGAATATTGCCAAGAATTTATCTTCCTCCTGCTGTCACTATTGTTCTCTATCAATAACCTCTCCTATTCATTTCGTCTTATGGCATTGCTTTCCCTCAACTCAGCTCATACTCTATTTCTAACACTGCCCTCTCTCTTTCTCTCTTTCTCTATTTTTTGTCTTTCCACCAGGCCTACCCTCTCAGCTCTTTAACAAAGAAGCAGCCAACAGTGCTGGTGATCTGTGGTCCAGATCAAAACGGTTCTATTGGCCTGGTGTGTGCCCGACACCTGCGCATGTTTGTAAGTAACCTAGGAAGTACATAAAGGCAGGAGTTATATTCAACAACATGATATATAAAAGACAGTATGGGGCTGACTGAGTCATTCAGACTATACAAGAAACTAATCTTGCAAATGATTGCATCATGACTAACAAGGGATCCCATATACGACCCCACAGTGTTTTACAGAATTTCATTTCAGCTCCTGTAAATGGCTCTGAGCAGTTATCCCATTACCCTCTCAGCAAGAACTCTCAGACAGTCATGATATCATTCTATTGTTACTCTCGTTAAAGCCGTCTTGTGCTTTGCCTTTGCAGCCATGATGTGATGTCGTGGACCATGATGTCTGCAGCTTAGACCGCACACTGACTGACATTACAATTTTTTCTTCGAGGAGTGATCCATCTTCACTGACCCCACTACACATCATAACTTTGAGCATCTTTTCTTCTGAGTAGGCTACATGGTGCTGTGGTCAGCCCCGGTCTATGACTTTATTACAAGGGAAATTTTGGATATGTGTTTTTGGGCTCTTTGGCTTAGAATGGAATGCATCTATACACTTTGCCATATGTGTCTGATTTACTAGATTTACAACACATTGATAGTTATGATTAAAACCATGTTAGTCTGACTTTATTTAAGCTGCCCACTGGCTCTCTGTGGAGAATCTCTCCTCCTTCATCTCCCACTCGGTCTTTTTCTTCTCAAGGCCAAAAACAAGGTCAGAGGTTAGGCTTGAGGAGATATATTTTGCCCTGGAATTCCAGAAATGAATAAGGAGCTTCTCCATAGCTTAACTTAAAACAACTTTAGGTACTGATTCCCTGTTTTAAGCATATGCATTGGTTTTATGTCTGCTATTGTATCGTGTTTTTTGTTTCTAATGTTTTTACCTTGTGTATCCATAGTTTCTGGTGTATTTTTCCCCACAGTGAAACATTTACTTCATATTGAAAAGTGCTGCATGCATAAAATTTTATTATTATTTTTAAAGAGTCTGCACACTGCACCGGCCCGATCTGGGACCACACTTGTCTGAGTTTCTCTCGAACTTGAGAAACTTGAATACTTACTTTGGACTGTGAATCGCTCTCTTGGTGTAAGAGTGTATGTTTTTCATGGTGTGATGTGATCCCTGTCAGCACGATGACATGCAAGTATACACATGAGACACACTTTAATGCATACACACATAGACACTCATGTGCAGCTACAAACCCTGATGCAGAGCTGCGAATGTGATTAGGCAGAGCATAGAAATGAATGATCATTTGCAGGTGAACAGTCCAGCTTGCTTCTCACGTCACTCCAAGACAGCCATGTTAACAAAAACAGGTTGTGTCTGAATCTGTTATGCATTCTTTAATATTTTCCACTGTGTATGGTGGAGAACACAATGCACCGTACCCGAGGGCACAAATATTCCTTGATCAAAGCTAAATGTTTGATGAGGAGAAACAACTTCTACAGTGGTCATTAGTTCTGGTGCATTGTTCATATTAACCCTTCATAGGGCACTCACTGAAATCCTTCAGAATTGAACCTTTAGAATGTTATTGGAGTGGTAATTACTTTTGTGACAGTTTCAATGTTTCAGTTTCATGTAGAAAATTAAGGTCAGTGTAGTTACCATATTTGGTTCCTTGCCCATAAGTAGGAAAAAAATATATAATATCGTGTATATATAAAAAATACAGGAAAAACACATATTTTAGAACACAGATTCTTTACAACATCACTTTTGCCAACATTACAACATACACATTATAAAGACCACATGCTTCTTAACCTTACTGAGGTGTGGTATGGGCGCCATATGTAAAGTGTGGGAAATTACCAAAAATAGTCACTTGTCCTCTGATTCAAGAGGAACAATGCAGTTTTTGTCCTGGTCGTGGAACGCTGGACCAGCTCTTTGTTCACTTGAGGATATTCAAGTGCGCGTGGGAGTTTGCCCATCCATTCTACATGTGTTTTGTGGACTTGGAGAAGGCATTTGACTGCGTCCCTCAGGGTATCCTGTAGGAGGTACTGCGGGAGTATGGGGTGTCTGGCCCGTTGTTGCGAGTCATTCAGTCCCTGTACAGCTGCAGCGAGAGCTTGGGCCGTATAGTCGGCAGTAAGTCAGACTCGTTTCCTCGGCTGCCCTTTGTCACCGATTCTGTTCATAATTTGTAGGTGTAGCCAAATGGCGAAAGGCTTCCGCCTTGGTGGCCTCAGAATCTCATCTCTGCTCTTTGCGGATGATGCGATCCTGTTGGCTTCATCAAGTGTTGGCCTCCAGCTCGCAGTGTAACAGTTCGCAGCCGAGTGTGAAGCAGCTGGCACGAGAATCAGTACCTATAAGCCTGAGGCCATGGTTCTCAGCCGGAAAAGGGTGGAGTATCCACTCCGGCTCAGGAATGAATTGCTACCCCAGGTGGAGGAGTTTAAGTAACTTGGGGTCTTGTTCACGAGTGACGGAAGAAGGGAACGGGAGATTGACAGACGGATCGGGGCTGCGTGTGATGCAGACACTGCACTGATGTGTCGTGGTAAAGAGAGAGCTGAGCATGAAAGCGAAGCTGTCGATTTGCCAGTCAATCTACGTCCCGACCCTCATCTATGGTCAAGAGCTTTGGGTAGTGACCGAAAGAACGAGAGATCATATCCCTCGGCTGGCCTGGGAACGCCTTGGGGTCCCCCCGGATGAGCTGGTAGAGGTGGCTGGGGAGAGGGAGGTCGGGGCTTCTCTGCTTAGACTGCTGCCTCTGCGACCTGGCCCCAGATAAGTGGAAGAAAATGGATGGATGGATAGTGCTCTATAAGCATTCACCACATGGAAACTTATGACATTAGTTATAACACATGTAAATCACTATTTTAATTAGCAGCTTTGTTATTTTTGTTTATAAAATGAAATAAGATACAAACACTGGGCAATTATGCTTGACTAACTAAAATTTTACATTCAAAGTAACATTTAAGACATTTCTTTGAAGTGTCTAAATGTTAGTTTTTTTTTCTTTTATGAAAGGGGACATGTTATGCTTCCAGCATATATTCTTTTACAGTGTTTGATGTTCATCATAATGAGGTCAGCATGTGTTAAAGCAATCCCTCTGAGCCAAAAGATCAAGCTTCAGACTGCTCTAAATGCTTGTTTACCATCAACTTCCTCTACTCTTGCGTGAGTTGATGCCCGCTCACGATGGATTTCCTTATATGTTCAGTTCTGTCTGGGACTTATAAGCACTGTTTTTTTTTTGTTTTTTTTTGTGCAAGCCAGGTGAGTGGCAGCCAATCAGAAATTAGTGGGGGTTTTTATAGGTTGGGAGAATGAAAGAGACAAGCACTAAAACTACTCTGACCAGCTGCATGAATGAGCAAAATAAACTGTATAACAATTTCTGTAATGAAATGAGTATAACAAGTCTCCTTTTAAAGATTTGAATGTCTTAACTGTGCTGCAGACCTCATCCCTTTCTTGCTAATGGGCTGTGTGTAAAAACAGAGTACTATAAGACACCATTATCCCTCAGGGAGGGTAAGTGTAACCCTGTTAGAACTGAGCATTAGCTGGAGAAAGACCCTTTTTATGCTGTGTGCTTGTTTCTGTCTCATGGCTCATTTCTCTTCACGCTCAATGACACTGACAGTCATTTCGAGCTCTCCCTCACTTTCACACATTTTGATGGCCTAACTACTGATGAGGTCACGGTCACGCCAGGGGCACAGGCTAACCACAGGAGAGATGCAGGCACTGGATTGTATTCAGCTCGCCCCTCTGCTCTGTGGAGATGATGGCAGTGGCTGCTAACTTGACAGATCACCACAGTTGTAGGATAGCCTCAGCTGAAACACTTTTAAAAACATGTTTTTATTTATTAAATTACTCGTTCTTACTGCAAAATGTATCGTTATTCAATAGATTAGGTTGTTTGATATACATATATATTTTTTTTTTTGAGAAAGGGGATAATTCAACACATGAAAATACTGTTATTTTAATTACTTGAATAGTTTCACCAGTTCATTACTACATTTTAGAGCAATTTTTTTTTCTATCAACCTTTTATTGTCTAATTTTTGTGCAAACTGTAGCCTTGGTTTCATGTTCTTGTGGTGACTTTCATGCTGACTGGAGTGGCAGCTGCTGCTGTAGCCCATCTGCTTCAAGGTCCACATGTCCACATCAGTGGGTCATCTTGACCATTTCTACATGTCTAAATGCACTTGCTGCCATGCAATTGGCTGATTGGTTATTTGTATTAACAAGTATTTGAACAAACATTACAAATAAAAGTAGAATCCTATTTAAGTAAAAGTTTGGAATATTATCAGCAAAAAAAAAGTGCTGTAATCACCCGTGGGAGTAGTATAGTTTCATATTAAAGATATTAGATTGTCAGTACTGATGCAACAATACATAACACACATGTAGGCAATTAAACACTGTCTTATTCTAGAATTAATAACCCCATTACTCTAGTTGCTCTTTATAGATTATATTAATACTTAGCCCCAACCAAGCTCTTCAGCTGTCTTTTTTGTGGATTACCCACAGCTCTTTCTTTAGATTCAATTAGATTCAATTGTTACATTTATGACACTTAACATAAATGACTTGCCTGAACTTGCAAACTCACTCAAACAAACACTCCTTTCCCAGTCTACATCAGGATTTCACAATTCAGTGTGAGAAGATGGACATCCCTTTCCTCTCCTATCTCCCTACAGAGGTCAACAGACCACACTTCAGACCCCACTTCTGTTCCTGGGATTTAAGATTTATGTTTGTGACTGTGAAAAGGTCACAGATCACAGCTGCTTTCTGCTGAGCATCACAGACCTTTCAGACTGCAGGGGTCTGGATTTCTATTCTACGTAGCTTCCACTTCATAAGAGAACCATTCATTCAGGAAGCAGACTATAAAAAACTTCTACTTCTGATCACCAGTCAACAGTATTTTCAGTTGTACTGCACACTAAATGAAGGTAACACTTTGTAATACAGCCCGCAACTAAGCCCATAAGTACCATGTATTTTACAGAGATATACCCTGTAAATAAATTTAAATTTTGCATAATTTCCGGGACTAAGGCCATAAGTAACCTGTAATTACATGTATTTGCACATACTTTACAGTGATATATCCTGTAAGTAAATTTAGGTTCTGCGCAATTTCCGGGTATTTTAGACATATTATGTAGTGGCTTAAGCTAACTTAGATGTATTATACAGGGATGTATCCTGTAAGTAAATTTGGGGGCTGCGTAATTTCCAGGACTAAGGCTGTACTTATTACAGGGTACTTACAGCCTTAGTCGCTGGCTGTATTATAAAGTGTTACCAAAATGTATACTGAAGCATTATACACATTGATACATGTCAGTGCTGGCTGAAACAACATAATTATTAACTTTTTCTTCATTTTCGTGTTTTTCTCCCTTTCTTTGTCCCCTTTTTCCATGGTGCCTCATCTGGTTCAGGAGTACGAGCCCACTATCTATCACCCAAAACGCTCCTCTCACAGTCTACATCAGGATTTCACAGTTCAGTGTGAGAAGATGGACATCCCTTTCCTCTCCTACCTCCCTACAGAGGTCAGCAGTTCCTTTACAGGAAATCAAATTTGACAGAAACTTTAGTCGTGTTCTTGCAAAGATTGATTGTAAAGTTTAATATCTATTGATTTAGAACAACATTACTCTCACATACATAAATAATTTAAAATAATTCTCTCTCTCTTTTTATTTTCTGAACCTTTTTTAGCTGATACCTTTAGTTTTTTTTCGAGCCTGCTGGTTGCAGGAAATATGGCCAGTTAATTAGCCAGCTATAGCAGTGGTTGTGTTTTGCTTTTGTTACCTTTGGACCTTGTTTCCAGCCTTTATGCTATGATAACCTACTTGGCTGCAGTCTCTAGATTTTTATTTAATCACCAAATAGGAGGTGACGTGACACAGTGATGGAGTAGTTTGCGCAGTAACATTACTGCAACTTGCAAGTCAACTGAGATCTTTCTTTGTGGCGTTTGTGCTCTCCCTCCATCTGTGTGTGTTCTCTCTGGGTGCTCTGGTTTCCTACCACAGTCCAAAGACATAGAGATTAGGTTAATTGGTGATTCGAAATTGGCTGTGGGTGTGAGCATGAATGATGGCCTGTCTCTCTGTGTTAGAACTGCGATGAATTGTCAAACCCTTCCAGGTTGTATGTAGCTTTTCACACAGTGTCATCTGAAAAATGCTCCAATGAGCAGTTAAGAAAATGGTGATATATTGTCATTTACTTCTATCTCTTTGCTTCTCATTTGCAAATGAAAGGGAGTTTACTTATAAACAGTCTTTTCAAATGGGGATAGGATTAAAAAAATGTTTTTAGTTATCGCTATTCTTCATAAATACTGGACATCTAATGGCTGATAGTGTCTAACACATTCTCACCCCAAGTAGTGCTATTCTGTAAGAGACCGTTGATGTACCAGATATGCACAAGGGATCCCTCAGTGTCTATGCATCCGTGGAAGCAGTATTGAATCCCAACAGTTCTGGCAGTGGGGATAGCAGACTTCCAACCTCAGTCTGCAAAAGGAGGCGATCAGAAGTTTTCCAGTGGTTTGTGTCCCATTTGGCACCACTGTGGCTTTTGTTAACTTTGTTTTGCTTTGTTGTCACAGACTAATTGGTTTCAGTTATACTCACTTTTCACTTTTGCTCACACTCACAATTTAAAATATTCCCCTTCCCAATATTATCCCTGAATGTTGGAAAATGATGTTTAAATCTGATGCCTAGGGGTCCTGAAAAAGTGTCCATCAGTGGTACTGACAGCATCTGATGCTCTGGGAATGACAACAAGCTGGCTGTACAGACTCAAATCCTCACTGAGGCAAATGTTTTACTTCTGTACAGATAAATCTGGACTTTAGCCACTGGAAGGTGATTCAAGTGAATTGTGTACAAGAAGTAAGCTTTTCATTTTATTCATACGGAGGTATTTTCTGCTTAGGTGCAGCTTATAAATGATGCCTACAACCTAGTGATTGATGCCATGCTGGGCCCAGAAGCAGACTGTGCCAACATTAAGGAGCCATACTCTGGTATTCTGGTCACTCTGAAGCAAATCAAGATTCCCATTGCTAGTGTGGATGTGCCCTCAGGTAAGTGTTAACACAAACTGTAGATATAAGTCTTGGGGCCCAGAAACATAACATGATAAATTAGCCTCCAGGCAGCTCCCTCAGAGCCTTGCTTTAACAGGTAGAGTTTTTCCAAGTCTGGAAGCACACTTGGAGAATAACTCTAAAATCAGATCACTGTGAGTTCATCCTACTCCAGTTACAATAGTTGCTAAAGATGGCATAAAATTATCACAGTATTCCTTTCCTTAAATACATTTTTTGCTCTTTTCCAGGTTGGGATGTAGAAGAGC
Source organism: Archocentrus centrarchus (assembly GCF_007364275.1). Classification (NCBI taxonomy): domain Eukaryota; kingdom Metazoa; phylum Chordata; class Actinopteri; order Cichliformes; family Cichlidae; genus Archocentrus; species Archocentrus centrarchus. Next base: position 25,609,726 of record NC_044349.1, on the reverse strand, counting down.
AAAGTCAGGATGGGATAAACCCAGAAGTTCTCATCTCACTTACAGCACCAAAGAAGTGCGCCGTGAGTTTCACGGGGAAGCATTTCTTGGCCGGACGTTTCCTGCCCTATGACATCCAGAAAAAATATGAGCTTAACCTTCCAGACTTCCCTGGCACAGACTGTCTCATAGAATTGTAAGATGTGGAAACACAAGAGCCTGTGTGGCCACACCTCATTTTGAAAAGAAATGGTTAATCTATTCTTTTGTTTTTGTATTTTATAGACTATCTCAGTGTGATTTAATGTTAACATCTCAGTTGTGTAGATCAGGCTATATTGAGCTACAGTAGGAGGATTAATATATAGAAACTGTTGAGTGATGTCTATTTAGGGAATGGCATGAGGAGTTTTGTGTCAGTCTACTTGTAAAAGCTGTAGCAATGCACTGTTTTCTGATTACTTTGCAAAAGAAATGTCTTTTCCAGACTCAGCAAAGAAAGGTGAGTTTTCTGTTGTGGCAATCTGAGGAATGTTTTATTGGTTTGATACTTTTTCGTTCTTCTGCTTGACTTTCTACCAAGGTGTGCTGCTGAGACAGATTGGTGTAGGTCGGTAATTACATTTTTCAAATGTGTTGTGGGTTTGTCTGGTCAGCCTGCACTTTTGCATAACTTTTGTTTCAGTTTCCTCATTTGCTTTACATTGTCCAATAAAAGAAATTCTCTAATTTCAAAGAAGTGTCCAATTTCTGGTGTTTTGCTTTTCTTCACTTTAAATGGCACTGACAGCTTGACTTTAAAAAAAAGAGAAAAGATTAAGGATGCATGCGAATAAAAGCTGCACTAATCAGCATTTTTTATAATGTCAATATCAAATAACTATGCGATGCCATTTGTAGTGACGAAATAAGTGAAAAATTACAAACAACTCTGCTGTTTCCGCCAGCTTGATGTGATCTTTTGGTTTATTCTGGGTCATTGTTTTGGTTTTCAGGTCTGCAATTCTGCTCACGTTAACCATGTTTCCAGCTGCATGGGGCAGCTGTTTTCAGTAAATAAGATCTAATCGAAACCCACTGGATGCCAGATTCCCAGAACCAAGCAGCAAATAGACAAAGGTTGCAGCCAGCTGGTGAATGCATCTAGTTGTTTAGCAACTACAATATTTCTCAGGAATTGGTGGAATTGAGCTAAAATTACCGATAATATTGGAGTTAACCCTCACATACTGTTTGGGTCAAGTTTGACCCATTTTGACAATTGACAGCAGAAAAAATACTCTCAATGTCATCCTTTTAGTATAAAATTTGATGTGTTTCCTAAAGTGACACAAAACACAAATGCTACAAATTCTATCCAGATAGCTTTTAGATCCGCCAGTGTGGGTCAAATCAAGCAAAACTATGGTTTTAGTGAAACTGTGAAACTATACGTGTCGTGTCTCTGTGTAGTTTTTATTTAAGTTCAAGAAGAACCTTGACACTGTCATGATTACTGTCTGTGTTCCAGATTCCTGCAGAGACAGACACCTGCCATTCTTTGAATGGTCATGGTACGAAAAAGCGAAAGGCCCTCACACAGTTGGTTAATTGGTGATTCTAAATTGGGCATGCATGTGAGGTCAACAAAGTGCTTGAGGTGCATAGATTATAGTGCTGAATGAATATATAGTTAAAGGGTGACTTGGAGTTAAAAGCACTTGAAGTGGTAGGCAAGTCTAAAAGAGCGCTACATGAATGTGAGTACATTACATTATATTTGCACCTGTGATGTAACAACATAATCTAAAAATAAACAATCAAAATTAATTTATTCTAACTGATATTAAAACACCGAGTGAAAACCGAGTGAATTAATTTAAGGACACGGGGTCTCCCATACCCTTATAATAGCCCCTGGCCCCACACCAGGCTTTCTCAAAGTGTTTTTTCCACATGCAAGGCGGGCATGTGGGGATATCTCACGCAGTATTCAGAGAACCTGAGTTACATCAGTAACCAAATGTTCTCTTTCAAACCTCGTTTGGTATCTCACTGTAGCCTACTTCCAGAATGCATGCTCCGAAGCCTATAACTCATAACTTGCTTCAGGTCAAGCCTACTCTAATAAAGGTCAGCATGCATTTAAGAGCCCACACTAAATACTGAGTGTGCCAGTGAGGGTGCAGTCACATTGAGGAAATAAAACCTGATGAATATATGGGGGGTTGCCCAGCTAGAAGCTGCACAGATGTCCCCCACTGAAACACCCCTAAAAAGGGCCCATGAGGTAGCTATTCCTCTGGTGGAATGTGCACATAGGTGGATAGGATGCTGCAGATGGAGCCAATAGAGTTGCCAGGCTGCAACACCTGAGCAGGAGGGAGAATAGCAGCCTCCTTATCCTCATCGTTATCATCTTAGAGGATATATAGGTTAACATCCTCTTCCTCCTCTTCTCCGCGCTCCTCTTAGGAGTGGACGAGCTGGTTGAAGAGAGGAGGAAATTCCGGCTCCAGGTCCTTGACCATGTCCCCCCCAGCAAGCAGCAGCTGAGAGAGATTTATCGCTGGGCCTCGCCATTTTGTCTGAAAGACATGGATTAGCTTTTGAGGCTGCCAACACTAGCCAATACTGCTCCCGGATTCTGCTTGGCACTGTGTGGCAGGTGTTGAAGGCTGCCAGCAATGTGTGTGTTTGACACCCATACAGGTGATGTAGAGAGGATGGGGGTCTTATGGTCAACCCATAAGTGGCTGGGCAAGAGAGAGACATGACATTCTTAACCCTGCAACCACCAGCATTCCCCTGAGAGGATCCTGTGGTAGCTGTAATACTAATGCTCAGCTTTGGCAGCTAGCAATAGCTACACAAAGCACAAGCTACTTGACATGCACATTTGAAACATGCGTATATGCAGCGATGTGACAATTGCTACAAGACAAAAATATTTTTGTGATGAAAACATAACTACAGCGTAATAAGATGCTATTCCTGTAACCAGAAAACCCATGTTCAAGGACTACCTTGACAGTTGCGTCGATGAACAATTAAGTGGATAGTCCTGGTCCAGGACTGCTGAGGAGCTTCTATGATCTTCATGGGAAGAAAGTGAGAATGCCTGGTGTGGGGGCCAGGGACTATTATAAGGGGGTTGTGAGACCCCATGTCCTTGAAGTGACGGGCCTGTTTAGGACAGATATGGTGGTAGTGAAGCTTCCGTTACTGGTCACACCAGAGGGTGCTTCCCATAATGAAACACCCAGCAAAGTTTGAAAGAGAACATAAATTTCCCTCTCAACAGTCTAGCTAATATACTGTATATCCATATTAAAGTAATTTTAGTTTATTTATTCCTTTTGATCTTCAGGAAGTGCCCTTTAGAGTCAGGATAACTGCCAAAAAAAGACTGAAAACTCCCTGTCCTATTAAATGATGGCAACTAGGCCACCAGGGTGTGTAATATGCACTTCTCATGCAATTATTGCAGGGCATCTTAGGTGTGCACATGCTGTTACATCTGTTTATAGATTCCCAACTGGATCTGATTTGGTAATGAAAGCCACAAAGAGGTGTCATCAGCCTATAATCCTGTAGAGGAAGGTCCCTCATTACTGAGCTCAAGGTTGTGGCCTTTTATAATGCTAAAACTGCTGTGCTGTTTATAAATGAAGTAATGTGTATATGTATGAAGAGCAGGAGCTGCATACTAACTCACTAATGCCCAGTGTGGGTGCACATATGTGAGTGGATGTAGAAAGTCAGTGAAAAGGAATGTTGATTCATTTCTTTTTTGCTCCGTGGTATTAAATCTGTCAGAGGCAAACTAAAAAAGGTTGTAGAAATATGTCTCAGCTCTCAGCAGTCCTCCCTTTCATGCCTGTCCAATCCCTGTCAGGAAACAAGACTTGTTGCCACTCTGTCTTTTGTGCTTTTCATTAAAGTGGCTGTGTAATGAGCTTTAGTGTCATCAGTGGCCCGGAGAGACGAACAGCCATAACTGACAGTAGCACTTGTTTGTAACAGTCAGTGCGATAAAATCCTACATGGAGAAGAAATGCAGGCAAAAGATTTAGGGAGCAGCAACGAGTAAGAAAGATAAATCCAGAGTTTCTATGGCATAGAATAAAATTGCCAAAACTACAGGATCTCAGTCTTTGTCTCTGAAAGAACTCCAACACCATTTCATTATGATTAATATTACCTTTAAGGAAAGAGAATCATTGCATATTTCTTATATTCAAAACATATTTTAAGAGCTTTGCTTGTCTACTTTCCACATTTCTGGCACTCAGTGTTTTATTCATCATGGAGTCACTTACCATTTCCTACACGGTACTGTGCAAAAGTCTTGAGTCACCCCTCATTTCTTCATATTGTGTAAGTAAATGGGAAATAGGTGCAGATATTTATTGAAACAGAATTGGTGACAAAGGACAGCCCTGGCGGAGTCCAACATCCAGTGGAAACATGTCTGACTTACTGCCGGCAATGCAAATCAAGCTCATCCTACAATTATACAGGGGCCAAATGGCCAGTAACATAGTCCCCCATTAGGGTTTGAATACCTGGGACTCTCCACCTTTGGGTATTAGAACTAAAGAAGCCTTTTGGATGAGAGTGAAATGTCTTCTTCTTTAAGTAGTCTTGAAGGACATTTAGAGCTCTTCTTTGGGTGTTGGCTGGCTGCCCTTGTTCTGTTCTCTGTCAAGATGATCCTGCACTGCTTCATTAATGTTGAGGACTGGGCTCTGGGGAGGCCGATCCATGACTAACAGTGTTCAACTGTGTATTTTTTATGAGTCCAGGAATGCTTTTAGTGCATTGGCAGTGTGTTTGCGGTCATTGATATGCTGGAAAAATGAAGTTGTTGCCAATCAGATGCTTTCCAGATGGTATTGCATGGTAGATCAAAGTCTGGTGCTGCTTTTCTGCATTCATAATTCCAACAATTTTGACAAGATCTGCAACAGCATTGGCTGAAATACAGCCCCAAACCATGACAGAGCCTCCACCATGTTTTACAGATGGCTGTGGACACTCAGTGTTGTACCACTCTCCTGACATCTTCCATATGGATTGATGGTGATTTGAGTCAAAAATTTCCAATTTGGATTCATCACTCCATAAAACCCATAGCCTCTGATTTTCTGTCAAATTCTTATACAATTTGGTCTTATATAATTTTCTCCCTGCTTCCCTTCCAAATGGCTTCTTGACAGCCACCCTTCCACTGAGACCATTTCCCCTTCTTAGCTATCCGATCTTCTTCACATCACCTCCTCCTGCCCCTTCCTCCATTTTTCCTCTTCCATCCACCTTACTGTGGCCTCTGCCTGCCTCAGCACCATGGGGAACAGAGCTTTCTGCCACTCTGCTCCCCAACTATGGAACTCTCTCACACCAGACATCCACAATATTGGCTCTCTTCCTGTCTTCAAATTACGACTCCAAACTTACCTGTTCAAGATAGCCTACTCACTTTAGTTCCCTTGGCCATTTGATTTCTTTCCTTCTTTCTGTGCTTTTATGTGATTTGTTTTGTTTTTATATTATTATTATTACTTCTGATGAGGTTTCAGTGAAGAGTAAATGGATCAACTGAAGGGCCAGATGGATCTCTCAGGTTTTGTGTCAGGTTTGTTTTTCTTATTTCTCAGGGAAATGTCTTTCAGATACTGTTCATCTGCTGGTTGCTCCTCAGTTCTTTTTAAGGGCACACTGCACATGATACCAAGAGGCGTTTTTGGCTAAAAGCCCTTTGAGAATCACCTTGTTGGTGAAATAATACTATTTTATTCCTTGAAAACTGTGTTACTGTGGCAGTTTGTAATACTGTGGCTTTACAAGCAAAAAATAATTCCTTTGAAAATGGTCAGGTACAAAGACTGGAGTCAAAATGAGTGAAAAAGCAGGCAATGTGAAAAAAAAAAGGCTATTGCTCAACCTATGGCTGACCACTTAAAAAAATTAAGTCTGGCTGCTTGGAAATAAAAGAAATGAGGGATGGCTCAAGTCTTACACAGTACTGTAGCTCATTAGTAAACCACAAGCAAAACAACACATAAGAGTTACAGAAAATATACAAATTTCAATTCAATTTAATTACATTTTGTTTATATAGCGCCAAATCACAACAAACAGTCACCTCAAGGCACTTTAAAAATGTATTTCTTAATATTTATTTTTGAGAGAACTCATGAGAACCAATTCTGTAAACATTGTCTTGTAAGTCAACTTTAATTATTGTAGAACTTGCTTATGAACCTTAATCCACATGCGATGGTGGAAGAGGACTCTACTTCAGTAAAAGACCCAATAAAGTAAAAACACTATGTAAGCAATGTTCTAATATTGCAGCTGACTAAATTGGAGCTGGTACTGATACGCCACTGGTCCACAGCCCGGGGGGTCAGGCCTGTCCAACGGGTCACAAGAAAAATGTGGGAGGCCATTAGATGATTAATGGGAGAGGAAAGAAGGAAAAACAAAGTTCTGATACACAAATCTGTATTTATTTTGTGGACTTGTTTGTTTGGTGGAGCTGCTAACAGCTCACCTAACATCTGAAACCTTACAATCTTCTTAGCCAGTTTTATGTGCCAGGGAGCCAGGGCTGACGGTGGGTGGCTGGTGCAGTTAGCAGGGTCAGAAAGCACCGGTGCAATCTTTAGGCGTGTGTTGTATTCATGTGTCATTATAATGTACATACAAGACATTTTTAATCTGAACAGTAACCAGCAATTAGCTTAGCAGTGGAAGCACATAATTTGTTTCAAAATTGAACTTTAACATACAGTAAATCTCTAAACTTTTCAACTTATAAATTGAACATTAAATTCTGAACTTCTCTTTAGCCTTTATCAAGATGGCTCTAGGGACTCTTTTTTTTTTTCTAACCCAGTAGGATTTTAAAGATTTGAACCTAATTAGTGTTTATAATTTCCATGGCTTTTACGAGCATCTTTGCTAAACAGAAACACTTCACATCCTGTAAATGAACCCAAGTACATTGCACCTCATAAGCATGTCTCGTGTCTGCACTCCGAGGACTTTCCTGAATGGCATGCCATATGACGCCACTTCCACTCTTTGGCAGTGCATCACCCAGCAATCAGCAACTGCTAAAGAGTTACAAAACTGAACCAGAAGTTGAACCCGAGGGAGAGCAACATCTGGCACTGTCCCGTGTCTGCTGGTAAGACAGAGGGAACACAGATGGGGGGGGGGGGGGGGGGGGGGGGGGGGGGGGGGGGCAGCGAAAGACATGACAATTTACTGAAGATAACTCTAATCTTCTTCAGTTATTTATAAGCACAGTCTTGAGTTAGTATCATAAATCACAAGAAAATGTATTGTGTCAGCTAGTCGTTCATGTTTTGAACGCCTAAAAAAGCAACAGAAAAATAAAAATAGACTTTTGAAGCATCCAGAACTCCAGTTCTAAAATTCTTCACTTGACAAGACACACGCAGAAACCAGAATAGAGGTTTAAAGATGGAAACACACACATGAAGGCACACACCTGTTCTGCAGCTAAATATGTATACACTGGTGCAAAGGGGGTGGGGGTGGGGTGGGATGGGGGGGTGGCTACAAAACAATGCAACCCTGAAGTTAAACAAGTATAAATGATTCTTTAAATAAGACAGAAATTGTGATACAGTGGTTAGAAGAAGAGGAAAACACCCTCTTAATTTCAGTAACCACAGACACATGTACACGTTCACTTTCTATTTCCCTGTGTGTGAGCCTTTCCCTCTCTACCCCCACCATACCCTTACCTTTTTTTTTGGACGATGATATGGGGGACCCAGATGTTACATTTCACTGGCCAATGGTGAGGAGAGAGGGGCTGGATTGGTGTGCAGTCCTGGTGCCCCTTCTTTTAAAAACGGCCGAGCTCCTGTCTCCAACCCAGCAACTCAACTCACAAGAAGGAGTGGAGGCAAGAGTCTGCCCAAACAGCAGCCTCACTCACACCTGGGGACCCGAAGTAGCTGCGTTCAGCTGAGAGCTGAATTAGTTTACATCGATGCTGTAGAGAGTCATCTCTTACAGAAGGTGCCAGCACAATGTTGGGATTAAATAAGGTGGCACTCCTGCTGTCTTTCCTGGCCTCGGTGGCTGTGGGCCAAGGTAAGTGAAGACTGACGATTGACCTATTATTATTATTAAGTTTAAAAATCAATGCCAGAATAACACAAGCCCAAGAAATTTTCAGCTCTCTAATCATAATCACATAAGAAAGAGGGGCCAGTTTATGAGTACTAACACATGTGCAACACAACTGACAGTAAGTGCAGAGTTTTCTACACTTACTGTCTGTAAGTGTGTTTTTCCCTGAGGATGTCAGAGCAGGATGCTGGAAGAATTTAGACAAATGTCTGAAGATGAGCTCGTGTGATAAGAGTAGTGCATGATTAGTGTGTGAGTGTACTTGATTTACTTATGTTGTTGGGACATTAATCTATTATCAAAATCACCTTCCTCTAGGCAAGTAGAAGTTATGGGTAAAGTAAGTGTCCAGCAATGCAGAATGCAAGTCAAAGTAAAATCTTTTGAAGTGATGGAAATGTGTGATAAGACTGTCCCATTACCCGTTTATTTCTAAATCGCTAATGTTAAGACACCAACATGTTTCACCAGCATGATTAAGAACACATGTCGATGGAGTTTAAGACGAGCAGGTCATAAAAACTCTCCCTGTGGTGTAGTTCAATAACAAAAAGGTCTTATTGATGACAGCAGTGGTGGCACATTCTTCGTTTTCATAGTCACAAGCTTCAGTACATTAGGCGCCACTATCAGCAAACAGAAGGCCTGCTTTATCGAAAATGTGTCTGGCTTTTATCATTTGACCAAGATCCAGCTCAAGATTAGAGTTTTTAGCACTAGCTTCCTAAAGTAGCGCGCAGTTTTTAATGCTGGTTAAGCTTTGTTTATCTGCAGACATTAGCACAATGCAGTTCCTTCCAGATGAGATTAGAAGTTCTTCCCAGCAAAATTCACTCTTATCGTCCGCTGAAAGTTTGCCATTCTTCCTGAATGACACCAGTAGCAGCGCTTTTTCCAGAGCTGTCACTTTCTGTTCGCCTTACAGCTGCTTCACATTAACTTTTTTTTTTTTTTTTTTTTTTAAAGTGAGGGAGCTGGCAGTTCATAAAAGCAAACGAGTGTGAATACACCTTAATAGTCTCCATGTCTTGTTGGGCTCTGAGGCCTCTGAGTCGTAAATGTCTTGTGCAAGCGGCTTTGTGCCATTTACTGATGAGTATATCACAAGATTAGAGGCCAGTGAAAGTAAATGCATAAATGGTGATTCATATTGACTCTGACTGAACAGAACACTCCGACCTTAAAATGGACTGTAAAATTTTTACATCTCATGCCACGCTCTTTTAGCAGTACATCCACATCTTGCAGTAAGGTGGTGCATTTTGTCCTTATTTCACCCTCTAACAGTGTGAGCAGTCCCTAAAGATATAAACCCCATCACCTTAGAAACAAGGTGCAATAATCACAAACCCAGTGGCCCACTTTTCCACCTGCTGGGTTTGTGCTCAGCTAAATGACAAAATGGAATAAAAAGAGGAATAAGGACACAGGTAAAATTACTTTACTGCTCTCTTTTTTCCACTGTCAAATTGGCCAGCATTTCACTCTTTCCTTTTCACTTTTGATGACCAGCTCAACCCTTCTAACTGTATTCAGTCCACCACTAAAGTAATGACTGTATGTCTCCATCTGTCCACTCGTCTTCATCTGTTCGCCTTTTGTTTCTAATCTGTCTCCCTCAGGTATTTCCTCACAAAATACTTTCCCCACCTTTCTCCCTTCTGTCTCTCCCTCAATCAAACTCCCTCCTTCACCTTTCTCTACCTATTTCTCCCTGTCCTACTCCATCAAACGTTCTCTCCTTGCCTTGTTTCTCAGTCACTCTCTCCACACACCTTAGAGCTTAGAGGTTTATGGGCTGTTTTTCTATTTAAAGTTGGCAGCTGCTGCTGAATGCCCACTGTAACTCAGAGGGGAACACAGTGGTATTACCACCTCTGAGTGTAAATCTCTCTTCTCTTCTCTTCTCTTCTCTTCTCTTCTCTTCTCTTCTCTTCTCTCTTCTCTTCTCTTCTCTTCTCTTCTCTTCTCTTCTCTTCTCTTCTCTTCTCTTCTCTTCTCTTCTCTTCTCTTCTCTTCTCTGCATAATTTTCAGGCAAAGCCAAAATAGTTGGTGAGTAGCTGGAGAGCTTTTGTGAGTCAGATGCAGAGCTAGTTCTCCAGATGCTGACCACTGTCTGCTATAAAACACAGAGCTGTCTGGCCAGCTGACTTTAATGACTGACACAGAAATTACAATGGATCAAACAAAAAGGCGCAAATTCACTTTAATGAGATTCTGTGAGCCATATCACATCTTTCTTTTCTTTTCTTTTTTTCTACTCGTGTCACACGAGACACAAGAGATTCCAACAAATTATTCACTGCAGGGCTAATCAGTAAATATTCAGCTTTCAGCTTTTGGCTCCGTACCTGTGCACAGGTGGAGAAGTTCAAGCAAGGACTTGCAGATATTTTTGTTAGATGGAAATTCAACACTGCCCAACTGTTTTTAATAGTATCAAGGAAACAATGCATTGTTCCACAAATACCTTCCTTTAAATACACAAATCCTCTGTTATACTTTTGTAAATCCTTAAATCACGTGGTTGATTTCCATCATTAGTTAATGTCATGGACAAAACTGCTGATTTTAAGAAACTACACATGTTTATGAGCTTTGAGAGACTTTTGAGAATGAGAAACTTTGGGGTACAGGAAGAGATAGACACTGACAGAAAGACCAGACTTTTTGAAAACCACATACACCTCAGCTAAGGAGCTGGCCAAACTCATAAACAGCTTCCAGATGACATGGCAAATGGATCATCACACACACAGGGCCACACACACAATGCATACACAGTTCATGCATGGAATACCTCTGTTTTTAACTTGCTCAACTGATGCACACTCCTGAGCCTGAGCCGAAGCTACATCAACAAATAATGCACAACCTCATTCTTTGAGCGAGCCTTGCTTTGTCCAGTAGGTTATGTAACATGAAAAGGGAGGATGGTGTTTTTACATCTTCTCCTTCTTGTAAGGATATGGGATATTATAAACAGGATCCAGATTTTCTATTTAAGACTCATCTGTCTGCCAGCACGCACCTGGCACAACCATACCTCCCTAATATGAGTGAAACCGTTTTGGGTGCAACTTCATAAAGTCCTCTATTTTCCCCCAGTTCCACTCTTCAGCAGCTTTTTATTAGGTTTTGGCGAAAGCAGAAAATTCTCACTCAGGATGCGAAGGAGAGCGAGGCTGTCCTTCACAAAAGCACCAGGGCTTATTAATAGAAGATTTGCCTTTGTGCAGCCAGGCTGTAAGTGAACCGGCTGTATTTCAGAATGAACAACTGTGACGTAAATCATTAAATCCAAAGCTACTTCTCTAAAATAAGACTTGCAGTTGTCACAACAGACTGATGGTGGATAAAGAGGACAATGAAGCATCAATGGCTGAAAAGTAATCCAGTGGCTATGTTTCAAACATTTAACTGACATTGCTTGGTATTCAGGAACTTACCATGTTGCTATATGTGGAAAAGGATGCAGGTCTAGCCTAATATATCAGTGCAGCTATCTTGTTACCTTGTCCATGGTTTATGAGGGTCACAATGAGCTTGACTAAAACTGCCAGAGATCTTTGGCACTTGAATGTAAACATATTTCATTATGAAATGATTAATGCAGTTGTTTCTAAGAGGGCAGCCTCTCATTTCAACCAAACCACGACTATTTCCTAAGCCTAACCATGTGATCTAAACAAAGCTAAACCACAGGGCTGTTATGTCATAAAGTAGGTTTATTATTCAGCAGTGATTTGACAAGCACCAAATGGGCCGTTTACTTAGAAAATCAGAAGCAACATACACAAGTTTTTGGTTGTGTGACAGTAGCTGTAAAAAAGTCAAAAGTGTAAAGACATTTCTGTCCACAAAACCAAACCCACAAAGAGCACATGAGCAAGGTATAGTGCACCAGTGAGTCCCTTTACGGTGTATTTTTCTAAAGGGTAAAAAGGAAATCATAAGTTCTAACCTTGCTCCTGTTGGCTTGAAAAACGTGTGTTACTTACCTCTTGATGAGGTAAATTTGCTCACATACCAGCTGCATGAAGCAGTGCACCAATAAAATCACTCAGCATTTAAAATTCATAAAGTGTTAACATGTCCCTCAAAAGCACAATAAGCTTTGTGAGTGTGCCGTGGGAGCCAAGCCAGTTCATCCCTCCCATAACTGAGGTCACTACTCCAACGTTTGCCTTCTCTTGTAGCTAATCTGGGTTTCCTCTTTCTGCTTTCTAAAACCATTAGTCACCCCATAAAATCCGAAGAATTGTTTGTGAGTTCATTTTCGTCATTATCAGATGTCTTGAAATGATAATCACGAGTTCTGCTGTGAATTTCCTTTGCTTTGCTGTGAAAAGGAAAGAAAAATGTTATGTAACAAGAGCTGAAATACTGTTTTGGAACTTCTTGGAAGTAAGTTGCACTTCAGAGTGGGGAGTGTTATTAACTAACCACAAGAGTGGAATTCAGTTTTAATTAAATGAAACAAAAGGCTTCTTTGTGCATGCTCTCCAGCAAATTCTTAAGGAAATAATAGAGCATGCCTTGTGTCAACACTTAAAAATTGTGATTTTTGAACATCAACAGGGATCAGCCAGCAGGAAAAAGTGTGCTATTTTCAAAATGTAACCAGGACAGACACATAATTCAGGAGACAAAAGAAAAACTGTGTTAAAAAAAAAACTATTTGAGCTGATTCACTCAACTGAATCTACAGGCAGAACCACATCTGCTCACCAGATCAGTGTGAAAACATTTGCTTCTGTTTATCAAGTCATTCCAGTGTATCAGATAGACAAAGCGGATCTGGAAAGTTATCAATGGTTTTTGAAGCCAATGGCATAAAAAAAATCAACAACCATGAAGGTCAGCTGACAGTCTACATTACCCTAAAATGTAAAGTTGATGCGTGTTCTGTGGAGCTGATAGCCTCCTTTTGGTAAATCTATCAAAAACCATCAACGCTTGAAAAGAAATGTGCTGGCATGAAAATAAAGACTTGAAGTGAGCTGTAAAACCAGCGGGGGCTGGGATCGATACTGTTCTCTGCGCTTGGCGTCTCTGCTCGTAAACTCAGCAGTGTCTCTCCCAAAGTCCTAAGTGCTTGCACACATATTACACATACACACACACACGCACAAACACACACTGAAGTGACATAAGCTACTTTTTGTTTCTGTCACAGACTGACATTTATTTTTTCCGCATGGCCTCATTTCACATTTCTTCTCAGAGTTTCAAGTGAAAAAAGAAATGTCAAGCAAACAACTGACGCGTTTTGGCAACATAAAAATTTGTACTGCAGGAAAATGAATCATTGCACATCAAAGCGTGTGTGAAAATGTACAGTGCATGTTTAACAAATCAGAGACAAAATTACAGTAAATGCCAGCTTTAATATCTTTTTCTTTCTAAAAGGTTTCTACTTGCATCAACTGTTGTGTGTATGAATGCATTAAACAGAAGATGATGTAAAACTGACTTAGTGATATAGGCATACAGTGTGTGTGCAAAACGTGTATACATGCTGTATTGTCATATATCCTTCTAATTAAAAAAAAAAAATGGCATGAAATTGCTGCCTGTACATGTTTGAGCGAGAGTGAGGTGATGGAACAAGGCCTCTGCATAGAATAACAGATTACTCTGCATGCACTGATTTGTCTCAGCTGGAGGTTGATTAGCATCCTCAACCAGAGGAGGCCAGAGGACGACAAGAAGTTCTGAAGGATGAAAAGACGTACGACAAAGATTACTGGGGGAGATGCTAGATGGAGAGGATGTTTGAAAGCAGGGGTTAGAGACTGCTGTTGCTGAAGAACAGCTATGATAAAGGAGAAGATAGAGAAGATGGAGAGGAGAAATACAGGAAAAAAGAAGCGTGACGGATAGAGACTGATGAATGCTTATGTTAGAGAGAAAGAAATAAGAATAAATCTTCAGTTTGCTGCCATTTTAGCAGGAAGTCTTCTTGCCATAAAGAAAGAGCAAACACATCTATGAATGTATACAACTAAGACTTCTAGGATCATCTTGGGAATTAAGGAGAGACCTTTATAAGTCAAAGATAAAGACGAAGTCTAAGCTTGCTCTATACCCAGCTGTTTTCCTGTGTGTGTGCAGGATCTGTGAGGACCGAGAGCCAGTCAGACAAGCGCAGGAGAGTGGCCTTCAACACGTACACTGACTCAGCGACAACAGGTACCGGAGCAAGGTTAAGAGCTAATTCTCTGGCAGAGGTTTTCAAACTGTGAGATTTTAAGCATCAGCTGAAAGCAATAGTGCATGTGGATCCCTGCCAGTATTGTAAAAATATCAGTAAGTTCGTTATTGCTGATTTAGCAGTCTTACTCACGGATGTGACTCAAACTTTAAGGATTCAAAGTAAATCCTTTAGTGCCTGACAAAGATTTTACCTCAAAGATTTTACTCCTTCACAGAGTCATAACTCAGCTTTAAACTCACAGGCATGAAGCCTAGACATCATTTTAGACTCAGTGTGTCTTGTCTTTGTATGGTGTCCATTGCTTATAAAAATACATCTGCTCGGGAATAATAGAAAAAAGATGCCTTTTTAACTCTGCCCGAGTTTCATTATGTTTTTAAGTTTTCCTCAGAATCAAAGTAACCCAGTGATGCTGTCTAGACATCCTTGGCTACAATCCTAATGGCTAATTATGGATTATCAATGGCATAATGTAAACAAATAAAAACAGGGCTCAAGCTGAGACCCACAGCTAACTACAAATCACTCAGTGCAACATAATAATTCCTATTTATTTCCCTAAAGTCCTGTTGTTATGGAAACTGTGTTTCTACTCAGTAAAGTAAAACAAAGACTCTGAGTTACAAAGACTATAATTACATATGGGGAAAGGGTTGTTTTGCAGCTCAGTGTGATCATTCTATATCATAATTATTTCAGCAGTTATGAAGAACAGACAAAGATGTGACACTAAAAGTTGCTTTCTTTCATTCACTGTTAACATAGCTGGCAGCTTTCCAGGATCTGCTTCATAACCAAAGTTTAACGACAGCAGTTTCTAAAGCTTAGAAACTGCTGTCTGTAACACATATTCCCTCCACCAGCTCCATAATGGATTCCTTTTATTTTAAATTCCTCGCGTTACTCAGTAGGAAATTTCTCAGGTTTCAGAACATGCCACACATGTAAAACTAGACAACGTGCCCCATGACTCAAGCCAGGGGGCACAGAAAGATTCTTGACAATACAAAGCTCCCTGGCATGTATGAACTCAGTTTCAGCTGACAGTTGCAGACCTCTTAAAGCTTGTAACCCATCCCTGCTATTTAAGCCCTTTTTTCATTCTTGACAGTGTCTCCACATGTAAAACTAGCTCCAACCTCCTCAGCAGAATTATTAGTTTTTTTTAATGTTCTATTTTTATGGTTTTCATCCATGTCTTACCTTCATATGCCTCCAGGCGTGACTGAGTGGACATCTTGGTTCAACATTGACCATCCTGGGGGAAATGGAGACTATGAGCGTCTGGAGGCGATCCGTTTCTATTACAGAGAGAGAATCTGTGCACGGCCTACAGCCATGGAAGCTCGTACTACAGACTGGGTGGCAGCAGCAGATACAGGGGAAGTGGTCCATTCTAGTCTGGAGAAAGGATTCTGGTGCATCAACAAAGAACAACCACACGGCCGCATTTGTTCTAACTACCATGTTCGCTTCCAGTGCCCCCCAGGTAACCCTGATTACAGCAACTCAGGGCTGTGAAAGTTTTTAACTTCACAAATATGAATATTTAGGCAAATATTTTCCCAAAACACTGGCTGCAACCAGGACTCGATAATAAGAATGCCTCTTGGTGTGTATATTAAACATTGTACTTTAATATGGTGTATAATTAAATCTTTCAAGATTAAGATGTCACACTGTCCACTGTAATGTGTTTTTAGTGCAGAGCTACTGGACTGACTGGAGTGAGTGGGGTCCTTGTTCAACCACTGTTTGTAATGATGTGGGTGTCCAAGTCCGCCGGAGGAAATGTGTGAGCGCTCAGGCCATGCCTCTGCTGTTGGTGCCAGCATGTCAGGGTCACCATTCAGAGAGGAGAGAGTGCACCACCCCTCCATGCACAGGTAACACCCAAAAATCAACCACAGCAAAATCTGACAGTACCGTAACCTTTGTAGAGACTATGTGACTTCAACTACACTGCACGAAACCATTTTAATCAGCAAAGTGATTCATAATGTCACTTTTTATTGGTGAATTCCTCACAGTCTTCTTTTCAGAACAGTCAAAAGGGGAGTGAATAAAATATTTCTCATCTTTGTGAATGAATTTGCTTGTACCATTATTATATGTGAAACTGTTGTATTAAAACCTTTAGTTTGATAAAGGTTTTGACATTGTAAATGTGTGTAAATCTGCTGTGTGGTTTCAGGCAGCCTTCTCCACGGCAGTCTTATTGATTGAGCCAGCTGTTTAAATAAAGTTTTAACTGCAGCTAAAATCTTTTTAGAGCCCACAGTGCAGCACAAAAGTGTTAACAATCAGCTTGATGATGAGTACAAACTTACTTCTACTGTGTATTTTTGTAGCTAACTGGAGTCCATGGGGTCGCTGGGGATCATGTTCAGTGACCTGTGGTGGAGGTCGTAGGATTAGGAGAAGGACATGTGTAAGGACTTCAGCGACAGTACAGTGTGTGGGACGGCCTGTTGAAATCCAGAAATGTGGAAAGAGTCCATGCCCAGGTATGCAAAGTGACGCTGCATTTAGCTGTTGTGGGGCATTTTTTTTTGTTTTGGTGTCTAGATCAGTATGCGCTTACATCTCTATGCCTCCCTCACAAAAGCCAAATGCCAGTATGTGTGCACTGAAGGCCATCCCAGCGAAGACTGCAGTCACTGCGTGTGCAAAGGCCACGTGCTGCATGGAGATGTCCACAGTGTGACTGGTGTCCCTGTGGCAGGAGCCTTTGTGTCGCTAGCCAGCCATCCTAAGGTCATCCGTGCCCATACAGATGCCAAGGGTCACTTCAGGATCTTAGGAATCTGCTCCTCCAGCTCAACTCTAATCACCATCAAGAAGGAAAAGTTTGCCCCTATCACTGTCTCCACTTCCAGTAACACCACAGGCGTGTCCTGGGCACAGGCTGTTCTCAGATCAGCTGGTGAGTGCAGATAAATGAGAGAATAGCTATTGAATACTTTTGGATTATTCTTAAAATAGGTATTATTATTATGAGACTGACATTATTATTATTCCACAGAGTCTATAAATCCTTTAATCATATTCTTAGACGACTGAAAACAGGAAATTGACAAGGCTACAAAATAAACAGTCTGGACTATTGTAAGACTTTACATAGTTTGAGCAGTTACTGGGTTGCATGGAAACCAAATAAAAATAGACCTGAGCTGCAATTCCCTCAACAATCATTTTTCATAAGCTCAGAGGCCAACGGGCGAATAAAATGTAATGTTTGAATTTTATGAGCTCTCTATGACCTGCGGCACTATTCACGACAATCAGAGTAAAGTCTTGATGATTTGCTTTATTCTGCTGTCCACAGAAAAGCCATACATTGTGACGCACCCAGAGGACAAAGTGCGTTATGAGGGAGGACGGGTGCTGTTATGCTGCAAGGCAACAGGATCACCAACACCTGACAAATACTACTGGTGAGATGAACATCACTGTTGGCACATTATCATAGCATAACACTCAAAAAATAGCCAGATCTCTTCTCAAACTTCCATATTGTGAAATGCACAGTTTTTAAATGACAGGCCCTAAAACCAAAACATGAGCTCTATAGGGCACTGTCATTGGATAAATCTCTTCATGTTCACCATTACATTCAAATCATTGCACAGGGATTTTTTTTCGGCATAAATCATCCACATGAGTAAAACTGGTATTATAACCAGCAGCATTTTATGACATTGTTTGCCTGATCAAAATTCAATAAATTTTCCACAGGAAAAGTAAAACACAAATCACTCTCTCTCTGTTTGTTTAACTGTTTATCAAGGTATCACAATGGGACTCTGTTGGAGAGGAAGGTGTACAAATATGACGAGGACCTTGTACTGCGAGATCTGAAGCCAGAGCAGGCAGGACAGTATTACTGCAAAGCCAGCAGCCCTGCAGGAAGCATCAAATCCTCCCCCGCTTTCCTTGCTGTAATTGGTATGTATAGTACCGGAACAAGAAGGCCCTCAAAAACCACATCCTCTGCCTAAGCTAATGCCCCATTTCTTTGTTTTGAAATGGAAGATACTGATCTCAATTTGCACCAAAAGTAGGTTTTTTTTTCTTTGCTCATACTTCACCTCTGCACCAAATGCAGACTAGTAGTATTTTTGTAATCTTGCTGACAGAATAACAGATACCTACCCCTTGGAAAAAGGTATATAGTGCATATACTGTATTCAGAGTCCCAAATACAAGTTTTCTTTTCAGGGTTTCAAGGTAGCGCTTAAGTTAAAAAAAAAAAAAAAAAGCAAACTTCTAGTACGATGTAATTCATCTTCATCAGAATGAGAGGAAATAATTTAGTATGATGATAGAAAGCGGCACACAGGGATTATAGCTCAGGATGGCCACTACCCCAGTGCATTTGACAATGACGCGTTTAGTCAATGTCTTGCACTGGTTCAAGTATAACCACTGACAAAAAGCAAACAACCACAATTTTACTGTATAAAGAGCAGCTGCCTCAGAGATTGAATACACAGTTAAAGAGGAATGTCAGTGCTGAGCTCAAACCAAGTCATCCATGAGCCATGTCTACGCATTAACAGGAATCAAACGAAACCACAGTGGCTTACAGCTGAAGGAGAGAGGAAAGTCAGTTAATAGACTATCTGTCATTGAAAAAAAAAAAAAAAAAAAACCCAACATGAGAAAATGAAAAATATCAGTCTTACAATCTGGCTGAGCCTGGAGGAATAGGTTTTTATTGTGTTTACATTGGTTGAAACTACAGCTTTCTAAACAGGGATTCTTTATTGTGTGAGAGGACTCGGGACACTGTATAACCTCAAAACCAATTTTTCCAGAACACCCAGTGTTGAGATGAAACCTAAGATTGTCAATAAATTCTGTTTTCTCTCTCAGTCAGACAAGTATGTCTTTCCACATCCATGTGGGAAAACTACACATACACAGCTTAAATTCTCCAGGTGCTTGTTAGTTAAGACACAGATTAACAAACAGGCTTTTCATGGAACAGTGCTAAAGCAATCAATTCCAGGGAACAGACAAATCCCTGTACTCCAAAAGTCATTATGGCTGGAGACAATTTATGTGTGCAGAACAACACCTGCACCTCAGAGCTGGATGATAAACATGCCTTCATCCCAATATTTTTTTTCACCCCCGTTTGCAGAAGTTTAATTTGGATAATACAGCATGTTTACAACAGTTCAGGTGATTATAAGTTATATTGTTTATGATAAAAGGAAACAATACAGCAATACGGTGATTATATTTTCCACAAATCACACTGCTTCATGTGTTTGCAGTTACTGACTTATGTGGGAAATGTGGAGTTTGACAAGGATACTTAACTGCAAGCCACCATGATATCATGCATAATAATTATGCTGCCGGTGGCTTGCTGAAAAATCGCTCGTTCTTTTCAGCTCCCAGTTGGATGGTTGGTAATCTTTTCTTTAGCTTGAAGTCTAATTACCATTTCATGCACATTTCACAATTCAGCTTGGCCACTCACATGCACTTTCAGGCCATGTAGACCTTGTGCATTTGTGTATACTGTGTTTAAAATGTGAGCATCCATGTGTGAAAAAAGGGCATAAATAGTTGTATTCAAAGTTCCAAAGTTAGTCACTATACACTTTCCACATTATGCTTATAAATCAACATGTAACTATCCACAAACCAGTCCTTTTATTTTCATACTAGATGTTATATTTGACAGATTTTCAAGAGCAGATAGAGGAAATAGAACTTAAACAGGCCTGATTTCAATATATTAAGTCTGCATTCACTTCCTAAACCAAATCAGTGTCAAAGTGCCATTACGCCGCAGTCGGTTTGAACTTTGTTGCAATTTTTCTTTCATCATGACAAAAAGTAACCTTTCCAGGTTTTTGTACATCAGATGACATTTATGGTCATTGTCATTTGGTTTTTATATGCCATATCAAAACAAGCTTAATGCCATTTATTGTTTAATTCACAGAGAAAGGAACACCAGCATGCAATTCTACCCCTGAAACACATCTCATCAGACTACCCATGGACTGTGTTCAACCTGGGACCAACTCCAAGTACTACAATGCTGGCCGCTGCCCGCACAACAAATGTGCTGGTTCCCTAGACTTTGATATGCGTTGCAGAGATGGAGCTGGATTCTGCTGCGGAATTAAAAATATGGAAAGTCGAATTATTGACTGTGGTAGCTACAGCCTCCCCATCCGTGCTGTGACACAGTGTGGTTGTCAGAAGTGTGTGCAGCCGACTGTGTTGGTTCGTGGTCGAGTAGTTACAGCTGACAATGATGAGCCTCTGCGTTTTGGGCACATCTACATTGGTAAAGAGAGAGTGGGTACCACTGGATACCAAGGAGGCTTCACGTTACAGATTACCCCTGACACACAGAGATTAGTAGTAAATTTTGTCGATCCTGCTCAAAAGGTTATTGACACTCCTAAGGTTTTCATCTTTGACAAGAAAGGTGGATCTATTTACCACAATGTTAAAGTGATGAGAAAGCAACCACCGATTGATATCAATGCAGGAGAGATCAATTCTATTAACCTTGGAGAAATTAAAGGTGAAGATCCTATAGGGCAGTTAGTCATTCCACCTAATTCTTTCCATAAGGATAATGGAGAGATCTACGAGGGGACTGTCAAAGCCAGTGTCACATTCATCGACCCAAGAAACATCACTACAGCAGCAGCGACCCCTGGCGACCTTAACTTTGTGGATGATGAAGGTGACATGCTCCCTTTGAGGACCTATGGCATGTTCTCTGTGGACTTCAGAGATGAAACCAACAAGGAGGTACTTGGAGCTGGAGCAGTCCAAGTCCTCCTGGACACACAGCATGTCAAAATGCAAGAGCACATACCCCAAATGAAACTGTGGTCTTTAAATCCAGACACAGGAGTCTGGGAAGAGGAGAGTGACTTTTCCTACAGCACGCCAACTACCGGTGGTCATGGAAGGAACAAGCGCGAAGAGCGGACATTCCTTATAGGCAACATGGAAATCAGAGAACGGAGACTCTTCAATTTAGACGTACCTGAAAATCGACGCTGCTATGTCAAAGTTCGTGCCTACATGAGCGACAAGTTCCTACCTAATGAACAGCTGGAGGGTGTTGTAATTAGCTTGATAAACTTGGAACCCAAGCCTGGTTATTCTTCTAATCCCAGGGCATGGGGCCGCTTTGACAGTGTCATAACAGGACCCAATGGGGCCTGTTTACCAGCTTTCTGTGATGCCCAGAGGCCTGATGCTTACACAGCTTATGTCACAGCAATGCTGGGTGGGGAGGAATTGGAGGCAGCTCCTTCCTCCCCAAAGATGAATCCAAACATTATTGGAGTCTCTCAGCCCTATCTAGATAAAATAGACTACCAGCGTTCAGACCATGAGGATCCAGCATTAAAGAAAACAGCCTTCAAAATCAACTTAGCAAAGCCCAATCAAAACAATTTCGATGAGACCAATGGGCCAATATATCCATATCAGAATTTAATAGCTTGTGAAAATGCCCCTGTTGATGCTAATCATTTCAGGTTTTTTAGAGTAGAAAAGGACAAGTACGAATACAACGTTGTTCCCTTTGAGGAGAATGATTTGACAACCTGGACAGGAGACTACCTGTCCTGGTGGCCTAATCCCCAAGAGTTTAGGGCATGCTTCATCAAGGTCAAAATTCTTGGACAGAAAGAAGTGATGGTCAGGTCAAGGAATCTGGGTGGAACACACCGACAGACAAAGGGCCAGCTTTATGGAATTAGAGACATTCGCAGCACTCGGGATATGCGAGAAGCCAATACCTCAGCAGCATGTGTCGAGTTCAAATGCAGTGGCATGTTGTTTGACCAAGCTGAGGTGGATCGGTCCCTCATAACAATCCTTCCACAAGGCAACTGCCGCAGAATCAATACCAACAACCTCCTACAAGAGTATCTCATTAAACATCCACCAGTGGCTCAAAACAATGAGTCTCATGGGTTCACCATGTTAGCACCCGTTGACCCTTTAGGACACAACTATGGTATTTACACAGTCACAGACCAGAATCCTAGAGTGGCCAAGGAGATTGCTATTGGGCGTTGCTTTGATGGCACCTCAGATGGTTTCTCCAGAGAGATGAAGTCAGATTCTGGAGTTGCACTGACCTTCAGTTGTCCAGAGAGGAAAATTAACAGGGAAAGCCTGTTCCAGCGTCTGCAGACCAACCCAGGTCAAACTTTGTCTCAGATGGCGAGGGACATGAGGGAGTCTGAGGGGCTGCAGGTGCAGAGATCTTCCACCCAGGTGGTGGCTTATCCTTCAGAGCAACGAGGAAGCACCCAGAATCGCAGAGTCACCTCAACAACCAGGAGGAGAGTATCCACGCGCATGCAGCAACGCCAATAGAAATGACAAAAAGTAGGTTGAAATAAAATAATTTGATCAGTGTTTACATTGGCATTCACATCAAAATTATATAACTGTATATTCTTGTCTTTACCTCTTTACATTGCTAGGTCTTCAGCTGAGGCCCATACGATGGCATCAAATTCAGAAGATTGTCTGTCTGGTAATGAGTGTGAATTCCCCCTTGACTATGAAAATCACAAACCGGAGACAAACAGCAGTTCAGCAAAATCATCAAGTCTGATGCTTACTTGAAGGATTTGGTATATTAATTTCTCCCTTCTGTGGTAAAAGACAAGTATCATTTGTCTTTATGTAACTCTGTGACCGACCGAAATGGCTTTGCTCTTATTTTATGAATGAATAAACTAAATTGATGGTTGAGATTGGAACGTTTATAGATCTAATTTGTGGCATTCCACTTCCATAGTGAGCGTTTTTGCTGACACGTCTGAATGCTTGAGTTGAAACCAGAAATTTAAAAACTATAAATACTATGGTAAACCCCTAACACTTGGTAATTGGCCATTGCTTTCCACTGAACTCATGCTTTTCCTCACGATCAGAGAGAAACCAACATGAGGTCCTTGTTGTCTGCAGTAGACACTGAACCCTTTTTATACAAACTGAAAAACTGTCCAAGAAGGGGAGGAACATGCAAAAGAGACAGTGGGGTGAGGCATGCCACCCAGGGAACAGAGGATGTTTTCAGTCATGCTTCTCAGTTTTTCATTAGTGTGCCATATTGCCAACTGTGATTCAGACAGACATTCTTCCACACTTACTTAAAATGTGCAAGACTGAGGTTGTCGCCAAGACAAGCAGGGACCTTACTTGTAGCCGACAGTTCAAAATAAAGATAATTGTTTTTGGAGGCATGACATAATTTCCTTTCCCCCTCTGCACATTCCACATTAGAACATCACCAAACAAAGTGTTACTTATAATAATCTATTCCTCAATATTTCACTTTCTCGGTAAGAAGCTCTTTCAGGGTCTAAATGAACTTTATTTTTGTTGTTGGGCAAAGTGTTTGCAAGCTGCCTTTATATTTTGAAGTGCAATAAGTATCATTAAACTTGAGAAGTATTAAAATTCAGCATGTTTCAATCAGTACATGAAAAGTGCTGCTGGTGAATTAAATAACTTTCATGTTGCATGTTGTGTGGCTAAAGTATTTGTACCAGATCTTGCACAAGAATCTTATTGTTAATGTTGCTGTGTGATTTTCAGCAAATAACTCTGTTGTGTAACTCTCCTCTGACTCTTGAAGCCTTTTTTTTTTTTCATTCTTTGTAGCACGACTCAGCTGATTTTCCAATAACCTTTTTGACTTCAGTTTGCAATCTTGTTATTAGGACACAAAACTCTCAGTGGAGCCTTTTCTCCATTAATGAAACGTGATTTTTTTTAAGCATGTGAGTTCAGAAGTGACGCAGCTTTGTTTACTGGTCAGGTTTTTATTAATCCTGCCCAGTAAGTATGAATAGCAATGTAAATAAGTGTAGACTATACAGCCCTATAAATATGGAAATAGATATATTAAATGACAGTTTGGCTATTTTAACTGAACTCAGTAATTGGCATGAAGTATACTCGGCGATAAAATCTCTTGTTTATCTGCAATATGGGCTTTTGCAGACCCATGGGAGAATCTCTTCAAGCTGAACTAATCCAAAAATGAATAAGGGGCACCATGGACCTTGGAGAAACCAGAAGAGGCTGACAAGTAAATATAAGCCTGCTGCTAATTAGAAAATAAATTACACATTCTCTTGAGGACTGTAAAAACAGTTCAACTTTCACAAACAACCAAACTTAACTCAAATAATCAGCAATAAATTGGGCACAAGAGTATTATGGACACATATTTACTTTGAAATTGCTCCCGAGCTCTGTGTACAGTTAACATCTGATTTTTTTTTAAAGCTTAGTTCATTTATGGCATTATATCTTTCATTTGATAGTTTGATAGATGCTGTAAATGGTGCCATTGCAAACTTGTGTGAATCTTTCCATGTAGAGCACACACCAGGATATCACTCCAGTGATCTATAGAGTGGCAGTCTGTGCAACCTTCCGCATTATCATTGACCTCTCTAATCGCAGGCCTGTGGGCTGTCTGTGAATAAACAGTTCAGATGTTCAGTTGAAAACAAACATCTCCCAGCAGCAGATACAGCATCCACCCTGTAAGAAAGATGATGATTGAATCCAGGTGTGGGAAGAGATAAGTCCTATAAAATGCAATAGTTTGTGAGGTCAGCTGAAAAGGCCCAACAGATGTAGAGCAACTAAAGGAAATGTTAGACCAAAGACATCAGAAGGAGGAGAAGCAAGATTATCTAGTGATGGGTTTAATCATTTCAGGGTATGGTCTGAATAGGAAAAAAGAGGAAGGGAAAATATTAGTGGTCTTTGGCCTCATAGTCCATCACTTACAAAATCTTGAGCTTTGAAAGTGGTTGCACATGGAAGAATGCAGATTTTCTTCAGGGAATGCTTTGACAGGAGAATTGGCTTATTCATGAGAAGAAGTTATCAGGAGAGTTTGAAGGACAAGGTAACAATAATAGCCTGAGTAAACCATTATGTAAGGCTTTGCATGGAAAAATAAGCTGTGCTCTCCAAACAGCCACTTTGTCTTTAGGGAACTTCAAAGGAGATTAAAGAAACTCTGTAATGTTTGGTTTAATCACTCAAGAAAAAGTTTCCAGAGTCTTTAAAATCAAATAAAGACAGTTAAAGCCTGAATCCACCAGATAAAAGACGATGAAAATATTCCTTTTTAATGAAAAGAAAATGTTTGTCTCATTGACTCACTGGCAGTCGTACTAGCAACCCTTTACTTCATTCAGAGTCAGTATCACATATATTTGATGTATTTTTGTTTTATACATCTAAATAAACTGCTTGACATCTGGAGTTAACTGGGTGCTGGCTGTAATTTTATGTTTAACCCATCAAAGTAAGGGTGCCATCAATAATATCATCTCCAAACTCTGGCAAAGAGGAGAATGAGCATTATTCTTACAATAGGGAACTAATGTCTAAAGCTATTGTAGTGCTATTGTATAGCTACAGCTGTGCTGAATTCTAGAGTGGTTGAAAATTGGGTATTTTCACATGTATTTTAATTCATTTGGCAATTTTTTTTTTTTTGTGGCAACTGATATTTGAAAAAAATAATCTGAGAAGTTGATTTCTATTCAAAATACGTGACCTGAGTTTGCCTCTGTCATAGAAATGTTTCTGCCAAACCTTGACTTTAAAGTGGAAAAGCACAAGTCTCTGAATCCACCAGAAACCATCCACAATTTATCAGTAACTTAAGCATGAACGGACATATCCATTTTCTCTTCTGTACAGTCCAGCAGGGTCTCAGGGTGATCATAATTTATTCACAAGACGGTCAACCTTACACCTTTCCACCATTTTCCGGAGTATGTGGAGAGGTGCATATTTGCCACTGTGCCCCAGGAAGCAATCCTGAGTAGTAAAAGAATTACATAAATCAACTCTTGATAATATGCTGTAATGCTAGCTATTGCATGGAGATGCAGAATGCTTTATTTCTCTCTGAATTAAGTTTTTATGTGTAAATTGTGTATTGTATTAAATTTGGTATAAATGTATGAACAAAAAACTGTAAATAAATGATTTTGTGTAAACATTTTGGCTGATCTTCTCTGAGCTGAGTGTGAAAGATCATAAGTTTAACATTAAAAGTTCTGAAAATTGGAAAACATTTAATATGCATAAATATTTTTGAATAAGTAAAATGAACAGATGAATTTACTTTGCCTGCATTACAGCAATAAGAACAGTTTACAACAAACAATACGACACTAGCTTACAACAGAAGCATAAAAAGCACATACATACCTGAAAAAAAAATACAATAGAAATAAAAAAAAAATATATAAAATACATTTTAGGAAAAATGCAACAAAATTCTGACAATAATCGTGATTTTCACTGCATCCCTCAAGCATCTTAAAACATTCCTGCAGAATCTCAAACTGTTACTTTGGCTTTTCTATGGACACAAAATAGCTGCATTTCCATTCTGTTTGCCCATTACCCTCCAGGTGATGAAATATAAGACAACACAGTGAGACGTCTGGTGCACACAACATTTTCAGCCAGTGGAATTATTATTGTAATAAAACTGCACAACAGGGATCACAGTAGGGAGGAAAACTGGAGTGTTGAGCCACACTGTCATTGACACCTTCATGACGGGGCTTTGTGCGTCTGCCAGAAAATGAAGCTGACAGAAAATATACTGAGTGACTGCGCTCACTGCTAAGAAATAAAGAAAACACACTGGCATCACTGCACACACACGCACAGCCAGGAAAACACATTTTTCTTAAGTCAGTGGTGCATTTCAGGTCGTGAACCTTCCTCCGGCGCCTTACTAACCGTTCCTCGTAAATCCCACTGCGTCAGTAACAGAGAAACCTGTCTGTGCAGAAGACAGCAATGAAGAGAAATGCTGATGGAGACGTGTTAGCGGTGGAATTGCCACCAACTGTAACCACAGTGTCCTTTATGTGTTTTCTATTTGCTTAACTCTAATTGGGTTAAAAAACTGTTTAGGAAAAAGAATTCTGGAAAAGAGTTTCTTCTTAAGCCACAGCACTTCAAGGGCACAACTAAACAAGCGTGTCTCTCAGTCTGAGACTACAGGTAATGTAGAAAACCAAGAAAGTGTCAGTTTATGCTTAGATGCAAAATGTGGGCTTCATAAAAGGAGACCTGCATTGCTTCTTAAAACAGATTGAACGTACAACAAATAATGATTCTTTTCAAAAGATGATGGTGTTCAGTTTTTACCTGTCTTTACACTTGATTGTATCCATTTTAATTGCATTTACAAATCACTGCATTAGCGCTACATTTTGGATGCTGTAATGACTCCTTTTGCAACTGTGATCCCAGAACCCAACAGCCAGCCTGCTGACTTAGCCTCTGGGTGCAACAACCAGTTTTCCAAGACTTCCAGAGCAGCCAGTGGAGATCCAGGTCAAGACTTTCTGTTCCTTTCCTGCAGATACATTTAAAAAAAAAGAAATAAAAATGAGACTATCATCAGTCTGCTCAAGTGTGATTGGTCAACAGAACTCGGGTCACAAGTGGAATATAAACAGAAAAAAAATCCGTTTGGAATTTTGTTAATTTATATTTGAATTATGAACAGCATTTGGAAGGATTTTCAGTTTGTGCAAACAGATTAGTTTTTGCTTGCGTACCAGTGCAACAAGGCGGAGGAGTAGAGTTTGAGAACTGAGATAAACAATGTTCAGATCCACTGGGTTTTGACCAATGATGAAATAGAACGCCGCGACTGACTCAAATGTGAAGGAAAAAAAACCAAACAAAAAAAAAAAAAACATTAAATTTACTCTGCAATATTTCCATTAAAAATTATGTTATCGTCTCAAGAACATCTTAAAAATTCATAGAAGGATCAATAGCAAAACTGCTTTTATTTTATTATTTTTTTTCAATCCACTACCTTTAATTTGCATCTACTGTGTTATCAAAGTCATCAATAACCTGTTGATTCTCCATGTTAAGTGCATGTGCACGTTTCTCCATCTCATATGCCAGCAGTAAGAAAAACACATGAAACTGTTCTGGCTTTGGTCCTGAGTATACAGCAATCAAAGAGAAACAGTGCTGAGAAAATGCGAGATAGGGCTTAGGAATGTTTTCAGATGGCTTAAGTTTGTGGAACAAGTCTCAAAACCAGCTAGGTTCACTACACAAGTCTAACACAGGGGCAGGAGGATTAAGCACCTGCTCTGAGGCAGATCAGTGTTTCTGATCTGAAGGAAAAGGCTGTAAGGATAGATTACTTCTGTGCTTCACGTACACACTGCCATCCACCAGCTTGACTTCATACACTTGTTGCTGTAAAAAAAAAAAGAAAAAAAAGGAGAGAAAGAAACAGGAGTTACAAGAAACACATTTCCCTGAGGCACTTAGAAACAACGTCCCAAGTCAAAAAGGTAGCAAACCTGCCTGTCAGAACACACTCTTCTTTTAAGATTTAACATTTGACATAAGTGACATTAAGCTGATATATATGTGGAAAATGATGAAAGTGGATAAAATGTCAAACTTGATTTTTTCATCTAAAAAACAAAACGGAATAATAATAATAATAATGATAAAAACTTTGACAGATCTAAAGCTGAACATCACCATAACTCTGTCTGATGAGCTTTGATTTTTAATGCTCTGTCCATCAGTAAGACTTCATCTGTCTGAGATTAAAGGATGATCGTTTTTTATTACACTGTGAGTGCTCGCACCAGCTCCCAGGTACAAGTAAAAGTTAAAATCTGATTTAAAAAAAAAAGTGATTAAAAAAAAAGTGTTTATGTGTTGGGATTCTTTGGTAGAGAAATATGTCACGCTTTCATGTTTTCACTAGTAATTTACCACCTGCTTATAAGAAGCTGTTTTGGTGGAAAAAATAAATCAGCATTAGGAGGGCATACTTCATCACTAACCTGTAGTGATGTCCCCGACCTCCCAGTCCTGAGATCAAAGTTATAGTCATGCCAGGGACAGAAGACCTGCAGGACTCCATCAGCTTCCTCAATGTCCCCCTCACACAGAGGACCGCCTGGATATCCACACAGGATATTGTTAATCACCGTTTGTTCTCATAACCCCTGCTGCTCTCTTCCTTCTAGGAAAATGTGATGCTTTCACAACGCCTTTTGAAACTAAGACAGCAGGGGGCAAGATGTTATTTCCACCCCCTGAGAATCACTGACGTCTCTCACATTTTTACAGTTAATCGCCCCCAGAATAATTTTCAGTCGGCTGCAGCGAAAAACGCTGCAAACGCGTTTGCATTTTATATTTACAACCCTGCTTTGCTCTCATCCTTTAAACTTCTTGCTAAAGCATAATTTAAGCGGTTATGATTTTTTTTTTTTGTTTGTTTGTTTTACCGGAGTGTGAACAGCGGGCATCCATTGCAAAAAACTCCCCCTTCACAAAGAAGAGGCAGACATCACAATCATTGCCGAGAGAGGAGTACATTAGACGGCAGCGCTTCTTGGAAAGCTCCGAGGCCGGGCCTATGAGTCTCCATGAAACGCCCCCCGTGCTTCCCTCTTCATCTCCAGAGCCAGAAGCCATAAAGAACGGCGAAATGACCTGTTTTTCTATTTTGCACTACTACAGGGCTCCCTTTTTCCGCCGGTGCAAATGGATTTGGCAGATCGCTCTGTGCAAATATTCCATATTAACCACCAGGCCGACTGGTACGACGTTCATCCGTTCGGACTGAGCTGCTGCCATCGCAGCTGCAGACGGCCAGCAAACCGCGCTACCTCATCAAAAAAGCGCGGTGCACAGGCACAGAGCTACATGAAAGTGACTGCTCGTTGTAGCAGAAGTGATGAATGAGCAGAATAGTTAGCCTAGGCTTCTCACTTAAAGAAATCTGCTGAAGATATGCAGGCTATCAGCTGGCCAGCTGCTCTAAAAATAACCCAGCCAGACCTTATAAACAGCAGCCCTTGGAGTTTGAAATGCAGATCCAGAAATCCATCATTAATGCAGATGTTGCATTATGAATGGACCCAGACAGAACCTTAATGTTCTTTGATTACAGTCTGTAACATTAGCTCACTGTTTTATATTCAAACAATACAAAAAAAAAAAAAAAAAAAAAAATCGCATTCTGTAAGCTTTCTTGGTGGCCCGTTGAGTTTATTGGAGCACTTAAATATAGCCTGGACATCTTCCAAGGGACTGTGCAAAATGTGGAACATTAGCTTTCATGTACGGTGCAAATAGTTCAAAAATAATTTCTCAATTATTAGTTACAAAGCATGTTATTGTTCTTTCACTGCAGGTTCCACTCTGTGCTCCAGACAGGTATTTGGAGGATTATTTGCAGGTTAACTTTTTTTCCACGGTGCAATTTCTTTAGCATGCAAATTTTGTTAACTCTGGGTTTAGTTGAGCTTACGTCAGCTCTGTGATGTTGAAATATGCAGCAGCAGATAAAGAACATATACAACTTAACCAAAGAAAGACATTAAAACAAAATAGAACAACTTTGGTCTGTCAGTTTAACCACACTGACATCGCTCCTGTGAGTCCAAGTCAGCCATCTGTCTTTGATCAAAGATTATGATTACTCATGTTTATCACCATGTACCAAGCTGATCTTTACAGTAGCACCAATTTTGAGCTTTCTGTGATCTACAAATTTGTTCAAATAGCAGTGTGCAAAACCAAAAATGCACACATTAAGTGATAATCTGCATTTCTTCAACTGTTATTCAAATGGTCTCAATCTCTTTATTGAGCCAGTAATTATTCAGCTGGCAGTTTTGCCTTTAAGTAATGTGCCGTAGTGTCTAGACTGGAGTGATGCATAACAGAGGCCACTTGTTCTGAATCGCAATTTTGCGAAACTGACTCATGTAAGCGTGCAACACGAGTGAAAAGCAGAATAGCAATACTGTGAAAATGTGTAATGGACAGGAAGAACCAATGGATCTGCCTCTTGTCAAGAGTTGGTACTCTGCAAACGTAGATACAAAGAAAGGGAGAGCCAATGCAAAGAAATCTGAGCTAAACTGTGTATGGAATGTGGCTGAAGTCATGATTTGCCTCATTCTCCCTGCAGCTTAATGTTTAAAAATATTGCCAGCTGCCATTTATGAAGAACTGTCAGCGTTCCTTTAATGGAGTCACATCACTAGTTAGTTTTTGTGCACAATTGCACTGAACGATAAAGTTTGAGACTCACTTTCAAACAAACGTTTTGCCTTCTATGTTGGTTGCACGTGCCTGCTCATATGGAGTGGCCCAGTTTCTCTCTAGATTATTGTCAAGTCTTTCCCTTTCAATGTACCTGGACTAACAGTGTTTCTGCATTGCAAATAAAAAAGAGCCTCTCAGACATATGGAAAAAGATTTCTTGTCCTATTGGAGTCTATGGGAAAATGACTGTCTTGACCACAGTAAACACTTTCCTAATGAATTTATGGGCTTAGTCACTCAAAAAAAAAGATCCATGGTCATTGGCTAATGGCTTGTGATTGACTAGGCACTATCAAGTGAGCGAGTGATTTCACAGTCAGACCCATCCTTCCTTATCACATCTGGTTTTTTAAGACCACAATGCCACAAATGCTTATCTTGAAGCTTCATAGCAGGATTTCAGAAACCAGTGGGTGATAGCATTGTAGATACACTATATTACCAAAAATATTCACTCACGCATCCAAATCATTGAAAACAGGTATTCCAATCACTGCCATGACCACAGGTGTATAAGATCAAGCACCTTGGCATGCAGACTGCTTCTACAAACATTTGTGAAAGAATGGGTTAGGGTTCAGGTGCTCAGTGAAGAGATTGGGAAGGACAGTAGCTCAGCCATGAAGTGGTAGGCCATGTAAAATGACAGAGCGAGGTCAGCAGATGCTGAGGTGCATAGTGCACAGAGGTCACCAACTTTCTGCAGAGTCAATCGCTACAGACCTCCAAACTTCATGTGGCCTTCAGATTAGCTCAAGAACAGTGTGTAGAGCGCTTCATGGAATGGGTTTCCATGGTTGAGCAGCTGCATTCAAGACTTACATTACCAAGTGCAATACAAAGCATCAGATGAAGTGGTGTAAAGCACACCTCCACTGGACACGTGTTCTCTGGAGTGACGAATCATGCTTCTCCGTCTGGCAATCCAATGGATGAGGCTGGATTTGGTCGTTGCCAAGAGAACAATACTAGTCTTAATGAATTGTGCCAAGTGTGAAGTTTGGTGGTGGGTTTCAGGAGTTGGGCTCAGCAGCTTAGTTTGAGTGAAAGGAACTCTTAATGCTTCAGCATACCAAGACATTTTGGATAATTTTATACTCACAACTTTGTGGGAACAGTTTGGGGATGGCCCCTTCCTGTCCCAACATAACTGCACACCAGGGCACAAAGTGAGGCCCATAAAGACATGGATGAGTGAGTTTGGTGTGGAAGAACTTGACTGGCCTGCACAGAGTCCTGACCTCAGTCTGATAAAACACCCTTGGGATGAATTACAGCAGAGACTGTGAGCCAGGCTTTCACGTCCAACATCAGTGTCTGACCTCACAAATGCGTTTCTGGATGAATGGTAAAAAAAAAAGAAGTCCCATAAACACTCCTAAACCTTGTAGAAAGCCTTCCCAGAAAAGTTGAAGCTGTTATAGCTGAAAGGGTGCACCAGCATCATATTAAACCCTGTGAATTAAGGATGGGATGTCACTCAAGTTCATATGTGTGAAAGCAGACCAGTGATTATTTTTGGCAATATAGCGTACATCAATCTTTTATATTTTCTGTGGGTTTTTTAGTCTCTTTTGGAACAAGCCTCATTCATGGCCATTCGAGGAACTGCAGATTTTGGCACTTCTTAACTGACTTCATTTGTCACTGTTGGCTAATGTTTAAAGGCACATTATAACTCAAAATTTCATCATCAAATGTTGAGCGCGAGGCTCCTCGCACACATCCGTGTTTCTTTTTGTGGCCACAGAGACTCATCCATGGAGACAGTACACTGCAGTGCATCAACTTTGCATTTGCTCCTCAGGAGGACTTCGGAAAGTCTAACAGTACTGCTTCTGCAGATGTCTGTGTTTATGACTGTGACTGAGTATAACCCCCACCTTACTCTGCTGGAATAATAGATTATGGGTTATTAGAGAAGTATGAGTGTCCATTCAAAAGTTGGTCAGTAAACAATAACTTCAGGAAGTAGCATTCACAAATGGCAACTGCAATTTTTTCCAGTGACGTTTACAGTAATGTTTAAAACTACAGGTGGCAATATTGTGGTAAGAGTAGCATTTATAAAAAGGCAGGGACATTTGACAAACAGCTTTAGATAATTTGGTGTTATGCAGAATAACAAAAAGATTATTATCATTATAATCCATTCTATACAACCTTCTTTCTGTGAACTTTAAAAAATATATGTGTAGGCTAGATGTATTTAGGCAAAATGCAATGTTTGTGTGCCATATTTAAATCACACTTCACTGAGGAAGTCAAAAATATAAAAAAGCATATAGACCATAATATAGACTAATTTATCTAAGCATGACTAATCACTTTTATCCACATAAAACTACAGAACATGAAAAATTAAAACAAAATCACAGCTCTAATTTAATTTAACATGGAATGTTTAACAGTGAATCATAACAGCATCTCTCTCGAAATACCCAACTTAAACCCAAATAACCAACATTAAAACACAGCTGGAAATAATTTACCATGCTGATTACAGGTAGGCTTGAATTGTGCAGCCTCCCCCTCTCATACAGCAGTAGATTGGAAAATAACCAAAGGTGTTTATTTTCAACAGTGCTTCCAAAGATTACTTATTAAAAGGTTGGATTCCTAAGGTTATGTAATAGGTGGTAGAGGGTTTCAGCCAAGAAGCTGTACAGTGAAGTGAGCAGTCTGCAGGTTTCAGGTGGCACTAACAAACCAACAGTTGTAACCAACAGCTCTGATTTTGGCATGCATAAAGGTGACAAAACATGCTCAGTCAAGTTAAGTAAGTGCCAAGTGAATTAAGTTTTTGGAGAGTAAAAAAAAAAACAATTATAGAGATGAAAAATATGTATTGCGGAAAGTTTGAATCAGTAGGCTGGATGGGATTAATAAACAAAGCTGCAGACAGTGAGGAACAGGCCAAAATGATCGCAGGAGCATTGCACTGTCTATAAATTTCTTTGACTTCTCATTGCAGCACTTTGACCACTGGACAGCGTAACTATTTGCTTGGGGCAAAATTTGGTGTGGAGAAAGTCTGGCTCAGATGAGATATTAGACTCAGAGTGGAGCCAAACCTCATCCATCATTAGCTTCATCTTGTCCACAACTGAGCACCCACCCTCAAAAGCCTAGTAACTCATCCGCCAAGGATGGATGGAAGACCAGCTCTCTAGCCAACATGGTTTTCATTAGCTAAGCAAATGCTTAGGCCAAACTTAAAACACTACTCCCTGCTTTCTCTGCTCCTTATTTTAATAGAGCTTGTCATTCAAGCATACCTAAAGTAAGAACGGTGTCATTTCCCATAAGAAGCTCATATAATTTATGGTATAACGTCTTTGTTTGTGATGTCCTCTATAACTGTGCAACCATTCAAATACAAATCCAGACTCAGCTTTGATCGCTAGTGGATGGAGCACTGGAACCACAGCTGACTCTTCGGCCCAGTTTCAGTCTCTGACTCACAAACCTGCATTTCATCATATGCTGTCCCATTTTTAATTACGTACTTTGAAACTGTGCACACTCTTTGCATCACCAATGCTCTCATGTGTGTACTTTAAATTTGAATCTACTACCAGCAAGTTAGCTTAGTACAAAGGAAATGGGAAAATGATCTAGGCTGGCTTGGTCTGAAGATATTTCTTCCAAACTGTGCTTCAGCTGAGGCATATGCAATTAAAGTTGCGGCTAGATTGGCAACAGGTAGGTGAAAACAAACTACTAGGAAGTCGCTGTACATGGCCAAAAAACAGTCTGTCACATACTCTCAGTACATTTAGAGGCATGTGGGGGAATATTGCGACCTTTAGAGTGAGCAAGGCCTGCTGTTAAGCCTGTGTCCAGTCTTCATGTTAAACTAACAAGTTGCTTTTTGTAGTTTCCTAATTACAATCCCGACATTATTCATATCATTTACCTCTTTTCAAGAAAAAAAAAAAGGATAATATAGGAACTGTTCCTCCAAGCAGTCTTTAAAATGTCACTGCTTCAGACTGAAGATGAAATTAGGACTGGGCTTCCTATTAAAATAGAACCCCCATCTCCCAAAATAATCCAAATCCTGAGGGAGAGACAGAGAGAGAGAGAGAGAGAGAGGGAGAGAGGGAGAGAGAGAGAGAACTGATTAGGGTGTATCACAGTCCACAAAAAGTCTCAAGTCCAACAGCAGTAAATAATAAGAAAATAGCCTTAATGCTATTTGGAAAGAAACCACTCAAATCTTGAAGTTAAAGCAGAAGGATATTGGATCCCTTTTCAAGAAGGAAATCCTCAGCTAGAGGTATGGGATGAAGGCTGCTCTGCACTCTGCTGCAGATCTAATAAAGGTTTGATGATATTTGAATCAGGTTACTGTGGAGGCCACATTCTTGTTTTTAATAGTGTCCATGAGACTGGTCTTTGATTTGTTTAGCAGCAATTATGGGTGCATCACGGTCTCGGAAAACAGGATCATAGTTAGGGAAAAGTGTTTTTGGATTGGTAAAATAGTCTCAGTCATTGGCTGTTATATGACCATGCAGAGCAATAATCAGATTTAATGACACGAGATGGCTGCTCACACCATTACAGATTTACAATATTAAACTGCTGGCAGCAGCTGATGCAGACTAAAAGCGTCATTTGGTTTTACCCAAACATAAAGCTGCAGGAAGAAAGGAAAAAATGGTGAAAGGCCAGTTTAGTCATCAGACCAAGTTTTGGTCTGAATTGTGGAAACTTACAGAAAAGAGGACAATGAACTGACTCTTTCTGTTAATTTAAAAAAAAAAAACTCACTCTGTGAATCACAATTCAGAAACAAATATCTTTGAGTTGGAAATTTGAGTTATTGATCTTGTTTACTTCTTCTGAGGTTTGACTTTCAGTGTTAGTTATATCAGTGACACCAGTGATGTGGAAATGTAAAAAGCAGTTCTTGGAAAAGGAAAGGCGTGATCTGTGATTTCAGAGAGATAAATATGAGCAGAACTGATATCATACAACATGGTACTTAGAAACAGACAATATAACAGGAAACAAAAAAGCAAGATTCAGTCCAATTTTGAAATGGCATTACTTCATAAAGTGTGCCTTATTTAACTTCCAAAAATCCTAAATCTTACAATGTTTTCTCCAACAGGTTTGTAGAGGAAAGACATCATTTAATTGCACCCATGAGACAACAAGAGCATGATTTTGAGGCGCTGAGTCACTCTCTGTAAAGTCTATGCCCCCTACCCCTCACCTTCACCTCCATACGTGTCTGCAGGAGAGATCAGACTGTGCTACATTCCTTCCTTCATGTCCTCAGTCTTGATTACATCCAGACACAATACATCTTGTTCTTCAAGGTTCCCAGCTTAGCACACAGACTGTTAGAGGAGGTAGTGTCTGAAGAGTGGAGGCAGGAGTTCACCATCTGAAAATGTAGACATGTAGTTGCCATGGGTTGTCTCTGTGTTGATTTTACAGTACACCACATTTTCAGGTTATGAGGACTCTACTCACATGAATTTCACCATAACTAAGAAAACAAGTCATAAGCTGTGTAAAACTTTTATAGTTTAATTTTGTTGCATCTGTCTAAACTTAGCACAAAAAGTAAGGAAATTTGTGTTTAGTCAATTATTTCTTGGCATTATTGCTTCTTGACAATAATTCATACCACTGGAAAGCCTGTTTATTTATTGGTGACACATTTGTACCCATGAAAAACTTGAAAACAAATCTTCTCTGTCAGTGCCAAAACAGCTTATTCTGCTTTGACTCTTGTTTTGAGCTTCTGGTACTGCAGGTGCTGACAATCAGGCTTGTCATCATTGGAAGCAATCTCAATGCAGAGGGATAGAGATGAGATTCTGCAACCAGATATATCTCCACAGTCTAGGACCAAACTCTATCATCCAAGATGACAATGCTCACCCCACAGAGCGGGGTTTATCAGAGATTATCTCCAGAATTTGGGAGTGGAGAGGTTTGAACTCAACCCCATTGAACACTTGTGGGATCAGCTTGGGTGTGCTGTTTGTCCCAGAGTGACCAACACAATCACACTGGCTGACTTGTGACAAATGCTGGTTGAAGAATGGGATGCCATCCCACAGCAGTGTGTAATCAAGGTCGTGACCAGCATGAGGAGGAGGTGCCAGGGTGTTGTGGCTGTGTATCATTCCTCAGTATGCTACTGAGGCTCCTGTTTGTTAAATGAATAAACTGTTAAATTGCCAATATGTCTTGTTTCTCCAGACGTCCATCATCCAATCCAATAAACACCAAACAGGGGTCAGTTGGCAGAATATGCTATTTGGCACTGGCAGAGAAGATTTGGCAACTCTACTGCTCAACACATAAATTCATTTTCCTTACAAATGTGGCACCATTCAAGGGGAAACAAACAGGCTTTCCAACAGTATAAGATTCACTACCATTGTTACAACAAAGAAATAATCAAACACAAATTTCCTTACATTTTGTGCTAACTTTAATAGATAAAAACACAAATGTCAACCTCACAGGTGTCCAGATATCAGAAGGAAATGTCAGATGATCAGGATTCATCCACTGAAAACCATGAATGTCTGTAACAAATAGAGATATTTCAGTCCAGAACAAAGTACTTTAAGACATTGCCATCCAAAGTGATGTGCTGTTGGCCTAGGGGGTTGGGTGCTGACAAGTGTGATATCCTTACGTTTAATCTTTGAGACAGCACACTGATTAGTTTTTCAAGTTTCCCCCCCTTTGCTTACAGTACAATAATCTACATTTTGCAACTGTCATAACATAGTACATGTGTTTTTAAAAAAGTCTGGGTATAGCCACTTCTTGCTGTCACATGGAATTGCTCGAAAGTGTATTGATTTTGACGTCAAATATATCTAATAATCTTCAAGCACAGATTATTTTTCCCATAAAGCAAAAATCTAAAATACACAAGCTTTAACTTTTGACTCATGTAAAACATCCCACAACACACAGAAACAGACTGTAAGGTGAAACAGGAACCCCACAAACTTATTTAAAACACTTTTATAAAACACATATACTATATTTATAAAGCAAACGTCACCATTATAAGTACACTTCCCAGCACAAAAGGACAGAAAGCAATTCACCCTTTTCAGTCAGCAGACGTCTACACCACCGGACCCTCTGAAATACATCAGGCAATACATTATTAAATTCCAGCCCCAAGGCTCACAGAGGCCAGCAGATTTAATAATTTTGCTTCTGCAATGCCAACAACCTGTAATTTGTCATGGTATATAATTTCTCCTAGTACCATGAGGCTGTTTGCCAATTTAGACTTGGCTCTTTTTACCTTTGAGTGCAGATGACATGGAGCCAGTCCACACAAATTCCTGGAGTTTTACCAGAGCTAGGATATTATAAAGACAGTACAAACTTCATTTAGGTATGTCACAAACAGATGTGGATCCCAGTTCGGACAAAAATCTGATTGCCACATCCCCGTGAAAGAGAGAAAAGGAAAGAAACTGCTGCTGCAACATTGCATTCAGAAGTGTCCCCTGCACATGTGTTGTTTACGCTATGTCTCTTACTGTCTGTTGCAATAAGCAGGACAGACTATAACTTTCCTCACTAGGATACTTCAGGCTTCACAAATGTGCAAATGTCCCATGACAGCACTCTTACAGGAACATGCAGTTCTTCATGGCCCTCAGAAATAGAGAAGATGCTTTAAGGCAGGAATATTACAGTCTGGAACAATATAGATGAGAGATTTGATTATGACTTTCTCATAAAGTAAACAAAGCATTTGTGGTACTTTACTTTGATGAAAAAGTTAATTTGACAAGAAATACTTGTCAGGCTATAAGTTTGTGACACATATTATGCTCTATACTTGCACAAGAGGTCTTCAGAAGCTATTCACAGTAAAACTGACCTTCCATTCCAACATCAATATATCTAAAATGTTTCCCAGTTTCCATCAGAGAGGATGGTGTAATAGTCAGAGGACATATAAAAGATTACTAAACAACACCAAACTAGACATATCCATCAATCTTATGGATACGCATTTTTACAAAGCTTTTTACAATGAATGTTAGGTTTTAAGAAAAGAAAGCTTGGCTCTATAAAAGGCCATTTGATAGACCATGAAAGGAAAGATGTAATCTGCGCTGGCCCATGACTCCTAACCACATCACAGCACTCAGTCCAACATTCCCTTAACTCAGGTTGTCTCACTGAGTATGAGAGCACACAGGGCTTATGGTGGAAGGATCGATTTGGGGAACCTCCATCTGGGAAAGTGAGCATTCAGAGATAAAGTTTCATGGTGTGAAGTTCAGCATGTTCACTGTTTTTGTAGCATCTTCAGGGAGACTTATGCAATGTTTTCACAAATTACATTTACAATCATTACTTTGACTCCATCTTCACTAAACCTTATAATCTATTCTCAAATGTTTCTGTTCAATTGGTGAACTAGGCAAAGAGTAATTCCACCAAGGGTTTGGGAGCTCATGTTGGGCTCAAAATCCTTTTTGTTCCTCTCCATTGTAGATTTTCAGTTTTGTTTATTAAAAGAGCTTTGTGTTGATCATATGCTCCTATGTGTTCAAAGTATTTTAAGTATTGGAGTGCCATTTGCCCCAGGTTTTGCTTCTCAGGCAGCACACAATAGATCCTATCATGTTGGTGCAGATTGTTGGGACTGTATGCAGGTTGTAAGTCAGAGTTGAGACACTGCTTAAAGCTGAAATAATTCCCCAAACTCCTCTCAATTTTTATACAATATCCTAGCTCAGTCCTCAAGGTGGCCATATTAGCTCATAATTTTTAAGCTGGATGTGTTAAGCACAGAAGAATCTAACTGAGAAACACTGCATACTAATATAATAGCTAATCATCAGTCACAAGGTAGGCCCAAGTATAATACAGTACATTTTATTGTTCTGTTTGACTCTATTGGGAATCATAACTTACAAAATGAACATCAAGTTGTAGTCAGTAAGATGTGAAATTTAATATTAATACCTTGAACTCATCAGGGCAATTCATGGTATTAATCTGTGAACTTTCCTGAACTCAGAAATCAAGTGAGCAGTAGGTTCACGTGACGTGATGCGCACTTTGCTCGAGAGTTATTTGCCATTCCCCAAACTGGCTGGCGACAGGTCCTGGAAGTTGGTGTCTGGGTAAAATTTGATTCAATGAAGATGCTGCACCAAAAACCTCCCAGTGATTGCATTGGTTGCTAACAGATTGCCACAGTTGCCTGCAGTTTTTCATGTCTGTCTGCAAATGCTCACTAAACAAACCAAGCAGCCAACTTTAAAAAAACGTGATGCAAATTGGAAATGTGCTGTACAAATTAAGCTATTTATTATCATTATCTGGGTTGTTCTATGAAAAATCAGTGAGTACCTATCAACAGACTCTAAGCTGATATTTTTTGTATTACGTTAGCATATTTAAGGATGCATTTTATCTTTATACTATACATTTTTTTTGAGTTGCGTGCTGTTGTGTATAGGGGTAGTCAGAAATGTGTTACTTTTATAATCTGCTCTATTTTTTCCAGCAATTTTGAACCATCATAACTTCGTAAGCACATTAACACTTTTGAAAACTACAAAACAGAATCCCAAAATTAACATGTGGCAAGCGTTAAAAAATGACTGTCCGTGAATTGCTTAATACAGTAGAGGGATTTGTGTGTCTCAGTGATCCCATTATCTATGCTGTCAGGGTTTTTTTTCCTCCTGCTAGGGCCTCCCAAGGCCTAATTGAGGAGCCAGATGAAGAGTGATTCAGGAAACCCCTACGAAGGAAAAACAAACAAGGGATCAACTTACCATTCCTGGGATAAGGTTATTGGAAACCCAACCCTCAAGCCAGACCTGGGGAAGGTGTTCAAGGGAGAGCACCTGGTGACCGGGCCTTAGCCCTTGGGGGTCAGCTGGTTGCAGTACAAAGATGTAACATGGGCCCACCCTCCTCTGTACTCACCATTCACAGGAAGTGTGGTAGTGGTCAGGTGCAATGTGTATCAAGCAGCAGTCAAGGGCGGAGACCCTGGTGAAACTAGTTTTCTGGTAAGGAAGAAGTAGTAGTTAGTGTGTAAGGTTGAGTGATATTGGTTAGATATAGTTCCTGAAAAGGGACTGGACTCTGTTC
Source organism: Archocentrus centrarchus (assembly GCF_007364275.1). Taxonomy (NCBI): domain Eukaryota; kingdom Metazoa; phylum Chordata; class Actinopteri; order Cichliformes; family Cichlidae; genus Archocentrus; species Archocentrus centrarchus. Next base: position 25,568,048 of record NC_044349.1, on the reverse strand, counting down.
CAATGTGGAGTTCCCTCTGATGAGAGGTAGGCAGGAGTGCGTATACTTTTATCCATCCAGTTTGCCCTTATGTGCCTAAAGACAGGTTCAGAGTACCCAGCCTTCTTGGAGTCATTTGATGGGGTGGTGGAGGTTACCCCTTGTAGGGACTCCATTGTCCTGCTGGGAGACTTCACCACTCATATGGGTCTGACAGTGAACTCTGGAGTGGTGTGTTTGGAAGAACTAGTTGCTTGAGCTGAACCTGGGTGGTGTTCTGTTACTGGGCTTCTGTGCCAAACACAGCTTGTTCACCACAGGCACTCTGTGGTGAACATAAGCCTGTTTTTAAGTGCATGTGGCACCAGGAAACCCTAGGTAGCAGATCAATGATTGATTTTTATAATTGTTTCATCACATCCGTGGCCATATGTCCTTGAAAACTCGGGTGAAGGGAGGAGCTGAGCTATCAACTGATCACCACCTGTTGGTGGATTGGGTGGTGGGGGAGGATGCTGGACAGTCATGGTGCACCCAAAAATATAGGTTGTGCTGGATGCATCTGACAGAGGCCTTGGCCCACAAGATCGTCCGTGGTGATGAAGAAGATGATGGTGGAGAAGGGAGCCTTCAATCTGAAGAAGGAATCTGGCTTGGTTAGCCTGTGGGACTGCAAGCAGAGTGTGGCTCTGGCAGTAGCTGAAGTAAAAACTCAAGTGTGGAAGGAGGTCAGTGAGTCCATGGAACAAGACTTTCGTTGCCTTGCAGCAATTCTGGAAAACTGTCAGGTGACTCAGTATGGGAAAGCAGTGGTTTATTTGCACTGTACACAATAGGGACAGGGTGCTGCTGACTTTAATTAAGAATTTAGTCAGTGGAAGGAACACTTTCAGGATCTCCTCAATTCCACTGACATGCCTTCCATAGAGGAGGTGCTTCACGAGTACAGGGTATCTGGCCCACTGTTTTCAGCAAGTTGGTCACTGTACAACCACAGCGAGAGCTTGGTCCACATTGCTAGCAATAAATCATACTCATTCCGGGTAGGTGCTGGACTCCACCAGTAATGCCTATGTCACAGATTCTGTTCATAATTTTACATGGGCAGAATTTCCAATCATAGCGAAGTGGTGGAAAGTTTCCACTTTGGTGGTTTCAGGTTCTTGACTCTGATGTGGTTCGGTTGACTTTATCAGGCAGCGGCCTCCACCTCACATTGGGGCAGTTTGTGAAATGGTTGGAATTAGCACCTTCAAGTCCTAGGCCACAGTTCTCTAATGGAAAATTGGAGTGTCCACTCCAGGTTGAGGACAAGTTGCTGCCTCAAGAGGAGGAGTTTAACACTAGAACTCCCAAGGTGATCATTTTGACCTTTTTTTTGTAGTGTAATATCTTTGTTGTTATATTGTGATACTTGGAGTGGTATAAAATTGGTTTGCTTGGAGTTTTTAAATGTGTTTTTCAAAATTAGGAGGGCTCACAAATAATAAGGCAAATTTAAAAGTGCAAATCTTTTATTCACCCATACGTGTTTTGAGGGCCTGTGAATTTTTACAGTCTGAAGATAAAATTGGGTATAGCAGCTTCACTGAATATAATGCAGTTTTTGTCCAAAAACAGTCAGCTGATTCTGAATGGATCAGGTGGGAACTTATTTCAGATTTGGTTGATTTTCTATCTTTTTTTTTTTTTTTTCTTGCATAAAAATGCACTTGGATCTTTTCAAAATTAAATCTTTTTCCACAGCATGTTCACCTTTCAACTTCCTCAATACCTATCATCAATATCTTAGTGTGGTGATGTCGAAACAAGAAGAGTGCGTACGTGCCTAAGATACGCATCTTAAGCCACCATTACAGTCTAAATGAGGAAGGAAGTTGCATGAGGTGCTTCACTGTTGCTAATACATGTCACCACAATTTTTTATGTTGTGTATCTAATTTGAAACTTGCTTGGCATTTGGTTTGCTTGCAACTATAGAAATATAGCACAAAGCTCGTGCAATTATGATTTTATCATTTTACAGATTTAGAAAGTAAACAGTTTTTGAAAGCTAGAGAAACCACTTTAAATACCTCAGGCAGCTTTGGGCACCTGCGTCCCCCCCTAGACAAAACTCTATTAAGTGACTCCAGAGTACACGCAACTCAGCTGCCAGGCTGACAACCAAGAGAAGAGACCATATCAGTACCCCCCTTATATGCTCCCAGTATGTTTCAGAACTGTTTTACTATATAATCATAGACTTTTAGAATTATCTCTCTGCCATATAAAGTCATGTGAAAAAAGAAAGTCTTCAGAGGATACTCTGCAGTCCTGTGAAAAACTAAGTACACCCCATAATTCAATAGCTTGCAGAACCAACTTTAGCAGCAATAATTTATAACGTATGACTTTATCAGTCTCTCACATGCTGTCGAGGAATTTCGCCCACTCATCTTTACAGCATTGATATTGAGGTTTGCAGGCATTTCTTTATGCACAGCTCTCTTAAGGCTGCACCACAGAGTTTTAGTCAGGTTGAGGTTTGGACTTGGACTGGCCATTGCAACGCCTTGAGTCTTCTCTTTTTCAGCCATTCTGTTGTAGATTTTGTGCTGTCCTTGGGATCATTGTCCTATTGCATGACACAATTGAGGCCAAGCTATCTGACAGATGGCTTGACATCTGATTCTAGAATACTCTGGTACATAGATGAGTTCATGGACGACTCAGTGACTGTAAGGTGGCCAGGTGCTGTGGATATAATAAAACTCAAATCATCACCCCTCCTCCACCATACTGACAGTTGGTATGAGGTATTTGTGCTGATATGCTGTGTTTGGGTTTTACCAAATGCACCACTGTGCATTATGGCCAAACATCTCCACTTTGTTTTCATTTCCCCAAAGGACATTAATCCAGAAGTCTTTGCACGGTTATGCAGATACAACCGTGCAAAGGTAAGCCATGCTGCCATACTCTTTTCAGATGGAAAAGGCTTACTCCTGGTAATCTTTCCAAGCAACAAAACTTATTCAGTTTGTTTCTACTTGCACTATCATGAACCTTTGCATTTAACATCCTAATTTGAGATCTGTAGAGATTGTAATGTAGACTTTAGTTTTTTTCATTTTCTCTGGGCACCGCATCATCTGAGCTTGGGGTGAATTTACTGGGTCATCTACTCAGGGGAAGATTGTGGCATTGTGCTGTGCAGCAAATTGCCAAAATGTCTGATTTTATATCTACTTTCATAGCTGATGATCAGTTGATCAAAAGCATTTGATTAGCAGCAAATGGCTGCTACTTACTCTCTTAATGTGAATACAAATACAAATGATTTGCTGTCATTGCACTTAGAGAAGTACAGGAAAATTTGCTGTGTATGCTGAAAATAAAATAATGTCTAATAAGCCCACAAATTCATTATTACACTCAATTCAATTCAATTCAATTTTATTCATTTAGTGCCAAGTCACAAAAAAAAGTTGTCTCAAGGCACTTTATATTGTCAGGTAAAGACCCTACAATAATTACAGAGAAAACCCAACAATCAAAATGACCCCCTATGAGTAAGCACTTGGTGACAGTGGGAAGGAAAAACTCCCTTTTAACAGGAAGAAACCTCTGGCAGAACCAGGCTCAGGGAGGAGCAGTCATCTGCTGCAACTGGTTATGGGTGAGGGGAGGGAGACAGGACAAAAGACATGCTGTGGAAGAGTGCAAGAGATGAATGATAAATAATGATTAAATGCAGAGTTGTGTGGGAATACATAGTTTTAAAAGAGGTGAATGAAAAAGAAATGCCCCCCAGCAGCCTGGGTCAATAGCAGCATAATTAAGGGGTGGTTCAGTGTGACCTGATCCAACCCTAACTACAAGCTTGAGCAAAAAGATAAATTTTAAGCCTAATCTTAAATATAAAGAGATGTCTGTCTCCGCAATAGGCACAATAGGCCTGCAATCTGAGAGTGAAGTGCTCTATTGGAGTGATAAGGTACTATGAAGTCTTTAAGATAAACTGGGGCCTGATTATTCAAGACCTTGTATGTGAAAAGAAGGATTTTAAAGAGGATAATGAAGGAAACTTTAGTTACAGCACTTTCATAAATATTTCTACTGTAATGACATTTATTCCTTACTGCTGTGTAATCCATTAATATAAATGTAAACATTATTAAGAAATGATCAGATGAAAGGGTTTTCAGGGAATACTGTTAAATCTTCGGTTTCTATGGCATACGTCAAAACAAGATTCGGAATGTGATTAAAGTGGTAGGTGGGCTCATTTACATTTTGAGAGAATCCAATTGACTCTAATAATAAATTAGATGCAGTTCTGAGGCTGTCATTTTTAGCATCTACATGGATTGTCATGGTCCTGGGCCATTTGCCCAGCATTTTGTGCTTTGTCATTTTAGGTTCTGTTTTCATTTGGGATCCTTCTGTTATTTCCTAGTTTTCATATGGTTTTGATTCCTTGTTTGTTACAGTTTGTAAGTCCTGTCATTAGTTATAGTTAGTTATGTTGAGTCACTGTTTTCTTGTCTTCCCCTCGTCTCTGTGCTCCAGTGTCTGTTTTGTCCCTCTGTGTCTAAGTCCCTTGCGTCGTGTGTTTTGGTATGGTTCAGTTTTAATCTCAGTTTCATGTCTGCATCTGTCTTAGCACTCAGTTGTTTCCTGTTTTACTTTGTTAAGTCTTAAGGCTGTTTCACACCGGATGTGTTGCATAAAAAAGACGCGAAATTCCGACTCTTTCTCATGTGAACTGGACGCATAAATGAAAGGCTGCATTAAGAACAGGCGAGTCAAAAAAATATTTTTAATGCACAAAACATTAGCTCGAAATTTACGCATCCGACGTGTAAAAGCCTTTAGTCTTGTATTTAGTTTACTTCCTGATCTTGTCCTGTTTAATTATTCCCAGCTGTGTCTCCACCTGTTCCTGATCCTCTTATTACCTTGTGTCTGTATTTAAACCCTTAAGGCCTTTGCACACTGGATGCGTAAATTCCATGCGAATGTTTTGTGCATTTTATGAGGGCAATTTATTTGCAAAAACACAACCTGTCCGTTGTGTGTGTGTAGGTTATACGACAAGTTTGCATCTGAAAGATTCAGAATTTCATGTTGTTTTTATATATATTATATTATTATAATATATATTATATTTTATATTTTTATGCAACACATCCGGTGTGAAACGGCCTTTACTCTGTGTCAGTTTTTTGTCGTGTTGTTGTCAATGTTACCCCACTGTGTGTGTCTCTCTGTTTCTTAGTTCATGTTTAGTTCTGGCATCCCTCCAGCCCCAGTTTTATTGTTGTTATTTCCTTGCCATTCCCCTCAATAAATCACATTAAGTTCATTCATTCAGAGTCCTGCATTCTGGGTCCAACCTTGCCTGCCACACAGCTCACCATGACAATTACCCAGTATACTTATTTTATCTGAACTGAGGACTAAATCAGATAAAAAGTCTGAGAAATCAGATAGAAACTCTGAGTAAGTGCCAGGTGGATGCACTGGCACTGAGTGTTCCAATTAGGGTGGACAAGTCAGGTTATCAAATGAATTAAAACTCTGTCTGGGTCTTTGGATTATTAATAAGCTGCTACTCCTCCTCCTCGTCCTGTTGTTCAAGGATTCTGACAGTTGTGTATGATTGTAGTTGTGTGTTGATTCATTTAAACTAAGGTATTCATCCTGCTGTAACCAGGTTCTGTAAGGCAAAATAAATCAATGTGTTGATCAATTATTAAATTATTTACTTACAGGGACTTAATCTCTCTTAACAAGAGCAGTTTTTCCCCAGAAAGATTCCCAATTATCTATAAAGCCCACATTGTTTTTTGGACACCACTCAGACAGGCAGTAATTTAACCCTTCATGAATTATGAGAATCTCAGTCAAGATTTTTTTTCCCTGACTGTTAAAATTCATTGTTACTAATGAAACAGAAATAGGTATGTAACAAACCAATAACAGAAAATGATATCACATCCGCAGAACCACTGTCACTTCTACTAGTATAGACTAACACATGCATATACAAGAGAACAGCTTTGAATAGCTGTCCACTGTGATTACTGCTATGCATGAAAGGAGAACATACAGCTAAACATGATGGTGTGATTTGGGAGGGGTCCAGAAAAAACTACAGAGTCTGACATTCTTTTGTAAAAGTTACACACTGATTCAACATTAACTTTAGTGACCTCCGATTGACATAACTGGGTGTCAATACTGCTCACATAAATTAAAGGGCTAGGGTCTTTCTGGGTGTTCAGTTTATGATGGCTTTTTGCAAAATGCTGTTTTTCAGTCTGGTGGTGCAGACTCTGAAGGCTCTGCAGTATTTTTCCAATGGGAGCAGTGGGAAGAGGTGATTAGAGGGGGTGGCTTTATGGAGGCAGCATGTCCTGAAGATGTCATCTGATGTGGGGATAAGGAGTCAGATGATTTTCTGTGATGTGTTTATGTCTCTCTGGAGGCTTATCATTTCAGCCGCTGTGCAGTTTGCGGCTAATAGTGTAATGCAGTGGCGGATGCTGGTCTTTCAAGGAGGGGAAGCTCAATTTCGGCCTACATCATAAAATGTGTCGGTTTATTTGTACAGCAGCACCCGCTGGACAGAAACTGCGATAGAAGTCAGAAAGAGTGATAGAAGTCAGTCTCCAAACACAAGCAGCTACAAGAAAACCCCACCAGAAATAGAAGCTCGATTTGTCTCTAGTCGTTTTTAACAAAGAAAATGATGCTAAGACGATTAGGAAAGTCTCCGGTTCAACTCAGAACAGAATGAAAATTTAAAAACGCTCCCACGGATGTTTACACCAAAAGATCGCTGATTTGCTCATTTTGCTGTCAATCAAAAAGGGATTCAGCCTCAGACAGATCACCCAATCATCATGCAGAAGCTGAGCGTCCGAGCCAGCCGAGGCCAGCTCACTGCCCATAGACCCCCAGAGACGCTGAATGTCCGATGGGCGGGACAAAGCCCAGCATTTATCCAATGACTCGTCTCGTTTCGCTGCACTCTTTGCTTTGCTATTGAACTCTGTAGACGCTCAGCGTCCACACTGTTTAAAGCACTGTGAAGCTGCGGGAATGAGTGAGAGGAAAGCCGCGTCGTTACAAGTGATAAGAAGCTGATTCTGAACAAAAGTTGAGCGCGTTGTAGCGCATATTTAGTCAGTGACATGTACACACAACAGTATATATTTGATCACTTATGTTTTTGACATTTTAGGGGAAGCTGAGCTTCCCTTGCAGTCTTAGAGCAATCGCCTCTGGTGTAATGTTGTATGTTAGAACACTTTCAGTTGCACAGTGATAAAAGGGTTTCAGCAGCTCTGTGGACAGGTCTTCTTAAGTGTCCTTAGGAAATATAGGCCCTGTCCTTTATTATTATTTTTTTTTATCAGAGCAGTGGAGTTGGCAGCCCATGTGAGGTCCTCTGAGACATGGGTTCCCAGTCTTTAATCCAAATATAGGCAGAGTGACTGAGACCCAGGTTAAGAAGTTTGGTGACCAGTCTGCTGGGGAAAATAATGAAAAGCATTCTCACATATAAACATACTGGTGCTGATCAAGATTGGGTGGGATGGTGGCTTTGATGAGCTTCAGACCAGTCTCTCAAAGCATTTGGTGACAATGGGAAGGAGTACCACCAATCTGTAGTCATTTAAGATGCTCAGATGGGTTTGTTGGGTACAGGGATGGTTGTAGTTAATTTGAGACCTGTAGGTATTGTGGCCTGACAGATTGAAAATATTTGCAAAAAACATTTGGAAATTGTTGCGCTATCTGGCCCTCCAGTTTTCCTATGAAGGAAAACTATTATGAGAGCTGAAGACTGTATAGACAGTGGCAGCAGGCAGTAATGTGTCATTATTGTAAATCCAAGATGTTTCAAAGAGGCCGAAGAACAGTTGAGCTCCTCTGCCAGGGAGGTGTTAATGTCTATATTTGATGATTCTGGATTGCTTCTGCTGAATGCCCTACCATTAACACGTACTGTAGGTGTATTGTGGGATCAATTATCTATCTATCTATCTATCTATCTATCTATCTATCTATCTATCTATCTATCTATCTATCTATCTATCTATCTATCTATCTATCTATCTATCTATCTATCTATCTATCTATCTATCTATCTATCTATCTATCTATCTATCTATCATATCTTAACAGTTATGGTGTTGGGATTCTGTTTTTTGATAATGAGTGTGTAGGCTGGGGTTAGGAACAGAGAAAGATGATCAGATTGACCCAGATGTGAGAGGGGTGAGGTTCTGTGCCCCATTTAAATGTTGGCGTATACACAGTCCAATGTTTTTCTCACATTTCACATGCTAATTAAATCCTGGCAGGGAAAGAAGGGCAGCTGTTACTCCATGGAAGCCTCAAATGGGGAGAGTCCAGTGGCAGAGGAGGTCAAGGAGTTGTGGGCATATTCGACCCACATCAGGTGTGAGCTCCAAGTATTCTGGTTTTCCTGGACCACACAGTCTCCAACTCCTGATCGGTCCTTTCTGTCTGCCTGTTAGTCTGTGGGTGGAAGCCAGAAGAGAGACTGACCTTAGCTCTGAGGATGGTGCAGAACTCCTTCCAAAGTCTTGAGGTGAACTGAGGGCCACAGTCTGATACAATACTGCCATGCAATTTGAAGATGTGGTCTGTGAGGAGCTTGGCCATTTTCAGGGTGGAAGGAAGCTTTGGAAGGGCAACAAAGTGTGTTGCCTTGGAAAAAGATCAGCAACATTTAGGATGGCCATCTTACCTTCCAACGGGGGCAAACTGGTAGCGAAGTCCAGAGCAATGTGGGACCACAGCCGCCCAGGCACAAGCAATAGGCGGAGGAAACCAGGAGAAGTGGTTGAGGTCTTGTTCTAGGTGCATATTGGACAGGCAGTGATATATTCCTGCATGTCTTTGGTTAGGGATGGCCACCAGAGTGTTCTTTGGAAGAAGGAGATGGTTTTGACCTGGATGGCAGAGAAATTTGGCAGTATGTCGCCAGTGAATTAACTGTGGTTGGACAGCAGTGGGATTCCTCAGATGATGGAGGACTGACGGGAGAGGGCATCTGGCTTGATGTTCTGGGACCCAGGGTGGTAAGTGATAGTGAAATTGAAGTGGGAGAAGAAAAGGGCCCACCTGGCTTGTCTTGAATTTAGTCTCTTGGCCAATCGCAGGTATGACAGGTTTTTTTTGGTCAGTACGGACGACAAATAGCTGGCCCCCTCAATCCAGTGGCTCCATTCCTCTATGGACATTTTTACAGCCAGGAGCTCCTGGTCACTAATGTTTTAGTTCCATTTTGCAGGGGACAGTCAAGGGGAGAAGAAAGCACAAGGATGCATTTTTTCATTACATCACTGCGAGAGAACAGCGCATACCCCAGAATCCAAGGCATCACCTTCAACAGTGAACTGTTGGTGTCGGGCAGGATGAGCACAGGAACAGAGGCAATCAGCTTTTGACTACTGCCTGGATCTTGGCCAGGTCTGCCTTCACTTGACCCTTCTCAATGATGTAGCCAAGGAAGGAAACAGTGTCAACATGAAATTTATAATTCTCACCTTTTATAAATAGCTTGTTCTCCAGAACCCTTTGCAGGACTTAAAGGACATGGTGTTTATGTTCAGAGGGGGTTTTGAAAAAGATCAGAATGTTGTCTAAATGGATGAAAACAAATTGTTTGAAAAAATCTCAGAAGACATCATTAACAAGAGCTTGGAAAATGGCTGGGCCTTTGGTGAGGCCAAAAGGCATGACAAGGTCATCAAAATGGCCTAGATGAGTATTAAAAGCTGTCTTCCACTCCCCGCCTTCTTTTATGTATACTGGATGATAAACATTTCGTAAGTCCAGCTTTGTGAAGATCCTCCTGTAGTAACACAGCTGCAGACAAATGTAACAACAGAGGATACTTCTCAATGGTGATATAATTCAAACCTCTGAAGCCAATATGAGGCCAGAGGGTCCTGTCCTTTTTCTGAAGAAGAAGAACCTGCCACCCAGAAGAGATGATGAGGGACAGATTTTTCCTGCGGCTAATGAATCTCGAATGTATTTTTCCATAGTCTCCAGACTGTCCAGGCGACTTGTTGGTAAGGGGACCCCAGGCAGTAGCTCCTCTTTACAGTTGTAGGCATGATACCGAAGAATGGGGAGAGCAAGGTCCTTCTGGAATACCTCATGCACTATAATCTTGTGGAACAACACAAAGTTCTGAGGTTTCATCCGCAGTCTGAGACAGAGACTCATTGGAAAAAGAAGCAAATTGCAAACAGACTTCATGGCAGTGGGTACTCCACCCCAGTCCACTCTAGTCTCTGGTGACACCAGTCAATAGAGGGGTTATGAATTTTAAGCCAAGGGAAACCATTAGTGTACCAGGAACATCATAGATGAATAGATGCAAAAATTCACTGTGATTGCCAGAGCTGGTTAGATGGATGGGCACGGTGTGATGAGTGACCTGAGTCAGGATGCTTCCATTCAGAGACTTGATCTGGAGGGTAGATGGCAATTTCTCCAGTGTGATGCTAAATTGGGTTCACAGTTCTATGGTCCAGGAAATTCTGCTCTGGATCAGAGTCCATCAAGGTCTGCCTCGGTGCTTTGACTGTCATTAATCAATAGTATGAGTGGAGCTGGCATAAGGTCTGTTTTGCCCGTCATTACCCCCACTTTTATTGCTGGTCATTGCGTGGCCACTCAGGACAGTTACAAGCATAATGTCCATGTTTGCCACAAAACCAGCACTCATCTATTGTTGATCTCCCTTGCAATTCAGTGTGAGTGAGGACCACCAGCCAACAGCAGAGGCCCCTTGGCTGGTGGCTGAGATGACCGCTCTGGCTCCGGTTTCGATTTGTAATGCAAGCTAATAAGTAGTTTCATTATATTTTGCCTCAAACCTCACATGAGCACCAGTCACATTGATAGTTTAATTACACTAAATTACACTGCTCAAAAAAAATAAAGGGAATACTTAAACAACATAATATAACTCCAAGTAAATCAAACTTCTGTGAAATCAAACTGTCCACTTAGGAAGCAACACTGATTGACAATCAATTTCACATGCTGTTGTGCAAATGGAATAGACAAACAGGTGCAAATTATTGGCAATTAGCAAGACACACAAAATAAAAGAGTGGTTCTCCAGGCGGGGACCACAGACCAATTCTCAGTACCTATGCTTTCTGGCTGATGTTTTGGTCTCTACAACCCACACAAGTGGCTCAGGCAGCGCAGCTCATCCAGGATGGCATATCAATGCGAGCTGTGTCAGTCAGCGTAGTGTCCAGAGGCTGGAGGCGCTACCAGGAGACAGGCCAGTACACCAGGAGACGTGGAGGAGGCCATAGGAGGGCAACAACCCAGCAGCAGGACCACTACCTCCCCCTTTGTGCAAGGAGGAACAGGAGGAGCACTGCCAGAGCCCTGCAAAATGACCTCCAGCAGGCCACAAATGTGCATGTGTCTGCACAAACGGTTAGAAACCAACTCCATGAGGATGGTATGAGGGCCCGACATCCACAGATGGGGGTTGTGCTCACAGCCCAACACCGTGCAGGACACTTGGCATTTGCCAGAGAACACCAGGATTGGCAAATTGGCCACTGGCATCCTGTGCTCTTCACAGATGAAAGCAGGTTCACACTGAGCACATGTGACAGATGTGACAGAGTCTGGAGGCGCCGTGGAGAGCAATCTGCTGCCTGCAACATACTTCAGCATGACCGGTTTGGCAGTGGGTCAGTAATGGTGTGGAGTGGCATTTCTTTGGAGGGCCGCACAGCCCTCCATGTGCTCGCCAGAGGTAGCATGACTGCCATTAGGTACCGAGATAAGATCCTCAGACCCCTTGTGAGCAGGGTTCTAAATTAACACCCGCCAACGCGCCAAATGCAGGTAAAAAATCATTTTGGTGGGTGTTAATAAAAACTTACTAGCCAATTTTGCCAGTGATGCAAGAGGCATTACATGCATGATACATAAGGCTCCGTTCTCGGTCATTTATCCCCTGGCAGTACTTCCTACATTTCCCATGAACACTATATGCCTTAGCACTATGTCATGACATTATACGCCCATTGGCTGCGCGCAGTTTGTAGTGAAAATAGCGCGAGAAACCATGGAAATGAACGCTAACACCACTGAACAGAGAGAGCAAGACAGAGAGCAACTCAAGGTAGAAGCGAAGTAAACGGGGCCAGAACTAAACAGAGAGCACATTGAAAGAGGAGGTAGTTAACGTTAGCTTAGTAAAAACTTTTAACCTAAATGCGGAGGTGGTTGAGGCTTGGACAGACTGGGACAGCTGGGGCATACCTGTCAAGTCTCCCGTTTTGGCCGGGAAACTCCCGTATTTTACCCCTCTGTCCCGGAGTTGTGCCAAAAAGTGATCGTCTGCCATAAAGTGATTTTCGATGTTTCTATGTGCTTTTATGTGTAATGTCTTTGCTTATATTGGTGAATAGAGTGTAGTCAATAGGATTTATGAAGGGCTTAAATATAAAATGAAGAAATGACCTGTTTTTCAATTATGTTTATGACTCTGCATTATTGCACGTACATTATAATAAATCCAGTCCTCTTTGGTCACTTAAAATATCTTTATAGAGTGTAATGTTATATTTGTTCTGATTTCTGCTGCTCTATTGGCCAGATTTCTCTTTAAAATCTGACCGATCACAGTTTTTACCCTGATAAATAAAGAATATATAAAAGTCGCTGCCAAAAACTGATTGCAGCGTCTACCTTGTGACAGAAATGTTGTTTCTTACTCAAAATTACTTGATATCATTCACGAGAGAAATGTTTGACATATTTTTCACAGATTATAGGTCAGCAAGTCATTTACACAGTTTAAACACGGGCAATCATTTTCTGGCAATCAGTTTTTGGCAGACGATCACTTTTTGGCATAACACCGGCGTCATCCCGTATTTTTCCCGTATTTTCAGTTTTCAATTTTCTAAAGCATTCCTGTGCCGCTCCAAACTGAATTGTCACTAGGTTATCACTAATTTAGTACCGATAGCCGGAACAACCCCGTAAAAACAACTGGACCTCAGTTGGGCTCAGTGTTGCCAACTTAGCGTTTTTTTTGGTTTGTTTTTGGGTTTTTTTGCCCCATAAAGCGATATAGCGACAGCGAAATCCCCCGCTGACACCATGTTTTGTGTACATAAAGCCTTCTTACTGTGTCCCTTCGTACGCTTTGGCAACGCCCAGACCTCGCTTTGTCTCCACCCTCCAACCCCCGAACCTCACTTAAACCCGAGCCTGCCCACCCGCTCCCTCCGCTCCCATCCCCGGTCCTCGCTTCGGCCTTTATCAACCTTTGAGCAGGCGACAGCGAGTTTTCTTACACAAGTTGGCAACAGTGGCCCAGATAAAGGAGGAGGGTTGAACGTAGCTAGCAGTCTCACCCCACAGTGTTTTCGTTAAATTTGATATTCTAACATTCAACAATACAGGACAAAATTGATCTATGTAATGTGGGTCTAGGCAAAGCATTAAAATCATTAAGTTATTTCATAAAGTTCATTTGTAGTTCTAAAGATATTTATGGTGTTTTTTTTTCTTCACTTTTTGTCTCTCTAAAGATGTTTTTCCTCTCTCCTGCAGCCTCGATTCCAACTACAGTCATCCAAATGAACAATTATGCAAATTAGGCGATGACGTCATATAGTGACCTCTATTTTCAGCAGCGGAAAATTTCCCATATTTTTAAATACAAAACTTGACAGGTATGAGCTGGAGGGGGGGGAGAAGAGGAGCGAGAAGAGGAACGAGGCAGGTGATGATGAGGACAGAGAAAAGAAAGAAAGAAAATTTGGCGAGTGGAAATTCTGATTGGCTGGTGATCAAAAAAGTTAATTTAGAACCCTGCTTGTGAGACCATATGCTGGTGCGGTTGGCCCTGGGTTCCTCCTAATGCAGGACAATGCTAGACCTCATGTGGCTGGAGTGTGTCAGCACTTCCTGCAAGATGAAGGCGTTGAAGCTATGGACTGGCCCGCCCGTTCCCCAGACCTGAATCCGATTGAGCACATCTGGGACATCATGTCTCGCTCCATCCACCAACATTACGTTGCACCACAGACTGTCCAGGAGTTGGCGGATGCTTTAGTCCAGGTCTGGGAGGAGATCCCTCAGGAGACCATCCGCCACCTCATCAGGAGCATGCCCAGGCATTGTAGGGAGGTCATACAGGCATGTGGAGGCCACACACAATACTGAGCCTCATTTTGACTTGTTTTAAGGACATTACGTCAAAGTTGGATCAGCCTGTAGTGTGTTTTTCCACTTTAATTTTGTGTGTGACTCCAAATCTAGGCCTCCATTGGTTAATAAATTTGATTTCCATTGATGATTTTTGTGTGATTTTGTTGTCAGCACATTCAGCTTTGTACAGAACAAAGTATTCAATGAGAATATTTCATTTATTCAGATCTAGGATGTGTTATTTGAGTGTTCCCTTTATTTTTTTGAGCAGTGTATTTTTGAACACCTTGTGTAAACATAGAATTTTTTTTTTGTCACAGTGCCCATTTACAAGACAAAATGAGTCAAGACTAATTAAGTATGACCTTACTGGATACTCTGACTATATACTCAAACCACTTTGCACCAACCAAGTACCACAAACCAAATTATATACATCATACACATCAGGTCTGATGTTTCCAGGGGTGGTATTTGTAACTTTTAACTTAATGTAAGTATATATTGATTTATTTGGTAACACAATATTTTTAATCCTTTATACTTGCACTGCACCACAATAAATAACAACGTATGTGCACTTTATTTTAAATCTGTCTCATTAGAGAATTGACTTTTCGCTCTCTTTGACTGAAAAAATTGCTGGTGAACCAGCTGTAGAACAATAATATAGCAAACAAATTTGATTCAGATTCCTAACAAGTCCACTGTCTAAATGAATACAACTAATTTTTCACATACCCTCTCAGCACTTTCAAATGGTTTGTTCACATGTTCATAATTTTACCACACTGCTCTCATCATACGGGACAGCAAACTCAGCATCGGCCTCAGACACTGCTTGTCTTCCACGTGCTCCTAAATTTCAATTCAGTTCTGGAAATTTTATGACTTACGTTTTCAGAAAAGTAGGTCAGGGCAGGAAGTACCTTGCCATAAGCTGTTTATTGCTCAGGGAAACCTCTTTGTTTTCCTGACTGCCCCTGAGTGTGAGCTATGAGCAAAAGAGTTTCTGTGGAACAATTAATGAGGTGCTGTGTCATTCCAGTCTTTGAAGTGGAGGTCTAAAGGTCCTGTGATTGTCCAGTTCAACAGAAACTGAAGACAAATGACTCAAGTGATTCTGCCCTCTGGTCACGTAGTACTGAAAACATACTGTCTGAGACTAAGACAATTACCAATCATTGTTTGCATCTCAACTGAGACATGGAAGTGGTTTATGATAAAATTTAATCCTACATAGAAATACATAGCTTGCTGCTAGAGTCTCAGATGAAATATTAGATAACTTTAGATAGATTGCTGTAGCTTCTCCTTTTTAAAGAAGGTCTCTCTAAAATGTACTCATGCTGTATATCATCTATACACAATAAGCAGTTCTGATAGCCTCCTTCATGGAAAAGAAGAACAAATGAGCCAAAGGCCAAAATTACTTAAACAACTGTAGATATTATTAATTTTCCACATCCTCCAAGTTACACGTGTTTGCTGAATCTGCACTTATTACACACAATTTTTTGAGAGTGCAGCTATCCATTTTTTAAAGATGTAAATTGAACCCCTCTCTTTTGCTCTAAAAACCAAGTCCCGCCAGCTTACTCATCTTTTCCACAGGTTAAACTGCACATGGTGCTAAATGGTCTTGCAGAAATGTTACGAGCTTAATTAATTTGTTAAGCATTACTTTGAACTTTTATTTACTTTTTACAAAATGCAAACTTTTCAGCCTCCATAAACAATATCACAGTACAGTAGTAATTATACTTTATTAAGTAGACCTATTCAACTGCTTGTTAACACAAATATCTGATCAGCCAATTACATGGCAGCAACTAAGTGCATTTAGGCATGCAGTCATGGTCAAGATGACCTGCTGAAGTCCAAACTGAACATCAGAAATGTGATTTAAGTGGCTTTGAATGTGGTATGGTTGTTGGTGCCATATGGAGTGGTCTGAGTATTTTAGAAACTGCTGATCTACTGGAATTTTCCATCAAAACCATCTCTAAGATTCAGAGAGAATGGCCTAAAAAAGAGAAAATGAGTGGCAGTTTTATGGGTGGAAATGCCTTTTTGATGCCATAAGACAGAGGAAAATGGCCAGGCTGCATTGAGCTGATAGGAAGGGAACAGTAACTCAGATGACCACTTGTTATAATCAAGGTGTGCAGAAGAGCATCTGTGAATGCATAACATGTTGAACCTTGAAAAATATGGAGTACAGCAGCAGAAGACCACACCAGGTGCCACTCCTGTTAGCTGAGAACAGGAAACTGGGCCCACAAAAATTAAACAATAGAAGATTGGAAAGCACCACTACCTGAGTGTTGTTGCTGACCATATCTATCTCTTTCTTACTTCTGATGACTTATTCCACCAGGTTAATTTGCCACGTCACAAGTTTAAATCATTTCAAGCTGCTTTCTCAAACATGGGAAGGCCATTGTACTCAAAAGGCCTCCACTGTCACCACATCCCAGTCCAGTAGAGCACCTTTGGGATGTGGTGTAATGGGAGATTCACATTGGATGTACAGCTGACAAATGCTGTCTGTGTGATGCTATTATGTCAATATGGATCAAAATCTTTGATGAATGTTTCCAGCACCCTGCTGAACTACGCCATGAAGAATCATAGCAGTTCTGAATACAAAAGGGGGTCCAATAAAGAGGACAGTGGATGTATTTAATGATATCTCATAGTAATACATTATCACCACTTCAAACTTCAGAATACTTTGAAAGGAGGTCAGAATTAATATTTTACAAGCATTTTAAATTCTTACATGATTGCTTTTGCATTTGTCCTCAGTCATAATTTACATTATTTTGCAATCTGTTGTACCAGTTTCTAAATGGCCTGTAATATGAAAAGTCTGAGACCTTGAAAAGAATGTTGCACTCTTAAGAGGCAGACATTTGGGATATGAATCATTGTGGCAAACAAGGAATTGTGAAAACAAATGAAACCTAAGAAGTACAAGGTTTCATTTGTTATAATAATATGCATCTGAACTGGTGCTTCAAACAGTGTGCGATTATATGAACCTTCTTTGTCATGGTAGGTAGTGTAGCCAAATGTTTACTTCTAAATATACTTTTCTTTCCCCCTGTCCTCTTTTCCTGACAGCCAATCACATCCTCATACTTTCTAATGTTTATCCCTCTGTCTTTTATCATTTCTTTTTGAACTGTTATTCTAAATGGTTTTGATGTACTTAGCCAAGTGGAGTCATAGCAAGTTCAGTAAACAGCAGGTGTGACACTGATATATTGTAGGGAGTGACTGAGCCATTGATGCCACACTAAATCATAAAGAAACAGCGCCATGCCAGCTTTGCTGCCTAACAGCACAACAAGACAGTGAGAAAAAAGTTTTGAATCCAGAAAAATTAATCACAGATTAAGTGAAATGACCTCTGTATTGCAGAGATTACAATACTGAAAACTAAGCAATGTAAGGAGGCTTCTTTTTTAATGGCATTCTCAGCTATGTTCAGTCAATAGTAGCAGAAATCATAGAGCACATTGGTACTAGTATGGGTGGTCGAGGAGAGAAAATAAATTGTCACCTTTTTATTATCAAAACCACACATAGAAGGACATGCAGAGACTCATCAGGCACAAATGCACACAAAAACACACTCATGTACCCCTTGTGTCCAATAACAGCTGTCAGGAATCATCAGATAAGAAGGACTCGTCTGTTTTCTCCATTGAAATTTTTCATTTAATGACAAACACAGACTGTCTGCCTCTTCTTCCACCTCTAGGCAGGCCACTCTAAAGATACACACTCTATTGTTCTCACTCTCATCCCCTTTATCCATCTCCTGTCCTCTATTGATTCAAATACCTTCAAATACCAACATTTTATTCTTGCAACTGAATACTGAATGCCAAATACTCAGAATACCAGTCTAGTTTCTCATCTGGTGGGAGCAATCTAGTCAAGGCTTCCTGTGTAAAAATGAAATCTGGGGACTCGGGAAAAGAAAACCTGGTGCGAATAAAAGGCATCTACCGTGCAGGTATTCCTGTTTTGCACAAACAGATGATAGTAGTCTTTCTTTAATAATATATAGCTTTATAAAATCCCCACATTGCAAAACACTGTGAGTGAATGATGCTGAGAGCAGAGGAAAGTTTTCTTTTTTCATAGATTTTTGTCTGATATTTTCACTGAAGTCACATTCAAATAACATTACACTAATTAGAATTTAGAAAGTTTAGGACACATAGACAAAACACACTGAATCAGAAGCAGTACGGAAAACAGATCTGAAAAAGGCGATGGAGAAGGGATAGCAATGCTCACAGGACAAAGCTAAAAATAAAAGAGGTTATCTGCAGGGTTATAATAGTTTTGGATTTTACATTATAGTTTAGTTTTAGTTAGTTTTTACTTTTTTCTCTCTAATTCAGTTAGTTTTAATTAGTTTTCAGAGTGGTTTTGCTCGTTTTTATTAGTTTTTATTTTGGTTTCATGCTTAGTTTTAGTTAGTTTCAGTTAGTTTCAGTATTAGTTTTAGTATTTTCATACCTGATCAGGTGCAAGATTCAAGGCGCAAAAGTGACTATTGTGTAATGAAAACTTGACAAAAGATACAGTTTAAAGAAATATAGTCAACAACCAACTGTTCACAAGACATGCTAAATTTGTGTAATATTAAGGACACACATGAACATCAACAGGGAGAAACAAAGAAAAACATGAACTCCCAAACTCAATAAATTCTACAATAAACTCCACAATAAACTTCAGCATCAGTGCAGCAGATTAATAACGCCTACATGTGGTGTTAAACAAAAACAAACTCTTTGAAGGAGTCAAAGCTCAAATCCATCTGCATCCTGATGTTCTCACCACCTGAAGCTGCTTCTGTTTTGGAGCTAGCTTGGTTAGATGCTCGCTAATTAAACCTGCAGGGTCTTTGCGGCCTCTGTACACAACCTACGGAAGTTGTCGACCTCATGTCCGCATTTATGCTTGTGTAGCTGGATTGTGTGTGTTAATTACCTTATGGTCGTGTGCAGGTGTTTGTACTCAAAGAGCCTCCATACGGGACTCTGCCGCTTTCTCGGCAGACCGCAGCAATTACTTTGCGGACCAGCGCGGTGAGCGCACGCACATGCGCACTCACAGTTGTCCTGTGGCGCTCCCAGCTTAAACTCCGAGAGCGGAAACAATGATTTCATATCAATCCACAAGGCTTAAAATGAAAGTCAGTTTATCGATAATTTCAGTTAGTTTTAGTTAGTTTTGTAAACTCACAATTCAGTTTTAATTAGTTATCGTTTTTTCCTTTTAATTATAGTTTTTATTTATTTCAGTTAACGACAATGTTTTTTCAATTTCAGTTTTCGTTATTTCGTTCGTTTTCGTTAACTATAATAACCCTGGTTATCTGTCACATCCTTCCTGCTCTACTGTAAACTTAACATTTCTAGAATCAATAAAAGGAAAAGAGCGAAAAGAGAAAGAAAACCTGCAAATGAGCCTTCACAAAAATAAAGGTGAATCTGCAGTCTAAACACAGCAGATCATGACCCAGTGTGACATGGTCAGACCAAAACCTCCAACATCTGGCACTCCAATCATTTAACTCAGTCATAACGGGGGTAACAGGAAAGTCTAAATATCAGCTTTCCATTCCTATTAATTACATCTGACCCTTACTTTGCCCTCCTTGAAAAAGGCTGATGTGTTAGTCTTATGTTGCCTACGTTTAGACCTCTTTTGAGCTACTGTGAAAGCCTAGACAACACCCTTTCGTTGGTGTGTTATTGTTTCCACACTTTTTGACTGACAAACACGTCTTTCTGAGGTACTGTCTGTGGTCAGAACACCAGATCTGTGTGTTCCGACAGACCGGCTGATGGGGAGATACTGTGCTCTGCAAACATATTCTGTGCTTGTGTGCATGCAGATGTGTGTGAGAGACAGTGGAGCAGTTCTGTGTTATACTGTACGTATTGGTAACCCGAAGCACTTCACATCTCAGTCAGATGTTAAATAATGTTAAAATAAATAAATAATAATAAAAAAAATAGCGATATTGATTTGTGTGTCTTTGTTGACCATAATTAGGTAGGGCTATTATATATATATATATATATATATATATATATATATATATATATATATATATATATATATATATATATATATATATATATATATATATATATAAAATATCTGATACAGTTAATGTTATTTTTAAAGGTAACATTAACTAGCTGGATATATGACTAAGAACCAAACTAAGAACTTTATCTGGTTAATATAGCTCTGTAAGAAAGTGTGTGTAAGAACAGAAAAACTTAAGGATCCAGAGATGAGAGAAATCAGGCCTGCTCCTCTTCAACTCGACATGCTTTATTTAAAGACATGTGACTAGATAAGAAGAGGCCAAAACATTCATTATGAAAACATGCTGTTTAGTAATTACAAGCTGGTTTACATCTCCTCACTCTTGACAGGTTCTCTTGAAATACCTGATAAATAGCACAACTCAAGAATTGGAAGCTATTAGCTACCAGTATCACTTTTCTTGCAAAAAAATGTGGCCCAACTGTTTTGTTGGAATTCCCATCTTCTCGTTATACTGGTTTAAATCTGATACATCTAAATATGAATTCCATGTCCAAAGCGGATAGACAGCATGTGTTTTTTGGATTGAAGTGGTTCAAGAAGAACAGAAAAACACAATAGAGTAGACATAATTTAAGCGTTCAAGGCTCAGTTAAATGCTTTGTCTCTTTGCTCGCTCTTTTTGTCAGCTGTGTTAATTGAATAGAGGCTCATTTGTAGCAGGAGATGTGTGTGTGCGTGTATTTTTAAGGTAATTAGCCAATAATTACATATGTCCTGCCTAGTCATGCTTTTATTGTTTTGATTCAGTCTTTCTAGGTGTGATCTAACTTGTGTGTAACTAAGACCCCAAAAACAGCCCAACAAAGCATGGTCTTATAGTAGTAGAGCAAAGAAACACCAAATGTGCTTGAGAGCTGATGCCTGAGAATTACAGCTCATTCTTTACGAGCTGTTAAACAAGCAGAAGCGAGGTAAATCACCAGAAGATCATAGGTTTGAATCATAGGACGTAGTATCTTCTGCAGCTTCGGTCAGTGCGGTAAGACTGACTGTCAGATGACAGATGCAAGCCAAAGTTTGCATCAGAGAAATGATAGTCTGTGGTGGGAACGTGAACCTTCTTATATTTTTTTTCTACATCTAATGTGTCCAGCACACACAAACACATGATTTAATTTCAAAGGTTCTGCACATAAAAGTCTTTTGCTTGCAGCTGAGATTGTAGTATGATAGGAAAAACACATTTCCTTGTGTTTCACTGCAGCACGATCATATGTGCACATGATATATAAATATTTATACCACAGTGACATGCTTATGCCTCTCTCTTACAATATCAGCTCATGTCATTTAAGTCAATAGTGAGTTTCAGGGTTTTCTTTCTTTCTTTCCTTCTTTTTTTACCTTGCAAAGTGTCATAGCGAGCACATACAGTATGGGGGAGGCGTATTAACTGTGGTTTGTGTGGATCTCTGTATGACGAATCACAACACTAAAACAGTTACATTAAGAAAAGAGGAAAATGACTTGCAACAAGTGTGTCAGTCACCTAAAAGTGTATTCACTTTTGAAAATATCACTTTAATTCTATATTCTGTTTCCATCTTTTCTCAAAGTTAATTTAAAAAGAACGTGTCATTCAATAGGGTATATTCTGTCTTGGACAAATAATGCTATAGAAGCTATAGAATGGTTTATAGCAGCGGTGAATGCTTTTTATTCTCTGTCTTCTTGCTGATTCTCCCTAGGCCTTACCGGCCAGCTGTCTGTCTGTGCAGCACAGGTTTTCCATCTGCAAAAACACTGCTCAGAAAGCATTAAAATGAGTACACGAATTTCATTAAAAATCATTTATGCAGGCTTAAAACCAACAGCTGATGCTCTCATCAGAAAAAAATTACTAAACTTTCTCACCTTGTAGTAAACTACTTCTTTTCAGTGCAATGCCACAGCTTGATGTAGACCTTCATTAGGCATCAAGTTTATAAGGTATTCAATACTTGTTGTCATAATTCACATAATTATATACATATCTTAATGACTATGATTTAACAGTTTGCAATGAATAAAGCTTCTTCAATTCTGCATTAGCAAACTAGAAAATGCAGCTCTATATCCAATCTTTTCATCTTGAGAAAGGAAACTAGCATTACAGATTCCATCTCAAGCAGAGTAACCACTTGTGAGTGTGACTCATTTGTTCTGTTGTTTGCTTTTGAGAATGATCATCATCAAGACTTCAAGATGAAAAAGAACAATATAGTCTAGGTCAAATGGCCTGAAACAAAACTGGGACACATAATTTATGCGGAAATTTAGAAATAATAATTCTTCATTTATGGTATGAAACCCCTGTAGCTTCACTGATGCCTCTCTCTGTAGTATTAAACATTAAAAAAAAAAAAAAATCTAGTAGTTGAAAACTATTAGTGTTGTTTTTATTCTTAGATTTGCCAATGTAGGTTCTCATGTGCTTATTTGTGACACCTTTCCACCACAGTAGCTACGCTACAGTTATGAAACTATAAAACTGCTGTCTTTTTTTGGACAGCAAGCCACTAGCGTCAGTAATTTGGGCCACGTGTGAGCCAACAACCTCAATGATAACAGCATATAAACAATGAACACTTAATTGAAATACACATGAAATCATATGCATGAACACTTCTTGTTCCTAGTTGTTACACACTAACATATGGGAACAGCTAGTCACACTGACACACTCACCGCAAATTTAAAATCACTAATTAACCTAGCATGCAGGAAGTCAAGTAAGCAAATACAAACTCCACCTTGAAGAAAACAAAAGAAACATTTTTGTAAAAAGGTGTAACAATTTAACCATATTTGGGTAATAAAGAGATTCATTCGCAAGTACGTACTAAGCTAATGTTGGAATGATTGGTAAGTGTAGTCAGTGTCACCTTGGTTTGGGTCTCAGGCCATAAACTTTTGTTCCCATATGTGATTTCAGTTAAATCCACAGTTTGATCTGTTTTGACTGTTCTAGGAATGTCTGTTTCCCTGTCTGTTGGTTTTATTGTTGTCTTTTTTCCTTTCTTCTTAATAAACATGTAATTTGCACTTTGATTGATGGTTGCTATTACATTCCCGCTTTCCTTGCTGCTTTGTCCAATGGCTAAACCAGCCAGTCCTCTCAGCCCCGTGGTCCTCATAAAAGTGATGGTAAAGGCCCTGTTCTACCAAGCAAGTTCCTCTCTGCGTCTCCTCCTGTAATTCCCATTACTACCCTGGACTCCAGGAGCTCACATCCCAAAAACCTGTTCAGTCATTTCCTTCTCATCTTCCCACATCTTCTCTTTTCTTCCAACACATTAAAACCCTTTTGAGCATCATTCAAAACAATGACAATAACATTTATGGCCAAGATATAAGACGGACATACTTGAGTCTAGACTGAGGAAGTGATGTAACCAACATGTCAGCACACTGTGGTCAGTAAGCTGCATACCTTTAGGCTTGACTACACTGTGAAAAAAAAAAAAAGAAGTTATAGCTATTGCTGTTTTCATCTCCTCAGATCTGCTTGTTGCTGAGGTTTACTCTCATGCTTGATACTGAGTCATTACTTGAAGCACCAAGTGCTGAACTTCACACGTGTATTTTCTGTATCTGTCACACCTACGAGCGCACAAATTGCATTTTATATATAGCGCACTTACATTTGTCTTATTAAGTGTGGGACACAAGGAAATATTCTTTCCCTATGCAGGCTTGTAGGAAAACGCCTGCTAACCGATCTCCTGTCTTCTCACACAGTATGCTAACGACTTCTTCATTCCTCTGGTAGCTCTGGAGTCACATTTCACTTCAAGTTCCACGAACCACACTTTCAAACAAATCCTATTTTTAATGCACTGTCTTATGACGTGATAACATCAGAATAATGTTACCTTTGGGGCTGTGTGACAGACAAAGAGGCTCCTCTGAGAAAGCCACAGCTTTAAATATAAAATGTCAATATAGATCTTCACTGCTCTGGGTATTACCACAGAGGCATCCGTGGCTAAATTATTACAGCTCACTACATTGGTCTGATTTACACGCAAGCTTGCCCCATTTAACTCAATTACAAGTTAACCTGTGGTCACATATACACTTACAAAGTGGTTTGTGTGAGGTATAATTTTATTGAAATGGGAATCCAAGCAAATTTACTTGTGATAGAGAGTGAACAGGGGAAGGGATAACTAAGAAAATTCATGACTTGAAAATCTGCAAAATTGAGTAACAGGTTAAAACTAATTAGGAAACTAGCCTGTTTTTGCGTTTATGTCTACACATTTTTACCACAGTCTTAGTTTCCTTCAGCTAAAATATGATTACTTTACTTACTAAGAGTCCAGAATGCATGTCCTACATCCATTATGACACAATGGACTAAATAGTTATTGAATAATATTTTGTATATAAACTCATCTGCTGTCTTAAATTGCAACATTTCTCAGTATCTGAAGGTGTTAATCACTTCAAAGCCACATCACTTGCATATGCAAACTACTCAAATACTTCCTGCTTTCACTGATGCAAGGAAGCATTTAAAGACAGAAACTGTGCATGCTCTCTGCCACTGCTCTTCACTAACCCAGCTGAACTGTGATCTCACCATGTCTATTCACTGTAAACTGGCCATACTGATAACTGTACTGACTCTTGAGCATCAAGGTAAGTTTGGTGGTGTTTTTATAACCTTTTTCATATGGGTCATTGTAGAATGTGCTTTACACTATTGCACACAAGAGCTTGAATTTTAGTCTTTTTCACAAAAAAAAATGCATGAGAATGGATGTGTTTAACTGGTATTTTTCTTTTTGTTTTTCCAGTTCACTCAGGGAAAATCGTTGGAGGTCATGAGGCTGTGCCACATAGCAGGCCATACATGGTGCTTTTGAAGCAGCACATGTCAAATGGTCAGATAAAGTACTGTGGTGGCTTCCTTCTGAATGAGGATTTTGTGATGACTGCTGCCCACTGTCAAGCCAAGTGAGTTTATCAAACTTTATGTTTACCCATGGCATGATGCCAAAATGTCCTGGGCACTGACAGAATTTCTTATCCATTCTAAAATCTAAGCTGTTGCCTTGACATTTTCAAAATCCATGAATAAATAGTCTATCTATATGTGACATGACAATTACTTTGGGTTTGTGATTAAAACACTGTCACAGAAACAGTAAACATTTTATTCATAATTGTTTTCACTTCATTTTTTGTCATTTCAGGAATTATACAGCCATATTAGGAGCTCACAATGTGCTCTCAAGCAATAACACTCAAAGCATATCTGTGGAACAAGCATTTCCACATCAGCACTTCAATGGAACTTCCTATGTGCATGATGTAATGCTTCTGAAGGTAAGAATGTCATCACATAGAATATCTATATATATCTATATATATATCCATATATATATATCTATATACTGGAAATGTACTGGTCTCCAGGCAAATCTGCACTGAAAGAAAAAAGTTATTTTTGGATTTTCATTTTTATATCTCTTTTTGTTCCTCAAGTTGACCTCTAAGGCAAAGTTCAGTGGGAATGTGAAAGCTATTCCTCTGGCAGGCCGTATTGGTGGTGCTTTGCCAAAATCATGTCTAATCTCTGGCTGGGGACGAACAGACAGGAACAGTAAATATATCTCTTCCAAACTCAGGGAAGTCAATGTAACACTGATTGACAATGAGGCGTGTTTTCTGGAAAACTTCTACTGTTCTCAGGGAGAGACTGGACCAGCTGAGGTACTTACATTTCTGTAATTATCATTTGGATAAACAAACTTAATAATCATTGCTTCACTATTCACTTAAAGCATTGGTGTGCATATACTTTCAGGGAGACTCTGGTGGTCCATTGGTCTGTGAAGATGGAAAGG
This sequence comes from Archocentrus centrarchus, assembly GCF_007364275.1. Classification (NCBI taxonomy): domain Eukaryota; kingdom Metazoa; phylum Chordata; class Actinopteri; order Cichliformes; family Cichlidae; genus Archocentrus; species Archocentrus centrarchus. Next base: position 25,541,838 of record NC_044349.1, on the reverse strand, counting down.
CTTTTGGGGTGGTGTCCAGTGCAGTCACACCACACTCAGGTGGCCCTGATATCTATAGGTACTCTAAGATTCCTGACTCCAGAGACTGGATCTTATGGACCATGAGAAATGCCATGATAAAGATGTAATGCTTGTGAACGCAGGTTGCACAAATCACGTTTGGCTTAACTTGTTTGTGTTAAAGAACTGATCGCTGCAATGCTAATGTTGCGTTTGGGCTTTGCTGTCTTTGGGCAGATTTAAATAGAATATACTTTACTTTTATGTATCCACAGCAAAAAATGTGTTTGAAAAATTGAGATTAAACACATCAGTGTCAAAGTTACATGTTTAAAAAAAAAAAAAAAAAAAAACACATTTGCAACAAGTCATCCATCCATCCACCCGTCCATCCATCATTAGATGTGATGCGATGTAATATCAGTGAACACTTGATAGTGTATTTAATTCAGTCTAAATTTGTTTGAAGTGCCCTGTTAAATAATAAAGTATAGCATTCTCTAACCATGTTTCCAGTTCTCTTTTTAAAAATGAATTAATTAAAATAAAAAGGCAACACTGCCTCCTTGTGAAAAATGTACTTTGCTACATCTTTGAAGAGCCTCATTACTCACTTCTTGAATTCAGAGTTGTAACTGTCTTTTCTTTTATGAGCTTTAAACTTACTCAAGTGTAGATTAGGTTCAAAGACCAGTAACTGCATTTTATTAGTAGCTCAGAACATGTTCTGTCATTTCCAATTAAAGCTCACATATTGATCCCTAATTTGATATTTTTTCAGCATTTAATTATCAAATAAAGCATCTTGCATTTATTGCCGCTGTTAGCTGAATTTGCTTTCATGTGTAACAGTTAATTTACACAGTTGTATAGGAGTTTTATTTAAAACATTTAAAAGAAAACAAGCTGAAACATGCTTAAATGATCTACATTTATAATTTTGAGGCCTTATATGAGGCTAGCATTAAATAACAATATATTCAAGTCAAATGTGTCATAATAGCTTCAAAAACATGAATAATGTGAGAATGTGATACAGTATGAAGCACATAAGGACAGACATTTGTAAAGGCATTCCTATTTAAAATATTAAAATGAAAGCTTCTTTAATCTGATTTACATTGCATTTTCCTATATAGTTCTGGTATAGACCCAATTTTATTATTAAATGATGATATAAATGATGATGATCATCATTTAAGTAGCTCATATCCTAAGTTATAAACTTTTTAAAAATATGCATGGACATTTTTTTGGTACATATTTACACACCATGTTCCATCCATCCATCCATTCGCTTCCGCACATCCTGTTAAGGGTCGCGGGGGGGGGGCTGGAGCCTATCCCAGCTGTCATAGGGCGAGAGGCAGGGTACACCCTGAACAGGTCGCCAGCCTGTTGCAGGGCCAACACAGAGGGACAGACGACCTTTCACACTCACAGTCATGCTCTCATTCACACCTATGGGCAATTTAGATTAGCCAATTAACCTAACCCCAGTAAGTGCATGTCTTTGGAATGTGGGAGGAAACCGGAGTACCCGGAGGAAACCCACGCAAGCACGGGGAGAACATGCAAACTCCACACAGAGAGAGGGAGAGGCCTGGACCAAGGTGGAATCGAACCCAGGCCTTCCAGATGGTATTCTAACTGTGAGGCAGCAGTGCTAACCACTACGCCACCGTGCTGCCCTCCACACCATGTTGATAAAGGGAAAATTCAAGTTGTGTCCCATTAATTTTATTTATATCAGACATGAAGGCTGCCACCAAACAAATGTTAAAGCTACTCCGAAGGGGCATCTCACAATGCAAATTTGTGGAAATGAAGCTTATGCATAAGTTCAAAAAGGAAGATCTGTAATCACTTTTCTGTATGCTTCCTGGGTATTCAGCTGCTACTCTATTCTTTCTCTCACTTCATCTTTCCCATGCTGTAAACTCAATACTGACATCATCACTCTAATCCAATCATTTTCTTGCTCACCTTCTCCGAGCCAGTCAGTCTTCATTTTGCATACTTTAAATCTCAACGCTCTTCTGTCATTCTGCCTTTCAGATTCTTATTTGTGCAACCTGCCTCTCCCCATGTCCGCCTCACCCTGGTCACTCAGAGTCCCATTCAAGCCTCCATCTTCAGCTTCACCACCGCCAGTGTCTAGACTGTGATTATTTTACATGCTTAGTGTGATTATTTTACATACTAACAATACAAAATGGAAGTCGTACATTCATACAACATGATTAATACACTGATTAGCTATTAAATTGCACTTTGCATAAAAACTCATCTATTGTCTTCTGAAAATACGTTTATCAGGATGTGGAGGTATGAAACATTTGTGGTTCAAAGCCACATCATTTGCTTATGTGTGACACCTACAAATGTATGGTCACAATTGTAATTTGTTTTAAGATTTTATTGGTGGAAAAGGGCTTGTTTATTACAGGTTTTTAGTTGGGGTTGTGAACATGTATTTGCTTGGCTTCACCACAAGGGGGAAGTAGTACTGAGCTTGATAGACTGCCTCAAGGCTCCTGCGAGAGCCTGCAGACTGAAACTTATGTCTCCTGTCTCAACCTTTTCTGTATGAAACAGGTTAATAGTGTGAGTTACACTAAACTGTCAAAAGTATTTACTCACCCATCCAAATCACTGAATTCAGGTATTCCAATAGCATTCATGACATCAGGTGTATAAAACCAAGCATCTAGGCTCCCTGTTAAATCCAGAATTGAACTTAAAATCCTTTTCCTCACATACAAGGTCTTGAATAATCAGGCCCCATCTTATTTTAAAGACCTCATAGTACCATATCACCCCAATAGAGCCCTTTGCTCTCAGACTGCTGGCTTACTTGTGGTTCCTAGGATACTTAAGAGTAGAATGGGAGGCAGAGCCTTCAGCTTTCAGGCCCCTCTTCTGTGCTGCCAGCTCTCAGTCTGGATTTGGGAGACAGACACCCTCTCTATTTTTAAGATTAAATTTAACACTTTCCTTTTTAATAAAGCTTATAGTTAGGGCTGAATCAGGTGACCCTGAACCATCCCTTAGTTATGCTGCTATAAACATAAGCTGCTGGGAGGTTCCCATGATGCACTGAGTATTTATTTTTCATTCACTTCTTTTCACTCTGTTTATACACCACTCTGCATTTAATCATGAGTTATTATTAATCTCTGGCTCTCTTCCACAGCATGTCTTTTGTCCTGTCTCTCTCCCCTCAGCCCCAACTGGTTGTGGTAGATGGCTGCCCCTCCCTGAGCCTGGTTCTGCTGGAGGTTTCTTCCTGTTAAAAGGGAGTTTTTCCTTCCCACTGTCACCAAGTGCTTGCTCAAGGGATCGTTTTGACTGTTGGGTTTTCTCTGTAATTATTGTGTATTCTTTACTTGACTTTACATTGAGCCAAATGTTTGTTGTGATTTGGCACTATATGAATAAAATTTAATTTAATTTAATTCAATTGAATAGGCATGTAGACTGATTCTACAAATATTTGTGAAAGAAATTTTGTGAATTCACTGAGCTCTCTGGAGCTCAGTGAATTCCAGTGTGGTACCGTGGTAGGATGCCACATGTGCAACAAGTCCAGTCATGAAATTTCCTTACTACTAAATATTCCACAGTCAACTGTCAGGGGAATTATAAGAAATTGGAAGCGATTGGGAATGACAGCAACTCAGCCACAAAGTGGTAGAGGCACATAGTGCACAGAGGTCGCCAACTTTCTGCAGAGTCAATCACTACAGACCTCCATGTGGCCTTCAGATTAGCTCTAGAACAGAGCCTTGAGCTTCATTGAATGGATTTCCATGGCTGAGCAGCTGCATCCAAGCCATCACCAAGCACAGTGCAAAGCATCAGATGCAGTGATGCAAAGCACGCTGGACTTTAGAGCAGTGGAAATGTGTTCTCTGGAGTGACAAATCACACTTCTCCGTCTGGCAATCTAATGGACAATTGTGAGTTTGACAGTTGCCAAGAGAATAATACTTGTCTGACTACTGCATTGTGGCAAGTATAATTAAGTGCCTTGAAAAGACTGTTTGTTGTAATTAGGCGTTATATAAATAAAATGGAACTGAACTGAATCGAATATAAAGTTTGGTGGAGGGGGGATTATGGTGTGGGGTTGTTTTTCAGGAATTGGGCTTAGCTCCTTAGTTCCAGTGAAAGGAACTTCTAATGCTTAGACATTTTGGACAATTTCATGCTCCCAGGTTTGTGGAAACAGTTTGGGGATGGCTCCTTACTGTTCCAACATAACTGCATACCAGTGCACAAAGCAAGGTCCATGAAGACATGGATGAAGAAATTTGGTGTGGAAGAACTTGATGGCCCGCACAGAGTCCTGTCTTCAGTCTGATAGAACACCTTTGGGATGAATTAGAACTGAGGCTCCAAGCCAGGCCTTCTCGTTCAACATCAATGTCTGACTTCACAAATGTGCTTGTGGAACAATGGCCAAAAATTCCCATAAACACTCCTAACACCTTCCCAGAAGAGCTGAAACTGTTATAGCTGCAAAGGCTGGACTGACATCATATTAAACTCTATGGGTTAGGAATGGGATGTCACTCAAGTTTGCATGTGTGTGAAGGTAGATGAGTGAATACTTTTGGGAATATAGTGTATGTAATCACAATACATTTATGAGGACATAAAACCTTTTTATGTGTTAGTGTAATGAAAGTGAATTTCAAAAAAAGTATATTTTCACAGATAGAATAAAAAGAACTTTCCTGGCCATCTCACAGGTTTTACCTGAAACCCCCGGTGGTTATCCCACGCCTTTTTTCACACCTTCGCTCATGTGATTTTACACATGAATAATAGTAGGTCAGTGACCACCTCCAAAAGGGAAAACCTCCACTAAGGTTTAAATACTTGGGACTCTCCACTTTTTTGGTTTTAAACTGAAGAAGACTCTTGGATAAAATGTGAAGCTCTTGAGACTATCATGACCTTCATGATTGAGAATTCAATTCAATTCGATTCGATTCGATTCAATTCAATTCAATTCAATTCAATTCACTTCACTTCAATTCAGTTCAGTTAAATTCAGTTCAATTTAGTTCAATTCAATTCAATTTATATAGCACCAAATCACAACAAACTGATGTTTCTTGCCACAACCATCATTAATTGATTGTTAACAAATCCATGTATTCCTAAATTTTTTATTAATTATAAATCATATTTATATATTATATTTATTTATAATACATTTATGCCTTTTTATGCATAGGTGGTAATTCTGACCGCCTATGGGAGTTCTAGTAGTTCTAGAATTCCTGAATTTCCAATACCCTATGTTTCCATACTGTAAATAGAGTGTGGAGTATTTTGATTTAGAGAGACGATGGAATCTGTTTTTTCAGATGTAATGTATTGTTGTTATCTGTGTTAAGCTATAAAGAGATGGTTAACAAAGGTAATAATTAGCAGGTTAATTGCAGTGATATATTTTTGAAGCTGGACAGCGGCAGAATTTAGCTGCAAGCTGCAGTGTATGTAAAAGGGAATCTTTGATATAACGTAGTTATTCTGTATAGTTATACACTGAAAGCAAGGTAACCAAGTGGGTTTAAAATGTGAACTTGATTTAATTTTTTGTCACGAGATAGGTATGTGGACAAAAGATAAAAAAAATATGCAAATGAACAGGAAAGGATGGTTTAAAATTGTGTTTAACAAAGTGACAAAAAAGAGCCTGCAGACTGAACACAACTCATGTTCTCTGTGTAAAATGGACTCAGCAGAATGCCTGTGATATGTAAATTACTCATAAATACTTCCTGCTCTTACTGATATGAGGAATCATTTAAAGACGGAAACTGTGCATGACTTGAGCGACTGCTCTTTAGTAACTCAGTAGCGCTTTGCCATCACCATGTCTATCCACTGCAAACTGGCTATACTGATAACTGTGCTGACTCTTGAGAATCACGGTAAGTTTAATGGTGTTTTTAATGTCTAAACTTCTTGGTCACAATGTTACGTGATTTGCACTGCTGCATATCCAGCAGTGCTTTACACTGCTCTACATGGCAATATCTCACAGAAAAGGCATCGGGATGGATGTGTTTAACTGGCATTTTTCTTTTTGTTCTTCCAGTTCACTCAGGGAAAATCGTTGGAGGTCATGAAGCTGTGCCACATAGCAGGCCATACATGGTGCTTTTGGAGAGGCACATGTCAAATGGTCAGATAAAGTACTGTGGTGGCTTCCTTCTGAATGAGGATTTTGTGATGACTGCTGCCCACTGTCAAGCCAAGTGAGTTTATCAAACTTTATGTTTACCCATGGCATGATGCCAAAATGTCCTGGGCACTGACAGAATTTCTTATCCATACTAGGATCTAGGTTGTTGCCCTGAAAATTTCAAAATCCGTGAATAAATAGTATCTATATGTGGCACAATGATGTCCATAATTTTTGTTTAATGAATACAACACTGTCACAGAAACAATAATTATTTTTTTCATAATTTTTTTCACATAATTTTTTTTGTCTTTTCAGAAATTATACCATCTCACTAGGAGTTCACAATATACATGGGAGTAATGAAATCCAACGCATATCCGTGGAACAAGCATTTCCACATCAGCACTTCAATGGAACTTCTTTTGTGAATGATGTAATGCTTCTGAAGGTAAGAATCTCATCACACAGAAAATAAAATGTGTCAAATAACTGAGCAGAAAACACATTAGATTCCCGGCAAATCTGCACTGAAAGAAAAAAAGTTTTTTTTGGATTTTCATTTTTATATCTCTTCTTGTTCCTCAAGTTGACCTCTAAGGCAAAGTTCAGTGGGAATGTGAAAGCTATTCCTCTGGCAGGCCGTATTGATGGTGCTTTGCCAAAATCATGTCTAGTCCCTGGCTGGGGACGAACAGACAGGAACAGTAAATATATCTCTCCCAAACTCATGGAAGTCAATGTAACACTGATTGACAATGAGGCGTGTTTTCTGGAAAACTTCTACTGTTCTCAGGGAGAGACTGGACCAGCTGAGGTACTTACATTTCTGTAATTATCATTTGGATAAACAAACTTAATAATCATTGCTTCACTATTCACTTAAAGCATTGGTGTGCATATACTTTCAGGGAGACTCTGGTGGTCCATTGGTCTGTGAAGATGGAAAGGCTTTTGGGGTGGTGTCCAGTGCAGTCACACCACACTCAGGTGGCCCTGATATCTATAGGTACTCTAAGATTCCTGACTCCAGAGACTGGATCTTATGGACCATGAGAAATGCCATGATAACGATGTAATACTTGTGAACGCAGGTTGTTCAAATCACGTTTGGCTTAACTTGTTTGTGTTAAAGAACTGATCACTGCAATGCTAATATTGCGTTTGGGCTTTGCTGTCTTTGGGCAGATTTAAATAGAATATACTTTACTTTTATGTATCCACAGCAAAAAATGTGTTTGAAAAATTGAGATTAAATGTTACATGTTTTGTATTTTATGATGTACTAAAAGAAAATTATAAATAAAAGTGCTACATCACAGAAGAGGCTCACTACTCAGTTCTTGTCTTTTGTGAGCTCTAAACCTCATCATGTTTCTAAGACCTGAAATTACATTTTATCCAAAGCTCACAAAGTGACAAATGGACACTACGACCACATGCTGTCATTTCCAATTCAAAAACACATATTTGATCCCTAATTTCATATTATTTTAGGACTGAATACATTTAGTTATCAAATAAACCAGCTTGTATTTATTAACACTCCAAACACTAGCTGAATTTATTACACATAGTGTGTGAGGAGTGAAATGGGTTTACTTTGAACATAGTATAAAAATGCAACACAGAACATGGCATCAACAGAGACATTTGAAAGAGGCAGTTTATTTAATCTAAATTACACAAATCTCATATAATCTTCTCATCAGTAAATAACAGTTCCTTCCAAGTCAAAAGAAAATGAGATACAGTATGGAACACATAAGGAAAAACATTTATCAAGGTATTTGCATTTAAAATATTAAAATGAATGCTTCCTTAAACTATATCTTAGTTTAAGGGTTATAATAGTTTTGGATTTTACATTATCGTTTAGTTTTAGTTAGTTTTTACTTTTTTTTCCTCTAATTCAGTTAGTTTTAATTCGTTTTCAGAGTGGTTTTGCTCGTTTTTATTTTAGGTTTAATGCTTAGTTTTAGTTTAGTTTCGTTAGTTTCAGTATTAGTTTTAGTATTTTCATACTTTGTCAGGTGCAAGATTCAATGCGCAAAAGTGACTATTGTGTAATAAAAGCTCAACAAAAGATACCATAAAGAAATATATTCAACAACCAACAGTTCACAAGACAGAAGCACTACATGCTAAATGTGTAATAATTAGGACACACATGAACATCAACAGGGAGAAACAAAGAAAAATATGAACTCCCAAACTCAATAAATTCTACAATAAACTCCCAATAAACTCCAGTGTCAGTGCAGTAGATTAACAACACCTACATGTGGTGTTTGACAAAAAGAAACTCTTTGAAGGAGTCAAAGGTCAAATCCAGCTGCATCCTGATGTTCTCCACCACCTGAAGCTGTTTCTGTTTTGGAGCTAGCTTGGTTAGATGCTCGCTGATTAGACTTGCAGGGTCTTTGCAGCCTCTGTACAAAACAAGTGTCCGACCTCATGTCCACATTTATGCTTGTGTAGCTGTGTGTGTTGTGTGTGTTAATTACCTTGTGGTCGTGTGCTGCGGTGCCAGCTGGGACTTTTTTTTGGGTCCTTGCTCTTTGTGCTCAGTTTTCTGGCTGCAAACATATTTGTCCCTGTTTTTCCACTTCCTTCATTTCCTCACGTCCATCCCGACAGCAGTCTCCCTCCAGGAATTTGCTGACATTTGTGAGGCCTTATACTGATGCTTTAATTATTATTCCTGATTGTTATTCTCTCACTGATAAAGCAGACGGAAACGCACAAGAACTGAACAGGTTAATCACAGCGTTGCGGCAGAGTCGCTCTGAACCCTGTCGGTTCAGAGCGACTCTGCCGCTTTCTCGTGCACACGCACGCACACAGCTGCCCGACGGCGCTCCCAGCTTAAACACGGAGAGCGGAAAAATGATCAATCCACAATAATTTCAGTTAGTTTTAGTTAGTTTTTTAAACTCACAATACAGTTTTAGTTAGTTATCGTTTTTTCCTTTTAATTGTAGTTTTTATTTATTTCAGTTAACGACAATGTTTTTTCAATTTCAGTTTTCGTTATTTCGTTAACTATAATAACCCTGATCTGTATCATACTGTAATTTACTTTATGGTTCAGGTAATAAATCATTATGAATATTCATCATAGTATAAGTTAAAATTTGTTTTTTTTTTTTAAATAGGTTGAATCCCATTCATTCTCTTCACATGCAGACATGAAGGCCATCATTAATATTACTTTAGCGTTTCAAGACATAGTTGCTATTATAACCAATCAGTCGACATCACAGCTGTGGCCCACTGCTTCATGTGATTGTGACTCATTTCTTAAAAACAGGTCTTCTGTGCCTGCATCACATTTTTCAGGTTATGCATCAACTTTTAAGAACAGAGCATGTCAAAGTTTCCAAATGCAGAAACAGAGCAGAACATTAAGTTAACAGATAATCAGTATCAGTGAGTTCACCCAGTGGTGGTTTTTATAGTTAGTGGTTTCTGTTGCTCGGTTAGCATCAACATTAAAAGGCGTTTTCTTTTACGTGATACACTATCAGAAACTATATCTGTTCTTTCACTGCTCAAACAGCGGAAATGGTTTATGATGTTAATCTGTACTTCCTGTTTAACGGTCAGAATAAACGATGCAAGAACATTTATAAATGCATGTGGCCAAGCAATACTTAAATATAAATGACCTGAAATACACCAGAGCAAAAAATTATACACTACTGTACACTACTGTAAAACAAAAGAGTGTATTTTGAATCATTAACATGGTTAATTATATAGTGCAAAGAAGAAGGTACCAAAGGTACAAGGTACATAATAGATATATAAATAGATGAATCAATTGTACATTTTCCCGGTTTCTTAGTTAAAACGGTCTTATTATTAAATTAACAAGACTTTTAGCATTTTTGATTGAAGAGTTAATGAAACATAACATTTGCTGTGACCCCAGTTATAAATAGTCTTCTAGAGGGACTTTATTGTGAGCTAAAGACTCAACATCATTATAGATAGAAGGTCACCAATCCAAGAGTTTGGAGGAGTAGAAAGACCCTTTTAACTGAAGATAAACCTGGCCATATGTCACAAGTGGTTGGGGTAAGGGGAAATTGAAAGAAAGAAAAGAAGAGCGTGAGAGGGAAAAGCAACAATATAGCAAGAAAGACTCAGCAGGGTTGTGGGGCCAGCATTCAGTGTCAGACACATCTGTAGAAGGGTACAGAGAGAGCACAGAGAGGACCAAGAGAAGAAAACAACATGCAGCAGAGGGAGTGTCTGCTTCCATGACCCAAATGGGAGCTGATTCAAACCAACAGCAGAAACATGTTTCAGTAGTGTATGTAAAAATTTACACAGTTTATTAAAGGACTAAAACATTGCTCATGAGTCATTCATAATTACCTTAGTTTCAAACACTGAGCAGCACAAAGCAGTAACTAGTCATTCGCTGCTGATTATCATCAAGTAGGGAGTAGACCGCTTGTAGCTTTTCACTGCTTCACACTAAACTGAAGGTGACACAAAGATACTGTACGTGTGCTGTGAGGTCGTCATGAAGTCATATGAGACTACTGAGTAACTACCCACAATCATGTATCACTACTGAAGGATGCACAAAAAAGTAATTACTGTAGAAGTGAGCAGAAATGAATGAGTGGTTAATGTTTGTCCCTTTGAGAGTTTGGATCAGATTTATTAGGAATGACTCATGATTGAACTGTGCATTGATTATTAATTTATTAATTCTTTATGTAATTATTAAGTAATTATAACTACCCAATGCAACTATTTTCAAATAAAACAACTCTCAGGGCATGGATGACCCAAGAGAATAAAAAGAAACAATATGACTTATTTTAGGCTTCTGAAGTGCCAGGAAAAAAACCATTTGAGAATCTCTGACCTAATGGTTCCATAATAGTCAGCTGTCTGGTAATCTGCTTCACTGCTTCACAACACTGCCTCCTTGTGAAGAAGTTGCATTGGTGCATCAAGGAAGAGGCTCACTGCTCCCATCTTGAATTGAGGCACTATGAGTTTCAGTTGTCTCTTCGTTTATGAGCATTAAACCTAATCAAAAGTGTAAGACCTGAGGTGCCACATGGACACTGTGCCATTGTTTCCAATTAAAACATTTTGTCTGCTATTTTGATATTATTTATAGATTAAATAACTTTCTGTCATCAAGTAAAGCAACCTGTGGTATCTGGCACCAAGATGTTAGCAACAGATATTTTCAGTTCTGTAAGTTACGAGGTGGGGCCTCCATGGATTGGAGTTGTTTGTCCAGCACATGGAGTATACCACTCCAAATACAAACCAAATTTCTGCACATAAAAGATAATGTTTTACTGCTTCCTAAATGTCTTTTGATTGTTTTGAGTCATGGGCAGCCAAGGCTCACTGATGTGCATGGGGAGTGAAAGCTGACCTGTGTAGTCCAATCTGAAAAGTTGATGCTGGTTCTGATAGAAAAGTGTCAGTTTGTTGTGTATTAGGCTACATGGCCGTAGACCTGTAAGGGTGCCCATGCTTACCCCTGTCCACTGCTGGAAGTGCCTGGGCATGTCACCATTACAGAGCAATGGAAGAAGGTGACCTGGTCTGATGATTCATGTTTTCTTTTAATCACGTGGATGGCAGGGTGCATGTGCATCACTGACCTGGGGAACACATAGAACCAGAATGGGAATAAGGGAAGCCAGCGATGACAGTGTCATGCTTTGGGCAATGTTGACAAATACCAAGAGCTGAGAGAAGAGCTAGAGAGGATGTGGAAGGTGAAGGTAACAGTGGTCCCCTTGGTAATTGGAACACTTGGGGCAGTGATCCCCAAACTGGGAGAACGGCTCCAACAAATTCCAGGAATGACATCCGAGATCTCTGTCCAGAAGAATGCAGTCCTGGGAACAGCTAAGATACTGCGCAGGACCCTCAATCTCCCAAGCCTCTGAGCACCTGAGCTTGGAGGACAAAGACCTCCTGCAGGGTGAGTGGGGATTTATTTATTTATTTATCCAGTTGCAATTTCATATTTATTTGTCACAGATTCTTAGTAAAGCATTAAATTACTAAAAACCTTCTGCCTAAACGTGTGTTAGTCTGTTGCTGGATAGTCTCGCTGAGGTTGTCCTGTGGTCTTTGGTATTGCAACAGGAGATGTTTTGGATCTCAGTGGGTGGTATGCATGGTATGCATGAAAGCAACATTCACATGCACAACAGTCTGGCAAAACATTAAACAGCAAAGAGTGTCTGTTATTCATTTTATCTAGTTTAAATAGCTTGGCAGGTCATTGCCAATAAACTGTGACTATCATTTTAATGGTGGCAGGCTATAAGATACTACATACTTTTCTAGTTCACTCCAGCAGAGGAAATGGTTAATGATGTAAATCTACACATTCTGTTAAATACATTCAGAAAAACATGATGCAAGAGCATTTTTAATGCTTGTGAACAAGCAACACCAAGTTACAGAAGACTCGGAACAAACCGAAATCAAAGACTGACAAATGAAAACAAAAATAAACACCTTTTATTGAATTTACATATCTGTAACTTTCCACTTTCTTTTAAATATGATGCCTAATCAGTAATATCCTGGGCTTGAAGTGGTGTTCCGGCACATTCAGTTAAATCTGATGAAATCTGGTAAACAGTTTGAAACAGTCATGTTTAACAAATCAGAAAGTCATGTTCTTTTCTCCTTATCATACCTGTTGCGCATTCATACATCAAATATCAAGTCTCAACCAGCTCTTCATATTGCAAGCCAGCATAAACGTACTTACTTTCGAAATGGTAGGCAACCTCAAATGCAACATTTCAAACAGCTCAACACCAAACACACAAACTGTTTTTGTGCTGCTTCTTTGTGATAGCTAAAGGCACAGAAGCTGCACACTGTAAACCCGGATAAGTTGAATCTACTTAAAAAAAAAACAAGGTAACTCGTTGCCTTAAATTTTTTAAGTAATGAAACAGTTGAATAAGTATGTCCAATGCACTTGAGGCCCTATTGGAATGGAATGGAAGATCTAAGTTGAATGTACTAATAACAGAGTTTCACTAACTGAAGATACTTAGTTTAAGCAATCACTCACCAACTCAGCTTGTTAAGTAAGCACTGCTCTATTACCAATTGAACTAAATTGTATGTTGTGGTGGCCACATATATGCACATTTCACACCAGAATGCCCCAAGCTCTTATTGCGAAGAGAGAGACCGGAATAGATCTGGAAAAGGCGGGAGAGAGAGGCCTGGGATAAAAGGGCTTGACTCCTCCTTTTGCAGGAGTTATATTTGGAGTTCTAGTTTGTTGTGAGTTTACCGAATAAAGCTGAGACTACATACCTGCTCGTGTCTCCTTCCACCGACTCCTACAATGTTCTAATTGACCAAACTTATCTTTTATAGTTCGTGAAAAATTAAAATGTCTTTTAATCAATCCTCCTATCCTTTTCATGGTCATTGGGTGGGTGGGTGGGTGGGGTAATAAACTAGTTTATACCTGTTAAAACCGGTAAAAACTAGATTTTTAGCAGGTGCAAAACTTGATAAAAACTTTTTAGCAGGTGCAAAACAGGAGCAAAACTTGATGATATTAAGTTGTTTGAACTCAAACACATAATTACAATAAGATAGATCATCAAAATATACAGTCTACTCAGCATTAACAAGCAATGTTCACATTCTAGGTAATTTTAAGTAATATGAACTCAATATTTGTAAGTGGAATCAAAATCTGGGTTTACAGTGTAGTTCCTACAGAGAAAAAAAATTGTAAATGTGTGGTAACCTCATTCTCAGAAATGGAGAAAGATAAGAAAGAGAGGGCATGAGAAAAAGATGAGAGATTATTTTCAAAGGTAAGAACTGCTCAGCAAGAGGCATTTTAAAAACTCAAAATTTAAAGCTTACATTTAATTCCATTCATCATTTGATGTTTAAAAAAATATATATATCTGTAGAAAAATCTGGCCTCAATCCTTCTGACTACAACAATTACAGACCAAACTCAAAGTTGCCTTCTATAACAAAACTTTTAGACAACTTCTTGAAGCGTTATTTCAGAACAACATTGAAAATTTTCAGTCAGGTTTTTTTGGACATCATCACAGACTGTGCTTATTAGAGATCATCAGATCTTGCAACAGTAATTGTTCATTACTTCAACATTAGTTACTCTTTTAGCATTCTTTGAAGTGGTGAAGCATCATACTGGATTGATTCTCAGTAGTCCCTCTGTCCCTTATGTTTATCAAGAAAAATGACAAAGTGTTCCTGGGCTAGCACAACATCCATAAACAGAATAGGCATCCAACATGTGCTTGTGGAGAAATCATTACAATGAAGATACTTATGAAAATGATAGAATGTTTCTTAAGGTAAAAGAAAAAAATTGCTTTATCTGAAAATGTTGCATTTAATATCTGAATTAGCAAGTGGCATTAAAATTACATACATAACAATAATAATATTTCTTTAAAAAAAACAAACAAAAAAAATCATCTTTTCTTAAGATGAGCTCCAAGGCAGAATTTAGCGAGACTGTGAAAGGCCCATTGCTCCTGCATTCCCTCGTGAAGGCTCTCTGCCACTATCATGTGCCGTCTCTGTCTGGGGACGAACCAAAACAGTAAATCATATGTCTGTGAAACTCTTGGAAACTAATGTAACCCTGATTGACAATCAACAGTGTGCTAAGGAAAAGTTTTACTGCTCTGTGGGTGAGACTGGAGCAAGTGTGGTATGTATATTTTTGTAGCTTAACAAGGAAAAACAAACTTTGGTCAGAAATGATCATTAGTTTACTGTCCATTTTTTGCAGTCACTACATACTGTTAATATACGTTCAGGGCGATGCTTGTGGTCCATTAGTTTGTGGACTAATGGACCACAAGCATTTCGCCTTCCCCTCCAATTAAGAGGGTTAGGCGAAATGTCAAAAAAGTAACTTAAAGGGCCAAATTGTGTGTTATTTTTGACATCAATTCGCAGACCGGAAGTAGGGGCAGGGCCAGAAGTGGCCCGTGGCCCAGGAGTTTGGGCACCCCTGCATGATTAGCCTATTACCTGGTGTGTATTTATTGTCTGTGTTCTCGTCAGGTCTTTGTCAGGTCATTGTCGTCTGTTCCCTGTGTGGTGGTGTGTCAGTTTGTTCCAGTTTTTTTTGTCTCAGTAATATAAGACATTTTAGTTTATGCCTGTTCACAGAGTCCTGCTTTTGGGTCCTAATCTGCCAGTCACACCGCTCGACATGACATGACAAATATAATGAGCCACAAACAAAAAAAAAAAGACATACAGCAATCAAAGGTGGTCATTTTACCATAATCAACATTTGAGTGCATTCTAAAAATAAGCAGGTTCTCAACATAAAGCTGCAAGATGGACCTGGTGCATTGAGGAGCACTCATTTTGAGCAGAAAATAATTTGTATAGTGGCCTCTTTATGACTGTATGACAAGTCGAGGATGCTCTTCAGCACGTAGACTTACACGTTTTATCTGTCAGTGCTCAAGAGAAGAATTCAAAGTGTATATGTGTCTTTCTATTCATTCTTTTTCAGATGGAACTTAAGAATCGTTTTTCCCCTTGTTGATATAAGCCTTCTGAAATTGAGACTTTTTACATCATATCAACCATTTTAATTCAAACTGAAGAAAAAAAGTCAATACGTTCATTTATTTTAAAGAAATACCTCAAAGACAGAGATAAGTGGCAGGTAATTTCAAATGCAACGTTTCTAACTGCTCTACAAATATCTGCAAACACACAAACTGCGTGCAGTTTGTCACAAAGTGTGTCTGTTACTGTAGCTAAAGGTCCAGCTGCTGTATTTCTCAGGGAGAGAAAGGAATTAGCCATAACTGCACATATAGATGGAGAAAGATGTAAGAAAGAGAACAGGAGAGGAAGAAGAGAGATTAGATTTAAAGGTAAGGGCTGCAAAAGAAATTGAGGTATGCTGACTTTGTATTATTCAAAGATTGTATGATAATATTCTGCAGCTTACTGCAGGACAAACAGATTAGTTTGGACTGGTGCACATCATCTGTGTTCATAGTCACAGTTAGGTTACATCAAATGTAGCAGAGATGGATTTTAATCTAAACTGATGATGCTTAAATTTATTCACTGAATTCAACTTTTACACAACCTGCATACTGTCTAGTATAAACAGTATAGTGTCAGTCCAGGTCAGTGTTTCATAAACTGGGGCAGAACAACATCAGATTAATTCTCACTACGTTAGCATATGCTAGCAGGCAGTGAAAGTCTCCACCGTGTTTTGAGTGCATAGGTGCATCTTGCAGCTTCGCCACGAAGAAGAATTTAATTCGCTTTCACTGCTTGTGTCCTAGATAACAGTTTAAAGCTGAGTACATTAATTAGAATTAAAATTTAGACTGGAATAATGTTTCTACTCTCATGTAATATTATTTTATTATATTAATATAGCAGGTTCATTTAGCTTTACACAAAAATAGCCAGAAGAAATGCCCTTCAGTAAGCTCCTTTTACTTTCTTACTTTGAGTAAATTTGCGAGCCTGTACTTTTTCACTTTTACTTGAGTAAAGAAGTTGAATCAATACTTCAGCTAGTTTCTTTTTAAATTTATTTTTGACAGAAGCATTTGTACTTCTACATAAGCAAAGAATATCTATACTTTTGCCACCTTTGTTTAGCAGTTGTGTGCATTATGGTTCTGACCAGAACACTGCAAAATGGAAAAATGACACTAATCAGGAACAGTAATTTTGAGCACAAAAACATTTGCGTAGTAACTTTATGACTGTAAGGCAAGTCAAAAATGCTCTTCAGCATGTAGGCGTGCATGTTTCTTTGTTAATGTTCAGGAGAATAGTTCCTGATCAGTGTGTATGTGTCCTTTAACCTAAAGAAACCACCACAAAAAACAGAGAAAACCATTGGGCAACATACTGCAAGTTTTCAAGTCAGACAGAGCAAATCGTGATAGTAATCTGTATTTCCTGACAACTGCAAACAGGATGATAGATGCAAGAACATTTTCACACGTGTGATTGAGCCAGATACACAAGACTGAGAAACCAAATGAACTTCAATTGACTCATGGACTGAAAAAAAAAAAGAATTAATTATAATGAACAAGAACTGAGGAAGCTCGTATTTAAAAATCCCCCAAATTAATGGTGTGAAGCTTATTCAGGTCAAAGAAATGCATGAAATTTATACAAAAAATACATAAGTAAGTAAATAATATGTAACACTTTGGGGTTAGACCATCATTTGTATTTGGCGTCAAATAATAACAAAAAGATGTTATTTTTCACTATATGTGTGTGCAAATTTAATTTCAGTATAATGTCACAACACTGAACAGATAGCTTACCAAACATATACTAACTGTATTTCTTTACAACTAAAAGCATATATGTGCGTATGTATGTGTATGTGTCTCACTTTCCATGTAACGGATCATACGATTCAGGCACCACTTTCTCCCAATTAAATATGTAATCATATCCCATCAATACTTTATCTTAATAAAATAAATAGTGTTGAATACAGACCTTCAGTATTTTCCTGTAGGCCGAGAAAAACAGGGTGTATGAGACTTGGTTGCTACAACATTTCTTTCAGTGTGTATTATATCAACATAGAACATGTTAGAACTGAAATGGGGCCCAATAAAATCTGATGGCAACAATCACTGAATCAAGTACAGCGAACAGTATCAAGCATTATTTCCAAAGGCTAGAGGCATATCATTAGCTGTAATGTTATATATGTCATTATATTTTGAACTGTATGTTATAAAGTTCTTCAGTATTTTCACTGTCATGGGAAGTTATTCAGATTGCAAAATACAAAAAATGTGTGACTTAATTGGAAGCCTTTCCGAATTTCTATGGACGCCCTAAAACCCACAAAACAAGAGAATGACATCCGAAGTTATTTCACATTTGGATGTCATTCTCTTTTTTAAAATGTCTATGTAAATGGGACTTGGCAGAAGTATCAAACAACCCTTCACACCGACACATATTCACATAAGCTATGACAATGTAAATTGGTTGAGTGGGTGAGTTTTAACTAGTGTTTTTGAATGATTTGCACCCTGGTTGGGACTTTTTTGGCATTTAGCTGCATCTGTGGTGGGGGTGTTTCATTTATTTTCTCTGACTATTCTCTGCGCCTGCCTTTCTCTGACTGTGCATTTCGACTTGTTCAAATGTTATCTGTATGAAATCGGGCAGACGTTGCAGGTCTTGCTGTGAGTAAAATCAAAAACTCAGCAGATGAAGGTGGAGTTATCAACAAAGGTTGTGCTATTTGCATTACCAAATGCTAACCAGAACACCGTATGCTAGCATAATAATCCTCTCTATCATCATTATTTGATAGGAAACATAAAAAGGCTATATTAATACAGTGTAGTTTCAATGTTCTCTATCACTTCTGTCTTATTTTTTAGTGGCTGCTTATAAACCTGTGTAAAGTCATCATCATTGTGAATGTTAAGTGTGACGTCCCATTAATCTCTTATCATATGTGTTAGTGGAGCTGTGTACCAAAAGGTCAAAGCATACAGTATCTCTTGTGTATGCAGAGATGCTTTCTGCAATCCACGTGCATTGTTGTATATGCAGATTTTTATCAGATGAAAAATGATCATCTGGTCAGAACATCAGAACAGCATGAAGAAAGACTGATAGTCTAAAGCACTCCTGCTGTTTCATTACGTGTTTCTTTTATATTGGTGTATCATCATGAGGAGATCTCATCTAAATCTCTTCTCTTTTTTTCCACCTTAAATGCATTATAATTTATGGTGACAGGAAGCAAAGAGTTTCTTTAAAGTTTTCAGGTGAGGTTGTTTCTAACTTGCTAGATAATGCCAGTGATCTGTACTCTACTCACCAGTCATTTATATTTTATACTGCATCCAAGGCTTCTGTACGAAGACCTCTCCTCTTCATTTATATTTTCATGCTTTTTGCCACATTGTCATAAACATTCATTTGCTTTTTTCTTGCATGCTTCAGTTGTGGGGTGTTTAAACTGCAGACTTTAAATGACATGGGAAGACAGGGTTTCCTTCTGTGTGCAGGACCTCGGGTAAAAAAAATTCCATGCAACATACATTTTTTTTCACATGGCTGTACAGTATGTAGAGTTCCTTTTCAAGGTAAGTCTATCCTTGACTGTAAAAATGTGTTTGCTCCATGGCTGCAGAAGGACTCTTATGTACTTACTCCCTATGCCATGAAATCCATTATACTATTTGTGAAGGTTAGTGTGCTGTCATCTGACAAAATCAAATCTTTCTTTTAATGAAAAAAAATGTGTGTGTGTATAAATATAAATACACACTGCCTCACCATAATAGCAATACAATATTGTTTTCTTAGGGGCTCTGTGATCTCTGTGTGACCTGTGTAAGGTGACCTGTTCAGGGTGTACCCTGCCTTTCTCCCTATGGCAGCTTGGATAGCCTGTGACCCTGAATTGGATAAACGGAAGAAAATGGACGGATGGATGGATGGATGGATGGATGGTGGGGCAAAGTTATGAATCATTTGCATATGCAAATATCACAAACACCTCCTTCTCTCACAGTGCAAGGAAGCATTCAAACACTGAAGCTGTCAGTGAAGTGTGCCACTGATCTTCCACAGCTCACTGTTTGCACTGATTGCACCATGTTTATCCGCTTTAACCTGGGAGTACTGATACTTGTGCTGACTCTTCAAGATCAAGGTAAGAGTCTTTCACAGTGCATTATTTTACACTGTTAAAACTGAGACAGTGCATAGTTAAGATTTTGACATACATAACTTTTTCCCTCAGTTCACACTGGAGAAATCATTGGTGGCCATGAGGCTGTGCCACATAGCAGGCCATACATGGTGCTTTTGGAGAGGCACATGTCAAATGGTAAAAAAATGCACTGTGATGGCTTCCTTCTGAGTGAGGATTTTGTGATGACTGCTGCCCACTGTCACGCGGAGTAAGTTTAACATGTTATGTTCACCTAGAAGTTATTAGGTAATTGTTTTCCCAACAACAAATCAAATTATCCTCTGAGACAGGGGTATATGTTTTATGGTGCTTTCATAAGTTTGGTTATAAATTAGTTTTGAAATACTTTTGTTAATACTGGATCACTTTATTGCTTGAAAAAGTGTTTGCACTTATTTCATTTCAGGTCCTACAAAATCTATCTGGGACTTCACAATTACTACAAAAAGAATGATGTACAGCAATTGACGGTGCCTGGGAAAAATGCATTTCCAAACAGAGACTACAACAAGACTGATTATAGAAATGACATAATGCTTCTTAAGGTAAAAAATACCAAAATCATTGTACTTAATAATTGTCATCCATACCAAAATTTTGTTTATCATTTTGCTCAACTGAAAAAACCCACTAAAATATACTGCATAGAATGATACTAATATATACTGAAAATGTTTTTATCTCTCCTTGTTCCTTCAGTTGAGTTCTAAAGCAAAGTTCACCGACAATGTGAAACCTATTGTTCTTGCAGACCGTGATTTTGGCTCGCTGCCACAATCATGTGTAGTTTCCGGCTGGGGACGTACAGAAAACAGCATGCACATGTCTCTCAATCTATTGGAAGTCGATGTAACCCTGGTTGAAAATAAGCAGTGCGCTGAGGAAAATAAGTACTGCTCAGAGGGTAAAAAAGGCCCGGGTGAAGTAAGTTTTTTTTGCTGTTGTTGTTTATTCATTTGTTTGTTTGTTTGCCTTTTACTGCAAATAATTAAATACTTTGGTCAACAATGATAATTAGCTTACTGTTCACTTAATGTGAAATAACTACATAGTTTGCATGTACTTCCAGGGAGACTCTGGTGGTCCATTAGTCTGTGAAGATGGAAAGGCGTATGGAGTGGTGTGTGCCAACATGCAAAACCCAGATGGTCTGACAGTCTATGGTTATACTAAGATACCTGACAACAGTGATTGGATTGATTTTATTATGAAGAAACATAATTGAAAGGGCTAATACATGTAAAACTCAGCAGATCAAATCCCAGTATTTGGAGTTTGAATGCAAATTTATCTTGAAAAGAAGTGATGTGATAATTGAAATGTTAAGATAAAGTTTTGGAAAACTTGCAGCTACTTTTTACCTTCTGTTGCTAACTAAAAATATGCTCCATTTTAGTTATAGTTAATTACAATCAGAAATTATAATGTAGACTCAGTGTTGTTTAATTAGATAACTGCTGATGTTAGATACTGCATTTCCTGCTATTAAACAAAAGCATGTAATTTACTGTTTTGTGTTTGTTTTAGATTAGAGTAAAAGAGAATCCAGGATATTATGTTTGTTTAAAAGACACGTTGCTTATTCACTGTGTTCTTCCAAAATGACTTATTTTCATCATCCATCCATCCATCCATCCATCCTCTTCCACTTATCCTGTTCAGGGTTGTGGGTGGGCTGGAGTCTATCCCAGCAGTCAAAGGGCAAGAGGCAGGGTACATCCTGTACAGGTCGCCAGCCTTTAATATTATTATATTGTCTTACATTAATGACATAAAATTATACTACGTACATTAGATACTGTAAAGACATTTTGTTTAAAATGTGGAAGCTAAGACATGCTTTATGGATGAAACAAAAAGAACAGAAAAAATGAAAAACAAATGAATGAATGCAGGTCTCCCAAATCAGAAAAAAAAAATATGTTCTCATATGGAGGAGAAATCTCATATGGATCTGAAAGAAATTGCTCAGGCTATAGAAAACTTTGGGTCCTCACAGAAAGGCGCTACACTCAGTATTTCTGTAGGTTGCCACTTCCACAAGAAGTAAATCTCCTTGATGTAGATCACCTTCATCAAATTAGCTTCACTAGTAAGTTTTGACCGGGTTTAAGTGGACACCACCTCTTACTTAAACATCTTTTCAGTTATCTGTATCCACAGTATGAGTTTTCCTATTACATCCCACAGAGAGTTAAGCTGTTGTCAGGCACCTAAAAATGTTTCCTGGTCAGTCAGCAAGTGGCTGGTCTAATAATTTTTTTACTCGAGTGTCCTTGTTGTCATCTAAGCCTTTTTTTAAAAAAAAATGATTTTAATTAAATCATCTTTTTTTAAGCTTTCTAGAAGAGTAAGACTTGAGGAATCTTCATATTTCAGCATAGCAACACATTAACACATTCCATCTAATTTCGGACACTTCAAATGCAGAAAAAACAAGAATCTTCAGCTTAATTTAAAATATCAGCTATGTACATGTGATTGGTCCTCGCAAGCTTCCTATAAACATCATATTATCACCATCAACACCTTGTATATTCAGATAGATGTCTTTCTATAATATCCATTTTTTTCATGTTATCTTTTTGATCTGTTCAAATATATCCACCAATAAAATACTGGAAATACATGATGAATCACTATCTGTGCAGAAAACTACTTTAAGTTTATAATACATTATTGATTAAATGATTACAGATAACAGAGTAATATAAATAGCAAATCATTAATTACGGATAAAGAACTGTGTTTTATTGACTAATATACTAAAAATAATAACAGATTTCTATTTTGACCAAGTATTGCTGCTTAAGTTTGATCTTTGATCTTTTTTTGGTCTTTTGGTCAGCAATTGTAGTCTTGAATAGATGTGAGTCTCCCAGCCACACACTAGTCCAAGGCCCTAAATAGCTATGTGGTCAATATGTTTTTTTAATCCTATTAAAAACAAAGCAAACTCAAAAACATCTCATATTAAATGAATATAAAATCATATGAGGGGGAATTATCAAATCAAATATTAAATGAGATTAAGTGAAAATCTTTCACTCGTATGTTGCCCTCTTAAAAAGACAGGATTCCATCTTCAGTTCAGCAACTTTTTTTATTCCCGATTCTCTGAATGACTCCACAAAGCAGGCACAAACATGAGCACAGATGAACGAGAGAAAGTAACAAAAAAAACATTCACCAGAGGTCGCGCCGCTCACCAACCTCGCGATAGTTGATGACATCACATCCTGAACTGTGACCCCATAGTAGCAACATTAATCACAGTAATATTTGGCATAACATCAAAATTTTTACCTATTGTTTAAATCTGTTACTGCCAACTAAATTATTGAAAATACAAATAAGATTAAAAGGGATCTTTCAAGGTCGCAACACCCTCCCCCACTAAAAAAAATGTTGCCGAACATTTTCTTAATTTCTTAACTGAACATTTGATGCAAAGGTACATAAACAGGTGAGTATCATACACATCACATTTTTTTCTCTTTTACAGGATGATGAGGCTGTGCTATCTTAACAGTCCATTCTTCATTTTTTTTTCTTTCTAATGGTCTCTCATGGCCACAATACAGGATCAAATGTCTACAGTCCATAAGTATTGTAAGGTGCATAGTCCATAGAAGCATTGGTGGGCCCCCCAAATCTTCACAAATGGGACAAGGAAATTACCATTTACACCCAGAACTGTGTATTCACACATTTCATAGCCATGTGTTCTGCATGCCTATCAGTAAGTGTACACATTACTAGTTCTCACTTTACAGTATGTACCACACTACTGCCTTAACTCCAACATGTTAGCTTAGTTCCCCATTTTCTGTACTTATTATTGAAATAAATGTTCAGAAAACCTGTTTTTATATTCTGTGATGCATTTGAATTACCACATCCCCGTGAACTATAACTGTATAACAAATCACAAATAAACTAACTTGTAGTTGTCTTGTATATGTGTGTGTGAGCCTCTATTCAATGTAAAAAGGATACATGGATTATGGACTGGTTAGCAGGCCATGGCTGGTTCTGGAGGACTCCCTCATACTAACAGGGCAGGTTTCCAGCGGCTGAAAGGTCGGCTGCCCCAGCTGGTCATAGGTGTAGACACGCCTGGGCTGTCGGACTCTTTTAGGCCTTTCTCTCCCTGTTTCAGCATCACTCTGTTCATCCTCAAGTTCCATAGATGGCACTTCATGTTGTTCCTCCTCATGTTCCTCTTCAGAGTGCTCCTCAGGTATGAACACCTCCTCAGGTTCACCTCTGAGCATTTCACTCCGGGGGCAAAACTCTTTTGCTTCTATATTGAGGGGTGGATTTGCCCGCCTCACTGCTGCCCACATGTGATTTTCCTCATCACTGGAACTGCTTGCATCAGTGGGGTAAGTGTGCTTGGCTTTATGCTGTCTCCTTGTTCTCTGCTTTGTTTTGTCTCCATTGCTTTTCTCTTTCAGGCTGGGCTCCTCTTGCACCTCAACCAGGTAAGGACACGGCAGGAGTAGGTTTCGGTGTAACACCCGTTGTCTCCCTGTTCCTTGCAATGGCTCGACTACATACACAGGGCTATCAGGTCCTTTCCTTCCCTTGACAACATAAATCAGATCTTCCCAGTAGCTGCGTAGTTTTCCAGTGCCACCTCTAGGCGTCAGGTTTCTCACCAGGACATGGTCACCTGACCCCAGGGTAGAACTCCATGCGTTCTGATTGTAGGTTTTCTGTCCTTTTCGTGCATTTTTTTTCATATTCTGCATCGCAATCGCATAGGCCTCCTGCATGGCTTCTCTCCACTTCTCTGCATAGCCAGTCTGTGACTGGTTTCTTTCCCTTCCCTTCCTGGGGAACATCAGGTCCACTGGTAGTGTTGGTTCACGACCAAAGAGAAGAAAGAATGGAGAAAACCCTGTTGCCTCATGCACAGTTGAGTTATAAGCATGAACCACTTTGTTCAGGTGCTCCTTCCACCTTGCCTTCTGAGACTCTTCCAGTGTGTGCAGCATTCCTAGCAGCGTCCTATTGAAGCGCTCTGCAGGATTAGCCTGGGGGTGATATGGAGAAGTGCGGGAGTGGCGGATACCACAGTAGCTTTGGAGTTTGTGAAAGAGAGTGTTTTCAAACTCTTTTCCCTGGTCGTGGTGTATCTTGGATGGGAAACCAAAACGCATGATAAAGTCATCAAAAAGCTTTTTGGCTGCAGTCTTCCCAGACTTGTCTCTCGTTGCATATGCCTGTGCATATTTTGTAAAATGATCAACAACGACCAGTATGTATTCTTCACCTCCCTTACACCTGTCCAGATGTAAGTAGTCAATGCAGATCATCTCAAATGGTGCGGAGGTCTCTATACTCTGTATAGCTGTTCTGGTTTTTCTGTGAGGCTTCTTTCTCTTTATGCAGCAACACACATTTGTGACATAGTGCTCCATCTCCTGTCTCATCTTAGGCCAGAAGAAGCGTTCTCTTGCCAGTGCTACCATTTTATCTGCACCTAAGTGTCCCATCTCCTCATGCAGGAGTTTGTACACAACTGGCTTCAGACAATCAGGAACAACTAGCTGTTTTCGTGTCGCCGTCTCCCTTCTGAGGATACCATCACCATCCATGTGTAGGCGGGGCCACTCTCTGAGAAGCTGTCTGACACCTTCATTCTCTGCCAGTTTGTCTTTATGTTTCATGTGGGCGTGTGTCCTTTTTAAGGCCACCACTCTGTTTATGATGAGGTCTGTGTTTTGAGCTGTCCTCATGTCCTCTGCTGCAAGAGGCTGAAGTGGCTCAGTGATGCTGCACCCTTCTGACAGCACATCTTCGTTACAGGTAACAGCTGATATCCAATTCACCTCACCTATTTTGTCCAGGTGCGGAGCTTTCGTGATGCATTCAGCAGCTTCCTGTGGGCATTCCTCCGTACATTCTTGGATGAGCTCCTCGATGGGCTTTGGTCTGCGTGACAAGAAGTCTGCATCTCTATTTGCTGTTCCAGGCCTGTATTTCAATGTGAACCTATAGTCTGCCAACTCTGCAACCCAGCGATGTCCTGCTGCATTGAGTTTTGCTGACTTGGTGACATAGGTCAGAGGGTTATTGTCACTGTAGACTGTAAAGTGAGGTGCGTGGAAGAGGTAGTCACGGAACCGTTCTGTGATAGCCCATTTCAGCGCGAGGAATTCCAGTTTACCAGAATGTAGCTTGTAATTTCTTTCTGCTGCTGTTAAGGTTCTTGATCCATATGCTATCACTCTGAGTACCCCCTCTTGCCGTTGGTACAAAACCGCACCTAAGCCATCTTCAGAAGCATCTACGTGAAGCACAAAGGGCTTCTCCAAATCTGGGTATGCCATAACAGGTGGGTTGGTCAGCTGATCCACAATTTGGTTCAGTATCTCTTTGTGGGAGGAGGTCCACTGAACTGGATGGGAAGGTGGTAACTGGGCTGATTTGCGGCTACACCCCTTTTTCTTTTGGTTTTGCTTCACCTCAGATTTTGGCTTGGCTAACAGTTCATAAAGGGGCTTGGCTGTCCTGGAGAAATCTGGGATGTAGGATCTATAATAGCTAAGGAAACCCATTAGTTTTCTCACCTCTCGCACAGTGGTTGGTGTCTCGTGCTTCAGTGCTTGAACTGCTTCTGTTTCCTTAGGATTCATCCTGTATCCCTCTGCAGAAATCACACGACCCACATAACAGACCTCACTTTTGAAAAAGTCACATTTTTTTGGTCTCAGCTTTATGCCACACTCTCGCTGCCTCCTGAGCACCTGTCTTACATTTTGGATGTGTTGATCGAAGTCAGGACTAAAGACCAATACATCATCCAAATACGGGACACACACTTCATCTCTGAGGTCTCCCAAGCATCCTTCCATATAGCGTTGGAAAAAGGCAGGGGCATTCGTAAGCCCGAATGGGATCCTCACCCACTCGTAGAGTCCCCATGGCGTTATGAATGCAGTGCAGGGTCTGCTTTTCTCACTCATGAAGCCCTGATGGTATGCTTTTCCCTGGTCCAGCACCGTGAACCAGGAGTTGCCTCCCAGGTTTTCCAGAATCTCTTGTATCCTCGGGATGGGATGACGGTCAGGCAGTGTTTTCCCATTCAGTAGCCTGTAGTCTATACATAGCCGCAGACTCCCATCCTTCTTCCTGACACATACCACAGGTGAAGAGTATGAAGAACAGGATTTCTGGATCCAGCCTCGGTGGAGTAGGTCCTGTATGTGCGCTTTAACTTCCTGATAGAGATGTCTGGGGATCGCATTATATGTTCTTTGAACAGGCACATTGTCTTTTAGCTGTATCTCCATCTCCAAATCTTTAATGCACCCTGTATCCCAGTCATCCTTAGCAAAAACATCACACTCTTCCCTGAGCATCTGCTGTACCTGCTGTCGTTGGTCCTCAGATAGATGGCTCAGGTCCACGGGTGGGTCCCATGGCTCACCTCGTAGCTCTCCACTTGACTGCTGTGTGGGTGGAGCAGCACAGCTGTGTGGTGTCTGCGGAGTCTGTTCATCAGCCAGTTTTGTCTGCAATGGGTAGATGGCATCCACACTGTACAACAGGCCAAGTGTGGTGCGACTGTGTAGCACAATGTCATTATCAGTCACATTCTCAACAGTCACTTCAATGTTTTCATGATCTCCTGGAGGGAGCTTAATCAGCTGTGCTCTAATGGCAAGACCAGATGGCCAGGGTGCTTCAAGGTTTGGCTCTAGCACTACGTGTGATGCACCCACCATACTCTTGTTTAGTCGGCCGCACTGCACCCCCATCACTTTGTTACGGGGGATGGTCACTGGTTGTCTACCCACTCTGGCTACATGGGGCTGATTTTCAAGCTTTGGCTTTTTCAAAACAGATAAAACAGCCTTTGCAGTTCTGTGACCTACCTCCAGTGCTGAGCAAAGTCTCTTAACCATATGACCGGATCGCATGCAGTCTTCATGTGTGTCATTGGTCAGGGCTAATTCCTCAATCACATTAAAGCCGATTATTGGGCGTTCCATATCGTGGCTTGCCACCAGGATGGGGACCAGGACAGGTTTGTCGCTCATTCCAGCTACAGCATCTTTAGCTAAAGTCACTTCAATCCCCATCCATCCCTGATATGGGATGTCAGTTCCATTTGCCGCTGAAAGCTCTAACGATCCATCTTCAAGCAGCTCAGTCACCGGTCTGACTTCCACATCTGGCAAATGTTTTCTTTTCCAGCCCATTCCCACTACTGATACCTGTGAGCCCGTGTCCCACAATATTGTAGTGTCCACTCCTCCTAGGGAGGCTCGAACTAGACACCTCCTCCCGACCAGTTTTGCAGTTTGCAATTGTTTACCAGTGAGAGGTGCTCCTAGACTGAGAAGATCTGCTTTCTCTGCGCTTTCAGTGGGACAGTGCAGGATTTCAATTTTGCTTGTGCTAGCTCTTACGTTTTTCATTCGGCAACCTGCTGCCCAGTGCTCAGTACTGCTGCACTTGTAGCAATGAGCACACCTTCCATCAGGATTGGACTCTTGACATTTTTGACATTTTCGGCTGTTCCCAGTCTTAGGTTGGGTTCTGTATTTTCCGTTTGGCTCTCCATTCGCTCTTTGTTGAGACTGCGGGCTCTGCTGAAGGGTTGCAATGTGTGTTGTGAGGTTCTGAATAGCTTCACATATGGCTCTGTTACCTTGATCCACTTTGTCCATGAGTGTATCACGTTTATTTGCTTCCCCACCTTTGTTCTTGTTGGGTTTAGACACATGTTCGCATTCAGCTCCTTCATTTTCCTCATTAATTGCTGCCACACTGATCATTTTGGTTTTGGTGTGGTTAACAGCTTGTTTCTCCATTTCCATTTCCAGACTGTATGCAGCAGTCATTTTCTCCAGAAGAGCTTCATCAGTCACTTTGGGGGTTTGTAAGTGTGGTTTCATGTCTGTTCGAATGGTGTCATCACGAAGACCAGTCATCACTGTTTGAAGGAACTGGTTTTGAATTAGTTCTGCACTGTACTTCAGACCAGACTTGACTCTTTCTGAGGCAAGGACAGTTTGTTGTCTCATGTCCATGGCTCGCATCAGAAACTGTATGGGCGTCTCTTTAGGTTCCTGAACTGCACGTGTGAGGGAATGATACAGCTCAGTGGAATCTTTTTCAATGTAGTGGGTCCGCAGGATTTGTCTGAGGGCTTGCAGCGTCAGGTCTATCCTACTCTCTAAATAACTTTTTAGTTTTGTTCCAGGAGCTATTGCTTGAATAACAGCTTCGACAACTTCTTCCTCATCATATCCTTTTTTCAGTGCCTTTAGAATCTGTCTTTCCAGACTTGAGTATGTTAATTTGTCCCTTTGATTTGGCTCCCCAATCTGTCCAGTTATTTTTAACTTTCTTCTATACAGCGGGTGGACAAAGGAGACATTTTGGCTAGCTATAGCAGCTGTTGCATTCATGGTCAAGTCACTCTCCCTTTGTCCCTCTACATCACTGGGTGCAATTTCATTTTCGGCCACAGGGTGGCGCTTCTGGATGACATTTTGAGGCAAGGGTACTTCACTGTACTCACATTTCTCTTTTAATTCGTCGATTTGGTCATTGAGTTTCAGCAAAACAGACATTCCTTCATCTTCTCTTGAGGTAATATCTTCTCCCTCTATATACTGAAGAATACACCTTCTCAACTTACGTGCTACGTCGCTGTCACGTTCATCTACAGTTAGGCTGAGGGCTGTACACACATCCTTCAGGTCCTGTGCTTTCAGACTCAACAACTTTTCTTCTATCTCAGCCACCAGGCTTTCCCAGTCAGATGACATCTGTTGCACTTCGGCCATGATCAAAACGTTTTACCTTCTTCCTCGGGGCTCTTGGAGTCTGTAGCCTTGGTTAGCAGCTAGTGCTAGCTCGCACCGAGTCCGCATCTGTCGCTCTCTCTCGTCTTGCTTCGCGGTGAAGAAAACACTTCAACCGGGCGGAAACACCAAGTTTATGTTGCCCTCTTAAAAAGACAGGATTCCATCTTCAGTTCAGCAACTTTTTTTATTCCCGATTCTCTGAATGACTCCACAAAGCAGGCACAAACATGAGCACAGATGAACGAGAGAAAGTAACAAAAAAAACATTCACCAGAGGTCGCGCCGCTCACCAACCTCGCGATAGTTGATGACATCAGATCCTGAACTGTGACCCCATAGTAGCAACATTAATCACAGTAATATTTGGCATAACATCAAAATTAAATAGAAATGTAAAATATTTACCTATTGTTTAAATCTGTTACTGCCAACTAAATTATTGAAAATACAAATAAGATTAAAAGGGATCTTTCAAGGTCGCAACACGTACACAGCGCATAACTTACAATTATTCTCATCTCTAGTCACTAGTATCTAAAGGTTAAGATAGTGTTACATATACTATTGTACTA
This sequence comes from Archocentrus centrarchus, assembly GCF_007364275.1. Lineage (NCBI taxonomy): Eukaryota > Metazoa > Chordata > Actinopteri > Cichliformes > Cichlidae > Archocentrus > Archocentrus centrarchus. The sequence goes on along the minus strand of NC_044349.1, from coordinate 25,511,448 downwards.
CTACCTAAAGTTATCTAAAGGAACATTCACAGAAAGCTGCATAATTAGTGCAAATGATTCCAAATAACCAGCGTAACAGCCAGCCAGAGATCTGATAAACAATACTCTAAAGTGTCCACAAGAGGTCTCTCTCACATCTCTCACTGCATATGGCTGCACATGGCTACCTGTAACAGCATACATGGATTACATGGCTACCAACCAGCACAGTACTGTGAAAGTCACATTACCTGTTTGCAACTAGTCTAACTGAAGTCATGCTATGCACAGAGAATATGAGTTCTGCCATTCAACAAGAGATCAAAAAGAATGAACAAACTACAACAAATACCTCAGATAGTGAAGTCTACATATTTGTAAGCTATTTTTAACCAGAGAAATGTAATAACTTTTTTTTTTTATCATCTGTAGCAATAAATAAGATAATACTTAAGAGTTTCATGTACTCACAACTTAATGGGTGGTGAGCTACTGCAGTACTCTGCAGTACTTGTATTTCTTGTATTATTCTTGTATTGCATTGTATTGACTGCTTTGCTTTGTTACACTGAGCTTGTGTAGAATGCATGTGCAGGGACTTAAAACTCCTTTAGGTATGCTTGATCATGCCAGACTGAGTTAGAGCAAAGAAGATTTCTCTGCTCTAATTCAGTAATTTTGTGATCATCCACTTTGTCTTCCGCCATCTTCTGGGCCTTTTAGAATTGATAAGCTGGCTTGTGCATGTCTATTTAAGAATGTACCAAACTGCTGATTTGATCAAGCTTAAGCTTTTTGCTATGAGTCAGATAGGTTCATTTTGGTTTGTCAGCCCATGGATGGCTTCCTTCACTTGCACACACATCTTTTGGGACCTAATATTGAGAGTTCCTGTGAACAGTTACGAAATGCAAGTTAAACTTTTAGAATCAGCTCCATATTTTTTATCTGCTTAGTTTGTCATGAAATAATGAGTGAAGAAGTCTCACTTGGCCATGAACCTGCTTATCAGCTAATTGTCAAACTACTTGCCATCCTCTGAAAATGGGTGATTATGTACAAAAATGGCTGTAATCACCCAACACACAACGCTGGCACAACTGAGTAGTGCTTGTTGCATGAATTCATTAATCTGGCAGGGAGCAAACCAGGGTGATTTCAATACAGTGAAGTTTTAAAGAACTGTAGCATTTCTGTATTTTTGTATTCACACTTTTTTTTATGAAGTCTCACCAACAACCATCAACATTCTGAATAGACATGGCTTCCTCTTAATCAGTTATCACATCTTGTACCAAAAGTTTCACAGCTTAAAAATCTTCATTACAGTAATGTTAGAAAAAAATGCTTCAGTATGTGAATGGTTGGAGTTGACAGTCCACAAAAGAAAATATCATCATAGTCAGCAGCAGCTGGGTACATTCTTTAACCTCCTGCGACTTCAGCTCCTGTTTGCAATGCATTTTTAATTTCTCCTAGATATCTGTGATTAGATGGACCTGATATGTATATAAATTAAGCTTCCTCTTTGAACAGGATGTTGTATTTTGTTACATATTTTTGTGAAAAAAAGTCCTCAGATGTGGACAGTGGGATTATTTGGAGCATAACCCAGCAAAGTCAACATGGCTTAACACAATCTAAAACACTACTGAGCAGAATGAAGTATAAGGTGCAGCAAAGCCAAAATGTAATGTCTCCATATGTGGTCGCAGGGTCTCAGGAGGATATATAACAATAAAAGGGAAGCACGGTGGTGTGGTGGTTAGCACTGTTGCCTCACAGCAAGAAGGTCCTAGGTTTGATTCCACCTTGGTCGGGGGCCTTGCTGTGTGGAGTTTGCATGTTCTCCCTGTGTTTGCGTGGGTTTTCTCCGAGTACTCTGGTTTCGTCCCACAGTCCAAAGACATGCAGTTACTGGGGTTAGGTTAATTGGTGATTCTAAATTGTCCATAGGTGTGAATGTGAGTGTGAGCGGTTGTCTGTCTCTCTGTGTTAGCCCTGCAACAGGCTGGCAACCTGTACAGCAGGGGTGGGCAATTCCAGACCTCGAGGGTCGGTGTCCTGCAGGTTTTAGATGTGTCCTTGATCCAACACATCTGAATTAAATGGCTGAATTACGAATACGAATACCTTTATTAGTCCCACAATAGGGAAATTACAGTTTCATAGGGCTGCCAGGAGGCCTGCTATGACTACCCTTCACTGTTAGGCCTGTTTGCGTTGGTGTCACATGACCATGTGTAGGAATGTTATGTTCAGTGATGAGGTCAGATTCTGGATCATTTTGGATCATCGATTCAAAGTTTGTGGTGAAGACACAGACAATGATATGCTGAGTGCTACACCAATAGGTTAACAGCTTTTGGTGGAGGCATTATGATGGTGTGGGGTGGCATCTCCCTCACTGGAAAAACAAGGCTTGTCATCATTGGAGGCAGTCTCAATGCAGAGCTAGAGATCCTGCAACCAGTGGCAATCCCATTTGTCCACAGTCTGGGACTGAACTCTATCTTCCAAGATGACAACTGTCACCCCCACAGAGTGGGGTTTATCAGAGACTACCTCCAGAATTTGGGAGTGGAAGGGATGAAATGTCCTGACCTCAACCCCACTGAACACTTGTGGGATCAGCTTGGGCATGCTGTTTGTGCCAGAGTGACCACTGACTGACTTGTGACAAATGCTGGTTGAAGAATGGGATGCCATCCCACAGCAGTGTGCGACCTGGTGACCAGCATGAGAAGGTGCCAGGCTGTTGTGGCTGTGTATGGTTCTTCCACATGCTACTGAGGCCCCTGTTTGTTAAATGAATGAATAGTTAAATTGCCAGTATGTCTTCTTTCTTTAGACTTCAATCATCTAATCCAATAAACAACACCAAACAAGAGTCAATAGCAGAATAAGCTGTTTGGCATCGGCGGAGAAAATTTGCCATGTTTATTCATATACTGTTTGAATTTCAACTAAATTGAGTGTGACTAGAAAGGTGCTATTTATAAGTGTTTATAACACTCAGAGAATTTCACAATTCAGACAGAGGAAATGGTTTCTGATATTAATCTATGTTTCCTGATAATTACAAACAGGATGCAAAAATATTTCCAAGTGTGTAACTAAACTGAGACTCAAACTGAATTCTAGTTGGTTCTTCAACTGATAAAATTTTACTCTTTATAATAAGCTAAAAGAGTTTTGTCTGAATTCTGAAAGGGGCTGTCAATTCACTCCTGATTACCGTACTATCATGGATAAGTTGACTGCTTATCAGCATGTTAAAACGACCCTCAGGCCATTAAGAAATGTCCTGGTGAGCAGTCTGCCACTGGGTTAGTTGTAATATTTGAGAATACTGTTGAAATTACAAACATGAACATGTGAGGTGAGCGATTTAGCCTTAAATGGGCAAGTGAAGCTGGAAAAATCAAAAACTCTACTGATAACGATGGCGCTTTCAATAGTGTTCGCTAATCAGAGCAGCCCACGACAGCAGGTAGGGTAATAATCCTTTCTATCATTATTATTTGATGGGAATCAGAATAAAGTTATCTCGATAAACATAACTTTTAATGTTCTCTAGTGCTGCTGATTTTTCTTATTTCTTATATTCTTCCATATAGTAATTAGTAGTGAGGCTAAGTTAAGTAAGTGTCAACCACAACCTTCATCGTTTTGAACACACGTGGCTTCCTGCTAATCTGTTATCATATGAATCTGTGTACCCAAAGTTTCACAACATATCATTCACAGTAATGTTTGCAAAAATGTTTTCTTGAAGCCATGTGCACCGTTTCTTGCAAACATACACCCCCGTGCATGCCATTAGGTTTGCATTCAAGCCAATGAACAATAATTTAAAGAATGATTACGATATATGACACTAAATATACTAAATAAAATAGGATCATCCTGTCAGAAGATTATAACAGCATGACATTTGCAACCACCCAGTTTGAACGCACAGAGCATGTCGTCCTGTTAATCTGCTAATATATATGTATGTAAAGCCAAAGGTTTCATGCCGTATATTTCACAGTAATGTTTGCAGATGCTTTCTGAAACGCTAGAGTTTTAAATACCAGTGGTATGGAAGCTATGAGTAATGTATCCTTTTACTTAAAAACACACACACACACACACACACACACACACACACACACACACACACACACACACACACACACACACACACACACACACACTGACACAAACTTAGAGAAGACCTTTGGGTATGCGGTTTCACAAGTCAAACAGGAAATAGGGAGAGTAATCTATACTTCCTGACAATTACAAAAAAGGTGATGCACAGATGCACAAATATTTCCACGTGTGGCTTAGCCAGATACACAAGACTGAGAAACAAACTGAATCTAAGTTGACTCACTAACTAAAAAAAATGAAATTATGAGGAAAAAATAGAGGAAACTTGGATTTAAAAATCCCCAAAATTAAAGGCTTGAAGTTTATGTGGGCCGAGAAGGGGGAAAAAAAATACACCAATAACTAATGAAAGCACTAGTTGGTGTAGATTTACAACAAAAAGATGTTTTCACCATGTGCATGCAAATTAAATGTAATGTCATAACATACAACTGTTCAATTAAATAGTGATTTAATTGAACAGTTAAACATAGTTGAGCAAACATGCAGAAACTGCATTTCTCTACAACTCTCCTATAAGAGAAACACAGTACCTTAAGAATTTGGCCTGTTGTCTTTTTTTTTTTTTTTATTACTTTTCTGACACCTAAAACACAAATCCTTCAGTGTTCTTAAACATGTAACTCATGAAAAACAATGAGTGCTACTACTGTTTTTTTTAAGGGTTTATTATATCAATATAAAACATATAAAGACTCAAACCGGGATGGGGCCCAACAAAATAATCCCAGAGTGGGGAATCAAGTACAGTGAACAGTATCAGACATTGTTTACAAAAGCTAGAGGCATGTCATTAGCTCTAATCATATATCTCCAAAGAGTTGCTGTGTAAAAAATAAAAGCTGGAATCTAGAAAACAGATCAAATGTTTAAACTGAGACAATGTATATGTCATGGTCCTGGGCCATGTGCCCAGCGTTTTGTTTAGTTCTGTTTCTACTGAGTTTTGTTATATCCTAGTTTGCTTTGGTTTTGATTATTCATCTTAGTTTCCAGTCTTGTTAGTTTTAGTTTACTTCCTGTTGTTCCTGCCTCCCTCTGTCCTGAGTCTGAGTGTTTCCTGTTTTACTTTGATAGTCCTGTGTTCCTGGTGCTTTGTGTTTAGTTTTGCTTCCCCTTGTCTCGTCTCATCAGCTTTGCCCCTCACCTGTTGCTTGTTCCCTGATTACCGTGTGTGTGTTAAAGTGCTCAGTCTGTGTCTGTTCCTTGTTGTGTTGTCGTCTATGTTTTCTCTGCTGTGTGTCACCGTGCCTGTTTGTTTTTTAGTTCTGGCTCCTGCCCAGATCTGTACAGCTCCATTCTTTCATCATCATCTCTCAATAAACCACCTTTCATTTACATCTGCCTGTGAGTCCTGCCTTTTGGGGTCTACATGCTCCTGCCACACAGCACATCATGAAAGTCTAATTTTAAGAAAAAAGAAGGTAATTTTGAATCTGATGGCAACAACACATCTCCAAAAAATTGGGACAGGGCCATCTTTACCACTGTGTAGCATCCTGTAAGTAAATGGGAACCAGTTGCTGGAATTTTAGGAGAGCAATATTGCCCCATTGTTGTCTGATATAACAGTGGGGCAAGATTCTAGCTGCTCAACAGTCCTAAGTCTTTGCTGTATTTTTTGTTTGATGCCCCAAATATTTTCAGTTGGTAAAAAGTTTGGACTTGTTTAATATGCAAGACTTTCCCTGAAAAAAAGACACCATCTGAATGGGAACATATGCTACTCTAAAACCTGTATATATGTTTCAGTATTGATAGTACCTTTCTAGATATGGAGGCTGCCAATTCCATAGCCACTAATGCACCTCCATATCATCTGTCAGGCTTTTTGGACTGACCACTGATAACAAGCTGAATGGTCCTTGTCCACTGTGTTATGGAGTACACAGCTTCCAGGTTTTCCAAAGAGTTTCAAAACAGCTCTTGCCTCAGTCCACTTTAAATGCGATTTTTCCCGAAGAAGTCCCGTTTTCATATGATGTTCACATATGGCTTTTTCTTTGCATGATAGAGCTTTAACCTGCATTTGTGGATGGCACAGCAAACAGTGTTCACACACAGTGATTTCTGGAAGTGTTCCTGAGCCCATGACATGATTTGCATGACAGATTCATGCCTCTTTTTAATGATGTGCCACATGAGGATCTGACAATCCCTGGCATTCAGTATTCATTTTTCAGCCTTGCCCCTTTCATGCAGAGATGTCTCCAGATGATAAAATCTAATTCAATGAGTTAATATTTTTCATAAATAGCCAGTGTGCTCATAAGACTGGTCCCAAGCTGATCTACTATGGTACAGAAAGAAAGTGAAACACAGTAGAGGTAATCTTGAAGCAAGTTTTTTTTAATAATGTTATGGAGAAGAACGCTGTGTCAGACAGGATCATGAGTTTCAAGAAATCAAAGGGGTGATGTTGAATGTTGTCAGTGTGTGTGCCCCGCAGGCTGGATGTCAGGTTAAGGGAAGAGAGCTGATGAGAATGTGTTGGTTAGGTATGGCGTTAAAGAGAGAAATGCTGAAGGACAGATGGTAGTGAACTTTTCCAAAAAGATGGAAATAACTGTGGTGAACACATATTTCAGACAGAGGGAAGAACATAGAGTGAGAGTAATCAAGAAGAGGAAGTGAGTGAAGGCAGAGGCAAGGATTAAATGGTGGAAGTTAAAAAAGAAAGAATGTTGCACAGAGTTCAAGAAGGCGCTGAGACAGGCTCCAGACAACTGGGAAAGTACAGCTGCAGTGCTGATGAAAGCTGTCAAGAAAATAGTACACAAAGGAAGAGGTTAGCAGAGAAAAAGTAGGATAGTCAGGTAGATGAAGAAAGTAGACAGAAGTACTGAGAGTCTAGGTGTACAGCAAAGAGAGAGAGGTAGCAAAGGAAAAGCTTATAGTTAGTAATATGTGAGGCAGAGAGATCAAGCTGGAAAGGTGCCCTGGGGTATTTCACTCTGTCACACCAACCCTCTGCCTGTTCTCCTTCAATACATCCACGAATCTGTGTTCTTCCTCTTTTCCTCCTGCCTGGCTGCTCCATATTCCACATCTTTTGTCCAGTATATCTACCATGCCACCTATGTAATCATTTATATTCCTGTCCTTCCTGGTCACTCCCTTTGAAGATCTTAAATGATTAATGTAAAGAACCATTTGATTATAATCCATCAGATTTTCCTTCTCCTCATGTTAGAGTTGGTATATTCATTAGTCTGCTAACTCAGGGAGTCTGTCTGAATTCTTACCAGCTTTCTTTCCTGGCTTCAAACAGACTAAACTTCATTAACAGCATCTCTTTTATAGTCTTACTGCTTAAAGTTCACACCTCTGCTGCTGTTCAGTGCATTTCCTCCTGTCACACTCAGTGCTGTGTTGCTTTCTGTCTGTATTGTGTGTTTAACCACTTCATACTTTCCATACTTTTAGAAAAATCAGCTGCTCTGTATAATTGTGATTGGTCAGATGCTGCCAATGCCACCCCTTTCATGTGAACATACAGGGGAAACCATGGGTTAACTTAGTGAGTTGTTAAGCAGCTTTGTGTGCTTATTTTGGTTGCAAATTTTAGGCTAAGTGAATCTAGATAACAAGAAGATACCCATAGTGGGCTGAAACCACTTTGTAGAACAGGGCTCTGGTGGACTTGAGCTGGCTTATTGTTCACTTGCCCATTTTATTTGTGGCTATCACAGTTTACGTGTTTTCCTTTTATTTTAACATGCATATGGTGTATATATGTACCTTCCTCTCCTTCTGCAGAGTTATGAAACATATTTGTCTATTTCAGCTTGAATAAATCTATAGTAGTTTTATCTGGAATGTATACTGTTGATGTTAAACATCTGGAATGTTAGGCCGAGCTGTGTGTGTGTGTGTGTGTGTGTGTGTGTGTGTGTGTGTGTGTGTCTTTTATCCCCATCCTTCTGTAGTCCCTGCACTGCTGGTATCATAGTTCCCCTGCAGTCTGTGCACTGCTATCTGTTTTAGGCCTATCGATGGTATGCCAAAGTATCTTATTTTGTTCAAGGTTTTAATTAACCCCTTAACTGGCAGCAAATAAAATCACCTGAAAAAACTACATAACACCCTCTGGTTATTATTGGCTCTGAACAACCCATTTCATAGCCTATTAATCGGCTGCGTCTGGTCCGCGGGCCGAATGAAGTGCATTTATATGGCAGGCTAGACCCGCCCATTTTGACTGACACCTCATTCGGCCAATCATGTTAAGAAATGGGTTTCCCAGAGCCAATAATACTCAGAGGGCGTCACGTAGCTTTGTCAGGTGATTTGGTGCAGCCAGTTACATGATTGGCCGAATGACGTGTCAATAAAAATGGGAGGGTCTAGCCTGCCATATAAAAGGGACTACAAACGGCCCGTCACCGGGCCCTTGCCAGTTAAGGGGTTAAGCTATTTTATGTCTTTTTAATGTTGATAATTTTTAATGGTTCAAAGTTATATTTACATTTGAAACCATGTCTATTTCCCAGGTGTTTTTTTTTTTAAACCTGCAACAAGTTTTGTTTGCTATTATAATAGTTAACTTTTGATTTCCTGGGGGTTAAAAATACCACAGGTGGCGCCTGTCACAATAAAACTATTAACTTTTCCTGACAACACTGGCTGTTGTGGTCTGACAGGATCAGCTCTTTTAGCCAGTGATACTGCCTGTCTCACATCCATCCATCCATCCATCCATCCATCCATCTTCTGCCCATCGTTTTCAGGTGGGGCTGGAGCAATAATTTTTTTTTGTGTATGATTTACATTTTTATTTAATTTTTCCATGGACAATTTTTTTTGGTTTGTTTTTCAGTCCTAATTTTATCAACAGTTCTATGATAGTATTAAAATCATTTTCCTTTGGGGCTACATCGTTAAAAACTCTTTTAAGAGTTTTTAACGATCTGCTTTTAACTGTGGACTCTGGTAGTCCTGCAGTTTTAGTACTTCTAGATCTGTCAGCTGCCTTTGACACTGTGGACCACGAGATCCTTCTATCCCGCCTAGAACATGAAATTGGCATTAAAGGCACGGTTCTGACTTGGTTCAGATCTTATCTTACTGATAGAAGTTTCTCTGTCCATCTAGGAAACTGTTTTTCTACCACAGCAAAGCTTTCTTGTGGAGTGCCTCAGGGGTCCATTCTGGGCCCAATTCTTTTCTCATTGTATATGTTGCCTCTAGGGTCGATTTTTAGGAAACATAATATTTGTTTCCACTGTTTTGCTGACGACATCCAGGTGTATATGCCCATCAAACTGAACAGCAGAGATCCATGGGAACCCCTGCTGAACTGTCTAAGTGACATCAAGTCCTGGATGAGAAACAATTTCCTAAATCTTAATGAAAGCAAAACCGAGGTCATATGCTTTGGTAAATTTGACCCCTCAAGCTACTCCTCTGGCACTCCGAGTCATTTGGCTCCTCACTGTCGTGATGCTGTGAAAAATCTGGGTGTCATTTTAGATAGTAGTTTTAAAATGGAGAAGCAAGTAAGTGCTGTTACCAAAATCAGTTTTTACCAACTCAGAGTCATTGCCAAGGTAAAACCTTATCTCCCGCAGCAGGACCTGGAAAAAGTTATTCATGCTTTTATTACTTCCCGCCTGGACTACTGTAATTCTCTGTACTTTGGCATAGATCAATCATCTGTGCGCCGCCTGCAGGTAGTCCAGAATGCGGCAGCTCGTCTTTTAACCGGTTTAAAAAAGCATGAACACATTACCCCAGTCCTGTCATCCCTTCACTGGCTCCCTGTCCGTTTTAGAATCGATTTTAAGATTTTATTGCTTACTTTTAAAGCCTTAAACGGACTGGCACCTTTGTATCTGTCTGAGCTGCTTCACTGTCACACCCCTGTAAGAGCTCTGAGGTCATCGAACCAGCTGCTCTTACAGAGGCCTAAAACTAGACTAAAACAGAGAGGTGATCGAGCTTTTGCAGCAGCAGCACCAAAGCTATGGAACGATCTATCTCTCCATATCCGCACAGCTCAGACGATACACACATTTAAATCTCTATTAAAAACACATTTCTTTTCCTTGGCATTTGGCTGCAGTGCTACCTCCTTTTAGATGATTGTTTTATGGTATTTTATGGTACTTGTTTTAAACGTTTTAATTTTTAATTTTCTTATGTTATTTATTGTTCTTAATGTTTTTATTTATTTATTTTTATTTTTTCTCCTCCGTGAATCGCCACCTTATCGTGGTGGAGGGGTTTGTGTGTCCCAGTGATCCCAGGAGCTATGTTGTCTGGGGGCTTGTCCCCCTGGCAGGGTCTCCCATGGCAAACTGGTCCTGGGTGAGGGTCCAGACAAAGAGCGGTTCAGAAGACCCTTATGAGTGAAAAAACAAGGGAACAGTTTACCCTGCCCGGGATAGGGTTACCGGGGCCCCACCCTGGAGCCAGGCCTGGGGAGGGAGCTCGAGGGAGAGCGTCTGGTGGCCAGGCATTAGCCCGTGGTGCTTGGCCGGGCGCAGCCCGAAGAGGTTACATGGGCCCGCCCTCCTGCAGGCCCACCACCCGCAGGAGGTGTCGTAGGGGTCGGGTGCAATGTGTGTCGGGCGGTGGCCGAGGGCGGAGGCCCTGGCGGACCGATCCCCGGCTATCGAAACTGGCTGTTGGGACATGGAATGTCACCTCTCTGGTGGGGAAGGAGCCTGAGCTAGTGCGTGAGGTTGAGAGATACCAGCTAGACATAGTTGGGCTCACCTCAACGCATGGCCTGGGCTCTGGAACCAGTCTCCTGGAGAAGGGCTGGACTCTGTTCCAGTCTGGAGTTGCCCTCGGTGAGAGGCGGCGAGCTGGGGTGGGTATTCTTGTATCCCCCCGGCTTGCTGCCTGTATGTCGGAGTTTTCACCGGTGGACGAGAGGGTAGTTTCCCTGCGCCTTCGGGCTGGGGAACGGGTCCTGACTGTTGTTTGCGCTTATGCGCCGAATGACAGTTCAGGGTACCCACCCTTTTTGGAGTTGCTGGGTGGGGTGCTGGAGAGTGCTCCATCTGGTGACTCCATAGTCTTGCTGGGAGACTTCAACGCTCACGTGGGCAATGACAGTGAGACCTGGAGGGGCGTGATTGGGAGGAACGGCCTGCCCGATCTGAACCCGAATGGTGTTTTGTTATTGGACTTCTGTGCAAACCACAGTTTGTCCATAACAAACACCGTGTTCGAACACAAGGATGTCCATAAGTGCACATGGCACCAGGACACCCTAGGTCGCAGGTCGATGATCGATTTTGTAATCGTATCATCAGATCTGCGGCCGTATGTTCTGGACACTCGGGTGAAGAGAGGAGCTGAGCTGTCAACTGATCACCACCTGGTGGTGAGTTGGATCAGGTGGCGGGGGAAGATGCTGGACAGACCTGGCACACCTAAACGTATTGTGAGGGTGCGCTGGGAACGCCTGGCAGAAGCCCCAGTCCGGGAGATCTTCAACTCCCACCTCCGGCAGAACTTCGACAGCATTCCGAGGGAGGCTGAGGACATTGAGTCCGAATGGACCATGTTCCGCACCTCCATTGTTGAGGCTGCTGCTCAGAGCTGTGGCTGCAAGGTGGTTGGTGCCTGTCGTGGTGGTAACCCCCGAACCAGATGGTGGTCACCGGAGGTGAAGGGAGCCATCAAGCTGAAGAAAGAGTCCTATCGGGCTTGGTTAGCCTGTGGGACTCCGGAGGCAGCTGACAGGTATCGACAGGCCAAGCGGAATGCAGCTCGGGTAGTGGCCAAAGCAAAAACTCGGGTGTGGGAGGAGTTTGGTGAGGCTATGGAAAAAGACTTTCGGACGGCATCGAAGCGATTCTGGCAAACCGTCAGGCGACTCAGGAGGGGAAAGCAGTGCTTCACTCACACTGTTTATAGTGCGGGGGGGGTGCTGCTGACTTCAACTGAGGCTATAGTCGGACGGTGGAAGGAATACTTCGAGGACCTTCTGAATCCCACTGACACGCCTTCTGTAGTGGAAGCAGAGTCTGGGGATGAGGGGGATGACTTGACCATCACTGGGGGTGAGGTCACTGAGGTAGTTAAACAACTCCTTGGTGGCAGAGCCCCTGGGGTGGACGAGATTCGCCCTGAGTTCCTGAAGGCTCTGGATGTTGTAGGGCTGTCTTGGTTGACACGCCTCTGCAACATCGCGTGGAGATCTGGGGCAGTGCCATTGGATTGGCAGACCGGGGTGGTGGTCCCCATCTTTAAGAAGGGAGACCGGAGGGTGTGCTCCAACTTTCGGGGGATCACACTCCTCAGCCTCCCCGGTAAGGTCTATGCCAGGGTGCTGGAAAGGAGGGTGCGTCCGTTAGTCGAACCTCGGATTCAGGAGGAACAATGCGGTTTTCGTCCTGGTCGTGGAACGCTGGACCAGCTCTTTATCCTCTCAAGGATATTCGAGTGTGCGTGGGAGTTTGCCCAACCAGTCTACATGTGCTTTGTGGACTTGGAGAAGGCATTCGACCGTGTTCCTCGGGGTGTTCTTTGGGAGGTTCTGCGGGAGTATGGGGTGTCTGGCCCATTGTTGCGGGCCATTCAGTCCTTGTACAACCACAGTGAGAGCTTGGTCCGTATAGCCGGTAATAAGTCGGATTTGTTTCCTGTGGGTGTTGGACTCCGTCAGGGCTGCCCTTTGTCACCGATTCTGTTCATAATTTTTATGGACAGAATTTCTAGGCGTAGCCAGGTGGCGGAAGGCTTCTTCCTTGGTGGCCTCAGAGTCTCATCTCTGCTTTTTGCAGATGATGCGGTTCTGTTGGCTTCATCAGGGGGGGGCCTCCAGCTCGCAGTGGAACGGTTCGCAGCCGAGTGTGAAGCGGCTGGCATGAGAATCAGCACCTCTAAGTCTGAGGCCATGGTCCTCAGCCGGAAAAGGGTGGAGTGCCATCTCCGGCTCAGGAACGAGTTCTTGCCTCAAGTGGAGGAGTTTAAGTATCTCAGGGTCTTGTTCACGAGTGATGGGCGAAGGGAACGGGAGATCGACAGGCGGATCGGGGCTGCTTCTGCAGTGATGCGGACGCTGCACCGGTCCGTCGTGGTGAAGAGGGAGCTTAGCGTAAAAGCGAAGCTCTCGATTTACCGGTCGATCTACGTTCCTACCCTCACCTATGGTCACGAGCTTTGGGTAGTGACCGAAAGAATAAGATCGCGAATACAAGCGGCAGAAATGAGTTTCCTTTGAAGGGTGGCTGGCCTCTCCCTTAGAGATAAGGTGAGGAGTGCGGCCATCCGGGAGGGGCTCAGAGTAGAGCCGCTGCTCGTCCACATCGAAAGGAGCCAGTTGAGGTGGCTCGGGCATCTGATTAGGATGCCTCCTGGCCGCCTCCTGGGTGAGGTGTTCCGGGCATGTCCCACCGGGAAGAGGCCCCGTGGTAGACCCAGGACACGCTGGAGAGATTATGTATCTCGGCTGGCCTGGGAACGCCTTGGGGTCCCTCCGGATGAGCTGGAGGAGGTGGCTGGGGAGAGGGAAGCTTGGGCTTCTCTGCTTAGGCTTCTGCCCCCGCGACCCGGCCCCGGATAAGCGGAAGAAAATGGATGGATGGATGGATTTTTATTTTATTATTTTATTTATTTATTTATATATTTTTATTTTTATTTAGTATAGTCCTTGGGGTTACAGATCTTGTACAGCACTTTGGTCAACGTCGTTGTTTTAAATGTGCTTTATAAATAAACTTGACTTGACTTGACTTGACTTGACATGACTTCTGTGAGAGTCACAGTACTCACCCTGACGTGTTAACAGAGATTTACAAAGCAATGTAATAAATCAGCTGTAACGCCATAAAAAATATGACTGTCAGGCTCTGATGGTGAGAGCTCCTCTATTCACAAATGGGGTTACATCATTCACATATGCAGATAACACAAACCCCTCCTCACTCTGTTATAAGGAAGTGCTGAATGACTGATGCTGTCAGTGAAATCTCCCACTGCTCTTCAGTAGCTCACCCTGACTGATCTCACCATGGTTACCCACCTTAACCTGATGGTACTGGTACTTGTGCTGACTCTTCAAGAGCCAGGTAAGTTTCTTTTCATAGCGCATACTTTTATAACAGACCAGAACTGAGACAGTACATTGCTAAGATTTTGATGTATAGAATATGACAACTGTTTTCTGTCCAGTTCATACAGGAGAAATCATTGGTGGCCATGAGGTTGTGGCACACAGCAGGCCGTACATGGTGCTTTTGGAGAGGCACATGTCAATTGGTAAAAACAAGTACTGTGATGGCTTCCTTCTGAATGAGGAATTTGTGATGACTGCAGCCCACTGCCACGCAAAGTGAGTTTAACACAGTTTATGTTTACTTAGAAGAAATTATGTGCCACAGTAAATTTTGTTATCCCAGTAAGTTGTTTGTTTTTTTTTAAAAAAGTTTGCCATTGAGAATGGCATGTATGTTTCATGGTGTTTTCATAAATTTACTCATAAATGTGTTACTTTTTTTACTTTGGTTAATATCACATCCATCTTCTACTCAAAAAGTGTTTGCACTTGTTTTATTTCAGGTTCTACAGAGTATTTCTGGGACTTCATGATTACCGTAAACAGAATGGAGTATGGTGTGTGGATGTATACAAGAAGTTTCAGCACAAAGGCTTCAATGAAACTGATTTCAGAAATGACATAATGCTTCTTAAGGTAAAATAAACAAAAGTAATTTTGTTTTAATTATTCATTCCATACTCAATTTTTGTTTGTTATCACTGTTTATTATTACTTTAATAAACATTATTAAGGTAATTACCCTAGGTAATGCTCAGCTGATCCAAACAGTATTCACAGACTGTCAGTTAAATGTAATATAATATTTTTAACAGAACATTTTTCTCTCTCTTTGTTCTTGAAGTTGAGTGCTGAGGTAAAGTTCAATGACAAAGTGAAACCTGTTGCTCTCGCAGATGATGATGGATCTGTGCCAAAATCATGTGTAGTTCCTGGCTGGGGAACTACCGAAAAGGGTGAACTGTCTGACGTACTCCTGGAGGTCAACGTAACCCTGACTGACACTGAGATTTGTGCTAAGGAAAATAAGTACTGCTCTGAGGGTCAGACTGGACCGAGTACTGTGAGTAACTTAAAAAAAACTTTGCCAACAGTAATAATTAGCTGATTGTTCACTTGCTGCAATAACTACATACTGTGCATGTAATTCCAGGGAGACTCTGGTGGCCCATTAGTCTGTGAAGATGGAAAAGCATATGGAGTGGTGTCTGCCAGCAGACCAAAACCAGGCGGCTCCACAATCTATAGTTATACTAAGATACCTGACAAGAGAGACTGGATTGATTGCATTATAGAACATAATGGAAAGTGCTAATACATGCAATACTCCAGTCCAAATTCTCAAACCCAGCATGAGTTCCTTTTTGTTTTTTAATGAATCTATCTTAAAAAAGGAGTGATCTGATTACTGTGATATGAATATTATATATTTCCTTTCTGCCAGCTACAAACCTGAAGTTTCATTTTAGTTATAGTCTAGAATCACAAATTTAAATGTTGACTCAATACATTTTAGTAGATGTGATACTGCATTTCCTGCTTTTAAAATCAGCATTAAATAATTTTACTGCTTTGTGCTTCTTTTAAACCCTTTAACATTCCTGGGGTTCATTTTCCCATGTATTTGGGCCTGTATAAGGGCCCTAGGATTGTTAAAGGGCTAAATAAGAACCCAGGATGTTATGTTGCTTTGTAACATGTTATTAAGCAATAAATTGTTGCTCTTTCACTGTGTTCTTATTTTCATTATATAAATACAGACTATAACCATATTTCCTGATCAGGCAGTCGTAGATTAACTATATGAAAACATACTACAGTACATTAGATATGAACATTTGAAGAAAAATGGGGACATGCATTGTAAAATTATTTTATTTAAAACATGACAGCTACTATTATCCCCCCCAAAAAAGTGGTTTGAAAGAATGACACAGTTCTACCAAATTAGAAAAATATGCTCTCATATGTAAAAGAAATTGAGTATGGATCGCAAAGGAATTACTTGGGCTACATAGCAAATGTCTAACCCTTCCTTAAGGAAGTAAACTGCCTTGCCCTTATACTATTATATGCGTCATACTTGTAGATCAGCTTAATTAAACTCGTAAGTTTTGACCTGTTTTAACCACCAACAACATTTAGTAGAAGTGTTAGTAGTTACATGTTATCTAGTTATATTAATAACATAACACTGAGATACAGTACTTTGGAGTTGGTAAATACATTCAGAACTTTATATGTGCATGATGTCTTGAATAATTTAAGTAACACTGTGGCTTGGGCATGTTTATGCTCATAAAAGAAAAAAATGGTCAATTTGGTGACTGTTTCAGCTCGCCTTTAGCGCCACTATGAGGTGGTTTTCTCTTCAACCAGATGGTGCATAAATGCACACTGTTTATATATTAACATGCAGAATACAACACTGTTATCAAAAAGAAAAAAAAAAAAGGAGTTATGAGAAGAATTTATGTCTGTATTTAAATGAGGAAGACCACTGATTGCTGGCTCCCTGCTTAATATCTTTAACACTTCTTCCTGAACTCTCATTCACCATGAGCAATGGGCCTGGCCTGGGAACCAGGATAAAAGCACCTGCGCACAAAACACTTTATGTTTCTCCTTCTGGCTTAGCACTGACATCTGCACACTTATTGTAGATTTTGTTTGTTAGTGGCAAACCAAAGGAGCAGCCAAACGTAGCTTTCTTTACAACAATTACACAAGTGATATTACTGATGAATGCATATATGTGTAAAATCTTTTTTCTTATTTAATTTATCATAATAAATGCTCAATTTAACTACCTACTCCTGTCCTTTCCACTTTTGGAACTGGGTCATGACAGCTATAACTTGCATCTGCTTCCTGTACTACACCCCAGGACAGAGGGTGAATACTGTATATTCATTGTCTCAAAGAGACAGGAACCTAGTGTAACGTGTATAAAGCAGTAATACACGCACTCACTACTCTAGATCCTAAAGGAGGAGTATAGGTGAGATGAAATCAGACAATTGCTTGTAAGTAAACAAAGCCGGCATTTATTCAACAACCAAATGAATACCAAAAAAATTAATAATTTCTTTCTTTTCCTGCAACCCTTTGTTTAGTTCAGTTCTTGTAATTCAGTCCTTACACTTTATATATTCACCATGTATTGTCCTTTAAATCCTTCTTTACATTTGTTTCAGTCTTTTACCCAAAAAAAAAAGGATCCAAAAATGGATCATAAAATGTCCACAAAATAATAAAAAAATAGCTCAGAGCTCCAAAAATATAAAACTACCCGGGTAGTGTGATTTTGTGCACAATGGTTCAAGCTTATCTGTCTGGGATGAGGGCTGGAATACGAATGGGTCCACTGTGGAGATATTTTTAGGGCATCCAGTACGTCAGCGGCTCGCGGACACAGTCGTGGCTCCACATCTAACCAGTCCCAACTTGAATCAGGTAAACAAAAAAACCAACCTGCACAAGCAGGTGAACATTAACATCAATATCACTCTTTTCAGACAGAAATTAATAACACCAGATCTGGTAAAACTCATTCACAACTGCAATAATCTATGCAGCAGTTTACAGGTCATTACACAGTGTCATACTACCGCATCACGTTGCACACATAGCACTAGCATGTCATGCGGTAGTGTAACTGCCTGCTTATGATCATTTCTTGTCATCAAGTTCTGTCCTACACATAGTTTCACACTTTCTCCGATTGGTTTTAAGTAATCATTTCACAGTATAATGCAGACAAATACAATTACATCAAAACTTGTGGTATGGTGACGCAAGTCACCATAGCATCGCTAGCTTGGTTTAACTAATCGCAGTACTCTGATACACAAGTCATATACAACACTCACCGGAGAACAGAAATCAAAAGAACTGGACAAATCCTCGTTCTTCAGTACCTCTTGGGATCAGCTATGTCATCAAATGCCAAAAACTACCACTCTAATAACATTTTTCCTTACACGATCTCATCTCTCTGTACTCAGTGCTCTCTCCCGTCAGTAATGCGTTGGACTGACGTTTTTCCAAGATGGCGGTAAGTGTGTCAGTAGCACATACATCCCATCTACTGGTGAAACACAGATACTACACCATAAAACAAAGAAAATAACTTTAGACCTACAATGCACTGACTTAGGTGGGTTACATCCTCCCCCCCTAAATCAGCATGCATCCTTGCATGTTGCACACAGCACTATTTTAAAGGGAAAAAGTGTTGATAGCTATTGGGTCAAAATTGAAAGTGTCAGTCAGGGCTTGGTCTAATCCCTGCAAGATTGAATGCATAACAGTCACTAATGGGTTCCCCAACGTGGGGTAGGTTAGCCTTCGTGGGGCTACTCTTTCTCTGGAAGATCTTCTTAGTTCTGTTTCTGTGTCACAATCACTTTGTGTCAAATCTGCATGCTCATTTCCACTGTCATTTCCACTGGCATCTTCCTTTCCATTTTCCATCCCTTTGCAGTGACTATGATTTTCGCTTGGAGTATTTACCGGCGAATCAGGAAGACTACCATCAGTTAAAACAGTTTGATGGACAGGCGTTGGCTCATTTTGTTCAACTTCTGAAGGTAGCATTGGTTGGAAAATTGTAGCCTCAGGGTTCAATGAAAATGACTGTGAACCTGTGCTTTCAGTTTTACCTTCTGATTGTTCAGGTGTATTCTCTCCATGTAAAGCAGGTTGGGGTGGTATTTCAGAATCTGGATTTTCTGCTAACCCAGCATCCTCCAAAACTGGGTCTCTTGGTTCATAGTTTGTTTGGGTGTCGTTTCTCTCATGCTGGTCATAAGAAGAATAATACTGAATTCCATCCTCAGTATCAGGTGGGTCCAGTTCCTCCTCATACCCCAAATGAACAGGAAGCTGGGACTCTTTTTGTACCACTTTGGGTTTTGAGTTACCAGGGTTCACTTCCTCAAAGGTAGATGGCAAAAATCCACAAGGTAAAAGCAAATCCCGATGAAGGACTCTCTCAGGCCCATTCCCATTCTCGGGGACAACAACATAAACTGGTGAGTCCGGTATCTGCTTAACAACACAGTATATTGTCTCACTCCAGCGATCTGCAATCTTATGTTTGCCTCTGAGGCCAACATTCCTCACAAGGACTCTGTCACCTACAGCCAGAGTGGACTCTCTCACTTTGTTGTCAAACCTTCTTTTGTTTTGTAAGGCTTGCTTTTGGCTATGCTCTGTAGCTAGCCGATAGCTTTCTGTTAGGCTTTCTGTTAGTTTTTTGACATATTCAGAATGGGACACGCTACTACACCGATCTGGGTTTAGCCCAAAGGCTATGTCTATGGGAAGGCGCGGCTGACGACCGAACATAAGCTGATAGGGGGAAAAGCCGGTGGTATCATTTTTAGTGCAGTTGTACGCATGCACAAGAGGCTGCACAAAATCTTTCCACCTAGCTTTGTCTCCCTCTTCTAGTGTTCCCAGCATTTCAAGAAGGGTTCGATTAAACCGCTCCACGGGATTGCCACGTGGATGGTAGGGTGTAGTTCTAGTTTTTTTAACATGGAGCAGCGAACATAAGTCTTTAATGAGAGCGGACTCAAAGTCACGGCCCTGATCACTATGTAAGCGCTCTGGGAATCCATAATGAATGAAGAAATTGTCCCAGAGGGCTTTTGCCACGGTTTTTGCCTTCTGATCTGCTGTCGGGACTGCTACTGCATATTTAGTGAAATGGTCAGTTATGACCAATATATTCTTTGTTCCTTTTCCGTCTGGCTCGAGCGAAAGGTAGTCCATACAGACTAATTCCAAAGGACGACTGGTTTTAATATTTACCAGAGGGGCACTCTTTTCAGCTCGTGCTTTTCTTCGCACACACCTTTCACAGGTCTTGATCTTTGTGTTTACATCCAGAGCCATACGGGGCCAAAAGAACCGGGTGCGGATCAGATCCAATGTTCTATCAACACCCAAATGTCCAACAGCATCATGAAGGTGTTCAAGGGCTTGGTGTCTGAAGTTCATTGGGAGAACGAGCTGATAACAGGGTTTACCCTGATCAAAACGCTTCCTGTACAGAACCTCATTAGTCAACACTAATTGATTCACTGCTCTCAGCAACAACTGAACCTCTCGACTTTCATGTTGCCTCTTTTTGTATGAAAGGCGTTTTCCTGCCTTTACAATGTCAATCACACGGCTTATAACCGGATCGTGTCTCTGTTCGCGTGCCCAATCTTCAAGAGACATCTTTGGCAGAGTACAGGATCCAAGTATATCTGTTTGGCAGAACATGTCAGGTAGTGCAGATGCCTCAATGGCTAGGCATTCTACTGGCACAAGTGGCTGTAGCTCTGTTTCTGCATCAGGTCTTGAGTTAAGCTCATGCCTCTGACACAGTGCTTTTACAGCCTCAGCAGGGAAAACGGGATCTTTATCATCCTGCAAGAACTGATCAATGAACCTTTTGATCCGATCATCTTCATCTTGCGAACTGATATCAGGTATGTTAGTGTCTTGTGGGTGTGGACGCCTCGAAAGACCATCTGCGTCTTGGTTCTTTTTGCCAGCTCTGTACTGGATGTTAAAATTAAAGCTGGAGAGTGCAGCCAACCAGCGGTGGCCTGCTGCATCAAGTTTGGCAGATGTCAATATATACGTCAGTGGGTTGTTATCTGTCACCACTGTGAATCGCGCTCCATACAAATAATCAAAGAACTTTTCGGTGACGGCCCATTTAAGAGACAGGAATTCTAGTTTGTGAGCAGGATATCTCCGTTCACAGCGTGAGAGTCCTCTGCTTGCATAGGCTATCACCCTCAAGTTGCCCTCTTGCTCCTGATATAATGCTGCACCAAGACCATGCAAGCTGGCATCGGTGTGGACAATGAATGTTTTTTTAGGATCCGCAAATCCAAGAATGGGAGCTGTTGTGAGTTTTTGAATAAGAGTCTTAAAAGCATCCTCACAAGCAGGAGTCCATCTCTCATCAAATGGTTTCTTGAACTCTGCACTGGTGGAGGGCTTAGTGTTGTTAAATGACTTTCTCTTTGGTGGCATATGACCAGCAGTTAAGTCATTAAGAGGTCTTGCAATTTTGGAGTAGTCTTTTATAAACCTCCGATAATATCCAGCAAAGCCAAGAAAAGACTTGAGCTCTTTGATATTATTTGGTCTGGGCCAGGTGGTAAGGGCTGCTATCTTGGCTGGGTCTGTCTCAACCCCTTTTTCGGACACAACATGACCCAGGTATTTGACAGACTTTCTGAAGAACTGGCATTTTTCAGGTGACAGCTTTAAGCCAAATTCTCGGAGCCTATCAAGTACTTTTAGGAGCCGTTGCTCGTGCTCCTCAAGTGTGGCAGAAAAAACAATAAGGTCGTCAAGGAAGACCAAGACCTCACTCAAATTCATGGGTCCCATGCACTTCTCCATGACCCTTTGAAAGGTACTTGGAGCATTCGTAACCCCCTGGGGCATTCTGTTAAACTCCCAGAATCCCATTGGTGTCACAAAAGCAGTTTTGCACTTATCTTCTTCCTCTACTTCCACCTGGTAATATCCAGACTTCAGATCCATAATAGAGAACCATTTAGAACCTGTCAAGACCGAGAAAGCTTCTTCTATGTTAGGCAATGCGTAGGCATCCTTGATTGTTTGGCTGTTTAGCTTGCGGTAATCAACACACAACCTAATGGTGCCATTCTTTTTCTTCACCACAACAATAGGAGAAGCAAATGGGCTCTCTGATTCTCGGATAATGTTAGCACCTTGGAGCTCTTTCAAGTGAAGTCTGACAGCCTCATAGTCAGAAGGATGGATTGGCCGAGGCCTTTGTTTGAATGGAGTAGGGTCGGACAATCTGATTCTGTGTTTGACTTCAGTGGTGTGGCCATAATCAAGGTCATTCAATGCAAAAACGTCTGACATTGAATGGAGTTTCTTGGTAACTCTCTCCTTCCACTCCTCCGGTAGGGGTGAATCAGAGAAATCGAAAGTGAGTTTACAAGAATCAGACGTCTGCATTGAACTGCATGCTGCAAGATTTGGTGCGAAGTGGGGTGATTCATCTGATGTACTCTTAGTGTCACTTACTGGCAGTGGTGTTACAGCCTTTGGAAGTGAGACCTCTGCTATCACGTAGCCCGCAGGCATTCTGATGTCGTGTGCAGTTTCATTTTTGACAAGGACAGGTAACTTGAAGGAGGAACGTGATGGACTTGTCATGATGTAGCTGCAAAACAGGAGACCAGCAGGTAAGTTTGACTGAGGAGGTTCAACTAAGAGAGTGGTACCCTCTGCTACTGGGACCCTTCTTATGTATCCATTTAACACTGCTCTTTCCCCTGCAGGAATTTTAATACACTCTTTGCTTTGCAGCTTGACACTGCCAACAGTCCCATGTCTCTGGTTTATCCTAAACCTATGATACAAATGTCTGGCTAAAGGGGATTCATGACTGCGCTTGGGTGGGTGAGCGATGTGCTCATCCAAGGTCAGTGCATACCTTTCATACAGAGGGTCCAATACGTTCGTGCCTATTAGCAACGGAACGTGCATATTTGATCTGTGGTCAGGAACAACAAGTGCAAGTGTGTCTACTTTGTCTGGTGCTCCTGTGATATTCTCTGGGAAATCAATCGAGACTTGGATATATCCCAGGTAGGGGACTTCCTGACCACCAGCACCTTCAAGATCTAAAAGGTCTTGTATGGGAAAGATGGGCTGGTGTGCAAGATGGTTGTCATGAAATGATTTTGAAATGGTTGTCACCTGGGAACCCGAATCGATTAGGCTGCTGCACTGGACTCCTTCAATAGTCACTGTGGCTATATACTTCGGCCCTACTAATCCTTTTGGAAGTTTACTGTTACATAGCTCAGTCGCAGAGTGACTTTCACAAGTGGCTGGTGTGAAATTTTGGGTTGACAAGGGACATTGTTCTTTATTGGGTGCAGTCAGTCCCTCCACTGCGACCCTTTCCTGTTTAAATGACCATAACGGTTTTGCCATTCATCCTGCCGCTCCTTTAACTCTCTGTACTTTTGGTCCACTAATGACTTGTTAGCTGGGTTTGCACATTCACGAGCAATATGCCCATCATTGCCACATTTGAAACAGAACCATGCTTTTGGTCGTGGTCTAGGCATGATGTGCTGGACTTCAGCCTCAGTTACTCCAACTGGGGATGGTTCAGGCTTTAGGTGTGTTTCTTTAGCACCTTTCTGTTTCCGCTGTTCTCTCTTTTTGGTAAGCTGCATTTTTAGTTCAGCTACCTGTTTCCTTAAGTCCTCTGTCTGTGTGATGTATGTCTGAAGAATACCAGTACTTGGTTCACAATTGGGAGTTGTCTCAGGCACCAGCTGCACATTTACAGTTGACTTGGTTTTTGTGCCCCCTAAATGGCGTTGCATACGATCATGCTTTGCAGCTCTCCTGTCTTCTTCTGTTCGCAAGTGCAACAAGAAGTCTGAAAATTTAGGGGGTGTGTCTGATTTGAGCTCTAATTGTAATGCAAGGAGTAGGGACTGATCCCAACATCCCCGCTGAAATTGTCTGATTAAGTGCTTGCTAGCGTCTTTGTGTGTTACTCCACCTCTCTGTATGGCTGTAGTCAGCAGCACTTGCAGTCGCTGTAGAAAGTCAGAGGCCTTCTCACCTGCATTCTGGTGAGTGCTTAGAAAGCGTGCAAAGATCTCTTCTCCATCTTCAACTAGTCCATACGCTGATTCAAGAAGTTTGACATACTCACTGGGGGCTGCATATGGACCAAGCTGTCTCACTAAGTCAGAAGCGGGTGGGAGTAGACTTTCTAGCATTTTTCTTCGTTGCATGTCAACATTTGGGTTATCCTGCATCATAAGTTCAACATGGAGGGACCATGTTTCAAAATCAACCTCATTGGGAGGCTTTGGAAACTTGCCTGAAAAGGGACGAAGCCATTTTGAGCTTTGGCTCTGTGTATTGGAGCTGTCATTCTTAATCACGTGCTCTACAATAATTTTCTGAACTTCAGGAGGGTTAAGAATGTCCTTGTCTGAAGTTTTTTGATCATTCGATGTAGTTGGCTGAATCATGTTTGCCCAAAGTTTTGCCTTTGTTCCAAAATTAGAGGTGTCTTGTTCTGTGAGGTCAATTTTAGTGCGTGTTCTGGGCAGTAAAGGTGTTCTGCTGTCATCAGAATCTGCTTCACTATCTGAGTTTAGGTGGTCTCCATGGCCAAAAGAGGCTGAGGACCCAGCAGGGGTGAACTGCTTAGGGGTCCGATTGCCTTTGTAGACTACATCTACACGCCACATAATATTAGTATTCTCAGTGCTGGGGTAAAGCTGTGGGAGGGTAGGAGCTAATTTTGTAACTGATTCTTCAGATTGAAACTCAACTAAAGCTTTTACACCAGAACTCTGGCCTGTTTGTCTTACCCTCAACACTTTGTTTACTGGCCCAAAAGTTGAACAGAACTCAGAAATCTGTTCATCTGTGTCAGATGCGGCAATACCTTCAACATACACACACTTCTTCATATCCATACCATACTCTGTTTCAAAATCCATGTTTGCATGCAATAAAATGTTTTGTTTCCCAAAAAAATATGAACACTTGGACAAGGAAATAAACTGGCAATGTATACCGGCAAAAAAATAGATTTAGCTTTAACTTCTCATTTTAAATCCACCTACTCCTCCTGGCTGGCTCGCCACAGCAATGGATGTAACGTGTATAAAGCAGTAATACACGCACTCACTACTCTAGATCCTAAAGGAGGAGTATAGGTGAGATGAAATCAGACAATTGCTTGTAAGTAAACAAAGCCGGCATTTATTCAACAACCAAATGAATACCAAAAAAATTAATAATTTCTTTCTTTTCCTGCAACCCTTTGTTTAGTTCAGTTCTTGTAATTCAGTCCTTACACTTTATATATTCACCATGTATTGTCCTTTAAATCCTTCTTTACATTTGTTTCAGTCTTTTACCCAAAAAAAAAAAGGATCCAAAAATGGATCATAAAATGTCCACAAAATAATAAAAAAATAGCTCAGAGCTCCAAAAATATAAAACTACCCGGGTAGTGTGATTTTGTGCACAATGGTTCAAGCTTATCTGTCTGGGATGAGGGCTGGAATACGAATGGGTCCACTGTGGAGATATTTTTAGGGCATCCAGTACGTCAGCGGCTCGCGGACACAGTCGTGGCTCCACATCTAACCAGTCCCAACTTGAATCAGGTAAACAAAAAAACCAACCTGCACAAGCAGGTGAACATTAACATCAATATCACTCTTTTCAGACAGAAATTAATAACACCAGATCTGGTAAAACTCATTCACAACTGCAATAATCTATGCAGCAGTTTACAGGTCATTACACAGTGTCATACTACCGCATCACGTTGCACACATAGCACTAGCATGTCATGCGGTAGTGTAACTGCCTGCTTATGATCATTTCTTGTCATCAAGTTCTGTCCTACACATAGTTTCACACTTTCTCCGATTGGTTTTAAGTAATCATTTCACAGTATAATGCAGACAAATACAATTACATCAAAACTTGTGGTATGGTGACGCAAGTCACCATAGCATCGCTAGCTTGGTTTAACTAATCGCAGTACTCTGATACACAAGTCATATACAACACTCACCGGAGAACAGAAATCAAAAGAACTGGACAAATCCTCGTTCTTCAGTACCTCTTGGGATCAGCTATGTCATCAAATGCCAAAAACTACCACTCTAATAACATTTTTCCTTACACGATCTCATCTCTCTGTACTCAGTGCTCTCTCCCGTCAGTAATGCGTTGGACTGACGTTTTTCCAAGATGGCGGTAAGTGTGTCAGTAGCACATACATCCCATCTACTGGTGAAACACAGATACTACACCATAAAACAAAGAAAATAACTTTAGACCTACAATGCACTGACTTAGGTGGGTTACACTAGAATTTGTGTTTTCTGCCAGTCAGCAAGTGATCCATGTAATAATTTTCACTCAAGAATGAAATAATGTAATAATAATGTAATAATGACAAATGTAATAATGACAAACAGCAGCTTTTACAAAATCTGCTCTATTTTTAATTTTTCATAGCTTGATAGCACTAATGCTTTTGGACACTCATGTATTTCGGAGAGTTGTTGCCATATGAGCCTTGGTTTTCTTGTAAAATCATTCTTTTCTTTTTAAGTCTTTCTAAAAGTGTTTTGATTTTAGGAACAGCTTATGACCATGTCAAGTGCAATTTTGATTTTGTAACTCAAATGAAACCTTCAAAATCCCAAGTTTGATTTATTTTGTAATGGATAAATGGATTTGTTTAAAGGACTACAGAACATTAATTATGCTAATAAATGGGGTCAGAGATTTTTAGATTTTTATAAAAAGTCAGATCAATGCATTAACAACACTAGATGGTGCAATTCAGTTACATGACTGGAATACTCCGTGGTCGATAAACTGTAACCAGTGTTCTCTCCAGCTCATTCCTGACACCTCAAATATGGAACAAACAAGAATGCCCACATTGTTTTAAAATATCAGCTATGTACATTTGATTGGTCTGTGCATGTTTCCTATTATCATCATATTACCATGTGGTGGTTGTGGATACTGTTCTTTCACTAACGTCCAATAAGGTTCACCTTCATATCTTTTACTAAATTTAAGTTCCTACTTATGTTGGCTTTATGTAATAGCATTACATTAGCTTTGCTGCAACTTAAAATGGTCTGAAAATTAAACCCTATTATTTATTAGCTCTTGAGATTGGAGCTCTGATTAAGAAATGTTGATATTTTGGCCAATTTCATCCACACCTATTTGAAATATGTAACATCAGTGCAGATCAGCTGCTGTGCGCACAGCTAGTATTTGGACAATGACACAATTTTGTAATTTTTTCTCTGCATTTCATCTTCTTGGATTAATTGTCAAGCCTCTATAAATTAGGGACTGAATGTATTTGGCCACTGACCAAATATGTATGAATGTAACTGTGTATTGTTACTAAACAGATCATTCTTTGTCCTTCTTCAGTTGCTTCCTAGGATAAGATAACAACTGGGAACATGTAATGGATTCCTTTTAACCAGCAATAAAATACCACAAATAAGAGGTAGAATACTATGTATGCAAAAAAAAAAACCTACTTTAAGTTAAATGCATTTATTAATATTTATTTATAATGCTGAGTACATGAATACATGTAACAGAGCAATCTAAAAATCCATCCATCCATCAATCCATCGATACATCCATCCATCGATGCATCCATCCATCCATCCATCTTCTCCTTATCCAGGGTCAGGTCACTGGGACCTAGACGTCAGTGCAGAGTTTGATACTGTAAACCATAATATTTTATTGCAGAGATAGGCATAAGTCACATGGTACTGCGCTGCAGTTAGTTGAAACATATTTATCAAATAGACTCCAATTTGTTCATGTAAATGGGGAGTTTTCTTCACATACTAAGGTTAATTATGGAGTTTCACAGGGTTCTGTGATAAAAAGACACAGCGTCTGCTGTGACAAGTTGACCTTCCTGAGGTTTGTCAGGAAGTAGAGATGCTGGCGTGCGTTCTTGACCAGTTGGCTTATGTTCTGAGTCCACGAGAGGTCTGATGTGATTAGTGTGCACAGGAATTTACAGGGAGAGACTACCTGCACAGTTTCACCATTTATCTCCAGAGGGAGATGGTCTTCCCTCTTCGTCCTTAAGCCAATGATCAGTTCTCTTGTCTTATAAGCGTTTAAGAGCAGGTTATTTTCTGTGCTCCATTCTGTCAGTCTCTGTACTTTCCATCTGTACCCTCCCTCATCTGCCCGGTACTGAGTCCTAGCACTTCTGTGTCAACTGCAAAATTAAAGATGACACTTTTATTGTGGGAGGCTGTGCAATTATAGGTGTCACTGCAACTGGCCTGTAGTCACTGGGGCCAGTTTCTATCCTATTCTTGGGGACTGGCACAATCGTTGATGTCTTGAGGCAGGAGGAAACAGAACACTGTGCCAGAGATGTATTAAAGAGGACTCCGGCTAGGCTTGCTGCACAGTCTCTCAGGACCTGACCTGGAATTCCATCCGGACCCTTCCATCCTCTCATGGTGGCTGAAGAAGAGGTTGAGATCATCTGCTAGTGTGGCACTGTAACTGGTAGTTATGCTGTTGCCAGTGCCCTGGTTCAGGATGTGGCATATTCCCTGTCAAGCCCAGTGGGGGGTAACAGCTGTCAAAATGACTTTCAATCTTTATCTTGTATTCTGCCTTTGCATTTCTGATGCCCCTCTTAAGCTCCGCCCTTGCAACTCTGTACTGTTCTGAGTTCCCTGAGTAAAGTGCTTGTTTCAGGCCCTTAGTAGAAGCTGAACCTTCCTGGTAATCCATGGTTTGTTGTTGGGGAAGACCCAGATGTGCTTGGTGGTGGTGACCGTGTCCATACAGGCTTTGCTGTAAAACGGCACTGCAGAAGTGTATGTGTTTATGTCCTCATTTCTAAAAACAGACCAATCTGTACACTCAAAACTGTTCAGAGGCTTTCTTCAACCAAACTTGTTTCAGTATGGTGGATGGTTTCACTGTGTTGATCAGAGTTCTGTATGCTGAAGTCAGAAATAGTGAGATGTGATCAGATTGGCCCAGGCGAGGAAGAGGACATGCCTTGTAACCATGCTGGATGTTACTGTACACATGGTCCAAGATGTTGTTTCCTCTTGTGGGACACTGTACATGCTGGTGGAAGCTTTGTTGAAATCACTCCATAGACATTATGTTGCTTGATAATAACTGTTAGCAACTGGGGGTCTATGAGTGTTGAATTTACACACCAGCCATTATTTGTGTAAACACTGAGCTACCACGTGTTCAAGCACCACCATCTTGGTGGTCTCAGACCTCAGACTGTCCAGGAGCTCAGTGATGCCCTGGTCCAGATCTGGGAGGAGATCCCCCAGGACACCATCAGTTAGGTCATCAGGAGCATACCCCGACTTGTCGGGCATGCATACAACCACACGAGGGCCATACAAATTATCAGCCGTATTGCTTACAGCTGATAATGAGAAGACACCTGCTCACCAAATCAGAATTTTTTTCCCCTTCTCACACCTTTTTTACATTCATGCATGCAAATATAAAGAAAGTCTCAGCCAGCTCTACATGTTGCAAGCCAGCATAAATGCAGTCACTTTTTTCTGAAATGCCTGATAACCTCAAATGCAATGTTTTAAACAGTTTTAGTATCACCAAGCACACAAACTGTTTTTGTGCAATTTGATCACAATCTTTTTGATAGCTAAAGGTAAAACTGAATTTGTGGTAACGCTGCACTCAGAAATGAAAAGAGATAAGAAAGAAAGGCATGAAAAGAAGATAAGAGATTATTTTCAAAAAGGGCTGCTCAGCAAGTGGCATTCTATAAACTGAAAATTTAAAGCTTACATTTAATGTCCCAGATCTCATTAGATTATTGCTCTGTACACAGTTAACCATATAACCGAAGTTATATGGTTAATTCATTTTGGAAAGCATCTTTAGAAACACCTAATTTTAACTGTGAAAATATTAGAGCGTTAACAAGTGTGGGCTCAGCTGCTTAAGTTGTAATACTGTAATAAAGGTTACAGTAATGCACTATGCTGGACTAGTGCAGGGGAGGCTGTGATCTATCACTGTTAGATTAGATCCAGGGTGGCAGTGATCAATTTGCATTAAAGATGATGATATGCTTTATCACTTAACAAATTCAACTTTTATACTTGTTTATACTGGCTTGGGGTTGGGTAGCTCCTGTGACATCTGGTTGTTGTAAAGTGCAATTAATTAAATCCATGAGGAGCAGTGAAACTCATTTCACAGTTTATACACAAAGAAAAATCTACTAGAGTTTACAATACAAATCATTTTGGTGAAGGCTGGGCCAAGGATAAAGTCAAGATGAAGAAGGGAGAATGTTGCGCAAAGTTCAGAAGTGGAATATTATCATCCTGTCAGGAAATCAAACTGCATGAATAACGTATCAACCACAACCCTCATCATTCTGATTGTACAGATCCTCCTGTTAATCTGTCATCATATTTGTTAGTACATTCACAGCACATATCTCTCCATTAAAATAATTTTAGCAGAAGTCCTTTCTGGAAACCTGGAGATGTATGCCACTGTACGAACAGTGGAGATATAAAAGTGAAGAAGATGACGAGCCACAAAAGAAAACATATTGTATATCAAAGGTAGTTTACCATAGTCAGCAGTTAGGTGCATTCTTTTAAAAAAGTGCACAGAGGAACATTAAGTGTGAGTAGAAAATCATTTGTGTAGTGAATTTATGACTGTAAGGCTAGTCAGAAATGCTGTTCAGCAAGTGGGTGTAAATGTTTCTTAGTTAATGTTCAAGAGAATTGTTCATGCTCAAAGTGTTTATGTGTCCTTTTACTTTAAAAGAAACAAAAAACACCGCAAAGAGTGGAAGAAAACCTTTGGGTGATATATTGTAGTGAGATAGAGGAAACGGTGATCATAATCTACACTTCCTGATAATTACAAACGGGAAGACAGATGCAAGAAGATATTAATGTGTGTGACTAAGCCAGATGCAAAAGACTGAGACTTGAACTAAACTTCACTTGACCCAATGACTAAAAGTTTTAATATGTTCAACTCCAACAAAAGTTATCCAGATTACAAAATGCAAATATTTGTAACTTACAAACTTTGTGGAAAAACTAAGTATCAGTGATTCAACACCTTGTAAAACCTTTAGCAGCAATAACCTGAAGTAATCATTTTCTTTCTTACATTGTTGTGGACATATTCTGTCCCACTCTTCTTTACAACATTGCTTCAGTTCATTGAAGTTTGCAGGCATTCATTTACGCTCAGCTCTCTTAAGGTTCCAGCAGAGAATTTCAAACAGCGTGAGGTCTGGACTTTGACTGGGCCATTGTAACACCTTAACTTTTTCTTTTTCATCCATTGTCCATTGTCTTGTAAATTTGCTCCTGGGGTTGGTATTATTGTCCTGTTATACGACTCAGCTTCAGCCAAGCTTTAGGTGCCGTTTACACGAAGCCGTTTTCACTGGAAACGGTGTCGTTTTGATGCGTTTCAGCCTTTCGTTTACACGATGGCGTTTCAGAAACGATCCGCGTTTACACGATGACGTGAAACGATGGAAACGATGAAAACGATGTAGTTCCCATGCCAGGCCACAAGTTGGCGTTGGTTTTCTCTTTGCAAAGTTTGTTTATGCAAGACGCGCATGCGTGGAGTGACACAGTAGGTAGTGCGGCAAATTGTTCATTACTTACAAAACGGCCAATGTGAGAGGTTTTGTGTGGACTGATGATGAGGTTGGATCGCTGGTGCACACAACGCTGAATTACAAAACGGTAAAAACACAAGAAAAGCATAAGAAGCACTCGTGAATCCGCAAGTACTGTTTATCAATTTGCGCGTGCGTGAAAAACTGTGGCCGTCACAACCATGGTGCGCATGTGCGAGTCGAGCGTTTTCAAATCACCCCGGTTTCAAGTGTTTACACGAGAACGCAAGCCGGTGCGTTTCTGAAACGCTCCACTCTGGACCCCGTTTCCGAAACACATCGTTTTCACTCTGTTGTCGTGTAAACAGAAGGGCGAAACGCATCAAAACGACACCGTTGTCGTGTAAACGCAAGGCCGAAACGCATCAAAACGACGCCGTTTCAAAATGAAAACGGTCTCGTGTAAACGGCACCTTAGTTGTTAGATATTTGACACAGTAGTTTCATGATTGATTCACTGACTGCAAAAACCCCAAATCACTGCCCTGCAGCACCATGACTGGTATGAGTTATTTGTGCTGATGCGCTGTGTTTGGTTCTTGACAAACATCTCCACTTTGTCCTCATCTGTCCAAAGGCTTTTGTTTATAGAGTGTGGTTTTTCAGATGTTACTTTGTAAACCTAAGCATGTTTCTGTGAGAAAAATGTATTCTCATGACCTTTATGATTTAACATGCTAACTGAGGCCTGTTGAGTCTGACATTTATCAAACTACCAAAACCTCTGTGTTTGTGGAGGTGGCCAGACTTACTGATGATCAGTTCATCAAATACATTTCTGTATCAGTTCTTGTCAGTGTACTACTTTTTCATATGACTGTACAAGGCTAGACAAACAGAACAATGTTCTCAGATTTTTTTTTAAAGGAGATTTAGATCTAATGGTATTTAAAACATTTTTTTTCAAATGATTAGGCAGAATTATCAAGAAAGCCCTTCACACCCACACAAATTCATGGGCTGAGTAGTTGTGTTTTAGCTAGTGCTTTTGACTAATGTGCTCTCTGGATGGGACTTTTTTTTTTTTTTTTTTTTAGCATTTAACTGCATCTGTACTGAGGCCCTTTCTGTTATTTATTTATTAGTTCTCTTTTCTACCACTCTCTTCCTGGTGACCGTCGAGAAAAAAAGCTGATGAAGATGGAGTTTTCACTTTCTTGTAGCCTAAATTCTTATCAGATCTGTATTCATATTAACCAGTCTTCTTAATTAATGCAAAATCTAAAGAGTGACTACAATCTATGTAAAATTAAGAATAAGGAGTGAAAAATCATCACTCTGTCAGAAGATCAGAACAGCACGATCAAAAAAAAAAATGTCCTTCACAAACGTTTTCAGCAGTCCTTACTTGATTCTTTTCCATTGTTGTATCCCCACGAGAGATCCTTTCTACGTTATATTTTTAAACAATTTAGCCCGTTCTCGCTAATATGACAACTGTCCTAGAACAGAAGCTGATGTTGCTGCAAGGACAGATTCAGTTCTTGACACCTTTTCACAAAGATTTTGCTAACCTCAAAAGTCTGCAGAGCTTTTAACAACTCAGCTCTTTTTTTCCACTTGCAATGCATGACCATTTATGGTGACAGACCACCAAGAGAAGCTCATTAATTTTCACATTAGGTTGTCTCTGAGTTGCTAGACAATGTCAGTGGTCAGTGTATTTACTAATGATTTATATTTTATACTCCATTCGAGCTTCCTTTTCATTTGCATTTTCATGCTTTACTGCATTTTCATACATGTTCATTAATGGTTTTTTTTGCATGCATCAACCATGGGTTGTGTAAACTGCAGATTTAGACAACATATGCATTTCCATGCAATTTTCTCTTCTTTTTTTTTACATGACTGACTGTAGGGTAATGTAGTAGACAGCTCATTTTAAGTAAAAATGGAGGAGAAATGGGATTTGGATCTGAAAGAAATTGCTCAGGCCATGGAAACCTTTGAGTCCTCACAGAAAGACACTGCACTCAATATTTCTGTAGTTTCCTTTAATAAATAAATCACCTCTATTTAATTCATTTCACATTTAAGTTTTGACCTGTTTTATGTGGACGCCATTTCTTACAAGTGTTTTGCATTCGTCTCTACCCACAGTATGAGATTTTCCATTTACATCCTTCTGGCCTAATTTTTTATCAAGGAGGAATGAGTCAAAACGTAGTTATACAAATAACATCCATCCATTATCCTGTTCAGGGTCGCGGGGGCGTTGGACCCTATTCCAGCTGACATAGGGTGAGAGGCATGGTACATCCTGTACAGGTCGCCAGCCTGTCGCAGGGTTAACACAGAGAGACAGACAACCATTCACACTCACATTCATACCTATGGGCAATTTAGAGTTTCCACTTAACCGAACCCCAGCAACTGTATGCCTTTGGACTGTGGGAGGAAACCGGAGTGCCTGGAGGAAACCCACACAGACACGGGGAGAACATGCAAACTCCACACAGAGAGGCCCGGGCCAAGGTGGAGTGACAAAGTGGTATATAAATAACAATTAACACATTTAAGAGTTTGCATGTCCATAATGCCTTGCACAATTTAAGTGGCTTGGGCACGTTATGTTCATAACAAGAAAAATTATTCACATTTTGGTGACTATTTCAGCTCACCTTTAGTGCCACCATGAGGTGGTTTTCTTTTAAACCAAGCAGTAACATAATACATGCACACTGTTCACATATTAACAGGTGAAATACTTCATATTGAAAATTGTCAAAAGACCAAATATTTTATATTTTAATATGTGCATTCAAATGAAGAAGACTACGTAATGCTGGCTTCATGCTTACTATACCTAAAACTTGAGGAACCCAGAGCTGTGCAAAATCCTGAGAAGCTGATATTAAAATCTGTGATAGGGCAGATTTATCTTTAAAAACAATAATGGCAGTGAGTCACTAAGTTAGCTTTGTTGGATTTTATTTAGTTCACACAATTAAGAATTTAACAGGCTTTAATTTTCTTAATACATAATTGATTGCAGGAATTTGACTGTTTCTTACACCTCACCAAATATACAAATGTTACAAGTGATGTCGGGAACAGAAAAATCCCACCTCTAACAGACATTTTAGCTGATTTGGACCACCTGATTCAGGTGCCTGACACATTATAATAGATAAAGCTTTTACAAAAAATGAAGATGACCACATACTTAACGTTATTTTAGTTTAACTTTTTAAACCTTGGAAAATTATGGGCACGGACAATGGGACCTGTGTTATTTCAGTGATTCAGTGTTTGGAGAGTGACATGTTTGTGATACAGACAACATTCAACTCACCCACTTCAGATGTTACCAGTCCATTACAGACCGATAACCACCCGAAGTGGGTGGAGAAATATGCTCTCCCTTTGTAGTCCCTATCAGTACTCTCGCTGCATAATTTTGGATCAGCTGAAGGCTTTTCAGGGAGCTTTTAGGACAAATGTGACAGTGAAGAATTTCAATAGTGTACCTTAGAAGTAACAAAGGCATGAACTATTTTTTCAGATTAGATTAATGATCAATCTGCACTGCATGCTGAGTGGTTAAAGTTAAGACTTAAAGTCAGAATCACTTTCTCTATGGTGAGTTTGAAGGTTTTTATTAAACTGGTTCTCTACTGGCTTGTTCTTTTTATGATCATGATTAACATGTGGTTTTGTTTATATGATAAGGTGCATTATTTCTTTGAATTTCAATGTTTTACTCATTTCTTTCCCCTCAAATATATGTTAACACAACTGTATCTTTATTTGTCATTTTTGTAATGCTCCCCTATATTACATTGCATATTTAACACTTATAATAATCATGCCATGAACTGAATGAACTTGGGTATGCAGTTCATAAATATGTATTTTTCCACTGCACTGGGTTACAGTTATTGTTAAAATGATCTTGTATCAGCAAATGATAGAAGTGTGGTTAAAAACCACACATACGCAAATTACAAAGACAGTACAGAGGAAATATGTGTCATTTTTTTCAGACCTGAAACGTGATCTTACCATGTTAATTCACTGCAACCTGGCAACGCTGTTACTTGTGCTTACTCTTGATCGTTATGCTAAGTTAAGTTTTCTGCAGTCTAATTTCATGGAATATAATGGTAGAGTAGCAAATTTTATATATATATATATATATATATATATATATATATATATATATATATATATATATATTTTTTTTTTATTTTTTTTTTTTTTTTTTTAATTTTAATTAATTAATTAATTAATTTATTTTCAGGTCATACAATCACTGGAGGTCATGAGGCAGTGCCACATAGCAGGCCATACATGGTGCTTTTGGAAAGGTACATGTCAAGTGGTAAAATAAAGTACTGTCCTGGTTTCCTTCTGAATGAGGATCTTGTGATGACTGCTGTGCATTGTCAAGCAAAGTGAGTTTAAGACACTTCATGGTTTTCTGTGAACTGAAACATTGCATAAATATATAGGCTGATACACTGACAATTTACAGTAAATGCATGAATATCTAGTCTGGATAGATTCCATGCTTAAATTGTGGCTATTTTTCTGGATTGGAATATGACATTGTCACGGAAACAGTAATCATTTTATCCTTACATAATTTTCATATATTCATAATTTTTGTTTCCTGTAATTTTGTGTAATTTCAGGTATTACACAGCCTTACTAGGAGTTCACAGTGTACATTCACGTAATCAAATCCATCGCATATCTATGGAACAAGCATTTCCACATCAACACTTCAATAGAACTTCTTATGTGAATGATGTAATGCTTCTGAAGGTAAGAATATCTCTGCATGGAGAATATCATAGAATATAGTTGTTATGTTTCTTAAGGCAATTTTCACATTATGACTTATAAATACTCTCCTGAATTCCAGTTGCACAGCTGTAAGTGCTAAGAAAAAAACTACATTTTAAGTTTCAGTTTATGCATTATTTTATTTTATTTTGTTTTCCTCCAGTTGAGCTCCAAGGCAAAGTTCAACATGAATGTGAGACCTATTGCGCTCGCAGACAGAGATCATGAATTTCTACCAAGATCATGTGTAATCTCTGGCTGGGGACGACCAGACAGGAATAGTAAATATATCTCTCCCAAACTCATGGAAGTCAGTGTAACACTGGTTGACAGTGAGGTGTGTTCTATGGAAAACTTCTACTGCTCTCAGGGAGAGACTGGTCCAGCTGAGGCACTTACATTTCTGTAATCATTTGTTCACCACTTTGGTCAGTGCTTTATAAATAAAATTGGCTTGGACAAATAAACTTAATGATTATTACTTTACTGTTTATATATACTTTCAGGGAGATGGTGGTGGTCCATTGGTCTGTGAAGACGGAAAGGCATAGGGGGTGATTTCCAGTGTAGCCATATTACACTCAGGTGGCCCAGTTATCTATAGATTTAGTAAAATTCCTGACTCCAGGGATAAAGAACATCATCTTTGTATTAGACCTGCTAATTAGACCATTAATGTAGAACTTAAATAAACATGAAAACAGAGTGATTGCTTGCATTTTTGTTGAACCTGCTTTGTGGAGATTTAGTACAAACATGACAAACTTTGATGTTTTCAAATTATACAAATGCTTCCTCTTTTGCTCTGGAAAATTAAAAATTTAACCATGAACATGCAGGGTTTTCAAAAGCAGACATTTACAATCAAAATTAATGGTACAGTCATCCCTCGCCATATTGTGGTTCACTTATTATGGTTCACTGTATCACGGATTTTAAAAAAAAAACATTCTTAATTCTGTTTCGTGCAGTTTTCACTATATTGTGGGATTTTGTGGTATATAGGTATTTCTGTAACACCCCATAACTATGGTCATCACTCAGACAAAGAGATAAGTTACACCTCCGCCTTTATCGGAAATGGAAGTTAAGGCCGAGGGTGACAATACTGCAACACCTTCATCACCATCAGTACTGCACAGCTACATAATTCATCATCTTTATCATTCAAGTTGTAGTAAGAAAGTGGGAAAAGTTTATAGGAGTGTGGGAAGGGTTTATGAAGCCTTAAAAATATATATATAAATAATAAAATAACTATATAATAAAAATAATGCCCCTACTTCGCAGAAAATCATGCATTAATGAAATCAATGAATTAATTTGGTTTGAAAGAGAACAAGGCCATCTTAATACAGTAAGGTCTGTAGCCCTTCTGTATTTTCTTACTCACACTTTTTGGATTTTCCTTATGGTGTCTGCTAGTGGAACTGATGGGAAGTGTCACCAAACTTTTAACTGGAACTGTATGTTGGTGGATTAGTGTACCAAATGTTTGATGGCATGTCTCTTTTTCACAGTCATTTTTGCAAATACACATCTTTGAAACCTGGAGTTATCTGTCACATATGCAAGTGAATAAGATAACAAGCAGCCACAAAGACCAAATATATCAGATGTCAAAGGTGGTCGGTTTATCATAGTCAGCAGCTGGGAACATTCTAAAAAGCAGGTTCTCACAGGAAACCGACAAAATGGAAAATTCAGTTCAGTTTTAAATTATTATTGTAGACTCTTTAACTTGCAACACAAAGTGCCTTGAAGTAACTGTTGTGATTTGGTGTCATATAACTAAACTGAACTGAAACTGAATCTTTTGCTTGTTAGGTGAATGAACCAAACAAACACATACATACATTGCATGCATGCACAAAATCTCAAAACTAGATAGACATCCCAGGTGATATACAGTATTGCAGGTTCACAAAGATAGGCAGAGGAAATGGTATGAGTATGAGTATGAATTCATGAGTAATTTATACTTTCTTTTAAATCAGATGAAGAAAGAAGAAAGAGCTTTATTTGTCACATACATGCAGTGAGATTCATTCTCTGCATTTAACCCATCACACACATGGAGTATGTAGTACACACAGCACAGCATGGAGCAGGGGGCAGCCAAAGGGCGCCCGGGGAGCAACCTGGGGGGGTGGGCTTGCTCAGGGACCCACAGTGATGCCAGCCCAAGGATTTGAACTAGGGTCCTCTCAGTGATGAACCCTCTTCTTCTCCCCTAGGCCACCACTCCCCTATTTTTTTTTCTTTTTCTTTTTTTTAGAAGAAAAATCTAAAATTGAGGATGATGAAGTAAAATGAAGTGTGTGTGTGTATATATATATATATATATATATATATATATATATATATATATATATATATGTGTGTGTGAATTAGTATTGTTCTCTAGCACTTACGGGTTTTCCTGTTTTCGATTCTTCCTGATAGTGATTACTGGTAGGACCCATGAGAAGTGTCAACCACCACGCTTATCATGCCTATGCATCATTCTGAATGTACACGGCTTTCTGTTAATCTCTTATCATATACGTTGGTTAAGCAGTATACCAAAAGGTTCATGGTATATCTCACTTCATCGCAGTAATGTTGCAGAGACACTTTCTTGATGTGCACTGCCATGTGGACTGATTGTTGCAATGCACACCCCATGCATATTCTTATCAGATCTCGAGAGCATGGAGGCGATTCCAGGAGACAGGCAGTTACTCTAGGAAAGCTGGACAGAAGGTAGAAGGTCCTTAACCCATCAGCAGAACCAGTACCTACTTAGTTATGCAAGTAGAAACAGGATGAGCACTTCCAGAGCGCTTACAAAATGACCTCCAGCAGGCCACTAATGTGAATATCTCTGACCAAACAATCAGAAACAGACTTTATGAGGGAGGCCTGAGGGCCTGATGTTCTCTCGTGGGCCTTGTGCTCACTGTCTGACACAATGGAGCTCGACTGGCATTTGTCATAGAATACCAGAATTGTATTCTGTAGAGGAAGCAGAGGCGGACAACTTGAAGTTAATGTAAACCCTTATTGAAAATGAGCTGTGTGCTACGCAAAATAAGTGCTGCTCAGAGGGTGAGAGTAGACCGGGTGAAGTAAGTATATTTTTGTACCTTAACAAGAAAAAATCCCCTCTCTTGTTCAATAATAGTAATTACTGTAGCTCGCTGTCCACTTGGTGCAATATTTACATGTTTATGTGTGTAATTCTATACACTTCCCAGGAGATTCTGGTGGGCCATTAGTCTGTGAAGATGGAAAGGTGTATGGTGTGATATGAGGCAGTATGGCAAAACCAAATGGCTTGAAAATTTATAGTTATACTAAAATATCAGAATACAGAGACTGGATTGAATACATAATAGAACATACCTGAAAGTGCTAACACATTTAACACTCAATTTATCAAATCGCAATATGCGATCTGGTAATTGAGACATTAATATTCAGACTGATTCCAGTGCAATGAGACTGCCTAACAGAGATCTAGACAGAAAAGCAGTCAATGTAATTTAAGAAAGTGATATTGTTTGGCATTTTAAGGTACAACTGCTTTTTTCCCCCTGCCAGTTACACAAATGGTGTTTCATGTTAGTTATGGTCTAAATTAAAAAAAATGTAAACATAGGCTCAGTGCTGTTTATTAAATGTGATAACTGCTGATGCATTTCATGCTCTTAAAAATGGCATTAAGTAATTTACTGCTTTGTGCTTCTTTTAGAGTAGATCAAAGAGAACCCAGGATGATATGCTTGTTTGTAACATATCAAACAATAAACTGTTGCTCTTTCACTGTGTTCTTCCAAGATGGCTTATTTTCAACATCCAAATGAAGACATACTACAGTGGCTAAATTCTTAAATAGGGGAAGAATCATGCATGAATCTGAAAAGGTACTCAGGCTACATATAAACAAGAATGACACAACACTGAGTATTTTTGTGGGTTGCCAGTTCCTTTAGGAAGTAATCCAGTCCTTGTTTCCAGCAAGGACTGGCAACCCCTTTTTTTTTGTTTATATAAGTAGGAATATGTTAATATTGTAATTATTGTAGGGTTTTTACCATACAATCCAATACCTTGAGGTGACTGTTAGTTCTGATTTGGCGCTATATAAATGAAAATGAATTGAACTGAATGTATTTCTGATACACTGTCAGGAGCAGATCACCGGGAAAGCTGGAAGTATTGCTGAGTAAGAGGTTACTTCTCCCGGGCAGACGTGTCTGTTTCCACCACAATAGAAAGCGGATAAATTACAATAAGAAATAGCTGATTATACAATATTCAGAGGACTGTAAAACTATGTATTTAAGGTATAAATGTATAACAGTGATCTAGTTAAATTTGCAATAATGCCGGTTAACGTACTAAATTCCCCAGGAGCAGCGACAGCAGCCAAGAACGATGGCAGTGAGACAGAAAGAGATGAAATGCCTCTCCTGGTGTATGACCCTTCCTGCACTGATGTTTTGAAAGTGAAGGTATCAAAGCTATCAAAGATACAGCTCCAAACAAGTGTGCTCTCATCCTGTATTCTCCTGGTTCTTTATCATCAGGCCGCCAGAGAAAGCGCAGGAAGTTAAGATGTTTTTGAGGAACCCTGACCTGGTAGAACATGGCACAGATGCTGGCCATAACAGGAACTGGGCCTTCTCTAAAGTGCAAGACTTTGGACTTTGGACTTTGGTTACTTTGGAGAGGAGTGAAGT
Organism: Archocentrus centrarchus; assembly: GCF_007364275.1. NCBI lineage: Eukaryota > Metazoa > Chordata > Actinopteri > Cichliformes > Cichlidae > Archocentrus > Archocentrus centrarchus. Next base: position 25,470,464 of record NC_044349.1, on the reverse strand, counting down.
TTCTCTTGTTTTTGTCTTTGACATTTTTTTACTTTAGTGACACTGGTTGCAAAGGCACCTCCTTTCACCTCTGCTTTGCATGAGCTGATGCTTTTGCTTGGCCAGCTGAAGATGTATCCTGGGTGCTGCCATAGAGCGAGTCTATTTTTTTTTCCAGTAAAGTCCACAAACACCACTCTGCTTCCAGTTTGTTCATGAATATCTCATGCAGCATCTCTCCATTTATCCCACAGCTTGGAAGAGAGTTTCATTGCAATAGTCCTGAGCTTTGCATATCCAGAATGTACTTGATGTGCTGTACTAAGGAACAGAGAAAATACTTGCAGTGCATTTACATCCTCAGGTTTAATTGAGAGCCAGTTGCAGATTTTATCCATTTAAACAGAGGAAATTTTATGTTCACTTCCAGAGTGTTCAGGGAGGAGTGATTTTGCTCTCTGGTATCCTGCTGACAACTCCTTGCCAGGTCTCTAGGCTGCCCCCTTGTGTATTGTTACAAGCAGTTACTGAAGGTATTGGTTTTATCCTCAACACAATTTTCAAAGGCTCTCAGAAAATATTTGAACTGCAGAAGGTCACCATCAGAAACAGGAATATTCCTTATGGGCAAAGCAGATGCTGAATTTTGCTGGACGTACAAAGCAGAGATCTCATTTTGACATTGCATGATTCTCCATATGTCCTGACTGTGATGGCATTGCTGTTCTGTATTTGTAGTCTCATATGTCATTTGTGTAGTTGTCGTCCGGCTTTGCTGAGCATTTTTAACTGGTAGCTGTAATATTTCAGGACATTTTGGCTTCGAGATGGTTTAAAGTGGTCAGCTTGTTTACATTACTTGCTCTTTGTTCCCTGACAGGATTGTATTAAAAACACATTAATTATTTATTTGTGAAGCTTGTGCGTTTAGACAAGGACACTGCCTGTGCCACACTAGCAGCTTTTGAGCAGCTTTTTTTTGTTTTTGCAGTCTTTTATTTAATCTAAATACTCAACTGACTTTAAAAAGGTTCATACAATGTTAAGGAGACACATAGCATGAAGCAAACTGCTTGTGATGGAGGTCAAGTGCGTGCCGCTGTACACCAGATGAGTCCAATATTGCAATAAAAGTCAGTGCAATGAAATATACCATTATATTTACACTGCCTTTGGGATACATTTTTAGGAAGCACAATATTCCCTTGCGCACTGATAACATCCAGATTTATTTCCCTATTAAATCAGATGCTTCTGTCTTGTCGCATCCTCTGTTTAAATGTCTACACCAGGGGTCATCAACTACGTATGTCCAAGGGATGGAATTTTTCTCAGCAGACACTGTGAGGGCCAGATGCTCTCGTAAAATAAAATAAAATAAATATTGTACCCTAAGTAATATATTATCATTTGATATATATTTTGGGCTAGTCAGAGACCAGTATTTAACAGATTATGATATGACATGATTGATCAGTGTATAGTACCTGTGGCAGTACTATTCAGGGGGCCGGATGGAAAGCTCTGGCGGGCCAGAAGTGGCCAGTGGGCTGCCGTTCCCTGGTCTACACAATGTCAGACCAGGGAACGGGAACGGTTTCTTACTTTAAATGAAAACAAGACTGAAAATATTGGATTTGGAAGTCGTATCACTGTGAATAAGTTAATTGATACCCTTAGCCCTCTTCCTTTAAATTTTAGAAGCAAGTGAACACAGTTGTAAAGACCAGTTTTGGAAAGCCTATTCCCGCCTTCATCACATCTAGATTGGACTACTGCAGTTCTCTGTATTCAGGTCTTGAACTGTCATCTCTCTATCGTTTGTAATTAGTCCAAAATGTTGCTCCATGTCTTTTAACAGGTACTAGAAAGGATGATCACATCACTGCAGTTTTAGCAGGTTTACACCTGCTTCCCATACGATTTCTTTACTTTCAAAGTTTTAAACGGAATGGCACCCAACTATTTAGCCAAGCTGCTCAACCTGTATAACAGAGCACTGAGCTCATCTAGCCAGATGCTCTTAGTGCAGCCGAGGTCTCAGTTTAAGCACAGATGAGATCTAGCTTTTGTAGTCGCACCCCCTAGACTCTGGAATAATCTGCCACATCTATGCATACTGCAGAGTCTACACAGTCATTTAAATCCCATCTTAAAGCTCACCTTTACCTTACAATTCAAGGCTGGGCTGACATTGGCAATCATAACCCAGCTTGTTTTTTTAACTACTTTAATGCTGTTTAAAGTGTGAATGGAAACATTTAAACATGTAACAAATAAACACAAATATGCAAATAGTTAGCTCTGTAAACACTGTAAATAGATTTTTATTGTAAACAGATTTGTGTTCCTTTCTAAAACCTTACTTAACAATAAAACAAACAACAACAACAACAAAAAAAACATACCATTAAAATCTGAGTCATATTGACAATTCATTTATTTCCCCACAAACACCAACAAAATAATCTGATGAGCAGTGTGAATCAAATTCATATTTGCTGTTGAAAATTAATATTTTAATTACTTTCTTTCTGCAAGCAAAATTCCTGAATAAAAGTAAAGTAAAAGCAAAAACACAAAAACAAACACAGTGTTAAACCTACTCATGTAATAGCTCAAACAGAAGTTCATTCTGGTGAAGTTAAGTTTAAATCTTACTATCGTCTACACTGTAAAATCTGCATTATTTTATGTTCGCTTTGAATTTCAAAAGTTGGTCTGAAGCTCCAGATCGGTTTATCTTCTAGGCTTTTTCTGTTGTTACATTGTTTAAAGTTGTCAGGCAATGATGCATTCATTTTGCTCCTTTAAGCTTTGAAGTTCTTCTTTGTGCTTTTTCTGCATTTGCTCCAATTCTTTAAGGTTTTCTTCTTTGTGGCTGGAGACATTGTGCAAGAGGGAATACTCATGTTTGTGTTTTATTTGCGCTTGCATTAATTTCTCATACATTTCCTTCTGATCCCTTATCTCCGCATTATACTTTTCTTGCAGGGATTCAAAGTCCCTGGTGTATTTCTCTTTGAATACATTGACCTCTTCATCTTGGTTTCTGGCCTCATCTTCATATTTCTGCTTCATGTCCTTCATTTTTTTCTTGTGGTCATTCTCTAATTTTTTTCTCTTTTTTTGCTCCTGCTCTATTCTTATGAAATACTCTTTCATTTTGATAGAGAATGCATCTTTTCCCTTTTCATAGTCTTCTTTGAGCTTTTGAATTTTTGTAGTTTCCTCTTGTTGTCTTTGTTGGCACCTCTTTTCCCACCATTCTCTCTTTTCCACTTCCCAGGCCTCTCTCTTTTCTCATTTCTTCTCTGGTGTGTTCGAGCTTACTGATGAGCTTTGACTCAGATTCTATTTGCTGATCCACAGTCTCAAGTTTTTGTTTCCACTGTTGTTGTTGAATTTCTTCCTGTTCTTTCCTCTTTCTGTCTTCCTCTTCTCTGATTTTCTGCCCTCTCTCTCGCTTCTCTCGCTCCTGGTAATGTAGTCCTCCATCTGCTTGAGCTGGTTCATACTCTGCTCTTTCTCAGATTCAGTTTTGGAGATCTTTCTCTTTTTATTTTTTGCATTTCTTCCTCGTGTTTCTGTTGTAGTTTCTCCCTCTCCTTCTCCTTCTTCATGTCTTCATCTTTCTCTTTCAACAGTCTCTCCACCCCCTTCTGTATCGCTGCCTCAGCCTCTTGGAACATCTCAGTAGTGTAGTAGCTACCACCATTGGTATTCAACATGTGTTCAATTTTTTTCAGCAGCTCTGTGACCTGTGTGCAGTTAGTTGGATCTTTGTTATTGAAGATGATGTATCTGCCTCCACAGTCAGTAATCAGAATTTCTACAAAATCAGCACAGTCTTCATTTATGTATGTTTTAATGTTTCTGTCCTCAAGCTCATCTCCTCTGGTGAAGGTAACAATGATGAAGTTTCCTGACTTTGTGCCAAAAATCTCTTTGATCATCTGCACAGCTTTTTTTTCCTCCTCTGTAAAGCGACCAATCTGCAGCACCAGTAGGAACGCATGAGGTCCAGGAGACAACATGCTGATGCATTTCAGAAGCTCCTGTCGAATTTCATAATTGGACAGAGTTGTGTCAAACAAGCTGTAGGATCTGACTCCACAGTAAACAGAATCATGGTGAAGTCACTGACTTGAGAGCCAAATATGTTCTGATGGTCTTTAACTCTCCCTTGTCTTCATCAGTGACAGGAGCCACAGGGAGGACCAGGATGAAGGCGTGGACGCCCTCAGGATCACAAAGGGAGAGACAACTGAGAGATTCCTCCATCACTGCCTGCTGAGGTTTTCCATACAAGGCAGGCAGCACCAACAGGGAAACCCAACGTCCACACACCTCTCCCTGATGTTTAACACACTCTGAGTTGGAGACTGAATGGAGCTCTGTTTGACCTAATATGGCCTTGGCTGCTGAAGTCTTCCCTGCTCCTTTCCTCCCGCACAGAACCAGGTTTAAAGCTGGTTTGATGTCTTCAGGCTGTGGTCTGATGGCCTCTTCAGGGACTGTGAGGAATTTTCCTTTGTTCTCATGCACAGTGTTCTCAGTCTTCTCCATCAACTGCTTATGATCATTTTCAAACATGCTGTAACATCGACCTTCACAATCTCTGAGGAGTGAATTAACAGAAAATCCTATCTCATCCCTCTGTGAGATGATGACCATGGAGTGTTTAAAGGACTGTTCACCAAACAAACTCAGCATGAACTTCAGAGTTTTTCTGTTCTCCTCAGTGAAATCAGAAGGCTTTACTAACAGCAGCAGAACATTTGGTCCAGGAAGACAGAGACTCACACAGCTTTTCATCTCTTCTCTCACTCTTTTCAGAACCTGATCTAACATGTCTGGAGTTTTGACTACTATTACTGGTTTTCCTCTCCACACTCCATGAACATCATGCCTGCCTTGAGAAAATCTTGAAAGATCAAAACCTTTTTACTCCACAATAAAGTTACAGAGTTGTGTCTTCTTTTGTGAGCTTGTTCCAAAGACTATAATTCCAAGTCCACATCCTGTAAAGGAACAAGCAGACAAAAGCGTCATTCCACCTTAAATCACTGTGGACTTTCTGCTTGACCACCTCCAATTTGCATAAAAATTTCGTCCAAGGAATGGAGTTATGTAATGATTGCTGTAAAATCTTAGCTTGATATATCAAATACTTTTCAAGCTACATATTTTCTTTTTTCAAAAATGATCTGTCGACCCAATTCTGCCATGTTTATTACACGTTGAAATCTGAGGTCAGGTTTAACATGGATATCTCAAATACCATTAAAGATTATAGCCTGAAAGTTTTACAGTCCTTTCTTATTATCAAAATTAATCAGGATCTGTAATTTGGGTCAAATAATAATAATAAAAAAAATATTTTTTTTTACTACAGCTGTTTGGGATGAGTCCTGACATTATTTTTGGAAGGTGATTTTCTACACTTACCAGCAGCCTGAGTATCCAATGTAACTGGAGTTTCTTCCCTTGGTTCAATGCTGGTGTGATCACAGATCACGTGCCTCCCATAGTTCTTATATAGCGCTTTTCTACTCAGTCAGAGCACTCAAAGCACTTATACAACACGTTTTTACATTTACCCATGCACTCCCATTCATACAAGCACTTCCATATTGTTATTAAGCTAAGCGCTTTTTAATTAACTAACATTCACACACATTCATACTCCAACAGAACGGTCGGAGAGCAACTTGGGGTTAAGTATCTTGCCCAAGGACACATTGGCATGTAGCCTGGAGTAGCCAGGAATCAAACCACTGACCTTCCGATCAGTAGGTGACCTGCTCTACCTACTGAGCTACAACCACCCCTTTATTGCTCAAACAAAATTATGACATACATTATGACTAAAAAGGCCCAAAGTGAAATTTGATAAAATATCTATGAGCTATTTAGAATTTGTATAGTTTCATTTTTTGCCCAGTTTAAATAAACACATGCACATGCACATGCACACACACACACACACACACACACACACACACACACACACACACACACACACACACACACACACACACACACACACACACACACACACACACACACACAGAAAATCAGGTTATGATTTCATGTTTGCAAAAATGACTATGTCAAGATGTAGCACTATAAATCAAAACGCACCGTGATTGGTCCCTGGGTCTTGGACCCAGAATTATAAGCTTTGTGGTTTCATGATTTATTATTTTGGATTGAGGATGTAATGCATTTTCAAGCTCTACATTTGATCCTTTCTATATATTATTTCCTAGTGCTTCGGATTTGTTATCTTTACTTTTAGTTCCTTATTCCACGTTAGGTGATAGTTCTCTTTAGTGTCCAGTCTGGCCTAGTCTTGTCTCTGTATCTTGTCTCTCTATGGCATGTCCTCATGGTTGTCTGGTTTCCCCATGGAGTTATCTTGTTTCCCAGTAGGGAGACAGTAGGTATAGACCATGTCAGGACTTGGTCCTGTCCAAGTCTGTCTTGAATGTCTGCCACTGTGATGGGTACTGGGTCCTGGTCAGAGAGGTTGCTGTGGTCTGCTCTTAGATCCATGAGCCGGTATGTTGTCAGTTATGTGTTGCTCATGTTCCAAAGTAGCCTGACACTGCTGTCAAATGAAGGGAAAAGGGTTAGAACGACAACTGAGATATGACCTAATTTTCTTTATTCTGTGAAACTTTCATATGAACATTTTTAACATATTAAAGTATCAAAGTTTGAATGAAAAATACACTGCTCTCTGTGACCGTTCTTTCTGCTTTTGTTCTAAAAAATGTAAATTGTATTGGTGGAATCTCAGTTATGTTAATGTTCAGAATCAGAATCAGAAGAATTTATTGTTTATGTCAGACATACAAAGAAATTACAACATTGTTACGTTATTTTGTTTTTCATTTATCAAAAATGAAAAACAAAAACATTCATATATAAAGAAATTTGATAAATTATTGTCTACTTAAAAAATAAATTTTTGTAAAAATGTTTTAGCATCACCAGGTTTTTACAGCATTGTCCTGTAAAATGTCAAAAAAACAGTATCCTATAAAAGATTCGAGTAAAAACAGTTTTTGGAGAATGGGACTATACAGTGGGCAGTGATCACTTCTAAATTCTGTTGAATTTTGGGACAACTTTGCTAACTTTACTGAAATGGAGAAAAATCCAAGGAACTTGATCAGGGTAAGGCAGATAGTGACGCATTTTCTGATAACTAGCCATTAAGAAAGAAGGCACAATAGATGAGTGGAACGACATTTTATGTTACATGATTGTGTAGTTTGATTCTATTGCCATAAAGAGAAATTCTGACAGGAAATTTAGTGTGCATCGGTATGATAAAGCCTGTGATAAGACAATCAGAGACAGAAATCTTGGGTGGTATGGCAGAGGACTGAGAGAGGCGTGTGTGTGTGTGTGTGTGTGTGTGTGTGCCTTTCCTGTGTTGGAGGTATGCTCACCTGTTAACCTTCCTGTTTTACATGAATTCCTCATGACTAACTATTTAACACCTTGAAGAGTCACCAGTCGCTGCCAGGTTGTTGCATCAGTGACAGGTTTTGTGTTCTGGCTCTTTAGTAACATCTTTGAATTGTTTTTGTTTGGCACTAACGTTGCTTTCTCCACATACCACTTTCTGTGAACAGGAGATTTCTGTATGTGACCCAGTTGAGTTTCCTTGTGTCACTTTCTGACTCTGGTTGCTACCCAAACCCTGGTTTGCCAGCTCTGTAAATAAAACTTTGTATACCTTTCTTGCTGTGTCCACCAGTGAGTCCTCTACTTCCCCGGTTTATGACAACAACCAATTTCTATTATGGATAAGAAGTGTTGTGTAGGTTGGATTCTGAAGTTGTGGCATTTGATTTCTCAACTGCCATGTGAAGGAAGGGAATTGTCTTTCCATGGCAGCCTTGTTGCATTCTGCTGAAGGGAGTTCTCGCTTTCCAGAGGGCTTTATTCTTTTTCCCTTTTATCAGAGACATCAAGCTCTTTACCTTACTCTGATTGACTGCTTAATCTTGAAGAATCTGTCTCTGTGCTCTGCTTTTTTTTTTTTTCTAAAACCTGGTTGCCCATTTTCCATTTGATGTAATCAGTTGTGGTTATGGCCAGTGTTGCCTTGTTTTCATGTTCCATGCTAAAAAACAAACAAACAAACAGACAAAAAAACAGTTTCAGTATTTCATAAACGATCAACTTTTTCATAGACTTTGTCTCACAGAGGCCTGGTTGCAGCAGGAAGAAACATCCTGTCTCAGAGTGATGTTAAAGAGCTATAATCCACACATTTGCTACTTCTAGGCTGGATGATTGCAATTCATTATTTTCAGGCTTTTGTAAAAAAATTGAAAGGCCTTCAGTTCCAAAACACCACACTGAAAACAGAAACACACTAGATGTTAGCCTGTCTACACTGCCTCCTTATTAAATACAGAATCAAATTCAAAGTCTTTCTACTTACACACGAGGTCTCGAATAATCAGGCCCCATCTTGTCTTAAAGCAATCATAGTATGGTGTCACCCTAATAGAGCACTTCTCTTTCAGACTGCTGGCCTACTTGTCGTTCCTAGAATGGGAGCCTTCAGCTTTCAGGCCCCTCTTCTGTGGAACCAGCTCCCAGTTTGGATTCGGGAGACAGACACCCTCTGTATTTTTAAGATTAGGCTTAAACTTTCCTTTTGATAAAGCTTATAGTCAGGTTTGGTGCACTAACTGTAATCTTTATAGTCAGAGCTGGATCAGGTGACCCTGAACCCTCCCTTAGTCATGTTGCTTTAGGGTCAGGCTGATGGGTGTTTCCCATGATGCACTGAGCATTTCTTCACCACTCACCCTTTCACTCCCCATTTGTTTATATGCTACTGCTGCATATCATTACATTTTGTCTTCTCTCTCCCATACTTGGTTTTATTCTTGTCTCTGTTTTCTATCTTCCCTTCTCCCTCACCCACAACCGGTAGTGGCAGATTGTTGCCCCTCCCTCAAACTGGTTCTGCTAGAGATCTCTTCCTGTTAAAAGGAAGAGACCTTCCCAGTGTCACCAAGAGCTGCTCGTAGGGGATGGTATGATTGCTGAATTTACCCTCTCATATTGTAGGGTTTTTACCTGAGTTACATTTCACAGTTCTTAAAAGTAAAATGAGCAGTGTTTCAGCTGAGTTTGTGATGGTTCTCTCCTCTATACCTTCACGTTATACCAATGTCAAAGTAAAATTTATCTATGTAGCACATTTAAACAACCAGAATGGGCCAAAGTGCTTCACAGGCAACCAAAAATACCATACATAGAAGTCAAAAACAAAAACAACAAACAAACAAAAATCCAGGCAAAATATAATAACTAAATAAATACAAGATGTCAAGATTAGCTCGAATTAAAAACCAGAGAGTAGAAATGGGTCTTGAGCAAAGACTTAAATGTAGAAACTGTCCGGGAAGTTCTAATATGAAATGGTAAGGCATTTCAGAGACTCAGTGTAACAACTGAAAAAGCTTGGTCACTTTTATTTCTAAGTCTAGATTTAGGAATTCTTAGGATCATCTGATTGGCAGACCTCAATCCTCTGACAGGAGTATGAACATGAATAAGATCAGACAAATACAGAGCACCAAAGCACTGCGCAATCTGGAATGAAACCATTTTTAATCAGTCCTTAACATATTTCACATACTTCAATATTTGTGTTGTAATATTTATTGTTCATTCTATAAAAGCTGGATAGTGGAGACTCATTAGAAGTTCAGTTAGTAATATTTCTTGGTTGTTTGACAATCAACAACCTGCCAGCAGCAAATCCATAGAAATTTATATTAAAAGACTAAATGAACCTGCTGCCAATAAATAAGCTAATTAAGTCTGTATGTGTCTGTGTGTTTCTTTGTCCATACGGTTCTCCTAGACCATCAGAACTTGAACAGAGCTCTTTTGAGCAGAGTATTCCTTTATCTTTAAGTATTAATGACTTCATGAATTTCTTCACAAATAATATTTTAAAGATTAAAAAAAATTATTCATAATCATCTCAAAGACTTATCTTTATGTTCAGCTGCTTTCAGTACTGCTGGTATTTGTTGTTTGTTGACTCGTTATCTCTGATTGATCTTTCAGAGTTAACTTCAATAGTTACTTCCTCCAAACCATCAACAAATCTATTAGACTCCATTCCTACAAAAGCATTGGTGAAGTTACAAATGATTTTCTTATGGCCTCTGACAGTGGACTCATCTCTGTGCTTGCCCTGTTGGACCTCAGTGCAGCTTTGATACTGTTGACCATAAATTTTTATTACAGAGATTAGAGCATGCTATAGGTATTAAAGGTACTGTGCTGCATGTCTATTAGACCCCATTCCTACAAGACTGCTCAAAGAAGTCTTTCTATTAATTGATGCTTTAATCTTAAATATGTTCAATCTATCTTTATTAGCTGGCTATGTACCATGGGATTTTAAGGTGGCAGTAATTAAGCTACTACTTAAAAAGGTCATCACTTGACCCAGCTGTCTTAACTAATTAAAGGCCTATCTCCAACCGAGATCAGGTGACCCTGAACCATCCATTAGTTATGTTGCTACAGACGTAGGTTGCTTGGGGTGGGGGTTCCCCTGATGCACTGAGTATTTCTTTTTCATTCACTTGTTTTCACTTTGTTTATACACCATTCTGCATTCAATCATGAATTATTATTCATCTCTGGCTCTTTTAACCTGTCTCTCTCCCCTTAACCCAAGAGGGACTTTTTTCCTTCCCACTGTCACCAAGTGCTTGCTCATAAGGGGTCGTTTTGACTATTGGGTTTTCTCTGTAATTAGTGTAGGGTGCATTACATTACAATGTAATGCACTTTGAGATGACTGTTTGTTGTGATTTGGTGCTATAAAAATTGAACTGAACTGAACTGAACTGAACTGAACTGAACTGAACTGAACTGAACTGAATTGAGTTGAAGAATATTTGACCAGAAATAAATACCATGTAGAAAACTGGGGAGGTTGATACACAAGTAGATTAAAGCTCTGATTTAGTAAAGTAGTTGGGTAAATATGTTAAGTTATATTCCACCGCTATCCTGTCTGTCCTATCTCATCCAATGCTGAGGGCTTAGTAAGATTAACTGTACTGTTGCCAGGACAGTTCGTCCATACATCGTGTTTCAATGTTAGTTTACTGGGAACAGAACTATTGGAGAACTATGGGAGTTCTAGGTAAAAACACTGATAACTCTCTTGTGTCTTGTCATTTTAATAAAATGACAATGTTTGAATACAATGTAGATATATTTAGGAAAAATCAGAGTCCTATTATTACATGGGGTTTATAGCAACAAAGATATTACACTAGAGATTTTAAAAAAGGTAAAAGAACGACCACCTTGGGAGTTCTGGTGTTAACACTAAACTCTATCCTGATCTTACAGTGTGAGCAGTAACTCAGGACTCTGGTTTTGTTCTTTATTGGGTGTAGTTTACATTACTGGTCACTAGATGGGGCACATATATAGTTTGTGGCTGTTCGTGTTACTGTTGGTTGTCTCTGCGGTCCAGTAAACAGAAATCTTGTAGATAAAGAAACTTTATCCAGTGGTTCACCACGCATACAACAGTTATTATCTTACTGTCTGTTTTGTCTTTTATTCCAAACCTCCTTCATGCCTCATCAACTGTTCTGTTGACTGGGGAGTCCACATTTCTGTATTTTAAACTAGTAAATCTTTGTACCTTACAGTAAAGTTTGTGTCTTCATTATAATTAGAAAAGGTAAACAATTTTCTTTAGCACTAAGATTTATACCCAAGATCATAAAAATTACGGTCAATGTATATGGTAAGGCAAATGTAATGAACTCATAACATGTCACGAGCTGTTGAAGTCAAAAGCAAGTCAAAAATGAGACACAAAATAAATTTAGCGCTGATAAGTCAATTGCGCTGATTGTGTCTGTGGACAAATGATCCACAGACACAATTAGCAAAGCAAAGGCAAAACCCCCAAACTTATGTGTGCATATTTACATATAAATATATACAAATGACAGCAAGGTAACAAAGGATAAGTGAACAATCATAATTAGAAACAGTTAAGAAACAACAAAAGACCCACATGCAAAGCAATTTTTTCAAAACAGAAGGAAACTCAAAAAACAACCAAAACTCACTTAACTCCTCACTGAAAGACAGCACCATGACCGCTGATCAGGACATGCTTATACTGCTTATACTTCTGTGAGCGGACAGTGATGCTGTAATAAAGGGGAAAATGTTCAATTTACCTTTCTAATTTACGATCAGTGAAAAAATGATGCTCATTAATATATGTAGTACAGAAAAAACAACAGCAGCGCAGCACTTAATTTGTGTTTGATGTGTCCCTGTGCAGTGGTTAGCACTGTCACTTAACAGCAAGAAGGTCCTTGGTTCATGCTTGCATGCTCTCCCTGTGCCTGCATGGGTCCTCTCTGGGTAATTCCTCCCACATTCCCAAGACGTGCATATTAGGTTAACTGGAGATTTTTAATTTGGTCTGAACGGTCATCTGTTTCTAAATATTGGCTCTGTGATAAACTGTCATAGGCTTCAGCACCCTCAGTAACCCAGAACTGGATAAGGAGGATGGATGGATGGATGGATGGATGGATGGATGGATGGATGGGTGGGTGGATGGATGGATGGAGTCTCCACAATGACTGAACAAAACTATAAGACACTCTCGAAGCTCCACTAAGCCATTAAAACATCAAAGAAATCAAAAAGCTGTAGATAGTTATGGTCTGGAACAGGTACGTGCAAGAACTACGTTAAGAAAAAATGTAGAAAAAAGTACTTGATCCTTGTTGTGCACAGCTTTCAAGAAATATTTAAATCAGACTTTATAGAAACATTAAAACAGATGAATGAGCATCAACTCTTTATATGGAGAGTAAAATATACCTTGCAAAGGTTAAGCGAAAGAGAATGGATGGATGGATGGATGGTTTTTAATCACAGCAGGATTAAAAAGTTTGAGCAGTGTGTGACATGGATGACTGTCAATATCTATGAAAAGATTTAAAATAAAATAATGAAAATTGAAAGTCATGTATTAGCAAAACAGCTGATTAAATTTTGTACATTTGGTCAGTGATTTCTTTTAGATGCTAATGAATTAGAGCACTGGCTGACCTTGCATCTATTTAGCCTGCAGCTGTCCCTTCTCCATTGTCAAAGCTTTCTTTGCTTCAGTGTTAAAGGGCTTATTAAAAACAGTTTCACACTACATTCTAACTCCTCTAGATCACAGATGTTGGCCAAGGTGGTTAGTAAGAGGAAACTTATCTGTTATGATGATGAATCACAGAAGCTCATTTATTTGATAATATGTGTTCTGTTTCCACATGTGTACACTGTAGCTGTTCTCAGAACAGTGAAAGCTGAACCAGTGGTAGCTTGTCAAGCATGCTGGCCTCCCATCAGTTTCACATCCAAAAACTGATTTTTATACACAATATTAACAATGTTGGTCCCCTACACCATCCAGTGTAATCATAAATAAATGAATATCAATAGACTATTAATTATATAACTACTATATTGTTATTATGTATCATCATTATTGCTTTATATATTATAACTACTATTACAAAGTCTCTGGTTGTAGTGAAGCAGAGTTAATCTTGCTCATACAGATGATTGTCAACTGCAGCCACAAGATGGCAGCAATGTAAAGGAATTCACACTCACATTGACACGTATGGGCAATTTAGAATCACCAACCTAACCCCTCTAAGTGCATGTCTTTTGACTGTGGCATCCTTTCATTCCTAACGCATTACCCAGTCAGGATGGACTGGGTAATAATAAGATATCCAGCATGATATTGTTTTTCATTGAGATCTGCCCACCACCTGCAGGAGGTGTTGTAGGTGTCAGGTTGGTGCCTGTCGTGGTGATAATCCTCAAACCACATGTTGGACACTGGAGGTGAAGGGAGCCATCAAGCTCAAGAAGGAGTCCTAAAGGGCTTGGTTAGCCTGTAGGACTTCGGAGGTAGCTGAGATAAAAATAAATAAATAAATAATAAATCCACACTCACCTTGTGGGCAGACTTTTGTTAGTCTTTCAAGTTTGGGTCCTGCACAATATCTTAACTGTTCCTACGACTGCACTCTTCTGGACAGAGATCTCAGATGCCTTTCCTGGAATCTGCTAAAGTCCTTCCCCAGTTTGGAGGTCACTGCATCGGATGTTCCAATTACCATGGGATCCACTGTTGCCTCTTTCACATCCTCACTAGCTCTCCTCTCAGACCTTGGTATTCATCAAGCTTCTGTTCCTTCTTCCTGATGTTGCTATAGCTTGTGGACCTACATCAATGACTGACTAAAACAATAATTTATGTTGATGACTTCAATCCAAACCACTCTGTTCATGCAAACCATAAGATGATAATTTTATTGGCTAACACTTTGTGTAAGGGGTAACAGGCTGAAATAAACGTATCACATGTGTCAATCTGCAAGGGAGATTATTCAAATAATTAAAAGAAACTATAAAACTTGGTGACTAGAGTACAACTCACCAGTGCCTTGGATCTGATTTATTTATTTTAGCATTTAGCTGTATCTGCAATGAGGGCCCCTCTCCACAATGCAAATATTTCACAATGTAAATATTATAATTTAAAAAAGTGTGTATAGTGTATAGTATATAGAGTATAGTGTATAGTGTGAATTACTTTTTTTTTTTTTTTTTTTTTTATTCTTCTTATTTATATGTGTGTGTATATATATGGTTGCAGGTACAAAATACATTTCACTGTGCATTGTACTGTGTATAACTGTGCATGTGACAAATAAACACTATCTTAATCTTAATCTTAATCTCCCTTTTATTCTCTCCGTCTCTTCTCTTCTTCCTCCTACTGTACATTTCAATGTCCAAATGTTATCTGTATAGAGGCAGGCAGTCATTGCACGAGAGGCTTCATGTTGGCACCTGAGTATGTGTTTGGTGCACCCAACCTAGGGGCACTGGCAAGACTGTGATGGTTATGCCTGGTGCATCAACTCATGTCTGCTGCATGAATTCTAAAGAGTTGCCAATTCACTCATGTTTGCTACAGTAGCTTGTTACAGATAAGTTGTTCACAGCGGCCCAAAACTGTTCACAGCAGCCCAAAACAATCCTCAGGCCATCAGTCCTTGTTGTGGCAAGCTTAAAACATAATTTCAAAGCCACTCACTGGTATTAGCAGCAGGCAAGAATGATGGGCTTGACTCGTATGCACCGTTCTTACTTCTTACTCCAGTCAAATAAGAACTAGGTCGTAGTTTTGAGCATTTAGTTCCACCATCATGTTCATCCAGGTCACATTTCCATCCACATACATCCGAGCTTCTCTCAGTTCAGACACACATCAAAATATCCCCATGATGATCCATGTTGTAGATGGTAGCCAGATAATAACAGCATCAATTTTGAATCACAGTTGCAATACGGTCAAAAAACCTTTTTTACACCGCACTTGGCTCTGCCGCTAATTCACACTTCAATTCTAACATCTGTGTCCTAGTGAGCATGTGCAGTGTGTAGTTCAATAGCTAACTAGGGCAACAGAACAAATGGATTTTTACCATTAAATCTAATGCCATTTAAGGCCTTACACAAGCAGTAGTAACAACAACCAACAATAACAAATGAAGAACACACTATACACCTAAAAACTGATGTTGCACCATCTTAAGTTCACATTGGCTCCTACAGTCCTCTGGACAGGCAGTCTGCCAGCTGGTGTTCAGAAAGACTGCTGAAAATACAAGCACTACAGCATCAGCTGAAATATCTAGCCATTAATAGGAATATTGTCATAAGATGAACCAATTGCAAAAATCTAAAACTCTGCTGGAGATATAATTTTCTGAGTGTGCTAATAAACATTACCTAATGTTGGAACAGCCCATGCCAGCGACTACCATAATAATCCTTTTAACAATTTTAGTTGTGGTGGGAAAGAGGACAAGGTTATGCAAATACAGTGACCTTTTATTGGTGTTTAGCAGTACTGTAGTTTCCTATTCACATCCTTTCTTTTTTGTTTGTTTTTTGATTCTTCCTTATTAAGTTTCAGCCACCATCCTCACCATTCTGAATGTACATGACTTCTTGTTATCATATTTGCTGGTTGATCTGTGCACCAAACATTTTACAGCACCTCCTCACAGCAATGCTTGCAGAAATACTTCTTTCCTGCATAGTTGTTTGCCACTGATTGGAGCACATTGACGATAACGAGATAACGAAATAGCAAGCCACAAAAAGACAACATAAAAGTGATCATTTTAGCATAGTCAGCAGTTTTTTTTTTTTGTTATGTAGGCTGTCACCACAAACCTACAAAATGAAAAATGACAGTGCGCTGAGGATAAACAGTTTTGGGTACAAAATCATTTGCGTACTGCCCTCTTTATGACTGTATGACTCTACATCACATAGGTCTCCTGTGTGATGTAGAGTAGGTTTCTTTGGCAATGCTTAAGAGAAGAGTTCATGACCAAAATATGTGTGTCCTTTCACTTTGAGTGATATGTGCTACAAAAGGCTACATTGAATCTTGTTGCATTTAATGCAAGATCCATTTTTATATTTCAAAATGAACTGAGTCTGAGGAAAATGTCCAAGGGTTCAAATGCTTTTGGTACATCAAAGAAAACCTGAATGAATAAAAACGCTAATAACGCCTCAAAGATTGAGAAAAAACTTGCATGTGATATACTTTGATTTAACACAGCCAGAGGAAATGGTTTTTGATAGTGATCGACTTACTGCACATTGCAAACAGGATGACAGATGCAAGAACGTTTCAGTCTATGTGACTAAACCAGATACAAAAGACTGAAACTTGAACTGAACTTCAGATGAAACAAAACTTTTCTTTCATAATGGGCAAAAAAGGAAGAGATGTCAAAATTTAAAAATTAAAGCTTAATGCTGGCAAAAAAGGGGGATGGATCAAAGCAATACTTCAAACACATAAACAGATAAATGAAAAAAGACTGCAAATGTATGCAAATGTAATATAATGTGATGTCTGGCCCTTAAATATTGATTTTTTTTCTTCAACAGCTTAGTGAACATTCAGTAACTGCATTTCCCTACAACTTAAAATGTGTACACGTGTCTCATATACATATACATATACATATACATATACATATACATGTAAGAGCAGTATGTTGTATCTTAAGAGCTAGCATGGTGTCTTTTTGTTTATTGTTTTTCTAAAACTTACAACAAAAGCCAAAAGCTCTCGCAGAGTGGAGCCTCTGACAGGTATTCCCAGGGCACTTTTAGGTGCATCTGCTCTGTCCAGCATTTACCCCCTGCCACCTAGACCAGGGATCCTCAAATCCAGGCCTCGAGGTCCGGTGTCCTGCAGGTTTTAGATGTGTCCCTGATCCAACACACCTGATTCAAATGGCTGAATTACCTCCTCAGTATGCAGTCAAGTTCTCCAGAGTCCTGCTAATGACTTCTATATTTGACTCAGGTGTGTTGGATCAGGGACACATCTAAAACCTGCAGGACACCGGACCTTGAAGCCTGGATTTGAGGATCCCTGACCTGGACCAACTTACCACCAGGTGATGATCAGCTGACAACTCAGCTCCTCTCTTCACCTGAGTGCCCAGAATATACAGCCGCACATCTGATGATATGATTACAAAATCGATCATCAACCTTCAACTATATCTAGCCCATTTCTCTCAACCTCACACACTAGCTCAGGCTGCTTCACAACCAGAGAGGTGACGTTCCATGTCCTAGTAGCCACCCACAATAGCCTGGGATCGTATGACAGGGCCTCCGCCCTTGGCCACCGCTCAACACGCATTACACCCAGCCCCTATGATACCTCATGGGGGTGGTGGTCCCACAGGAGGAAAAATTGTTGTACTTAGTAAACTAAATTGTACTGAATATGGGCCTTCCTCTGTCGAGTACTGCTTGAAAATACTTTTGAGAATATAAGCACTAGAGCATGAGACAGACAGCAATTAATAGGCAGTTTGTTATAAAAATTAACCAGCTGGAAAAATCCTATCAAGTGTCCCAATTATCATTACCTAATGCCAGGTCAGGAGCTAGTATAACAATCCTTTCCATCATTGTTTTTTGGTAGTGACAGAACAAGGGCATCTTGAGACTGTCAAGTTCTACTGGTCTCCAGCACTTCTGTATTTATTAAAATTCAAACTGTTTTAGATTCTTCCTCACAGTGCCTGCTGGCTTTACCACTGTAAAGAAACTGTCAAAAGCCACAATCATCATTTTGAACAGGGATATATGACTACCCGATATTATCATATATGTTGGTGGCTTTGTGTACCAAATGTTTTCAAGGCATGTATCTCTTCATCACAGTAATATTTGCAGAGATGCTTTCTTGGAACCTAAACTTTGTGTAGCTTCTTATCAGATTTGCATTCACGTTAATGAGTCATACTCATAAACAAATGTTTATGAGTATGACTCATAAACATTTGTTTAAAGAATGCCCACACTCTATGAGAAATTAAATATATGAAGTCAAATATGATCATGTTATGAGATAAGAACAGCATGAAGGTAAAAAAAAAAGTATATGTATCTGCCTGATGTACACCTCTTGGCACACCTGCCATCATTACTTGTTACTTTTTTCATTACTTGCTTCTTTAACGTTGCATTATCACCAAGAAAGGTCCTTTCTAAGTTATATTTTTCTCACCAATTGTCTATGGAGCAGAAGCTGTTATAGCAAGAACACTTTCACTTTTTGAAAGCAAAGACGTCGCTTACCGCTAAACTATGTCAACCCTTTAACATCTTTCAGCTATTTTTCCAGTTGCAATACATAACAGTCAATACTCACATAGAGCAAAGAGTAGCCGGTTAGGTGTTTCTGACTTGCTAGATAATGTTAGTAGTCAGTGTATTTGCCAGTTATTTATTTTTTTATACTGCATCAAAGCAAGAAGACCTTTCACCACATTGTGTTCTCAGACTTTTTTTTTTCATGCATGTAACAGTGGGGTGTTTGAATTACAGACTAACATGATGGCCATTGAGTCAAAAATCTATCATAGTATGTAAATTTCTTTTCCATGTTAAGCCCATAAATACAATGAAACATTTTGTTCCATAGCTTCAAAATGCCGGCCGTAAACTTCCAATGTTACAAAATCTCCATCATTAATGATGTTCATAGAGGTTATTATGCTATGATCTGATGGAATCAGCTCATGTACTGAAATCTTTGAGCAGTTAATACCAAAAAACTAGTGCCTTTATCAGAATAACTATACATACAGTACCAGTCCATGATAGTTAATGGTACTCTATGTAAATATTACAAAATATTATAAAATTTCTTCCAGGGCTTGGTGACCTCTGTGAGAGCCACAGCATTGAGCCTGAATCACTAGGATTTCTAAAGTAGTCTATAAATACCAACTGTAATACTATATTAAAAAATCCAAAACTTTTGTCAGGCTCTGGAGGTGTTACAAATGCCTTCCTTATGTGGTTCAAGAACCACATCATTTACATATGCAAATAACACAAAGACTTCCCTCTGTCGCTCATGCAAGGAAGTATTTAAAGACTGAACCAGTCAGTGGTGTGTCCCACAGCTCTTCAGTAGCTTTATCTGACTTTTTCTTCATCATGTTTATCCACTGGAGCCTGCTAGTACTGATATTTGTGCTGATTCTTCATGATCAAGGTAAGTTTTTTTTCATTACACATGGCTGCATTATGTTTTGTAATTCATGAATATACCAGCTTTGTGCTTGGGCAGAAATAATTGCTCAGGAGATACAGATAAATATATAAAATATAGACAATTTATTAGGGAATATCACTTATTATGAAGCAAAACTGGTGAAGACACATTAGAGTCATGATCAACTCTGAAGTTTCATAAACACACATAAATGTGTGTGTGTGTGTGTGTGTGTGGGGTGGGGGGTATTGAGACTTCACCAAATCATCCATTATGTATTGCATCATGTTAAAACTGTGATGGTGCATGTTTGTCTTTGGTTTATTGGAAACCTTTTTTCAGTCCATACAGGGGAAATCATTGGTGGTCATGAGGCTAGCCCACATAGCAGACCGTATATGGTGCTTTTACAGATGCACAGGACATACGGTCATCCAGCACACTGTGGTGGCTTCCTTCTGAATGAAGATTTTGTGATGACTGCAGCCCACTGCCATGCGACGTGAGTTTAACACACATTAATGACCAGACATTCTTATGCCCCTAATGAGATTTGCTATCCCAACAACAAACTGGAGTCCATGCATTGAGTCTGGGACATATGCTTCATGGCACCATATTTGCTGTTATTTTAATGAACAAAAGACAATAGCAACAACTTCAAATACATAATTAATTAATTATCTTTTAATAATACCTTCTTTTTTGTACTTATTTTATTTCAGGTCCTACAAAGTGTTACTGGGCCTTCATGATTTCCATAAACAGAATGGCGTACAGCATGTGCTTGTGGAGAAATCATTTCCACATGATGACTACGATGGCGATACTTATGAAAATGACATAATGCTTCTTAAGGTAAAAGAAACAAATGACTTCAATTGAAATTTTTGTATTTAATAACCAAATTAAGACAGCAGCATTTTGATTAATCTGATAAAGAACAAAGGATCATTAATGTAATCGTGTATTAGTTATCATAATTTATGTAGGCATTAAAATACTATCATTGTAATATCTAATAAACCCTTTTTTTATCCGTCTCTTTAAGTTAAGCTCCAAGGCAGTATTTAACAAGAATGTGAAGTCCATTGTTCTCGCAGACCGTGGCGATGACTCTCTGCCACAATCATGTGTCGTCTCTGGGTGGGGACGAACCAAAACAGTAAACCATATGTCTGTGAAACTCATGGAAGCTAATGTAACCCTGATTGACAATCAACAGTGTGCTAGCGCCATGTTTTACTGCTCTCAGGGTGAGACTGGACCGGGTGTGGTACGTATGTTTTTGTAACTTAACACAGGCAAACAGACTTTTGTTCAGAAATGATAATTAATTTACTGCTTATTTGGTGCAATCACTACATACTGTTCATGTACTTTCAGGGAGACTCTGGCGGTCCATTAGTCTGTGGAGATGGAAAGGCGTACGGGGTGGTGTCCACCAGCAGTTCCCCAAACCCAGATGTTCCAACAATCTATAGGTATACCATGATACCCCACTACAGAGACTGGGTCGATTCCATAATAAAACAACATGGAAATTACTAATACTTCTATTGTGCATCTATTGTACATCTTACCTGAGAAGTTAAGAACAAGAATGAATCCAAAAAAATTAGTCAGAATCTTAAACAGTGAGGTGTATTAGATCTGACATGTGCTGGTACTGCTTTGTCTGCTCTAAATAAATAACTAATAAAACAAACAGAGCGTCCTGAAGTTTACTTGTAACGCTCTTTCTCTGCATTCGGTCAGTTCTTGGGTCCTACAGAGGCGATAGAGGTCCCCCTATTGATATATGAGATATATGAGAATTCTTTTCATTTTCATTTCTCCAGAGGAGCATGAATTTAAAACTATTTAGGGCAGCACATTGACAGTAATTGCATTGTGATGGATTACAATAATACTATGAATTAATAGAACATTAGTTACACAAAAGCACAGTGGCGCAGTGCCTAACAGCTAGAATGACATCTAGAAGGTCTGGGTTAGATTCCACCTTGGCCCGAGCCTCTCTGTGTGGAGTTTGCACGTACTCCCCGTGTCTGCGTGGGTTTCCTCCGGGTACCCGGGACATGCAGGACCCTTAACAGGATAAGCAGAAGAGAATGGATGGATAGTGACACAAAACAAACATGGGCATTTGTGAAAACATTTTATTTAAAACATGCAAGCTAAAGCAAACTTAAACCATGTTGCTATGGATGTAACAACAAAATACAACATGACAATCTTTATGATAATTAGTGTTTTAGTGCCAGCGTTACAAACCAGACAAATTATATCTCATAGAAAGGAGAAATTGCGTATTAATAGGACTGAAAGTATATAGAAAACATGAAGTTTTAACAGAAAGACACCATGCTAATATTTTTACAGGTTGCCACTTCCTTCAGGAAACAAGTCCCCAATTATACATTCCCAAGTCCTCGATGGTTCACTGGTCAGTTTTGACTTGTTTTAAATGAGAGCTCTCAGTTATTATAAATAAAGTTTTAGAACACACATTTAACCATTTGTATGTCTATCATGTCTCAGAAAAGAATAAAAAGTAGCATGGTGAAAAAGTTGGTGAATTTGGTAACTCATGTCTTTGGTGCCACCATGAGGTGGTTTTCTTTTTTACGTTACTACAATTAAACACACATTAAGAGACTATAGACATATACATTGTTCACATAATTACATACATAATATTTAATTTACTTGTAAAAAAAATTCTTGTTAATCCAGTTATCTAATTGGTCAATCACATGAGAGCATGAAGGCAACATAGAAAACTCACTAAAGCTCGAAATGAGGATAAAAATTTAGAAGAAAGGTAATTTAAGTGACTTTGAATGTGGCATGTTTTTCAGTTGCCAGTTGACTTCCAGAAATTATTTGTTATTTTTCATTAATAAATTTTTATTAATAATTTTTGCAGTGTACAGCATGCTTTTTCTTCTTGTGCTATAACAGTTTGATAATTAACAGTTAATTATCAAAACAGGCTGGAAATCTAAACAACATAATAGTCTAATAAAATACACTAAAATATTGATTTGAACTGCAATAATAATTAAATTATTAACTACAATCAAAGTTGCACCAGGAATAATCGGTCGATTTGAAAGAATTGCAGTGGTCAGCAGTATTTACTCCTATACAATATTAATTACACCTGCATATTTATTAATGATCATTTATTTACAAAGGTAATGAACAAACACACAAAGATTGAAGTAAAGATATCTAACCAAAGAACTAAAGGAATAGTGTGTGAGAGAGACAGGACGGAATGAGTGTGTGCATGCCTGAAAAAGTGTGTGTGTTTGTTCTGTTACCTATTGTTGCATGCATGGAACCTTGAATTTCCTCAACATGTGCAGAAACGTTTAAACCATTTTAGGAAATGTTCAAATTCTTAGCTAGGTGGTATGTTAACTATACTGATAATTTGTTACCAGTCCATTTATCTAATCAATGACTGGGTCCAAGGTAGGAAGCATCCAGTTCGGCTGTCTTTCACTGGTCCAGGTACAAGGGAAAGTGTAGCCCCATTTGGTCTTCTTGGTGAGTTAGCACTCGGTGCTAATTTGATGTGTTGCTATAGGTGAAGTTAGCTGCTGTTGCTAGCTTGAACATTTAATTTCCAGAAAATTGTTGCATCACTGCAAGACTGAATCTTTTTACAGAAAATACAGAGAAAAACTTTGAGGAGGGAGTTTACAGTAGGCCTCATACTGTGCTCCATTCTCCTGGGAAGTTGGATGTCATAGCTGGGAGTGATATCACTGAAAAGCATGGAAAAATGGTACTTGTTTTGCTCCTAGCGAGTTATAGTAGTCATTCATCCAAGCAATACAGTGCCTGCTTTTTTTGAAAAAAACACCACTGCAGCATATTCATGGATGGAGCCTGGATGATTCTCTGTGTATGACTTATTTAATAATTCACAAATACACAACAGTTGTAATAGAGATTAAAGGTTTGACTGTTTTACTACTGTTTACATGCACTGCCACCATGTTGGGTCTTCTCCAACTTTACGAGTTGGAAATCTGAGCTGAGGAGTCATTTCAGTTGAAAATTCTCACTCAAATGGAACATAGTGTCATCCTCTGAAATCAGAGCAGCAACAAGCAGCCTCCTCACCTCAGAGGTCAAAGTAGAGAGAGAGAGGGAGAGAGAGCAGTGGGCAGCTGAGGTTTTGCTGAATCTGAGTGGGCATCTGGTGAAAAAGGTTTCAGTTTACATGTGCAGGATGTGGCAATCACCTCTCAGAGTACAGTTTCAGTTTACAGTATGCAGGTGAATTAATTTGTGGCCTTCCTCACACTTCATACAGTCATCTCTTCCTCATAGTGTGTGCTTTATTTTTGTCTCTCTATGCTCTCCTTCCTTTTCTTCTTTTTCTTCAACCCACAGCCTGTAGTGGCATATTGCTGCCCTTTGTGAACCTGGTCTCTTTCTCTTAAAAGGGTGGTCTTACTTTTTTATTCTGTCACAGAAAAAGAAATAATTGTATTCATATAATTCAAATATGATGGCTTAATAAACACTGCTAAAATAGTTAGGATTCCTCCTCCCAGTGAGATATAGTGTAGCATGGGCTCTCTTCAGACTTGGTAGAAAGAGGGAGTGAAACATATTGTTGTCCATCTCATTATTTACCTGTTCTTTTCAGGTTAGCAATAAAATCACACATACAGTCCATATGAATGCCATGCTGAGAAAAGGTAAATAGTTTATATGGATGTACATATATATTGTTACATATATATCATTTTGCGTGTTTGTATATGTATTTGTATTGTATTTGTATATATGTTAATAAACAACCACATTTTTTTATCTGATTATATAAAGAGGTCTGTGCCATACACGAGCGAAACTAAAAAAAAACGACACAGGCTTCGCAAAAACCACCCACAGGGTAGCTTTTTGCTAGTCACAGTAATTTTTGCTTCCTTTCCGCAAAGTTTTTTGCCACTGGTTGGAGCAATGTGGTTATATGCAAGTGATGATAAGCCACAAAAACAAAATATATCATAAAGGTGGTTAGTAGTTTAGCATAGTCAGCAGTTGGGTACATTTTGATTTTGTAGGTTCTCGCCAGAAACCTACAAAATGGAAAATGACTTGGTGCACTGAGGAGGATTAGTTTGGGTAGAAAATCAGTTATTCTCATAACTTTGAGATGAAACTTTGGACAATATGTGCTAAGAAAAAAAATCTATGTATCCAATAAGGTTTGTTTTCTACATTGACATAAGCCGTCTGCACTTATTTGAGTCTTGTCACAGTTGATGCAGAATCCATTGTTATATTTCAAACTGAACTGAGTCTGAGGAAAAGGTACAACTGTCCAAACACGGTGATAGATGCAAGAACATTTCAGTGTACAGTATGTGACTAAGCCAGATACACAAGACAGAGACTTGAACTGAACTTCAAATGAATCACAGACTGATGAATCAAAACCTTTTTGTTTTGTTTCTTTAATAATCATGCATAGCATACAGGGATGTGTACATGGAAAGCACCGTACCTTACTCCAAAAAATAAAAGTATTTCATATACTTTAAAACTCTATGAAAAGCTTTAAAGTATATCCAATAATTTAAATGGACTGGTTCTTATACAGCACTTTTCTACTCTACTTTGATTTAGTTCAATTCAATTTTATACAGCGCCAAATCACAGCAAACAGTCACCTCAAGGTGCATTATATTGTAAGGTAAAGATCCTACAATAATTACAGAGAAACGTGTAAGGCCTTGTATTTAAGGAAGAAAATTTTTAAATTCTATTCTAGATTTAACAGGGAGCCAAAGAAGAGAAGTCAATATGGGAGAAATCTGCTCTCTGTTTCTAGTCCCTGTCAGTACTCTGGCTGCAGCATTTTGGATCAGCTGAAGGCTTTTCAGGGAGCTTTTAAGACAGCCTGATAATAATGAATTACAATAGTCCAACATAGAAGTAATAAATGCACGAATTAGCTTTTCAGCATCACTCTGAGACAGGATGTTTCTAATTTTGAAAAATATTGCACAAATACAAAAAGCAGTCCTACATATTTGCTTAATATGTGCATTGAAGGACATATTCCAGTCAAAAATGATTCCAAGATTTCTCACAGTGTTACTGGAGGCCAAAGTAATGCCAGCCAGAGTAAATATCTGGTTTGACACCATGTTTCTATGATTTGTAGGGGTGAGTACAATGACTTCAGTTTTATCTGAATTTAGAAGCAGGAAATTAGAGGTCATCCAGGTCTTAATGTCTTTAAGACATTCCTGCTGTTTAACTAAATGATGTGTGTCATCTGGCTTCATGGAAAAATAAAGCTGGGTATCATCTGCATAACAATGAAAATGTATTCAATGCTTTTAGTGTAAACAAAATTGGTTCTAGCCCACAACCCTTTGGAACTCCATAATTAACCTTAGTGCACGAAGAAGACTCCAAATTTACATGAAAAAAGTTTTTTAGATAAATATGATTCAAACCACTGCAGCACAGTGCCTTTAATACCTATGGGACGCTCTACTCTGTGTAATAAAATGTTATAGTCAGCAGTATCGAAAGCTGCACTGAGATCTAGCAGGACAAGCACAGAGATGAGTCCAGTGTGAGAGGACTTTAGAAGATCATTTGTAACCTTCACTAATGCTGTTTCTGTACTGTGATCAATTCTGAAACCTGACTGAAACTCTTCAAATAAAACATACCTCTGAAGACGATCAGTTAGCTGTTTTAAAACTACTCTTTCAAGAGTCTTTGAGATAAAAGGAAGGTTGGAGATAGATACAAATAAAGATAGATTGAAGCATCAATTAATGGTTGGACTTTTTTGAGCAGTCTAGTAGGAATGGGGTCTAATAGACATGTTGATGGTTTGGAGGAAATAACTATTGAAATTAACTCAGAACGATCAATCAGAGAGAGTCTAAACACATGCCAGCTGTACTGAAAGCAGCCAAACATAAAATTAGTTCTTTAAGATAGTTAAGAAGAATTTTTTTCTCTAATGGTTAAAATGTAAATGTAGTATTACAGTATTAATAAGTATTAATAAGTCTTCCGTTTTTATGCCATATGTCAGAACAAGATCCAGAGTGTGGTTAAAGTGGCGGGTGGTCTCATTTACATTTTGAGAGAAGCCAACTGACCCTAATAATAGATTAAATACAGTGTTGATGCTGCCATTTTCAGCATCGACATGGATGTTAAAATCACCCTGATCGCACTGACTCATCTGGAGTCGGATGTTCACATAAAATACCCAAAATAGAAGCTTATATTTTAATTTTAATTATGCTAATGATAAATTATGCTTTAATCATCTCCATACTGTTCAACAATGATGGCAAAAAACAAAAAATTTAATGTAAGGTCAAACTGTTTTTTTGGTTGGGGTCCCTATTTTTAAATAATTTTAAAAAACAAAACAAAACAACAACAACAAAAAAAACCGTATTATCTTACCTTTATTTGAAGATGAAATTCATGCGCCTATCCTCCCTATGGGACAGCACTGCTGCAGCACTGCCCCCTATCGGTGCGGCACGGTACTTTCTGCCTCACCCTGTGTATTTTCACCGTGCATTTATGACAGATTGTGGAACATCAGCATGTTTAGCACATGTGTAATCAAACGTGTATATTGGCGATATGAAAAGAGACAGCAATAGGCATGCGCCAACCGCCTGCTTCATTTATTGCTTGTGACACAGCGCCACCAAAGGTGAGACACAGCACTGCACTGACTCACCCCCTCATTTCTTCCATGTGTTTGAACAGGCAATGCGTAAATTCCGCGATTTTGACCATTAAAGTGTTTAAATAATTCAGAAAACAGTTTTATAAAACAGTTTTATTGAACAGTCAAGTGGTAAAATGTATTTTCTCTTTTCATTGTTAATATTTTACTTGTTATGATGACAGGGGAGGCACTGTCTCACCTGCTTCCCCTGACTGCACGTCACTGATTGCAATTCACACTTGGCCACTTCATTCATGGCTAGTGAGCATAAGTTAAGTTTAACTGCTTGTTAATGCAAATATCTAATTAGCCAGTGATACCAGACATAATCGAGATGAGCTGCTGGAATTCAAATCAAGCATCAAAATGGGGAAGAATGGTGATTTAATGGATTTTGAACGTGGTTGTTTGTGCCATGGTGAGAAAATATCCAGTATGTGGCAAGTCTCAGGGTGAAAATGCACTGTTGATGCCACAGGGCAGACTGCTTCAAACAGTAACTTGGGTTAACCACAGCAGCAGCAAAAGAATTCCAAAAATTGGACAACAGAAGATTGGAAAAATATGGTCAATTGTATTGTAGGGTCATAATTTGGCATAAAAAACATAAAAGCATGGATCCATCCTGCCTTCTATCAAATGTTCAGATTGGTGGTATTGTGGAAGATATTTTCTTTGCACCCTTTGGGCCCCTTAGTATCAACTGAGGACTGTTTAAACTCCACAGCCTATCTGAGTATTGTTGCTGACCCTGTCCATCCCCTTAAGACCACAGTGTACCCAGTCTGTGATGGCTGTACCTAGCAGCTTTACATATTGTGTCGCAAAACTCAGATCATCGCAAGCTGGTGTGACATGACTCCACAGTAAGCAAATCTCAAACCAATATTACTTTAATATTAGGAGCCAGTTACTTTACACTGTTGCATTTTGTTTAATATACGCAGCACAATTTTATGCGATAACTAAAATATACCCTGCAAACATCCTAACCTTTTCTTTATTTTGGAATGGGTAGGTGCATTTGTGAAATAATGTATGCAATATTAATCACACTAATAACTGAAATTCAGAGTTTTCAGAAACAGTTAAATCAAGGCTTGAGTAACCTGCTTTACATCCCCGACTTTACAAATATAGGACAAACATTACACATGTGATTGCTCCTTGCGTGCCTCCTATAAGCATTATGTTGTCACTATTAACACATTCAGATTTCTGTCTTTCTATAATATTATTTTACTCACACCAGCACTTGCGTATTCTGTTATGTAGGGGTCACCTTCACATCTTTTGCTAAATTTAAATCTTACTTTGCCTTTGATGAGACTTTGTGGTCTGAAATTCAATCCTGTTATGAATCAGCTCTCATGATTGGACCTCTGAATGTGAAACTTCACGTTCACAATTTCATGTGCACACATCTGAAATATCTGGAGCATCATTTTCAACTGGGTAACAAATTCTAATATAGGGGTATTCAATAAAAATGTAAGTAGACCCAGTTAGATAAAATTTCCTCATGCTGAAGTTCGGAATATCATAAAGATCTAGATGCATTATAATTCAATGGAATATATTTTGAAGTAGTCGTTCCCTGTTGTTTAGCCTCAGCTGGGGTCAACTTACAGTAATAAAACAATAGATGTATGTGATCAGTGTGTCACGTCCTGGGCCGTTTGCCCAGCGTTTTGTGTTTAGTTTATTTCCTGAGCTTCTCCTCCCAGTATGTTTGTCTTGTGTTTCCTAGTGTTGTGATATGTCTGCGTCTCTGTCCTGAGTCTGTGCCTGTTCCCCGTGTTTAGTCAGTATGTTCCTTGGTTTGTCACTTCCTGTTTATTTTGACAGTCTGGTTTTCCTGTGCTTTGTGTTCAGCTTTGCTTCCCCTGTGTAATTAGTTTCATTTGCCTCACCTGTTGTTCCCTGCTGTTTCCTCTTGCCCTGATTACCCAGTGTGTATTTAAGCCCTCAGTTTCCATGTGTTCCTTGTCGCGTCGTTGATGTTTTGTGCCCGCATGTTCCTGTGTTCCCTGTGCCTGCCCTTCGTCTCCCCGTGCCTCCCTTCCAAGGTTTTGTATTTGTGTCTCCCCGTTGAAATAAATCCCCTTTTTAGTTATGTTTGCTTCTGGAGTCCTTCATGTGAGTCCTTCCTCGTCCGTTTCCTCCCCGGCCATGACAGAACGACGCGACCATTACAAAACCCCCTCCGGCTCCAATTTTTTCGACGGCACTCGTCTAGCGCTGGGGGGCCCGGCGTCTTTGAACAGTCCCCGTCATCGTCACTCACCTGCCTCCCCTTTCGCTGATCCCTCCCTTCCTCGGCAGCCGCGGAGGAGAGGGAGTTCCCGGCAGCAACGGCGGAAGGCACCCCGAGACCCGAGCGGTATAACGCCGCGGACCGCTTCACCACTTCACACCCAATCCTCCGTTTCCGTGAGTAACACTGGCTTCAACGCTACTATGCCTGCGGACAATTATTCCCGTCACCCCCCTGCCTTTCCCCTCCCTGAGGTGGCAAAGCAGACCATTATCCGTTGGGTGGATTCACTGGTTATGGACCTTCTGGCTGACCCATGTGAGCAGGAACAGCAACAGCTCACGGCCCAGCTGCAAGGGCTAGTCGATGATTACCCTTGGTTATTTGGCTCTCTGCATGGGTTAGTGCAGGATTTCTTAACCTCCACCCTTCACCTACAGCAGTCCCCAGTGTCAGCTCATTCTCAGTCCCCAGTGTCAGCGCATTCTCAGTGCCCGGTGTCAGCTGTGTCTCAGTCTCCCCAGTCAGCTGTGCCTCAGGCTGCTTCCACGCAGTCAGCTCCTCTCCCTAGCTCGCAGTCAGTCTCCTCGCAGTCAGTCTCCTCGCAGTCAGCTCTAACGCCCTTAGCTCCTGCTCTCTCTAGCTCGCAGTCTGCTCTTTCTGTCTCCCGGCCTGCTTCCACGCGGCCAGTTTTGACGTACTCAGGCCCCTCTAGCCTTCAGTCGGTTTCCCTAATGTCTGTTCACCCTAGCACTCTGTCAGTTCCTCCAGTGTCAGTTCCTCCAGTGTCAGCTCCTCCTCAGTCGCAGTGTTCCCAGTCAGCTGTAGCTCCAGCTCCTCCTCAGTCGCAGTGTTCCCAGTCAGCTGTAGCTCCAGCTCCTCCTCAGTCGCAGTGTTCCCAGTCAGCTGTAGCTCCAGCTCCTCCTCAGTCGCAGTGTTCCCAGTCAGCTGTAGCTCCAGCTCCTCCTCAGTCGCAGTGTTCCCAGTCAGCTGTAGCTCCAGCTCCTCCTCAGTCGCAGGCTCAGACCCCTCAGTTAGCTCCAGCTCCTCCTCAGTCGCAGTCTCAGACCCCTCAGTTAGCTCCAGCTCCTCCTCAGTCGCAGTCTCAGACCCCTCAGTTAGCTCCAGCTCCTCCTCAGTCGCAGTCTCAGACCCCTCAGTTAGCTCCAGCTCCTCCTCAGTCGCAGTCTCAGACCCCTCAGTTAGCTCCAGCTCCCTCTGCTCACCCTGCTCCCGCTCCCTTGGCTCCAGCTCCCCCTGCACCCGTACCTGTTCCGCGGGTGGGGGCAGCCACGGACGGGCTGACCTCTGCACCCGTACCTGTTCCGCGGGTGGGGGCAGCCACGGACGGGCTGACCTCTGCACCCGTACCTGTTCCGCGGGTGGGGGCAGCCACGGACGGGCTGACCTCTGCACCCGTTCCTGTTCCGCGGGTGGGGGCAGCCACGGACGGGCTGACCTCTGCACCCGTTCCTGTTCCGCGGGTGGGGGCAGCCACGGACGGGCTGACCTCTGCACCCGTTCCTGTTCCGCGGGTGGGGGCAACCAGGTCCAAGCCTTCGCATCGGTTTTCTGTGTTAGCTGCAGCAGCAGGGTCTCAGTCAGCTCTAGCTCCAGTCGCTCTCCCTCGCCTTCAGTCAGCTCCAGTAACTCTTCCTCGGTCCCCAGTGTCAGCTGTTTCAGTGCCCTCTCAGTCAGTTCCCTCAGCCCCTGTCTTAGTTCCTTCGGTTTTGGTCCCAGTTCCCTCAGCTCCTGCTCCTTCTGTAGCTCCAGTAGTGTCAGCTCCCTCTCAGGCCCCAGTGTCAGCGAGCTCTCGGTCTGTCTCCACGCAGCCAGATCTCCCTAGCTCTCGGTCTGTCTCCACGCAGCCAGATCTCCCTAGCTCTCGGTCTGTCTCCACGCAGCCAGATCTCCCTAGCTCTCGGTCTGTCTCCACGCAGCCAGATCTCCCTAGCTCTCGGTCTGTCTCCACGCAGCCAGATCTCCCTAGCTCTCGGTCTGTCTCCACGCAGCCAGATCTCCCTAGCTCTCGGTCTGTCTCCACGCAGCCAGATCTCCCTAGCTCTCGGTCTGTTTCCACGCAGCCAGATCTCCCTCGCTCTCGGTCTGTTTCCACGCAGCCAGATCTCCCTCGCTCTCGGTCTGTTTCCACGCAGCCAGATCTCCCTAGCTCTCGGTCTGTTTCCACGCAGCCAGATCTCCCTAGCTCTCGGTCTGTTTCCACGCAGCCAGATCTCCCTAGCTCTCGGTCTGTTTCCACGCAGCCAGATCTCCCTAGCTCTCGGTCTGTTTCCACGCAGCCAGATCTCCCTAGCTCTCGGTCTGTTTCCACGCAGCCAGATCTCCCTAGCTCTCGGTCTGTTTCCACGCAGCCAGATCTCCCTAGCTCTCGGTCTGTTTCCACGCAGCCAGATCTCTCTCGCTCGCGGTCTGTTTCCACGCAGCCAGATCTCCCTAGCTCACAGCCCGCTCTCTCTGGCTCCCGGCCTGCTTCCACGCAGCCAGTCGTCTCCCGGCCTGCTTCCACGCAGCCAGTCGTCTCCCGGCCTGCTTCCACGCAGCCAGTCGTCTCCCGGCCTGCTTCCACGCAGCCAGTCGTCTCCCGGCCTGCTTCCACGCAGCCAGTCGTCTCCCGGCCTGCTTCCACGCAGCCAGTCGTCTCCCGGCCTGCTTCCACGCAGCCAGTCGTCTCCCGGCCTGCTTCCACGCAGCCAGTCGTCTCCCGGCCTGCTTCCACGCAGCCAGTCGTCTCCCGGCCTGCTTCCACGCAGCCAGTCGTCTCCCGGCCTGCTTCCACGCAGCCAGTCGTCTCCCGGCCTGCTTCCACGCAGCCAGTCGTCTCCCGGCCTGCTTCCACGCAGCCCCCTGCACCTCGGCTATTCCTCGAGCAGCCCCTGCTGCTCAATAAAGCAGCAGTGTGCCCTGTTCCGCGGTCCCAGCCTACGCATCCGGTGCCTCACTATGTAGGCCCCGTTCAGCCCATGGGCTCAGCTCACTCCAACCCGATGGGGGTCTCCGCTCAGTCCGAGCCGATGGGGGTCTCCGCGCAGTCCGAGCGCTCCGCGCCAGAGGGTCCCGCTCAGTCCGAGCCGATGGGGGTCTCCGCTCAGTCCGAGCGCTCCGCGCCAGAGGGTCCCGCTCAGTCCGAGCCGATGGGGGTCTCCGCTCAGTCCGAGCCAGGGGGTCCCGCTCAGTCCGAGCACTCCGCGCCAGAGGGTCCCGCTCAGTCCGAGCCGATGGGGGTCTCCGCTCAGTCCGAGCGCTCCGCGCACGAGGGTCCCGCTCAGTCCGAGCCGATGGGGGTCTCCGCTCAGTCCGAGCGCTCCGAGCCAGGGGGTCCCGCTCAGTCCGAGCCGGTGGGGGTCTCTGCTCAGTCCGAGCGCTCCACGTCACCCGAGGGTTCCCCACCAGAGCCCGGGGTCGCCCTTCTCCGCCGCCGCACGCCCCGCGGTCGGCCTCCAGTGTCTGCTCCCCGTCGCCGCCGCGGCACGCCCCGCGGTCGGCCTCCAGTGACTCCTCCTCGTCGTCGCCGCCGCCGCTGGGAGCGCGGTCGGCCTCCAGTGACTCCCCCTCGTCGTCGCCGCCGCCGCTGGGAGCGCGGTCGGCCTCCAGTGACTCCCCCTCGTCGTCGCCGCCGCCGCTGGGAGCGCGGTCGGCCTCCAGTGACTCCCCCTCGTCGTCGCCGCCGCCGCTGGGAGCGCGGTCGGCCTCCAGTGACTCCCCCTCGTCCTCGTCGCCGCCGCCGCTGGGAGCGCGGTCGGCCTCCAGTGATTCCTTCTCGTCCTCGTCGCCGCCGCCGCTGGGAGCGCGGTCGGCCTCCCTCGTTGGGCTTTTGCTTTGTGGCCCCTTGGCCTCTGCGGCCTCCTGAACTGTGTGTTTTTTGTTTTTGGATTTCCCACTGACTCCCCTGAACTGTGGACTGTTTTTTCCCCTGCTGTTTTTTGTTTTGTCATAGCTCCTGGACTGTTCCTTGTTTCGACCCCCTGTTTTGGACATTGGAGCTCTCCGGCCTTGTGCCGTCGCTTTTTGTTTCATCCGGTTGTTTTTTTTTTTTTTTTTTTGCTTCTCGTCCCCGTGTTTTGTTCTTGTTTGGACTGTGTTGCCTCTGCTCTGCCTCATTTTGATGCCCCCTGTTGGACTGTCTCCGGCATTGTGCCGTCGCCTTTTGTTCTGGTCCTGTGTTTTTGTTTTCGTCCTGTACGGGTTTGATTTGTTTTGTTCACGCCTTGTGATTTCTGTTTTGCTCCCTGTTTTTGTTTCGGGCCCTCCCTCCTGGTCCCCCGCCTCCCGCCCTTGTCTGGTTTTGTTTTCTGGGTTTGGCCGTCGGGAGCCGGCCTTTAAGGGGGGGGTACTGTCACGTCCTGGGCCGTTTGCCCAGCGTTTTGTGTTTAGTTTATTTCCTGAGCTTCTCCTCCCAGTATGTTTGTCTTGTGTTTCCTAGTGTTGTGATATGTCTGCGTCTCTGTCCTGAGTCTGTGCCTGTTCCCCGTGTTTAGTCAGTATGTTCCTTGGTTTGTCACTTCCTGTTTATTTTGACAGTCTGGTTTTCCTGTGCTTTGTGTTCAGCTTTGCTTCCCCTGTGTAATTAGTTTCATTTGCCTCACCTGTTGTTCCCTGCTGTTTCCTCTTGCCCTGATTACCCAGTGTGTATTTAAGCCCTCAGTTTCCATGTGTTCCTTGTCGCGTCGTTGATGTTTTGTGCCCGCATGTTCCTGTGTTCCCTGTGCCTGCCCTTCGTCTCCCCGTGCCTCCCTTCCAAGGTTTTTGTATTTGTGTCTCCCCGTTGAAATAAATCCCCTTTTTAGTTATGTTTGCTTCTGGAGTCCTTCATGTGAGTCCTTCCTCGTCCGTTTCCTCCCCGGCCATGACACAGTGCTTCAAACTGTTGCCTGGGTTTTCTCAGAAAATCTGTTTTCTTAACCACTTTGGGCTGGAGCCTAGTGAGAACTTTTTGGCTTTTGTATGACCAATTTAGAATCTCCAGTTAAGGTCACAAGCACAGCTAAACAGAAAGGCTCCAGCTGAGCAGGAAATTTCACTCTGGAACCTTCCTGCCATCAGGCAACAGTGCTAACCACTACACCACCCAACCAATCTCATCCCAAGTACTGCATTTTCTTGTTTCTTACAACAGGGGCATCTACACCAACACATTCTTGAAAAACACTGACACCTAGTGGTGAAATGTTAAATAAAAGCAAGCAGTTGGGCACGTGGCTTTGTTTCAGTGTTACTGCATCTGCAGAGAGGGCTCTGTGAGTTCAGAGTTTACACTGAGGTGCAGGTACAGCTGCATGTTTGGAGTAAAGTGGTGATAGGTGTAGTGTAGTGATAGGTAGTGATAAGATAAAATATACATTAAAAGTTAAACATTAAAAGTAGTTGGTTTTCTATAATCAGCAGTTAGTTTGTCATGGTCCGAGGTCTTTTGCCCAGTGTTTGTGTTTTTTTGGTCCTTGAACTTCTGTTGTTAAATAATCTTCAGTTTAATTCTTAGGTTATTTGCGGTTTATGGTTGGGTGTTTGTTAATTTGGCAGCATCTGTAATAAAGTCTTTTTGTTCCTTGTTTAGTTTTTTCATTGATGCAGGCCTTCTGAAACTAGCTGACACTCATCACTTTTAGAAAAAAAAGAATAAGAAAAAAGTGCGTGATAATCCAGGTTTGACATGTGATTTAACATTCTTTGTTATAGAGATGAAATGGTTTATGACATTAATCTGCACTTCCTGTTGCTTACAAACAGGATGAGATGGGGCTCCTAATACACAGTATCTTAATTGTGTGGTATGGTGTCTTTTTGTCCGTTACTTTTCAGAAAAGAAAGAAAGAAAGTATTTTTATGCAATGTATTTTTAGGTCCTACATTCTCCCAAATAAATTTATAAATACCCTACAACACCCTATCAAAATGACTTATTAATATGGGCTTTCAGTCGTTGTAAACAAGCAGCTCCTGAAAAATGAGGTGTACCAAATTTTTGTGGTACAGAGGTTTAATGTCAAGATTTATGATATCTGTGTCTGATTTTTTTTTTTTTTTTTAAAGCCCAATAACTGGACTCACTTTGGAATATTGTGAGCAGGGAATCAGACTTTTGGCTTATTTATGCAAACTCAAAGAGTAAATCTCAGCCTCCCTTCTAATTACCTACAGAAATATCCAGCAATGTCTTGAAAATATGGGGTTATAGCAACGACTATCCCAAACTAAACCATCAGATGATAAAGTTATAGGCTTCCTCTTCTTCTTCTTCTCCTTCTTTTGGCCACAGGCAATCATCTGCTTCTATCTCATCCTTGCTCTTCTGTCGCACAAACCCTCTGGATGCCCTCCTTCACTACATCCATGAATCTTCTCGCTGGTCTTCCTTTTTCCTCCTGCCTGGCAGCTCCATATTCAGAATTCATTGTCCAAGATTTTGACTATTCTTCCTCTGCATCTCAAACCATCTTAGCCTTGCTTCTCTAATGTTGTCTCCGAACTGCTCAGCCCACGCTGTCCCTTTGATATACGAATTTCTAATCCTGTCCCTCTTTCCTTTCTTTTGTGAGTGTTTTTGTTAGTGTCAGAATCTCCAAACACACGTAAGAGGACAACTAACGGTGATGTAAAAATCCATACATGTGGAATATTTTGACATTGTTCTGTGTTCTGTAAAAATATTGTTGAGTATGAGAGTCCACCAATTTTTATTTTGTTTTTTTCATTTGATCACATGTGAATGGTAAACTGTCACTTAGTGACTGAATATGTATCAGTTGCCTATGTTATTCACAAGTAATTCAGGAATGGCCCCTAATCTACAGGACATTGAGATGTGTACTGCAGAGTTTCTGCCACAAGGTGATGCTATTTAGTAAATGAGACAAATTGTTTGTGGAAAAGTAGTAGAAGAAGAAACTCTTCTTCTGTTGCTGTTTCTTTGGATGGGTGACCCCAGATATTTAAACTAATTCACCTTCACAACCTGTACTAGTTACCTTTCCACCTGTCTTCCTCTTCTCCAGGCTCGTCCACCTGCTCCCCACTCTCACTACATATAGCAGTACCATCTGCAGACATCATAGTCCACAGAGATTCCTGCCTGACCTCATCTGCCAACCTGTCCATCATCACTGCAAACAAGAAGGGCCTCACACCCACCGTGTAACCACACGTACCTTGAACCCATCTGTCACTCCTACTGCACACCTCAGCACTGTCCTACACCACTCTATTGGTACCCTATAATATGCTTTCTGTAGCTCTACAAAGATACAGTGCAACTCCTGCTGACAAAAACTCTTAAAGCAAACATCTGCTTGCTAATTGTCACCTCTCTTCTTAACCTAGTTTCAACTCTTTCCCATAGCTTCATGGTATGGCTTATTAACCCCATAACTCGGTACAGCTCTGCACATTGGCTTGATAAAAAAAAATATATCAGGCCACAGAACCAATGGTTACTAAATGCCAGTGTTTCTCAAACTGTGGGGCATGCCCCACTGGTGGGCTACAGGGTCATGACAGGTGGAGCGCGAACTTCTGGGGAGAAAGGTCATGCGGAACAAATGTTGAATATCGGATTAATTCTCACGGCGGAACAAGGAAACGTTAGCAGGTACGTTAGCACAGCGACTAGTGAAACTCTCCACCACTGCTTTATGCAAGCTATGTAAATGTATGGCACTAGGGGGCCCAAACCACAATACCAAAAAAAGGGCTCTCCCACTCGATCTCTCTGCTTAGCCAATCAATACAAATTCTTATCTCCTTCCTTATTGTCCAGCTTCACATACAACTCACTATAAGCCTTTGCCATCTCTCTTTTGGCGTATGCAAAGAGAAAGGTGGCAAGTAGACAGTTCTCCTGTCTACTTTTTGTCCCACTTTTGCACTGCTAAACTCTTCCTTCAAATACTTTATTGCACTTCCACATTTCAACAGTATCCTCTATCTAAAGGATACACCATCCTGTTGGGCATACACACTAACAACATTCAACACCACCCCTCTGATTTCCAACTTCAAACTCATGATCCTGTCTGACACCTTCTTCACCTCCACAACACTTCACATACTCTTCCTCTGAACTCCATTTCCTTTCCTATCTACTCTATGGTAGAAGAGTAAATGAGGATTTTATAACACTCTAACACTCTTTAAAGGTTAACAGACTGGAACAAGTTCATTAAATATGTTAATCTACAAGGGAAAAAAAAAACATAAAAAATTGTGACTGAAGCATAAGCCCATGAGTTCGAGTAGTTTCTATCTATGCACCTTTCAAATGTCACCAATAATACAGAATAACAAAGCCTAGAAAAAACTAATGCACTAAGGAATATATGAAAACAATATGACATAAAACAAACAGTGATCACAAAGACAAAAAACGAAACTACAGAAGTCCATGAAACTCAAAAACACCAGGTTGCAGACTTAGGACCATAACAAGTAGGCCATGTGTGTGTTTTTGAGGGTTTTTGCCTCACCTGTACCCTGAATCAGATTTTGTTTTTTTTTTTAGCATTTCTTTAGCTGCGTCTCTTCTCTGCTACTCCCTATTGTCCATTTCAACATTTCCAAATGTTATCTGTATAGAGGCTGGTAAATATTGCATGCCTTGCCAAGAGAGGCTGCATGTTGGCACATGAGTTTGTGTTTGGCGCACCCAACCTAGGGGCGCTGGCACAACTGAGAGAGTTGTGTCTGATGCATGAATTCTAAAGAGCTGTTAGTTCATTCCTGCTTCCTAAAACATTGCTGATAATGTTTACAGGCAGTCTGCCGCTGAGTTACAGTGTTTTTAGTTAACATCAGTTAGCTTTTGTCTAATTAACATTACCTCATGTTAATCCATACAGCCCGTGCTAGGAGTTACCATAATAATCATTTCTGTCATTTTTATTTGATGAGAAACATTGCAAAGTCATCTCAGTACAGGTTTTAATGGTCTCTAGCATGACTAAAGTTTCTTATTTCTGTGGAGTCTTCTTTATAGTGACTGCTAATACCTAGAACTGGTAGGAGAGAATGACACGACTTCTTTTATTCTGTTATCATATATGTTGGTGGCTCTTGGTACCAAAGTTTTCACACAGTATCTCTCATTGTGACAGTAATATTTGCAGAGATGCTTCTTTTGCTCAAAGCTGTTTGTTTCTCATTGGGGTAGACTGGCAATGTGCAACTGAAGGAGATAACCCATGAAAAGGAAAAAAAATATATATATATATAAAATGAGAAACCTACAAAATAAAATAGGCTTGGTGAAAAGCATTAGTCTTGGGCAGAAAATCATTTGCAAACTGTCCTCTTTATCACAGTATAGCAAGTCAAAAATGTTCTTCATCTAGGCTTGTATATTTTTTGTCAATGCTCAAAAGAAGAGTTCATGAAGTGTGTATGTGACCTTTTCTTTTACTTTTAAAGATGAAACTTTGGGCACTATATGTTTCAAAAGGTTATAATTTTAATAAGATTAACCAGTATAATAATCCTTTCAATCATTATTATTTAGTGCAGGGGTGGCCAACTCCAGGCCTCAAGAGCTGGTGTCCTGCAGGTTTTAGATGTGTCTCTGCTTCAACACACCTGAGTCAAATATAGAAGCCATTAGCAGAACTCTGGAGAACTTGACTGCATACTGAGGAGGTAATTCAGCCATCTGACTCAGGTGTGATGGATAAGGGACACATCCAAAACCTGCAGGACACCGGACCTCAAGGCCTGGAGTTGGCCACCCCTGATTTAGTGGGAAACAGAATATGGTCATCTCAGTACAATGGACTTTTAATGCTCTCTAGCACATCTGTATTTATTAAAATTTACACTGTCTTAGGTTCTTCCTCATAGTGACTGCTACTTTGACCTGTGTGAAGTAACTGTCAGCAGCCACCCACATCATTCTGAATGTATCTTCTCTTCTTTTTAATCTGTTATCATATATGTTGGTTGATCTGTGTACCAGATGTTTTCACGTGATCTCTCTCTTTTCTTGCAACCTACACCCTATATAGATTCTTATTATATTTATTTATAAATAACTTATAAACAATAATTTCAAGAATGATCACACTCTATGTGAAATCAGGCATATGAACAGAAATACGATCATCTTGTCAGAAGATCAACAGCATGATAAAGAAAAAAAAAAGAGCTTCCTGTCTGCCTAAGGTACAGCTCTATACACTCCTGTCTTTGTTACTTATGTCATTACTTGCATCTTTTGCATTGCTGTAACACCAGAGCAGATCCTTACTAAATTATATTTTTAAATTATTTAGCCCTTTCTTGGCAATGTGATTATGTCGAACCTCAATCTGTTGTTGCATGGACTGTTTCAGTTTTTGGCAACCTGTCACAAAGCTGTTGCTTGCCTCAAAACTCTAACAACCTACAACAAGATTAACTCTATGATGATTAGTGATTTAAGCCATTCATACCAGTGTTACAAACCAGGCAAGTAACATCTCATACAAAGGAGAAATTGTATATTGATAGGAAATAAATTAGAGTACTGAGAGTACAGAATGTCTCTCAGTAATTTATGACTGCTGGAGCCTACCCCAGTTGCCATAGGGCGAAAGGCGGGGTACACCCTGGATTTTAACTGATACCACCTCGCTATTGTTATAGGTGCTATACATCTAACTGTACCCAGAGCATGAGAGCTTTTCTTTATATCCCTATTTATGGCAGCTGGGATAAGATGGAGCCTATCCCAGCTGCCATAGGGGGAAAGGCGAGTTACACCCTGGATTTGGTTGCCAGTCTGTGACAGTGCTAACACAGAGAGACAGATAAGCATTTGCACTCACATTACACATTTGTTTAAAGTAATGGTATTATATTTTTTATTAATGTTTGCAACAAATGAGCAAGACTATTTGATACTGGCTCCATGCTTACTACCCCTAAGAGTTGCGGAGATGGGTAGACTCCTGGAGACCATTCCAGGAAGAAGGTTTACCACTTAATCCTGATCTTTCATTCTTTTTTTAAACCAGACTAACAAAAACATTAAAATATATGACAGTGATATGGTACATTTATCTGTAAAAACAGTAAAAGCAATATAACAGGAGTCACTTAGATAGCCCTTTCATTTAACATATCTCTTAAGGGGCAATCATTGTTATCTAAACCTTGGTTTTCATATGAAATCAACTTTGCTTTATCTAATGATCTATTATGTTGAAGAATAGCCTGTGATCCTGTTCGTGAGCAAACTAACAGAAACACAGTAAAATTCCCAACCTTTTCTTTAGTTTGTAATGGGCGCATGGTTGTTTCAGAGTACTGAATGTTAATCATATTAATAACTAAAGGTCAGAGTTTTTAGAGTTTTCAGAAACAGTTAAATCGAGGCTTGAAGACTCTTCATAAATGAATAAAGTATAGTAGTACATTAATGGTGAGGACACTAGCTGGCCTACTTCATTGATTATAAGTTCAAATTGGCAAGTGACTGCAACTCCACTGAAAGAATAGAACATCTACTTTTTAAAAGCTGTTCCCAAATTAGATGTCCAAAATCTCCCTCGGATGTTTACTTCAGATTAGGTCTGGTGACTGTGAAGGCCATAACATATGATTCACATATTTTCAGACTCGCCTAACCATCCAGTGGCCCCTCATGCTCATGAATAGGGGCATTGTCATCCTCGATTAGATCACACTCATCACTCATCACAACAGAATTTCTTCACAGGATAAAAGTGATTACTGTACAATGACTGCTGTGATGAACAACTTAGCACTGATTTGCTGTAACATTTACCTTTAAGGGGACAATTTAGCCCAGACTAGCATAACAAAGCCATCGGACCCCCTTCCTGTAGCAGTCGAGGGTTCTGCTTTTTCCTTTAACTTCTAAGCTGTCTTCCATACTGTATAGCCATTGGCTTAAAAAAACAAAGCCAAAACACAATGCTATTCAGCATTTTCCCACTAGGTGGCGGTAAATGAACATTGACCCAGTCCTCAATCCTCTGTGTGTTGGGTTAAGGGACACCTTGCCATATAAGCCTTGTGCAGCAGAGATTATAAATCAGTGATGTTCATATGAAAAATGGAAGGGCATAAAAGTGTTAAAAGGAAATATATGACTCCTACTCAGCTAAAAAGAAGGCTGAAAGGCATGAGTATAAAATTATTAAAAAGTAAACAGTGAACACCCATCCACCCCCTCCCTAACCCCAAACACATACACGCACACACACTGTAAAGTTAAAAGATGAAGTGAAAAGATAATTAAGTTTTACTGTTAACTACACCTACAACGACAGGCCACTATGCAAACTTATGCTTGCAGCAAGCTATTTTGAAACTGTAATTGTGGAGTGACTCTAAGCAAATTGCGCTTGGTGCATGCAATTAAGATTAGAAAGTTAAGACCACAGTCAGGTTAAAAATAGAAGGAGATAGTGCTGCAGTAAGCACTCTAACTTCTGAACTACCCTGTTTCTACCTCAGCACCTCCTACACACGCGCACCTCATGGCTTCCTGTTTAACACCACAGTTTTCCATTGTGGTAGACTCAGGCCTGTCGAGCTTCACTGACAACTTCAGTCAGGTGAGAAGCTGCAAAATGGGCCTGCTGAGATATTTAACAAAATGTATACAGAAGATGTGTTTATGCTCATTAAAAAAAAATTATATATTCATTGTTATTACGTGTGCTTTTATTGATTTTATGCTATGGAATTTTTCATATCAAGCAATAAAACTTACAGTAATAAACAGTAAGTTAATTAGGATTAGTAAATGAACAATAAGGTTGATGTGTGTGTATCTGTGTGTGTGTGTGTGCATGCGCACACCCATGTGTATGTGTGTTTCTTCAGATATGTAAAATTATAATTTTAAATTTTTTCTATTTTTGCCATGTCATTTATAAAATTCATTGAAATGACAGAAGAGGGCACTCTAAGTAAACCTATTAAAGGCCAGTGAGGACCAGTACCTTCTCTGAGAGCTTCATTGACTGCAGCCTGTAAGTGCTGTGTCTTGCACTTGACTCTCTCTTTGATGTTGATTGCTATTCCGGAGCTGCAGCTTTGCAGAGGCTTTGGTGTTTCGATCCCTCACTGGTCAAATGTAACTGTGATGCCTGCTTTGTTTGTATTAGATTATTATATAGCTATGATTTTTTTTTTTTTCCAATTTTATTTCATGTTATAATGCACATTTAAATGCAAATGTAAATATTCCACAGCTAACAATTCTATCATAAGTGATTGCATTTTATTCGCCCCCCAACATCAGCATTATGGGGAGCACATGAATGTAGTAGCACGGTCTTGAACTGAGAGATAATGAACTGAATATAATGATGCAAAAAGCTGCTTGTGTGTCTTTAAGAGGCAAGATCACATTGTTATTCTGGGTTTGTCCACAAGCCGACTGTGGAGGTGGACAGATAGTGGTTCTGAGGGTGGTGTGCGGAGGAGGAAGAGGGTGTGGGAGGGGCGAGTGTAGGAGTCTCCTAATATGAGTCTCCAGGGGCCAGTATGCATTAGAAAGAGAGGGGGGAAGAGTGAGAGAGAGAGAGAGGGAAAGACAGAGATGTGGATAAGATGTCCTTTAGATGCATCCCATGTTTTACAGCACATCCAAGGAGGCAGAGATTGATCCTGTGTTTCCCTCTCTTCTAGAATGGTGTTGCAGGCTGAACACTCAAGGCTAAGATACCCATTAACGAGCCAATAATTTGTGTCATTATGTGAAGACTGCAGCTGGTGCTACTGATGCGCTGCTTCTCACATGTCAATGCTGAAGACTGAAAGGAGTCTTAGCACTGCTCATTATAAAGCCGGCCTCTCATCCCTGCTTCCATCCTTTGTCTTGGAAGCATGCATGGCAAAAAAAAAAGGCTTGGCCTGGATAGCTTATTTATTTCCTCCCCAGCTCCCCCTTTTGAAACACAGCATGCTCAATATAAAATCAATGTATTAAGTGTTCTCAAGTATGCAGAGTGACGTGCTGCCATTCCCACTCTATGGCTTTGGCTGTGATTACAGCTAATTTGAATGATTGAAATGCTTCCATAGTGGAACTGGAGTGAGTGAAGTGAAGGGCTCACACAGATGAAGGGGGAGGAGGCGAGAAAGGCTTGGCTCTACTCCAGGTGGAGGAGGTGAGTCATTCCCCACACAGATAGACAGTCTATCAGTGTGTGTGCACGTATGTGTGCATGTGTATGCTCAAATTGTTGCTGAGAGAGTAAAATAGTGTTGAGAGCAACAATGCATCTTAAGAATGA
Source organism: Archocentrus centrarchus (assembly GCF_007364275.1). Taxonomy (NCBI): domain Eukaryota; kingdom Metazoa; phylum Chordata; class Actinopteri; order Cichliformes; family Cichlidae; genus Archocentrus; species Archocentrus centrarchus. The sequence goes on along the minus strand of NC_044349.1, from coordinate 25,426,473 downwards.
ATGCCGTTGTATTTACACAGTGCATTTTTGTGCGTGTTTTGGTGATTTTCTGTATCTGTATGTATGTATAAAATGGATCTCTTTGGTTAATCTGTGTATTGTGCAGATGAGCAGCGATTATACCAGTGGTCTTCAGGCAGGCTGACTTTACTTTCCAAAGTGGGTGTGAGATTCACGTGGCTCAGCATAAATAAATGTAAACAGTGTTTTAGTAGTATTTAACAGATAATATGAGCTTGTGAGCTATAAGCATGCTGCAGTATGTCGTACAGTTTATCTCCACTGTTTGTTTAAAAAAAAAAAAGAAAAAGATTTCTTTAATAAAAGGGGCCTTGCCAAAATTGCAACATATTTCTAAAGCATGCATTGCTCTATGACGCAAAAAGTTCCCTTATTTCATCAGTTATGCATGCTAAATAATTAAATTAATTTGTGCAAAATTCTATGCACATCAATTGTTGATTTGCTGATGTTGCAGAAGCACAGTGACTCTGCTTTTTTAGGCCACCCAATTCCGGCGCTTTAGGTGGGCGTCAGATTCATTGGGCTTCAACATCAAAGTAAACAAAAGCAGTGAGAAGTTTCAATAGCAGGTCCTTGTGTCCCTCGTGCCAGATCTTAATCTTTTATCTCGCTAAGATAGTGTCTTGAGTTTGAAATTTATTTTGGGGAAAGTGGCACCTTAAGGCAAACGCCCACCTATAGTTATTGTCTAGGCACATGCACATGGGTTTCTTATTGTTCCTGTCTGCTCTTGAGATGCACACTTTCTTTCTATCAGATAGTGTAGACACATATCTCACTATATTCAAAGTGTATTTCTGGATGACTGCAAGCAAGTTGGTTACTTGTCTTGCATCGAGGGAGGGGTGTATACAAAGAGACATTCTGTTCTAGACAAAGCAAACAAGAAGGAATACAACTCTGCTGCCTTCTTCCACCCCCGCCTGCCCGTGCACCCCAGCCCACTAGACTGTGTCTTCCTACTCTACCAGAACCTCTGTCTCTCTTTGTCACATCTATCTATCTATCTATCTATCTATCTATCTATCTATCTATCTATCTATCTATCTATCTATCTATCTATCTATCTATCTATCTATCTATCTATCTATCTATCTATCTATCTATCTATCCATCTGTCTGTCTCCACCAACGCCATTGAGGAAGCACAAATAAAAAGTTGTTGTCATGGAAACCTGCGTGCCTTTCCTCCTCTCCCCTCATCACCCCCTCAGCACACTCAAACTTGGAGATGCACGCACACAGGCGCGCGCACACACATGTACACACACAGCAGTCTCATTCTAGAACACTCAAGAGACGTGGATAACTTCAAGAGGCAATGCAGAATGAGGGACGTCTGACTCTTCAGCAGACAGGCAGAGTGAGAATACAGACAAACACTGGGAAACACTACAGATCATCGAAAGTGCAAACCACTACAAGTCAGATCATATAGACAGCGCGTGATTGGTTCTCTGTAAATTAACTCTGCACATAGCCTTGTTTTATATGGGATGAAATTCTACTTGACTAACACAGTCACATTTGAGGATCCCATTGGACCATATGACCAGTGGTGCCAGTCCATGTGGAGTAAAACAAAGAAAAACGTGCAAAGAATGCTAACAGTAATAATAAGAATATGTGCAGCCTTTTCTAAAGTCGTTACTTAAGTTAGTTAGTTGTTTAGAGCCAGAAGTGACCATATTTGGAGGAGAGGGTGGAGTGCTAATTTATCAGCTAATGCTACAGAGTTTGGATACTGTAGCAAGCTGCATCCATAAACTATAGGGGGAAGAATGCCAAAGAACATAAAAACACTATAATTTCAGTTATTAAGCAATTAATGTTGTTTCTCAGATAACTGCACTAAAAATATTCCAAAAGGCATCAACAGCACACAAACATGATGAAGCGGTCCAGTTCAGTGAGACAGACATGCTGAAGTGACATGTCACAGACAGCTAATGGGCTTTTTTTTTTTTGAGTGATAGTTGATGAATTAGTTAATGAGTTTTGCAGCAATAATCTTAAAATGTACATATACTGATGTTGCATATACTGGTACCAGCTACTAATTTATACATGTGAAAAGTAAGACTCCGTGGTCATATCCTAAGTACATGAGTATAATTAATAAAAAGGTTCCATGTCCTTCTTATTGAGAACAAGAACAGGAGTAGCTCTCCTTGGCGAGCCAATGAGCGTAGTGCAGTTTTCAGATGGCGAAGCAGCTGGTTGACTGCTACTGCTGCTGTTGTTACTGATGTTGATTTTGTCCCTGTGGTGATAACGTGGTCCTGAGAAAGCCAGCTTCCCTCGCTGTCTCCTACGAAATCACAGAGATACACATTTACACGCACAGGCGCACAAACGGTAACACAGGTTGCCGTGGGTGTGTCCCCAGCTGCTCCTAGAACTGACGCACTTCCACTACGCCCCCTTACATTCTCCCAGCGGAGGGCACATGTCCCGCAGGCCTCCTTTCATTCAAGGTGAGACACAGATGAGGTGACAAGTTGCTACCATGACAACGCTTAGTTGGGTAAAGCCATGCAGCATGAGCCTACATGTTGGCTGATAATGAAATGGCCCCTCCTTCCTTCTTTTCTCCCTTTTCCACTGGAACAGAAGAAAAACAGAATAGCTATGATGGTTTTTTTGTTTGAAAAAATAAAAACATTATTTCGTTGCTGTGTTGTTCTCAGCCTCTGCCGATTGGTAATGTTGGTGTGTTGGATTTGCAGATTCTGGTCAGGTGTCTGGCTCCCCTCAATCAATATCTAATCAATTCACTGGATGTAATTGTTGAGGCGCTGATTGCTTCTCTAAGCTCTTTCACCTGAAACGCTTTTTCTTTTTTCTTTGGCTATTTTGGGGGGGTTGGGTTCAGTTTATTGTTGCTTTCAAGATCAGACACAGTGTAATTTCAGTGGTAGCTTGCCAAGGATTGATGAGCCTGTACTTCCCAACTCGGTCCTGATGTGATGCATTGAGCATGATTGGCATGTTGGGAGAGAAAATAAGCCAAAAGAAAACAGAAGAACAAAGTGTTTGTCAAATTAGTCTATCATCCCCCCAACAGCTAATGTATTTGATATGATAATTATGTTTGTTTATTTTCCAGCTACTTGTTACACTAATTAGACTTAAACAAGCTTATTAGGCAGAGGTCTGCATGGGAGTTCGACTTTTTTTAGTCATGTTTATGGTGTAGGACGTTTTGCAAAATTTTTTTGTCCCAATTTAATCACAAATTATAAATAATAAATAACGCTGGACAATCTATAGTAAGTGTTTAAAACTGATATGAATTATCCAGCTTGATATCAAGCAGGTGAAACATTAGAGCCCCCTACTACAGGACTGAGTAAATAAAACTAACATCAATATTTTATGTGCTGCATGTGCCCCCTCATCATTGTGTCCTATAAAAACTAGTCTCCACCTCATCCTGTTCTAAATATTGCATTCAGACAGACTGCACCACAAGAGCATGTAGATAAGAAGATACATTGCAGGTGACATTTAAAAGGAGTCACTACCTCACTAACCCCCTCATCTGCCTGTCCATTGTCAGCATCCTCGGTGGCCTATAATGAGAATGTGTACGCCCAGGCCATTATAAATAGCACATGTCCTGGATAAATGCAACACTTTTCTTTGGATGCTATTTGGGCTCCATGATTCACTGTGATTCATGCCAGTGTGTGTTCTCTGTGTTCTCACACATGAGCTGGATGACCAGGGGGAGGAGATAAGGGCTGTGATGGGAACATGGATCATGGGCACATGTGTAGTATGTGCGCTCTTGTGTGTGTAGGCTGTGCCACGTGTACAAGTGGTAAATTGAACAAAGAGAGAAAGAGATGTAGAGACTGAAAGTGCACCACTGAAGTGCCAAATTTTTCAGCCCACTTTTGAGCCCACTTTCAAAAATAACAGGCCTACTTGAAGGAGGGAGGAAAAAATAGCAAACAGAAATGACCAATCATTTTCTTCACTGCAGTATTGAATGGTAATGGCACCACTGTAATGTGTGTTGCTGTAAAATTTTGACTGTTGTAAATGTGAGTGTGTTTGTGTGCAGGGGCAGGTGTAGCTACTTAAAGAACAGAGGGCCTTGTTATCACGCAGCTGGTATTTTCCTACTGTGCATGCAAACTGTACGTTACCTCCTTCTTGACTGTGACAGGCATAGTGATTGAGTGATAGACACCTTTTTAATTGCACCCTGCTGTCTGTTGTGTATGCACCAGCAAGGTAAGAAGAAGAGACATGAACTAATAGACCGATACGAGAGCCAGCCACGAGGGCACATTCTGTTCTCTACACTTTGCAACCTGATATATTGCCTGCTTGTTTAGCTTCTAATTATTTACTCTGATATCACTTGGCATCTGCTGCTGGGACTGTATGCGTGTTTGTTTTTGTGCATGCATGTGTGTGTCCATGTACGATTGTGATTTCTAGAGCACAACATCTCCCAATGGCCATGTGGGTGTGTGGTGGGTAGCTTAGAGTTACATTAATAGCCAAAGGGCAGGCAAGCAAGCAGGGAGGGAGGACATAGACAGGAAGGGGAAATACAGTTTGCTGGTCGCCCACCACTTCCTGTGTCTCTCCTACGTTCACAGCCCACGGACCAGAGCTGCTTCTAAAACCAGTTTGTTTGCTTGCAGAGCAACAGTGATAAGACAGAATAAAAGGTAAACACTGTGACAAATGGGTGAGGAATGCAACAAGAACATAGTGATGGGTTTGTCGCTATAGGAAGGTTATGCAATTTACGGGAGATGACTTAGACACACTGCCCTACCCTTTCATTTTGCACTTGCCAAGTATGTTATAAGTGAGGCACTCAAGCGTTACAGCAACAAAAGCAACAACAGATAACAGATTTTTTTTCTTAAACACAATGAGCAGTCTGTCAGCTTAATATGATCACTTTGAGCAGTTTTATCTTTTATAGGAAACATCTAACAAAATCCTGTTCTTTTTTGACTCTAAAAGTGCAGTCAACAAAGATGACACTACTTCGATCTCAGGGATAAAAGTTGCAACAATTGTAGTATTAAGGCATATCCAGTAGAGGTCCTTCTCTCATTAACTGTTGTCAGTTTCTGTTTTGAAGTAGAGCAGTAAAGAGAGGTGAAGGTGAACCACAGCAGTTTCACTGTTATGGCTACAACAGTGTAAAAGAGCAGATGCTTAGGTGATCGTGTCCTACACGTACGTCCAGTTTCTGAACTTTGTGCCTTTGTTATCCTAAGAGATGATAACTTCATTCTCTTTAATATGCACGTGTGGGGCATATTTTTGGACCCGTCAGTGAGCTCCACACCAATATGCATTTACCTCCAATGCTGATACTGTGCAGACGCAGGCAGCTGCTGTTGAATTGTGGTGATTCAGGGTGGAAAAGTGAACTGGTGGATAAGAAGCCCCTGATTTGCACTCGTGCTGTGCGCTAGTAAGAGGCAAACCCCCTGCCCTTCTGGGATCCCACATCCCCATTGAACTTTCCACCCACTCACCAAGGAATGTGGAGAGAGGAAAAGAGGAGGGTGGGGGTGTAAGAGGCAGAAATGGGGGATATAAAGGAAGCAAGAGGGACAAGGAGAAGAAAAGAAGTAAAATGATAACAAAAGATTGAGCAAAATCTTTTTAGAAATACAGTACTAAGAAATGGCCCCCATGATAATACTCAAAGTCTTTTCACCTGACAATTAGAGAACAAGGACAGGAATGTAACTACAAAGCCAATGATGACACATTATACATTATGCACATTGTTGTACAAATTGTGCACATTTTTTTTCTGGACAGGCGGGTTGGGGGGGGGGGGGGGGGGGGGGGGGGGGGGGGGGGGGGGGGGGGGGGGGGGGGCATGGCTTTTTGTTCACTTTGTTTTTTTCCCAGTCAGGTGGGTTTCACATGCAGAGGATTACATTAACAGACACATATGGTTTTGCACCCACAGAATTTGCAAGCATAAATGGTAAAAGTGCACACTTACACATAGAGTTTGGTCCCAGTAATGTATTGCACATGCATACCTGTATCTGTGCATCTATGTGTGTGTAACTATGTGTATATGTTTTGCTATTGTCCCAACAGTAAAAGCCTGTTTGTGCCACATGCCCTTAGGTGCTTGTTTCATTTTGTTTTTGACACCCCACTGTTGTCAACAAGTTGATAATGCCTCTCTCCATCCCTGTTCTCTCTTTCTGCAGACTTTCTCAGAGGACCTAAGCACTGATGAAAGCAGGTGCCTTGGTACGCCTCTCATTGAATTAGGAATTCCACCGCGTAAAGTGGCAGCATTGTTGATGAAAGGTTAGAGCTGTTTCAAATTCTCCCCCCTAAATGAAAAGGCCCTCTCTCCAGTGGTTGTACAAAAAGAGGGATGACATTTTGGTTGCATCAGCTGTATATCTAAAGTGTCTGCAGCAAAATGTCAAAACGATCAAAGCCAAATAGGGAGAATAATACACACAGAGAGCACCTAGGCACTTTTTGTTAGGTTATCTACCCACAAACCTTAGTCAGACCTCATAAAAAGTCATTACACCCTCAGTGATAATTCTATGAATACCACCCATTTAATGATAAACATTTACATGGTGACAGTGAAAGGAAATTATCAGGTCTTTGCATTAGGGATTAGATTCGGTAGTTGAATTAGTGTCTGTTCAAGGGCAGAATGGAGGATTGGAAACTCAGTGGGTGGAACATGAAGAGATTTCATAAGAGGAGGCAGGTGGTGGTGACACAAGACATTAAAGCTTTCTCTCTCCCTCAGGATCAGTCTCTGCATCTTGCTCTTCCTGTCTTTTCTTCTTGTGCCTACCTTCAAACACACCTTTGTGACATATTGTGTCCACTCACATCTACCTCACTTTGAGGTGTAGGCTGGAGGATTGAGAAGGAAAATGTTGCAGTTTCAAAGATCAGAATGTAAGAGGTTGGATCTTTGACCTTTTTTGTCATTGCCCTCATTCCATTTGCCCATGTACACATCGCTACCTCTCTGTATTGTTTGTTGTTTAAAGAGCAGCCATACTATCTGCTTACCTCGCCAACCTTCCACTTTGCTGGTGATGCCGGCTTTCTGTATCCTACGGTGACTCACTAGGGATCAGAGCACTTCATGTTTGCTCCGCTTCTAAGCCAGTGACACCCTACAAAAGGAAGACATCAGACTTGAGATTCAGTCATATATAAGGATTATCAAAGGAACATGATGTCGAAAGGTAAACTTAAACTCTGTGCCTGCCCAAACGGCAGACAGAGCTGTGAGGCAGCGCAAACAGAATGGATGTATTTGCTTTTCATGTGAAAATCAATGGGCCCAGACAGATGGTGACTTGTGTTCTCACTATTTACTCCCCGGCTTCATGACAAATGTCCTTGTTGCCCCTCCTGGGCTAACAGTACACAGGTAAGAAGAAAGCCATCCTTTCCTGCCCAATCCAAATGGATTACAGATGTTTCAACTTCCACAATCTTTCTTTCTTTTGGTAGTAATTTTTGTTTCTCCATCTATCCATCCATCCATTTTCTTCCACTTGTTTGGGGCCGGGTTACTGGGGCAGCAGCCTAAGCAGAGAATCCTAGTCAGATGCCCAAGCCACCTCAACTAGCTCCTTTCAATGTGGAGAGGTAGTGGCTCTACCCAGAGCCCCTCTTGAATGACTGTACTCCACCTTGTCTCTAAGGGAGAGGCCACCCATCCTTCGGAGGAAGCTCATTTTCTTTGCTTGTATCCACAATCTTGTTCATTCAGTCACTACCTCAAGCTTGTGACCACAGGTGATGGTAGGGATGTAGATCGACCAATAAATAAACAGCTTTTCTTTAAGCTCAGCATCCACATCACTGCAGCCACAGCCCCAATCCCTCTGTCAATCTCCCGCTGTCCTCTCTTCTCACTCATGAACAAGACCCCAAGACACTTAAAGTCCTTCACTTTGGGCAGCAACTTGGCCCTGACCCAGAGTGGGCACTCCATAATTTTCTGGCTGAAGACCATGGCCTTAGACTTAGAGTTACTAATTCTCATACCTACTGCTTTGCACTCAGCTGTGAACTGCACCAGTAGGAGCTGTAGGCCACCACCTGATGAAGCCAAAAGGATCACATATCTGCAAAAAACAGAGATGAGCTTCTGATGCCACCAAGGCAGAAGCCTTCTGCCACTTGGCTACTCCTAGAAATTCTGTCTATGAAAATTATGAACAGAATTGGTGACAAAGGGCAGCTCTGGTAGAGTCCAACACCCACCGGAAATGAGTCTAACTTATTGCTGGCAATGTGGATTAAGCTCTTGCTGAAGTTGTACAGGGACTGAATGGCCCGTAACAACTCCCACAGCACCCCCCCCCCCCCACACACACACAGAATACCTTGGATGCAATCAAATGCCTTCTCCCACACCTTCTTTGCACACTCTAATATCCTTGAGAGGATAAAGAGCTGGTCCAGCATACTGCAACAATGGAAACCACTACCCCAGTCTGCCAATCCAGAGGCACTGCCTCAGATCTCCACGCAACATTGCAGAGGCGTGGAACAGAGTCCAGCCCATCTCAAGGAGACTGGTTCCAGAGCCCAGGTTGTGCATTGAGGTGAGCTTGACTATATCTAGCTGGTATCTCTCAACCTCATGAACTAGCTCAGGCTCCTTCCCCATGGACCATAAGAGAGGTGGTGTTCTATGTCCTAAGCCGTTGGGACCAGTGGGATGCATAAACCCCTTTCACCATGATAAGGTGGTGATGTGCAATTTTTGTTTCTTAAAAAAACAAAACAAAAAAAACCCCACAAGGCTTTTATTCATGCAGTAGGTTTGGGTGACTCATAACATTGAAGAGGAGACAGACAGCATCTATGGTCCATTACCACCACAAGATAGATAGTGAAAAATACGTTGATGAGTACTTCATGCCAGCCATGCCTGAAGTATCTGAACTCTGAGGCAAGGTTAACTTGACCTGCCTTATTTAAAAGGCTGATGTGTTAAGAAGAACAGCTAAATGAAAAAGGAGTTGTCATTCTTTTCTGAACCTCATAGAGGATACCTCTAGTATGACTCAGAAATATTACAACAGACTGGCTGTGTGCCAAAGAAAGAACCATAACGTTCATTCAAAGCTGAAAAGTAATATTTTTTAGATCAACGCGCCCACTCTGAAGCCATTTTCCCTGGACACAGATTTACACAAATTGCTTTTACTGGAATCTGCCCCAATTGAGACTATGTGAATATTTTTCCTTGTTTCAATCAGTGCAAACTTCAGCACTAGAGGCAGGAATGATCCTCATTGGAATTAAACTGAGGTCTGCACTGCTGAATCTGTGGGTTTTAATAGAGCCTCATATGGAATCAGACTTTCCTTCTGCTGCTCAGAGAGATATTTTTAGTCAGACAGTGGCACTTCTACTCAAGTTAAAGACGGCACAGAAGGTAACTTTCTCTGATTTTGCATTCACAGATAGACTGCTGGTCAAACAAAGCTTATGGCAGGCAGCTTATAACAGAGACTCTGCTTCCTCTTTCTCTCTGTTGTGCAATAGAAGTAGGGGTGAGAAATATAGAGGGGGTGGGTGGGGGTTGAAAGTCAGCATTCCAGCTGGACTGGAGTGGAGCAGAGGTTGTATGGGTAAAGAGCATGGGTGGAGGTGTGGGTGTTGCGGTGACAGTAGTGCAGGGGCGTAGCAGACTAAAGAGCAAATAGCAGTTCCTGATTCCACAGCCCTGAGCTCACCACCTTTAAGCTTGCTGCCAGCCACTCCTTTTCTCCTTCACACCATCCTTTTCCTTCTCCTCCCACTCCGCCCTTTGCAATATCTCTGCATCTGAGGTGTTAACTCCTTGTTGGGCAGTTCCAGAGTCATTGGCATCATTGTCAGTTTTCAAGGAAGCTTAGGGAAGAGGCGGGTGTGCAGTTAAGGACCTTTACTGGAAGTGAAGGCGTGTTTGCCAGTAAGGTTAAAATGATTCACTCTGCCAATGTTTTTATCCAGTGGCAACACCTTATAATCTTTATGGTAATTAACAGTGACCTGGCATAGCAGATATGTCAGCATAATGTTACACACACACGCACACGCACACGCACACGCACACACACACACACACACACACACACACACAGACTGATATAACACAGGATCAATCATGGAGGAAAGGAACCAAACAAGAAGGAACAGTGTAGACCGAGAAGGAGCGCTGGATTGGTCACGCCTGTGTTTCACCCATAAACACTGCGTTTAGTCAAGCTATGCTAAATCATGAATGTTGACTATATTAGCATTATAAATAATAGCAGATTAGTGATAAAGCCAACTGTTACAATGTCAACCCTTTTATAAATCTTAGGCTTTTCCACAAAAGACCATTATTTCAGTGGATAAAAAGATGCATTAAGCCAGACTGACAGGTGAATACAAGAATACCACAAGACAGGAAATAGTGACACACATACTGTACAGTATGTATGAAGGAGAATTAATATCCTAATATGGATGGGTTTAGGAGAGGAGGTGGTGGATTGGTTGGGAGCATCTTGCACAACACAGTACCTGGAATGGACTGAGTAGGGCTTGGCAAATAAACAAGAACCCTCTGTGCTACTCTTCTGTCTTAACACAACACACAGAAATGGTCGAGTGAACGTAACATTACACAACCCAAGAAGCAGGCAGTGACATTTGAATGAACTGACTGTCCTTTGGTGACGTGTATGGGGCGGAAAAAGATGACCTTATGATAGATAAACTGTTGTTAATGCTCTGTGCTGGTCTTTTTACATCTCATTCCCTCACCAGCCCCGTCACAGTTCTTTGTTGTGTTCTACCCCACCCATGCAACCTTGTTCTCCCTCTTAGCCCTTTTAATAAAATAAACATAGCTCACATGGTTGCATATTGTCCTCTGGCTGCTGGAGCTATAAAAAGATCCACTTGGCTGCATTTATTTATCAATGAATCTAGGCTGTGCTTTCACGCTGCAAGATCAGGTGGTATATGATTAAAGGCACTATTAGAGTTTGGCAGCTGTTGACTTTACTCTGTAACCTCTGCTGGCATAATACACTGTAATGTGTTTGAGTTCAATTTGAACTTCAAGCTTCAAGTGTAATTAGTGTGAAAAGAGTCGTGTGATAATAGAATATTCAGATAGAAAACAAGGCATTACTTTCTATTTTTCCCCACTATGTTATTTATTATTACTTTCACTTATTTTGTCTGGAAAGTGAGACAAGAGGGTTAATGAACTTGGGTTTGTGCATCTCTGTGTGCTTCTGTGCCATTGGGTTTGCGGTACTGTTGTCCACACACCGAATAGGGGATGTCAATGTAAACACAGCCAGTCAGCGCAAAGGAATGTGTGAGGGAGGGGTAAGGAAAGGAAGGAAGGGGGAGGTAAAGTGAATAGAGAGAAAGAGAGTGGTTTAAGTGGAAATTTTGGTGTAAATGTATAAGATGAGAAGGAAATAAAAAGAAAGAAGGAAAAAGAGTGGGAGAGGAAATAGATTTTATGGACTTGTTGGAGAAAAGAAGAGTGATGAAGAACAAGGACCAGAGGAGGAAAAAAACAGACTAAGAGAGAACTTGGTGGAGACAGCAGAATTGCCTTTAGAGTTGAAGAGACAAAGAAAGGAGAATAAGTACCAGAGTAAGCAAGAAAGGGATAGAAGCTAGAGGAATGGGTGGGAGAAGCGGGGGGTACCTCACTGTGGCGGATGAGATGGAAAGGGGGAGGATGAGGAGTGGTGAGATAGCAGAAAAACAGAGCGAGAGCATGAGGAAAGGTTGGTAAAGGGCAGAGGTGAGGGTAAAGCATTCATTCATGGGGTAGCGTGACGAAGGAAAAACCATAAGAAACTTCAAAGGCCTTGGGAGGCCTTGGCAGAGAGACGGGTTAGAGTTCTATAATCCAAAGAGAGCTTAGAGGCCTGCTACTCCAGTTCCTGGGGTTGCTGAAACTCATTTAGCCAGCGGGCTCCAGAGGCACCCAAGAGGGGCCAGGTCGTAACCAGAGGAGCTGTGAGTGACGAAGTGCAGGGGACTGAAAGCAGAAAAAAAAGAAGGCTTGAACATGCACAAAACAGGGAGGTATACTTGAACTGCTTTAATTTACCTGCAGTACTACAGGTTTGCCATAAACACTGCTTGCATGCTTCTACTGAAATGTGTAAAACCATAAATATTGATAAAACTTCTTATGCTGTATTTGGCCACTGTACAGAATTCAAAATGGTCCAAATAGATGGCTCTTCATCCTGAGTCCAAGTGGCATGATGGGGAGAAGGAGGGGCATGACACATGTCAGATCATCCAGCAACACATTATTCACATTCAGGAAAAGTTGAGGTTTTTTGTTTAAGCTATTATGTTTTACAATCACCCACACTGAATTCCTTCTTTGCTGACACATATGGAATTACTGTACTGGCTCCGAACCACCCAGAATGACAGAAAACCGTAAAATATGGGTTGGCTCCGTGAAAGGAGACACTCCTGTGATGAAGCTTCAGCGCCTGGTGCTAGCCTCTGAATGGACTGAGTGTCAGCTGCAGAGTCTAAGAGTAGTCAAGACCAATGAGAGCATCAACTGCCACAGCCTACATATTAAATGTACATAAAGCATTTGACATCTGGCAAGAAATCTATGAGTAGTGAGATGTTCGTGGGTGTGCAGGATGAATACATAGCTATATTCCTTTTATGTATTTAATGATGTGCATGTTCTATGCACGAACAACAATGTGTAACTGTGCGTGTATGTCTGTGTCTGTGCATGTATGTGTCTTATGATGGAAAGCCAGGGTGAATGAGTCATCCTGTATTAATCATACAGAAATGCTCTCATTCACGTCCTTGCCTGACTGCCCATATGAAACTGACCACATACCATGTGAACATAAAGAGACTGGTGATTGGGCACACGTGTTCAAATAATAAAACCGAGACAAATGCCAAGGCAATTGGTTGACTCAGACAGTCACTGGAAAAACAGCCGCACAGGGTGTCTTAAAGAACAGAAAAGGTATTATCAACAAGGTAGGCAGCAAAGAGACTGTGGGTGTTTGAAGTTTTGAAAAAAAGAACACAGGAAGTGCAATTAACAACTCCAGGTAAGTGCTTAGAGCCACGATAGATTGTAGGTGTGCCTTTAATGCCAAAAGAGTGTTTATGTGAGCTTCTGCTGTGAATGAGTGTGCACATGTGGGCTGCCTGCCCCTTCTGCTCTGTGTGGGCTCTGGGCGTTGGTTTGATTAGTGTCTTTGAGCTGAGAACCTCTAAATGCTTCTGTGTGTGTGACAACAATGAGCAAAAGAGCTAAAACACAGCAGAAGTGTACACATAGAAATAAAAGCTATAACTAAAATGATCAAGTAAAGCCTCAGTCACACAGGCCTGGAGACCAGGTGGCGACCCACTTGCAACCTCCAGTCAGTAGGGAAAAAATGTGTATCCCCAGCCAGTTGGTGAGTGGTTGCTGGATTTTGCTGGCTGTTATTGGGGGAAATCTGTTCCAAAGAGGGTGGTGCACCAAACACCTCCTTGTGATTGCTTTGGTTGCTAGCACATAGCCCCAGTTGCCCGCAGTTTGCACAGAAGTTACTGACTTTTAGGACTTTAGAGACCTTTAATTTTGGTCCTAAATTTATATCATGGGTGAAGTTGATATACACCTCGCCAATAGTGGCTGTACGCACTAGTTGCAATCTATCCAGCTATTTTGAATTGACACGTGGTACGAGGCAGGGGTGCCCACTTTCCCCACTTTTATTCGCACTTGCGATTGAACTGCTTGCTGTAGCGTTGCGGCAAAGTCAGGTGATTAAAGGTATAATTCAGTTCGGCACTGAACATAAAGTTTCCTTGTATGCCGATGATGCACTTTTATATATTTCAGACTGTTCTTCCTGAGTTACTTATTTTACTTCAAAAATTTGGGAGAATATCTGGTTATAAGATTAATCTTCAAAAAAGCGAGCTGATGCCTGTGACATCTATAGAAGGGAAGCCTATGGGCACTGTTCCTTTTAAAATTAGTTCTAAAAAATTTAAATATCTAGGTATCTGGATAACTCAATCCTCTAAAGATCTTTAAAAGGCGAATTATCTACCACTATTGGTGAATCTAAGGCAGGACATTGCTAGGTGGGAATCCCTACCTCTCTCCCTTGCGGGAAGAATCAATTCAATTAAAATGACTATACTGCCTAAATTTCTTTATTTTTTTCAGAGTGTGCCAATGTTCCTTACTAAGTCTTTCTTTTCTAATTTGGACAGTGAATTATCAGCATTTGTTTGGAGTAAAAAGCAGCCACGGATTGGCAGGAAGATGCTGCAATTACCTCGTAGTCTTGGAGGCATGTCATCCCCTAACTTAATCTACTATTATTGGGCGGCTAACATTAGAACCTTTTTATATTGGTTAAAAAAGGACACTCCTGTCCCAAGTTGGGTGGCCTTGGAAAGAGGCTCAATTGTATCTAGTTCTCTCTCCGCTTTACTCTGCTCCAAGTTACCTTTTAATCAACCAGTCTCAACATATACTTCTAATCCAGTGGTAATTCACACAGTAAAAATCTGGAATCAGTGTAGAAGATCATTCAAAAGTACAGAGTTATTATTGGCTGCCCCTGTATCAAATAATCACATGTTTATTCCTTCATTAACAGACTCAGCCTTTAATACCTGGGCTCGAAAAGGAATAAATTTATTATATGATCTATATGTAGATAATAGGTTTGCTTCATTTGAACAGTTGGTACAGAAATTTGACATTAATAAATCACAGTTTTTCAGATATTTGCAATTGAGACATTTTGTAATGTCCAACTCTGAGTGCTTTCTTCTACGCCCTTCTACCTCTGTTGTTGATAAGATTCTGGAGTGTAGGTCTGACACAAAACAATCCATGAGTAGAGTTTATACATTGCTTAATTCATACCGTGATACCAATTTGGATTCTCTGAAATACAGGTGGGAGATGGACTTCGAGGAATCCATATCAGATTCAGACTGGCAAAAGGTTATTCAAAATATTTATTCTTCCTCAATTTGTCTAAGGCATGCAATAGTTCAAATCAAGGTAGTACATCGTCTACATCGGTCTAAAGATAAATTGCACAAGTTTAAAAAGGACCTGGATCCGACATGTGATCGCTGTAAACTGACTCCAGCTACACTTCTACATACATTCTGGACTTGTCCAAAACTACATGGGTATTGGCAATCTATTTTTAATACTTTATCAGAAGTATCTGGACAAATTATTCACCCGTCACCACTCATCGCTCTCTTCGGGGTGGCTCCAGCAGATATCATTCTCAGCAAACGCCAGAGGAATATGATAGCCTTCTGCTCTCTTCTGGCCAGGAGACTGATTCTGTGTAGATGGAAAGATCCACATCCTCCAGCATACGGACATTGGATAAAAAAGGTTATGTATTACATTCATCTGGAGAAGATTAGATATACGGTCAAGGGTTCTGTTAAAAAATTCTATGATACCTGGCAGCCATTTTTATCTTATTTTGAAGGTATTTCGGCAGACAAACTTGTGTAGTGATCAATTGCTGGTTGTATTATATATGCACAAATCTGAGATTAATATTAGTTACTTTACAAACACAAGATGTACACATGTTGATGTAATAGGTCCAGCATAGAAGGGGTGGGGTGGGAGGGATTTTTGTAGTGTATGTGCATTTTTGTTGTTGTTTTATGTTTACTTAAAAAAAACAAAACAATAAAAAGACTTTGATAAAAAAAAAAAAAAAAAAAAAGTTGCTGACTTGTCTGAAAACATTCGGCATTTACTCTTCGAGCTGCTGTGAAACTTGAAAAAGTGTAAAAAAATTGTGACGCAAACCAGAAACAGAGAATATTGACCTTCAGAGTAAAAGCTGCACGTTACTGCTGCAACTAACACGTTTCAAACTTTCACTTTGAAGCCAAATGGTTTGTGTTTGCTTATTGAAACTATAAACCTCAAGGCCATTATGCACCATACCTCATACGGTGAACAGTTGTGACAGTAAATTATTTCCTGTGGAACACGACATAATTGATAGAATTTTATGTTCGGAGCAATGATAAATAATTCATATCATGATACAGTTTCTAAATTTCCAGTTTGATCTGAGTGTACTGCTGGTTGAAACTTGCGGCACTGAAATCATTCCTGAATGCTCCTGCTATTATGAAACAATAATGGGCCAAAAATATGCTAATTCCGATAATTTGCCGCAAGTGTCAAAGTTGATGCAACATCCTAGCAAAGATAAGTTATGCTAATTAAACTTTGCTGAGTTTAAACTCAACTTTTTGGCCATTTGCTTCTACAAAGCCACACTGAAGACTTCTTTTATGTGATGTTATTAGTTTGGAATGCTAAATAGGTTTAGCAACCTCTGTTAGTTTGGGCAAGTTCAAATTTGTGAAAACACCCTGTTTTTCGCAGGTACTCTCTGCCATGTAAAGGAATGCATGAATCCCAGAAGGCTACAGATATTGTGATTGGTCCTTATGAGAGTAACACCAGAATTTGATCAGATGAAACCAAAAACCTGCCCAGCTGACCTGAAGACTACAGCGCCAGTTTCATATATCAGTTTATACTATGAAGCTCTGATATGTATGCATTTTTTTTGACAAAATATTATTTGCTTTAATTTCCACAGAATGAAAATTGGAGATTTAAAGGAATGCACCGAGGCTTCTCGGGGTTCATTTAATTAAGTCAATAATCATCTATTACCAGCTTTTTGCTGCATGCTGGGATCTGATTTATCAGTCATTGCCACGTTTTTCAGTGGAAGATTTTCTTCTTTTTAAAGTGAAACACAATCTGCTGAAAACCAATTGTGTTACACATGCATGTATGTAATATGGATGGATTAGTACACACTTTTACAATGCAGATTGCTTCAAGTTAAACACACCTTATGTGCAATGAATGTTACAAAGATGCATTCTTTTAAAAGGAATCAATAGGGAGATGTCGACCTCATTTCAGTGGTGCAAATGCACCACGAATGACCTAAGGAGAAAATAAGTGTTTACCTAGGGAACTGGAAATGCTAAAAAATGATCATGGAGGTATAGAGAGCGTAATGAGCATTCCCTTGGTGGAGATTAAGGTGGACATGATAGATTAAAAACCCCTCTGTTCTTCTTTAATGTAGAGAAGTTGGCCTATCTTTGAAAAGTGCAGAGCTCACCCAGACCCAAAGGCCCTGGTGACCCAGTTAGTGAGTCCCTGTGGTAGGTTTCAGTAGTTCTTCTGACACGCTTGACTCGCATGTGAGCTCTGTTTTTAGCTACTTCACTTCCTATCTGACTCTCACACTGCTGCTCATTCCACTCTGTATCTGTGGTCTCTGCCTCCTACTCCTGCATTATCTGCCCAGTTTCACAGCGCAGGTAGCAGGGGTTGCATGTACACCGATCAGCCGAGCTCACTGCTGTGCTGTAACCTTTGCATGGATACATGTATTTGTTTGCAAAAATGTGTGGGCTCCTCAAGCATACTGAGTTTCTGCTAAAACTAAGCATAATTCTAAGAATTCCATTTCAGGAAGTACATTGAGGTCATGGCTGGGCAGGTGAGTGTGTGTGTTTGTGTTTTTGTGAGCGTGAGTGTCACAAATGAGATCATTGAATGACGACTGTGGGGGCCTGAATGTCACCGTGGGGAGAACTGTCATGAAGAAAAAACGCCATCTCTCGCAACAAAACGTGACAAGTTGGTTATCTGTCACCTTGCTCTGCTCTGCGTCTTGTTGTGTTGCTGCATGATCCTGAAGGCTCGCAGTGTTCTCACAGAAGTCATGGAACACTGTTCATTTTTACAGCACGAAAGGGAGTACGAGTTCTTTCTTTCTGAAGGGCGGTGTCCTAGTGGATGCTATTTCCATGTTCAAAGGGATGTTACACGCTCAAGGTGGAGTATGCACATCATGAGTTTAGGAATAATGTGGAAGCCTTTCAGAATGAATGGTTGTTTCTTCACACACACACATATACACACTCTTCCACACACCAGTGTGTACAAGCAGACACAATTAGCACATCATACAAAAGTCCATGGAGACATAAATGCATTGTATTCTAATTTAAGCTTTGTTAATTTCTCATAATCGGCTCCCCATAATTAATAGTTTGAAAGCATTTTGTTTTACATACTGACCAGGCAGGTAATCACTCACTGCATAGTATCACCGAGAAACTGGCTAATGCTTCTATTCTACAGAATGAAATATTAGTAATGCAAAACTGCAATGCTTTGGTGAATATAGCAGAGATTATTTTTTAATGAAAGAATAGTCATAGTATATCATGCTATATGTGACGCATTGTCTTCCGTGAGAAATGCAGAGGTGAAAGTGTGAGTGGGTAGAGGCAGCTGTCAATTGTGGGATGTGATGAATGACAGATAGCAGTGGAGGGGGGAGGGCTGGAGGGGGGTCATCCCAGAGCCTGTCGTGACTCCCATCCTGACCCATGCAATGACCAGAAGAGTGGGAGGAAGAGAGAGCAAGGAAGACAGATAAACAGAGAGAGAGATGGCCCAGTGTGGAGGAAGGAAAAAGGGACAAGAGAAAAAGAGGAAAAAAAAAAAAAAACGTGGGTCGACCTGCTTTAATTTTTCTCTGCAGTGAAACGAAGGACACGGCAGGAGGGGTAGGTGGGTGTCAGAGCGGGAATGGAGCATCATCTATTTGTCATCTATCTTTCTGACTCTCATCCCGCTATCTTTTTTCCCTCCGTTTCCCTCTTTCCACGCCTCTGTCCTGCTGTTTCTGGCTTCTCGTGGGAGTGTAGCGAAGGCAAATAAACAGAGGAGATTGTTTATTTCTGCCAGTGGGGAATAACAGTGCATTATTAACCTTGTATTACCTTGCCTTGGGTTACCTCAACCCACTAATTTATTACAGAGAACATAGTGTAATGATTTCTTCTACTCTGGATATGTCTGCATGACACAGTGGCTGTGTCAGAGGAGCAGAACCTCCTCCATCTCTCACAGCACACCAAACACACACTCGGAATGGATGTACACACATAAGCATGGGCAAACTTTCAGGGTCGTGCATGCGTAGGAACATTCACACATACATCAGAGAGCACTAATACACGGACACAAATACAAATACATACAATACAAATTATCACTTAGATGCACAAAAGTAGATATGAATCCCTGAAGCACACAGACAAGGCAGAATCACACATGCACACACACGCACACACAGATTATTAGCTTCCAGTGCCAGATGTGCCACCCACACACAAACACACAAGGCCTTGTCGCTTGTCCACAACAATCACAGGAAGTTAGTCAGTGTTGCTTCTAATCTCCCCATGCAGGATGTGTTCCAGCAAATAGGGACACTATATAGAGCACATGAATAGAAATCAGCATTCATCTCCCATATTAGCATCAAACCGCTTGGATCAACATTGCTTTACTGATTCATTTAAATAAATGCTGTTTGGACAGTGGTGTTATAGAGAGGATAATGCCATGTCTCCACACTGTATAAGAATTTTAGATTTTGCCTTACAGTATATACATTTTGGCCATGAGTAAGTCGAACTAATGGCTTTACTTACATCAGTATTCATAAGCCTCAGCTGCCATTGCAGAAGAAGCCAGTCAGATGCATGAATCAGAACAGCAAATCTAAACTGCTTTGTTACTGAACATGTGCACAAAGCACAACACCAGTGCATTTCATCCAAAACCTATAACAGCACGAAAGCAAATAGATTGAAGCTGCGGACTGTGTGTTTTGGTCTTATAGAATTTTAAGCTTTGTGAGTGGATGTTTCTCGCTTAAATGCACCTTGAGCATTGTACTTAACCTTGTAGCCTGAATCTGTATCTTCAGATTTTTATTACAGTTGTTCATCTTTTGTATTGATGATTTTTGTTTCAAGGCCGCACAAGATTTAAAAGCAAACTCTGAGTTGGGCAACTTTATGTATTAAAAAAAAAAGTTTTCAAAAACTCCCTTCACTTCCCATATTAAGAAAAGAAAGTCAAGGCAGTGTAGTGTAGGGCCTTTTTTATACTGTATATAAAAGGTTATGATAAAACAGGTATGTGGCATGCACCTTAAGCTGCTACCCTTTCACCTTGAAAATACATTTTATGTTCTGTCAGGTAAATATTTATATTTTTAGAGGCATATTTGCATATGATTTTTTTTTTTTTTTTTTTTTTAGTAAACATTAAAGTATCCTTATTTAAACTACTTCCAACAAGAGTCCAAAAGGTGCCCCAGTCTAGGTGAAAAAGCAAACATAAAACACAACCCCTCTCTGGCACACTCTAAACAACAATACAACATAGCTGTTATTGTTGTAATGCCCAATCTCAGTATCTCAAATGTATTTTTATTTAGGAAGCAACTTGACAAACAGTCCTCCTCCAGTTTGTGTCTCTGATTTACATTTCCTCCTCCTCATCATGTCAGCGCCAGAAATGTCCCAACCAACTAACCTTGCGAGTCTAGTATTTCCAAAAACATTTGTAAATTACCCTGCCCACACAGTCCTGCTGCAAACTCCCCAATTTAAAATGACTATGGAGAAAATTCTGACAAGGCATCCGTGCAACCAATGAGTAAAGATGAGAGAAATGACAGATTTCAGTATTATTTTTACATTTGGATCTCTGTGGGCTAAGTGGGAGAGGCAGCAGACTAAGACAGGTTGGTGTACTGGAGATATATAAAAAAAAAAGAGACAGCGCCAACTAAAAACACAGTGGTGTGTCTGACATTCTGACACATACACACAGACACACAGGCGCATGCAGTGGGTGTGTACCTGCTCCTCTTCAGACAACTTCATACAGAGGTGATAATTAGCTCATGCTGTATGCTGGTTTGTTCAGCACATCAACCTCACAACGGACACACGACCACGTCAATGAAACGGCTTTGTTCAAAAGCATGAGCAGCCTGTTTGTCTCACAGCCAGGGCTTTTGTTTAATGTGTGCTCAGATGGGTGTATGCTTACATGTGATTGTGAGCCTGTTTTTTCTCTAAGCCTGCTGAGATTTGCACCTCCTTCCACGTGGCGTCTCCTCTCCTCTGACCCAGTCTGGAGGTGGCAAGGCTGAAGCAGCACTCTTGCCTCCAGGGAATTCACTGAGTAACAGCACAGACCGCCGGGCACGAAGCTGATGTCCAACCTGCAAGAACCCAGACAGAAGCGCACCAACAGAAGCTCCCACACATGGGGCACAAACAAAGAGGCATGCAGCCACATACGCTGATCCTCTCCACCCCCTCTTCCTTCCTCCTCCATGCATGCATGAAGAGATGGGGAGTGAAAGAAAGACAGCAATAGGAGAGGCAGCATTGATTTTTATTTTATAGTTTCAGAAAACCTGTTTTCTTTGAGAGATCTGACGCTGAATTATTAATATCATCATTCAATTTTGATGCCTTTCTCTTGTTGGAAAACTAGGAGTTCCTTGAGTGAGGGGCCCTGCATAACCTCCCGAAGACATAGTGGTGCGGCAATCATCTCCATCAGCTCCACCCATATACACACACATATACATATCAGTCTGTCTTTCACCTCCTGGCTCTTCTTCCATCCTCTCTGACCTGTGTGTGTGTGTGTGTGTGTGTGTGTGTGTGTGTGTGTGTGTGTGTGTGTGTGTGTGTGTGTGTGTGTGTGTGTGTGTGTGTGTGTGTGTGTGTGTGTGTGTGTGTTTGAGAAATAGGAGGAGAAGAGATATAGAGAGGGAGAATTAGATCATGTAATGAGAGCTGCTGGCAGTGTGACTAAATTGGCTAACTATAGCTAACAACATTACACACTGTCCATCTGGGGCCTAGCCTGTCTTCCCTTTGCTCTTCTTTGTATAGCCTACTAGTAAAATAAGCCATGTAAAGGCCTCCCTCGGCCAAGGCCTCCCTCTTGAGAATAAAATGTGGATTAATCAGAAAAAAACTAATAGCTCTTCTATGTTCAATGAAAAACGAGTGCTGAATGATTTTGAGATGTACAGGTAACACCCCCCCACCCCACCCCCATTGATATTCTCCACCCTACTCAAAATGA
Organism: Archocentrus centrarchus; assembly: GCF_007364275.1. Taxonomy (NCBI): domain Eukaryota; kingdom Metazoa; phylum Chordata; class Actinopteri; order Cichliformes; family Cichlidae; genus Archocentrus; species Archocentrus centrarchus. Next base: position 25,404,353 of record NC_044349.1, on the reverse strand, counting down.
AAATGTTTATATTGAATGATCTCAAACTTCCAATACAACACACATTTGGCAATTGTAGTCCATTTATAGTCTACATAGACCATTTATCTCATGCATGCTTTTCTTTACTTTTGATCAGTAATTAGAAAATGCTGCCAGCACACTGTGTTTTATAAAGTCTGTTAAATCCTCTACCCTCACCAGTGCCTCCCGGCTGTCTCTGTGTCCACAACTGGCAGTCCGCCTGAGTAGGAGGCCAGCGCCAGGCAATCTGTGCTCCAGCACCTATGCTGACCTGGCAGCTGCTGGACACCATGTGTGCCCAAGAATGTGGGCACTGGGCAGATGCTACAAAGTAGGCGAGGATGGAGGGATATTGGAGAGAAAAAAAGAAGAAGAAAGTGAAACAGAGGGGCAGCAGTTGGTTTCTAGCTGTACTGTGGCACTTGAAAGTCATAATTGTGTTCAACCCAAAAGTTGCTGCAAAACTTCCTCACTGATGTTCCTGATTGGTAATCTAAATTGAGTCTAGCTTTGTAGCAAAGCTATTTTTAAAAGTACATGGGGAGTAGTAAATGGCTGGAATGATATAAACACTGTAGGAGGATATTTTTGTTACATGTTTGATGGGTAATTCGGAAGGTCAGTAGGTATATAGACGTGCATGGGGTCAACATAAGCATGAGTGGATGGTAGAGGTGAGCATGTAAGAGATCAAAGAAGAGAAAGGAAGTAAAAGAAGTGAAAGAATAAAACAGAGGCGATAATGGCCAAGGTGTAATAGTGTGAGGCTCCCAGGCAAAGATGAAATATTTGCAATTCCACTGGGTCCCTGGGCTGCAGGCTTTCACTCCATTTGTATGGAAATGAGTTTGTCTTTCTTTTTCTGAGTGCAGAAGAGACCAAAGGGAGAGAGAGAAGGATCGAGACGGAGAGAAGGTGGGCAAACTGACTGACTGTCAAGGATATTGTGATTCCTGCCAATGCAGTTGGAAGGCAGGGGCCCTGGTTGTTTCTCTGTAGCACATATGGATAAAATAAATCTATGTGTTTATGACAGACTGATCTATGCGCCTGCCGCACGGGGAGCCAGTTTGCTTGTTGCAAAGCCCTTTGTTATTGACAATTTTTCTCACCAAGCTTTCTCTCTCTCCTCTCACTCTCCATTTCTATCAGTGCCATCCTCCAGTCCAGGCCCACAGCTGGGACTACTCTGATCCAGGGCCCAGGCCTGCTTTCTGCCAGATAATTAGCAGATGTTGCGGAAGGCCTCTGTTTTGCTATTTTCAGCTGCTCCTGTGTGTCTGCACGTATCAGTGGCATGTGTGAGTGATGCTGCCACTCATGTATTCATGGCCAGCTGCTCATCTCTGCAATGTCGGGTGAAGAGGACAAGACATTCCCTCTCCGACACCCTCCACCTCACTCAGTTTCTGATCCTCTTTAACTCCCTTCCCCTTCCCTCTCCATCCTTTCCTTTCCTTTCTGAGTCACAGCTGCCAGCCACAAGTCTGCGTAGGTCTGAGTCATGCCTCAGCTCTCGTGAGATGGGCCCTGCTGTCTGTGAAACCACAGACATGAGATATGAGAAATGGGAAATGAGAGAACAAACAGACACTTGCACAAAAGCTGACAGACGCACACTCACACACGTGCACGCACGCACACACGCACACACACACACACAGAATTTATGTACAAGGAACCATCTAGTATGAATAACCCTCGAGCCAAACTGAAGCACCTGTCTCTCACATTGACTATTGGCTGTTGCAGTGAAGTGATTCAGGCTTTGTGAGGCAAGAGTTCGATGAGTTTTTGTAACATTAGGTTTACTTTGAATAAATAATGTTTTTCTTTTTGTTTTGCTGTTTCTACAGAAACAGATATTCGTACGTTTGTATATGTACTGGGATGTGTCTGAATCACTGTGGAGTAGAAACCTCCACAATGCCTCGACAAGCAATTGTGTTAAAAATGTTTTGTAAATTTTTTTTTTTTTTTTTTTAGCATTGGAGCGGTTGTTAGATTCCTCAGTTACTGATGTATTGTGGGAACGTCTGTTGTGTTATGTAGGACTCACAACATTTTATCATTTACATAAGCTTTTAAGTATTTGCAGCACATTTCTTTACGACACATATGCGTTGGCAAATCGGTGAATGTGTTTCGTAGCTGCTTCTGTTTTACTTCGAAATGTAACATATTTGTTGTCAATGTAGTGAAGATGTTGCACATATTTTGTCTATTAGCTTGTTTTCTTTTTTAAGTAATAATGCAACAAGACTTTTTTTCAGTGCGCTACACTTACTCTACCGTAATTTTGCATACATTAGACACTTTTAGACCTATATGAGGCCAAATCGGAGTTTTTGCTAGTCGGTTTGAGGTAAAAATGCACCTTTTGTTCTCTTAATATTACATCACGTCAGTTCAAGTATAAACAGATGGTTTTCTACAATATATTTGATGAATTCTGCTGCTTTTTTCACATCATAGTCTCTGCATCATTTTGTTTTCAGCTGGTTCTCAGTGATTTCTTTTGGGCATGCATTCTGCACCACCATGTCTTTGTATTCATCTGTTAGTCTCCATCTTCCTCCTCTCCTTGTGTTTAGCACTTAGTTCTTTGAGTTGAGTTTATATTATTAAGTCCTTTGTCTTCAAAAGCTGAAGTACTTTTTTCTTGCAACCCTCCAGTCTGATTCTTTGGCTTCATGCATTTAGGGCCCCATTTTCACCATGCACCACATTTTCATATTTTCCAGTGCGTGCATAGTCTCACAGAAAAGAATGCATTCAGTATTCCCGTCGTGTTATGTTGCTGATGATTCACTGCTGTTAAAACACCCTCAGCATATCTCTCTGACACCCACCGAGACCCACTATGTGTGTTTGTGTATGCGATTCGCCATTGTGATACTGTGTGCGCGTTGAAATCCCGAGGTTCCAGTCGAATGTTAAAATAAAGCTGGAAATTGTCATGTGGGAATAAGGATTGAAATGGCTGTTTTTGTAAGTAGTTTAATACCAGAGTCTGCAGCAACAGCAAAGCAAATGCTGGAAGGGTTTTAGACCATAAAGCCGCTACTATGCACAGTATCAGCTCTAAAGCAGAAACTGAGGAAGCTTTTCCAACTCGAGATCAAAGAACTTTACCTTGCTGATTAGAATGCAGGGCAGCTCAACTTTCAGATGCCGCTGCTACACATTCTACCATAAGAGGATTAGCGATCTGACTTGTTAAACTACACAACAAAACCACAATAACTAAAGGATCAAAATATGAAAACCTAGTTTGAAGTATAGAGTGAGGTATCCATGTATGACATAAATAGATTGGGAGAACTTGAAAGGATTCCTCTCCCTGAGTTCAACTTTTCAGCTGGAGGTTTTGAAGTCTGTGGACTAAATTTGACATTTGTGGTTCAAATACTCAGAGAGGAAATTAAAAACGGATCAAATTTATTTGCTTTGATGTATTCTAAATTTACATACCCATACATCTTCCAGTGACCCTCTCCCCTCACTGGATCCTATTTCAGTATAAATCTTCCACATCATCATTGCTCATTGTCTAAGCCTTGTGAAATCAGATGCTTCTGCCAGCCTGCACCCCAATTCCACCATCTCTGCAGCCCCTCCATTGCCATGAGCGCTCTGGCCAAAAGCCTGTGGCGATGGTCAAGAGCTATTGATCCCTTGAGGTGATAGTTCACATGAGGGCAGCACTGCCACAGGTCAAGGGTCAAAGCTGAGTGGGTCAAGTGAGATTGAATGTGCCCGCCTTGTTGCCAGGAGCCATGAAGGTCAGCTTGGCCGAGTTCATTGTGTGACCTCAGCTGGTCAATACTGCCTCACGTCCATCAATTCAACTCTGATACGTCATTAAATTTTTTAAATTTGTGTCCTCTGCATATTATTCCCTTGAAGATAGAGGAATGGCCATAGAGATGCACACAATACTCCCTGAGATTGATTTTGGCTGGCAATCATCTTGACCTGCAGGCAGGGGGTCTAGCAAGGGATTGGTTTTTGTCAATAGTGAACAATGGCTGCTGATTTGGTGTTGTTTCAGTCTATAATCCATCCAGCTAAACTACATAGCTCATCACCTCAGGAGGCCAGTTCCAGATTTGCATGGATAGACACTTTCGATCATATGATTTGGCTTTTCAACATGTATGAGGGAAGAAAGAATGGATATTTGCATGGCTACCTCTGTATTTTTTTTTTTTTTTTTACTTGTATGAGAACATCAAAAAAGGCTTCTGGTGAAACTGCAGTTTTGTTCCTCATGTCTTGGTAGAAAAATGTTTTCCTTAATTAATTACTTAAATTCAGTTTTATTTGCACAGCACCAAATCACAGCCATAGTCATGTCAAGGTACTTTATATAGTAATATAAACCTCACAACAAACAATTCCCTATAAGTAAGCAAGCACTTGGCGACAATGGGGAGAAAATAATCTTTTAACAGGAAGCAGAATCAGAGAGGGAGGGCAGCCATCTGCTGTCACTGGTTGGGATGAGGAGAAAATTTAGAAGTCTGATTTTGGAAGCCTTAGTGATTGCTTTGAACCACGCTGATCAGCTGTTGATTCAGACCCACATTTTGGCATCTATTCTTCAGGCCGTCACAGAGCATTTGCATTTTCTGGCTGTCCTGCAGACACACCTGTGTACACACCCAAACAGATGCACTTACAGTCAATCACAGACAGTCGGTATTGAGGGATGCTCACAGAAGGCTGTTAGTTTTGGCACAAATCAGAGAAAGGCAAGAGAGACTAGAAACATGAGACGGGGATGTGGGAGGGTATAGTGTATTTGTCGACAACAAAAATATAAATATATGCAAAAGAGAAAAGAGGTCTGAACAGTCTGTGCATATTGGGTACAAAGTGGTTTGCCACTGATTTCAAAGCAAAAAGGGAACATGTTCATCCAAATTTCAGAATTGAGTGACTGAAGTAATAAAAATGCTTACATCATTTATATTTTCTTTGATTTAATAATAAAAGCAATATAACATGTACTTTTGGTTTTTACTTTCAGTTACACAATATGCTCTGCCCCCCCCCCCCCCCCCCCCCCCCCCCCCTTCCTTTTCCACTATTCTCTCTTATAAATCTTCGTTCATTTATACTTTGGGCCCCCCTCTTTTCTCTCTCCCCTGCTCTGCCTGTCACTGCGAGGTGTGTGTAGGCAGCATTGTGATAGGAATAGATGTTCCCCCTAAGCGAGACCTGCAAGAGCCATTTGAAAAAATCAGCTTAATGGAGAACAGTAGGTAAGGAGTGGGCAGCTTGTACTTTTTTCCTGAGCTTTTTCTTCTATTCTTTTTCTGCTTCTCCCACTGTCTGTCATTTGCTCCAGATCTATGTCTTTTGGGCTCTCCCCTCCCTTTCTCTGTTTTGTTTCCCTCTCTATGCCCTCCTTTTCACCCCCATCTTCGACTTTAGCTTGTCTTCCTCCACTCCAAATGTTTCTCTCTCAGGTGGCACATCCCCCTATCTTCCCTCCACCTCTTCCTCACCTGCCACACTCTCCGTGCCTGCCCTCTCTCTGTCTATATCTGTGTCTATCTGTCGCACTCTCCACCCCCTCTCTTTGCTCTGTTTTTCTTTCACTTTTCTTTCTTTTATCTGGGCGCACATTCCTCTCCTCCCACACTCGAAATTCTCACTAAATGATTCCAAGTGTCTGGGCCCCGTGCCTCCCTGAGCAGGCAGCACAGCCACCACATACACACAGTTACACCCACAAAAAGATGTGGTAAGCACACAAGTCTCATTCTGGATGCTGCAGAAAGGGGATAACAAAGTAAACAAAAGACGTAGAGAAATGTGAGGTCTCTGCTTCATTCTTTGAAAAGAAACACTTTCTGTATGTTCCATCCATCCATCCATCCATCCATCCATCCAAAAGGGAAAAAGGGATAATGTTACATGGCCATAACTGTCTTGTGTTGTTGTGCTCCAATTCTATGCTGTAGACTAATTCCAAGCAGGTTTTTAGTGCAGTTTATTCATGGTGGAAGCTTGTCTAAAAAGGCAACATACATGATAAATCACAGATATGTGTGCTATTGATATATTGAGTTCCACATGCAATTCATTGACATAATAGCTTCAAAATAACAAAACTTGTCCTGCGTGTCCTTTATGACATTTGATGTCAGAAAAATATTGGAAGGGGTTCTCAACTACTTGACCTTTTGGCAAGCAGTTGTGTCAGAGTTCATGCACTTATGTGCATACACTTAGGCACACCTCACTAACACTGGTATAAGGGCAGTACCCTTCAACATAGTTTAGCACAACAGCATAATAGATGCTGCGAGACCACGGTGTGACTCATCAGCCTATTAACCAAGAAAATGGAGGAGACGGTAGCTGCAAATGGAAACATTTGCTTTCTATTATGTGGTTAACTTTGTGACAGGGTGTATTCTAAGAAAAACCAGACTCTTTTTTTTAAAGCTTACTGAGAAGTTATCTAAACTTAACCAACAGACAACTACATCTCACACGGGGCACAAATCCTAGCCTCTTGAGTAAAAGCACCTGAATCTGAATCTCTTATACCCCCCACTGTTCCTCCACCTCTGTATGAACTCTTTGTCATATTCTTTGTTTTCAAGATCCTGAAAGATCTATAGTGTGACTAGTTGTACAGCACCGCACGTTGAAAACATATGCTAAAGAGGTACCCAGTGGCACATATCTATAGGCTATAGATATTTCCTCTTTAAGATCAAGCATTTAGATGCTGACTGCATAAGTGAGCTTTACACTGTATAATGTTGGTACAATAGGCTGGTCATGGGCATTGGAAACTCAGTTGACTGAGAGTAATTTGCTTGGATTTGATTGGCTTAGGGGGGCAGTGTATTTTCAACCAGTAAAAAACAATACTTAAAATTTGAGTGAATACCATCAAAAAGTTGGTGCCTGTAGATTACACTTCTTGAAAACTACTCTCCACTTGATGCTGTTGGACTCATATTTTCCCAGTGGTTTTGGATGGCCAACAGGTCAACACATTCATAATACTATTATTAAAAAAAAAGTGCTTCTGTAGAGTATATACGGCACAATACCACCTTCTCGCTCTGCTTTCCCAGACAACCTTCATGTTTTTTTTTAGTTTTGTTTTGCTCAATTATATTGTTTTGAAATGTTATTGTTTTGTAAATTACAAACAGCTAATAACAAAATATATTAAACCACAAGTTTATTTTCATGCTAGTGATCATTTTTTATCTGATTAAATGTCACATTTTTCATTTGGTGAAAAACTCATTTTGGAATGAAACTGTAAATAATGATGAAATCATTATTCTTTTCTCCATCTTGCATCACGCTCCCTCCCTCTAGACGCCTGTTTTCTGCTGCCTGTTTCTGTAATCTTTAAGACATCAATAATTCAGGCATGAAGTTGAGAATGAATTATTTACATGCTGATGTCAGATATAAATGCACAGTGCTCATGTTATGGGCCTACACACCAATTTTAAATGAGCCAAGGAAGCTACCTGTGTACCACAAAGTCAGTTCGCATTCAAGACACACTCACACCCGCTTTTCCTCCCGAGACTATTCCACTAACCTCGCCACATTCTTCTCCCTGTCAGCCATCCCATTTTCAATCCCTTCATACACATTCAATTCTCTTTTCATTCTTTCTTGTCACCTAGATTACATGCATGTAGAGCGAGGCGCTTCTGTTTGAAAGAGACAACACAGGGACAAGGATAAGTAGTGGTGGCTGAAAAAGGGATTTCACTGCCTATCCTCTCAGCACACAATGCAAGCCAACAATCCTACAAACTAATCCCATCGCTGCTTAAAACTCGAGGTGTAAAAACACTGGGGGAGCCAGGCCGGAAGATAGGCACTCAGCAGCACAGCGATGCAAAACACTGTCATTTCATTCTGTTTTTCCTTTTTCCCTCCTTCTCTTACTTTCAATTTTTCCTGACATTCTTCATTTTTTCTTTCTGTTTTTTCTTTCTGTATTTTCCTGTCTGTTTCTCATTAAAACAGTGCTAGTGTGAGTCATAGGCTATTACTGTATTATCTAGCCTCTGGGTCTATTTAGACACACACTGCCTCCTTAACAACTGTTCACATTAATCATTTGATTCAGCATGACGCTAATTAGGATTTGTCAATACTATTAATCTGCTCATCCAGCCCTCATGTGGATCTGAATATCTCAGTGATTATGTACAGTAAATCAACATTTGGTAAAGCATTACCTGTTTCCAGGCCAACCAAGATGAAGGAAAGCACCATTCAGATAGTAAATCCTTCATTCTCCTTGAGGAAGAAATCTAAACTTTAAGTGCGTTTACATACCATATAAGCAGGGGTTAAAGTGGGTACGATACTCAACTGTGTTCCAGCAGCTTGTTAGTGAGTAATTCAGTCTGATAATGCAAAATACTATAAAGTGAGTTTGTTTTTCAGCCCTTCCAGTTCATGTCAGGATGTGTTAATTCAGCACACGGTCTGACCTGCACACATCCTTTTTTCCCTCTCACCCATGTCGTACGTTCATGCATGCAGATGTCGATAACGTTTCAGTTGTGGCGGTGGATCTGTACATGATGTGCTGCTGAAATTTCATACCAAGTAATGTCAACAAACTGCAAGATAATATATATATATATATATATATATATATATATATATATATATTTTTGGTTGTTAGATTGCAGTTCCGGTTGACAGTGATGGAGCATGTTTCACTGGTGCAGGGAAGATTCCATGGATGCTGCTAGATCAGGTTCTGGGTAGCAGCACAGACATAAAAGAGAGACTTGGCAATCATTCTGAATTCAGATTTATGGGATAGTTTTGGAACAGCAAAGATGGCTGTGGAAATATGACATCCAGGTGATTAAAAGCTTTTAACACATTTTGTGTGAAAAGCCAGAAGACTTTCAAACTACTGTTATCAGATTTCACTGGTTATTCTGCACATGCAGTTTTCATGTCCCACTGACATTAATTTATATAATGTTTCAAAAAGTGGGTTTCAGTATGGCTGCTGAGTAACAAGTCTTGCTTCTAGGAGTCATCATTTTGAATTTAGGCTTTAGTAACACTTCCCAAGTAACATTATACTGGCTCAGGTATATACTGTAGCTGGGTAAATCAACAAAGAGATGTAAATCTCAGAACTGGTAGCAGCACAGGTCAGCTGATTACAGCCTGTCCACAAAGAATTTCTACTGGAGCTCACAATAGAAATTATTATGAAACTTATTTTTAAGTGCCCCCCCGCCCGTGCTGCTAAATTGTAACTTAGGGTTCTCCCATCTGCCAAATCACACTTTAACTCTTGCATATAACCATTATATGAACCAGAGGAATCACTGATTACTAAAAGTGCAAACGTCTTAACATTAACTTTATTAGCAGAGTTGGTGCTAGCAGTAATGACAAAGTAGCAGGGTAGATTAGTGAGTGTGTTCCTTCATGTTTCATTTGATGTAGTTTTATTTAGTGTGGATCATTTTATGTGCCATATTTACATTAAATTATTTATATATATATATATATATATATATATATATATATATAAATAAATAACGACCATTCCAAACACAATCAGATATGGACATACAGTATGAGCACATGCAGATGGATCTTTACAAGTACTTTTAAATGTCAGTTTTGCTCCTTCTGGGAATGAATTGATTTCTTGGCGTTACGTTTACATGGACTGGATATGAATAATTTTTCATTGTGTAGGGTTAATGTTGTAAAGGGGCATATTTTAACCCAAACCACGATACGTTCTGAATCCTAACCAAGTGATTTTCTTGCAAGCTTTCTTTTCTCCCACCTTTTTATTTTGACAGAAACAAACAGCAATGGAAAAAATACAAAACAACCTGGATTTTGCTGACAAATGTTTAACTTGTACTCCACTGCCTCTCCCCCAACCTCCAAATCTGCCCGGTGTAGGGCAGCAAATCAAGGAAACAGCACCAAAGTACATATCTCTGCAATACCAAGGGAATCGAACCGAATCACAGAATTTCATACCCTGACTGCTTGTGTTTTGACGTACAAGTTTCTAATGTTTGAGATTGTTGAGGGTGCAGGCAGCAAGTCTCAGAAATCCATACCTATACCACAGATGTATGAAACCTTTTACTTATCACCATCACCATTATCTGTCAAGAATAGTCTCAAATTTGGTAAGCAAATAAGGAGAACCATTATACTGACATAAGCAACTTCATATTAATTTTCTTCTATCAAAAGCCAAATAAAAAGAAAGACAGCGTGAATAGAGGTTGTTTGAACGTGCCATAAGTATATGGATAATTTTAAACGCGTAGCCAAATAAACTATTAGAAGATGCAAGTCCTTCAACAGTAGAGGTAAAAAGACTTTAAGCCAAAAGAGCCAAAAGAAACAGAGCCAGAGATGTAGCCAAGCTGAAATTGCTTGAGAGATGAAAGGCTCAAAAAAAAAAATCTACACTGAAGTCTTCTCTAGTGCTTTTTTTTTTCTTTTGGAGAAATAGTTTGAAATGTACTTTACTCCACAGACGTGCAGATCTCTAGGGAGTGGGCCGAGGTGTGACAGAGCTAGACATTAAACAGAAGCTAGGCCAGGTTAGAGGGGCCAGGCGTGGGAGACAGGAGAGAGCCTGTGGGATAGAGCCCTGTGTAGGCACCAACTTAACCTGCCCCCTCCCCCTCATCTCCAGTCCTATCTGCTCACCCACGCACTCTCCTCCATCCCCACTCCCCCTCTCTCCTCTCCTCTATTTTCTCTCCATTGTATTCATCACCCTCTGCCCACACTGCAAACTCCATGCGGAGACAGAGAACAAGAGCTCGGCTTGTGTGTTTTGCTAAAAAGTGACATATAAGAATGTGCTGCAGCACTCCCCCTGATTGCCAGCATTTCCATTCCACACTGAGGACAATTTGAAGTGGTCGGTACTCCTCTAAACAACATCAGCAGACATATACAGAGACAGTAAGAGCAGAAGGAGGGAGGTAATCATTCCCAGACCAGTGTTTAGTAAATGCACACAGTCAGAGGTGAAAGGAAGCAGCTCTGTGAAACCGGTGGCATGATTAAACTCCTCAGAAAGACGCGGGGCAGCCTGAAATATTTTACTGTGAACCAGCGCATCCAGAGCAGGACAAATTTGCATTGCCATTTTCTGCTATTTTTTTCTTGTCTAATGACCAGATTACTCTGTGGGCATCATTAAAGATTTATTTCTGCTGAATTCATTCTATGTCAGGGTTTAATCAAAGCACATATCTCAACACAAATCCTGTTGAAAGAAACTGATAAAATTATTACATTTTATTGCATTAGGTTGACTAATCAATGGCTAATTAATGTATTCAATTTATCCCCGTGGTTGTATTTTAACACATGACATAAGACTTAATGCACACATGAAGTTAACTTTTAATAACTACCGGAACATGACTGCAATTGTTTTTTGTTTTTTTGTTTGTTTTTTTAGCAGTTATTTCTTTGGCATTTCTTTGGTGAACAGTGTTATATATGATATATTTCACCCATTTAAGAACCAGAATGTAAAAACTAAATTTGATCATACTTAAATCTCAACATCACTTAAAGATATGCCATTGTTTAAAGGTCCAATTTCACTCAAGGTACATATTTTGTCTTGTTAAAATAGGGGGAAAAACAGCTTTGCAAGAAAGGGCATTGAACTGTACTTTAATGGGGTTCTGCCCCAGTGTCAAGCTTTTGTACTCTGAAAGGTACCATTCCAGTCCATCTTTTTCCTTTTTTGAAACCTGAACTCCAGACAACAGTTTAATGCTGCTCTAATGTGAAGGTCATGCAGAAAGTGCTTGCACCGTGAGTTAAAGGCCTGTGGTTGATGTGGTCAGCAGTTACCCCTCCTCTTCTAAACCAAACACAAAGGGCAGCGAGCGCTCTTTACCAACGGGGACAGTACCTCTTTTCGCTTTCTGCTCTGCTGCTTTTACAACACAACCATCAACTTTAAAAGAGTATTGTTCAGGTCTTCTCTCCGCTTTCTGTTTTCACTCATTATATTTTCTGCTTTAGACTTTCTATTCATTCATGTGCCCTCATTTGTCAGTGTGCAACAAGGTCTCGTTCCCTCTGCCTTTCCTCTAGGTATATGTCAGCATAAAGTCTGTGTACTATAGATGATATCTGTTAGAGGGACACACAGAGAGAGAGAATGGCAGTGCAGAAGAAAAGGTCAAAGGCAACAGGAAATGGCCCTGAGGCATGGGTTGGCCGGATTGCATGATACACTGCTTGGCTGTCACTGATTCTAAATTTAGCACAAAGTGCACTAAATATCCTCGGGAGAAAATGTTTATCTTTATTATCGCCCTTCTGCCGTATGTGATTACGTACTGAATTCTTAGCATTACGTCACATCTGCTCTCAGTGCCCTTTGCCTTGACAGGCAGCCACTCATGTGTGGTGTATTCACAAGTGTAGTGGCCCAAGGTTGTTCACGTTGTCTGCAGCTTGCTCCTGCTTGGTCTAAATGTGGTTATGTATGTTTGTGTAAAGGCTGGGACCAGCATGCTCCTGTGTAGCCATAGCACTGCAAATCACCACCTCAATCGCTGAGATTTCCCAATGAGGAAACGAGAGGACAAGCATGTGATTGACATTTTTTACCAGACACATTTACTCGGGTGTGTGAAAGTGTTTGTATGTGTACAGCATACACTGATGTTTGTGTGTGCCCTGGCGTGAGTGCTGCTATGCCACTCTGATCCCTGTCAGGGCCTTGAGCCAAGCCCGCGGCAGGTCCAGCAGCAAAACTCATAGAACTCTAGAAGTCTTTTCCAGCAATCAGACATGGACTGACACAGAGAGAGAGGGAGTGCTGGCAGTGTTCCTACTCACATTAATATTTTTCTACAGTCAAGAGGCAGCAGGGCTGACTGGCAGCACAGGACTCCCCTCCCCTTACAGTCTGTGTCTATGATGATGAATACAGATGAAATACAACATGATGCAGCTTGTCTAAGATGCAAACTCATAGACCCACATCACCCTGTTACTGACGTCACACAGCTATCGCATAGACCTCTCCTGATGTACTTCAAAACCCAAAACCAGAACCACCACACACATACCTAAGCCCACATCACAGAGAGTAAAAAAGCAGGCTTTGTCCCATCTTTGCTCCATCTGAGTAGGGAAGAATGATGGAGTGGAAACATAAACAGCAAAATCACCCATAAGAAGAAAGGATGAGAAAACTGTTGGAGGAGGGAGTAAAACTAATTTTGTTATGACACAAAACAGCAGGCGGGGTGAAGAGAAAACATACAAAACTTAGGAATGAGAGACAGGAAAATGTTCAAATGAAAGGTAAACAAAGCCTGACAGCTAGAATAACATCCACAGCAGTTCCTTGACCGTTCATACGCTCTGTGGGCAAGAGCCTGCGATATCAATTTACATTAGCAATCAAAAGCTCATAGGTGAAGGAAATGACCAATAGCAATGAGTGCTTAGCTTATGAGAGAAATCCTTTTTAGCTATCTTGATCAAAAGATACAACTTTCTTATCAATTCACCTAATATAAAGATGCTACAGCCAAGAGATGGCAACAAAATCCACCTTAGCATCTTTAGTTCAGTGAATTTTAACCTTCGAATTAGTTTTATCTATATATTTAATAAACAAATAATGACAGTCATCTTTAGCTATCTTTAAAGGTTTCAGTAGACATATTTTGCTCATTTTGGATAGAGTTAGCCAAGTGATTACTGTTTAACTAAACTAACCATCTGTGGTAGTTTCTTAGCTTGTGGGTATTGTTGACATAGCATGACAATACAGACAGACAAAAGAGTGGTATCAATCTTCTCATCAGTTCTTAAAAGGAATATATGTTCAGATGAGTTGTGGTCTCTCTTTTTTTTGGGGGGGGGGGCACTTAAATTAAGCAACGATTTGAACGGAGATCAAGTTTGTCCAATTGGACTTGAGATATGGGTGACAGCTGGGCCTCCCACAGAGCTCCAGTGAGCGGAATGAACACTGATGTTTCTCACTGTTGTAACACTCATGGGACCAACCCACCATTTGGTCAAGTCTGCCCAGCAACACTTAATGCTGAAATGTATGCTATGGCACACAGACTGTGTCATTTACCATGCGTTGCAATCACTCTGGATTGATTGGAACAAAATCAATGTTGTTCTGGGACGAACTGCCAACATTTATAGAGTTGTCAGTGCTGCCTTGCCTTCCCGTGCAAGGGAGTGGCCTGGTGTACAATGGCGGTGCGGAAGATTTGTTTAAGACTATAGGCCTCTGGGTGTTGACGCTGATGCCATGGGAGCGGAGATGACTGAGACAGAATTTTTTTGTAAAACTACTTTGAGCGGTGAGGGGAAGTGAACATGTGTTTATTTTCAAACTGGGAAATACATTTGACTCTCAGAACATTATTTTGGTTCCTAAAACTAGAACCATTACAATTTATGTGCTCAGTTACAAAGTTCTTAAGAAGAAGGGGGACAAAAAAAGAATTAAAAAACATAAATAAGAACAGAGATCACATGTCAGAGGAGCTGTGGTGCTGTTTTAAGGGAGGAATGTTTTTATCATTATCAGCAGCTATCCTTCAGGGTGACCCCTGGCTCTCTCATCAGCAAACTTTGTGCATGTGTGTGTGTGTGTGTGTGTGTGTGTGTGTGTGTGTGTGTGTGTGTGTGTGTGTGTGTGTGTGTGTGTGTGTGTGCACGCGTGCCAGCGAGTTGTTTGTCCTCATCAGGATTAAAGGACTTTTCACTGAGAGGAAGCCTTAACGCTACTTAACCCATATTGCCTTAACCCTGCAGCCACCGACCTTTGTCTGTCCTCTGGTTCCCGAACTTCCGCTCTCACATAGCACAACTCTTCCCAGAAGATATGACTATGTACCAAAAAAACCTTAGAATAGATTTTCATTTTTTGTGTGACAATGACTGAACAGTGAAAACACACTACAACCACTCTTTTAATGGAAAACATGCTGAGCCTCACATGAATGCTGAACCAACAGAGTAGTCCTTGTTTTGACTGAAAGGCTGTAGGCAAAGAGGGAGAATTCTTTCTTTTTTCTTAGATGATGTAACTGCTCTTTATTATGCTGTTAGATCACCCCCCCCCAATCACACACATGCACACAATAAAGCGAATCCAGTCATGCAGTCACAGGAGTCAGACGTTTGCTGTTCCAAGTACCAGGGGGCAGAAACTCCAGCAGTGGAAAGACCAGTCAAACCCAGCACACTTACATAACATCATTTCCAGACAGCAAAGAATCTACAATCAAAACACATAAACCCATCTTAGGAAATTGCAGCCAAACGGTCTCATTGTACTTTAGCCTGGAAACACATAAAGGTCGAAGTGTTCGTCAGCAGTAAATGCACGCTATTATACAGCATGTTAGCACTGTGTTATTTTGGTAATTGCAATGTTAGTAAAGAGACGCAAGAGATCTAAAGAAGGCATTAATTGAAATGTTAATGTAGCGCTATGGGTAGCAGGTCTTGAGCAGTAAACGCTATCTATTTGAGGCTCATAATATGTCATTAAACAGACATAAAAGACATGTAAGCCTCATATGTAACACTCATATGTAACATATTTGGAGCTACAAATTTAAACAGTGTTTCCCACATGTACTTGCATTTGAATGGAAATTTCCACATCTTTCACTTCTCCACCTTTATTACTGCTACTGCAGGATCTTTGAAGGTTTGCAAAGTACTCATGGATATGGTTCCTATGACAGTTTTCCTTTTGGTATACTGAGGAACTTTGATAATTGCCAGTCCTAAGATCTGATGATGTCAGAGAGCGCCCACATGGTCAATAACCCTGCAGGTACTCAACAGTACAAAGTCTTGATTATCACCTTACAGTACCCTCTGGTTCATTTTCATTTACCAATACCAATTTAAACTGTATGAAAACAGCTATGGTGAAATGGGACCAGAATTATTACTCTCAGTCAAATTAGCCTCTGGAAGCTAATATAATTATTTAGCACTTCAGTGGGTCATAGAGGTGTGGGGAAGGGGGGAGCAGAGGGATGGTTTGCTCAAGCTGACGTGATTTCATGCAGAAAATTTATTCAACTGTCAATATCATTTAGATCTATCCGGGTGAGCATTGAAGGCTGCAAGGAAGGGGTTGCAGATGCGGCTCAATCATAATGTGCTGTCTTATCCTGGATGCCAAGGCCATGTCTGTATCCAATCTGCATGCATGTGTTCATGTGTGTGTTTGGCATGCGTGGGAGCTGGGTGGGCAGGGAGACAGAATTAAACCCAAAAATTACCTTTAATTTAATATGAGTGTTGGACAATAAATCAATCTGTTGTGTCTTATCAAGAGTCATCATTTACTGATGACAAAGGAACAATCAAATCAGTCATAAACTCCTCATCTTACCATTTCATCACTGGATGGCCAGTGCCACTCCTATCATCCCACCCGTGATAACATCCCTCCAGATCTTTTCCATTCCGACTGTGAACTCTTTTTGAACCTACGCCTTTGCAGAAACAAAGATATGACATCAGAGAGAAATAAAAAGAGAGGTCAATGACCAGGACAGCGGTAGCGCTTGTTTTCCTTGTGTGGAAGTTCAAGGCCACGCAAAATGAATTTAGCGAGACAACCATCGACAGGACATGGAGGAAACAGCACAATATCTCGCTCTCACAAACACTGAATCATAGGTGCTGGGTCTCTGAGATATTTGGAAAAAGAAGGAGAGGAGCTGGTGAGGAGACGGACTGGAACAGTCAACAAAGCTGCACTCGGCAGGAGAATGGATTCTATCTATCATTTGCATGTTTCAGCTTGAAGCGTTAAAACCCACAAAGAGAGATTTGCATTCTCTTTACAGTCATTTGCAAAGGCAATTGAGGAATGACAAAAGTGACTGTGCTTTAATAAGGTGCCTCCTGCTCATTGTCAGAAAAGCTCTTTTCAAATCTGCCTTGTCATTGGACCGGCTGATTCACATGTCATGGCTGTTAGTTTGCCCCTCACTGGGATTTCCACAACCTTAAAGTCCATGTTGGAGGGAGTTATGTAAGGTGGTATTGAATATGTCTGTGAGTCTATGCTTGTGTGCGTTAGTTTGTTCCCTCAGGCTCTGTGAGTGCCCGGACAATTATATCTATCAGTGAGGCCTGCGGAGTACAAGGTGGGGAAATGGATCAGACAAGAACACGGAGGAAAAAAAACAAAACAGCAAATGAGGTGAAGATAAGATACTGTTGAAAGAGTGAACCTTGAGAGCCCAAAGGATGCCCTATAGGCAGACTGGAATCTGTATGTTTAATGACTGTGAGACTGTGTGACTATTCAGACGGTAAACAGAAACATAGTCAGATCATATATCTGCCATGCTATATGGCTTCTCCTACATTTGTGAGGAAGACAGATGAACTTCAAACCTGCAAACCTGTTTGCCAAATAACAAGCAAAGATGTTACAGTAAAATCATGGTCAAATATGTGCTTTATCCTTGGTCATTTTATGATCAATAAAAGCAAAGAGATCCAGGCACGAAGCTAGGCACAACACACACTAAGGTGCAGTTTGCAGTTACAACTTCAAACAGAATCATTGAAATGACTGTAATATTAGTAGATTAGCTGGTCATTTGTACATACTTTTTTTGTTTTGTTCTTTTCTCCTAAAATCATGGTAGTTTCTAAATTTTTTATTAATTTTTGTAAGTTTCAAGTTATATTACAATATGTTTCTCTTCAGCTTAGCTTAAACTCTTTCATTGCAGTTTATCATTTGCTGAGCTCTTCTAACTCTATCTACATACAAAGCCAAATCCACAAAAACTGAAAAAGTTTATCTGAAGGGACCTCAATTCACACAGTTCCCACCGCCTTCCTGCCCCACACTCCCGTTTGTTCTCGTTTCCTTGCCCCACCCTGCCTTCTCTTGTCGCTACCCGGGGGGATCTGAGTGGCCCTGAGCTGTCGCTGATCCTCACTGAGGCCTTCCCCAAACCTCACTTTCAGGCCTAGATCTTTGCTCTTTCCGGCCATCATTTTCTTTCAGGATTCATTGTCTTATCCTAATCGAGGCGTGGTCCCTGCTACTGAAGCAGCTTCAATTATTAGTTACCATTGTTGTTCTAAAGGGGCATTTGTATGTGTTGCCACATATACATACACATATAAATAAAGAAATATAAAGAAAAAATAAGCAAGATGTATGAACAAGAGTGAGTAAACAATTGATATTCATTTATGTTGGTATTTATCTGGCAATAATCCCACAGAGTATATGTATGTAATTTGAAAGTTTCTCAGAATTTGAATAGTCAGAATAGTTTGAATATTTTTTTAATACTTTTATTTATACTTTTTTTTAATTTATCTTTTAAATACTACTTTTTTAATGAATGTTGCCAAAAGTGATACAAAAAATGTAAAGGTTACACAGTAACAAGGGATTACTGAATTATTGTGGTGAACAACAGGCCAAAGTCCTGAAGTCTTTTTTTTTTTTTTAAGGTTTTGAGTGAATTCATAAAAACCCAAGTGCATTATTTGGCACGGAAGAGTAAAAATTTAGCAAATTCCTCACACTATCAATATCCAATTTCTTCCAGTTCCTCTTCTCTCCATCACTTTCTTTCAGTCTCCTCTGCACCACTATCTTCTTTTATTCTTCCACCCACACTAATCCTATTTTATTCATGACATACTGTATAATATAACACAATATGCAGGACCTTGGCTCAAAGAGTGTTTTTTTTAGAGCCTCCTCACTGGCTAGGCCCTAGTTAGGGTTGAGGAGTTCAACGTCAGCTATGTACCATTCACTATCACTCATTCACCTGAGACCATTGTGGGTGCTGACAGAGACTGCGGCCAAGCTTGCGTCACTCCATGACTGAGAAAGCAGCGTAAATGTCAAAGGAATTAGCTGCCTTGCTGGCGCCCACGGAGCCTGGCATGACAATGGGTAGGAGAGAAGAGAGGACAGTGGGTACAGTACCTGTAGCGCATCAGTAAGCCATGTGAATCCAGTCTGCTCTCATCTCACCTCTGTATACACCCCGCCCACTTTTCCTTTTTTTCCCATATTTCTTCCGTCTTGCCAACTCATTTCTTCCTTGCTGGTCCGCACCCCCCCCCTCGTCTCCACCCCTCCTCGCTCTCTCCTTCCCTTGCTCTCTTTCTGTATCACTGTCTCGCCCACCTCGCCTCTGCCCGCAAGCAGTTTGGAGCAGATTATAGCCCTGCCACCCCCACTCGCCCATATACACAAACATTCACTCCAGCTCTGATGCGCGCACACACACACACACACACACACACACACACACACACACACACACACACACACACACACACACACACACACATGTAAACACTCTTTAAGACTTTGTGTATCTCTGCCACCTACAGTGGCACTACATCATCCTCTCCCAGCGGTGTTCAAGCATGAACTTGTTTAGAACATCCTGTCCAGTCTAAATATGGTCAGATGTGTGACAAAATGCCCCTGCAGGATAAATAACTAAACACACATAATATCAAAGTCAAACACACATCTCCTCTGACAGCTAAGATTAAGGAAAGTGATATCACGGTGAACCGCAATGCAACCAGTGATTAGATGTCCAACATAATCAAGCTGTTATTGTAATCACATGTTTACTGTGTGTAGTGGTAAAGAAAACCCACAATTAAGACCTGTGGACTCTTATGTAATTGTGGCTGGACATTTGATCAGAGAAAAATGAAAGTTTTTCAAGGCAAAAAAAAGGATCATGTCTTAAAACACTATAACATACATTCATTATTTTTTTTCTTAGCTCTATACGAAAGTAATACCTTCAGGGAACCTTTGGGAAAACTAACGTAAATCTTTCCTGTTAACCTATTTTTATGTGTGATATTATGTTGTGTCTTTTTATTGGCTTTAATCCTGTTAATGTTGCTGCTTTCTTGATGTTATAAAAACCATCATGTCTCTGATGGAGCGAGGGGGCAGCAACACAGAGGAGATGCAGACACGGGAACCTGTTGTGTGTGTAACTATGTGTGTGCACTTTCTTCTTTTGTGTGTTTGTGTGTGTGTGCGTGTGTGCGTGCATGAGCTCCTGTTTGTTCTGTCTGCCATTCTGGCCTCAGTGTAGCCGGTGCGTGCTGCATACTGTACCATTGAATGGGGACTGCGTGGGCCTGACCTGCGATCTCACCACCCACCACTCGCATACACACACAGCTCATGCATCTCTCTCTGTTTTAGCCTGCAAGAAAGAACGTTGATGTGTGTTGTGTGTGTGTGTGTGTGTGTGTGTGTGTGTGTGTATGCATTTGCAGGCTAAATACAAATCATCATTTTCTTTTTTTATTTTTTCTCAATCTGCCTCTTTCCCTCTGTGTGAATGTGTCTCTCCCTTATTATTAGTGTTTCTACAGCCTCCTCAGGGGACAGCGAGGACTGCAGCTGTCCCTATGACAACCTCAGTGCTACTGTCAATCACCAAGGCTGCCTTATCCTTGTTGGTTTATATTCTATACATGCAGCATCCTCAGCTTTGACAGGTGTGCAGATGGCACGTCACACAACTGTATAGCTCACAATAACAAATGCACAGCACATTACCACTACATTGCTATTAACCTATTCATGTTGTGCATCTGTAACAGTGTTGTTGTCATTTGCTTGCCACTTCTGAGCTTTTTTTTTTTTTTTAAATCATCACTACGGTTTTCAGTGTTTGCATGCACAGCATCAAATTAATAATGATAGCTTCAGTGGTTCAATCCACTTGAACTGGAAGAATAAATCAAAGAATAAAACAAAGAAACAGATCAACACCTTGTCACATGTAAGGGTTGATGTTGGTTAGTTAAATTTATAGTGTGTGTGTGGGTTTGTGTGTATGTGTGTGCGTGCACGCATCCCAAACTCTATAGTCTGTTGGTAATGAGTGCCCTGAGCGCTCCCCACTACACCTAACTGATCCAGTAATTGCTTTTCCTCCTCTGCATTTATCATCATCTGCCCATCCTGTCATGTTAGCTGAGCTGAAGTGAGCTGAGGTGGACACTAAGGGATGTAAGATTGCAAGGTGGTGGAGGTGGAGATTGTGGTGTACCTGTCTTGGTATAGTAAAGGTATCTGGGTCCACTACCTTTGGCAGAGGGACACGGCAGTGTTGAAGGAGGGAAGAGATGGGGAGAATAGGGGGGCAGGGATGCAAAAGTTGATTGAAATTATGACCTCCAGTCAGTCAATACCACAAAGCAAATAAAATGTTTATTATCTTTTACAATGATTGGTAAAAAAATTTGAAGGTTTAAATGACATCAGTCTAAAAATACTTGCTTATATGTATACTAAAAGACATAACACATAAAGACAAGAGATTAGGAACTTTCAGAAAGCAGCCTCTTATTTAAATTTTGGTACAAGATTATAGATAATGACCCTATGAATGCCCACAGAAATGCATTAAAAGGTTATAAACTCACATAAACACACACACACACACACACACTGTCCAGAAGATTTAAACAAATAGCTGTCCTTTTTCAAGGCCTCCACGTGTGTGTGTGTGTGTGTGTGTGTGTGTGTGTGTGTGTGTGTGTGTGTGTGTGTGTGTGTGTGTGTGTGTGTGTGTGTGTGTGTTTGCATCCATGAGAAATAGGGAGCATACTGTATGTGGGGGAGGGCGTGCTGCTGCTGCTAGTGGGGATTTGATGCTGATGAGGTCTGTAATGGGAGTGAACAGGGAGCGTGAGGGGAATAGATTGGGACTTCATTGGCAGGCCCATTCTCCCTATGCACTGCAGTATGCTTGCCTATTTATTCCCCCATTTCAATGTGCCTTAGCTTTGACCTTTCTCCAGCCAATGACAGTAAAATAACATTGCCACTGGAGAGCTACACATCAGCTCCTGAGCACCCCTATATCATTCTCTCATTTGTTTTTCCCCATCATTCCCTGCAGGCACAGAGACTAGGGCTGCAGTGCTTTATCCAGGGGGAGGGAGTGGCTTCAGACTAAAAATGAATTGCGCCAGTGCCTTCATGTAAATGATCACTGCTTTGACAATGCAAATTCAGGGTTAGAAAGAATAAGATGCAGTTGTAATATCAGTGTCATTAAGAGAAAATATATATACCAGAAAGACCCATGAACATTTGCAATATAAAAACAAGTCAATATATCAATCTAACTGGTTTGGTTAATTTAGATTCTTGTAATTGAAGGATCACATTATCCTCACAAGGTTAATGTGATTTTCCTTGACTGCTGACTGCGGATACACTGAAAATGCTTTGCAGTGCACATTAAAAAATAAGTTTGGTGTCATTCTGTTGATGTTTTTTATAGTTCATAATGTCAACAACAAAGGCTAAAAAAGGCTCAATAATGATCGCACTAACAAAGGAACAATAAAGCCAAGAAAAAAAAAACAGCCATGATCGACACTGTTGCACTGGATGAGATGCGTCTACCATGTAACACGAACCCTGTAGTTTATTTTACGTCAGCCTCGCATAAACTGTTCTTTTGATAGGCTGAATTAGCATTTTTTTAAACACTTAATTATATGGACTACTTGTGACTTGTCTGTAATATGTCTGCATATGATATCACATTCACATTCACTGGTGTGCATGTGCCAGTGTAAACAGTAGGCAGAGGGTTGTTTGCTTGTAGAACAAATTTCATAGGATGAAGGCAATGGCAGAATGCAAGACCAGAGATTTCCATATGCAGACTCACAATGAAGTGAACTGTTGATTAAAGTAAGATGAGGATATAAGGAGGTCATGGCAATGGAAAACACAGGCATGGGGTAAAAAGGACAATGCTTAAGCAGAGTGGCACCTAGTAAAAGTTAGAATTTTGGAAAATGTATTAGTGTGGCTTTTTCCTCAGTTTACCAGACCATTCTTGCCTTCTCCTAATAGAACCTACTGGCTCAAGTTATGTTAGTTATACCACCATATTCAAGGCATGCGTGGTAATTTTAGCTATATAGTGGCTACAGAATGTAACAACACACCTGTGTTCTGCACCTTTCCCAAAATTTTGATATCAGAATTTGGTCCATCTGGTCCACATGACTGAGGAGTCAGAAATAATGGGAGATGGATTTTCGATTAAATGGGCTGACAATAACAAAACTGGATTATCTGCATCCTCACCCTTTAAAATTATAAAAGTGAAAAAAAAAAAGTGATTATCATCAAAATGGCTGCGGCAAGACCAGTCTGTATTTCTGCATAAACAACAGAAGACTACACATATAAGAGCGCTGTTAAGTCTAACATGAGTGTTTGCACACGGCTAACACAAATGTCCTATAAACAAAGACAAAAACAATGTTCTGTAATAGGTGAAAGCCCAGATGGTGAAAAACCATATTCAAAAACAGAACATGTTGCCCGGCATGATGGCCTCAAACAAAAAGACTACATTCAGCCAAAAAACAGATGGAAAGCACTCCCTCCATCTCTTCTCCTCCCTCATTCTCTTCCCTCCTGTCTCTCCTCCCCTCTTCTAAGCCCTCTCGCACAAATACACACACACATTGCCACCATCCTCCCTTCATGGTCCTCCCATGTGGTTCTGTGGAACAGATGCAGGCGGCACAACAAAAATAGAAAAGGGTTAAGCAGTGTTCACCCACGAAGAAAAAGACAGGAAGTACGAGATGACGCTAAAAATAAATGAATCTTTGGGTGAGAGAGAAAGGTCCTAAAATAGCCGGTCAAACAAAGGCATGAATAAAGTGAAATGGGTGTGAGGGGTTTTAATTATTTATTTTATTATTATTATTATTATTATTATCAAAAGGAAGCTCCAGACTCTCCCTCTGTCCTTTTCTCTCTCCCTCAGTGCACACTCACACAGCGACTTTCTGGTTGCTAGGTTACGACACTTGCAGCCACTATCCACAGTCTGAAGGTGCTTTTTGCATCGGTGAAAGGCAGCCTTCTTTGCCGTCCATAATTTGAAATTTAAAAGAGCAGAAATGGAAACATGTGCATTGCCAATTAGGGGAACACCAGGCACAGCACGAGGGGCATCCGTCAGATCAGTTTGTACAAAGCCGGCTTGTAGTTCTGATGTGCCATGGAAACAGAGACAACTCTTAATTACCTCAACTAACAGCCACAGCAGGAGGATTTGAAGGGAATTGGAAAATTTCAAATCTCGCTTCTGTGTTCCCGTATATGTTTAAAAAGCAAATACCAGCGTCTCTTTTGAAATGCTATCCGTCACTGAGCCAGCATCAAATATATCATGATATGAATGCAATTTAGAATACCTTGTTACTGTTGTATATTTGCAAAAGTGTTTTCATTTTTTCCTGGAGCTAATACATGAAAGCAATATATCCATCTTCTGCTATGTCATCATATTGCCAGAAACTGCCAAACTATTTTCCAGTACCTCGGGGAATGTACTGACATAAATAGATTAAATGAGGTGAAATGAGGACTTACTTGCACGCATGGTTTTTTGTGAGGAAGAAAAGCCCACTGAATTCTCACAAAATGTCACAGTTCAAGTCCACATGCAACTGCTTCAGAAGGCATACACGGTCCCTTATCTGGAACACAGAGTGAAAAGCTGCTCATCAGTATGGTAAAGGTCACTGTGCTTTGCTCATGGATCATGTGCCAAGTGTAATATCGAATATGAATGAACAGAGTAACTGGTATTACACACAGGTCATTTCCTAGCACATTTATCAAAGCACCAGAAAGGCCTGTGCAAACATGCTCATAACACCTCTCAAGCTCTGCTCATTCATTCTAATAATAAAACAGTAATACTCTTCTAGTAGACTCATAATTGCATAGATTCATAATTAACACACCACAGAACATAAGTAACAGAAATTCTCTGAAAGGTAATTATATTTCTTTTGTCCTGATATCAATATAATAGGAAGTTAACAATTTATTTTCATTCACATGATGACTTTGAAACCTAAACCTTGCTAAGGCCAGTATTTATCAGAATTACACAACCACAACAAACACACACACACAAATAAAAACATGCCCTTCTGAGTTATTAGCAATCACATAACCGTACTCTGTAATGCACAAAAATGCACCAACACAAAGGCACAATAAAAAACATATGCACACTCTTACCTAGTAGAGACTCAAGTTCAAACAAGTCTACACCACAGGGCAGGGCCCATATTTCATCAGGGAGGGGGGTCAAAGTTGAAGCCTGAAGGACATGCCATTTCCTCTCCATCTCTGGGTTGCAGAGGCTGAGTTGGACAATGCTTGCTAGGCGCCAGGGCTCTCGTGTCTCCCTCTGGACCGGAGGGAGTTGGTTCACGTTTAGAGCCCAGCTAGTAAAGGTGATTTAAACCACCTAAAGTCCAGGCATTATGGACAAAGCCTGACTCCCCATTCCTCCAGTTCCTGTCTTTCATTTGTCCCCCAGTAAAAAGATCACAGTTCTTGTGTTTCCGTGTTTCCAGAAGGCTGTTACTGTGTCCCTGGGAGCTGATTTACAGGGTAACTTTATGTGCTGGAGAGGTTACTTTCAGTGGTTTGTTCTTCTGTCTTTAATTGTGGGCTGCAGTACGAAGATGCCAAAACAGTCAGCATTAAATTAAAAAAGTGTCAGAAAACCACAAAACATTAAAAAAAACAAACAAAAAAACCATTATACTGGAATATGGAAGAAGTAGAATCATTTTAATCCATTGATGACTAGAGCAGAACGTTACACCAATCAACCCAGCATTCCTTAAACTATAATTACTGATGACTCACAGTCATGCCCCCATTTTGCTAAAGGTGAAAAGTAAGAGTTTAAAGGCTGGAGTAATGAATGTGGATACAGTGCTCTGACTTCAGCTATTTTCACACATGAACTTTGGACAATTTCTGGAGAATTACAGCTTCGCCTTTTGGAGGCTTACGGCTATGCATAGGAGGCAATACACATGATGCTCACACACTAGCATTACATGCACCTGACTATTAGCTGAGCTTCTCACATGCAAGTACACCAATCACCATACATATGAATGTACAAAGCCAGAAATGCAATATAATTACCCTATACTGTTTAAAAAAAGCATGAGATACAGTCAGGTCAAACTTCCCAGTGTTTTTACATTAAAGCATCTAGAGATTTATGCATTTATCAAGTTAGTAATGTGTTCATTTCTAATGGGAGCCCAGTTCAGTTACATTTATTATAGCATATTGCAAACTCACATGTAGCATTGAAACAAATGAGACAAATGCTCTTATACATTACCGCAACCCCCCCGTTCACACATACAGACTCAAAGTATCAGATTTCCAGTTCTCTCTTATGAGCAGGAGTCAGGGGGAGCTTGTGAACAACAGCGCCACTAATTTACATTCTCTAACTGGGTAGTAATTTTTTTCTTTTTCCCACTATGCCAGCGTGTGACGATGTAGTTAATTTACTAACTAATCTGTTCTCATACAATTGCTGTCAGCTTGTTTACATTATATCATGGAGTAGTTAGAAGAAAACACAAATCTGCACCTCGTTTTTGTACATTTGCTGTTTGAAACTATGAGGATATTGTGTATTTTGGGGAAAGCTGAGTGATCTTTGCAGGAAAACAAATAAACATCACTGCACACAACAGGTATTTTTCATTAAAAACCTGAAACGCTGCACAACTCAAAGGTCTACGTGTTACCTGAAATGCAGCCGTTTCTTCAGTTTTGTACAGTTTACTCGATTTGGTTGTGTTTTTTTTTTTACTTCAAGGACACAATAGCCAGGAAGGATGTTTATACACACACACACACTGGACTCAGTGCTTATGGGGAAAACTTTGCCACTGGCATGCAGGCAGTAAGGCACTAGAATGAAATGTCTTATTAGGAGGGAATGGGAACCAGGCAGACCTGAGCTGAGCCAGGTCTTCTATTAACCTGTCCTGCCAGAGGAGAGGCTCGTAAACAAGGCCGAGATGGCAGGAAATGCTGGGGAGGAGGTGGGGGGAGATGAGGAGGTAAAGAGGAGGCCTTCGTGAGGCACAGAGAGGCCGGTATATGGGGGGGGAGGGGGGCACCACAGGGACAGCATTTGTCCCTTCAAAGGAAACAGGAGAGAGCATTGATCTCTGTGATCCCTCTGATGTTGAAGACATGAACACAAAAAGGTACTAACACACAGAGACGCTCTGGACGACAAGCTGTCATACTCTTTTAAGTTTCCACGTTGGGAGATGAATTGTTTTGCAGAGTGAAGATGAATCTATCCCATTAGCCTGTGGCTAGGACTTTTTAGGGCCAATAAAAATCACTCAAACAAACCTGTGATTGATTTCAAGCAAGTGGAAATGACAGCCTCATAGTTCTGCACATCTATTGCTTAGCGGGATGCTTCCAATTCAGATGTCTCCAACACTAATATGCCAACATACATGCACACACATATACACTCACCCATTTCTCTCAAATGAAATATAGCCTCAAGGAAATGGGTTAATATGTGTCCCAGACCAAAAAAGGGGGACATTTCAGTCTACATTGTTTGACTGGAGTCACAACAGCAAAAAAAATAACCAATACTCCCTTGAACAAACAGACGTGTAAATCTTGTCAAGGCTGCTGAATGCAAAACCAATGCTTTTTTTTTTTTTTCCTTTTGTGGTACTTTTGTAGAAGAAGAGAACAAACATGGCAGAGCTCAGAAATTTGGATGGAATGGATATAGAGCGAGCTGGGAGAGAAATGAGGACACTGATGGAGATGAGGAGCGAAATGGAAAACAAAGGTCCTCTCCTCTCGCCCCCGCAGCCTCCTGAGCACAGCTGTCTACATGGCTAGGCTGTTTTCACTGACAGGCTGTGAGAGCCATGAAACAGGAGGGCACCAGGGACCTGGGCCACCTCGACAACATGCGCCCCCACAATCTGCTGTTCACGGTGTACCCCAACCCTTTCCCTTTCCTTCTCTCCACACTAACAGTCTCCTTCACTATTTCAAATATTTCATCCCTCTGACTCTTTCCTTTTCCCTCCTGCACAACACATTTTTTTTTTTTTTGCAATGTCTCATTTCAGTTCTATCTGATTTTATGTTTGTGCTTGTCATTTTCTCTCCCTAATACTCCCTCCTTCTTTCTGCCCTCCAGTGGCCCTCTCATACTGTCACATCTGCATGTTTTCGCTGCTTGGCTGTCATGTCCCATGTTTTTGCCTCAGCCACACATCATTTCTCACAAACAGAAAGATGAAAGCAGGGAGGGGGGAGAATGAAATGGAGAAAACAGAAAGTCCGGGCTTATTTGGAGGAGGTTAAGAAAGCATGTGGAACAAGAGGGAGGCAGGGTGAATAAACCAACAACAAACAATTTCTTATTTTGACTGGCTGCACAGCGCAATTGCAAGGCTGCCTGGGATTTAATAAGCACTTCTTTGGCATTAGGAGTCTGCTTGTTTTCCTTGGTGCCGAGGCAGAGGCGCTGCGTGGTTTCCCCCATTTTCAGCTCCAGACAGGGGTAGAAAAGAACACGGCCAAGGGCTATGGGAGGAGAGTCACTCTTTTTTTTTTTTCTCTCTTTCTCTTTAGCCTGTCTTTTTAGGCTAGGTGGAGCTTAACTGGGATCTTTAGCTGGAGGGTAGGTACAGGAGCTGAGGTAGCGATGGGGACATGCTCCCCTGGAAAGCCCTGGAGGGACACAGCTTCTTTGCAGTAAATAAACAGCCCACTCTCTCTGCATGGAGCAACTCCTCCCTTCATGCGTCTCAAACCCTCAAGGGCAGCTAGGCCTACACATTACTATACCCCCACCTCAATACATTTCTTCCTTTCACTCTCTCTCTTTCGCTCTTATACTTTGCTTTTGTCCTCCCCCCAACTCTTTGTCGTGACACACTCATACAAACATTGTCACCCCCCCCACACACACACACACCAACTCACCAAAACCTTCTCTTAACACACCAGATCAAAGAAGATGAAAATGTGATCTTTGTAATTCCATTTTTCCCCATCCCTGCCCACACCATTGTGAAGTTTTTTTCGTGCATTTCTTTCGAAAAAAAAAAAAAAAAAGAGGCAAACAACAATGAACAATGTGGGATCTGTCGCATTCTTCCCATGGGAGAGGACTTCTAACAGCATCTTCTATTAGGTTTGGAGAGGAAAGAAGAGAAGAAAAGAGGAACACCCCCACTGTACAAACAAAATCAAAGTGAGAGCCATAACTCAGAACTTAACAGAACTGGGGTATCAGATTTACTTAGTATTTAGTGGATGGGAAACTCATTCTCAATCCAGTAACCTTAAAAAATGAAAAAAAAGGTATACACTTACACAATAACCGAAGGCAGTTTATGGACTAATATGTTATTCTACATTTAAAAATCCTCAGCTGAGGATTTCTCAGGTATTATGCACTTCTTTAGTACCAAGGTGTGAAATTACTGTATTCTAACAACAGACTATTTAAAAGATCAAAATAGCATCGCACCCATTAATGAAGTTCACTGTAAAGCCTCAATCTGAGCGCTTTCACTGACACCACCAGAGTGACATGTCATGGGGTGGACGTAATTTTAATGTATTATTTGGTTTATTTATTCAATGTTTTGTTTTTATATTGCATTTTTGCATGCTTTTATTTGTAAAGTTAATACTTCCTGCTGCATCTTCCTAATCAAGTAAATGACCTGCTCAGTTACCCGGTATAAAGATGGGAGATCAGCACAGTCAAATAGGAGCAGACGTACAGTATGGATGCAGCAGAGCAGACACGCACCAGAACAAGGGGGAAAGCAGCAAAACAGACATTGCAAATAGATGTACAGGAAACCCTGGACGAGTCATGGAGTTGTCTGTTGAACTGGTGTTGGATGTGGAAGAGGAGCTGGACTCAATGAAAGGTGGTTTCCAGTGGAACACAACTGGTGAAAGACTGATTGCTGCAATGGTTCTAAAGCATTTGTGTTAAGACACATGCATGTAGTATACAGTCAGACTGCAAGCTTGCTCTGATTTCATTTTTTTTTTTGTTCTTTTTTTTAATGCCCTGGGTTTATTTTATATTGTAAATTAATGGAATGTTCTTGACTGCTGCTCTGGGTTTTGTACTTCTTGGTTACTGCTTTGTTTTTTTGTTTTTTTGCTACTCTCCGCCAATTAAAAAGGTCCTCTTCCTTCAATAATTTTTTTTCCTCTTTATAGACACAAGACACACCAAGTTCATATGGGAGTGACTTGTTTATCACTAACACGCGTTTGCTGTTAGGAGACTATAATTTACAAAATGAATATCATGTTGTATTCAATAAGACGACAGACTCAACAGCTTAACTATGTTTGCTGAGGTCATAGTTAAAGGACCTTGAAAAAGATACTTTGTTTTGAAATGGTGTCCACTACTTTAACTATCAGCTTCTAGCACAACATGGACTCCAACACAAACTCTAAAAAAAGCTTCAGATAGTATTTTGCTAGCAACAGCGTAGGAGAGAAGGCAAGCTAATGTTACTCACCTAGCTGCAGGTAAGTTACCATACCCTAATAAAACCTACATAGCCAAAGGAATTTAACCAGTGTTGCAAGGGTGGGGTGGGGACTAGGTCAGCAGGGCATTTGATTTGTGGTGGGATTTTTGTTCGATTTTGGGAATCAAAACTAATCCTGAGCTAGCTTTCGCCTGACTACTGGTAACTAATGGTAGGTTGTCAAATAACAAAGATAATTTGCAAGCTATCTTATGTAGCAGACAATGTTCTTGAGTGGATAAGGCAGGCTAATTCATTCAGAATCCTAAAATGTATTTGGTACAGTAACTTAGCTGGAATTATCACCAGATTTGTACAGTGTAGCTACTGCCAGCAACCTCCAGCAATCACTCACCAACTGGTTGCAGAATACATACTTCTCCCTCATGGCCAGCAGCTGCCAGGGGGGGTCACTGACTGGTCTCTAGACTTGTGTGAAAAGGGCTTTAGCAATCAATTTTACAGCAACCTGCCATCAACCACTTCTAACCAGTCATGCAATACACATTTTTCTCTCACAACAGTCTCTAAAGCCAGTGTGACTGGGGCCTAACTTAGCTGTACAGCATGTAACTAACACTGGTAGCTTTGCCATGTCAGTCAACTTTGTCATCATATTAATACTCAGGCACATAATATATATGCTAGACTTTCAGTCAATGATCAAAATACAAAATATACAGTACATTCACTAGTGCAGCATAACAGTGCATTACAATAGCATCAGCATCACGTGCTACATGGAAATGCAAGCAACCTAATGCTAACAGTAGTTAACTCAATAGCTGCAGGTCTCATTACAGTTTTCCAGAAGTTTTATTGAGCACCTTTAAGTGTGGGTGCAATTGAAATAATTCAACATGAATTAACAAAGCAACCAAATAATCATCTTATAGTGCTTCATTCAAATTTTCTCAGTTTGAGACATCACACTTTGATGCTTTGAAGGGTTCTTTCTCTCCCAGCCCCTTGACTTGTCCTTCAAAACATGTCTAAATCAAGGAACATGTGACAAGTCATCAAATGCTGCAGTATGAAAGTGAGATTCGAGGTCAAAGACAGATTTCTCGCATATTCTGTAAGCAGCCACGCTCTCGCCCAACACACATAACACATCTGATTAGTTCGCTGCTCAATCCACCCACATAGGCACCACACAGCATATATGCTGCACACACTGTATGTTTCTAACGGATGCCTTAAATGCTACATGTGATACCGCCTTGATTCACTGAGGCCTCTGCTCCTCCCTCTGCCTGCTTCACATAGACCTGAAGCTGCTTGACTCTCACACCTCAGCACAGTGGGACTGACCCACTTCTTCTTGTGGTGGGCTTAAGTGAAGGCCCCGAGGAGAACCAGAGCACATGCACACATACACACACTACCATAAACAGATCACATTATACACGACTGCATACATAAGGTCACACACAGTGATGAATGCCTAATAATTTCATAGAGAAAGTGTGCCATCTAAAGCTTTTCAGGTCACAGAGGCTAAAAAAAAGCAGCACCTGACAGAGTTTAACATACAAAGTCTCATAAGCACGCGCGCTCGCACACACACACACACACACACACACACATTAAAAGATATAAACATTGGCCATATGATCCTGGCTTTAATTTTGTTTATATTTCACCTTTGAGCTGAAGTTGTATTAGATTAATTAACAGTGTTAGCCAAAAACAAAAGTAAGCGGAAAGTAAAACCAAAGAATATATGGAAAATGATTAAATGCTTTGCCTGAAATGATAAACTGTCATAGAAGTGCATTTGGAAGAGCTCATTTAATCAAACTAAAAAGCAGAAATCAGCACTATCACATCTGATTGCTGAGCTTGCTAGAAGAAAAACATCCTTCTCTGGAAGCATTTGTTGAGCAAATTCTCCATTGTGTAGTTTCATTGTGCTTCCACACGTTTACTAACTTCTATGTCCAATTTACCTTATGCATCCATTACCTTAATGACTCAGAGGTCTGGCTGCACAAGATTAGTCAGTACAGGAAACAAACTATTTCCAGTCCAACATCTACCAGATCTCTTCTATAGAAATACCAAAAGGATGCCATCACACATTCACACACACAGTGATGTGCAGGCATCTATAGGAAGCACCAAGGTTAGTTCTATCTACAAAACATGTGAGGTGCTGCTGTCTGGATAATGTATTTTCATGTCTACATGATGAGTGTGCTGTGAGAGCACAGAAGAACACAAAGTTAGTGGTCCAGAGTCAGATCTACACAGCCTAACACTCAGGTTTAATCGACTCATCAGATGGTTTAAGTGGGAAAATCCAAAAGCCATTAATATGGATTCAAAAAAAGCATATAAAGCAATCCCCCACTCAAGATCATCCTCTCTGTCATGTTGAAATGGATTCCATCATGACTACTATTTTTGCTCCCTGAAGTTGCACTCTGACCCCTTGCACTGTGTGCCCTGATATTTCACCAGGGTCTTCAAACCTGTACAGAGAACAAACATGCACTGATCTGAATTTAATGGAAAGGATCACTGTTGCTGAGGACAGTTGGGTCTCTGACTAGGACAGTTTTTTTTTTGTTGTTTTGTTTTTTTTTCTTTTTACATTCCTCGGGTGTTGCATGATGAGGCTGTGAGCTACTGTATGTCCACCTGAGGCATCTGAGGGAGAACATTCAGCAGAAAGAGTCTGAAGTATGGTCTGTGCCAAACGCCACCCGGTGCCAGCACACAGTGCATTGAAAACACGGGCGATTTTTGGCCATATTAATGCAATCTTTGTTCACCCTGTACCCCATTCTCCATATTTAACTTCCCCTGCCTTCATCCAAATAAATATCAAGATGAAGGATTACCATTTTGACACACCAGTATTTCAGCACTTATGTCAGAGTCACAAGTATGAAAATAGCATGATCTTGAATGTAAGATGGCCATATTAAAATCAGGTGCAGTGCTCCTTCCTTTCCTTTCTAAATATTTGCATATACTAAAGAAGCAATACATGTATTTGCTGCAGGGTTGGCAGTTTGGTTCCCTAAAACAGTTTTCTTTTGTTTTTTGGTGTTGTTGTTTTTCTATCTACAAGATATGCTAGTGTGTGTGATGTTACATGTCTTTCCTGTTTCTATGCACTGTTACATGTTATGGTTGTTTAAATCAAGTCAACACAAATACTCCAGCAGTCAACAATGCACAGCTGACGAGAGGTGAAAATTCACGTCGATTCACTGATATATGACAAAATTTACGGACCAGCTGGTAGAGAATGGTTCTTATTGTCAGAAATTCCAAATGTAAAGACAGGAGACTGTGCATAATGATTTTCTTGCTGACCTAAAAAGAAATGCAGTGAAATCTAATTTTTATTCCACTGTAAGCAGCGCTATGGTCAAACGCGTGACACACATGCGTGCCTGCAGAATCTAAGAATGATAGAATCTCGATGCAGGGACGGTCAGGAATAGGTCATGGTTTGGTGGCAACATGTCATGCCTGTCAAAACTGAAATCACTGTGGTATGTGTAGCTGTTGTCATTAATATGCGGAAGTGAAACCTCGCTGCTTTTCCTGAATCTTGTTAGCTCGGTGTGATGGCCCGAGTAGCAGGTTCAAAACAGACATAAATGCTTGATGACTAACTCCATCCTACATGCTTCTTATATGAGCTTTGCAATTCATAAAAGCCTGTAAGGGTCAAACTACAAAGATAGGAGTGGGAGTATATAACAAGGAAATGAGGAGCTGAAGGAATAAAGAATGCAGGAAATGGACAGAGAAACAAGGGTATTGCTAAAACAATAATGACTTCCCCTAATTGTGTTTCCTATGGCCCCTATGAGTGTGGTGACATTTCAGTTCTGTGTTTGTCGGTCAAAAGATGAGCTAATTAATATGGTAATTTAGCCCCAACGCCTCCAGTGACAACCACACCCCCTCGTTAGCAGCCACAAGGACAAGGGTCGGATGCACCGGGAGAAAGAGAGACAGAGACAGGCAGAAGGAAAGAGAGAAACAGAGAGGGCCTTTTTTTTTCTGGCTTTGCCTTCTCAGCAGCCCGGAGTCATACAACTCTGTCGCTGTAACGGGAACAAGTGATTATTTCTGAAAAATGGGGAACTTTGTCAAAACGTATCCCACCCACACTCTCTCTTTCTGGCTCTCATACACACACACAAGTACAAACTTTCATGTTGTGCATGCGTAGGCACATACATGCATTGGTGGGTATAAACACACACAGCTGTGCAAATATGCAAACACATATTTGGAGGCACGCACGCACGCACACACACACACACACACACACAAGGACAAGCGCACACATATATATTTATACATGCAACACACACACACAGATTCACTGGCCACTTTATTAAGTACACCTTGTTGGTACTGGGTTGATCCGCCTTTTGCCTTCAGAACTGCCTTAATTCTTTGTGCCACAGAGGCAACAAGGAGCTGGAAACATTCTTCAGAGATTTACGTCCATATTGACATGATGGCATCACACGGTGGCTGCAGATTTGTACACCCATGATGTGGATCTTCTGTTTCACCGCATCCCAAAGGTATGCTATTGGATTGAGGTTTGCTGACTGTGGAGAGTGCAGTTCAAGAAACCAGTTTGAGATTATTTCAGTTTTGTAATATGGTAAGTTACCCTGCTGCAAGTAGCCATCAGAAGATGGGTACACATCCCCAGTGGTGGGAAGTAACGAAGTACAAATACTTCGTTACTGTACTTAAGTAGATTTTTCAGGTATCTGTACTTTACTTGAGTATTTATTTTTCTGAGTACTTTTTACTTTTACTCCCTACATTTTTACATAAGTATCGGTACTTTCTACTTCTTACATTTTCAAAACAGACTCGTTACTTTTTAACAGGTCAGGGAGAAGTTTGCGTCAGTGCGCCGTCAGTCATCAAGCGATCTGAGTCTAAACAGAGGAATATTAACATATAAGAGACAATCGTACTGGCGTATCCTCCATCACCGGCTTATCGGGTACAAAGGGATTAAATACACAAACCCATATAATTAATGTGTCATTTATAGCGCTATAATCAGGGGTCACAGCGGGCCGGACCGAATCCGTAAGTTATGCTCGCGGCACATAAACAGCTTAGCTAGCGCTACTGAAGAGGAGCGAGCATGAAGGGAGTAACGTGTGGCAGGTAAATGCAACGTTTTTAAATGCTCAACAAATATCAGCAAACACACAAAGTGTGTGCAGTTTGTCACACAGTGTGTCTGCTAGCTAAAAGAAGAGCTGCTGCATTTCAGGGAGAGCAAAGAGAGAGAAGTTCACTCAGAGATGGAGAAAGAGGACAGGAGAGGAAGAAGAGAGGCTAGAATTAAAGGTAAGGACCGGAAAATAAACTGAAGTATGCTGACTTTGTGTAATTCAAAGATTGTATGAAAATACTGCAGTTTAGTACGTAATAAACAGGTTATCTTGTTGTACTGTATTTACAGTAACGCTCTGTGTTGGTGCACTTTGTGTTCATGGTCAGAGTTACAGGTTACATCAGTGCAGCAGAGATGAGTTTGTGTCCTACAGAACAGATTCAAGCTGAGTGCACTCATTAGGATTAAAATTTAGATTGGAATAACGTTTGTGTTCTCATGTATTATTTTATATTATTACAATAATATATAATAAGGTTCAGTTTGTTTTACACAAAAATAGCAGGTAGAAACGTCCTCCAAAGAACTACTTTTACTTTCTTACTTTGAGTAAATTTCAGAGCCTGTACTTTTTTACTTTTACTTAAGTAAAGAAGTTGAACCAGTACTTCGACTTTTACCAAAGTATTTTTTAACACAAGTACTTGTACTTCTACTTAAGTACAGAATGTCAGTACTTTTGCCACCTCTGCACATCCCAAGGGATGGATGTGGTTGGCAACAATACTCAGGTAGGCTGTGGTCTTTAATCAATGGTCAAGTACTTGGAGGCCTAAGAAAATTCTGTGACAAGAAAATACCTTCCACCACACCACCAGCCTGAACATTTGATAAATGGCAGGATGGATCCATGCTTTCATGTTGTTTACACTACATTCTGGTCCTACCAGCAACACTGTCATATTAACTGTCAGAAGCATAGGTTGAGGAGGAGGACAGATGGCAGCAATCTTTCACTATAGCTTATCAATCAACCAAAGACCTAGACAGAGTTTTAACTGTGTCTAGTTTAAACTTTGAAAGCCTCACTCTTAGTCTTATCCACTCCAACTGAAAAACTAAAAACCAGTTTTAGTTATTATCTGTCGTCCACCAGGCCCTTAATCAGAGTGTCCATATGATTTCTCTGACTTTTTATCCGATTTGCTGCTCTGTCTAGATAAAATAATGATTGTAGATGCTTTTAACATCAGATGCTGATGGCAGCATCAGCACTGGATTAATTCACTATTAGACTCAGTGGGCTTCTCTCAAAATGTAATAAAGCTGACTCATCGTTTTAATCATACTCTCATTCTTGTCCTGACATGTGGCATGGCATAGAAACTAAACAGTAACAGTATTTCCCAAAGACCCAGTTTGGTAAAGTACAAAATCAGAGAAGTTTGACTCCCTGGTAAAATTCACAAACATGTGGAAATAACTAATAACTGATAATAACTCATTTAGATGATGCTAATTTGGTGTGGAAAAATAGTTTGTTACTCTATTTAAAAAAAAAAAAAGAAAAACGTGCATCTTACTATTCATCACTGTGGCTTTGACCTTTTCAGATAAATGGTTTATTTGAGGAGTTTCAGTCAGGATTTAAAGTGCATTAAAGCACAGAAACAGCACTAGTGAAAGTTACCAGTGATCTTCTTATGGCCTCTAACTGTGGACTCATCTCTGTGCTTATCCCACTAGACCTCAGTGCCACATTTTATATCACTGACCACAATATTTTACTACAGAGGTTAGAACACAACATGGCTATGGTGTGTTCCCATGCATGCATGGGAACACAGCCTCTCCATGACCCTGAGTTGGGTAAGTGGAAGGAGATCAATGGATGTATTCTTCCCTTAGACAATACTATTAGCAGACATAGTATATATTTTCATTGCTATGCAGATGATGCCCATATCTATCCATAAAGCCAGATGACACAAACTAATTAGTTAAACTACAGGAATGTCTTAAAGGCGTAAATGCCTAGATGACCTCTAATTTCCTACTTCTAAAGTCAGATAAAACTGAGGTCATTGTTGTTGGACCCAAAGATCTTTTAGACGTGGTGTCTAACCAGGTACTCAATAAAATAATATTAACTGTGCAAAGTTGAGCAAAGTAATTTTTTGTTTAGTTACTACTAGTATATGCTGCACTTATTAAGTCATCTTTGCAATTTGGGCAAACATTCACGACTTTTTCCACAACACTAGGCAAACACTGTGCAGAGGGAGAGTAACGATACACATTTTCTGAGATGATTGAGCTGTCACATGCTATCAATCTGGATTTCTTGATGTATGCGCCTTGCTTGGATTCTGTAAGCTTCAAGAAAGAGGAGCAGGAGCCTGAATACTGCCAAAAAACACTCAAGCGTTCAGTAAAGCAAACAAAAGGAGACAGCACAGAACTAGAAATCTGAGAAGGTGCATTAAATGTTTGCATGTATACGTTCCAAATACACATAACTGTGACAAGGGTTGTCAGTTTAAAAAATGTTATCTAAATGTCACACGATGGAAAGGGTTTTTTTTTTTCCTTTTTTTTGGAATTTGACAAAAGAAGCCAGTCCAAAATCCATCTTTCATAATCAGATAGCTTTCCACTGTGACTTTTTTCTTGCACAGATGTGTTTATGTTTCTGATTCCTTCCATATTAGTATTCCTCTTTTGACCCTATTTATCTTAAGTGTGGAGATTTTTATTATTATGTGGCTGCACATTCTCAGTAACTTGCTCCCAGCAAAACTCAGAGGCTACAAACCAATATTCTTTGTATTGGATCATATGAAAGTGCTTGCTCATACTTTTACTTTTGGTGCTTTTTAGCATCTTTAAGTTCTAAAATCTGCCATGCAGACACACACAGCTGCACAGATGACCATTTCTGATATACATTTTTCAACTCTACTTCAAATCTACCTGAAGGTACAGTTGGTGCATAGTTGTGTAGTTTTTCTATGAACAGAACCATATGGTCACATAAAATTGGCAGGCATGCAGATGTCTGCACAGAGCCTTGAGCTCAATGTCTGATGGCAAAATTCACACCACTCAGACCTAAGTTGACCCTACTTGTGACCATAGAAACTATAAGCGCTACCCAAACCGTCTCTTTTCCCTACCACCAGCTCTATTTTTTTTTTTTCCTGGGGACATAATCTCTCTTGCATGTCCTACACCTTCCCTCATGATTTCTTTCTATTTGGACATGCTCTCACCCGAGAGGCATCCAGGAGGAATCCTATACAGACACCCAAATCACCTGAAAACTGGCTTCTTTTGACACAGAGGAGTCTCCCAAATTACTGAGATCCTTACATTATAGTGAGGTGTGAGCCCAGAAACTCTTTAGGAAAAAGCTAATTTCTCACTATTGGTGAGAATAGGATTGGTAGCACATCATCATCACTCCAGGCACTTTACTGTTCCACCTGTCATTCATCTGCTCCATTTTTAGCCCACTTGTAAGAAATAAGACACTGAGGCATTTGAAAAACTTCAATTATGTGTCCTCAAAGCCAGTTTCAGCACCTGGTGATTGGAAAGCCAAGGTCCCCACCTTTGATTGCTGCCTGACTGACAACGCGCCAGAATCCTGTCATCCCATGGCCCAACCACCAAGAATTTGCAGATGCCCCTTCCTCAAGCCTAGCTCAAATATTGGGTATCTATCCCAGGTGAATTAACATGTTTTCTTAAATTTATTTTGCTGTGGAAGGCCCTAGCAGGGGCAAATTGCCACTGATAGGTATATATATATATATATATATATATATATATAAGTAATCCGCGTCAGGTGTTGAGGAACCAGGGCATTCTGATGATAAGTGGGCTACTGGAACTAGAAGGGTACGGCATAAGTGGACACGAGATGAGAACCGGGAACTGTTGGAATGCTACTATACATGTAATCCCAGCGAGAGGGGTTACATGAAGAGGATGTGGGACCTATGGATTCCTCGAAACCCAACATCCACACTGACAGCGAAACAACTTGTGGCTCAGTGTTCCAACATACGAAGGAAGCAGCTGCTATCGCAGCCAGAGATTGATGAGGTACAACACAAATGCTACGGCAAGGGGGAGCCAGGACAACAGGTCAGGGGGGAGATTTCATCATCCCCACACTCCGAGATTGGGTACCAAGCCCCAATAATAATAACAACAAGTACACTGAATACCAGAGAAGCTGACCTGAAAGTTAAGATCATGGCTAAGAAGGCAAACTGGACCCCTCGAGGCCGACTACCAAGACTATGTGAAGTACTCTCTGAAGACCTACTAGTAGATGCGAATGCAGCACTACAAACAATCCCTACCAGTACATCACTGAAAACAATCAGTTGATGTATAACACGGCAGCAGTGATCCTTGAGATGCTTGGCTATAAGATGAACAGCACTAAGGAGCAGTACCCTCCATGGAAACGACGATTGGAGGCTAAGATCAAGGCAGCACGGAGGGAAGTTAGCCAGCTCTCAGAGTTGCAGAAAGATACAATGAAGAAGAAAGCAGTGCCTAAGAAGTACAACAGGCTGTCCATACCTGAGGCCTTAGAGATTGCCAAGCAAAGACTTACAGCCTTGGCTAACCACCTCAAAAGGTATACCAGAGAGATAGAAGCCAGGAAAATAAACCGGATGTTCTCCACCGAATCATCCAAGGTATACTCTCAGTGGCAGGGGAACAATATGAGAACAGCACCCCCACCAAGGCTGGAGATGGAGCAATACTGGAAGAGCATATGGGAGAAGGATGCGTCACACAATACCAATGCTCAGTGGCTAGTGGATCTAAGAGCAGACCACAGTAACCTCCCTGAACAGGCCCCAGTAACCATCACAGTGGCAGACATCCAAAAAAGAGTCTCACACATGAAAATCTGGACAGCACCTGGCCCTGATATGATTCACACCTAGTGGCTAAAGAAGCTAACTGCACTCCACGAGCGCCTGACAGCACAAATGAACCAGCTGCTAGAGGCTAAGACACACCCAGAATGGCTGACTGAGGGACGGACGGTCCCGATCCCCAAGGACCCCCAGAAGGGACCAGTCCCATCCAACTACCGGCCCATAACCTGCCTCAGTACAACATGGAAACTCCTGTCAGGCATCATAGCAGCTAAGATGAGTAGGCATGTGGCACAATACATGAGCGAGGTCCAGAAAGGGATAGGCAGAGAGACCAGGGGAGCAAAACACCAGCTATTAGTAGATAGAGCAGTCACTCGAGACTGTAAGAACCGACTGACCAACCTGTGCACCACCTGGGTTGACTACAAGAAAGCCTATGACTCGATGCCGCGCACATGGATCCTGGAATGCCTAGAACTGAATAAGATCAACAGGACCCTAAGAGCCTTCCTCAAGAACACAATGGGTATGTGGAGAACAACACTAGATGCCAACTCTAAGCCCATTGCACAAGTCAACATCAAGTGTGGGATTTACCAAGGAGATGCCCTGTCCCCACTGCTGTTCTGCATAGGCCTGAATCCCCTCAGCCAGATCATCAACAAGACTGGCTATGGCTACCGACTACGGAATGGAGCAAACATCAGCCACCTCCTGTAAATGGATGACATCAAGCTGTATGCTAAGAGTGAACGAGATATCCATTCACTGATCCATATCACCAGGATCTACAGCAATGATATCGGCATGTCATTCAGACTGGAGAAGTGTAGTCGGATGGTAACTAAGAGAGGAAAAGCAGTCAGAACTGAGGGGATTACACTACCAGAAGGCAACACTGCAGACATTGAGGACAGCTACAAATACCTTGGAATCCCACAGGCAAATGGCAACCATGAAGAGGCCGCTAGGAAAGCTGCAACCTCCAAGTACCTGCAGACAGTAAGGCAAGTCCTGAAGAGTCAGCTGAATGGGAAGAACAAGATCCGGGCTATCAACACCTATGCCCTGCCAGTTGTCAGATACCCTGCTGGGATAATAAGTTGGCCAAAGGAGGAGATGGAAGCCACTGATGTTAAGACAAGAGTGAGTGTCAGAACCACTGTCCTAAATGAAACGATGAAGATCAATGAATAAATCAGGAAGATGGCCACAAAGGATCATGTGC
Organism: Archocentrus centrarchus; assembly: GCF_007364275.1. Taxonomy (NCBI): domain Eukaryota; kingdom Metazoa; phylum Chordata; class Actinopteri; order Cichliformes; family Cichlidae; genus Archocentrus; species Archocentrus centrarchus. The sequence continues at coordinate 25,362,532 of NC_044349.1, read as the reverse complement.
TTAGTGAGTATCTCAGGCAGCAGAAACCTGAGAAAGAAGAGGATGAAGAACAGGAACCATCATGGAAGGACAGGCCTCTGCACAGCATGTACCACTGGCAGATAGAAGAAGTGGCTGACATAGAGAAATCCTACCAATGGCTGGACAAAGCTGGACTGACAGACAGCACAGAGGCACTAATCATGGCAGCACAAGAGCAAGCTCTGAGTACAAGATCAGTAGAGGCTGGGGTGTACCACACCAGGCAGGACCCCAGGTGCAAGCTGTACAGAGATGCCCCTGAGATAATCCAGCACATAACAGCAGGGTGCAAGATACTAGCAGGCAGGGCATACATGGAACGCCATAACCAAGTGGCTGGCATAGTATACAGGAACATCTGTGCCAAGTATGACCTGGAAGTCCCGAGGTCAAAATGGGACATGCCCCCAAGGGTGGTTGAGAGCAACAGAGCTAAGATCCTGTGGGACTTCCAGATACAGACAGAAAAAATTGTGGTGGCTAACCAACCGGACATCGTAGTGGTGGACAAACAAAGGAAGAAAGCTGTAGTGATAGACGTTGCAATACCAACTGATGGCAACATCAAGAAGAAAGAACACGAGAAGCTCGACAAATACCAAGGGCTCAGAGAGGAGCTGGAAAGGATGTGGAAGATGAAGGTAACGGTGGTCCCCGTGGTAATTGGAACACTTGGGGCAGTGACCCTCAAACTGGGAGAGTGGCTCCAGCAGATTCCTGGAACAACATCTGAGATCTCTGTCCAGAAGAGAGCAATACTGGGAACACCTAAGATACTGCGCAGGACCCTCAAGCTCCCAGGCCTCTGGTAGAGGACCCGAACTTGGAGGGCAAAAAAGACTGCTCATAGGGGGCGAGCTGTGATTTTATATATATATATATATATATATATATATATATATATATATATATATATATATATATATATATATATATATATATATATATATAAGGAGTCTACACAATGCAGTTAGAGATCAAATCCTTCTTAAAAGATTTAGACTTTCATTAACATTAAACAAAAAACTGAAAGGAGGATTCTTGCTTACAAAAGCAGCTGCTGAATCATTTGTTTCAGCAAATAATTGAATTGACTTAATTGAACAATTAGCTTTGCATCCAAAGAACGTCCCCATATCCTAAAGAGGAAAAGCTTGCACATAAGTCAAAAAAATCAAAGAAAGTTTTTTTTTTTTTAAAAAGACAGGATATTGTGTGGCTCATTGGCTATTTTAATGAGCAAACCTGTTCTTCTACCACCCACCACATCATTCCTCTTTACCTCCTCTATGTTCTCTCACCCAAGCCTAACATACCTATCAAACAGACACATGCAAACATTTGCTTGGCTCATTAATTATCAGCGCAAACAATTTAAAGAAGCCAGTTCCACTAGCTTCGAGAGGTAAGGGCACTTTTTTTTTGGTCCATTTGTGGGGGAATGTTTGGGTGATCTGAGCCTTCTTGTTAATGTAAATAATTTACCTTTTCTGTTATCCTGATGGAATCTTAATTGTGGCTCTCCGGCTCGCCTCTTGGCAATTCATCAACGTCCTCCTTGAGACGAAAAAGACGAGCTGCCTTGTCGTTGGGAGGGGAAGGAAAAAAATTCCACTTTAAAACAAAGTAAGAGGATGCACAGACAATAAGAAGCACGCTCAATACAAAAGGAAAATCACACACTGGAGCAGATTAATGATGACTCTCCACCAATTAAATGAGTGCTTTTTTTCATCTGATGCTGCTGGTCATCTGTTGTCTCTGGATATTGATTAGATTTCAATGAAGCAAATACAACAGAGAACCATAAGAGCATTATGGGCTACAGCCAGGTTAGCCCCAGAACATTTGGAGCATTATTGGCAAATCTATTCATTCTAGGGCAAGGCATTCTTTATATATGAGACTGATTAATGCAAAGATGAGCTGCATGCACAAATTGGGCTGGAAGCTATTCAAAGGGCAAGATACCAACTATGTGCATTTGTGTGTGCATGCTTATTTGAGTGCGTGCAAAGAGAGAGTCATAGTGGTGGAGGAGGTAATGGGGGAGGGGTCATCTCTTTATTTTTCATTCTTGGCATATTAGCCTTGGAGGGTCTTAGTGTTTCAGTAAAAAGCCATGCATCTCGGTCATGTGACCCGCAGTCTAATTGCCAACCTCTCGGCTCAAAATGAAAGCTGCGTTTGGCCATTTCTCAAAAAGAAGGGCTAAAACAAGACCGCAAAGCCCCACCACTTCCCTTCGCGAGAAATGTCCCTGCACTCCCACAGCCTGCGCTCTTTACCAGAAACAGCAGCAGCTGACAAAGCAACAGTGGCTATGACTGTGTGTCTGTGTGTGTATTCACAGGCATGACCTGCGCTGGTCTCTGCAGATTTATCGGTCCTTAATTATGTTGCAGTGTGGAGTCACAAGCCAATTATTTGCCCTTTCAAAGCTTTAGAACATACTCGGAAATAGAAATGAGTGATAGTTTTGGAAGACCAGAAATGGCACACAAAAATCAAGGTTCAATATGAATATCAGGTTTGATTTGCTTTCATTACATCAGAGACAACAAGAAAAAAAAATTCTTGTAATGTGACTAAATATTTAAAAGTAGATAGCAGGGCTTCCGTTTCATATGATGTCAGATTATTATGGGAACACATGCATAGAGGGGAAAACAAGGCTTCCTGCTGCCGGTTATATTTATCAGCTTTTTTTTTTTTTTTTTTTTTTTTTAGACAAATGCTGGATAGCTGTTTTATCAGATACACTACTGGCCTAAAGAATGAGCTTGTTCACAATTGCTAGTGAAGCCCAGAGTATGGCACTGCATGTGAATCATAGCCTTTAATACAAGCATACTTCTTCAGACCCTGTCATACAAGTGCACACCTGTTCCTCCTGCTCCACAGCAACCCAGTTTGTCATTGATGGGTCATTTAAATGAACACCAAAAATAAGTTATCAATAGGTTATTGTCAGAATATATTGTGTTAGCCTAACCAAAATATTATATTTGTCACTAATGCCTTAGAGTACTGACTATACTTACCCTAAAGAACAAACAGTAGATCAACACTAAATAGCTAGCTAACTTTCTTTAATTAGTTCTCTCTAGTGTATTTGACCTTTTTAATGATTACTGAACCAAAATACTATCTGTACATCTGTACACTGTACATCTGTAGGTTTCACTGTGGCAGCAGTGCATGAGTCAAGTCAACATCACTGTTGTATGTGAAATACTGAAAACTGCAATACATACTACACGGATCACACAGTTTCCTGGTTTGAAACTGATATTTAAAAAAATGACAGTACAGACCATGTGAGAGTTCTGCCTCCTGTGAAAAAGGAAAGACTCTAAGCTCTTAATGTTTAAGGATGAAATAAATCAAACTGAATTATTTCATTTCATTCAAATGCAAAATGTTCAGGATATATTAACTATTAAAGGCAATAGAGCAGTTTAGGTTTTAGAAATTTCCTTCCACTGTGTCTTATGTTGCTTGTACCTTTTCATGTAGAATAGTGTGTACACTATGTATTTATATATGCAGATTTCCAGATTATTAGTCTTGTCGTGAATCAATCATTTGATTGCGATTGTCTGCCAATGCCTTGTGCAAACATTTATAACTCCGTCCTTTGACTACTGATTCTCCTACAGCAAACTGGACAACTTGTCACACATGAACACACACACACACAAAAATCAATACCTGTAACGTTAATATCTGATATGAATCTTTATAAATACATTAAAGAGAAAAACAAATGTTGTAACAAACTGTAACAAATGTTCAAAAAAATTCAAAATATAATTAAAGCCGCAAGCGGCGATGAGCGGGCCCTCGCACCCGGCGCGCGTCGACCCCTGGCGCGCTCCAGCCAAGCCGCGCGTCGACCCGTGGCACGCTCCAGCCGAACCGCGCTCGGAGGTTCTCGCAGACGAGAGAGTAGCTGGCTCACCCGGCTGCTGACAGCTCAGCAGGCTAGCCGTACTTCGCGTCGATCGTCTCCCGCTTCCACTAGGTGGCGTCGGTGAGTGCCCACTAATTAATATGTCACAACGCTCTATGTAATGCCTGCAGCCATCAATGAAACTGTAATGACCATAGGATGATGAGTATCAGTGTCCTACTGATTTCCTGTTGCCACTAGGTGGCGTTATGAGTGTGAAACAAAGCTGATAGAGGGGTGTGTCCAGTCTCCCTTACCCTCCCATTAAGCCTGTGAAGTTTGAGGCAGATCGGACAATGTATGTCAGAGATGTAACAATTTGGTGCACTGTGGTATATGAGTAAAATCCCACATTTAGAGGGTTGCTACGGCAACACCGTTCAATATTCTACAAAACCATGAATATCTTTTGATGGGCTACTTGTGTGGATGATCTGGAGCCATTTTGGTGTGACTGGATGAAAAGCTGTAGTAGAAGATGATTCAAATAGCAGGCCTGAAAAATGTGACAAATGCTGCAAAAATGACACCTTAATTAGAACATGTCAGGCTTCCTGTTGGATTTCGGCTATCGGTCCAAGAGACTTTTTTGTACGTCTTAGGATGTTACTTCAGCATGCACGATTTCAGGTACACAGACCAAGCACTGCCCTGGGGCTGATGTTTAGAACCTATCTGGGCCTGAAATGGAAAAAAAGTCCAAATTCAGAGGGTTGCTACGGCAACACCGTTCAATATTCTACAAAACCATGAATATCTTTTGATGGGCTACTTGTGTAGATGATCTGGAGCCATTTTGGTCTCACTGGGTCAAATGCCCTAGGAGGAGTTGAGGCAAAAAGGCCTGGAAAAGGCGAAAAATGCTGCAAAAATGACACTTTAAAGTGAACGTGGCTGACTTCCTGTTGTGTTTCGGCTATCGGTCCAAGAGACTTTTTTGTAGATGTTAGCATTTTACATCAGCAGGCACATTTTCAGGTACATAGAGAAAGCACAGCCCAGGGGCTGATGTTTAGAATCTCTGTGAATTTGAAATTGAAAAAAGTCCAAATTCAGAGGGTTGCCATGGCAACACCGTTCAATATTCTACAAAACCCTGAATAACTTTTGATGGGCTACTTGTGTAGATGATCTGGAGCCAATTTGGTGTCACTGGGTGAAATGCCCTAGGACAAGTTCGTTCAAATAGCAGGCGTGGAAATCGCAAAAATTGACACCTTCAATTGAAGATGGCCGACTTCCTGTAGGGTTTGGGGTATGGGTCCAAGAGACTTTTTTGTACGTCTTAGTATGTTACATGAGCATGTACATTTTCATACATGTAGATAAAATGTAGCTCCGGGGCTACTCAAAAAACTTGCTATTTTAAGATATTCCAAGCTGCCACTAGGCGGCGCTCTAACGTTTATGGACTTTATGCATATGAGTGTGTTCAGGGCAGCATGCTTATCACACCACTGAAGTTTGAGCCAGATTGGGCAAGTTGGCTTTGAGTTACAGCCATTTTTGTGTTCATGGCGAATCATCGAACTTTGCCGTCCCATAAGGGTCACGCCCTTTTGTCAAAAACTCACAGTTTTGAAAACACAGTAAGTCCAAGTTCTTAAGGCTTTCCAGGTGAAATTTGAGATGGTTCTGCTAAACCACCTTGGAGCTGGACCTCCAAGTGTAAAATATGACATTTCCTGTTCCCACTAGGTGGCGCTGCGACTGATATTAAATATTGTCATATGTATGTGTTCAGGGGGGCACCCTCATCCTACTGGAGAAGTTTGATGCACATTGGATCATGTAGGTATGAATGAGAGGCAATCAAAATTTCATGGCGAATGATCAAAGTTCAAAGGGGCATAAGGACCCCTCCCCCTTGGCAAAAACTCACCATTTTCGAGATTTAGATTCCCCTGGGGGTGTAGGTTAGACAAACCAAATATGAAGATGATAACGTCTAAAACCTCTGAGTTATTAGAAAAAGTGTTAGGGCTGCAAATCGCCAAATTTGCATAATTAATTCAAAATAGCGGACTTCCTGTTGGGTTTAGGGCATGGCTCCAAGAGGATTTTTTGTGCGCCTGGACATGATATACATGTGTATGAAGTTTCATTCATGTACGTGAAACACAGCGGTGGGGCTCCAGTTTAGGGGGCGCTAGCGAGCCATTTGGGGGCGCCCTTGCCCGAGCCCATTAAAATACTTAAATTTTCACCAGGTGTGACGCATGTGCAAAGTTTCATGAGTTTTTGAATATGATAAAGCCCCCAAAAAGCCAATTCATTTGCCTGAATAATAATAATAAAAATAAAAAAAATAATAATTAAAGCCGCAAGCGGCGATGAGCGGGCCCTCGCACCCGGCGCGCGTCGACCCCTGGCGCGCTCCAGCCAAGCCGCGCGTCGACCCGTGGCACGCTCCAGCCGAACCGCGCTCGGAGGTTCTCGCAGACGAGAGAGTAGCTGGCTCACCCGGCTGCTGACGGCTCAGCAGGCTAGCCGTACTTCGCGTCGATCGTCTCCCGCTTCCACTAGGTGGCGTCGGTGAGTGCCCACTAATTAATATGTCACAATGCTCTATGTAATGCCTGCAGCCATCAATGAAACTGTAATGACCATAGGATGATGAGTATCAGTGTCCTACTGATTTCCTGTTGCCACTAGGTGGCGTTATGAGTGTGAAACAAAGCTGATAGAGGGGTGTGTCCAGTCTCCCTTACCCTCCCATTAAGCCTGTGAAGTTTGAGGCAGATCGGACAATGTATGTCAGAGATGTAACAATGTGGTGCACTGTGGTATATGAGTAAAATCCCACATTTAGAGGGTTGCTACGGCAACACCGTTCAATATTCTACAAAACCATGAATATCTTTTGATGGGCTACTTGTGTAGATGATCTGGAGCCATTTTGGTGTGACTGGATGAAAAGCTGTAGTAGAAGATGATTCAAATAGCAGGCCTGAAAAATGTGAAAAATGCTGCAAAAATGACACCTTAATTAGAACATGTCAGGCTTCCTGTTGGATTTCGGCTATCGGTCCAAGAGACTTTTTTGTACGTCTTAGGATGTTACTTCAGCATGCACGATTTCAGGTACACAGACCAAGCACTGCCCTGGGGCTGATGTTTAGAACCTATCTGGGCCTGAAATGGAAAAAAAGTCCAAATTCAGAGGGTTGCTACGGCAACACCGTTCAATATTCTACAAAACCATGAATATCTTTTGATGGGCTACTTGTGTGGATGATCTGGAGCCATTTTGGTCTCACTGGGTCAAATGCCCTAGGAGGAGTTGAGGCAAAAAGGCCTGAAAAAGGCGAAAAATGCTGCAAAAATGACACTTTAAAGTGAACGTGGCTGACTTCCTGTTGGGTTTCGGCTATCAGTCCAAGAGACTTTTTTGTAGATGTTAGCATCTTACATCAGCAGGCACATTTTCAGATACACAGAGAAAGCACAGCCCAGGGGCTGATGTTTAGAATCTCTGTGAATTTGAAATTGAAAAAAGTCCAAATTCAGAGGGTTGCCATGGAAACACCGTTCAATATTCTACAAAACCATGAATAACTTTTGATGGGCTACTTGTGTAGATGATCTGGAGCCAATTTGGTGTCAGTGGGTGAAATGCCCTAGGACAAGTTCGTTCAAATAGCAGGCGTGGAAATCGCAAAAATTGACACCTTCAATTGAAGATGGCCGACTTCCTGTAGGGTTTGGGGTATGGGTCCAAGAGACTTTTTTGTACGTCTTAGTATGTTACATGAGCATGTAAATTTTCATACATGTAGATAAAACGTAGCTCCGGGGCTACTCAAAAAACTTGCTATTTTAAGATATTCCGAGCTGCCACTAGGCGGCGCTCTAACGTTTATGGACTTTATGCATATGAATGTGTTCAGGGCAGCATGCTTATCACACCACTGAAGTTTGAGCCAGATTGGGCAAGTTGGCTTTGAGTTACAGCCATTTTTGTGTTCATGGCGAATCATCGAACTTTGCCGTCCCATAAGGGTCACGCCCTTTTGTCAAAAAGTCACAGTTTTGAAAACACAGTAAGTCCAACTTCTTAAGGCTTTCCAGGTGAAATTTGAGATGGTTCTGCTAAACCACCTTGGAGCTGGACCTCCAAGTGTAAAATATGACATTTCCTGTTCCCACTAGGTGGCGCTGCGACTGATATTAAATATTGTCATATGTATGTGTTCAGGGGGGCACCGTCATCCTACTGGAGAAGTTTGATGCACATTGGATCATGTAGGTATGAATGAGAGGCAATCAAAATTTCATGGCGAATGATCAAAGTTCAAAGGGGCATAAGGACCCCTCCCCCTTGGCAAAAACTCACCATTTTCGAGATTTAGATTCCCCTGGGGGTGTAGGTTAGACAAACCAAATATGAAGATGATAACGTCTAAAACCTCTGAGTTATTAGAAAAAGTGTGAGGGCTGCAAATCGCCAAATTTGCATAATTAATTCAAAATGGCGGACTTCCTGTTGGGTTTAGGGCATGGCTCCAAGAGGATTTTTTGTGCGCCTGGACATGATATACATGTGTATGAAGTTTCATTCATGTACGTGAAACACAGCGGTGGGGCTCCAGTTTAGGGGGCGCTAGCGAGCCATTTGGGCGCGCCCTTGCCCGAGCCCATTAAAATACTTAAATTTTCACCAGGTGTGACGCATGTGCAAAGTTTCATGAGTTTTTGAATATGATAAAGCCCCCAAAAAGCCAATTCATTTGCCTGAATAATAATAATAAAAAAAAAAATAATAATAATAATAATAAACGAAGCAATTACAATAGGGCCTTCGCACAGTTCGTGCTCGGGCCCTAATAAAAATAATAAACGAAGCAATTACAATAGGGCCTTCGCACAGTTCGTGCTCGGGCCCTAATAATATATAGTTGCTGCTGAGCAGAGCCCAACTCAAAATGAGATCAACCAAACAAGAACACAACTTAAGCTAACTAAACATAACTGACTCAACAACTGACACAGGAAGATATAAATAGAATCTGACACAAAGTGGAATATTTAACATAAATATTTCAGAAAAACACATAATAAACTAAATAACTAAATAACAAATAATATTTTTACAAGTAATATTTTCAAGAACAAACTAAACTCTTTGAAAGTTCCCTATACCATGTCCCCCTGCTTACATTCCACTGTTGGATTTTTCCGTTTTCATTGTGTTTAAGAAGCCCTCTCACCCAGTTAATGAGTTCTTTGGCACCTAGGGGTGAACATAAAAAGGTAAGTGTCATTAGTCAAATAAAGAAACTATACTGGCAAACATAAGTCCCATATAAAGAATAGAAAATATGAAAACAAAAGCTGCTGCTGGCATCTGCATTACTCTGACTCTAGTATAATATGACGCTATGGTATAAGTTCAATAAGGAAGATCTGTTTTCAATCCTCTGTCTGCTTTTCTGGGTATTTGGCTGCTCGCAACACTACTGCTTTTCCATGCTGTCAAACTCAAAGCTGACATCATTGCTCTTGTCCAATCATCTTTCTGCCCGCTTACTTCAAGCCAGTCAGTCTTTTGCACACTTTAAGTCTCACTGCTTACCTGCCATTCTTCCTTGCAGACTCAATCGTGCAACCCACCTCCACTTTATCCAAATCACTCAGTGCGCCATCCAAGCCTCCATCTTTATCTTCACCACCACCAGCGTCTAGACTCCAGGGGTCCAGCCCTAATTCCTATCATCGCTGGGATTCTGTTCTGCTTCGATGGACCATCGAAGTCTGACCGCCAAATAGATTAATTGAATTCTGTATGTCAATAAATGTTCAACTTTTCCAAATGATCTCTCCTCATTGAAATCATATTTACATTAGTAAAATAGACTGCATTTATAAAGCTCTATAAGGTTACTGCAAAGTTGCAGAAACAGTTATTTGGTGACCATAGAGAGGAATGTTGTTACAACAACAGTAGTTGGTAATATCACAAACTTACAAAATCATGACCAAAAGCAAATATGATGTCTTTAGAGAAGTGGTGGCTCCCCTTCTTCTATTATCCAAGGGGGTCTCCTTAAAGTGAGAAGTATAGCGTATATTTTTGACCTGTATATCAGTCAGATACATGTAATATACTACGTGTTGTCATAAGTAGTAGTGTGAAGTCATTTATGCCCTCAAAATAGCAAGTGTAATTATGGAAGTAGGGAGTTTGAGAAACTCTGTGTCAGCAGTAAGGAAATAGCCATCTTATCTGAAAAAAGTCTTACTGGAAAAACGTGACTGGCACGAATATTTACGCACAGAGTGTGATTCAGATGGTAGATACACTCTAGATTCTGGGTGCACAAACTCAGACTCTGCATAATTTGAATTAACACACTGTAGGCTATACAATTAGTAAAACTGGCACAGTGTCTGCCCAGGGAAACCATGCTATGGCTGATAGACAACAACTAAGGCACCACAAAAATGCTACAAGCGAAGCTCAGTAATTACACTTGTATGCAAGAGCATGTGTTTTCTCCTTTAATACATATTTGCAATGCAATGCTGAAAGAAAGACACAAGTATTATGAATTCATTGCTGTAGTAATAAACTAATAAGGTGAGAGATCAATTGTGTGTGTGTGTGTGTGCATGCATGCATGCATGAGGGAGCAGCACGTGCGCATCTCGGGGACAGGTGAGATAGACATGTGTCCTGATGATGAAAGGTCAACTGAGGGTCACAGTGGTTCAGTTGCACTTACCTCTCTACTCCATTGATCCATCTGATTCCTCTGATACATTGCTGTTTCTGTATTGACATCTAAACATACAGACAAATGCTGGAAGGCATACTGTCTTCCACTGTCTGAGCATTTTATTGAGCCGTTCAAGAGATACTAATGACCAGGATAGCTTCCAGCAAGCCTTGTGTGCCGTTCTCCTCCACCGACTTTGACCTCTTTTTTCATCTCAGCAGCGTTGGTCTGCCTTTCAGTCTTTTTATCAATACTCACCACTGTTTGTACTTTTCTCCTCCTTTCTGTTCCTACTTGACTTTTCATTTCCCTTGCTGTCTCTCTGTTCATCCCCCCCACGCCCCCACCCCTTTCCTGTGTTTCCCCACCCCGCACACCTGCTTAGGGACCCAGCCCTGTGCCTCCCAGTCGAGGCAGGGTAAAAAAGAACAGACTGCCCCTGTGTTTTTCTGATAGTCATCACATAGCTTGCATGCCTGCTCCGCTTCAGTCTCTCGCTGTTCTTTCTCTTCTATTCTGCCAGTTTACCTCAGCCAATCCCATAACCCCACCCCCCCCACATCTGCCCTGCCATACATCAGTAGCCTGACAGACTCACTCAACACCCACAATGCTTTGGTTTCATTCTTTTCACCTTTCGTCATCAGTTTCATCAATTGCAGCTGTCAATTGCAAAACAGACAAGTAGGATAAACCACGTCTCTAGAAAGTGAGAACAGACAAATAAGAAGACTTTAAAAGGATAGCTCAACATCTCGAGCTACACTTGTTTATTTTCATGCAGATAGTTAGGGGAAAAAAATAGTTGTAACAATCTTTTATCTATCAGGCTGCATCCAGTAGTTGTCAACAGTGCAAAGGAGGAAATACGTGGAAGCTGTTTTCCCTGCAAAAACTATTAATAGCACCTCCAGGTTGGTGCTTGAAATGCTGTATATTGTACTGAAACCATTTAAAAACCATTTAAAAGCCAGCTATTTCATTTACATTTTCTATACTAAGATAAGCTAACCAGCTGCCTTGACCTGATATTTAAAGGATAAATATAAGAGTGATATTGATCTTCTCCTCTCCCTCTTGGCAAGAATGTCTATCTTTCTTTTCTCTGCCTCATCCTCCCCTGTTATCCATTTCCACCTCTTAACCCTGACACTCTTTACCCCCTGTCCCTCTACTCCTCCTACTATGCCTGTCTCTTGGTGCAGGTGTTCCTATTGCTGGGGGTGAAAAGCAAAGAAGTAAGAGGAGGCTGTGCTGGTTTCATTCAGCTATTGAACTAATGGTTCCTCATTCACCACCCACACTGCTTATTAGGCCCGCTCTAAATAACCAAAAAAGGAACAGAGAAGCAGCAGCTATTCACAGATTCCACACTGTGTATAACTCTGATGGCTGCAAGAGCGGTGATATCAACTCTTCATGTCATTATGTGATCAAGTGGTTCTCAGTCATCCAGTGGTCTGTGTAGTTAGTACTTGAGGGAATGAACACCCCTGTGGGCCCCTCTAAGTGTCTATTGTGTCTGTGTAAGGAAAACCCAGATGGAACAGGGGGCCCTGTTGTAAGAGAAATTGTTCATTTATTAATTCATGCTATCAGGTTGCCGGGTTTCATGTTTTACAAAAAGTGCTAGCAATGGGCAGATTAGCTATCAACACCAGCTGTCCAGATTAGATTGACTAGACTCTATCCCCTCCTACAGTTCCCGATGTACCAACCTATCTGCACTGGTATCTGTTTATCTCTGCTTTGCTATGCTTTTCCACCCTCCCCATCTCTTCCTCCTGTGTACTCTCTGGCATTAAGGTCTGGATCAGGCAGATGGGCGGAGCCTTAGATCAATCTGAGAGATCAATTCCTCCCAGACTGACTGAGACGATCTGTGCAGACTGACAGACATCTGACAGGTCTGATCCGGTCCGGTCTGTGCTAGTTTTCTCTCGTTGTGTATCGACTTAGTTTATCTTGGTTTGGTTTAAGTCCTGCCTGGTCTTATTCACATCTGACACATTGTTGTTTCTGAACAAGTGCCAAGTCATTAATCAATATTTCAGAGAGAGCTGGCTATTTGAAAGCAGTTATTCTAATTTATGTACACCTTTGATGGGCTTTTCTTTCTTTCTTCAAATTCATGTCTTGTCTTTGGGCAAACCATTTTAATTGGCTTTACAAGTTGTTGCAAACATAGAAATCAGCTACAAAATGATAGATAGCTGCATGAATTGAATGAATGCAACAATAATCACACACACTGCCTTGCCTCTCTTCATTCACAAGTCATTAAGTCCAAAGACAGATCTGCTAAATGTCAGAAAGCTGCAGGGGGGGAAACCACAGACAGAACCTGGTTTCATTGTCATACTCTTTGATTATACACAGGTCAAGTGGAAAGCCTATCTTCATCCTCTGAAAATAACCTTTTCCTTCAGAAAATTGGCATGTACTGCATTTTGCAATTGCTTTGTACAAAGAGAAAGGACTGCAGATAAATAAGTATACTTTTGCCACTTGGCATGAACTCTGATATTCTCATTTTCTCTCAATTTTTATCTCTCTTCAGACAATGCTCAACAAAAGAATACCCTGACAAAAACCAGCCTGTATGCTGGCTTACATCCCTCCCCACCTGCCTGACACCCCCATCTCTGCTCGTTCTAGGTCAGTTTTTTTTTATGATAGACAGTGACAGAGTTGAGTAGAGCTTCACAGTTCCTGCCTGTCTTCCGGCTGCAGCGTCTGGTGCACGTTTGATGTAGTCCAGGCTCACTGTTGGTCCATGACATCAAACTCAGAGTTGAAATCTGGAGAGGCGGAAGGAAGGAAGCGAGCTTCCAAGACAGTCAGCTTAGTTAGAAAAACAACAGCCAGTCATCACTCAGTCAGTGCTTATACACTGTGGCATAGTCCAAGGATATTGCTATTTTGTTTTCAATACATTCCAAAACAAAAAAGAAAAGAAAAGAAAAGAAGAATTAATGTTATGAATCTTCCTTTTTCGCCACACTAGCAGAAGGGATGACATCAATGTCACTCTAATGCTTTGTTCAAGATTGGAGCTGTCTGATGGGTTACCATTCAATTTGGTACATCCACAGACTGCAGATGATTATTCCTATGGACTTACAATACTGGGCAAAAGTCTTAAGCCACCCCTAATTTCTTTATATTTTGCTTTTAAGGGGCCAGACAAATTTTTTAAGGAGGTCTTGAGCAATAGTTCTTTGGGTCTTTCAAACTTTTTCTTTGGACATTGGCTGCTTTTTCCACTCATTTTCAGGCCAGTCCTTTTTCAGAGGAAGATTTTTATTTAGCTAAGCAACTAAACACTGACCTACGAATCATTCAAGCATAAAAAGGCACCTAACTCAAGGGATGAATCCATGTTGTGTCTACACATAACAGACAACTTAGCAAAGAACCAATTTCAAATAGTATCTGTAGGTACTTTGTTACAGCCTGTCACAAAAACACATAATTTGTTCCCATTTCTTGAGTTGAATCTACAAAAATGCCATGGATAACATAGTTTGACAGGCATAAAATAGTATTTTTGCACTAACAAGGCAATTTCCAAAGAGCTATTAGCCAAAAACTTGTCATATCTCAGCAATGGTGTATTGTCTGTCCTTAAAGAATTTGAGGAAAGTAGAAAAGTGGAGGACAAAAGAAGCTGCAGGTCTAAGAAACTATCTGCTGCAGATCATGAAAGTCATGTCCTTAAGAAATAGGAAAAACTCCAGCAAAGACCTGACACAGGACCTGAGAGATGCATCTGGTCTTTCAATTGATCCATCTAATGTTTACTGAAGCCTCATCAGAAATGGTCTTAGTAGAAGGGTGGCTGTCAAGAAGCCATTCTTGAGGAAGGGAAACAGGAAGAAAAGCAAAGGTAGGCCAGAATTCACAAGAACTACATGGTTCTAGTCCCTGAAAGAGCTGGTTTCACATGTTGTTGGCAAATATATCTTATTGTCAACACCACTCTCTCTGCCTGCTCACATGTACCGCCCAATCGCCACAATCACCGATCACTCCCTTAAGGGTTTGTTCTCCCAACCTAATTACCACTTACAATAGGCACAGACCCACAAATTCAGGAAATCATTTGAATAGAGACGCTATCCCAAGCCTGCAGAGGCTTTGTCTGCTCCCACACTATTTAAAAATACACAAAATACCACCAAAAAAAAAATTGTATTTTACAATCAAAATCAAAATGTTATTTATTTTGCCTTACATAAATCTGGTTACAGGAGGTTGAATATGTTAGTTTGAATGAATCAACATCTGCAAGTCATACTAACTGTGAGAATCCTCAAAGTACAGGCCAAGGAGGAGGAGTGGCTGCAATCTTTCACTCCAGCTTATCAATGAACCAAAGACCCAGACAGTTACAATTCATTTGAAAATCTTCCTCTTAGCATTGCGTACCCTAGCTGAAACACACATACACACACGCACACACAAAAATTGTGTTTGTTTGTTTTTCATCTATAATTGCCTGGTCCTCATTCAGAGTTTCTACCAGATTTCTCAGACTTTTTGTCTGATTTAGTGATCAGTTCAGGTAAAATAATTATAATGGGTGATTTTAACATTCATGTAGATGTTAAAAATACCGCAAAACTGTGTTTAATTTATTATTAGACTCAAATGGCTTTTCTCACAATGTAAATGAACCCACTCACCATGTTAAATGCACTCTGGATCTTGTCCTGAAATATGTCAGAAACTGAACATTTAACAGTGTTCTCTGAAAACCCTCTTTTGTCTGTCCATTTCTTAATGACAGTGAAATTCACAATAATAGACTACACAGCACTGGAAAAACAAATTGAGTGCACTAGATGTGTTTCTGAATGAAATTTAAAGAAGTGCTTCCTTCTTCTTGTCATCTTCAGTGACTTGTGACAAGGCAATGCAGAGCAACTACCAAAACTTTACTCCCATAAAGGTCAATTACCTCATTAATATTGTCACATCTTCGCTGTATAAAACTCTGGATTTTGTGGCTCCTCTGTGAAACAAAGTGTCAAATCACAGTGGTTTGATTTTGTGGTATAACACACAAATGTTCACCTTAAAGCAGATCACTCTAAAACGATGTTGAACTTATTTAGGAGATCTTTGTCATGGTAAATAGTTTGTTGTTCTATAAAAAAAAAAAAAGCCCTCTGTAGAGCTAGGACATCTTACTATTTGTCACTGATAGAGGAAAGCAGGAACAACCCCAGGTTTCTTTTCAGTGCTGTAGCCAGGCTGACAAAGAGTCAGAGCTCTGGTGAGCTGAGTATTCCCGTAACTCTAGTAATGATGTTATGAATTTCTTCGCAAATTTAATTTTAACCTTTATAGAGGAAACAAGTATTCTGTCATCCCACAGACATATCATTAAGTACAGCAATTTTAATAACTGCTGATATTAATCAAAGACCCAGACAGAGTTATAATTATTTTGAAAGTCTTGACTCTCAGCCTTGTCAACCCTTGAATTGGAAAATTCAAAAACCTGTTTTATTTGTTGTTCTCTATCATCCATCTGACCCTTAATCAGAGTTTCTGTCTGATTTCTGAGACTTTTTATCTGACTTAGTCCTGAGTTCAGATAAAATCATTTTAGTGGGTGATTTTAACATCCATTTAGATGCTGAAAATGACAGCCTCAACGCTTCGTTTAATCTATTATTATTATATCATTTGGCTTCTCTCAAAATGTAAATGAGCCCACCCACCACTTTAACCACACCTTCTCACAGACGTATCTTTGTTTACAGCTACTTTTAGTACTGCTGATATTTATTTATACTCTTTCTCTGCAATTGATCTTTCGGAGTTAACTTCAACAGTTAACACAGAGAGACAGCCATTCACACCTATGGGCAATTTAGAATCACCAATTAACCCAACCCCATTAACTGCATGTCATTGGACTGTGGGAGGAAGCCGGAGTACACGGAGAGAGCGTGCAAACCTGCAAAGAAAGGTCACAGCCAGATGGATTCGAACTGAGGACCTTCTTGCTATGAGACAACAGTGCTACCCACCATGCTATCATGATGCCTTTTTGTCTTCTTTCTCACTTATTCTGTGCTTTGTCCGGTCTCCCTATGCCCGCCCCAGTTACAACAGATGGCTGCAGATCGCAGATGGAAGTTTCTTCCTGTTAAAAAGGAGTTTTTCCTTCCCAACATCACATAGTACATAGGCAACTGTTGTTGTTGTTTCGTGCTGTATAGATAAACCTGAACTGACCAGAAGTGAATTATTTAAGTTTACAAAGATGTGTAAGTCAGCTTTAAATTGCCATGATTTGGACTGAAAAAAAAAAAAAAAAAAAAAAAAAACACGACAGGAAGTGTAAGAAATTGCTCCTCCCTATGACTAATAATGTAATTTTTAAGCAAATAAAAAATTAGTAGGAAATTATGTTTTAATATTTGCCAGCGGCTTGAGAATCTACATATGCTGTTATTGGACAGAGACCAAGTTTTTCATTAGGTCCTTAATGAGCCGCATACGTCTGAGTTGCCTGTAGCACTAACCTTTATAAGTAAGTAACTGCTCTTGCTCTGTGTGTTTTATTCATTGTGGCTCTAGTGAACTTTCCTCACAATTTTCTGAAATTTAGTGCATGTGGAAATGTTTTGCCAAAAGAAGATTAATGTCAGGCTTCCAGGTTTATTGATATTTAAAAAGATCATTTTCCAGTTGTGTCAAAATGTTAGAGCCATGAAGCTCATTCCTCACACAATGTCTCTTGATTATTTATTTAGTGTTTTTTTTTAAAAGCTGTGTTTATAAAAGGGACTTGTTAAAGCAGTGATGTGTACATATTTGAACGTATCTATAGGCAAAATAACAGCAGTAGCTTAATTAATTTCAGAAAATTAGCTGCCTTACTAAAATGATGGACCTTGTTTGCTAGTCTTCACTAAGACTAGAAATAGGATAAGCGGGACTTATAATGACCCAGTTGAAAAGTAAATAGAAAGTAATGTTGAGACATATTATAAACCCCCAAAACTTTGTGTATAATAAACAAGCAACCACTACAGCATTGCTTGGTTAGCTTTAGAGGTGCTGATAGGCAGATGGTCTTGTTTATTTGTCCTTTGAGCAGGCCTCCAGCATCTGGTTTTTATGCTAAGCTAACTTAACCAGCTACTGGCTGTTGTTCCATATTTTCCATATAGCTTTGATAGTGGGTCCCTAAAACACCAATGGAAGGCAATAATGGTAAAATGAAATGTCTGTAGCCCAGTAAAATACATGCAGTTGATTGTATTTATTATCTTGTGAATAGCAAAAAATTGCTAAGCACAGTGCTTTATGTAAGTAGTTGTTGCATCGTAATGGGCTCAACATTGGACACAGAGTTTTAATTGTCATGGTGAGATTTGTCAATATGCTCACAGCTGGGAAAAAGTATTTTTCCACACTAATAAGTTCAGAGGTGAGGGCGGACACTTCAGGACAAACTTGTAAATGATCTCTGTGGAACAGAGGGCACAAAACTAATGGCATAAAAGAAAAGTTGTAGCTGCATGGTGTCATCAAGGTTAACAACACATATTATATTGAGCAAAAGCTTTACAAGAGTGCTACACACTCCATTTTTTTTTAATTCAGTGCTGGCACGGTGAAAGCAGATAGGAAAACAAATCTGCTAGAGTCTAGTACTCCACCAGATTGTTAATAACCCATTCAATGCATTGTTTTCCCATTAGAATTGGGCAAGTAACTATGTAACAATAACATTAATGAGAGATCCCACACCGCTTCAATAATGTTGAAGCCTGGGCTCAGTATAGTAGGCCAATCCATGACTGATAGTGTTCCATAGTGTTTTTCTATCCAGGGATGCTTTATGCATTGAAAGTGTGTTTGGGCTCATTATCGGGCTGAAGAAGGAGGCCACTGCCAATCCTACGTTTTCCAGGTGGTATTACATGTTGGATCAAAATCTGATGGTACTTTCGTTCATTCACAATTCCATCAGTTTTGACAAGATCTCCAACACCACTGGCTGAAACGCAGCCCCAAACCATGACAGAACCTCCACTGTGTTTTACCCCACTCCTGACCATCTCCATACATGCTGATAATGATCTGAACCACAAGTTTCAAATTTGGGTCCATCATTACATGAGTGACTACATAGTGTAGTGTGTCAGGTTTTTGCTGTATTTTTTCCTCTGTTTCTTAAGGACATGATTTTCAGATACTCTTCATCTGCTGTAGATATTTTTTTTAGGCCTCCTACCTTTTGTTTTCATCCTGCACAGGTCCAATTTCCTCAGTTTTTATTTTAAGGATACTTCACACTATGCCAAGATATAGAACGTTTTCAACTAATAGCTCTTTGGGAGTCACCTTGTTAGTGCAAGAATACTATGTCAAACTGATGTTTTTCATAGATTCAGCTAAAGAACAAATTATGGCTTTTAGTGAGAGGCTGTTGGTTTTAAAAAAGTGCCTAAAGACACCATTTAAAATGGGCAAAGCTGACTCCTGCTATGTGTAGACACAACACTGATCCATCTCTCCACTTATGTGCCTTTTTTTTTCTTCATGGGTCAGTGTTAAGTGGCTTAACAAACATTCTATTGGAAATGGGCTGGCACAAGTACTGGACTGAAAATGAGTGAAAAAGCAGCCAATGTCCAAAGAAAAAATTTTGAAAGACCTTCAGAAAGCCTGGACAATTGTTGCACAAGACCACTTTTGAAAAAAATTACACAAAAGTCTGGCTCATTGGAAGCAAAATGTAAAGTAATGAGGGGTGGCTCAAGAGTTTTGTACAGTACTGTAAACTTAAGGTAGGGTAAATTTAGCTGCCAATATTGTTAAAGGCCTTGGCAAAAAATATACATTGTACACAGAAGGAGAAATATACTGTCAGCATAGACATTTGTTTTCTTAGCTCATTTAAATTTTCCCCTGAGTACGTCTAAAATCATCATGTAATTAGGGTTTGGCTGGAGGTCATGGTGAGTCACAAAGCAGAGCAGGCTCATGTTTCCTGCCAGGGGAGTCTGAGTGCTTTATGCTTCCTTACTGGGACAGGAAGTTGTAAACAGAGGGAATCCCAAACACTGACGAAGAAACTCTGCAGTGCCGTCCTCCACTCACCCCGCAGGGACTCTTGTGACTACCTCCTGTTTTTCTTTTTCTCTCTGTTTCTCCCCTATACACACACATTCACACAGTCACGCATGAATGCATTGCTAACCTCTTAAGTACACATGTGCATGCACAGTCCCTCATGTCCTCAGTGTGAGACAAAGGATTTCTGTGCAGTGTCTGGCTGTGATAAGCATTTAAATCTCATTTGTTCTTTAAAGATTTTTGCTTTGTTCCACTACATTACTTTAGTGTATTTCCGCTTTGTTGAGCTTTATTTAGCGGGCATAAGAAAAAACAAAAACAAAAAACAAAAAGAGCTATAGTGATATGATTTGAACATGATCACATCATGATGTAGTAATATGCAACATGCCCTTTCTAAATTTTCTGGGGAATTATCCAGGTTTGTGAAATGTCATAGTCATTGTTCACCTTGGTAGAGAGCTTTCTCCCCCCCTGTTAGCATGTGACCTTATTTCTCTTATCTGTGGCAGCCATGAAAGACCTGTGCTCATCTGTTTATGTGTCAGTTGCTTATGGTTCGCCATAATATTAGGTACAATCTGGGGCTCGGGGTTTTTTGGGGGAGGCTGAACACATGATTGGCTTTTTATTTTAACAACACTGTAGTGCTGCCTCATAGGAAAGTGATGCAGAGCCTCCTGAATATTTGATGATAATGTGAGAGGTAAGTCATAAATGCTTTGCATATCTCAATTTATCCAGTCAAAATGGTCATTGATTTAACCTGCAAATTTATAGATGGCCCAGTGTCACTAAATGTTATACCCTTAAATCGCACATCCAAATTAAAATTAGTTCCACCCCCACCTTACAATTTATATTCTAAGGGGTTTCACAACCTCATCTGAATTATTTACCTGTGTGTTTTATGGAGAAACATGGGAGCGACTATTGATCTCAAAGATTTAAAGCCTGTTGGCTAAGTTAAATGGCAGCATGAGATGGTTAATAGAAGCACTGGGAGGTCTGGTATCCATTCTCAATAAAGAATATGTTGAATAAATCTGCAGGATAGAAGAAAACACATCTGTTTTTCCATTTAAGTAATTTCTCAAGATGTACTATTACCAAAGGCCAAAAATTCTGTTCTAATTTCCCCCCAAAAAGGAGATCACTTAAACACTGACAAAGCTTTCACAAAAGATTTTTAGGGTGTATTTCTTTCATCTGAAGCTTATTACCGTATTCTGTGTTATCAAATACATGTTGGGCAGCAGTTGTTTAAAAAACAAAATAAATCACCAGTAAAAGCATAAACACTCCAAACATACAGTAATACTGACTCAGACTGCCATACTCGTGATGATGATCCAAGGAACCATGCATGTGGGTCAATGAGTGCCTGCCTGAGCTTCACAGAGGGTTGGAAAGGGGACAGGACAGAGCACAGGGATCAATACATAATATCTTACAAATTGAATTCGACCGAGATCGACCCAGAGGGCGTGTGTGCCCGGCTGAGAACTGTGGACGAGCGCACAGTAAATCCTACAGATCAGTACAGAGAGGTGGAGAGGAGGGGGTGGAAGAAGGGTGGGGCGGCAGCTCACGGAGGTGTCTGCGCATGGGAAGGAGGCATGAAGAGTTGGGTTTAGAGGGGTGATGGAGAGTAGTGAATATGGGGCATGAAGGGTGATGTAGTGAGGGGCAGAGACACAGGTAGTATCGGTTTATCACCTCCAGTCAGGGGGTCACTCACTTCTCCCTGTCATTATCTCCAAGAGGCTCCAACCTCAATCTATCTCTATAATGGTGGGCTTGTTTGGACACAGTCAGTTTTATAGGCTCATCTGGCTCTTCCAGTGTCTGCTTGTGTCTGTGTGCTTCTTTGAGTCTTTTGTGTTCAGGTAAAAATGAGCATGAAAAATTAGCTTTAAAGATATATATTTTTTTAAGCTAGTCAGTCAGTGTTGGTTAAAAAAAAAAGTGTTGGATAAATACACTGACACCACATTTATGTCTGTCCGTTAAGAACAAGGCTACAGCCAGTTGCTATCCAGTTTAACTTAGCCTAGCTAAGCTAATTAGCCTGTTCGTGCTGTTGATAAAAACTGTCTTATTAATCACAGCACAAAAAAGAAGAAAAAAATAGATTTGGCATTTGCATGCTAAAAACTGATATTTTTAGCCTGTTGCTAAGGGGTTGCTAGGCATGTGTAATTCAACTTTTGTGGCTATAAATGAGATGTTAAATTAAAATGACAGGATGCTTTCATAAGGTGTTGTAGGTCCATGAATGCTACAAATAATTAATTTTAGCCTGTTGCTAGGTGCCAGATAATGTGACAGCATCATGGTATATTGTGCATAATTCAAGATTCGTGGATATAAATTAGATGGTATTGTTGTGACATTAAAGCGTTATAAGTGCAAAAATACTCAAACCAGGCCTTCTTAGGCCTAGAGGGGTCTCCGTATCCCAAGTCTGGTTGCTCAAGTCTTGATGGTCTTGGAGGATGGACAAAGGAATAAACACACAATCAGACAGATTTAGTGTATTTGTGAAAATGATTTGAATTAGTGCCAACTGATGAAGTAGGAAAAACTGTTATAATGACAGGCTTTTCTAATTTTCGATATTTGTAACTTTACTGGTCAAAATAACCTCTGAGAATTCTCGGTAAAAACAACTCTTTTCCTGAAAAACTATCAAAAGTTATTCTCACAAGAGCAAACAACCTCAGTTTCACTATGTTATTCTACAAAATAACCTTTTTTTTAAATTCTAAAAACAAAAACAACCTAGCTTGCTTTCACTTTTGTAAATGTCAGTTGTTTTTTTCAGAGCAACCAAAAGGAAAGTTAGAACCAGAAAAGGTAATTTACCTGCACAGGATCAAACAATGACTGCTCACGAGCAAAGGCTGGGGTCAAAGTGAAAAACAATCTGTGTAGCGGAAAAGCTCTCGTTCAATTTTAACCCAGAAGGCCCTTTGCTATTGCCCCAGCTCCGGTGACACGAGGGTTGATGTGTGAGTGTCGTTTACATGGGAGGCTCTGCATACGGCCGGCTTGCTAAGGTTGAGGGCACATTTATTTGAGTCTGTATAATTGACATGTTGGGATCGATGGGGGAACAGAAAGCCTCTCTACAGAGTCTGCCAATACAGAGCCGGTCCCCTGGGCCTCCACATGCTGGGGCCCGCCACCCTATCAGTCACAACCACAACACTGAACTAAAAGACACTGCTCACCCTCCAACCCCTCACCCCCTCCCTGCATCACTTAACACACAGATGGAAACACGCACACACATACTGGGAAACAGAAACTGAACCAGACGCACATAGGCACACAGACAATCAAACACACAAAATCCCTATTGATCATGGCCCCCCCTGTTGTACCCGAGGCCTCACACTGTTCTGGAGGCGGGGGGGGAGGGAGGGCAGCATAGCAGGAGGGTCCCGGATGATCCACTGATCCCACCATGGACAATTGGATCACACTCAGTGGTATCTACTGGAAGGCTGATGATGTGTCACTCATAGACAAATAAGAACATCTCTATTTTACACAAATGTTATAACTCCAGCAATCAAAAATATTACCCAAGATAAAGTATAAAATCTGTTTAGAGGTAATTGTAAATAATAGTAAAAAGAAAAACAATGAGAAAATTGGTGAATTGTTCTCACTGAAAATACAAAACAAATGTCATTTATAAAATGTCATCTTATTTATTGTTCAAATCTCCAAACTAGTCAAGTTTAATCTACAAAAACACTCAAATAAAGAGGGAGAACATAAAATTTTGTAGTACTGAAAAATCATGCACATTTTTATTTGTAATTTTGGCATTTATAATATTAAAAGGTTAAAAAAGTGCCCAACCATCCATGTTTATCCCCTTCTTATCAGTCATCTTATCAGACCTGTGTACTGCTAAACAGCAAACCCCTTGAATAGGGGAAACAAACTGCCATTGAACATAATCTGAGCAGTGATATATACTGGCAAAGGAAATGAGGAATACATAATCATATTTTGTAGGAGATATGTCTGCTGACACCCTGAGTATTTTTTTTTCACCTGGCCTTCACACTCTTAATGCTTGCCTACACAAAAATTTAAATCTGCAAATTCTACATCTTCTGTTATTCATGCATGTCACTGTTCAGTTTATGAGCCCCAGCAAGACATTATGCAGAAGCTGTAAAGAGAAAAAAGTAAGTACGTTTCAACCCTACAAATAGTGTCTTTTGACTACTTGTGACCTGATAGATTCTGTAAAAATAGTCAAACACTCTTGGTATTCTCTCAATCAGCTTCATCAGGTGATCACCTGAAATGGTTTTCCAACAGTCTTGAAGGAGTTTCCAGAGGTGCAGAGCACTTGATGGCTGCTTTGCCTTCACTCTGCTGTCCAACTCATCTCAAACCATCTCAGTTGGGTTTAGATCAGGTGATTGAGGAGTCATTGTCCTGTTGAAAAAAACGTAAACCAGATGGGATGGCATCTCGCTGCAGAACGCTGTGGTAGCCGTGATGGTTATGTGTGCCTTGGATTAAAGCACCGCCATACCATCAGACTTCCTCCTCCATACTTCACGGTGGGAACTACACACGTAGGAACCATCCGCTCACCTTTTCTGTGTCTTACAGAGACATGGCGTTTGGAACCAAAAATCTCAAATTTGGACTCATCAGACCAAAGGACAGATTTCCACTGGTCTAGCATCCATTCCTTGTGTTGCTTGGCCCAAGCCATTCTCTTCCTTTTGTTGTTCTTTCTTAGGCTTCTTTGCAGCAATTTGACCATAAAGTCCAGATTCAGGCAGTCTTCTCTGAACAGTTGATGCTGAGATGTGTGTGCTACTTGAACTCTGTGGAGAATTTAGGTGGGCTCTTATCTGTGGTGCTGTTAGCTTGCAGTTTCTGAGGCTGGTAACTGAATTTATCCTGTGCAACAGAGGAAACTCTTGGTCTTCCTTTCCTGGGGCGGTCCTGATGAGAGCCAGTTTCATCATAACATTTGATGCTCTTTGTGACTGCACTTGAGGATACTTTCAAAGATCTTGAAACCTTTTGGAGTGACTGACCTTCATTTCTTAAAGTGATGATGGACTGTTGTTTTTCTTAGTTGAGTAGTTCTTGCCATAATATGGATTAGAACATTACTCAAATAGGGCTATTCACTGTTTACCAACTCTACCTCTTCATAACACAACTGATGATCTCAAAAAGATTATGAGGGCAAGAAATATAAGAAATTAACTCTTGACGAGCCACAGCTGTTAACTGAAAGCCATTCCAGGTGACTGCCTCATAAAGCTGACTGAGAAAATGCCAACATGTGCAAATCTGTCATCTAAGTAAGAGGTGCCTACTTTGAAGAACCTAAAATATAAAACATATTCTGGTTTGTTTAACACTTTTTTGTTTACTAAGTAATTCCATATGTATTTCTTCATAGTTTGGATGAATTTAGTATTAATCTGCAATGCAGACACTTTTTAAACAATGAAAAACCACTGAATTAGAAGGGGTGTCCAAACTTTTGACTGGTACTGTATATGTACATGTGTGTTTGTGGGATGTGCAAGGAACTTAATCACAATTTCTAAAGAGCACAAAAAGTAAAATAAAATGCATAAGGCCCCAACACCTGCCCATCACCTTTTGGAGTGCTATAGGTAGGAGGGTGGAGTTGTTGGGTGATTGTAGGTCCAAAAAGGCAGATGTTTTTCAGGAGGAGTGCCTGCGTGTGTAACTGAAGCCCAGCCTCCCATCATACAAGCCACCTGTATTTGCACTCACACACACACACACAACTCCTCTCGAGACCCTGTATTTTCAATAGCCAGCCCCACAGACACACACTTGTGTCCCCTCCCCTTCCCCTTCTTAAAAGTCATCTGTGGATTTAGCATTGAGGGCCAAGTGAAATCGGAACCCCACCTTTTCTTTAAACTTCAATCCTAATAAACAGCAGCAGCATTAAAAAGCAACAGCTAATTACAAAGGATAAGGTCACAGCTCAGTTGCACAGACGAATGGAGTACTTGAAATCTGTATGGATGCAGAGTCTTTAATTAGGTGGCAAGGGGGACAAAGAGAGAAAGATGAATGAGGCTGTGAGGGCTCAGGGTTCTTTGATTGGCAACAAATCACCTTTTTTGACAGTGAGTGGCCATTGTTGGGTTGCTTGAAATTTTCCCCGTTTTATAGTGTTTTTATTTCACTGAGTTTCATGTTTGGAACAACAAAGACTGTTGAAGCCAAATGGGTCAGCAGAGTGAGTAACAAAAGCAGTGCATCTTTGTTAGAAAAAAGGCTGCTTTTTTCAGATAGTTACTGTTTCAAAATTTCAAAATTGCTCACCAGCAGAGAAAGTAGAAAAAACAAGGTTTAAGCCCAGAGGGCATCAAGGACTATGGCATACTGCATGTGTGTCATGACCTGAAAATTGACAGCATGGCATTGTGCTTCTGACAATTTTTTTTTTGTGTGTGTGTGTGTGTGTGCTCATCCATAATGTACGTGTGCACACCCGCCATTTCCCAGTTTGTACCATCTTTAACCTGGTTCTGATAACTGCTTTGTGCCTCATTAGTTTTTATCTTCTGAAGCCATGCAACATTTCTTAGATTTATCTGACTGTTTTGACATCCTCCCTTATCATTATGGTAAAGACATGCTGGCATCATCAGCTTGAACTGAGAAGCACATGCTTGCTAAACTACTAATTGTGTAAACAATAAGAAAATAAAATCCACTTTCTTCACACACCGCTAATCTGTAAAAGCGAGAGTTGTTAGAGTTTACAAAAAAGTTGTAACTATACATTTGCCACTTGCACATGAACCATATGGTCACGCTTTTGATAATGTACTATTGTTATAGCCAGTGATATCAATGCTGCTTTTTAATCATTGTCCTTGATAGTGGTGAACATATGGGGATTTTCCAGTACAATGATTTCTTTGAAAGGGCAAAGGGCAAAGTCTTTTTTTTTCTCTTTTTCTTTTTTTTTTTTTGCCTTTCGTTATTTTCATGCGCGCGTTCAAACGTTCTCTGTATTTTTCTTTTGCACCGTGTGTGCTCTGCAGCTGCAGCTTTATAGTCGTAGTGTACTAGAAATGACGTCAAGGCGGTGAAAAAGGCGAATCTCCCTCTCTGATTCGGGTTTCAGTTTGTTACCATGGCAGCAGCTGCCACTTCCTGCCAGAGTGAGTCTTCCTGTGTTCATTCATTTTTGTGTGTCTGCTCTAGAGGCGTTACGAAGCACAGTGTTTACATTACCATATATGGGGTTTATGAACAATGGGCATAGGGCTTCCCCCAAACACCATTAACTGTATCCACACAAATACACACAACACATACGCATGCTCAATCTTGTGCACACACAGACACACGCAGACACACACACTCACACACACCAATAGCCTTGTGCATGCTTCTTATCAGGCATTCAAAACTGCACCCATTTGCACACAATTATCTCCACTTAGAGCTAAATGGAATGTAAATGTGTATCCTACTTGACATGGGATTTCCAGGGACTGTGGAACTAAAACTAAACCATAAAGCAGTTTAGGTTGGGAGAGAGTCTGTTATTTGATCTTAATGTTAATTATGCAGGGGGGGGTTGGTTACCAGCACTACATTGCATGAGGGCAGCCTATTTTTCTGCCACTGGCACCCAATAAACGACCATAATGTGAGATTTTCTTCTTCACCATTTCATTGTTGCTCTTGCAGTTGAGTTTGTTGCTCTTTGGGGGAGGTTTGCAATTCACCTTTTCTCAGTGGAAACTGTGTTAAACCCACGCATACAACCGGTGTTTCCTCACTACATGCTCTGCAAGGTAACAAAACAGGGTTTTGCTTTCAAAAATCATTTGGGTTTAAGAAGAAGCTTGGCTTCGTTGGAAGAGTCTCTGTCCTTTGCTGCATGCTGACTACTGTCCCACATACTTTGGGCTGATTAACAGGATCCCTGCCTTTCCTGTTGTCTCGAAGAGGCAGACAAGATCGGGCACAGATCTGCTTAGCTCCTGCCTGGAGAAAGGCCAACTCATTTACATTCAGCACACGAGGCTGCACGCACTCTGGCCATATCCATGACCTCAGCTGTTTCAGCACACTGTATTCCATAGCATTCCATAACTCATAGCACCACATTCACTAATGGGGGCCAAGGGTGGATGGATGGGAGAGTGGCTCAATAAGTGGGGCAAGAGGAATTGAGGAGGTGAGGTGGACTGCAAAGGGGAAGATGCCCTGCCTGCTCTGGCCGCTGTGAATACCTGTTGGAGGGCATCCAGACCACTGGTCTGCCCTTTTTCATTGAGTGCTTAGCACAAGAAATCACAGGAAGTCTGTACAGGAAGCATGGTCAGCACAGAGCAACAACAGTACACCTTTTACAATTAACTCACACACAGGCCTAATTAGGCAGCAAGCCCAAACAGCTGCAACATATGAGGGTCTAGAGAAGCTTGCCAGGCCACAGAGGAGACCTAGTTGGTACATATTAATGCTGAACTGTACATGCCAGTTACACAGCCACTGTCATGTGTCTGTGTTAGTATATGCTGGGCAATGCTTTTTCTTTTTTTTTTAAATCATCATCTGAACAGACCTGAAAGAGCATGTGCTACTGCCTTGTGGTGCATAGGTCAGTTTTTATTCTACTACTACTATTACTTCATTGTTAGACAAGCTATAGTCATTTTCAATGCAGAGGTTGCAAATGAGTGAGACAGCTCTGTAATTCAGGGCCACGTACTTAGAGTATAAAGAGAGGCACCCAAAAAGAGCAAGGAAACTAGAAGCTGAGCCAATTTCACTCCCACAGCTGCTAAAGGTCACCGGAGCAACTGCTGAAAGGTACGTGATCTTCCTCTTAGAAGAAAGAAAGGTGGAGGACACCAACAAAAAAAAAGAGCATTTGACATATGACAGCTGACAGAAATCTGTGAGTAACAGCAATATTCAAGGTGAAGAGAGCTTCTGTGAGATTGCCCAGTTCAATTCTTTACAATATTTATCAAAGAAAAAAAAAAAAAAAAAAAGGGGGGGGGGGGGCATATATATATAAAATTACATACCAGTGAAGATGTCACTGCAAAAACACAGCAGAAAAGGCATATAACTGATAAGTGGCCAACATATGTTATATACTGTATAATTTTTGAGAACATTTTTAAGGACATTGAGGAAAAATTTAGGAAATTTTTGGAGCGGAAGACTTGTGTGCAAAAATGCAAATGAATCAACAAATTAAAATTATTAAAGGATTTTGACATTGTTGAGATAATTGCAAACATCTAGATTTGATTATCACAGTGCAGTGTACACTGGAGTGTACCATGTAGTGTACCTCTTGAATACAAAAAAGAATTTTCTGCTTAAATCTCTCACTATACAATATCTATACAGATTTTGATAGTGACAAAGAAAGTCCCGGTTCCAGTCAAATAAGGTGTCCCAGTCTGGGGGGTCCTAGACCCTGTTCCCGTAGGATCCAGCGCAAATTGGACCACATGCCTGGCTGGGTGTACACATCCTGTTTACACAGTTTCCAGGGTTTATTTCAGCCATGACCTTTGTGCCAGGAGTCCCCGGGGTTCACAAGGTCTAACTCTGAGGTCGACTCCACAGCAATGAGGAAAGACAGCTGAATAGGTCTGAGTGTACAGTCTGCATGTGCAAGGCAGTGATGGCGTTGCACATGCACATCACAGAGTAATTGTTGTGCATGTGCATGTATGTGTGTGCGTGGGTGGATATTACTCATATTGTGGGGACCTAAATTTGTTTACCCAGTAGCACTGTGGGGACATACCTTACTTACAGGAAATAGCACAAGTCTTCATGTAAATTATTCAATTTTTGGAGTTGTCCTGACACTAAAATATACAAATAAGTCAATGTAGATGAATCCTGTGTGTGTGCATGCGCGTGTGTGCGTGCGTGCATGCATGCATGCGTGCGTATGTGCGCACAAATGTTGAAAAAGATATCAAAGGTCCTCTTCACAGCCTCGCAGCTGCATAAATATCCATCAGGTAATGTTCCAAACAGAAAGCCATTCTTCTCTTTCAACTGTGCAGGGAACAAACAAAAACAGACAAAATACAACAAAGTCCCTGCTGACCATGTGAGCAGCCCTGGGTCTTACTGCGGAGGAGACATAGTGACGAGCTCTGATGTTTATGCCCTGACCTGAAGAAAAATGCATCTTCAGTGTGTTTGCTCCATTACTCTCATGTACAGATGGTGCTTTCCAAAGAGCAAAGGGGTTGTTTGTTTTCCTTATGTAAAAATGATGAAAACATGCACTTAAACAAGACAGCAAAATCCATGTAAACTAAACTTAAGAGTAGAAAAGGGGGGTGGGGGGGGTGGAGCCACAATTAGATTTAAAATTGAAGTTGGGGGGGCATCTTAGTATGAGATTTGCAGTCACTGCATGGAAAAAAAAAATCAGTATTTATGGATTATGTTACTATAGCAGAAACTTCAAAAGTAGCCATTTTTCAAGGAATAGTTTGTTTCTGATGAGCTGAGTTTCATTTCATTTTCAGGACAAATAAACAAATAAGATGTGCCATGTTTATCAGTTAGCTTTAGGGCTACAGGTAGATGGACTGCGTTAATGTCAGACCACTAGTTTCCAGTTCACTGTTTTCTAATCAAATTCTTAGCAATCAAGCAGCAAAATCACTAATTAGCATATACTAAAGCCACATGAAAGAGTTTAAGTACATGGGAAAAGTACACACGGGTACATTCTCAGCATATACAAGTGTATGCATGCAGCACTTGTGGAGATAAGACCACATATACATATATATATATATATATATACACACACCATGGACTTTCATTATGACAATAAGCTATATGCTACTTGCTTTTTTACAGCATGACATCCTGAAATATTTTCCGTTATGCTTTTGTGTGTGTTTGTGAGTGTGTGTGTGTGTGTGTGTGTGTTTTTTTATGTCTGTATGTGTATGTTTTTTAAGTGAAGGGAGGATACAGCTGAGCATGTCTTATCTTAGATCACAGCAAACGTGTGAAACCCCAACTCTGCGGAACTCCTCTCAATCCCAGAGCCACAGGGTTTCAGTTTGCGGTGGCAGCTGAGGCCCTGTCTCTCCTCTCGCTGTCTGTCTGTCTGTCTGTCTCTCTCGCTCTCTCTCTCTCTCACTCTCTGTTCTTTTCTGTCTCTAAAAAGAGTGACATCGACAGACAGCAAAATTGCAGATAGCAGCAGAAAGGTGTGGAGGCTGAGACTGACAGTCAGATGCAGTCAGAAATAGGCAGTGACTTCTCAGAAGAGGCTCTTGGTAGTTGCAGTATGACTGGAAGCCATGAGAATCAGCAGCTACGCTTCTTGCTCATGTTATATCCAGTAAAATGTAAATCGGTAAACAGAAAGAGCGGAATATGAAGAGTCTGTTAGCTACACCTGCAATATTCTCTGAAAATTTGTGTCAACATTCTTACTTGTGGTTTGTTTTGTTTGAGTCTCACCTAACTGACAGATGGAGGGATAACCTGCTCTTCAAAGTTACACTCTGCAATTATAAACTGTGGTTCTCTCTATTTTGTTTTATTTTTAGCAAGACCAATGCCAGAACCCACTTATTGTGATGCATGGGCTACGAGCCACTTCTTTTAATGCTACTTTTATAGAAGTTTTTTTCTTTCATAAATAACCCTGACTCACTGTATACACTAGAACATGAAACTAACACCTTTATCAAAAGCATCTGCTTATATTGTTGTCATAGATGAGTCAAAGCCATATAGTGTACGACCCTTCTATCAGTGTGCTATTGTAAATAGTGCACATTGAGCAGAAAATGTGTTAACACTGGAGATAGTGCCCAGCAAACAATTTACTCATTTGTGAGGTAATACTTGCTAAAAACTGCCCATCTCTTTTAAAAAATGACTGACCCCTTAATATAGGTGAAGGTACGCACACTTCACTATGCAGTAACAACAGTTAGGGCCTCACTTTGGTCTCAAACTGTTTCATTTCTTGTATCATTTCATTTTGTGGATAACACAAAATGAAGCAATCCTTGACATTCAGCTCCATGGCAACATGACTGCATCAGTAATTCCTTCAGGTTTTCTTCAGGTACACCACAAAAATTGCTCATCCCAAATTTGGAACCATGGCATGTGAGAGGGGCTGCTGCTGAAAATTCACAGATTTACAGATTGAATCCACACACACAATAGTCTTACCACACTTTCTTCCCATGGAAATTACCTCTACGTGATGCTAAGTAACATTTGGTTTTAAAACCTTTAGGAAGCGGAGCTGGCTTTCAAAAGTAATTGCACTGGATCTGGTGGAAAATAGGCAAAGGTGATCTGTTGGATTCAAAAATGGTCGCACAAGATGTGTTGGGTACCTAAATTCAATTCAATAAGGTAGAAATCATATATATATATATATATATATATATATATATATATATATATATATATATATATATATATATATATATATTTGTCACTAGTGTTGCTTCTGTGCTGTGATGAATTCTGAAACTTTACTAAAACGTTTAACTGAAACAAACAAACCACTCCTCTGCAGGTGATCCATTAACTCTTTTACAACTACTCTTTCAAAAAATTTTGAGATCAAAGGAAGGTTGGAGATTGTCCTATACTTAGCTAAGACAGCTGGGTCAAGTGATGGATTTTTAAGTAATTTTTTAATTTACTGTCACCTTAAAGGCCGGTGGTACTTATCCCATTTATAGAGATAGATCGATCGTATTTAAGATCAAATCATTAATTAATGCTAGGATTCTTTGAGCAGTCTTGTGGGAATGGGGTCTGATAGACATATTGATGGTTTGGAGGAAGTAATTAGTGAAGTTAACTCAAAGATCAATCATAGAGAAAGAGTCTAAATAAATATCAGTAGTACTAAAAGTGACTTTATGTAATGATACATCTCTAATGGTTAAAATGTATTTGTGAAAATATTCATGAAGTCATTGCTAGTTAAAGTTAAAGGAAAACTTGGCTCAACAGAGCTCTGACTCTTTGTCAGCCTGGCTCCAGTGCTGAAGAGAAACCTGGGGTTATATCTTCTTCAATCTGTGATGAATAGTAAGATGTCCTAGCTTTACAGAGGGCTTTTTTTAAAAATAGAGCAACAAACTGCCTTTTCCAGCTAAATGAAGATGTTCTATATTAGTGAGATACCATTTCCTCTCCAGCTTAAGGGTTATCTGCTTTAAGTTTAGGTTTAGGTAGCTGCTCTGCACTGTGTTGCCACATGGCATTGAAGTTAACAGTGGAGGAATCATATCCTTGAACTTAGTTACAGCACTTTCAGAAAGACTTCTACTGGAATGAAATTTATTCCCCACTGCCATTATTGTAAATTTAAATATTACTAAACAAATGATCAGACAAGAGGGCTTTCACCAAATACTGTTACATGTTCAGTTTCTGTGCCATGTTAGAACAATATCTAGGAGATCTTCATGTTTTTGTCCCAAATTCTGAGTCTGCAAATGGCAGAAACTGACAATTATTAGACAAAGCTAAATGTTCCAGTCTTCAGCAGACAGATTTGGTGCTCTTGGCTGAAGCTGAACCTGTTGTTGTGACGTGCATTCCGAGATGCTTTTCTGATCACCACAGTAAGAGTCACAGTAGCCATTCTCTTGTCACCTCCCCTATGAACTGGGTGTTTCCAAAATCTGTTCATCCTCATTGGAGGTTTTTGTTTTTTTGCACCATGTTGAGTAAAGTGAGATTGTTATAGTGAAGCTCCCAAGAGCACAATAATTTCCGAAATACATTTCCAAACCAGCTCAAACCAACCAGCAATCTTGCCTTTGAAGCTCCTGACTTGTATTTGTTTTCACAAAAGAATATCCAGCAATTTTAGGAGAATCAGGTTCGAGTACTTTTTAGAGTAGTTGTGTAAATACAGCAGAACAGATGCCTTTGTACTTAAGAAGTACGTGTGCTACTGAAAATGCTCTGTATGTTTCAGGAGAGGGAGCTTCCTGGAGCAGGCAAAACATGACATCCACTTTCTAGTGATAAATGCACCAGACTATTACCTGGTCTGTTCCCACCTTGTGACTGCAATCCAACCTCACACGGACTTTGTACTAGGAAACTGGCAGGTTTAGGAGTGGCTTATATCTGGCCTGATTGAGTCAGATATTTGCATGCTCATATGCACCTCTGTTGGGTGAGTCCTAGAAACATTCATGGCTGTGTGTGTGAAAACAGGTTATGTACTGCACTGCTGCCAGATGGTTGGCTGGTTACACGAATGTACAGGTGTACAGTGGTTACAAATAAAGTTTGCAGTGACTTTATTGGTTACTCATTTCTTAAGAATTGCAGACAGCTTTGTGCTATGTTGAAATTCCACTCAGTGTCGGTAAAGTTTTGAATGCTTGAGAATAATTGTGGTTGCTGGTTCCTAAAACAGGCTGAACAATAAGTGAGAGAGGTTGGGCTTGTCTTATTACTATGAAGCTAAAAAGCTATGTAGGCTACTATGAAGCTTACAAAATAGTTTATTTCATATTTAAAAAAATTTTAAATCCATGTATCCTTGTGGTTTCAGGACAATGCTCAGACGTTAGCTACTGATGACCTAATCAGCGAATGATCTCTTATTGACAATCAGTTTTCAAAAGTCTTATCAAACTATGCTGGCCCTGCATTCACCCCAGGCCATGGACAAAGGGGAGATGTGTTTGCTTTTACTCAGAGGGACACTAAGTAGAAGGCTTTTATTACCAGAATCATATCTGCAGAAAGAGGAAGTGATGCCAAGAATTAGAAAAGATCAAGGGACACATTTTTAGTCCTTAGTCACTATCAAACCAAGGTGCAAACAACACAAAGCACTAAAAAGCAAAAAACTGTGGTTTAACTGGAATTACTGGCTAGAAATCAGAGATAAAAGTCAAAATGCATGTATAAATATGAGTTAACCCAATTTCATTTAAATCATTTTGACTCATTAAGTTCATCCTAGCGTCTGAAAATAAACAACAGAAGCTGCCACCATGCTATGTTGCAACGTTTCACAGCATGTATGTTGTGTTATTGGTGCTTTGACTGACAACAGGTTTGTCCTTTCATCTTCCTTTCCTCTTTCAGCTTTTTCTTAATGCTCCAAGTCAAGCTCAGTTCTCAGCCTCACTGTTTACATAAGCAGGAAGCTGCTTCAAAACACCTTTTGTTGTTAGAACATGTGTCAAGAAGAAGGCTGCACATGAGGCAAGACTCCTTCTCCAGTCTGTCACCGCACTTCCATATTCTGTCTCATCTTGAGTTGGGCGGTACTCACAGATGTGGAGAAAATTTCCGTAGGCTCTCTCACTGAGCCATTTCCGCACTTCAGCTGCCTTCCAGCTACATACTCAGACCCTTGGTTCCACCGTCTTCAACAGTGAACAGTGAAAAATGAAGCCAAAGCAAAGTCTGAAAAATTAGTTTCTCAACTGGCCACTTGAGACTGGCTTCAAAAGCAAGTCAATCTCATTTCTACTGCCTTACAGTAGAAATAAACATAATTACTGCCTGGTATTATGCTTCTGTTATGTTTATATCTATAGAGACCAAAACTAACAACTGCAGGAGTTAATTTTTAACAACTTAATTTACACATAATTAACTTTAACTGACGGATGGATGGCAACACAGCACTGCTACCTATTTCACTAGTCTACTAGCAATACTTATTAAGTCTGTGTAATTCCCCCATACTGTTCATTTATGTAGCTGGCTAAACAAGCTCGCTAGACAGCTCCAGCTGTGCTCCAGTCTCTCGTTTACACATGGTCAGTACTCGGAGGTGCCACTTACACCAGGCAACTGCTTGGGGCCCCAGGTCAGTGGGGAGCCCCTGAGATCTGACAAGCTTTAAACTGTAGCAGTGGCGATGTGCAAAGTTTGTAGTGACAGTAGTAGAGACCTGACCTCGCTAAGGGGGGGCACCTGAAGAGGAGTTATTCTTCAGGGAGTTAAAAAAAGAACAAAGAAACCAGAGGACGAGGAAGAGGGGGGGGGGGGGGCGCAAGGCCATGGTGAGTTGGAGGCTTAACTGTGGGGAAGAAATGCTTGAATAACTAAGTTTCACTAGCATCACATTGGTTTACTATGATGTTTAATGTTAGTTAACTTAGATAGCAGAGCAGGCTAGTGTGCTGGCTGCACATGGCCAAGTTGAGTGTACAGTCAGAACACCGGCAGTCGACTTGTTAGCTTAGCTAGCAGGCTAACAGTACACAGAAGCTAATGGTTACAATATGAACACTTCATAACAAGTCAGCTTGATCTTGGGTATTGTTACCTAAATGAACATACCCTTTGTCATTTTGAAAGTAATTAAAGTATTATTTATAACATAATGGTGATGAACGCTGGGTGAATTTTTGCCTAGAGCCCCAACAGACTCTAGAATCGCCACTGTCACTACTTCTGGCTCTTCCCAGTGGGTGACATCACAGTGGCTGTGTCAGTCTTTTACATACAGTACGTATATGGATCGCTTCAGTTTCCAGGTTAACCAAATGCCAAAATGCTGTTGGTACCTAAAAACTCCATGTGGAATTTAGTCTTTTGCATGTTATTACAAAATAATTACCAAAAGAATGCTGCCCAGTTAATACAATAAATAGACTGGTATTTATAAAGTGCTTTTCTACTCATACTCAAGGCACTTTTACACCATAACCCACATTTAACCATTTACACAAAAAGATAGAGCGCTTTATTCTATGCACTTTAGGAGTTTTTGATCACACACACTCACATGAATTGTGATGAACTGGGAGCAGTTTGGGTTTCAGCATACTGCCAAAGGATGCTTCAGCATGTTTACTGAGAAACCAGGAATCAAACCAAAGACCTTCTGAGAGTAGAAAACCTCCTGAGCTATAGTTCTGCTATTGTAGGGTTGTCTACCTCTCAGAGAACAGAAATAGTTCTCTGAGATAACTATTGCCAATTGTCAACTGCATAAGCTCTTGATACAGGGTAAGGTGATATTTTACCCAAGAAATTCCAAGCTTCTCTCCCTTTTCATATGCCACGCATATCAAGTTACATCATGAAACAGATCTCACATGAAATATTAAACTCAATTGCAGATTTCAGAAATCTTATTAAATGATTTAGTAATGAATACTCACGGAGACAATGTGATGTACTCATTTTGTTATTTATTTATTACCTAAAAAAAGAAAATGTTCTATCACAAGTCACACTGAAATGTATTGCTTAAGAAAAAAAATATATTCATATATTTTTTTCTTTTTTTCCATTTTTTTCTTTTTCAGAAACACATTTTGTGTCCATTATATTCCACCAAAAAAAATAAAATAAAATAAAATAAAAAATAAAAAAACAAACACACCCACCCACCCCCACCCCTGGACATAAACATCAGCTGCTGTCATGTCCCAACAACCTTCTCCACTGCTTTTTTTTGTTTGTTTGTTTTGTTTTTTTTGTTTTTTGAAAATGCACAAAGAAATACATAATTCACAGTTACCATTTTGGTTTTATAAATTAATACAGTCACACATGTGCTACACCGGTCTAGAGCTAGAACATTGTAAATTGTATTCTTGAATCCTGTTATTTTCAATAGTTGGCTACAAGAAAGAACAGGCAACTTAAATGACATGATCAGAATTCCACCGACATACTGTTTTTAATCCTCTCTGTAATGCTTTTGTCATATTTTTTTTTGTTTTGTTTCATCTTTTTGAGTTTCACACAGAAGTGAGGCACACACAGAGTATAGTTCATACATATACAAAAAAAAGAAAAGAAAAAGAACATTTGGGAGGGGCAGGGGTTCAACTGTCCTTTAAAAAAATGATGGGTCCAAGGAAACAGGAAGTGCATGTAGTCTGGAGTCCTCATAGGACCTTTCTTATTCCAAATCGGGGCTGTTTCTTGTCATCTATGTTCTGTGGTGTAAACTTACTCAGATACAAAGTTACATAGATTTATAGCTTTTTGCAGCTTATTGGGGTGGGGGTGGGGTGGGAGGGTGGTACTGAGTTAAGAGGGATGTGAAGTTAATAACAGAGACCAACAAGCATGGCAACACAATGAAATGGGACAAAGACCATATTTGAGGAACAAGACCTACTTTTCAAAGGTATTTGTTCACCCAAACAAGCTTTACCCCTAAAATCTACAACTCTCATTGCTCCAAAATACTACAGTCATGTGTATCAACCAACCAAAAAAAAAGAAGAAAAAAAAAAAAATAGAACAAGCTCAAATCTGACACTGACACTGCAGGGGCAACATTTTAAGGCACAGAAGCCTTGACATAATAGAGACTCCACCAGCTAAAAGCACTAAACGACAGATGCCCAGTGTCCTTTATGACAAAAATGGTGCCTTTATGACAACAAGTCCAACATCGATATGCACAGAAAGTTTAAAAAACAAAGAAAACACTCCCACCCCCATTTGTCCCCAAGTGTCTCATTTTTTTTAGTGAAAGGTAAGGCCACTTAAAAAAAAGATGAGGTTCACCAAAAAGGTAATCTCTCACTGCAATCTCTGGGAGTGCAATCATGGTTGGGTGGTCAATCAGACAGACAGATAAAAGAGACAGACCAAATGCTTCTCTTGGGTAGGTTTGATAAGACAGTACTGTTAATCCACCGGTCTGTTGGTTCCCTGTGAGAATGCGTCCACACAAGCCTCTACTGGTGTTCAGGCTGGGAGGAGGGGAAGTGGTTTAACAGTTTGCAAGCTGTTTGGGTCCTTGAGAGTCACGGGGGATAAGAACCAGCGCTTAGGGAGTCGAGAGAGAGTCAGTTGCTCTTTGCTCATCATCACGTCATCATCTTCACTGCGCACAACAGGAATGTTCAGTGCCGAGCAACAAAGCGAGCCCACACTTAACTTCATCTGTTTTGGTTTTGTGTCGTAATACTTTAGCAGGACACGGTTGTTCTAACATTGAAAAATGAAAAGTTACAAAAGAACCTAGCCAACAAAAGCAGCATTGTTTATTTTCTTCACAAATTCATGCATGTTGTTAACCTTCATTTCCACAGCACCAAATTTTTTTTTTTTTAATTCCATCAATAGAAAAAAGATCAGTGTAATTACACACTTCTGCATGCAAAGAAAAGTCCCTTTTCCCTCCCTGCTTTTTTTTTTTTTCATTTTAAGTCCCCGTGTGTAGCAGCAAAACTGTGAAAGGCCTAACCTGATATGTCAATGGATGCACTGGTGGAGGCACTAGATAATGATGCTGGATAAAGATCCCATTTCTTTTCCCTCTTGGCCAGGAAAAAAAAAAGTCATCATTATGAGAACTTGTGATAAAAGGTACACATCAACTGGACATAAAACTGGGAACCAATTTGCTGTTTTATACGGTTATGTTGCAAAGTAGTGACTCATGCGCTCACTGCAGCTGATCTTCATGAATTTGAGAAAGTATGGGGTTGTTTGGGAGAAGACAACCGGACAAAAACATAAGATATTCTAAATCAATTTACAACAAACCTACACACACACCCTTACAAGCATCTGCCAGTTGTCACATTTATGTACACAAACTCTAAATCCCTCAGTCCTTTCAGGTTTGTATCACACGATGTTGGCTGCATGAAAATGATCTTTCTGTAACTTTTGTTGTGGCTAGACAAAAAAAAAAAAAAGAAGATTTTTATGAATGAGCTAATGAATGATTGAACGGATGCACATATTTGTTGGTAGTCAATGATTTGACTAAAGCCACAGAGGGCTGCTGTTTTTTGAAAACAGCAGATAGGAAGAGAAATAAAAATAGATTTTTTTTTTCCATATACATTTTAAAGATTTTAAAATCCTCTAAAGCACTTTCTGTTAATATTCATTTATTTTGTTTATTTATTAATCATTCCTATCAATACCCTATGTCACTGAGGTTGATATCAGTACTTCCATATTAATTATTTATTCTGTTTCAGGCCCCATCTCCTCCTCCTTGCACATTTTGACCAGCTGTTATAAATCAAGAATATGTGCAAATCAACAACTACTTTGAACTGTTATATGAAAACCTGAATGCTTTGTGAACAATGCTACATATTTTTTGTTTATAAAATATAATATGTTTAAAAGTGGAAAAAAGAAAAAGTTTAACCACCCCATAACAGGTAAAAACTGGACTCTTGTTGATGAGTTTTGAGATCAATTAGAATGCCCACTGAAATAATCCATAGTCCGGCAGCTCTGCCTTTCTTCTGATTAGGATACACTGAAGCCTCTGGTGCTCCCGTCCTGTTATGTCCAGTGTGGATCTCTTCATTTCTGCCCAGAGTGCACTTAAAAAAAAAAAAAAAAAAAAAACCAAAAATACCACCACCACCACCCACTGAATTCTGCTATACTCAAGTACAGGTATGGTCTCTGTACTCATACCCTTAAAAAGTCTTGCACACTTTTAAGTCCAGTAGTTGCCTGTCCAAATCCAAGCATCACATGAAAGTTCTTTTGCTAAAGTTGCTGTTTTTTCACAAGGTCAGCCATGAAGGGCAGAATGGGATTAAAGTCTGCAGGGAGCCTGTTTTCATGTGACACATGACTGTCACAAGGACAACTTCGATTTCCTCTCTGCAGTTACATGTCACCTCCTGCAAACCCACTCCCTCAAAATTATCTCTAAAGAAATCCCAAGCAATGCTTTGAATGCATATGTGGGACCAGATAATTCAGGCCATGACAAACTCAGACTTCAAGTCAGCCTTTACATCAGGCTTCCACACTGAATCGTCAAAGTCCAGGTCCAGGGAGCCCTCGCTGGACATGCTGCTGTTGCTATTGCTGCGTCCGGCCTTGCGGTTAGGCAGCCACTGATAAGGAGCCCGTTGGTCCCGCCTGGCCTTCCTGCGCAGACGCTTCTGCTGCATCAAGAGCTGCAGACGTTCCACCTTACACCGGGTTGCACGGTTCTCGGTCTGACGCATGCGATCACCTGGACACAGGAAGGAAGAGTGGAAAGATGGTCAGGTATATCTCTTTAGATAGCAAATGATCGACAGTTATTTCTATTAACAGGTATGAGGGGGGTGTTGATGTGTGTGCCTGTGTAGCTGATGATAATACTAGGACATGCCAGGTTCTTAACCTTGGCTCTGACACACACACACACACACACACACACACACACACACACACACACACACACACACACACACACACACACACACACACACACCATTCACACAATGCAACACTGGAATCTGTTGGTTAACCTCCCCCACTGAGCATAATTAGCCTCCACAGTGTTATTTCATCCCCTTATCACTGAATGGGGAGACCTTCTCAGGGCTGAAACTCCTAATAGGGTCAAAAAGACGCAAGCACAACACAGAGATGATACTTTCTGATAGCTGCCTATGATATTTACAAACATAATTACCCATGGCATGCTTCAGTGACTAGATGTGCTCCTAAGTGCATTTCTAGCTGTTGATGTGCCTATCGGAGAGTCCAGTCTCAAGGGAGCGGCCTTGCATTGCACCGTGAATGCTTTCCTACACTGGCCAAGTCGAGCCTAATTCCATTTATACGTATATTCAGGGGCTTGGAAGGAGGGGAAAGCAACCGCAATCTATTAGCTAGCTCCATTAGTATCTGTCTGGGAATTAAATAATTAAATAACGGGCTAGAATGTCAATAAAGTGGAGCACAGCGGCCATCTCTGTGTCTGCTGCTCGCACCGCAACACACACAAATGCACAGAAACGCTCAAATCCGCATTCGGGTACATCATGTATTCACACAAACACACATACACAACGTGTATACTCATGCACTAAACTACACAGGGCCTCACACAAGTCACAGGTGCACACACGCATAAACAGACACGCACACAGCAACAGCAGCAACAGCCGCAGTAGCTTTTAACGTGGATCGATGGCAAATTAAAAAGACCTATTGATTAAACCTTAGCTCTAGTGCAGCCATCCATCTCGGGCCCAGGACAACGCTATTGGCTTTCAATAGAAAATGCAAGCGAATGGAAATTGTAAGCAGAAAGCGAGAGAGCGAGAGAGAGAGAGGGGCAAAGATTGCCCCCCCCTTCTATTTTTTCTTTATTATGGCTTTAGCTACGTATGCTCTACTCATTGACCTCACCACCCCCCCCCCCCCCCCCCCCCCCCCCCCAAAAAAAAATCTATTCTACCCCTTCACCCTTTACACACACTGAAAACCCCCCTTCTCCCCCTCCCTCGTCCAGTTGCCCCATGCCTCCCTAGAGATAGCTAGGTGGGGCAGTGTGAAGAAGGGAAAGGAGGAGGGGACAGGCGGGTGATTGGTTTTGTGTGTGTGTGTGTGTGTGTGGGGGGAGGGGGGTTAAGGAATTCCTATCCCAGGGGCAAGGGGGATAGAGAAAAGGACAGAGGAAAAAGCATGGAGGGTAAAGGATCAGCCGTAGGTGTCAGTTTTCCAAATCGATTGTGCACCCCCTCCCCCCACAGGAATGAATTCCGGACTCTGTGTGGGCTTAATTTACCTCTTTCCCTCATTTGCTTATCGGATCGAGCAGCGCAGAGCCTTTACTCCAGCAATAAATATTCACCACTCTCTAGCAGTGCATACTAAAGGAAACTGCCGCCAAGCAGCCTCAATGGTGCTTTTTGGAGAACAGAAAGGATGTGAATAGTGGCTCAGAGTTAACTGAAACACGCACGTCTTCACTCAGCCACACACACAGACTTGGGTTTTTCCACTTCCTGTCAATATGTTCTGTCCTGATATAAATGTATGTGTGCATCCAGATGCTGTGTACACTATGTGTGAGGGCAGCGTGTCATCTCTAGAGAACAGGGGCTATGCCACGGGTGGGGGGGTTCTCCTACATTAGAGCTATTGTTCTGCTGCCTCAGCTCCATGTGACATCCATATACTCTGCCTCAAGGCTTTGTTCCCCCTCTGGTCCCTCCTCTTCCCCTTATTCCCCTGCTCTGACTAGCCAAAAGTGAAACCGCCCCTCAGCTTTGTCAAAATATGGCCGTACACAATGAAATGGCAGAAAGCCAACACATGCCCACATAGAAAATCTGTTTGTCTGGAGTGTCTGAGTTATTTCACTAAGGTAGTCCCTCAGTCATGATTTTGTTTTCTAAAGGGGTAATTTACCAAAATGGCTCAACAATATGAAAGAACAAACACACACACACACATGCGCACACACACAAACAGAGTAAAGGGCAGTTTGGTGGTGAAGCAGGAGGTCTTGGCCTTTGGCTTGGCAAGAGCTCTGGGAATGTGCTTGGAGCTACACCAATCGTGTGTGTCTTTGTGTGTGTGTGTGTCTTTGTGTGTGAGTGTGTGTAGCCATTCATCAGCGTCACTACCGGAGCCCTGGGCGGCTGGGCCGGACACAGCTGGCCGCAGGGATCTCCAGACTATGTTTATGACACTAGGGCTATTATTAGGGTTGGCTAAGAAGGACAGACTATACACACACATACACAAAGGCTGGCCTGGAGCCTCGCTGCAAAGACTAGAGCTTGACGTGAACACAATAACCTTGGAGAACCCAGAGAGGTGACTAAAAGACATAAGGAATGAATGCGAGAGCACAGAGAATCCATGCTCATATACAGCCCACTGTGGCACAGAAAAGACAGATGAGGAAGGAACTGCATCTTTTCTTAGACACAGTGGAAGATTTCAAACAGAAGATAGGTCAAGGGTACCCACAGGAAGGAAACACCAGTCTTCTTTTTCCTCCTCTCTGTTTTTAACCACTCCCCTGCCTGCCTTTTACACCAAAACTCAACCTGAAGCAGCACATTTCTCTCTCCCCGAACTCTCCTCTCCAAAGACTTTGACATAAGCCTTGTAGTAAATACAGTGGGCACTGCAGAGAAAGCCAGAAAAAAAAAGAGACAGACAGACAGAGAGATAGAGAAAGAAGGGGTGATCTATGAATAATCGATGCGTCAGTCAGTTTTCCTTGCCTTTGAGCCCAGCCCAGCAACACAGCAAGGACTGAGATGGGGAGCAAACAGGAGGGAGGGTGGGAGGAGTAGGTGGGTGGAGGAGGAGGAGAGGCAGAGGATGGAGGAAGAGAAAAAGGGAGGAGGGCTGCAGTGTGCAGGACGGAGAGGGAGATTAAAGGAGCTTCTCTTTTTATTGATTGTATAAAGATTGGCCTTCATTTGCAGTTGTCTTATTGCTGTTGTTTGTTTGTTTGTCTTGATAAGTCTTGTGATCTTGCAGAGAGAACATTGTGTTTGCTCAGCATCTAGGGAACCAGGGGAAAGAGGGAGGGGTGGACGGACACAGAAAGAAAGAGGAGGGAGACAAAGAGGGAAAAAAAAAAAATCACATTGCAGCAAAATCACTCTTTCTTATAGTATCACTCTCTGCTTGCTTGAAGCCCCTCTTCACTATAAGTGGAAATAATAATGGTGCATTTAATATGCAAAAAAACTGTAACAATCTTGAGTCAAAAAGTCCATTTGTTATTACAGTATTATTGTATGGAAATAATCAAGCTAATATGTTATTAATTTGCTACTTTGTAACTATTGAACATGAGTTGTGTTGTACCTTTTCTTAGAAGAAGGTGAAAAATTTATGGTTCTAACACATGAATTCAGATGAAATACTCTCTAGGGCAAAGTTCAGCCATAGAACTAACCTCTCTGGAAATAAATAACCCACCCAGCTCTACTCACTAGAAAGCAAAATTAAACCAATCAGACAAGATTCTTAAGCAACCAATCAAAGTGAAGCTAATATGAGCACTTTGACAGCCACTGAAAGGGCATTGACAGCCCTGCAGGGACACAAGCTCTTCAATGACTTTTAGACTTCATTTGCATTCTCTCTCTCTCTCTCTCGCTCTCCTTGTCGACAATGAAAGGGCACCTGATGTGCTTGGCTGCCTTTGCTAGATAGCTCTGTGCTGCGCTGCATCGACGGGGCATTTGTTGAGTTAG
This sequence comes from Archocentrus centrarchus, assembly GCF_007364275.1. NCBI lineage: Eukaryota > Metazoa > Chordata > Actinopteri > Cichliformes > Cichlidae > Archocentrus > Archocentrus centrarchus. Next base: position 25,317,731 of record NC_044349.1, on the reverse strand, counting down.
TGGTGCACGTGTGTCCGGGCAAATGTCTGTGTGTGACGAGAGGAGTAAAGCCTGCCAGTGGATAATGTGCCATGCCTCGGCTAAGCAGGTCAGGGTTTAAATACAGGACGCAATGAGGTTAAGGGCAAAGGCTCCTTCTATGCGTCTCTCTCATTCTCTGCCATCCTCCCTCTTCCTTTGGCTTGTGCAGTCCCAGCCTGCACAAAGCTAACATGACCTGACATGTCAAATCGAAAGGGGTTAGGAGGTGGTGAAGGGATGCGGAAAAGACACGAAAGGAAGGGGGGGTTCAGAGAAGCTTCCAGAGCTCACTTTGCCCCCGCTTCGCCCCTCTCTCTGTGCTTGTGTTGAACTAAGCCAGCTGCAGTGGGAGTGAGACTAAAAGGCAGCCCTATAATCCCATAGCCCTCCCCTCTTCTGTCCCACAATGGTTCAGGCTGGTGCCCTGTATACTGCCCCTGTCCCCCACACAATGCGTTAGACTGGGCAGGGGGCTAGTGGGCTGGAGGGGGATGCTGGGGAGGTCCGGCCAACTCAGCAAAGGAATTTAGCTAACAATCAACCTGCCAGGCCATCCTAAAACCCTCCTGTTCAAATTCACCATGAGTCCTGGGTTGACAAATCCCTACAACTCAGCACGTACGGCATAACCATGAAATCAAGCTAGTCGCCAGAGCCTTTAACCAGGCAATTTGGGATAGAGTGTGTGTGCACACGCACATTTTCCACCTTCCTATTTACATTTGTCTTCTCCACCTCACGCATGAACTTGCAGTAGGAAGGGTAAAGGCTCTCAGGAGATGGGGAAGCTATGTGACATTTTCAAGAGGCTGCCTCAACCTGAGTTTGACTGCGCACACATATTCAGGCAGCTGGGAAGTGCGGGTTTTTGTCCTGTAGCTGAATGAAGGCAGGTTTCTGTGAAGCAGAGTTAAGCTGTGGTGTTAAGTCCAGTAAGTCTTCCATCAGGTGTCGGCTGATAAGACTGCCTGAGAGCGCTTAGTCACCGGTGTCCTTAGAACACCAAGTGGAACAGGATACAAACAGGCACACAGCCTCACACAAACACACCAGGACATTCATTGTCTTACTGTGCTTAACTGGGCTTAGTTGGACAGGTTACCCATTGGCATTCTGGAAGTGCGTATTGTGAGCAGGAAGTTAGTTTGTGTCAGTCAAAACGGAAAACGGCCGTAGAGGGGTTATTCTTTCACCCTTTGACTTTGGTTAATGAGTGGACAGTTGGTAGACTGACAGGATATAAACACCCATATGATGAATGAATGAATGGAGGCTTAGTGTTGTAGTTTTAACAACCCCCGTCTTCCGCGTCCTCCTCCTCCTCTCTCTGGCCTTGAGTTCACAAAGCAAATTCTTTTCAGAGCTGCATTTTGGAATAAATCTATTTAAAGGCCAAATGAACACAGACAATGTATTGATGCACAACACAGACATGGAAAAAGAAGGGGGTGATTAGGAGGATGACAGAGAGATGGATTTCACAGACTGTTTTTGGATAGCAAATTGGGGTTTGGGGGGGGGCAGTGGCATGGGCTGTTGAGTGCAGATGAGGAGAAAAGACAAGAGTGGGAGAAGAAGGGAAGGGTGGGGTGAGCATGTAGGTGGGGGGCAGTGAAGGAAAGGTCGTTCCTGAGTTAGGAAAATAAGGCTGTGTTATTCCAACTGTTCAGTGAACACTTTTAAGGGCACTCAGGGTGATGCGGTGGAATACTGGACATCCCCAGCGAGTCTGTGTTTAGAAGCTACAACTGAAATACTTCATTCTGCTTGCAACAAAAGGTCATAAAACAAGGAACAAAGCCAGAATACAACAATAGAAATGGACACTCTCGCTTTTTCAAACAGGAGAAAACATTAAACATTAATTGCTGATTTCTAGGATCCTCCCCAGAAGACTATTCTACAACTGCTGGTAAATTCTGTGAAAATGTAGCAGTCCACTAAAGACTAGCTTGAGATAAGGAGGCAGCAGAGGACAATGTTGTTTTTCTCTGCCGACTCACTCCAAGCTTACAATGCTGACTGGATGTTATCAGCTCTGGACATCTGTTTGACACACAACATCCTGTGTCGCTGTAAGGAAAGGAGGTTTTAAAACATCCCAGCCCAGTCCCTAAATGGCATCATCTGAACACCAGCACCTGCCTCGGCCAAACACTCAAGCAGGGGTACGTGGAGGTTTGCACATGCCCAGGCTGCAGCCTTTATTTAAGAGGTAGGTTAAATCACCCAAAACCTCTTCTAATATAAACATAGCCCAGCCCAGGCTTGAAGGGGTAAACCTATCTCCACAGCTCACAAAAACAAAGCCACCTCCATTGCCTGACAAGCGAAGCCTGACTGAACAGGTCTGGAGAAGCTAGTATTGCATTACTAAGAAGCCCCCTCACCTCCCTACCCCCCACCCCCCTCCACTCTCTTCCTCTTCTCTCATCTGCTTCAAAACTCCAGAGACATATATGCATGACTGTTTTTGTTCTTTAATCTGACTTTTCTGTTCTCGTTTTGTCAGTATTTTAGAGATGAAAATAAGCACTTGAAGACAATGATGTAAAAGCATCCCAGCAGAACTGAGCTAAACATGATGTGATATGAGAAAAGAAACAGAAAGACAAAGATGACAGTGAACTCTTCAGCAGGGTTGCAAGGCGAACGCAGAACTCAGTAAAATGATTGGGTCTAAACTGCATGTAATTTAACACACGTACGCACACACACACACACACACACACACACACACACACACACACACACACAAACACACGCACTCCTCCAAAGCTGTGGCAACTGCAGGAACATCTGCTCCATAAGGGCTTTAAGGGATGCACAATGACTTAATGTGTGAGGGGGTGTTTTTGTTTGTGTTCATGACATGTTTGTATGTGCAGAGGGGGAGTGGAATGGAGTCACTCACCAGGGGGTTTGCACATGCGGATCTGGCTCTCGCACTGCACGAGTGGATGGAGAGCTGGAGGAGGGCTGCTCGGGCTGCTGGTGGGCACGGAGGTAGCTTTGGCAGAGAGGCCCGTCATGCCAGCAACTGGAGGTGAGGGAGGTGGCGAGGGGGATGGAGAAGTGGGCGAACCGCACTGAGTCTGGTAGCGAAGCTGGGTGAGGGAGGGGGGCATGCCCTGGTAGTGGCGTGTGGCACTCAGGAGGTCATTGAGAATTTGCAAGATGGTACCAATATCCCGTCTGGGACGCCCATTGCTATCCTGGCAGTTAGGGTGCAAAGTGCCTGCGAGAGAGCACAAAACAGGCCACAATATTATTACATGGTATATACTGGGTTTTAAACAATTAAAGTTACACACGTGCACACACACAAAATGTATCTACAAAATACTCTTAAGACCTGACAGAGAAGACTGTGGATAAGGTAGAAATAAGTCAATTATGAGCTCTGTGGCTTCTCACCTGAAAAGGTGCCTGAGAAGACTCCGGGAGCATGGTTGACAAAGCTTTCAATGATGGCGCCGGGTTTACGGGAACGTGGCGAGGAACTGGTGCCACTGTTGGGGGTGTTGGTGCTGCAGTTAGCCTGGAGGGGGGGAAAAAAATGGAGCATGCAGTGATGCTTTTGGACAAAAAAAAAAGGACACAAGGGCATACAATCTTTAAGAGTCAAAATGTTCACATCTCACATGAGCTGTGAAAACTTGAAACCACAGTTTCAGAACCTCTGTCAGTGACTTTGACCTTCTACTTTAGGGTGTAACTACTATTTGCACTATGTGATTAACCTCTGCAGTTAAGGCTGATGGTTAGAAGAAACTCCAGAAAACATGAAACTTGAGCTTGCTGCCATGCCATACATCTAAAGACCCAAGGTATTTGGTTACTTCAAACAGTGATCAAACTAAACATGGTCACCTCACAACTTCACCTTGGCTTAACTTGGATTACTCAGCTGAGATCTGAAAGCGAAACTGAAACCCAGAGAAAGCTCTGCGTGTGTGTCTTTTTGTCATGCGTGTGAAAGCCTGATGAGGAACAGCCATATCAGTTTTCTCACTACTAAATTGGCCTGTCTCCTTGTTTTTCCGGTTGTGGACCATCTCTCCCACACAGTTCGCTGATATTTGGTCACTATTCACCTTTCACAGGCTAGAGCTCGAGGAGGTACAGAAACTCTAAACAGTTGTGTTCCTCAAGCCAAACTAAGTGTGTTTCTGCATGTATGTGCAGCTGTTCATGAATCCCAAGTTGAACAAATGAGCATAATGCTGAAAGACAAATGACAACAGAGGAATAGTTTTGCTCCTATAATTTTAGCCCACCACTCTTTACCCTGGAAAGGCTAAGGTCATACGAATGCTGTGTTCTCATGGTGTATGTGTGTTGGCTTGTTTACATGTTTTTGGGAAGCACAGTGCACTCCAGTGATGAGCAAATGGACTGTGGTTTGAAAACACGCACGCACACACACAGACACACACGTGCATCATGTGTAAAGCTTCTCTAGAGCTGACTAAACCACGGGTTCACCCTCATGCTACAAGGATATCTCATTAATCTAATTGATTTAATGGAGAATGATTTAGTTGTGAGCATGGCACTTGGGTCAAATGGTCATAACCCATCCACTCCATCGTTTTTATCACAGACTCTACTTTAGCACTGAATCCTTTTTATTTCTAACATCTTTATGAACAAATAGCAAATCATATTATAGACCATTTTTCTTTTTTCCTTGTTGATGACAATGTAGAAGTGGTACAAACACAAAACATATTTATGAAGTATTAAGAATATTTTTTTAAGCTTACCTCAGGGCAGAGGACTGGGGCTACAGGGCTGACCTGGCCGATGTCGTGGCTGGGTTGGCCTGAGGAAGGCTGGTGGTAGTGGTGGTGGTGGTGATGATGATGAGCGGGCGAGCGGAAAAGAGCCCCAGGGATGTGGGATGGGCGAGGCGAGTGGGGTGGAGGAGTAGGGGGGCTACAGTGAGCAGAGGAGGGCGACTGGTGGTACATGGGAGGAAGGGGCTGGTGGTGTGTGGAGGGCAGGGGAAAAGAAGGGGAGCCTGGGGAAGAGGGGGAGGAAGGGACAGGGTGAGGATGGGACAAGTGGGGACTGGGGTGATTATGTGGATGGTGGGGGTGTTGATGGGAGTGCGGGTGAGTGTGGGGCACCCGGGGCTGTCCCTCTGCGTTTCCCCGGGTGATGAGGTGCCTGTGCTGGAGCTGGGGACCGCCAGACTGCTGCGCCGCCAGCTGGAGCTGGACGAACATCATGTGATCACCTACACGCAGCGCCAAGGTGAGGGGGGAGCGGCCAGACAGGAAGTCACTGACCTATTGTTCAAAAAAAAAAAAAAAAAAAAAAGTGAAAAAGTGTTTGTCTTTATATATATATCATCAACACAGCTTAGCCACATGACAAAGTCTAACTTTAATACATGGGTTTAATGGCACTCTGGTATTTACAACTGTTCTCACTAAAATTATGGAAAGAGAAAGCCTCCCCATGCATACGGACTTCTTTCTTAGTAAATGAACAATCTGGGCCATGGATGGCAGTTAAAGTGCACACAACAGCTCTTTGAGCTTCTCCTCTCACAGAGACACAGACACACCACATAAACCCATCGTGCAGTCAAACACTAGCCTGCAACAGATGTCTATTTACTTCCTTTGGGGTGCAATGATAGGGAGAGCTAGTGGAAAACGCACACACACAGAACCCACTATTGCTTGCTCCCCATTGCCACTCAGTCTGTTCTTAGTCAGCAGTGTCATTCAGCTCAAAGACAAAGGCCACCCTTCTGCTTGGCCCGTAGCCTGAAAAATCAGACCCACGTTCAGGAAATATACCCCCCCCCCCCTCGCATCTCAAACACAACATAGTCAATTGTCTGTGGATCAGGAAGCTCTGCCCATTTTTGGAGCAGTGGCAATGGCTAACTGGAGCCAAGTGTGGAGGCCTTTAGTGACCCACCCAAGGCCTGGATGAACACACACACACACACACACACACACACACACACACACACACACACACACGCACACACACACACACACACACGTACAGAGTTGTCACGACTTGGCTGGAAGATTCACACTAAATAACAAAACTTCTGTTATCCTCCTCTTGTATGACTGTGGCTCTCATGCTGTGCATTGCCACTTGCTGCTGAAGTCCAGGCAATGTCTGTGTGGTGTGATGTGCGCGCGCGCGCGCTCACACACACACACACACACACACACACACACACACACACACACACACACACACACACACACACACTTTTTTTCTTTATTATTATTTTGATTTTTTTTTTCCAAGTGAGTGTGATACAGGAGCCAGAAAGTGTCACTGGGCCTTGAAGACTCAGCAATAATGACTCAGGTTCTCTATAAATAGAAACAAGCTGGAATGGCCAGCACTAGCAAATACAAAGTGACGCCCCTGTCCAAAAAGGTTTAAACAATCCCCACTGCATGTGTGATTTTGGTCCCCAGAGAAGGAGGGAGGGAGGAGACAGAAGGAGCAAAGAAAAGCTACACAAGAGCAGAACAGGACACAAGGACTATGGAAGATGGAGAGAATGATAAAAAAAAAGAGCACAGAGGAGAAAAAAAATCCACACAAGGCCTTACTCTCCCCCTGACAGTACAGCATTTGAAGTGTGCTTCTAAGATGCTCGCCTGTAGTTAACCCTCTGAATCACCAGGCTCTGCCCTCCATCACTTCTCTCTCTTTTCTTCTGCTTATTTATTTCTTTATCGACCGCTGCCTCTCTGTTGCCAGGGTGACCTTTGCACATTGGTATTGACATGATGTGGAAAAAGAGGATGAAGGGAGAGGAGGGGCAGGTGAAAGGACGAGGGGCTTGGGATGATCTGATGGCTACAGCTCAAATTGTAAATAATCAATGGCTAAAGCAGCAAAAATCAGAATAAAAGAGGCTGCTAGATAAACTGAAACTCAACCTCCTCAGAATGAAAAAAATCAGCCACTAATGGCTTATTGACACGATCTTCCCTCACCACGATTACCCCATCGTGGTGAGGCAATACACTCAGCAGACCCGAGGTGGGGTGTGAAGGGGAGAACAGCGCAGGGGGGCTACATGTGACATTGCTAGGAAACTCCATACATAAAAGGTCAGGAGAAGAGGTGTGCATGTGTTTGAGACCTAATGGGGAGGCCAAGTCCAAAACGTGGGTGGGGGGAGAGATGAAGAACAGACCAGAAGAGGGGGAGGAGACACTGACTGTGTCTGTGACTGACAGCAATCAAGAGAAAGTGCTGACAGTTTGCTAACCCACAACACACAGGCATGCATACAAAATCAAAAGTCCCAAGGGACATTGTCAACCCAATGTATAGAAGGTGGGGAGGAAGGTAAAGGGGGGTTAGGGGGGGACACCCCTGTGGGTATCTGTTTTAGACTTCTGATCCTGTATCCAAATATATTCAGGCTGAGTCAACGTCCAGTGGAAACAGATTGCATTTCACACGTCGCATCAGAATCTCGTTTCCAGAAAAACCATGTGAGATCAGGTTTAATGCCCCTGCACGGATCTGATTCTATCTGCAGCGTAATTGCAACTACTGCTAAACAGATGTCTGTTGCTCAAATCTATGATTTGAAGGGGGGGGGCTCCATGACTTTGGGTACCGCCACAGCTAGTCAGAGTGAATGTCATGGGGTCAACATCGTTTTGTTGCACGGAAATGTGCAATGACAAAAAAAGAATTTCTAATTTGTAGGCTGAAACCAAAGGAGACTGCAACACTCTACTTCCATTTCCTTCCAGAAAGTAACATCCAAGATGCCAAGATCCAAGTTTGAACAGGATCTTTGCTTTATCACAGTTTTTCTTTGTATGTATATTATATATTTGTATATACACACATAAACACAAGCACATGCAGTGAAAGTGAGAGAACAAGACCAACTGTGATGACAGCAAGAGAAACAGAGAGGAGGCTTGATTACCTTTATAATGACTAGTGTGGATTATTCAAAACCACAAGATAGAATTCATGTACTCCTACTGAGCTCCCAACACCACATAACAGGCTTCAAATTAGCCTGCGAGAGAAGCAAGCTTGCTTCCTCACACCTTTTTTCCTTCTTTTCCCGCCTCCAGTTGATTTTTGTCACTCCAGGTCTCAGAGTCTCAGTCGTTGACTCATAAAGTCAATTTAGAAGTTGCTCACACGAACCTTCACATGTATACGCGAGCTAAAAATGTGTGTAACCATGCATGTGACTCATATGGGGTCTCCATACATACACACACCACCCACCAGAACCTCTTCTTTAGGCAAGAAATTAAAAGGCCACAAACCCACACAAACACAGGCGTCTCATTTGCGAGGAAAATGACAGGGGACATCTCAACTACTATAATCTTAGCAGTCACTCTCATATTTGTGGTTAATTTGATGCTTTCTGATAATGTTCTGGGGGGGGGGGGGATCAAAGCTAGATATTCAGGTGTGGAATTCCACTCGTCCAAACTAACAGCTATATCGTTTTCAGCTGACACGCTGTCTCCCTGACGATTCCCGAAAAGGAGGGCGAACAGCTTGTGTAGCTGGGAGCCGGGAGCTGTGGAGTGGAACACCTGAAATAGGGCCCGTTTCCTGAGGGAAGGGAGGAGGCGGAGGATGATACAGTGCGGCCTGCCTGCCTGCCAGAGGCTAGATTGGCGAGAGTGATCGTGTAACAACAAGCCTCTTCCAGACGGACAGAGACTATGAGAGAAACAAGGGGAGGGAGCACATTAGAGAGTGCATATATGTGTGTGCTGCTGGGGGGGGGGGCTCTGTCTTGCTAGAGAGCTGGCTAGCGAATGATTCCCAGAGGTCTCGGCTAGCAGCTCAGCTCCAGTCCAAACATGCCTGTCTGCTCTCAGGAGCACAGCCAAGACAGCCAATGTGGCTGGCTACCATTGACGTCAAGACAAACACCAGATAGCGCTTTGTGGAACATCACAGGCAAACAAAAGAGTGCTTCATAGCTTGTCTTTAAGTCTGCAACAGACCTCCATTTTTTTTTTTTTCCCACCTTGCTCTTCGCAGAATACTGAACAAATTCCAGTCCTTTATGAAAGCATCTTAGGTTCTCTGCTGTGGTTCAAGAGCCATAAGACAGGGAGAGTGGAGGGCGCCACTTTCTTGTATTAAGGCAGACAGAAAGAAGCCAGCACCTCAGTGCACTCTTTCTAATGTAGCCACAGTGGGCGAAAAGGAGCTCATGCCTAAAAACCAAGGTGTATATTTAATGACGCCAAACATGGTTGATTATACTCACCAGAAACTGCATGGGCAAGGTTCTTTAGTGATATACAGGCACTGAAAAAGTGCTCTTCCATTTAGTACCCATCACTGCCACCTCTCTTAACAAGTGACCCCAGAACCAGTCCTCTCAGCCATTTTGTTTTAGTTGTTAGAGTCCGGGAGGTTTGTAGGATACTTTGGTTGCTATGCAGTAATAGGAGAGAAAATGATAAGGGGCAGCTGGGCGAGGAGGGGTGGAGACAAGATGGAGGAGAAGAAGAAGAGGGGGGAGGATGGCATGAAAGAGCGAGGGAACAAGGATGGTAAGGGGGGATGGGGATGCTGGCAATGAGGGTAGGGTGTCAGAGTAGTGGTGGTGGTGGTGGTGGGTGATGAAATATTCAGTGAGAGTGTGCCTCTGGCTCCTTCCCTCTTTTTTTTTTCTCTTCCCTTTCGACATCTCTGGCTGACAGTTTTATTTATTGGGGTCCCTGTGGTTCAAGGAACTCATTTGCAGTCGTTCTTCCTTTGCACACTAAGCGAACTAAGGAAGGGAGATAAGGAGTGAGGGAGGAAGAGAGAGGCTGAGAGTCTAAGGGCGGGTGAAGAGAGAGAGGAAAAGATAGAGCGTGCTGCCAGCACTGAGCTGACATTCATGAACAACTGAGCAGCTTTGTGCTGGGGAAAAGAGGATAGAGGATTGGAAGGCGGGACAGGCGGGGGAGGAGAGGGAGAAGCTGCAAGAGGAGGAAGTCGTCTTCTCCAGCCATATTCTGGTTCCAGTGCAGCTGCTCACCTGTCGGACTGCTAGGTGAAAGTTATGGTTCAAAAGCGGCTTATTAACCTGCCTATCGACCTAAATGTTTTGATCGCACCAGGACACTATTGATAATCTTTGGGCAGACACACACCAGCTAAAGATGCAATAAAAGGCTCTCAACAGAGAGAAGGGAGGGGGAAAAAAAAAAAAAATCAATGACTTGCATCATGCCCCAAATCCTAAAGGCAGCATGGGGAGGGGGAGGGGGGGGTCTTCAAAGGCACCATTAGAAAGATAGGCATCTGTAACAGTACCTGATAAGAAACAGAGGGGGCTGAGTGCAGTAAAAGAGGAACAGCTGGCCGTCACCTAATATGATCGGCTCTGTGAAAGGAGAGATCAGAATGGCAAAGTTCAAGATGATCAGGTTCCGGCAAAAGCCGCTCCTCACACTACAAGTGTGCCAACAACTGGCCAGCAAAACTGAGCATATTCATAAGTACATGCAAGCCTCTCAACCTCCAGCTATCACGCATTAGATCCAGTTCAGGTTAGCCAAGCAATACCAAAGAAATTTTCACTTACTTGTTCCCCTGCTGTTCACTTTCCTCCCATGCCACTGAAAGCCATTTACACCAGCTGATTAATACAATTTAATCAGGATCCTGTGCTGGCAAAGAACAACTTCACAGCATTTTCTGTACCCAGTGAGACAAATTTGTGGATACTTGGAAAAACAACATCACACGAAGCAGCACAAATAAAGAAAGAAGCAGCATCACATCTTTTTGAGATAAATGAAGTGGGTCTGGGGAAATGAAGAGGCAGGAGAGGTGTAGGGATTCTGTAACAGATGGAGGAACGATAACAAAAAGGCGGTAAGTAATCCCAACGGTGATGGTGCAAAAATACTGCCTTTTTTTTTTCTTTTTTTCCAGAAAATTTCCCATTTCCTCATTACATTTTTGCCAGACTAACTGAAATGACCTGACTCTTTTGCCCCCTGCATCTCTCTGTCAACAGCAGCATATGCCTAGTAGCATTGACTTCATTAGTCTTGGTAGTGGCTATCGAATGTGATATTCCTGGCCTCCATCCTCCCACACAGTAGCCCCACTAGTCACGATGCTTGCTACTTGAATCACAAAAGCACTGCATCGCCAGGGAATGGAAAACAATGACGGTCACGACTCAAAAATGGAGAAAGAAGTCTCCCCTGGTCGCTCAACGATGGAGCATACAAAGAGAAACATTAAAAATGGATGTTGGCACATGCGCACACCCACATAGACACATGCAGCGAGATGAATACACATAATAGGACAATGAAATTCCCTGCAAAATCCAGCTCCCTTTTGACTGCCCCACAGCACACCTTGATTCCCTCCACCCATCCCAGCACTTCCCCTCCTACTATGCATTTTAAGCATCACAAAGGGGATTACACAGGTGCAAAAATACTGCACGATCAGCCTATTAATGCAATTTTCAAGGCCAGGATTTGCACGAGGAGGGACTGAAAAGGCCTTTAGATCAGCATTGTTTTGTATTGTTTTTTTTTCTATTCCATACACGATTTGATTTACAAATTCAGCAACAAAATTAATTTCTGTAGCTTTCATTTAGGTTACAATAAAGCAAATTACCATTCTAAAGAGCAAAGACTCCATCTCTTAAGCTGCATGCATATAAAAAGCCTTCATTTCAATGGCAGTGAAAGGACAGAGGAGCTGGGGGCTATAGAAGGGGAGGAACCCCTTCATATTGACCAACAGACAGACTTGGTCATTTTTCAATTCTTTGCTCTCCCAAATCCTCAATACAATTACTCCCCAATGATTTCCAGTAGTGTCAATCCTGCTGATTAACTGGCATCAAGATAAGGTGACATGCCGGGTGCGGGGCTGCAATGAGAAACATTGACCGTGTGCATTGAGCTGTTTTACACATAGTCGTATACAGAGACAAAGACGTGCACAGGTAAAAGTTCATTTGTCTCCTTTTCTAGTAGCCTCTACTCCCCTTATCTTCAGTTTTCTTGTTCCATCAAATCTTTCCTGTATTTCTTCATTTTTGTGTAGCTTTCCTTCCTGCTGTCTCAAACCAATAGGACTTAACCACACAAACACAAATAGACATGTTACCGAATGACTTGTGCAAAGCTCTCCCTTTCTTTCCTCATCCACCTGTCAGGCCCACTGTGGCAACCCCTGAGGGAAGGCTAGCAGAGGAAATAAGGAAAGGGTGACCCCGAGGTGACTCCCCACAGATTGTTAGAGCCTGTTAGTTTGCATCTGTCTGCTTATAGACACAAAGACAAAACCGTGCAGTATCCTGGCCTGAGGAAGAGGAGGGGGGTGGGGGAGCGCACGAGGACAGGAGGTGCTTGTCGGTGGGAGCGAGAAAAGTAGAGCAGATATGTAACAGCGTATTCCCCTGGGACATGTGGAACGGCAACACACAGCCTCCTCCTGAAGCAATCTGTGTTACTGTTCAAGGCAAAATTTGTCAATCTGCAGCCTGCTGAGCCTCACTCCAGCTGGGTTGTGCATCGATTTTGAAACCAGTATGCACTCAATGGGATTTTGGAGTTTGAAGCCCATTAGGCGGTTTTGTTTTTTTATTTTGGGGGAGGGAGGGTGCTTCACCCCCACCCACCCCCCACCCCAAAGGAACTAGTCATTTTAGGATGGCCCATACCTCTGTACGTATCCTGGCCACAGGAACTGCACCTGTATGACTTATCTCAAGGGCATTTTTGGCAGGGTGGTGGGCATAGTACATAGCATAGAGCTGATTGCCTAAATTAAGAAGTGAGCCAACAAAAAGCTGCTCTCTCATACATCACCATAAATATAAAAAAATCACCCTATAGATAGAGCAAACAGCAACACAGCAACCATCTTGGCTCCATCCAATCCTGTCACTGTTTTGGTCTCAATGATCCATAGTTACATGACTTATATCGTTTTGCCACACTCAGAATTGACATCACCATCAAAGCTTACACAAAATTATTATGTCACATCCAAGAGTCCATTGGAGCTCAGACTGCACTGCAAGGAGATAAGCTAAAAGGACTGATTAGGGAGCGGGTTCAAGTAAATGATTGTCCAACCTTGTGCTTGCCCAGGCTTTCTGAAGTGGAAAAGGTGACTAATCATTGCCTTATGTTTGATGGTTTGTGAGCTGAGCCAGTTTGGTGTTCATGCTTTAAGATGGGAACAAAGAGGTGGCTGCATGGGGGAAGGGCAATTTGGTGGTGGTGTCTAGCATCAATGTGCAAATAGTCCCTGTGTGTTAAGAAGGACATAATCTGTTTCTGTCAAATGCCAAACTCGGTAGATGAAGAGCTGTTGTTTCTGTCTACATGTGCCTAGAAAGAGTAAATATTGATTTCACTGCTTGTCATATAAGTATACATTTATTTTACAACGAGGCTCAGACATTTTTTTCCATTCTCTCATGACCAGAAATCCTCTTAAATATATCCTTTCAATTTGGTGTGTGTGTGTGTGTGTGTGTGTGTGTGTGTGTGTGTGTGTGTGTGTGTGTGTGTGTGTGTGTGTGTGTGTGTGTGCGCGCGCGCGCGCCCGTGTATGACTGCAAATATAAGCTGTACACACAGCCGCTATTTAGCAGACAGAATGAGAAAAGAGTAGTGAGTAGTGCAGGCAACTGTATTTTGATGAGCTGTCAGGAGGCAGTGGCTTAATACAGCTTAGATGTCATGCAAAAAGTCTAGCAGGATGCCAGAGGAGGAATTAAGGCAGCCATGATTGTCCTTGCTAAAGAAGCCAGCCATCACGGTCAAAGTGAGGCAGCTAGCCGGACTTGCAAACCACAGCACATATAAATTATAGTTCCCTAGGAGAGCTCCTAAGCAGAAACAAGAGAGGGTGATGAAGCAAAGGAAGGGGGGAAAAATACCATTTTAATCATTGCTGGGGCAGAATTTCCATATAACATTTTTTCCCCCTCAAACTAATGCCACAAAAGCCTAAAACAGCCCTCAGAGGCTCTCACACTCTGTATGGTTTCTTGGCTAGCAACCTGCTAGCTGCAGACGTCTTCACAATGTCGATAAATGAGAAGACATAAGGTGATCTTCTCAGACCAGCCTGGAATCCAATCTGGAAATAAGACCTTTCATGACCAAAATATTTGGAGGGGTGATAGATTATTAGGGGTCCAGAGGTTTACACCCAACTCGTCTTTGGTTTTTCTTTTTTTTTTTCTAACTCCCCCATACCACCCTCAGGCTATTTTTGGGTGCATGGGCATATCAGTTATCGCGTCAGACACTTTTAAGGGCTAAGTGCATTGATTGATTTTTGATAGCCCCAGAGTTAGAGAGGAGAGAGGAAATGAGGGAAAGCTTTTGTGTTCCTATTTTCTAATCTTACACAGATCTGTAATCTCTCCGCAATCTATATCATTCCATTTCGTTTCATGAATTATAAAGAAGAATCAATTTCTGTGGATATAAACACACTAAAGCAGCTTTACGCCTTTTTTTTTAATATTTCACTGTGATATTGGTCTGTTTGCCCTTTACTCATTCTATAGCAAGCTGTCAGATTACCATTTACAGTGAAATAAATATGTATGCAAAAGTGGTATGTGTGGTAAGCAGTTCTTGAGAAAAACGCAAGCACCTGACTCATAACAAATCTAAGTATAATAAGGTTACATGGACAAGAAGCTGTACAGGAAGGCGGAGTGCGAGATCTCCTCCTCTGGGTTGGCGGTTGAATTATCATCTGCCTCTGGTGAAAATGACAGTCACTCTTGACTACCCAGCAAAGGCGTACCACATGATGGGCAAGGCTTGCTTCCAGCCCACTTACAGTGTGACATGCACACATATCCAGTAACAGACATGCACACATCCACTTACACACACCTACACACATGCAGTCATCTGCTGTCAGTGCTACGAGATGCATGCTGAGTTCACACACACATACACACACACACGCACACACACACACGGTTAGGATTTCCACCATAAAATTATCAGCAGGGCAAGAAGCCATAATGAACCACACACTGCTATCTCTGAACAGCCCACATCTGATAATTATTCGACTAAACGCACAGCATCAGGCAAATTCTTCAGGATGTAACCACCGTTAAGAGTTCCAGTTAACGCCTTACATCAGTGTTATTGTTTCACCAACTTGTACTGTTTTGACATCAGTCAGTAGCGCACAGCTTACGTACATCTCATTGTTGCCCAACTGCACAAAAGGAAGTTGATCTGAGTCAGTCAGTCAGTCAGCTGCAAAGTGTGTCATACGTCACTGTTGTCTGCGAGCGTTCGGCCTTATCGCCTCTCTTCTCGCTCAGTTTCTCTCTGGCCAGCAGAGACTTTTTTTTTTTTTTTTTTTTTTTTTTAAAACTTCACACTTACTATTGATCATTTTGGTGAGTCATGCCACTATGACTCAAATACATACTGTACTTAAGCAGGCCTACAAAACTGTTTCAGTGCAAGCACAGGGTGTAGGCCCCCACTTGGCCTGTGCACGCATACTAGGCTTCCAGGAACCCTATGCTAATACTGAGTGAGAAGCCTGTCATCTGATGATCCAGCACTCTGTTTATGAGTGAGTGAGACTACAATCAGTCTCCATGCAGCCACAGCACACTTCCTGGAAGATTGCCTGTGTGTGTGTGTGTGTGCGCGTGTGTGTACATGCGTCTGTCAGTTAGAGCGTGAAATACAGAAGGAGGGGAGAGAGATTATAGATAAAGGTGAAAACAGAAAGATGGAAGTAAGTGCTGGCCCTCTCAGCAGCACATAAATAAGCCTTTCTTGTGTGGTGTCCACCCTAGTTTCCTACAGGGCTGTGCATGCACATACACACAGTATCACAGATGTTACTAGGATACAAGAGGGTGTTGCTGCTTATTATGTTCTAACAGCTCACACTGGTTGTCTAGCTTGGCTTGGCTTGTTTAAGAGGCTGAGATTAGACAAGCAAAGAGGCTTGCGCAGCCGGCTCATCTCATCTCCCTCTCTGCCATATCTGGGTGTTGCTCTGTGCTTTACCGAAGCTACCACCTTCTTTGCCCATAATGCAAATATCCACACAAAACGTCTGAAGCTCAGTTTAAGTTGCAGGACACTAACTTTGCTTTATCAGCTTTAACGTAGGGTCAACACACACACACGTGCACACACAAACACACTCACAAAAATCCTTACCTGAGTTTCTGTTAGACTCTCCAAAGCTTGCATTACTGACTGTTCTGGTCTTGATGCTTGAGACTGCATGGGGGAAAAAAAAAAAAACAAAACAAAAAAACTTTAAAACTTAGGAGGGAAAAAAAAATACTAAGTGAAGCACATGAAATGTTTCAAATGTCTTCTATAGATTTGGACTCCAAACTAAAATAAATTCACAGCAAAGTGAACCCATACCATTAATCCTGCTTCAACTGTTGGCACAAGTGTTAACTTGCTCCCATCCGAGATGCCTAGATCCTGGAGTTTGCCTGAACTTAGTCGCCTGCAGGGTTAGAGCGAACAAGATAATTAGACTGTGCTGACAATATCTTCTCTCTTCAGACATACAAACACCCTTCAGCCAGGGGGTGCAGACAGACTTCAAAACTAGTTTGGAAAAGAGCTGTGGGTGAAAAGCTCCATGAAAAAGAAATATTGATTGGGCTGTCATATTTCAATTTCGAGTATAGTAGAGCTTGACAACTGCTTGCAGTGGATATTTGGCACCACTGCCACTTGCCTAAGTGGAAGTAAGGATTTTTTTTTTTTTTTTGGCAATTTCAGTTGCATAAATGAGGAAGAAATACTCCATGCAGAAACCAAAACCACAATATTTTTAATAGGTAAAAGAATAAATGCACAGAATGACAACTATTGCTAATATTGCATGGGCATAGTTCTCAGCCAACCTGCATTACATTGCAGGCTGTATCTGTAATTATGAAACTTTAACCACATGATACAGAACACATTTCCAGAGCTTTACTGCTTCATGTTTAGTGCAGAACAGGAGCGCTTCACCACAGAGCCAAATGATGCACAATGAAACACTCATACCCGTGTCTGGCCCTCCGTCTGTTTTAGGTTAGTGAAGGATGTTTAGGACAGCCTGCTCTATAGGCATGACCCAAATCTCATGCTATGCAGCTGAACAAAGGCCGTCAGCCTCGACTTGCTGTAGGTCTACAGTTTGAGGCGCACGAGAGGATTAAAAAGGGGTTTTCAGGTTTTAAAGGATGATGTGATTTATTGGGTGATTAAAATGGGTGGGAGGGGATGGGGGCTGAAAACAATGCTGACTGTTTGCATGTACTAAAGCCCCCCCCTTTCTTTTTTGCATAACACCACCTGCACTATTGTGAGCTCATTTAACCTGTGCCTGATTCATTTCAGAGCTGCATAATGCTTTAGGTTACATTTAAATAATAAAGAGTTTATCTATTCTCTCGCCCATGCAGCTCTGCCTTAACGTGCTTTTAAAGCAGCATTTTCCAAGCCCTCACACAAACTGCTGTTATTCTTCTAAAGCTACTGGCTATTATCACGCAACTGCACACTTGCATTCACCTCCGACCACAAGATGCATCCACCTTCAGTACAACACCACATCACAGATGAACATTGTGTACCTGTGTAATAGTAGTATGAATAAATTCAAGGTTACCAAGTCTGTGTAACTTTATTCATTTATGTGTAACACGTTTGAGTCACACGGCATTAGCAATTCAGTCATGCTTCAGTTTTTATAAGAAGGGGGGATGAATCAATGCAAGTCTGCAGATTGCCTCGTCAATACTGTTCCAGTGACCGGTGAGTCCCAGTGCACAATTCCGATATTGTGCACCCTCACGGTCAATAGTTTCCTTGAATGTATCGATCACCAAAGCATGCATATCTTTGCCTCCAAGGCTCCAGAGAGCTTAACCAGTTAAAGTATAGTTTGAAAAATATTACCTCGACCCCGGAGGTGGATGCACCTCAAGTCGGTTTGTGCACATTTTAAATTGCGGATTATCCTAGACATTACGGCTTATGATGTCAGCGCATAGTACAGAGAGTCTGAAGTACCGGTTGGCCCTTTAACACAAACACGTAAATAAGTATACGTAATTATGTTCCTATAACAAAACACCACTTTTAGTAAACAAATTCAAGTGAAATGCATTTCTTTCAGGTTTACTCACGTTTCTTTGTGTAGCAGAGCGAGTCTCTCTTTTGGTACTTTGAGTCTTTGCGACAGTCTCCTCTTCAGTCCCTCCACGGTCTCCTCTAGTGGCAGGGAGAGCTCGAAGCGTGTGCCGGTGGTGGAGTGGATGTACAGATTCATGGAGGGTTCAGTCGGGACGGCCTCGCAGGACGAAGCCCCGCGACTGGTGCAGCTTCGGGCACTGGGATGCTGGTCCATCCGATAACCTGTGCTCAGAGAAGGGGGGACACAAGACGAGCAGAGCCGGGGTGTGAAAAGGGTGAGAAGGATAGTGAAGCAGATCCGTCGCTTCCACTACCGTCCCTTGATCTCCTTGCAAATCAGAGGTAGCATTCAGAGAGCTCTCTCTCGCTTCCTCTTGGTGTCTTTTTTTTTTTTTTTTTTTTTTTTTTTCGCTCTCCGCGAGTCAGAATAAAACCCAGTCCGTCGTGTCTCCGGTCAATAGCAAGAGAATATCCCCCGAGGAAAATTAACTACACAAGAGTAGCGTTTCCCTTCGTCTGATCGTTTTCTTTGTTGCGTTTCCAGCGTGCAAGCAAGTCTTTCGAAATGCTACATAGATGGGCAATTGCCATACAGAAACGCAAGTATGCGGTCAGCAAAAAATGTAATGGGCGCTCATTTACGCAGGCAGTTACATTTAAAACAAAAACTCCAAGGTCTGATAAAGAAAAAAAAAATTTATATATATATATATATATATATATATATATATATAATAACAAATCCCTTTGGATGTTTTATAAGCTTTTTCAGGCTTTGGATGATGGAACACACGATCCGGAGCTGCAAAGCTTCGTGCGGCTGTAGTAAAAGGCTCTCCGCTGCGCACTCATACCCACGGCAGCCCCACTGAAATATCGACAATGAACATTGTCACAAAGTATCCCACTTCCACCATCGATAAAATACGCCCACAGCCCCGAAGCCGCCCGACCAATCACAGGAGAGCTCCTTCAGGACGCTGATGACCTCAGCCAATAGAGAGATGAGATCGACACCCACGTGGAGGGCAAGCAAGTTTAGGCCATTCATAATAAATTACAGCACAGAGCAAAATATGTGCCCATACCACAGTATACTTAGCCAGTGGTGGCTAAACCGAGGTTTGTGTGTCTTTACAGGTTACTGGACGGTTTAAAGAGAGGTCCCCTAAAAATGACGAATTGTTTACTATTCGTTAATCATAGACCACTAACGGCTGGATTCTGGTTTTATGAGGTAGCCTAATTATATTTAGGCTACAGAGGCAGTATTAATCTGTGCCAGGTCACATCTCTAAAAACGCCGCGTGTTTAAAGGCGCTCCTTGTGTGGAAACAGTGCAACAGGCTGAAAATAGCAATAATCATTAATCCTGGAAATGTTTAGTCTGAAGAAATGTTTGGCAGCGTCACATTGAGTGAATATACACGCACGGAAATCAGTACAAATAAAGACTTATTTTAACTTTATGCAGCTCACTTTAAACCTTTAACACTACTAGAGAGTAGAGTTTTGATCAGGATTCTCTGTATTTCCTTTATTAGAGCGGAATACTCAACCAACATCACTAGCGTGGACGAGCGAGTTTTAAACCCTGGGAATACAGACCAGATCCCTCTACTCTAAGTTATCAGATGTACTGCAACGACATTAATAGTGCTGACGCCATCCTCTTTCCCCTGACCTCAGCAACAGGCAGAAACCCTTAAAGTGATCGCGAATCCTACGCAAATTCACGCCGGAGAAGAGTAGGTTAATCTCGTCAGGTAAGTTGCGGGTATATGCATGTAACCGAGAGACTGCAGTGGTGCTGCACAAATTCTCAAGTCTGAGGTGACCAATAAGTGTCATGAGCAATATCCGTAACAGAAAGACCCAGAGCAACACACAAAGACTAAGAACATTTAAATTACCATATAGCCCGGGGCCATCTAAAGCCTACACAGAGTGAGTTCACCTCTGCAGTTTCTTCCGACAGAAGTAGACGCTTTCCCGTAAAAAGATACTTGGTCGCCACCCAGTGGCCACGTAATCAGTTTTTACAAGGAGAACCTGCAAGCGACTCATAGTTTACTCCTGTTATATACACGTATAAATATATTAACTTTGGAACATGAAGTTTTGTTTGTTTTTTAAATATGTATTAACTTGTTCCCCTACAGGCTCAACGATAGAATTTACGTTAGGTGAGCAGTGCAGTCACCATAAAGCTTTGATGAGCTTTTTAATCCTCTGTCTAATCAGACATAATTAACAACGATTTGCTGTCTTCTAGTAATTATAATTTACAGGAACAATGACGTTCTGCTGTCGTCAATAAAAACCTATTGGGCTGTCTCCAGAATTTACGCGCAATTGTCTCACACAAGCAGCTGATCCGCTCCCATCGATCCGTAATTGACTTGTCTCTAATCAATTTCTTGCTAACACATAAAGCGCATGTCAAACTTTACTAACACATCACCCATAACACGCGTCTACAGCGCAGACGAGATAAAAAGTGAACTTACCAATTACCGTGGCGAAAACTGTAAAGCTTCGCGGAAAAGTCGGCTGTGCTCCCGTCTGTTCCCCCAGCTTTGGCATGTAAAGTAAACCCACACAGCGATAAAACTCTCAGATAAATCCAAACACTTGAAAATCCACAATAACGTCTCAGTAAATTCTCTGGCGGCCCCGTGCACGTCGTTACGCTGCAGACCCGTGGGGAGTCCTGGCCATTAAGGAACACTTGGGCTCCGAGATGCCTTCGTGTGTTGTCAGGTCACCGGTGTCTTACTTGGTGATAAGGACGTAGTCAGAAAGGTGAGACTCCTCTTAACTGACTCTTCTCGGATATGGGTGGAGAGTAATGCTCTTCGTATGTCAGCATGTGATTTAAGGTGGCCTCGTTTCCCTGCTGCCCAACAAGTACAACTTGCTGTCGCCTGTGGGAAAGAATGCTCCTACGTGGGATCCGTAGCAGATAAAACTATCCAACTGTGTCAGTGCAGCGGCTCTCAGCAGTTTTAACGGTACCTATACGCCTACAGACAAATGAAGCACCGACAGCCAGTGACCTACCACCTTAAAAAAAAAAAGAGAGAGCGAGAGAGTCAATGAAATTAAATCTTTGGCGATATCGGAGGTGTTGCCAACCTTTGACGACACAGAGAAAAATGTCGCCGGGCAACAGGTAAACAGGCTCCCTGGATACGACACACGTACACCGATCAACAAACACTCCTGGTACTGTTTCCTCGTGTTTGAGGAATTAATGCCCTGCTGATAACCTAATGTGGATTCTTGATGCGCATAATGCACAAAGTCTATGAGCATTTTATAGAAGAATGCAGGTTAGTGGAAGAAGAAGCCAGTTTATTCTGTGAGCTGCTGCTGGAATAGCAGAGATGCCGAAATGGAAAATCGGCTCAAATCTATTAATAAAGTATATATATTCTAATTTGTAGCTAGCTATTGTTGCTATTTTACAAGCTATAACACTCATTATAGAGATCAGCCTCATTATTAGGTATTATAAGCTATTGTTGCTTTGTAATTACTGGTCCATTACTGTAAGATGAGTCTATTAATATAATTTTACATAATTAATCTTTTTTTCTTTAAATTATTACAATTGTGAAAAAAAAAAAAAGTAAAGTCAAGGTTGGCTATGGCTGTAATTTAAAGCAATTGACGTTTCTCTATGGCAGAAAGAAGGAAGTAGGCAAAATTGCGTTTAAGTACCTGTGTAAATGTACTTTCCACCAGTGGATGTTGATATGAGGTAGATCAGGATAGCCTGTTGTAATATGCCTGCGCAGTGACTACGTCCCTGTGGTCAGAAATGTGATAATCATCACAATACGGTTCACCTCAGGGACAAGAGCGATGTTGTGCAATGTGTCATTTAAAGAAAAAAAAAAGAGAAAGAAACAACTTGACTCTTCCATCAGAAAATGCTAGCTAACATGCACCAGGCTAGAACTGTCCTTCCTGCTTCAGGACTAGCACAGATTGTCTGTCTGATTACAGAGACACACTCCCACTGTGCAGGGGAGGCTGCACCCCACCGGCATATTATCACATTGTCTGAGACCTGAATCATCCTTGTGTGTGTGTGTGTGTGTGTGTGTGTGTGTGTGTGTGTGTGTGTGTGTGTGTGTGTGTGTGTGTGTGTGTGATAGAGATAGAGAAGGCAGTTGTGTTCAAAAGAAACATTGGCATTATCTCCAAGAGGCTGCATGAGCAGACAAAGGAGCCTGTCTTTGCTTAGCCCCAACAACTCCCTCTTCCTCCTTATCTGCTGCCATCTCGTTATTTCTCTTTAGAAGATGCTGACTCAGTGGAGCAAAGTGAAAGGAGTTGGTTAAACTCCCTCACTAACTTGAAACCCAACCCTTTGTTCGAGTCAAACGCTGCACTTTACAGCTTGTGTTGACGCTGGTCTTGCTGGCAGCGGCGCATTAATGGATCTGTGTGTACATGACTTTTGCAGAGAAGGAGCTAATGTGCACTGATGTTTGTCACCGTGGCCACTTGAGAGTTCAAGTTCTTCTTTCAGGCATGAGATGGCTTGGCCGTGCTCGTCAGCAGGTCTGGCTGTCAGCACAGCTCAGGTGATGCAGAACACTCTGACCTTGTTTGCCCAAATTAGCCCTGGCAGTTGAGCTTACAATCTGACATGTTTGGTGACACAGGTGCAGCTCGCTCTACATGTACAGTACTCCAGATCTTGGCATTTTTTCATAAAATGGGAGTTTTTTTTTTATTCTAATGGAAATTAAAGGACTTTTTTTTTTTTTTTTCCTTTTTTGTATTTGGGACAGATGATTTTTTCCAGCATGTCATTTGTTTTAATCTACATTAGCTGGTGTAGTATCTTCCCTCATTCTATCTTTGCTAATGTGACAAATCACAATGTGATTAGGGAAAAAATGCATTAATGCACAAATCTATCATCCTGACGACTAAAAGCTAAATCTGCTACACTACATGTTGCACTACGATGCACATGGACAAGCCTGTGATGAAGGATGCAGGAGCAACCCCCACATGTGGCCATCTCTGTGATAATGCATCACGCACACTTCTGGGAAGAGTTTATTGACAAGGGTGGAAGGCTGCGTGGGTGGGTCGTAAACATTTCACATCGAATATCAGATCTGGTGGGACAGAGCAGACCGTGTGTGATTGTATGTGTAGCAGTCTATGAGTTTGTGTGGGTCATGTGCAAGCAAAAACGTGCGAGTTGTGTGAGAGACTCAGTGTGTGGGACATGTGTGGGCGTGTGTGTGTGTGTGTGTGTGGGTGAGCAGCATTCCTATCCATCAAAGTCACCAGTGGGCCGCCCTCTGCCTCAGGAGAAAAATGAACCATGCCCAACGTACTCAGCCTGCTGCTGCTCTGCTCCTCCTGCCACCATTTCCTCCTGATTCACCCTAAGTGGCTGTGAGTTGGAAAGACACACCTCGCCAGCCACCGCAACGCTACATTCACAAAACTGCCACAGGAAGCTGACGCATGCAGTAAGGATGCCTGTATACATGCTGATACAAATAGTGCCAGGAAAAAAGTAACAGATAAGGAATGTATATGACTTAAGGCTAAAAAATGCATATCAAACTCATCTTCTCTGAAACACAAACATTTGGATTATTTGATCATCAGTACCACAAAGGTTGCGTACGATCATGGGGGAAAAAAAGGAAATTAAAGTATTTACACGCCTATCACTTATTGCAATGATTTTAGTGTATTAGAGTATGTGAAGTCACAGACAGGATCTGCCTAAGTCTAGAAAGGGCTTTCCATCATTGTTTACAGTTCAACGCAGTCTGGGTAGTGATATCACATAGTCAGAAATGTCTTTGTTCCAATCTCTTGCCTCGTCCCTATTATTCATGTTCAGCCTTTTCAATTTTACCGCAAGTATAATGTAAGCAAGAAAGAAAAAAAATACCCTACATTATTTAAAATGTACACAGATCACAGAGGCGAAGAAGTAAAATCGTTGGTGTCGGCGCAGGGACAGAGAGCTGTCAGTAGGAAGCGCATGGATCGGACTGTGTTTTATGGTAAAAATGCATTCCAATGGCCCATCCTTTTTGTGGAAGAAAAATTAAGGGCACTGCATTTGTTTTTAAGTAGCTGCTTAGAGTCAGCAGCATTTTTGAGCTCTTCGGTGATCGGCGACTGAAAGAGGGAAGTGGCGAGAGCACAGCTGCAGGTCTCCTGGAAGTTTGTCTGCTTGTTTCTCCTCTGCTAATCCACATGAAAGCTGTGAAGCATAATATCACTTCCCTTGTTTCCTTTCAACTGAAAATGACAATAATAATAATACTTGTATACTCTGGGCCCCAATAGCAACTTTGTAATCATAGCTCTGGTGTGCAAAACGTTTCAGTCACTGACCTAGTGAGTGTGTCTTTTTGTAGGTCAAAAGATGTGTTGAACTTTCAGGATTTTTTTTTTAACTGTGTGCTTCAGTAGGAGAATTAATTTACAGCACATTAAAGTTCACACCATGCAGTGTTATTTTTAAACTAAATACACTGGAAAAATATTTCAGTGACTCAGATCAAGATACATTTGTGAGGAGGATTTTTTTTTTTTTTCAGTAACTTAAATTATAGTTTATCTGGAGTGTATTGCAATACAAGTTTCTATTTGCACTTTGCTACAGATACCTTTTAGTACCTCGGGGATTATGCTACAAAAACAGCGACATAACTGAAAGTAGTGGAAAATGTGAAGAAAGATAAGAATTCAGTAGTGAGATAGATTACACAAGAACTTAGGATACAGTGTAGGGTTAAAAAAGAGAGGGGGTTAGAAGTTGAGTGGGATGGGTTTCAGTGTGGACGAGGCCTCTGATCCCACACCTGCAGAAGAAGCCCTGTTTGAAGTGCTGCTCGCTTGCCCTTCCGGCTCACAGCACAGATGATTGATGACACATCTCGAGCTCTGCTGCTTTCCGCACTGAAGTAGACAGCGTGCCAGCGAGAGTGTCAGGGGAAAAAAATGAGTGAGAAAAAGAATTTGTGCAAAACATGCAATGACAGGGGACAAGAAAAGAAAGTGTCACTTCAGACTGATTTAGTCACGGCTTACAGTAACTTCTGAACAGCCAAGCCAAGGACAAAACAACCAGACCTCCGTTTCCAGAGTCACGACATTCCCGACTTTTGTCCAAAAAAAAAACTTTTCCTTGAAACTTTTCAAGAAGCTGATAGTTTGACTCGCTGACTTTCTTCTGTTTGAGTAAAAAAGAAAAGAACTGATAAAAGAACCACACTATCAACTTGGAAGAACCATATTATCAACTTGGGTGCATATTATCGAGTATATATATATATTTTTTTTTTTTCAGTTGCTGCTGAGTGAGTGAGTGATTGACTGAGAAAGTGAGTAACGGCTAAATTCAACATCTGTAGACTGTGCCCAGAGGCACACTGACTGGATAAAGTCCAAATATTTCACAATCAAGCTCATTCATCCTCTACACATTCATCACAGAGTATTGGACGGAGTGCATGCATATATGATGAGTAACATTAGGAACTCCTTGTGTTTGTTTCTTTATATTATTAAGAACACATTGGTCACTCCATACTTAGTCAGCACATTCCCAAGTGAAACATAAAGTTGATGACACATAGTTTGTGTACAAAGTAAGTAATCAAAATGTTGATTCTTAAATCTTGTCATGTGAACACTTTTGATATGTATTGATCAGCATGATTTGGCAAACTATTTCCTTTTATAAACAAGTGGCAGTGAGGTGTAATTACCTTCCTCTTTGTTGCGCAGTCTGATTATAGGGTTAATTCACTGGTTTTGGTTACAAAATTAAATGTTACACTTATATGGGAGGACTATCAATCAGTGTTTAAAATCTGCAAAATACGGACTTATCCCCTTATGCAATATGCAACAATTCAAACCCTTGCCTCATAGTAGCATAGTAATATGAATCATACACCACTGTGATTTGAGCGTCCACATGGATCCTGTGAGAGAATACGATGTACTGTTATGGCTTAGCCTATCACGTTTGTAACGGGACACTTCACACCGTGTTCCATATTCTGTCTATGTGCAGAGAAACATTAGTCTGGTTCACAGTCTGTGTTGTGTCGTGATGCTGCACGACTCACAGGACACTAGTGGTGCTGTACTGTACTTCCATAGCCCAGATCTGAGCCTGTCAACCGCTTACTGCACAACCTCATCCAAATGGTGTAACTTCAACACCCCCGCAAAGTAGACTTGATAATTGCTGCTTTTTACAGAGCCGGTCTGCTCAGACTAAAAAGGCCCACAATAGGACAGGCTGGAACTGGGCTGAATGTGCTAAATAAGCTAATGAAATCCACCCACAGGACACAAGCCGGGCACGATAAGAACCTTTATAGTTGTGAAACTCGGCCAGGCTGGAAGGGTGTTAGTTGTATCTGTTTGTTTATTTGTCTGTTTGACAGCCTATGGCGTAGCGCTAGAGGGACTGGTGGTCCGACAAAGGTTATGTGTTAGTGTGGGGTGCAGAAAATAGAACAGAGCAGAACAAAGGAGGGAGAGAGACTGGAAACAACAGAAGTGAGAGAGAGTGTAGGAGAGAGAGACTCAGGGCAGGAATTGTGGGTGGTTGGGTAGGTGGTTTTGGCAATGCAGAATGGACTTCTTGCGTATTACTTCTGGTAAAAGAAAGATATGACTTTTGTAATAGCCCTACCCATTCACTGAGTAGTATCAGTTGTAAAAATTTCGCCCTTTGAGGTCAGCGTGTGTAGAGGGGACAAAAAATCAGTTTAAGAGCAACCTGTTATGATGTGCACCAGTGCTCCTAGTACTTTTACTCAGAAAGAAAACAGATAGGAGATAATAGCAGTGTGTGTGTGTGTGTGTGTGTGTGTGTACAGTACACACTGGTGATGAATACCAGATGCAGGCATTTCCTTTGTTGGTGCAAGCAAGTTCCGAACTTGCCAAATCGCCCTGCTCTCCTCCCACATGGTTGAAAACTTCCACACACTCCCACACACTCTCTAGAATCCCAGCCCACTAATCCTCCTCCATCCTAGACTTAGGGGTAGCCAAAGCTGCAGGCTAATTCAATCTTGGCTGGCGCAGCATTGTTTTATATCTCTCCCGTTGTCTTTCTGTTCTCCACCCTTGGTCCTTCCACTCACACTCTTGCTAATTAGTTTTTCTCTCTCTCTCTTCTTCTGCTTTTACACCCCAACTTGTTTTCTTGTGAAAAGGACTTTTGTCTCTCTCCTTTTTTACTTTTGTTTTCTTCACTTTCTCCTGTTGTTTTCTATGCAGCAGTGTGTCCACCCCCCACCCCCCCCAAAAAGCTGGTATTTGTCTTGCAGTTGATATGCAGTAATTTAAGCACTGATAGTGAAGGTCATTAAGGGCCACATGATCGGGCTGGCAGGCTGCACAGAGAGTTGATCTCATCTGTTACGTCAGCCCAGAGAAGTGCGCAGCAGCTTTCTCCCTATCACATTCTCAAAATAGCCCTCCATCCCCACTGACAACGTCATGTATTCCCGTCTCCCTCTGGCTCTACCGCCCCCTTCCCTCTCATCCCTCTCTGCAATTTTATTCCCCACCCCCACCCTCAGCCCCCCCTTTCTTTTTCCGCAAGTACACTCCAGTTTTCCAGGCTTTGCCCCCCCCCCCCCCCCCCCCATCTTGCCCCTTTTTCTTCCTCCTCTTGGCCGTCTCTCTCCCTCTCTCTCTTTGTATTTCATGATAACAGCACTAATTCCATAAAAGTGAGTTCACTGTACTTTGCCCTGATTGCTCTCTAGCTGACAGCTATCTGTAAACTGTAGGCTAGAATTTTAAAATATGTTCCATAACAATTTAAATGAGGGGAACCTCCGTTCAGGGTTCCTTCTGAAAAATCATAACATTGACATGCAAATGGACACTACCTTCCATGACCTGCCAGTGTCCCGACATTTGGGAAAAAAAAACGTCAAGCATTATTTGTTGAAATCAGCATCATTTCGGAGAAGAGGTGCATTTGGACACTGAATGCAGAATGCCACCAATGACGTGTGGTTAAATATTTACTGCGTATGGGTGGAAAACTGGAAGCTGCAATGAGTCACAGAGGGAAGGTTGCACTGACCCTTTGTATCTACAACATATAACTAATGATCAAAGGTGGGGTTTCAGTTTAACCCTATACAGAACCGTGGCTGCAGTTGTTCTGGCATGACAGCTCCATCACCCACGCAGTGGCCATCCTGAAACTGTCATTATCATATACAATCTATCCTGAATATAGAGAACCAGGAAAGTCATTTTCCCCAAACTGTGACGATCTGTGGCCACTGACAGTTTAATTCTAAGGTAAGATAAAAGGACGAGGAGATAGATGGATGGATGGATGGATGGATGGATGGATGGATGGATGGATGGATAGATAGATAGATAGATAGATAGATAGATAGATAGATAGATAGATAGATAGATAGATAGATAGATAGACAGACAGACAGACAGACAGACAGACAGACAGACAGACAGACAGACAGACAGACAGACAGATAGATAGATAGATAGATAGATAGATAGATAGATAGATAGATAGATAGATAGATAGATCAATGACCCTTTGCTTCCAACATCAGACTTTTTTTGGTCCAGTTCTGATCTATGAATCAAGCATAAACAAACTAGCACCTAACTCAAGGAATGAACCAGTGTTGTGCCCATATTGTTTAGTTAGCTAGCAGCCTGCCACAAAACACATAATTTGTTCACATGTTCTTTACAAAGGTAGAGGACAAAAGAAGAAGTGTCAGGCCTAAAAAACTGTCCACAGCAGATGAATGGTATCAAAAGAAATAAGACTGAATCCAGCAAAGACCTGACACAGGACCTGAGAGATGCATTTGACCGTTCAGTTGATCCATCTACTGTTCGCTGAAGCTTAATGGTCGAAATGGAAGGGTGGCTGAGTGGTGTTGGGGATGAATGCAGACAAGAACCATCAGATTTTGATCCAGGAATACTATACTATCTAAAAAAAATGAACACCTTCATTTTAATGCATGAAAAGGATTCCAAACACACTGCCAATGCAGTAAAAGCATACCTGGATAGGGTGGATATGTGCAGTCATGGACTGGGTTCACCAGAGCTTCGACCTCAACATTACTGAAGCAGTGTGGGATCATCGTGACAGAGAACAGAACAAAAGGCAGCCAACATCCAAAGAAGAGCTTTGGATGTCCTTCAAGAAGCCTGGAGAACTGTTCCTGAAAACGACTTCAATTATACCAAACCCGCCTCAGAGAGATCAGAATGTGTTGAAGATAAAGATGGTCATACCAAATATTGATTTTCAAGCTTGTTAGAATTTACAAGCTTGGCTTTTACCTTATATAGTGGATTTCAACAAATCTCTGCACCTACCCTAGCAATAGATTAATAAATGAGGGGTGGCTCAAGACTTTTGCACATTACCACATTAGCCACTTTAGCTAACCTGATATCAGATGGAAAAGTCGGCTACTTACAAAAGATTTCCAGCTTCAGCCTCCACTCTAACCGATTTTCACTCCACTCTGACAGGGGAGGAGATACGATTTTCCTTAAGTGATCGCTAGCGACTGATATATCTGCCTCAGTCTGATGTCATTTTAAATCACGTGTGTAGCCAATGCTGTCATATTGGTTTTGTGGGAGTTTTAAGAGCGGAACATGTTCTTAGGCTTGTTGTTTGACAGCCACAGCTTGCTGGTTGCCTAAAACAAGAGCGCATATATCACTGTCAAGACACAGCTAGACAATGCTTGGCAGCAACTTTAGTCCAGCCCATTGCACTAATTGACCGCTGCTGGTTTCATGACAGCAAGCAGCAGCAGTTAGAATAGCTATTTAGAAGCAGGAATAATCACAGCAGACAGAAATCATTAGGTCATGTATGATCCTTGCTGTTTGCCATTCCAGTCCTGTGTCTCACCAGAGTCCTGGACATCAGCATACCTGAAATATAAACTTAATGACAACTAACCTCATCTCACTCACTCCACCAGACTTTGTCTATGTTTAGTCATGTCTGTTCTTCCTCTTTGATGTTACTTGATGCAGCCAAATATGAGTTCACAGTTAATTAGTCAGTTGTGTCTATTTATACTGTACCAGCTGACGTGTGTAGTGTTGACTGCTTGTTAAAGATGTGTTTACTGAGCTTCCACGAGTGTTTGTGAAAAAAAAATTATATAATCAGACACATTTCATAGTGGGTTGGCTGTGATATGCCAAGTTCAGTGGCAGTTTAAAGGGCAATTTGAGACTACAAATGGGGGTGGAGGCAGGACTTCACTAGTACATAGTGTATACTTATAAAGACTTTTTTTTCTCTTTTCAGCAGATATAATCAGCAGATCAAATTATTTCAGACCTCTGAATGCTCTTTTGGGTGTGAAATATCTGTCAAGTGTTATGCACAAACTGTAAGCTGTTTCCACTTAAGTTGCTCTGTGTGCTATTTAAAGACAGAAATAAGAGGAAACTGTCTTAATTCAGATATTACAGTGATAATCAGTATTGTTATGGCCTCTTTGAGCATACCCTTAATGAACTCTGTACCATTGAGAGAACAAACACATATACTAATTTACTTTGCTCCAACTTCCTGACTCTTGTAATTATTAATGCTCACATTGATCTTAACAATAATCAATACGATTCTTGACCCTTGAATTGTTTGTATGTCCTAATCATTAACTATGTTGTAAATTTTACACTACTGTGCAAAAGTCTTGACCCACCTGCCAGTTCTTTATACACTGCTTAAAAAAATAAAGGGAACATTCAAATAACACATCCTAGATCTGAATGAATGAAATATTCTCATTGAATACTTTGTTCTGTACAAAGTTGAAAGTGCTGACAACAAAATCACACAAAAATCATCAATGGAAATCAAATTTATTAACCAATGGAGGCCTGGATTTGGAGTCACACAAAATTAAAGTGGAAAAACACACTACAGGCTGCTCCAACTTTTATGTAATGTCCTTAAAACAAGTCAGTTTTGTGTGTGGCCTCCACATGCCTGTATGACCTCCCTACAATGCCTGGGCATGCTCCCGATGAGGTGGCGGATGGTCTCCTGAGGGATCTTCTCCCAGACCTGGACTAAAGCATCCACCAACTCCTGGACAGTCTGTGGTGCAACGTGACGTTGGTGGATGGAGCGAGACATGATGTCCCAGATGTGCTCAATCGGATTCAGGTCTGGGGAATGGGCGGGCCAGTCCATAGCTTCAGTGCCTTCATCTTGCAGGAACTGCTGACACACTCCAGCCACATGAGGTCTAGCACTGTCCTACATTAGGAGGAACCCAGGGCCAACCGCACCAGCATATGGTCTCACAAGGGGTCTGAGGATTTCACCTCGGTACCTAATGGCAGTCATGCTACCTCTGGTGAGCACATGGGGGGCCGTGTGGCCCTCCAAAGAAATGCCACCCCACACCATTACTGACCCACTGCCAAACCGGTCGTGCTGAAGGATGTTGCAGGCAGCAGATCGCTCTCCATGGCGTCTCCAGACTCTGTCACGTCTGTCACATGTGCTCAGTGTGAACCTGCTTTCATTTGTGAAGAGCACAGGGTGCCAGTGGCGAATTTGCCAATCCTGGTGTTCTCTGGCAAATGCCAAGCATCCTGCATGGTGTTGGGCTGTGAGCACAACCCCCATCTGTGGACGTCGGGCCCTCATACCATCCTCATGGAGTCGGTTTCTAGCCATTTGTGCAGACACATGCACATTTGTGGCCTGCTGGAGGTCATTTTGCAGGGCTCTGGCAGTGCTCCTCCTGTTCCTCCTTGCACAAAGGTGGAGGTAGCGGTCCTGCTGCTGGGTTGTTCCACCTGTTGTCTGTTCCATTTGCACAACAGCATGTGAAATTGATTGTCAATCAGTGTTGCTTCCTAAGTGGACAGCTTGATTTCACAGAAGATTGATTTACTTGGAGTTATATTGTGTTGTTTAAGTGTTCCCTTTATTTTTTTGAGCAGTGTATTTTGCTTCCAAGTAGCCAGACATTTTATTTATGGTCTTGAGTAATAGCTCTCCTCCTAGTTTTTCTTCAGACATTGGCTCCCTTTTCAGTCCAGTCCTTGTACCTGACCATTTTTTTTTTGTTTGTTAAGCTACTTAATGCTGACCTCTGAATCATTCAAGATCATTCAAGGACTGATTTTAAATTGTATCTTTAGGCACTTTGTTACTAGAAGCCTGTTGCAAAAGCACATCATTTGTTCCCATTTCTTTAGTTTCTTTGTTTTTAGCCAAAAAAATTTGGTATACTTGGCATAGTATGTCGTGTGTCCTTAAAAAAATAGGGAGGGCAAAAGAAGAAGTGGCAGTTCTAAATATAAATATGTATATATATATATATATATATATATATATATATATATATATATATATCTACAGCAGATGACCAGTGTCTGAAAATCATGTGTCATAGTCTGCCACTGGTCTGTGTGTTTAACCAGGAAGAGTTGAGCAAGTTTCTCCGCCTCCTTGGGTGGAGCCTTTCCACTTTCCAGCCAAGCACCTGTGTTTCATAAAGCCTCATCACCTGTAGTATTTATGGGTCAGCTCGACGATCCAGTCTCTGCCTGATTATCTGCCTCATCGGAGCGGTAAACAGGCTCGGTTTTGTTGCTCTTTGTGATCTCTTCTTCTGTGAACTGATATTGTGTTTCCTTGTGCTCCCAGCGTACATTCGTCCGTCGGCCTCAGGAGTGGACACCACTTCCTCGCAATCCTCCGTCTCTCCAGGAGCTGGCCATCTCTTCACAGGACAACAACTGGAAACTCACACCTGCTGCTTACCTGCCTGCCCATCAGCACTCCTTTTTGGCAAAAGAAAAAGGCCAGTGGACACCAACTACCTCTCAGGACTCGCTGTTGGAAAACATCAAGTAAGCCTTCAGCAGCGATCTCCTCACACCACTGCTTGGAAAATCTCATAACCATTTTTGGAAAAAAAATTGTCTCTTGGACTAATTCTCATCTCTCCCCTCTAAGACTGCTCCCCACCCAGACCAGCGTGACTCCTTGATTCCCCCGGATCTTTCAGTCCCTGCATTAATCTTGTGTGTAAATAAAAGTTTTTGTCAAAACCGTTCTCCGTGGCTCCTTATGTAGGTTCTGCACCTGAGTTCTCAGCTCTGAGTTAGCCGGTTCATGAGAGCATGTCTTTAAGAAATAGGGGGGGAAAAAGAAGCAGTGTGGGATCATCTTAACAGATATTGGAACAAAAGGTAGCCAACATCCAAAGCTTTGGAATGACCTTAAAAAAGCCTGAAGAACTATTCCACATAGTGACTTTTAAGCTTGTTAGAAATAAGCCAGACAAACGCTGTTTTTGCCTTATATACTGTATTTCCATGCATGTTTGCACATGGTTCACATGCTAGCTTTGGTTTTAGAAACTGCTTTGAAATGTAGATTTTAATATGACAATAAAATAATGTGTTTTAGTGGTGGCTGGGTGCACAAGTAACAAGTTAATATTGCATTTAAACATCAATATCAGAATGGGTAATAAAGCATACACCAATAATACTGAACAAACCTTTCACTCTGGAAGGAACTGCTAGATATTCACTTTCTTGACAAGAGTTTGATAGAAGATTTATGGTCCTTAAGTATTTCAAGCAGCTAAATAAAAAGGTGTGACCAGAAGATAATTCGCTTTGCTTAGGTAAACACATCAAATCCACAATTTTCGGTCTTGAGTTTTTGTAAAATTAAATTAAATTTGACGTTTGTGAGCTTTAAATGGCCTGATAGGGGCACCGAGCCATGGAAACTGTTCCCCTCTCTAAGCTAACCAGTTTCTACCTATAGCTTTATATTTAACTAACTGATCTAAGACTGGTCTCAATCTCATCAAATAACTTTCAATGAAAAATAGGATTAGTGTATTTTCCCAAATGCCCAACTATTCATTGAACAGATTAGCAAATATGTGGTATTGGGGTAAAATGTCTCCCCCCCCCCCCCCCCCCCCCCCCCCCCCCCCCCCCCCCCCCCCCCCTTCCTCAGACAAATATTTGGGGAGCTTTTGCTAAATCTTTCAAGGCTTTTTCACCATAAGTAGTATGTGAAAGTGCTTCTGTACTGGAAACCATCTGACCTTTCCAGAGTGGTTCAAAAAGCACTTTGCCTTTCTATTTGGAGTCATGGAAAAACCACACCTCCCAAGCCTCTACGTGTGGAGTCAGTCAGTAGCTACATTCAGAGCATGCCTGACCTGCGATGAACGCCTGTGAAACATGCTCATGCAGCAAGAGCTACACGGGCTGTATGTCACAACACAGAAGTCAAAAGCAGGGTTACTGTAAACTAGCTGTTGGTGAAAATTAGAAAAAAGTTTTTTTTTTTCTTTTTTTTGAGGGGGGGGATTTCTGCAGTCTATAGAACAGTCTTCATTCTCAGTCACTGCTGTGCTACCCCAGATACCTCTGGAAAATCTAATGTAGAAGGGACACTACAGAGGGTTAAAGAGGGGAAATGGTTAAGAAAGGTAAAACAGAAAGAGGAATGCAGCAGAGGGTCATGGGGAATCTACATATGTATTTCCTCATTTGTAACAGCAATAGTATAGTATAGATTGTTATATAGTAGTAGGGTCATATTATGTCAAAAAGACAGAAATCTGACTGTGTAAATATGATTGAATGTGTGACAAGAGTTCAAATTGAAAGTGTAGTGTATTATAAGCACTATACTTTTAACACTGTGACAGTTATACTAATTTTCTTGACTAGATGCTTGCTAAAGCCATCTCACACATACTGTTTTGCAGCCTGTCCCATCATTATTCACTGACCATTACAGGCTCTACAGTTACACTCAACCCTCAGGTCCTGTTGAGGGCCAGAGTCAGCCTGTGCACGTTCAGGGATTATTTGTGCCTGCTTTGGGTGTCCAAGGTGGAAACTAGCTTGTTGGCATATTTTCCAACAGTGCCTCAGCGAAGAGGCTTGTGACTATGAGGTCACCGGGAGCCGGCCTTCACTTTAGGTACAGAAGCGAGTGTCAGCCAGCACAGAGGGATTAGCTGAACTGGTGCACGTTAGAGGATGGTACATTTGTCACTGCACCATCTATCAAAGCATTTCAGATGTTATCTAATTTCTGTGAGTCGGCCTCCTGTTTCTGTAGTACAAGATTTACAAAGACGTTAACTCTCTGACATGCCCTGACAGATAAAAATAGTATACGTACGATGTATGAAGACAACACAGTTTGGGAAGCAGAGTGTTTTCATTCCAAAGTAATAAGAGAGGGGAAAAAAAAATGGTGGGAAATGTGTCTCCAAACATATTTGACTATCCTCAGTGTGTGCCATCAGAGTAAGTGGCACATACACAAACTAGCTTAACATTAAACATAAAGTTTAGCCAGTTTGTTTTTCCTTTTCAACCTAATTTGTATATGACTCACATCATTGTGATTAGCCTTCTTTACATGCACGTGGCACATGCAGATTGCCATCAGACAGTGCCACAGCTATCAGTCACCACATGCTAAAATGACACCGCTGTTTTCTCATTATATCTGCTTGTGGGAATTGTCACATCGCCAGCGTAGTTTAAAGAAATTCAGTGTGAGTTGGAAGGTTTCAAAACAGCACAGGTGGCAGAACAGATACAATGACATGAAGGTTTCAACACAGCTCAAGAGGAAGGAAAGGCCACTCGGAGGTGCTCCTCTGGTGTTATTTACACTCTGCCTCATTTCCTCTTTTGGCATGTTGTGGCTGCTCACACGCACGCACATGCACACACATACACACACACACACACGTGCACAAGAGTACTGTGTCCTAACTTGTGCTATGCAACTGTGCAGTTAAAAGGGCAACAAATACTGCACTTTCATGATGAGTGTGTATGTGTGCTCATATGCACTAGTGTGTGAATGTATCCTCACGTGCCCAGGCACATCCAGTACATGTTTTGGAAAAAGGCAGCAGAGCAGCTTAACCCAGCTGAAGAGTCTGCAGGAAAATGTGCTTGAAAAAAGCCCCATGAGGCAGAAAAACACACCCTGGGCCTGTTACACCATATGGAAGTAAGTGATCTGAACAGGAGAGGGGAAAGTGTGTGTGTGATTCTCTGTGACAGGAAAATTGCAATCACCAAAGAGGTGACCGACTCTGGGAAAGCTTGCTCACAGCTGTCAACGCCCCATCTCCCCCCTCAGGGTGCCACAGGTACCACCTGTCTGCTAGGGCAATCAATCATTTCCCAGAAAATGTAAAGCAGTGTTTTGCAACACTTCTATTTTTTTGTTGTTGTTTTGTACTAGTCTCACCATTTAACCTTTTCAACTGTGGCAAAACCACGCCTACTGAAGGGTAAAACAGTTGGCCCCACTATATCAAACACTTACGGTCACTAAAAACACTAGATTTCCACACGTAAAAGGATTATTAAAATATCCAGTGTTTAGTTAGCTGTCAGAGCTCTCTACACTAACACAAGGTACATACTGTCAAAATGCTTCAGCTTAGAATATGGTAGCCTTAAGCTGAGGCTTGAGATGAGAATATAATTTATATTGATGTGGCACAGACACTAATGTCTCTCTCTGATTGGCCTAGTTTTATACTTATTTGTATCTATTCTCATCTATTATGCAGGTATGATAGCCATGTACATCAAACAATAAGCTTTTTATTCAATGCTAAATTTTAAAAATCTGAAACAGTTGTTAAACACACACACGCACACACACACACACTTACTTTCCACCCCAAAGAAGCAGTAACTTCTTTGGCACAAGAAAGCAGTCAGACTTTATCTGTCTGTGCTTTGTTGATGATTTAGATTGAGTCATGACAAATGTAAAGCCAAAATAGGCCGTAAATGGAAGTCTAAATTTGCCCCATGACTAAACACAGAGATGTGTGCATTGTCAACAGAGACACAAAAGGCCATGCTACTCTCATCACACTATGTGAGCAGAAACAATGTGTATGTGTTCGTGTGTGTGTGTGTGTGTGTGTGTGTGGTTTAACCTCGTCTAACCGTACACCGTGACATTTTGACATCTTCCTTTTCTATCTGCACAGGTACACATACCTACTGGCACTGTACTTTATGTACACATTGTACACAAAATGGGTCCCACCCTGCTGATGCACACCCTTGCAGCGTGTGACACCTCTAGCTGGAACGCCAAACAGCCACAGTCCTCATAGTCAGCAGCTCCAGGGGGAAGACAGATATTTTACACATCTTTCTCGGCCAAAGTGGGCCTCACGTTTTCTCATACAGACAGGCACAGATGTGCCGCCTTCACTTTTTTCTTTATTCTTCAAGGGAAGATTAAATTTGCATTGCCTTTTGTTGACAGCTATTGCATCTTTTAGTTTTTATTCATGCATACTGCTGTAAAATGTGGATGAAACCACTCAAATCTGCTAATTAGAGCCGCGAATTGACAAAAAGGAAAGAGTAAATGTCTCTTTTTGGTAATGAGTAATTCAGTCGAGATCATCAAAGCGCTGCTAAACTCGAAACAGACCGGGGATATGGAATAACTCCAAGCTCAATTTAAGCAAATCTGCAGCATGTTTTTTGCCTCTCATGTAAATGTGCCCCACCTGGTCTGCTTTTAGGAAGTGAGTGCAGTTCTGAACACAACAGACTTTTTTGTGTCTCATTGCATTGGTATGACTCAGGATGTTTCACAGCTGGACAAACGCATCTTTATTTTTTATTATTCTAATTTTCCTATAGCCAGCATAAGTGGTAGAACAGCAAGCATGTCATCCATATGCATACACAGTAATTAATCTTCTAGGTGAGTATATGTGATACTTTTATACCTGCATGTCTTTGAATTGGCTGCTCATTTCTGTATGAATAGCACTTTTCCTCTCTCCCACAGAAATACTCAGTGCAATGATTACCTGCCTTGCCACTCAGGGGGCCATTTGCTGTTACCACAAAGCTGATTATCTCACCTCTACAGCAGGCTGTGTTTGCAGCTTTGCGATTTTTCTCCCAAATGCCTACACTTCTATTTGTAGAAATGTTACCTAGCCGGCACAGGCAGAAATATATTTGTGTTTGTGTGGATGTTTGCGTCTGGGTGAGTGTTTACGGCAGTGCCTGCGCGTGTGTGCGTTGTGTATTTGGTGGGTGGGTGGGTGTTTATGTGGAATGGAAGGCTGTAAGAATGGAGGAATGGATGACACAAACAGGGCAAAGTGGTGGGAGGCTGGTGTCAGGGCCCTACTCCCACTACCAGGCTGGATGCAGTATCTGACAGCTGACTGAGAGTCTGCAGGCCCCCTCTTTACACAGACCCACCAAAAGGTCAGCACTTCAATCAGCTCCTGTCTCTGGATGCTTCTCTTTCTCTCTTACTGCTGCATAGCCTCAATCTGCCCCCTTGATACACACTTAGCCATGCTTGACCATATCTCACAGGTGGAAATTTTCAGGTTTCACTCACAAGAAAGCCGCTCCAGAATGTGTTTATATATCTGGACCGCGTAGCAGCTACTGTAAATTAAAGCTCCAAGGCAGATGATTATGCACACTAGATGATATGTGTAATTTTAGTGCACTTTGGTGTGTGGAAAATTGACATCCTCGTAGTTGGCTCATTGCTCAAAGCGTTTACATTTTCCAGACCTTTAATTTCCTCTCAGTTCCTTCACAGGTCTCTCATTTGCCTTCACACATCAGACACTCTCAATATCTTGTATTCTTCTACCTACCACTGGAAAGCATCTTCTTTCCAGGCTATTAAAAATGCAATTTAAACACTAATTAATATAAGACTTCTGGTGTCTATAAAGCACAGGCAAAAATTAAACAGGAAAAACAAGTTATAAATAGCCCGTCGCAGGTTGTGCTGTTTTCCCTGCTGAATATGACTTCCTGTAAATGAATAATTCAGCGTGTCACGTGATACCTTTTGTTCAAAAGCAAGGTCTGTGGGACTTGATCATAATGTGTCATCTGTCACTCCCCCTCTTATGCATAACTCCCTTATTATTCACCTAATACATAGTTTGTTTTGTTTTTTTCATAATAAAGCCTGATAAATTAACATTTCTCACAGCACTGTCAGCTGCATGAATTATCATTAACACGATGACTGAAATGTCAATGGTGGCGCATGTGAAGTGTGTCCCACGATTTCATGAGGCTAATAAGAGCACCGATATAAAGAGAGATGAAGAGGTTTTAGGTCTGAGTGCCCACTGAGAGTCTCTCATCTCCATTTCAAGTCTGATGAGGTTAAAGTCGCTCACGTCCCAATCCATAAAGCCAGTAACTGAGGCTGCAAGGAGTCATGAAGGAAAATATCACAGTGTCACAGCCAGCGTGTGTCATATGCTGGAGCCTCTGCCAGTACATAAGAAAATCTTGCGCTTCAGTTCTTTCCATTTTCTTTGTGATTCATTCTATTGGCCACTTTACCACAGTGACACACGCTTGGACACAAGCCTAAGTATTCCCTGCTTATGCTTAATATTATTTGTTTGTTCTCTGCTACTTTGAGGCTGCTATATTTGATTATATGTCATCAAATGTCCAAAGCAATATCATCATAGAGCTTGCGTTGTGTTGAATTTGGCCCATTAATTCATAACTCTGTGATAAACAAAGGTAATCAATAACTTGTGGACATCACTTGAGACAGTAGGTTAACCAGATCCCGGGTAAATGAGGGGCAAAGAGTATGTAAGTGTGAAGCAATGTAGGGCAAGTTACTAATACTGAGAGGTAGACTGTAATTAATATATTTGAGCTGATGTCCTCTGTGTGGTTATCTTTGGATTTCAGTCGAGATGCATTCATCACCCGCATCGACATATTTCTTGTGAGACCTGTTTACTGCTGTGATCCTGAGCCAAAAAATGTGGGACACTGTTTTCCTAAGTGGGACAAGAGGGCAAGGGATAAAAACTCTGTGCAAGAAACTCGCTCCTATGTTAACGGCTCTGCACAGCTGCACTTACCGTTGCTATTAGTTAACTGCTGAGAGCGGTTTGCTAAGCTAACATGCTGCAGGTCAAGTTTACAATGTTCTCCAACTAATCACCGTGCATGACAGCATGCTAACATTTGCAAATTAAAAGCAAACACAGGGAAAAGATGAGGGTGATGGGAATTGTGTTTGGTTTGTAGATATTACATTATCCAGAAGACAATTAGCTGCAGTGCAAGTTTTTGAACAACCAAAACTGAAAGTCATTCCAAAGCCACATTAAAAGCAGCAAAGTCATTCTTTTGTGATAAGTGGTCTTGATTATTATTATTACACTCTTTATGAATCAAGTTGACAATGCCGTATTTCCACACACCAGTACATTAGAGCAAGCATTTTAGCAATGACATCATTGCTAAACACAATGATTCACATGGGTTGGTCCCTTTTATTGCTGCTGTGGTTGACTCAGTAAATGCAACCCAATGAGCTCTCCTGAAGCTGCCAGTTTTTTGTGTTAGAGTACCACTCAAATATGACACCATGGGCCGTCATAGTGTGTATCATGTTATTCGCTCCTGGGTGCAGACAGTGCAGTCTTTTAATTACAGTACGTGGTGATCCATGGGAGATATAAACTGACTGTCACATACATCATCAGCCCTGAAACATCACCAAATGGCTCTTGAATAAGGGCTCTCATTGGATACTCATCGTCCTTTATCAACATGCAGCACTTCACTGTTTCTATACCACTGCGCAGCACTTAAAACACTTGGGTCAGGCAGTTCATTTATGACACTTCAGTAGTGTGTGTAGCTGAGGAAGAGGCAAATGTTGTGAAACTCAAAATCTTTCACTACAAACTCATACAGTAGAGGTTTAAAACAAAAAAACTGGAAGCACTACAAGGACTGGTTCCTCATTTATAGGGCATTGTTTTCCAGAAAAGATGGAACATCCAGCTCTGTTTAAGCTGCACGACGGCACAGAAACTCAAGAGAAAACTGAGTTCACTTGGAAAGCACGCGGCCATTTGCTTCCTCACTTTTCGACACGAGCGGAGTTAAAATCTCGGCGCACAAACACAACAGATTAACTCCTGGTTTCAACATCCTCTATTATAAATCTGGATTAAAGAAATGGTGGTTTTGACATAACCGTTTCATCTTGTTTGTCTCAAGTGTTACTCAGATGTCTCCAAGCCCTCGGGCTAAGTGATGAGTACATGTATTGTTCAGAAGTGTGTGTGCAGCTGGGATGAGGAGGTTTTGATGAAAGAGGCAGATTAGAAAGGAGAACAGAGAGCAGGATGTGTGAGGTGTTGACTGAAGTTTTTTTTTTTTTTTTTTAATTAATAAACACTGATCCAAGCAGATCTTTGCAGCTTGTGTAAAATCCGCTGAAAAAGATGACCGTTTTGAAATAAAATTGTGTAATCTGCCTTTACTCATTTTCATTCTGTGCTGGAAATGATCTATAAAATTTCCTGTTCTTGTTTTTGAACCTTATGCAGCAGTTTCACCATGCACATTAGTAATCATGAGAACATTTCTGCATAAACACTTTTACTTCCACCATACTCGCACTTCTTAAGGGCCTGCGAGAGTTTTGACATTCAAAATAAACTGGTTGCAGTTTATGCTCTGAAAGCCTGAAGTGGGCACGTGAGTGAGGTCAGCGCCTCCTGGAGTGAGTCTGAGCTGGTTATGAAACAAAAGAAAAGCCCACTTTTCCAAAGAACGGACAGTGAAGGACGTTTCCTGGCTCTGTCACATAAGCCTGAAGTCATCACTCATAACAAACGAGCACAGCCAACACATTTAAATGAAGCAACAGAATATTCCAAATACCTCCAACCCACATGTGAGCAATGCAACAGCAAAAATGACTAAGCTTTTGAATACGGGAGCTTCCACACATATGTCAAGAGAATCCTTGAGGATTTACCTCGAAAAAAAAAAATCCCACCCAGCAGCGCTTACACAACAAATCCAACAGTTACTTCCCCGAAACTGTGGTTTGCTGGGAAGCAGAAGAAAAATTTGATTAGCCAAAATACTATGTAAACTACAAATGATGTCTGCTGCCCTCAAGTGGCAGCAAACATCAATTACCATCAGTTGCCATCTTAAAAAATAAAAAAAAACAGACACTGCTCCTTTTGTGAAGCACTTTCCACAACACATGACAGCTATTTAATAATAATAGCTTTTAATTGCAACACACTGCTAACTTTGTGTTTGTGCACCAAATATATTACATGAGCATTTTTGCACCACGAGAAAGCAAAGACAGAAAGTCCTCCAGTAAGTAATTCCAAATAAATGTATTTTTTTATTTCATCCACTGTACAAAGCAAGCATGGAATCTTCTGGACATTGGTGTGACTGAGCTGGAAACACAGATGGGCCATCAATTTCCATCAAAACAAAAGAAAAGATTACCTAGGAGGGAAAATAAACAAGAGCTTGTTGAAAACAAAACCTAATGCTTTAAGTGGTCATTAATTTCCTGTTAACATTTCCGTTTTTGGTATTATTAGTTGTATACAGTCCTGCATAATTATCCTATTAAATGAAACAAATTAGAGAGCATTCTTCTAATAAACAGAGCGTGGTGCAGGAGTTGAGAGATCATACCACAGGTCTACTCCAGAGCCTTGACAATGGCTTCATTGGCCTCTATGCTTATCTGAACTTCTGCCCTCGCTGCCTCATCAGTTGTTCCGGCCAAGTCAGCCTGAGCCTTCTCCAGGTTGGTTTTGGCTGCCTGAAAATAGAAAATAACAGAATGTGTCACCATTAAAAAGCAAAACAGGAACACTAGAGATGACAACCAAAAATTCCAGCTGCATATTTTTATTGTAGAAGGATTTTGGATC
Source organism: Archocentrus centrarchus (assembly GCF_007364275.1). NCBI lineage: Eukaryota > Metazoa > Chordata > Actinopteri > Cichliformes > Cichlidae > Archocentrus > Archocentrus centrarchus. The sequence continues at coordinate 25,274,629 of NC_044349.1, read as the reverse complement.
GGTTTCATTGTTCCTCTCATGCCACACTAGTTCTGCAGCGTGCAATATCAAATACACCATCATCTCTCACTTGAATACGAAAACATCTCGAGACATGCAATCACTCTTTTATTCAAGGGTGGGAAACACCAGACCATAATAAACAGTGTGCAAAACTCAATCCCAAAAACCCCTTTGAGGCTGACTGGGACGTAACAGTCAGAATATCAAGGCGGAAAAAGACAGCGTCAAAAGTGAGGAGAAAGAGGAGCAGGGAAAATCCCCACTGCCTCTTTGCTCTGAAAGCTCCATTTGTCACAGTCGCGATTAGAAACGAGAAATGCCAAACATAGCTGGAAGTTAAAGGTCTCCCAGTAGGGATTTGACACATCTGCTTTAACTCAACAGTGACTGACCTTTCCCTCCTTATTAACAGACCGGGCCCATGTGCATTGTTACTCCAGAGTGGAAGGCGATGAGGAAAAATTAACTCATTTACTGCTATGTAGTCAACTTGACAGTGACACTGGCACTGCCCAAGGTCACAAACTGACACCTTTAAGGCGAGCGCACAACAACGCAGCCTAGCGCATCGTAACGCAGCCCAGCATTAACAAGACTGACATTTAAACAAGGACTCAACACTGAAGTCCAACTGCAGAACTGACCAGATGGATAATCATTAGCTGGGAGGTGCTGAATAGCCCAGCAGATCAAATCAGAAGAAAATAATGAAGTGTGGGTTCAAAGGATGGTCTCTGCTGTCAAAGAACATGACCTGGGTGGACAATTAGGAATTATATAAGCCTTAATAAATTGGATATATAGATACCAATCACACAAATCACCTTAAAGCATAAAAGATCCACTAAGAATTGGCAACCAACTTATGAATACTGTTGTGTCCACACTGTTTAAGCTCTTATAGAATAAAGGTTGCTCATTGAAATGTCACTGAACATGCATGACAAATATAAGTGTTTTAATGTGTGTGTGTGTGTGTGTGTGTGTGTGTGTGAGTGAGAGACAAGGAAACATTTTAAACTGACTTAAGAGTTTCAAAGCTTTCTTCCTCGTACAGCTTTTGACAAAACATTCTTAAGTTCTCCGAGGAGAAGCTGCTCGCTCCCACAATTTGAGCTGACACAGTGTGACATCTTTAGCTCATAAAAGTCAGAAGCCAAAGTCGCTCACAGAACAGAGCTGCTGAGGATTAAAACACTCAAAGGCACCTCAGGCACAGAGATACGTACGTTGAGAAGAAAAAAATTTAGAATGCATGAGCAATTCAGAGTCTTTGTGTAAATAAAGATGCTAAGCAAAAACAGCCACCTTCTGATTAAACACAACTTATTTAAGTTCTACAATCTAAATAAACTGTTAGAGAATGTGTGTCTATTTGTGTTTAATGAAACCAATTTCAAAAATTACATACTGCATTAACACCATGAGCACAGAGTGATCGCACAGCACAAACATTTATTTTTGTATTTAAAATAAAAAAAAAGCTTAATCGAAAATGAGTTTAATAAATACCAATTCTGTGTGTTGTCACACTGAATCTCAGTCCTCGTTAATTAAAGGTTGAGTTTAGACTCATTACATGCCACAAATATTGATCCCTTATATTTATAACTTATTAAAAGCATGAAACATAAGCCCAGCAAAACCACCACCAGGGTTAATAATGAGGGGAGCAAAGCACCTATTAGATAATTGGTCATGAAAGCAAATAAAGAGTTGGTGAATGTAATTATAGGATCATCTGAACAATGTCACACAATCTAATCAATAAAGACTTCTTTAAATACTGACCTCTGGGAAACTTGTAAAGCCTGATACAAGTTGGAACTGTGTTAGAAAAATTTACACCAGACTGCAGTGATGACGGTTCCAAATTGACCTTTGCTTTTGTGGCATTTATTATTTCAAAGCACAACTTTTACCCATTAAACCACTGACTGAAGGTTTTCCATTGTAAAGACCACCTATGTGATACAACACACTACCTTGGTTTCATTTTGGTTGCTACTTGGTCCACACAGAAATGTCCTTACTCAGCTTCCCAATCTGATTTCAAGTCAATTATTGTATCATGCTTTTCTTCAAGTACCAAATCATAATGCAAGTCACTTCAGGGCACTTTACATATTAAAGGGAAGACCTCACAATCTTAAAGCAGGAAACCCAATCCTGTTGAAACAGAGAGCAGACACAAACTATACCCTGCCAGGCGCCCTCTTTGTATTTCACAGCACGCAGAAGTTTGGGCAAGAACTTGTGTGTGCGGGCACACCCAGACACGTCTGTGTTGCTAGTTTTGGTTACATGTGGACACACCACATGAAACAACATTGATGCAGATTCATGATGAGATGCAGACTACCTAAAAATCCCCTTGATTGGCATGCTATCGCCAATCACTTTGCTCACCACTGAGCCAACATCACAGTGAATCAACACAACCCTCGTTCCTGGACACTTTCCATCCAGTACAATGTAGTCTAAGTAGGACGGAAGAATAGGATAAACTTTCCAGAAGTTCATCCTAAATTCTAAATATTTTTTACATTTATTGAGTGTAGATTGGTGTGATTCTATCCAGTCTGATACAAAGTAAATGAAAAAGTCAGAATAGTTTTTAAACATTGAAGTTACAACAATTAAGTTTTTAGTTTTAAATAGTTGAAAGGGATTTTTTATTGTGGCAATAATCACCAAAAATGAAATTTGCTCACTAATTTGAAAAACAGAGTTGCTATTATGGAGGTGAACACTATACTTACTGCAATGTCCAGCTGGTCCAGGGGAACAGCCTCCTCAGCAAGCAGTTGTACAGAAGAATCAGCATTGACTGTTACGGACCCACTGCTCACTGTGTATACACACACACACACACACGCACATATATACATACAGTAAGTATCCACAGTGACTATACAGTCACCTCAACTGTGTATGTACCGTTCTACTCTGTGAAATGTGGAAGAGCCCTTAAAGAACCACGCCTTCCTCCAATGTTCTCTCAACTGAACAGTTAAACCAAATTCTCAAATATTTTATTCCCATCATAAGATGAACAGATCATCTATAACTGGTAACAGCGTAATGCCAGCCCAGTACCCTGCCATATTGAAGGTATTTCATTTAGACATGATAAATATTTTTTCTCACAAAAACAACACAAGATTAAAAGGCAAGTACAGCTATAAAACAAACCAAAAATTAAAAACAAAACAAGAGAGCTGCTGGCCCATAGAGCTCCACTGTCAAACATTTTACTTGTACAATATGTGATATACTGCAATGGAAACTAATTTGGCTGTAGGTCAACCATCATTGTGCTTGCGTTTTTACTGTTTACAAATTTTGAAAATTACAAAATTAATCTGCAGCATTTTGTATAGATTTGCCCAATGAAAACTTGTAGCAAGTTTTAATTAAGCCAATAAATGAAGTTAAAAATGAATGTACTGTTTATCTTCAAAATTTCAAAAATTCATTACACAAATTTTTTAATTGAAAAAAAAAAATTTTTTAGAATTTTGTTGAGCTTTGCACATTAAATACTCGTAGCATCAATGTACAGCATTTCTGGAAAATTTTGAAAATTCATTAAAAAAAATAAATAAAAAAAGTAAAAAATCTATCTCTACTTTGTGAGCCTTAGTCAAACAGTATTTGTGCAAAGTTTCAGAGGATTTCAAATATGAATAAACAGACAACCACCATTACTGTAAGAATTATGCCTCAGACACTTTTCAATGTTTACTATGTTTTTAGAAATAACAAAATTTGTGTATTTTTTTTCTCTGCTTTAACAAAATATGACTCCAAAATCAAGATATACTCCAAACTTTTATGCATAGAAAGCTGCATATACACTAAATGATAATGTAACCAGAGCACGCACTTAAGATTTAATCTTTAAACTGGCATGAAGGCCCTTCACAATAGGCCCAGTTGCAGTCATTCGATCATTTCTGCAAAGAAGAAGCTTACCAAAGTATTTGGCAGAAGTGCCATCCTCATTAAAAACTGTGACAACACCGGGCCGGAGCACCTGCAGGGTGGGTACGTGGGCAGGAAGGATACCAAATGCACCAGTAAGCGTGGGTACATCCACCTGTTTCACACTGGCCTCTTTGAAAAACACCTGTGATGGGGAAAGAAAAAGAAAAAAAAAAACAGCAACACTTTAAACACATGAATTTACAGAGAACTTCAGTTCACATTAACAAATATGCAGATGCAAAACCAAGAACTTGAATTCAATAAAAACCAATAAACATTTGATTTTTTTGAAATCCAATTTTTCACAATTACATTTTAATGCATAATGATATAACACGTAAGTCTTAGAACTTTATTTTAAATACTGGGTCATATATATCCTGCTGCAGAATAGGGAGTGTACTGAACTGGACCTACAAACCCGTCCCAGTAACATGTACTTCAAGGTTATAGTTTAGCATTTAACATACAATGGTTTGTTAATAGCGTCACTGAATCTTATTATATATCTGAAAAATAAAATATGTTTTAAAATATACTGGGTATTTTAATAAAAGTGTAGAGAAGAATGCTGTAGAGTCGCTGTTTTGCTAAAGCACTACTACACATTGCTTGTCAAAGATGATGAATGACGGCTAGGCTAGGGCGCACAGCTAAAGCTCCCAACACAAACTCTAACGCACACCTAAATACATGCGTGCATTAACTGCTGGTGTAGATATAGCAATGGCAGGGGGGCATGGACCAGTACCAATCTGCTAAATGGTTCCAAAAGCACCGTTTAATTTCTGTAAAGATTTTTTCGGTTAGCTGGATAAGTTAGCTGGGCCCGAGAAGCCTAGCCGATACCCTTAACATTAGCCTGATACCTGTGTCGGGGAGGCGAAAGTGAAGGACATCTGCGGGGCACCGGAGGCGGCCTCAGCGTAGGAACGAGCTTGCCTCAGCACAGGCAGAGCACGACGGAGAAACCTTGCTGCCATCATGCTTGTAATGTTTAGTTCTGTGAAGCACGAGTGAATGACAGGGATCCCCAAGCCCTTGCGTGAAGACAGTCAGTGTGCGGTTGGTAGGACAAGGACGTCGGGAGGCTACCCGTCAGGCTTTGCTGCGGCGCAGAGAATGCAGGGTAACGTAGTCTGTTGGAAAACACTGTATTAGCAGACGGTAAAAACTGCTCCTTTGTGAACCTTTTAAACGCTTGTTTTAGCCTTTCAATGGATATTCTTGTTGGAGTTACACAGGAAAACGTTTGGAGAGCAGTGTTTGGGGAAGAGTAATTAATGTAGATAAACGGTAATTTTCTGTATTTACTAATAAAATACTGAGTCAATGACGCCAGGAGATGGCGCCAAACCCTGTAAACATAGGCTACAGACCGGAATCTAGACTGGTTTGGGGAGCAAGTTTTTATGTAGTATCCCATTTGCAGGGCTCCAAAAACGCAAACACGCACGCACGCGCGCGTGTAAATAAGATGTATGCGAGCTTACTTATGCTTTGATAATTTTCCCACTCTTGCAGGTCAGTGACTGCATATTCAAAATAAATTAATTTTTTTTTTTTTAATTAATGAGCGTAAAAGAGACTCCTGTCCTTGCCTGGATGATATGTTTACATTAGCGTAGTAGCCTTCCGTGGCTCCTCTAAATCAGCTGTGAAGACTAAACTGCGCTTCAGGATATTTCTGACATCCATCATTTGGGCTTTACCTCACTCCTTTTGTCACGTGGTGCGCCTCTGACTAGATGGTGGGCGTGTGTTAAGCGGTGGGGTTTCATTCATAAATACTTTTAGCCTTAAAGTCTACATTAAAGTGATCGCGGAAGAGTTCTGCGTTATTGACTTCGCCCCTCCACTCCTGCATGGACCAGGCTACTTGGGTAGGTGAGTGGTTACCGTCGCTGCGTGCCTGCTTTTTGTGTGTGCTCGTGCACCCAATTCAAAATCGTGAGCTGCCTTTCTCTGTCTGTCGGTGCCGCCGACAAGACTGATGCAAATCATACAGCAAGATGTACATTAACCGATCGGACACCGGCTTTATAGTTTTGGGGATTTTTTGTTTTTGTTTTTGTAAAACCCGTTTATAAGGGTGAGCTTCATTTCCTTCGACAATGTGATTACATTCAAAAAATTAAAAAGAAAAGGATTTTTATCCGCTTAAACCTTCAGTAGGAAACATCTGCCAAAGCAAATGCCTATTAATTTGCTGGGAAAAATATTGCCGTATGTAGCAATAAGAAAAAGGATGCTTTCTCTAGTGGAAGAATTTCTTTTAATAAACAATTTATCATCGTTTTTTTTTTCTTAAAAAAGAGCCCTCATATTTATACTTTGTTCTATGGAGAACGGTAATGAGGTAATTATTTTTAAAGATACTGGACGAAAGATTAAAATGAAAACGCTGGACTGTATGATAGCAGTAGTTCACTTGGTGTAGATAGAAATTTTGTTAAGCATGACTGGATACGGTATTGCTGGGACACCCATGTCTTGCCATCTGCTCTGAGAATACTGCTATCATCAGGATTTGCAACAACACAAAAGTATGCAGTCCTCAATAAAGTGTTAGTAATCACTGATTTTTATAGCTTACTTTCATATATTTCTTCATTCTTGACTGTAGAAAGTAGGATGTTATTTCTATCTGGTTACCAACGAGATATTTAGATATGTTTTCTTTCCATTTATCTTAAATAGCAAGTCATTTGAATTATGCTTAATGTTGTAGGAACCTCACAAGAATTTGTTCTGATGTTTCATTAATAACAACTCACTACTAATCACTACTTAAATAGTTTGCATCATTCTATGTGTTTGTTATCAGCCATGCAGCACTACCGTCCTGTTGCTCTGAGGCCAGTGGGCCGGCCCTGAGGGGGAAGACTGCCGCTCAGGCTCAGTTGGCTGGGTGCGCTGAGGTGACTGAGGATGCAGCAAGGGAGCTGAGGAGGAGACTCCCGAGCTACAGCCTGGCACACACATTCAGAGCTGCTGCCGCTGCTGCTGCGTACTGCCCTCCATCAGGGTAAGATCACTGAGTGGTAGGAAGCAGGATGTGGTGTACAACTGCAAAGGAAAGCATTCTGGTCACAGACTGATGTGCTTTCTGTTAAACTAGTCATGCTTGGACGGTAGATCCAGGGCATTAGGTGGGCTGGCAGCAAAGCTCGGCTATAGTTTACAGGTTGTGGTGCTGAAGTTGAGCGCTGCAGTGACTGGCAGGCGAGCAAGGCGTGCTGAATGCTGCTGGCATGTTGCTTCTCCCTTGCTGGGTGAGTAGATCCATCCAGGGTTAGTGCGTGTGTGCGTATGCGTGGGCGTCTGGTGCAGCAGTACCAGAATTAATGGCTGTGATCTGTAAGAGCAAAACGCACAGCAGCCAGCAGCGGTAGTGGAACTCAGCAGCTCGAGCCAGTGTTTAATAAGCGCTGCTGCTTCTCTCTGTTCTGTGTGTGTGTGTGTGTGTGTGTGTGTGTGTGTGTGTGTGTGTGTGTGTGTGTGTGTGTGTGTGTGTGTGTGTGTGTGTGTGTGTGTGTGTGTCTGCGTGTGGGGGAGGCAGATAGAGTCTTCGGACTGATATGAAATTATGGGTGATGATTAACAGCCAAGATGCTAAAGCTTACTTGTTCTGTCGGATCCGACGCATGCGCACAAGGACAACATACACATTTGGTTTCTTCCTCTTCTTGCAGTCTTTCACGACTGTTTTGAGAAAACTATTATTTGCTGCCACTGGCTATCATACAGTTACACATTGTAATAATTTCCATGTCATTACACATCAGCCTGTATGACTGTTTTAGACTTAGATGTCCAGTATGTTTGGATTTATTAACACAGAGAGAATGCAGCACATTTGGAGGCTGACTTTGTGATTTGATGCACAGCTCCAGTTACAGTCATTTCCTTTGTCTATTTGTGTGTGTTTGTGCATGTGTTATCTCTCAGGGGACTCTCTAGTTGGCCTGGACCATGAGCAATGAGTCTACCGTCTGGAACATCCTACCAGAAAACTCCACAGTAAGTCCGCCTTTCACCACTGGCTTATTCTCAAACTTCCTGTATGTCCTGTATGCGTGTGTGTGTGTGTGTGTGTATATATGTGTGCTGTGTGCAGCTCAGCACCAGAACCATACTTTTCCCTCATATTCTCTTCTGGCTGGATGACTGGCTAATGGAGAACATCCTGACCTGGACTTGAAATAATTAAATCTCTGATCTAATCTCAGCTTTGATTTCCCCTTGCAGAAAAATTACAGTGTGACGTCAGAGTCTAATGCTCATTAACACTTGCAGAGCGTTCTACCTCGCAGAGCTCAGAACTATACTCATCATTCTGAAATTCACTCTGTTATCCCTATATCATTTTGTCATCTATCGCTTAATCAAAAGACTTTGAAGTTCTGACTTGGGCCAAAAGAAACCTACAACGGGAACAAATTTTTCTTTTAAAACAGAGAAAAAAGCTAAATTTAACTTTAGTGATGCCGCTCCTCACATGTGCTTAATTCACTCAGCTGCGGTCCTCCCTGTGAGAGCTCTCCCATAGCTAAAGGTACACTGTAGACAGTTTAATGGCCCTGGCATGTATTGATTCATCGCACTGTCGTATTTATAGATTTACTTTATGCCGAACAACCAAGCAGCAGGACTAAATCAATCTTGTGAACTCCACGGTGCCACTGTGAAGCGCTGTGTGAAGGTAAAACGCCTGCAAATCTAGTCTACTGCTTAGGTGTCAGGCTGTTCATGTTTCAAGCCACAGAAAGTGTGTAAATCATTTAAAGTAAACATAAAAGGTGCACACTTTTGCATAATGTTGCATATTTGTTGCTATTTCTACCATCAGGTATGATATGTATGGCTTTATTATAGTGTGAGTAGGAATAACGGGTGAAAACTGAGCGAGAAGAGCGGGGGTGGGTTTTTTTGGTGCCTCTGTCTGTCAGCTCAGAAAGATGCAACATTAATCATCAGTGAGGGTTTCAGTGCTTTGATGTTTCCTTTGAGAGCTTGTACTCATGTTTAATGTCCAAACTGAGAACAAGAAAACACTTACTTCTTTTCTTGTTATTTAATTTGCAACAGATTTATCTATCTATCTATCTATCTATCTATCTATCTATCTATCTATCTATCTATCTATCTATCTATCTATCTATCTATCTATCTATCTATCTATCTATCTATCTATCTATCTATCTATCTATCTATCTATCTATCTATCTATCTATCTATCTATCTATCTATCTATCTATCTATCTATCTATCTATCTAATGTTGGTTCCTCTTTTTTACCTCAGGAGATCCCACTTGAGGTTGAGGAGCAGCAAGATGGTTATTTGCTCCTCCTGGTGATCCTCTCCATCTTTTTGGTAGGAACGCTGATATCCATATCTGTCTTCCTCATCGCTTGCTGTCGAGGAGGAAAATGCTGTACCAGGTGCGATGCAAAAATTATGTATTAACATGCTAATATAATATAATATGCTAATATATGGTCACATGTCCATGTGACCATCGGTGCTGTGTTATTAGGGCCCGAGCACGAAACATGTAATCGCTTATTCTGACATTGATTTTCGTTATAATATTTTAGACTGTTGCCTGCTGTCCCTGTTAACACCACACAATAACACCAAACTCCACATCCTTGATAATTTTCACAAACTTAAATCAACAGCCTGTGAAATCCACACTTTGCTTTGCTTTTTTTTTTTTTAACAAAAAGTGTGCGTTGGACTGCAGATCCAGGTGCACAGATGTTGTTTTCACTGTGCAGCAGGTATTTTGTTGACAGACTCCTCTTCTTCAGCTTTACTGCACCTACTATTTAGAGACAAACCAGTACTTATATCAAATCTGTATACATACGTAATAGATAAAGCTCATTGCAAATAAAGGTAACAGTGTCCTGTAATATTATCTTCAGTGTGATGCCATTAACAGGCAAAAAGTGAGCCATCAAACAAATGAAAGCATCTTTATGATAAAAGAAAGCTATATTGCAGTAGGTAGCAGAAAAACAAATGTTTCCCTGCTGAGACATCTCAGCATGTTAAAGCAGAGCAACACAGTGCATGCACTCATAATACATGTCTTCCATTTGAGTGCTGAGACTCCCATGGGGCTGCTATGAGAACACCTTGGTGGAAAGACATTCAACATTCATGCTTATTTATTTGCGATGCATCCGTGTTTATTCTACAGTGAGATGGCTCACACTCAGGACTCTTTGTGCATCTCCACAGCAGCACACATCAGCATGTACATTTGAATACATGAGAGCATGGCACCTAGATGCAGATAAACAAAGACCACAGAGGCTGAGGTGTGAAAAGGCTGGGAGAGAGCGAAAGGCGAATGGGACAGACCGGTACAAATGATGAGTGTAATGAGATTTCATAGCCGCCATCGGCGGTGATTAATCTTGCGTCTCAAACCAGTGCTGTGTGTACACCACTGAGAATATATACACACAAACTCAGAGGCATACCCTGTACGGGAAAGCAGGAGCCACAAAGGAAATGAAAGACAAGGAGAAGCACAGATCTGGGTGGATAGAAAAATCCCTTAAGTCACTTCACACCCACACAACTCAACTCACACACGCACACATACATGCAACTCATAGCTCTGCACAAAGGAATCACATAGAGAGAAACGACTGGAACAGCTTTCAGTTTCTTTTTTTCTGCCTCATCAACTAGACCCAGTGTATGGGATTTAAGAAGCACTGTGGAGGATTATCAGCAATTAAAGATGTTAAAACAGAAAGGGTTTCATAACGAAATACTTAAAGATTAATAGATACTCTATCTGCTAAACAAGATGACCTTTACTGTGTATCTCCTCTGTGCCCTTAAAGATGAGTGGAAGCGTACAATCCAATAAAGCATCATGCTTTATCAGTTCAAGAAGTCCCCTGGCCCTTAAGGTTATCAGCTTACTGGCAATGATTTAGGCCTTCATTGATTATACACGCAAGAGGTTGACCATTTATATAAAAAGCACAGTCAGCATTCAGTCCTAATTCCTTATCCTGATAGCTGTTTGATCATTGAATTTGTAAGCTGTTCACATGCAAGTATATTCATAAAGTCCAGGAGCTGAATGTATAAATGTACCAGAAATATAAGATTTGATGGGTGATGTTGGCCATTGATATTAAAATAGGTTTGGAAAATGCCCAAATAAGTGCCGAGAGGCACTTCAAGGTGGCTCCAGAGTGACAATACATGCTTCAAGATGTTTTTTCTGCATAAAAGCCATGCATACACCTTTTCCCAGTCAAGATCTGGCATTTATTAAGGAAGTATGTATGTAGCACAGGCATGCTTCCAGCTGTTGTTTAAAGAGCTTTTTGAGACAATATTATGATAAAGTGGAAATGTAAAAGAAAGCAGGAACATTTTAAACTCGGCCTGTTATGCTAATTTCCTGCTGCACATTTTTATTCTTGGATTCTTCTATATTAGCTCTCCATGGCTCACTTCAAAATAATCACATTTCTATTTCAATTCAGTTTTATTTATATAGTGCCAATCCACAACAAGTCACCCTAAAACACTTTATATTGTAAGTTAAAGACCTTACAATATTAGAAACCCTAACAGTCACATGACCCTGTATGAGCAAGCACTTGGTGACAGTGGGAAAGAAAAATTCCCTTTTAACTGGAAGAGGCTTGGGGAGAGGCAGCCATCCACCTCAACCAGTTGGAGGTGAGGTGAAAGAGAAGAGAGCAGAGAGAGAGACGGGCCAAAGACACACTATGGAGGAAAGAGCCAGAGTTTAATAAATACTAATGATTAAATGCACACACAGGGAGTGCAAAGAGATGAGTGAAGACAGCAGTGCAAGCCTAATAATCCTTATTTACCTTATAAAGGGACTTGAAGCAGAGTTCATCCCCCGTGTGAAATAATGCATTTCAGTTTCCTTCCTAATTTCTCCAGCTTTCATGTGATTGGATGACCCTTGCAAATGGGTCCTCCAATCAGAAGAAAGAATATTTCAAAGGCAGGTGGGTAGGGCTTCTGTGCTCACAGCTAGAGCTGTGTGTCATATCAAGTGTAGCTACTCTAACTGACATCATACAAAGCCAAGAAAAGAGAAAAGTGTCAGAAACTGAAGGGATGGAGCTGTCTGAAGCCTGAGCCTTCGGTCCACACAGTTTACCAGTACATAACTGAATGTTTATTATTTGACACTTTGCCCATGTTTAATATGAGTGTCCACCATTGTAACAGTATATTTATGACAGAGAATAAGGTAAAGCATAATATGTCATCTTTAATATGAAAAAAAAAAACCTCTTTTTTTTTTCACAGAGCTTGCGTTTCTAATTTACATCTGCTCAGACACGTGCTTCTATATTAATATTTAAAAGGTCCCATTCACATCTTGTAAAGAATTCAGTATGTAATAAATTTGATCAGACTCTTATTATTTTATTTATTTTTTGAAGGAATTAATTGTGGTCATTTTAAATAGCTGGTTGAGCATCAGGACGGTTGCTTTGGAGGTGCTGAAAGACCTTTGTTGTCTCACAATTCCTTTTTTTTAACTTCTGCCAGGCCTCTTTAATTTGAACTGACAGACCACCAAATATAACTTATGAATGAGAACCTCAGCATTTACAATTATATGTATAAAGAATTTAATATTACAAGGCAGTAAGAAAAAAATAGAAAGGCTTTCCTCTGCATTTCACCACCAAATAACACAAGGACCTTTTTCCATTTCTAAGATGAGTGTCTGAATTTAAGATTCAGTGAAAATGTGCTTTTTCTTTGCAGTTATTTTATTTGCCTTTGTCTAATAACCTGTGGTTGAAACCGCACTGTTATATCATGGAGTAGTCAAATCCTTTTGTGGCTAAAGATGGGACTGGATTTTATGGTGATGGAGCTGTATAAAGGAAGGACATGCATGAGTTGGACAAAAATAATACAAATTCACACTTCTGCTTTTGTGTGAACACACAGTTTTACGTGAATCGTCACAGAATTTTGCGCATCTGGCCCCAGGTGCATCATTCTGACTAAACTCAAGGTCAAACAATGACGCTGATCATAAGACTTTGTTCTGTGGTATCCAGGGTGGCTGCCTGCAGCAGCGGGGTCTGTCAGATGAAAGACAGACCTCAGGGGTAATCATGTCACAGCACTGATCTCAGTGTTTTTGTGTGCCCCAGGGCCAGCGATGACCCTGAGAAGACCAACAACACCTATGTGGAGGAGTCACAGCCCACTCATGGTAAGAAAAAAAAAGTGCCAAAAAAAGAAGAAGAATTATTGTGAGGGAGGGATAGAGGAGGAGATAAAGAGGCAAGTAAGTGAGTGAGGGAGAAGTAATGGAGATAGGGAAGCTGGAAAGATAGGATGATGGGATGGATATTTTTATCACATCAGCACAATTGTGTAATGTCTATTCCATTAAAATATTGTGATCTCATCCCAATTAGCTGAAATAGCTGTGCAATTCCTGGAACACGATTTGACATTTTGGGACCAGTGAATGCTATCTGTGTCCAATGAACATGATCTATTAGAGGCAGCATCAGATTTGCACCACACTGCTTTTATAATGCATTTTATTTAGTTTTTCCGGTCAGCAGTTTGCAATGTTATCATAGTGATGCTCACAAAGTTGTCTGAAGATAAGATGCTTAACCTCACTTTAACAGCCAGTCTACACATATTTATATAAAGAGCAGATATATGGAGCTGATTGAGCACAGAGTTTGTCAAGGTATTTGATATTTTTATTGCACACAACAGAGGAAAAGAGAAGGAAGAGAGGTACACATGGGGATTTGAATCAGGCGTATTTTCTTCAACACTGTAATATGTCGAATTTAATTCTATTGTGATATTAAATACCACTCGTTACATGAACCCAACACAAGAGTCTGTTTAACTCATCCCAGGGAGGACATGAATGCCTTTACAAAATTTGAAGGCAATCCATTAAAATAACTGGGGAGACATTTTACTCAAAACCACACTGATAAATTTCATAGAGGTCCAAAAAAAGGAGATGAAAGTCTGTAGGGAACGTCGTCTTGGGAGCATGATTGTACAAAGTTTGGCACTAGTCCATTTTAGGCAGAGAGTGATTTCCAGTGAGTGAGTTAATGTGTTTTACAGGTGAGACTGGAGTTAAACACATCAAACTCAGTGGGATTCTTAAATGCTGTTCCAGTATTTTCAGTTTATACTAATGCAGTTTCTTCAAAGACCAGCATTACAGACTCACACACTTACTTTATATAAGTTACTGTCAACTACAAATTGTTCTTCTATTGTTCTGTCCTTCTGCTATTGTTTCTTCTCTGTAATTCCTCTGTTTATGTAATTATCTTTCTCCTCTTCCTTCATTCTGGGTAGAAATCACCATCAGGGTGGATGAGTCAGACTGCCTGTCCATGGCCAGCTCTCATGACCAAGAAACAGAGCGTTTCCTCTCCACAGGCCCCACAGGCCGTCGCGTCTCCTTCAATGAGGCTGCGCTCTTCGACCACGGCAAGAAACCCCAGGAGAAAGGCCGCAGGTTAGAAAGCCAACACATACAAAGAAGCCCGCATTTGCTAATCTGTGCTGTTAATTCAGCATTCAGCTCTCATTGTTGCAGGTTTGCACCACGCTTAATTCTCTGTGAGCTCAAAGGATGTAAACCTTTTACTGTGTCCCACTCGTTCTGTTACTTTAGCGTTAAGAATGAAATCAGCCTGCATTATGTATGCTGTGGACACAAAGAGCTCTCATCCTTTGTCATTACTTCACTGCCCTACTTTTCTCTTAAAGCCCTAAGTCTAATATGGTAATTCTTTTTTAATTTTTTAAGCCTAAATCCAGAAATTGCGGTAGCTCTAATGGGTTTGAAGTCAAATATCTCCCCTGGTTGTTTGCCTTTTGTGCGAGGATAAGCTTCATGATTTAAAACTTATGAAGAAGTCATGCAACTTATGTCTTATCTTGCAGGGATTTATAGCTTTTAATTAACTCAGTGCTGTCCACATCAGGTACACTCTGACCGAGGGCGACTTTCACCACCTGAAGAATGCCCGGCTTACAAACCTCCACATACCTCCTCCGGCCCTCAAGATAGTCACCATCCATGAGTGCGACTCTGCGGAGAACACCATCACGATGACAACACGCCCGGTTGCTAAGTCAGCCCTTTCCATCTTCCAGGTGACAGCCTTGACCTGCTATTAGTACTGATGCATCATTAGTCGTTAGTGTTGACCGGAACCAATTAATACATCTTTTATTTTGGGTCAGGTCAAGAAAATGTGTCAACCTAATGAGCCCAAACACAGGGATCAGGGATCATTTCAACATTAATTTTCCATTTAGCAAAAGCTGTTCAATCATGGGTGTTGGGATGGCAGCCTGTGAGGAAATCTGCCCTTGAAGTTCATTCATATTTGTTACCTTAACATAAAAATAAACTTTTCTAAAACAGCGTGAATGCTCAACAAATTATTCATAAGGTAACAAAGTTTTACGCGTGTGCTTCCCTGCAGCCAATGCTGTGTCCCTTGCCACAAACAGCATTGACCAGCCTGAGTGTCACTCCAAGCTGTCCTCTCCCTGGAGATGCTCTAAACTCTGTGGTGGACAGCACCAAAGAGCCAAGCTCCACTCCTGTAAGTTAATACTACTGTAAAATATAGAAATATATATTATTTTTTACATCACCTTGGAAATATTTTTTGTACAAAGGCTGGTGTCACACAACAGTTTTATTGCTGAAGAGCCAAACATTAAAAATGCATGAATCCAAAGGCCTTCCAGGTGCTGAGTATGCAAATAAATTATCTGTAAGCACTCGCTCTATCAACAAAACATTAGACATGAAATTAGAATCTAGGTCAACATGAAGTTTGTGGAGTTAATCATTAGTTATTTGTAGAGTGATACATTTTCTTAAGTCGGTCAGTCATTACACCCACAAGCCAGTCAAGAAGTGAGTCATCCACACAGGCATTAGAGGGTCACGTAGCCTGAGGGAGGACCAACAAGAATGATGGCTGATGGGTAAACAAGGGACATCACTGTCAAACATGATTTTACACGGACTACTACTCTTGGCAGGTTTTCTTTCTGACTATGTTGTTCTCTGCTCAGACTGAAATGATGGGAGTGGGGCCTCGGGGCAGAGGCAGCAGTGTCAGTGTGGGAGAATCGGCGGCGGCAGGGAGCGGTGCCTCTCCTGCTAGTGGCGGTGCAGGCCAGAGGCCGGTGCTGCAGTTCCTTACTAAACTGCGGCGCCATGCTAGTCTAGAGGGGGCCAGTCCCTACTTCAAAATCAAGAAATGGAAGCTGGACAGCAGCCAGAGAGCCTCAAGTCTAGACACCAGAGGTAAAGATCCTTGATGGTGTTGCAAGTATTTCTGTCAAATTATTTTTAGAAAAATCTGTGCCAATGCAGCAGGGGAGTACAGTAGTTGTTGCTGGCTTTCTGTTTATAAAATTATGCTATTAGACTTGTATTTTTTTGATTTATTTGTGTGTTAAGTATTTGTGCCGGCGTTCTCTCATGGTAAACATAGAATGGTTAAGCAGCAGGCTTCAGCAACCAACTGTGAGCTGCCTTTTTACTGAGGTGGAGATGCACACACAAACATACGAGACAGATGGCTCAGTGACGCAAAGATCGGTCGTTCCAAATCAATTTGAGCCCCTGAGTAAATCCTCCACCCCGATCCTCCTTATCCTATATACACACTTCTCCCTGCTCTTCCCCGGGCTTGCTTCTTCTGTTATATCAAGGGACCAAAAAAATAACACAAAATCCCCTCCACAGTTAATAGAAGCTTTCTGCTGAATTAAATGTTACTTCGCTCCTGCTGTCATACACGTATAACTGACAGCTCTTTCTTCATGTTTGGTACGAGCCAGGCTCTCCAAAGAGGAGACAGTTCCAGCGCCAGCGGGCCGCCAGTGAGAGCATGGACCAGGATGACAATGATGCACATCACATAGACCTCATCCAATACATTGCCCGCACCCATGATGTCGCCTATTGTCCTAGCCAGCCCACCACACGCCTCCTTTCGCCTCCTTCGACACCACCCCCCTCCCTCGGCAGGTATCTTTAATTCCCTTGCCATTCATCCCGTCCACTGCTTTGCTGCCTTGCACTCATTTCTTTATTTCAGCTAGAAAACCTGTGCCAAGTACTTACAGTTATCTACAACTCAAAGTCCTAATTCTCCACCGCTGTACTTTAACATAAAAGTTCCTTTATGTTCATGCCAAGTGAGCCAGGATACAAAACAATCAAACCAACAGTGTCACGTAAATTCAACTGTAACCCATCATCAAAACATTTTCTTTGGAAACTGTCCTCGTCTTTTTTTAGACTACTTGTTTGCTATTAACCTTAATTAGCCTTATATCAAACAATGCTGAGTGACTGTAAATACTTTCTAGCCACGGTCTGACCTGTCCTCTGAAAACAGTTGAAACCACAGGTAAAGGATTCCTTGAGTGCTCTTTTAACCCAGAGTGGAGTGGAGAATTGGGACGCGGGGTTTATATCTGGCATAAGAGACCATTCATCGCTGACATGATAATGCAATGATGTCCTCAAAAGTACAGTTTTATTATAAGTTTGCAATTATAGCAGTGCAGGTTTTGCAGAATTTTATGTTATGCAACAAAAATTGCCAATCTTCATACATATTTTCTTATATAACTATTTATTTTCTTACACTGAATATGGAACAAATCAATGTCTTCAGTGTACATTTGTTTTACTGTTGGAAATAAAATCAATTTCTGTGAACAAAAAAATGCAATGATCCTTATGCTCATTTACTCAAGTGATGTTATGCTCTGTGCATTAGGTCTACGTCAAATTTGCTGCCCCAAGATAAAAACACTTTTCCTGGGTTTACACAGTTTCAGCTGCTCAGCCACGATCAGTTAACAGACATGCAACTGCAGCCATTGCACGTCATGATAATCATTGTGTGCGCTGTAAACACAACCATATCTCAGATGAATGTGTCATTTAGGTAAATGCTCACTGACACTTGTGTTGCATGTCTCTTTGTTTCTCTTCTTCCTCGTCTCTTTATTTCTTTTCATTTTATCTCATCTCTCCATCCCTGCGCGGATACTACAGGGTAGAGGTAGAGGTGATGGTGGAGCCCAGCTGCAGCCATGGAGGACCAGGGGTGATTGGCCTGTCCCCTGATCCCCAAGAGGAAGCACTGTTCTTGGCTAGAAGGGAAAGTGCAAACCCATCCGATCCCCTTGATCCCCAGGATCCCCAGTCACTTTACAGAGACATCTGGACATTACGTGCAACTCTTGAACAGTACGCCGCCTCTGACCAGAGCAGCAACAATGACAGGAATTCAGTCTGCAGTGATGCTGACAGTGTGTGTTCACTTGGCGGACGAACAGACACAGAAAGAGGGCTCCCCAGCTACCCATCCCAGGATTTAGAGGATGAGGGAGAGGGTGGAGAGGAAGACAAGGACTTCTTTGTGTATGTGGATGAGAAGATGGAGGTGAAGGAGTCAAAAAAGAAGAAACAGAGAAGCACAGACTCAGAGCGAGGGAGCAATGACGGAGAAACAGGGACTCGTAAATTACTGCAGATGGACAGCGGCTATGCGTCAATAGAGGCTCCGTCTCGAGGTCCAGAAGACCTGCGATTATTTGGGAGTGGCAGCATCACCAGCAGCCCCAAAGACAGAACAGCCCACGAGAAAAGGCATCATTTCACAAATGCAGGGCGAACTGGCACAATAGGTGAGAGTTTTGAGTCTCATCTCTTTGAGGAGGAGCCTGAAGAAGAGTTGCTGTTGGGTGCCAGTGGAGGAGTTTCCATTGAAACAGGTGCTGGTTCACTGAGCTGGTTTCCATATGGTCATGTGCTCACTCCTCGAGAAGCTGTGCAGTTTCCACCTCAACCATTATCCCTGCACCACCGAGACTACAGCATAGATGAGAAGACGGATGCACTCTTCCATGAGTTCCTCCGTCATGACCCTCAGTTTGACCAGCAGGAGTCCCCACTAAGAAAGCACCGGTCCCGAATCCACTTACGCAAGCAATGGCAACGCCACAAGCAATGGAGCGATCCTGGTGTTAGACACTTCCAGTCCTCCTTTGAGAGACAGCGGACCCCTCTTAGGAGGGGTGACAGTGTAAACTATCCCCTGGACACAAGCTACCACAGTACGCTGCCCCGCATCGTCAGTGCTCCTGATGAGGAAACCAGTGACGGGACCAGCAGCACTCCTGAAACTCCAAAGGTAGTGCCCACAACTTCTGAGGATGGAGGAAAAGACAACGTGCAGGGTGTCCCTATCAGAGACACTGAGGAACACACAACCTCTTCTCCTTCACTTCTTCATCCTTCCATTTCTGAGAAAGATGGAGGACTGAGTGAGCTCCCTGATCCTCAGGATGACAGCAAACAGTCTAGCCACCCCCCTGAACCCCCAGATGAGCGTTCGCTTCAGCTACTCGACTCCTCGGGTTACGGTCCACAAACCATCACAGCAGAGCTAACAGACAAACTGACTGCCAACCTGGATGAGAGGCTGTACACGGGCCTTCGCCGGACCAAGGACACAGCCACTGAGTGTGTGACCGTGACAACCACACACGCTTCTCCGGACCACAGCCCAGTGTAGCAGGGCTCCAATCGTCCTCCTCATCAACCTCATGTCTGCTAATACACACTTTTTTTTCTGTTCGGTTTGTCTTGCTTCAGTTTAAATTAAACACCAATTTTCAGACAACCACACCTACAGCTGATCCACCAGAAATGTATCCAATCTCTCTGTGCAAGTGTTAGCATTACAAAGCTGCTGAATGTTCCCATTTTACAGTTCACTAACATCAACATATCAAAAATCATATGATTTTAGAAATAACTGCTTCCTCATTAAGTGTTTCTTTGTGTGTATTCTCTTTATGCCTCTTTTGCTGTCTTACTGTCGCTGCTCTCCAGTAAAAGTAAATGAAGCTGAGAGCTGGTATGGCCTCTGTACTCCTTTATCCACTGTGAAACCAGGTGCTATTAGACAAGTCGAAAGCTATCGAAGTGGGCAAAACAGTTACCTACAGTCCTGTGAGAGTCCATTATTGGAGAGTAAAAGCTGTAGTTATATCATATCTATGAATCTAAATATTGGTTATAATATCATAATGAAACTATGTGAATCATAAATTATCTTGATGTTGACCTATTACAGGACACCACAGACCTTTTGAAAAAGTATAATAATGACTCAGTTCCTTTTAAAAATTGACCCATATGAAAGATGCTACTTACACAGAGCACTTCAGAGTGGCTGTTTAGATCAGTGGTGTCCAGCCAGTCGGTTGGGACCAAGTGGGTTCAAGAAGAATCCGCAGGATGACAAAAGGCCAGAAAAGATGAAGAAAAAGTTGAAATGCCAGAAAAGATCAAATGGAAGACATCCTCTATCACTAAGTCTGTTGCTGAAAAATGCTTCTCAGCTTTGTGACAAATTTCTTGTTTACGTCTAACAGTTTGTTTACTGAGTAGTAATATATTTTGTACATCTGCCTTGCATAGATGGCAATGAAAACTGACAGTGTGGCAGGTTTAAAAACGAGACGTCCTGTGCCAACAGGCAGAACTATCAGACTAGACAGGTTCCAGCACTCTGGCATAATGAGTCTTTATCAGTCAAAGATCTTTCAGTAATATACAACTCCATAAGCTATAACTTTCAGTACTTTGGGCATCATTGCCCTGACAATGAGAACAGAGCCAGACTTGCGTTTACAGCCATGATAAGGGAAATTACATGAAAGCTGACATCAATTTATTATTGAATTCATCAGAGAGGCACATTCTCCTGTGCATGGGGGCGGGGGTTACAAAACAGGCTTTATTTGTCAACATATGACATTCTAGGATTTTTTTCCCCCCCTCCTCTTCTCCTTCTCTTGAGAAAGTTGACAGTGCAGTAGATTCCTCCCTCGGGGGCCTAGAACTTCCTGAAAGGTTATAAAACTATCAGAACAAAGGCCATATCTGTGTTTAAGTCAACTTTTTTTTTTTCTCCTATTTTGCTTCATATTTGCAATAAAACAACAAGCTGGAGCTGCCACTAAAATATAAAACATTAGATTGTGTTTGTTTTGTTATGTATGTTTTATAGGCAAAGAATGCAAGAAATGAGCAGTGTTATTGTAATAATCTACTCTTACACCCTAATCAGCAGCAGCAAGCTGATCACTGGCAGAAGGCTCTCCATGTCTGCAGTATGCAGAGAGGGGAACACTGTAGAAGATGGTGTTGAATATTAATCATACAAGGAAATAGGGAGTCCTCCTTGTATCCCCTGTCTCCCTGTCCTCCTCCTTTAAGGTTGTTGCCATGCAGACAGTTGAAAGAATTGAACTGAAATATCCAAGCAACAAACATTATCCTCCTCTGTTTGTTTGGGTGGATGATGATGATGCTCCTTTCCAGTCTGCCCAAATTAGATCTTTCTCTTGCGTGTGACAGAAGTCTCCTAAGTGGACTCTGAGGCAGAGGCTGAGTTTCTCATTAGGAGAACAGTGACCGAGAATAAAGGAGGTGAACTGAAATAAAGAATAGGGAGCCTAGTGGTTTTTTAATTGCTCTTGTCTTTCTTTCTCCCACACATGCTGAACAATTATGTCACAATTAAAAACCACAATGCCCTGGAACAATTTTGTACCATCAATTAATGTTCTTTTTATCTTGGTGCTAGTAAGCAGGAAGAGAATAAAATATCAACAATCCCCCTTTCAGTTACGATGGAAGTGACACCTCCTTGCCGATAATTATTCAGTGCATTCTGACAGTTCTTGTTAAAGAGAAAAAAAAAAAACAGCTGCATTTTCCACAGATCAAAAGCCAAAATGTCTCAAAAGTTAGTCAGTTTGAGACGACGGCAACGGCAAAGAAAACTGCACTAAGCGTTGAACTGAAATCAGTACATCTGTACAAATATTACAGTTTGTTGTGTGTACAAGCACAATATCGCAAGAGCTAGAGTATATCAATATCCTTTATTAGGTTTAGACAGATATTGTATAACTGGGGGTACTGTGGTAAATGGTGTTTGTAAACTAACCAGTAGCCTGACAAATGCATTGATGCATAGCCATGTGTTGGTCTGCATGAGTACAAATTTTAGTGCAAATTTTCATGTTTTCTCAGACTGATGGTACTGATCTAGTCCATATTTAATGCAGTTTATGTTTAATGCAGAAGTCAAAACGCTGGTAAGACTAGAGATTTTGTATTTTATGGAATTTAAAAGTCATTCTAGGATGCTGTAAACAATGAGATTTTGTGGGACTTATCTCTTTGAAAGTAGAAGTATTTCTGTATTCCTTGCTTATTAGTAAACTGCTTATTTTCTCGAAGGAAAAAAGATACATTTTCTTAACAACTTTGCTTTTGTTGATCCAAATCTACTGAGCCTTGAGGGACCAAATAATTTTAAAAAAGTGTTATTTTAGGCTTGTTTTCCAATCTGTGAATAAATGAATGAAGCAAAATTGGTTATAGCGTGCCTTATTTCTAGGGAATGGTTGTTAATCAAGGCGTGGGAAAGGATTGCAGATAAGGTTCCCTCTCATGAATCTCATTTAATTTTTTTTCCATTGCTTATTGATTTCTTGCCTCTTCTTATCACCTCCTCCAAATAATTGGGAGAGGAGAGCCAAATCCTCTCTGTGATCTACAAAGGGAACCTCTCAAATGGCTGCCTTCCTCTTCACACCTTGTAATCTGTCTCTTTGGTGTACAACTTAAACTAGAAAAGGGAGCAGTAAAATACAAAAAAATAAAAATCTATGCCACTGCTTGTGCAGAAGACAGAAAAGTTGATCAAAACTCAAGATATAGCCCACACCATGGAAGCATGTTAGGAACATTTTGACCCAGTGATGGAATAAAAAGCTGAGGGATCGCCAGAGTTTATGGGAATCTGTTACTGATATACTCAGTCATTATCTCATGGTGGAACAAAGGGAAATGTCAACGTATCAACAGAGTAGAGCTTCTTCCACACATGACTTCCAGACAGTGTGGAGAGAATCAGGTCTGACCATTGTCTCGTTGATGCACACTCTCACTAGTGGAAATATTCTACTCTGTTTAGGTGAGAGTGCAGAGCATGCAGAAAGCAAGACATATGACAACTGGACAAATGAACTAATACCCGCACTATGGTGCAGTCGGACATTCTGTAGATTATGTACTAAGGAGCTGGCAGGTTAAAGGTCGTTTCATGACTGATGCAGCTAATTTGGACCTTTTTATTCACACATGCAGCTCTATTAAGTAAGTTCAGGGATGCAGTGCATCTGCAAACACTTTCTAATTCATCTTCTAAGGACTGTAACAGCACAGCTGAAGATTTCATGAAAAATAATCTAATAACTTGGGCTCATGTTCACTAGATTACCTTCTATGGAGCCACACTGCAAAAAATAAATTAATAAAAAATGAATGATGGAATACTGTGATATTCTAGTTTTCACTGCTGTAATCCTAATCGCAAACACATAATAACTTACTAATGACTATTTCACTGACTACTGCAAGGACTCCTGGAGGAAAGGAACAGCTCTGTATAAATGTGTGGGGTTGAGGTTAATTTAAAAGAAACCTCCAGTGAACTTACAAGATTGTGAAGTGATGGAAACAGAGTGATCCAGATTAATGCAAAGCCTGACTCATCCTGTACAGAAGTCACAATTACCTTATCAAAGTTTGGGATACCGCCAACCCACCAATCAAAACCATATATCAAAGTAAAGCAAACTGCAGAGTGTTGCTGGCTGAGATGGAAGAGACTGCAGGGAGACGTCCTCTGCTTCATTAGGTATGCATTTTAAAAGGACTGAAGAAATAATATGTCAAGGGCTATGTGAGTGCAGATATTCCCATTTTCATGAATAAAATATTCTAGAAGTAATGTAGTAGATAGAGTGCTATCACTATAAATAAGCAAAGTAGAAAATAACCAGTCAAAGCAATAAGGAAAGGCTGATATCAAAACAAACTGAGAACCAGTGTGACTTGTAGTTTGTGTTTTCTTCCCTTAAGCAAGATTGTTTCATGTTATTTGTCCTCGTGGAAAAATACAATTTTCATGATGTACTCTCCTTAGTCAAATAACTGTCAGTGCACTGATTTAATACACATCACTTTGTGCTTTATGGTGATAGACAGCAGGGAGAAAAGCACAGACTATAAAAAGTGACATTCATTCAGCAAAAAGTGGGAGGTGAATGTGAAGCTTTGGGGAGCCTGACATTAATCTATTCTGAAAGAGGGAGACAGCTTCGGTCTCAGACTGCCTCTCCTCTGTGCACGTTTCACTCTTTTGCATCATCCTAAAGCTCACCACCACTGTCTCCATTATGTTCCAGCCGTTCACTGAGCCAGACGTCTCAGGGTTTCCTTCAGTACGTACAGACACTTCATCGTCGATGCTGTGTGGCTAATCCAACGAAACATCTTTTGAGGTTGTTCACATGGAGTATCCATCTCCAAATCTCTGTCAAGTCACCAGCCACTGAGAAAAAAACCCAATTATACATCCTTAGAGTCGTTACATATTAAATGCTCATCTGGCATTTATAATCAACTAGCTAAAGTGGGCGGTCGATCCAGGGCTGTACAAAAAAAGTTCAGTGTGCTAGACTATACTAACAAATGTAGCTACACAAAGACATGAAAATGTGTGCACAGGCCACTTAGGAACACCTGTTTAACTGCTCAGAAACTGCTGATCTACTGGGATTTTCCTGCACAGTCATCTCTAGGGTTTATAGAGGATGGCCCTAAAAAGACAATGTGTTGAGTGAGCGGCAGCTCTCTGGGCGAAAATGCGTTATTGATGCCAGAGATCAGAGGAGAATGAGCAGACTGCTTCAAGCTGATGGGAAGGCAATAAAAACTAAAATAACTACTCATTACAGCCAAGGCGTGCAGAAGAGCATGTCTGAGAGAACAGCATGTCGAACCTTGAACCACATGGGCTAAAGCAGCAGAAGACTGCATCAGGTGCCACTAAGAACAGGAAACTGAGGCTACAGTTTGCATGACCTCATCAAAAATGTACATTAGAAGATTGGAAAAATGTTGCCTGGTCTGATGAGTCTGGATTTCTGCTGCGACATTCAGATGGTCAGAATTTGGTGTAAACAACATAAAAACATGTCTCCATTGTGCCTTTTATCAATGGTTCAGGCTGGCAGTGGTGGTGTAACCATGCGGGGGATATTTTGCTGGTACATTTTGGGCCCCTTAGCACCAGTGGAGCATTGGTTAAACACCACAGCCTACCTGAGTATTGTTGCTGACCATGTCCATCCCTTTAAGACCATAGTGTACCCATCTCCTGATGGCTGCTACCAGCAGGATAATGCACCTGGTCACAAAGCTCAAATCATACCAAACCAGTTTGCTGAACATGATAAATGAGTTCAGTGTACTCAAAAAGCCTCCACAATCACCAGCTCTCAATCCAATAGAGCAGCTCTGGGATGTATTAGAACAGGAGATTTGCATTGTGGATGTGTAGCCAACAAATCTTCAGCAACTGTGTGATACTGTCGTGTCGATATGGACCAAAATCTCTGGGGAATGTTTCCAGCGCCTGCCAGGAAGAATTGAGGCAGTACTGAAGTCAAAAGATCTTGTGCGTAGAGGACTGTGCCTCTAATCAATACTCCTTGCTTCTGTTACTTTTCATTCTTGCTGTATAAATATGATGCTGGGTTTCATGTTAGCATCGAAACTGCTGTTGATTTCTGGTCACTGGAAGAGTCTCGCAGACTGATAGACAACAACAACAACAACAACATGTGAAAACAGATGTTTCAGCTGTCAGAGTTTGTCGCAAATTGGTGCGGTAACTTTAGCCCACAAAGCAAACAATAACTTATTCAGGCTACTCCATTCACAACTAAACTGTTACTCATACCGTCTAGAACCGCAAATAGTGATGGCAACAGCGTTCCTTATTTTGTGCCCTTCCTTCACACACCCACCCACTCGCTGCACAGTTAAAGTCTACCTTACACACATGAATGAACACATATTTGCCACCACAATTCCCTCAACCTCCCCACCTGCTCTCTCGCCAACATAAGAAGCCTGTCAGGGAGGTGCTCAGTATTCAGGGATGGTGCTAAGAGGAAAACCCCGTCTCTCCCTCCCACCTCATTGCTCCCCTTCATCACCACCACCACCCCTATCACCTGCTCCTCTCTTCCCCCTCCACCCACGCTAACCCCCGCCTCGCTCTCTCTCTCTCTCTCTCTCAACAGATTGCCTTTTAACAGAGCAGCTCCAGGCATCATTCGAATGTGCGAGAGATGCCGATGACTCATCAGGTTACTCTTTGCTCACGATTAGACGAGTCTTCTCCTTCTCACTTATTATATGTGGCTAAACAAATGTGATGCCAAAAGCTGATAAGTGTGAAATAATATTGCCTGAGCACACCCTGGCATCGTGTTAGACACCCATAAAGCTGGAAAAAAAAAAGGTTTCACTACTACAGTGTTGTTTTGTGAATTACTCAGTGAAAAAATACTGTGAAATTGTTTGTCTTAATTTATTTATTTTTTCTTATTTGTCTGCTAAAGATAAAAAAAAAAAGAAGAGGAGCTTCAAACTGAGTGATACACTGTATCAATAATATTCTCTTCTATCAGATATGAGGTGTCTGCCTGAAAATCCAAGCATCGTTGATGAGGCAAGATTAAATCATTTTTCATCTCTGAGGCTTAAGTATAATTACCTAAATGAGACTAAATGAGATATTAAGGCAAACACAATAAAAATCATTCAAAAAAACATAATAAAAGAGAGACAGAAAGAAAAGCAAGAAAACAGTAAGAGAGCCAGGCAGACAGAGAGAGGGATGATAGGGATGAATAAGTCGGTAAAACCAAAAAAAGTAAAGAAAGAAGAGAGCAGGAGAAAACCCTAGAAAGCTTATTATGCACCATCTCCATCCCACGCATTCTGCCTACGCTCCCTCTCTCCACCTCCTCCTCCTCTTCCTCCTCTCCTTGTTCAGGATTCTGCTCCATGCATCCCTCCCTTTCCCTTTCTCAGCTGCGTCATCCAGCTCTTCATTGTGTGCACACCCCCACCCTCCTCCTACCTCTCCAGGGACAGAGCAGAACTCTCCACAGCTTAGCTTTGTTATTACATGCAGGCTGAAGCTTTCGGGCTTTTTGTTACAGCCGCTACACTTCATGATGGGTTGAAAGACAAAAACACACCCACACACATGCAGGCATTATTTTGCACACTGGAGAGTCATTTATTTATCAACCAGCCTGTAAAATCCCTTTAACTTAACTGTAGTCATGTATATCAAAGCTTGGTGAAAGATCCCACTCAGGATTTTGGATACATTTTTATCTTTGTGTAAAATCCAATTTATTGCTGGAGGATGACTGAAACAATATTTTCAATATTTACAAGTAATGTGTTGACATTTTTACAAAATAGTCTGCAGGGAGGGGGGGGAGGGTCTCATTATCTGTCCATTTTGTGTGAAGGTGCAAACTCCCACATTCAGTCTGACCTCAGACATCTGATCATGCAGATTGAGCTGCTTTTTTCTCGTTATCAGGAGTTCCAGGCTTTTCATTTCAGCCTGAAGACTGGTCGGCACTTTAAAAAAATTAAAGATGAGAATTATGACTCCAAGTTATCCCCATCATTGAAATATCACTGCTTGTCTTTATGTTGTCTTTGTTACCTTTTGCCTGCACAACTAACCACAACATTAAAACAACTTGCCCAGTGTGGTCCCCGTGGTGCCAAAACAGCTGTGACTCGTTGGGGGATGGACATAGAGCCTCTAAAGATGTCTGACACAGGATGTTGGGAGCAGATTCTCTGGGTTCTGTGGGTTGCAGGGTGAGGCCCCTTTGGGACTGAGAGCAGGGGAGTTTGGAGCCTGGTCTTTGTTAGGTTCCCCATTTTTAGCACCAGAGGTCAACTTGTTCTTTCATAGTGTTTAGATGGGTTGTACATATGAAAGTAACATCCACATTATGAATGCCACGACCTAAAGGCATCCCAGGAGAACACTATTGTAACAGGACAATCAGTGCTGTTCATTTCACCTGTCAGTGTCATCTACACATGCCCAGATCACACAGGGCCTCAGGGACTGAGTGTGATAAGAAACCTGCCAATAAGAACGTCAAACAAGAGCTTACATGATTAATGACAGACCAAAACTAGATCTTATGTTATATTTAATAAACTAAGCACTGCTGTCACTCGGTGTTAGTCCTGTGAGTTTTGTTTCAAATAGGCAAAAGTATAACCCAGGAAATTATAAGCCTGATAGCACACTCCTATCTAATTTACATAAAGTGTAATTAATTTACATGAAGTATTATCATATTTTCCTTATAACTTTTTGCTATAAAAAAACAGTGAACAATTCAAAAAGAATGGGACAAAACATAATTCATTTTCTGACACCAGGTGCAGCAAGTGCAAGTACGAACCAGACAGCATTTTGTGAATCACCTCAGCTCTCACTATAAAAAGCTCTTTTCCAACACAGCATGTCTTCACCCAAGCTCTGTGACAATGAAGTGACAAATGAGGCGTTTGATGATTAATTTCTAAAGCAGGGGTGTAGTGTTAATATTCAGAGACGCAGCTGTAAACTTTCAGTCCTTTTACGGGAAAACAGGAAATAGCTTCCCATAATGGCAATCAAAGACAGAAAAAAAACAAAAAAAAAACTCCTTTCCGAAAATCATCTTTATTCAATCAGAGCTAACAAGTGTTCTTGGACTAAAATGAGCGTTAGGTGCCCCCTTCCTCTTTGTGCCACCACCCGCCTCCTTCACAGTGTGCTTCTCAGCTGTGGGTTTACTGATTAGCCAGATCCATAAATAAATAATCAAAGTGAGAGCAGCGACATTCCACTCGTCCTCATCATCGGCCTGTGCTATCAGTCATGCACATCACAGCTGCACGGACACATACGCTCCACCTTTTCAGATCCCATTTTTTACGTAGCTTAGAATACTGGTGACAACTGGGGGACGTCTTTCCTGCCTCGAGGAATTTTTGAACATGAGAGACATTTGGAAGAACTGGAAGAGTGTGTCTCCTTACACGCGTGTGCGTCCGTTGAGGGTGGGAAGGCAGAGAGACAGCGGGATGGGGAAAAAAAAAGGGAAGAGAGGGAAACATACAGTCGGTGTGAGTGTGACTAAACTGACTGCAGCAGAATGACTCACCCTGTTGCTATGGCAACCTAAAGATACGCTCTCCTCTAATGTGTGATTTCAACAACTGGTGGAGTGGCAGCGAACGGGGGGGTGGGGGGGGGGGAGAATGTACATTTATGGAAATCACCGAGGGAAAAAGGGTTGTAAAGGGCAATGCATGGGTGCATGGAGCAGGCATGAAAGTCTCTACATCAAAAAAAAGCATCAACAAAACTAAAGGCAAAATGCCTGGCACCTCGCTCTCTCTTTCCGTCTCTCCGTGAGTCTCTCAGCACTGCAGTATGCAACCCAGCGGCTCCTTCTCCTCCACTGTAGTGGCCTGCTGTGTGTGGGTGTTAAGCTTGAATGCCCTTGGTAAGTTAAAGTCATGTAGGATAAAGTCTGACCTCCCACCACAAAACTAAAACTCCTTTAGATTTCATTTTCAGCCGAAGTTCTGACTATTCTGGTGATCTGTAATAACTGTAAAACTTCCTATGACTCATATTCAATTACCTCTGGTGATGCACAGGTGAATTTAACTCATTAAAATTGCAAATATCATAAACGTATTACTTAAAAAGCAAGTCAATATAGAAGAAAGATGGTTAAATAAGTACTGAACAGAAGATGAACCGCTATCATCACAGACACTCGCTGGCTTTATGAATATTTGATATGCACCCAAAGCCCCGACCATAAAAGCTCAAAATAAAGTACATAATTAACCAAAAAAGAGATAAAACAACATAATCCAATTTAAACAATTTCTAAACAGCTACCAATGCACAAATTATAATATGGCATAACCTTTTGAGACAAAGATCTTCTTTCAGCTGCTCTCTTTCGGGGTTACCCTCCATCTCACCCTATGTCTAGCATCCACTTCTGTCACACTCTGCACTGGAGGTGGTCACTGTTTGTAAGGAAATCTCATTCTTTATGATCCACGTTTGATTTAGCCGGGGGACGCCGGCCCCCCAGACTTGGGACCAGCACTAGAAGTACACTGGCTTATGGCCCGTCTCAAAAGATATTTTTACGTCTCCAAGATATAACCTTCCGAGACATAAAAATAAACTTTTATGTTGCAGGGAAAGTTGAATGGAGCAATAACTAAAATAATTTACTTTAGTGTGATGGTGGAAACAAATCCCAGAAACAAAGTCCAGTTTTTGTCCTCAAATTCTTTGTCTCTCCCTCTGCCCTCCCCTCAGCAAAAGAGAAGAAAACCATAACTGCTCGCCCCCTCCCCCCAAATCATTTCTGTACAATCGCTAAATTGTGTTGAAATAATGTGTGCCCTCAGTTCAGATAGAAGAAGAAGTAATCTAATTTCCTACCACCACATAAACAAGACTCCAGTCTGACATACTTAACCTGCAATTAATTGGCAATAGAAAATGAATCAGACTATGTCCCTCTTCACGTCCTACCATCCTGGAGGTGGGGGCGAAAAGAATGATGGTCCTCGTGTTTAATTTAATTGGTTCCTGTGTGCACACACTCACATTTCCAGGCAGCTCGTTAAGCTCTCCTATGGAAAAATAAATGTTCCAATTCAAAAACTAACACAATAAAACAAGACAGGCTAATAAATAAATAGATATAATTTCCCATGTGACCATCAAGACGGGTCTTACTTCGCCTGTATACTGTAATGCAGTCAGGCAAACATGTAATAACAGCAAATAAAAAGATCATTCTCTGTAACTTCTGCCTGCCTGCCACAACAATACGCTGCCTGGGTCTGTGATTGAGGAGGCTTGATTATGAACAGATCTGAAGAGACTGTTGTAATGTAGCCTCTCATCACCCTGTTTGAGTCACCGCAATAAAGTCAATAAGCAATAAGAATAGTAAATAAGAAGGCTCCTAAAAAAGCACATTTGCAACAAATTAAATAAAAAGCATTGCTGCATTGAAGCTTTTGATTGAGTTTTCAGTCAGGAATGAGTGATAGCTGTGTGTCTACATGTGAATGCGTGCTTGAATGTGCATGCCTGTGCGCTTGTGAGTGTGTGTTGGCTTGCTAGAGGGCTGACACCGGCACCATGCTGTAATTAGCCAAACAAGAGACAATGACATATTGCGCACTGCTAGCACCTTCTGTTAGTCAGCCCACAAATGCCTCTTTGGGCCATAGCTGCTGACACAACTACAGAATCATCCTGAACAGTGGCATACATTTTTTTTTTATGCTGCTCTACATTAGACATTAAGAAAACTTAAAGTTTTAGACTTAGCAAGCGATACAAATGTAAGCCAATGCATGCTTGCAAAATGCTATGCATGCCTGCTTTTATGAGCCTGTATTTTTTTTTTTTCCATTAAATTCAGGGAGGTTTCCTGAAGAGAGGAGTTTGTAATAATTATTAGGAAAATGGAAAAAGGTATTCAGTTGATACCCTTCTTATTAGCTAATTTAAACTCAATCATAAACACTTAAAAGTCCTCTTTTTTTTTTTTAGGCAAGAATAAAAATACATAATTACTACACTGCCTAAACTGCCTTCATAAGATGTTAGCCAATTCATGGTGGATGTTTTTAAATAAACTGTGTGCACCTCTTTTGTTTTATAGTGGTAAACTGCTGCAGTCGTCCCAGCACGAGCTTATTTACAGAAACCCCAAGCAGCTCCTTATTTCTAATTGTCCGCACCTTTGTAAGCCATTACCACCAGCATTTATAGATACCACCACTGTGTGTTCACAGTTATTTGCATACTTCTGATAACCAAACTGCAAGCCTTAATCTTCTTTTTTTTTATGATTTCAAAGCCAGCATAGCCTGTAGACATATGGGTAATCAGACACAAATGCTTCATGCCTCTTGTTTCTAGACACTGAAACAGATAATCATTACCAACTTGTCATTAGGTTGTGCGCCTGTGCACCCATCTCTGTCATGATGAAGTGCTTCATCACAAGGGGTTGGGGGTAGAGCTATTTTCCTACAAGAGCTCCTCTCTGTGTTGAGAACAAATGGTAGCTAGAAAGGACAGGGAAGCATGGCGGAGTAGAGGTTAAAAGACTTAAAAGAGCAATGACAGTGAGCCGAGGAGTCGGGAAACACTGAAAAGGAACCGAGGGGTTGTGTGTGTGACAGCTGAGTGAAAGATGAATGAGAGAGCTGAATACATGTGGGGAGACACTCGTGTTTGGAACAAGACTCAATTTGCTGCATTTATCCCTGCAAAAAGGTCTGGCACAAACAGCAGGCCTAGACAGCTTTCTGCAAAAATAAGGTCATATTATGTAATAGTGACTGTTGATGTTGAGTTCATATCGCTTTCCCTCAAAAAATGTTTTCAAACATTCTTTCAGCACTTGGGGTTTTCCTGTTTGAAATGTTGAAATTAGTGTAGTAACGCTCAAAAATGGAATGCTAAAAAAGGGGAAATTTCCTTCTGCCATAAAGTAAATAAAAAAAAAAAAAACAGCCATATCTCTTCTAGTCTATGGATTAAGTGGTTTGGGTAATAATGTAATGTTATAATAAATAATAAAGGATTACTTTGACTAAAAGAAAGCCAAAGTTATGTAATAGGTCAACAATAAAACTTTAAGACAGGAAATGAATTCATTAAAAATGGGCGGCACAAGAAAGCCCTGGGTTTGAGTGCACCAGGGACTGATGTGATGTTTTTGGTTAATTATGTACTTTGGGTGCATGTTCTCCCCGTGGCTGCCGGGGTGCTCCGGTTTCCTCACACAGTCCTACAACATGCATGTTAGGTTAATTGGCAACTCTAAATTGGCTGTAGGTGTGAACTTGAGCATCTCTAGGTGTTAACCCTGCCATAGGCTGTGTCCTGTGACAGCAGGACCCTGAACTGGATATGTGGGAAAAAATGGATGGATGGATGGATGGATGGAGTTTACTATAAATGGTCTTAAAAGTTGAGTCACTAGTGGCAGTCTGCAATTATTCTCTCAATATTCTCCCCAAATAACAACTAATTTTCTTCCCCAAAATGATCAAAGGAAAGAACAAAAGAAGAAAAAGAAATGTTTAGACTGATAACTGATTCATATTTTATTCAGTTTTAAGAATTCTGTGATTTCACTTCTCTTGCAGCATGTTTTTCCAAAGCAGTTTGGGATAGCGTAAATACAGTTTCTTGTATTTTTTAACAACAAACCAGCAGCAGGGACAAAAACAATGCATTAATCCTTGACAGCTTGTTAGTGGATAAAAATCAAGTTTATAGATCTATAAATGACATACTGACAAATGTGGGACAAATATGTGCATGAATATCTGTCGTGCAGTCGCTCTGTGACAAAAAATGAGAGAAGGGAATAAAAAAACAGGGGTCGTGACTGGTGTCACCTCATTATGAAGTGTGCTGTTTCTCTTTTACACATTTCAGACCGTCCACTCACGACGCACCAACATGCACGAAATAAAGACACTTCTGTGGTCTTAATTAGGGCCTGGTCAAAACAATTGGGACCCATTCAGATTCACCCTCCTCAATCATATGAATATTAACTTTGTCGTTCAAGATAATCAAAACACATTTGAAATTCAGAACACTGCTGTGTACCATTAGATTCTCCACTTTCTAAAAGAAAACTGGACACCTTAATGTGACCTTGTGCAGATACTTCACATTATGAAACACTAACTGTTAAGTGGCTGAACAGTCTTCTGCTGATAATTCTGCTGATGATTGCGTGTTATGAAAATGTGAGCTACATTTAACAAGACACAGAATCACTTCTATGTAATGAAAAATTATATAAAGCAGTTTTACTGATGCAGCTTTAAATGGCCTTGAAACATAAAAAGGCAAGGAATGGGGGGGAGTGAATGATGGACGGTTTCACAATAGTTGTATACACTGTCACTATACTACATGTGTCCTCTGTAGGTGGCTTTCTCCTGTTATGTATCAGTCAGACATGTAACACACAGCATCCTTTCTGTGCAAGCAGTGAGTAATGTTTGGCGATGGAGGGATATAGACCTTTTGTTTTGTAACAGCTCAGAGAGCATGAGTGATGCCAGCTGAGCCACAGGGGCATAAGGTAGGTAGCTGTGAATGACTGTGTGCATGTGTGTGTGCGCGCGCCCGCGTGTGTAGAGCTTTTTTATAACCAACTGTGTAAAGTGCTATGTGTGTATGTGTGGGCACAGGCGTTGGAAGGTGTGAGCGTAGTGAAGAGTGTGTGATGCGTGGGAGGAGCGTGTGTACGCTTTCATGTAATGCAGACAGTGACATACACACTAAGCAACGGTTGGTTTCTTTGTGCTGTTGTCACATGTACTGTCCATGCTTGCCTTGTTATAGTCCCCATTTTAGTTCTTCCATCAATTGTCAATACCTATTATTTCCAGAAATGACTTTTTCTTCCTTTTTCCTGAGACTAAGAGCTCTTCTACCCACTCCCATTTCCAGCATCAAACAACTTACTCCACCACCTCCACCACTGCGGTTATATAAAAACATTAAAAGGGGCAATTATGTGTGACTTTCAACAA
Organism: Archocentrus centrarchus; assembly: GCF_007364275.1. Classification (NCBI taxonomy): domain Eukaryota; kingdom Metazoa; phylum Chordata; class Actinopteri; order Cichliformes; family Cichlidae; genus Archocentrus; species Archocentrus centrarchus. The sequence goes on along the minus strand of NC_044349.1, from coordinate 25,239,877 downwards.
GTTCAACAATGAATTGAAAATGTTTTCAGCAAAATGATTTTTGGGCTTATGTCATACTGTACTTAGCACTTCAAGGTTTAGCTGGCTTTTTTTTTCTCTTGTTAAAAGAAGATCTGAGAGGCAAAAGCAAGTTTTCACCCTTTTTTGGCCCATTTCACAGTCAGAATGCTGTGATGCCACCAATTAAGAGCTGTTAAGTTGCCATGTGAGTCTTTACATGTTATTTTTAGATTGTATTTTTACAAGCATAGATGTTTTGGGGGTTTTTTTGGAGGAAAATGTTGCACTAGTGTGCAAAAATTGCATGCTCCCACATTTAAACTTGATATTTTGAGCAAAAGAAAATTCTCTACAAATGCCCGGATAGTAGTCTGCCTTTAATGGTCACCATTTTGGGTCGATAGCGGAAAACGACGGACCGACAATCTGTTTTTGACCTAGTAGACCAAGGATGCTAGTTAGCTAAGAGTGGAAGATTTTTTTCAGCCATTTCAGCGACAAACACATGAAATGGAATGAAATGTAATGCAAGTTTACAAGTTAAAGTTGTATTTGCTCACAAAATGACATGGCCAGCACAACAGTTGTGCAATTTCAAGTATCAGCCACCGTGTTCAAGTTACAACAACATTATCCAATAACATTATAAACAAGGCAGTAAAAGGGTGTGAGGTACATGGTGTACTATATTAAAGAAGTAATAAAAGAAGCATGAACTGTAAACACACCAATAGTGCATGCGATCTATTTTCTATTCATCACAGAAAAAAGTAATGTCGTGATTACGGCTGGCCCAATTCAGCTTTTTCCGGTTGTGATCCGATGGATTCATTTATATGTTTAAAAAAAAAAAAAAACATCAAGCTCAACTTAAACACCTTTCTTAATACAGTAATATAAAATTTAACAAGTAAATACATCTAGGAATGTAAATTTAGTGAATTGTTGGTGTTTATTAGTGAAATAATAAATTTAAAGTGGCCCAGGATAAATACAGTAAAAAAAAAAAAAAAATCAACTAATTTATTTGCAGTGGTCTTATTCCAAATCAAAATCAGAGTCATTAGGCTGCTGCAAACTTCTGTCATTTAGTTTCTCCCTTTTCCTCCTCCAGCTGAAGTGAACTAACCTTTAATCATGCCAATAGCCCATTATGTTAGCATAAGGATAATAAAAGCTAACCAACAAATGTTACACCAAACCAATGTCCTTCTGGCTTCTTAAATAAAGAACATGACAAGTGAAAGTAAATGAGTGAGTGGAAGAGTACGCATCAACTTTGTAGCTACAATGAAATAATTCAATTTCTGGGCATTCTGCTGTGATCTTCCCCCATCTTACAATGATCTTCTTACAGCTTCTGACAGTGGACTCATCTCTGTACTTGTCCTGTTGAACCTCAGTGCAGCTTTTGATACTGTTGACTATAACATTTTATTACAGAGTTTAGAGGATAGGTATTAAAGGTACTGCACAGCAGTGGTTTGAATCATATTTATCTAATAGACTCCAGTTTGTTCATGTAAATGGGGAGTCTTCTTCAGACATCAAGCTTAATTATGGAGTTCCACAGGATTCTGTGCTAGGACCAATTTTATTTACAGGCAGTATTATTAGAAAGCATTGCATAAATTTCATTGTTATGCAGATGATGCTCAGCTTTATCTATCCATGAAGCCAGATGACACACATCAATGATATAAACTGCAGGAATGTCTTAAAGATATTAAGGCCTGGATGACCTCTAATTTCCTGCTTCTAAATTCAGATAAAACTGAAGTTCTTGTGCTCGGGCCCACAAATCTTAGAAACATGGTGTCTAACCAGATACTTACTCTGGATGGCATTACCTTGGCCTGCAGTAACACTGTGAGAAATCTCGGAGTCATTGTTAACCAGGATATGTCCTTCAATGCACATATTAAACAAATATGTAGGACCACTTTTTTGCATTTGTGCAATATTTCTAAAATTAGAAACATCCTTTCTCAGACTGATGCTGAAAAGATAATTCACACATTTATTACTTCTAGGCTGGACTATTGTAATTCATTATTATCAGGCTGTCCTAAAAGCTCCCTGAAAAGCCTCCAGCTGATCCAAAATGCTGCAGCTAGAGTACTGACAGGGACTAGAAAGAGAGAGCAGATTTCTCCCATATTGGCTTCTCTTCATTGGCTCCCTGTTAAATCTAGAATAGAATTTAAAATCCTTCTCCTCACATACAAGGTCTTGAATAATCAGGCACCATCTTATCTCAAAGACCTCATAGTACCATATCACCCCAACAGAGCACTTCGCTCTCAGACTGCTGGCTTACTTGTGGTTCCTCGGATACTTAAGAGTAGAATGGGAGGCAGAACCTTCAGCTTTCAGGCGCCTCTTCTGTGGAACCAGCTCCCAGCTTGGATTCAGGAGACAGACACCCTCTCTATTTTTAAGATTAGGCTTAAAACTTTCCTTTATTATCAAGCTTATAGTTGGGGATGGATCAGGTGACCCTGAACCATCCCTTAGTTATGTTGCTATAGGCCTAGGCTGCTGGGGGGTTCCCATAATGCACTTTTCTTTTCATTCACCTTATTTACTTTGTTTATACTCCACTCTGCATTTAATCATTAATTGTTATTAATCTCTGGCTCTCTTCCACAGCATGTCTTTTCTCTCCCCTCAGCCCAACCGGTAACAGCAGATGACTGCCCCTCCCTGAGCCTGGAGGTTTCTTCCTGTTAAATAGGAAGTTTTTCCTTCCCACTGTCGCCAAATGCTTGCTTGTAAGGGGTCGTTTTGACTGTTGGGTTTTGTCTCTAATTATTGTAGGGTCTTTACCTACAATACAAAGCGCCTTGAGGCGACTGTTTGTTGTGATTTGGAGCTATATAAATAAAATTGAATTGAATTGAACTGAATTAGCTCTGCTGCTAGCTGCTGCCATGTGGCAAAGCAAACACAGAACAGCATAGAACTGAATCAAATGGATCTGCTCATTGTCACCGATATCCAATCAAGCTTTTTGGGCCTGTATCAGACCGATACTCAATCCAAATGTCACAGGGGTACATCCCATCCCAGCTTTAATTAAGTATTGGAAAACTCTCTGGGAGAGACTTTTGACATTTATTTGTTTAATAAAAGAAGCAAACACTAGCTGTATATTGATAGATACTGGAATTTTCAGGTGGATACAGGTGAATTTTTAGCAACAACTATGTATGGCCATGGTTTTGAATATTTGAACAGTCATTACTTTACAGGAAAATGAAATCATTTATGTCCTTTTTGTCTTGTTACTGGTGCCTGGCAGGATGCAAAGTACCTCTACCACCAGAAGGGGGTGGAAATGTACCCACATGCTATTTTCTGATCACCCTTAAACAACAGAAATAGAAGAAAAAACAGTAAAGCCAGTGGTGCTGTGAGGTTTGGTGGTGCTGCGCAAACAGAAGACATACAAAGACAAAGAAAAAATGAGGTGCAAAACCGCAACCTTGTCAGGTAAAGCTAACATATCACAATCCTGCCATAACTGCACAGACATTGGTCGTGGTGGTGGGGGGGTTCAAAGAATAGTCTTATAATTCAAATAGCATTTTTGTTTGAAATTAGAAAAGTGATTAGAATCTCGAAAGTCTTTTTTTAAGCTTCCTATTCATACGTTTTTGTTAAAATATATATGCTTCGTGTGCAAACTGTCAGCAACCACCACGATCCTGAGCCACACCTCCACCATGGTCTGAAAGTATCGATCCTCTCAGGTCAAGAAAATATTTTACAAGATGGCTATTTTGAAACAACAACAGAATCGTCAGTGTTTCAGTACTGCATTGTCTTAGTATTTTCATGCTGACCCACACAGTAGTGCATACAGTAAGCAATTATCCCTTCCTGAGGCTTTGTGTGGGCCTGTCTATACATGAAGTGACTCCACAATGGGTTGTGATCATTAGAAGGACGTGCTGCTGTAGCTTCCTTCACTAGTAGTGCTTTAGAAAATACCAATTAAAATGGCATTCAGTGTAACACTGAAGGCTTCCTTCTGTACCCAGTGAGCATATTCCACTTTAAAAGGTGAAGGCCTTTTGCTGCCAGTCATTAATACTGCATGGACTCCAGCATGGAGCCTCTACTGATGAAGTCACCCCTAACATTCATATTTACACTGAGTGGGGTAATTAATTCTAAAGAACCATCTGCCCTTTTGCTTGTTTAAATATTTATACAGCAGTCAGTTTTTTTTTGTTTTTTTTTTCACCTACTATTTATTTCCATCCACTGTCGCTTGCTCTGCCTGCATCTGTAAAGAAACAGCTCCCATATATGGCAGACAAATTGATTTAATTCTCTGGAATAATTCATTGTTGTTAATGACCAGAGAAGTAGCCAAAGGAAGTTCATCGATCAGCTTGTCAAACATTGTTCTGCAACCAAAAACAAGCTGCAAATATTAAGAGCAGCAAAATAAAATCATGCTGGCAGTGACAGTAACCAATAGTAATATCACTGTACGCATACTTGACTAATGGATGTGTTTGTTTTCGTGACTGGTTCGTTTTCAGCCTGAATGCAGTGAATCAGTGTTTCAGAGCTGTCACATGGCTCTCAATTCTGAAAGTAAGATTCAAAATCTTCCCTCCTCCGTTTCATTTTATTTATCTGTTTCTGACAGCTCTCAGCGTAACAGCAGCCATAGATACACTTCAGTCATTTGTTGCCATGGTAACTGCTGCCAGCACGAGCATCAGCTCTTGTGCAGTCAAGAGTCTTTAAAGGGATAGCTTGCAGACACAGGCGTGGAAGTTGGAAAAATGACAGTGTAGTGATGACTGTTTAGATGTAGTCTGACAAAAACATTAATATCTCCTTTCGTTGTGTCCATGCTGACGTTTTATGTCAGCTTTTGCTTGTTTGGACTAATGTGTAATATAATGTATCATATTTGTATTCCTCAGTACAGCTTAGTTAGTAGTTTATAATCACATATTCATACCTAAACAACATAACAGGCCAATCTCCAATAACTCAAACACTGACTAACACTGACCAACAACCATACACTAAAACCACTAATGGGTGAGGTGAATAGCATTGATTATTTCATTACAGTGCAATAATCTGCTGGGAAATCTTGGGTCCTGCCTTTTATGGAGATGTTGCAGAGCAAGCACCCCTCCCAATGACAGCAACAGTCTCCAGCAATAGTGGCCTGGTCCAACAGGACAATGCACCAAAGAATGCCTCAGAGTGTCTCAAAAACATAATAAAGAGCTCAAGGCTTTAACCTGGCTCCAATAGGATGCACAAATAGACTGTTAAGTTTGAGGGAACTGTATCACAGCCACAAGGATCCACCTCTAGCATCCCGCTGCTAGGCGAAGTCTTAGTCTTAGGGGGACCTGCACAGTATTAGGCATGTGGTTTTAATAATAGTGTATGCAGAGTGTATGCAGAAACAGCTTGTGAGTGTTTTCACATTTGCACCACTAGTGCCTCTGGGGCAGTGTGAAAACTGACAAACCTGCATTCAGAGGCAGAGGGTTTAGAACGGCACAAATCAAAAACAGGACACAGCCAAGAGACCAAGAGATGCAGTGTACTTATTCAGTTTTTTGTTGTTGATGGGGTTTTTTTTTTGTTTGTTTTGGATTATTACTTTCATTTTTTCTCACTGAGATAAAATGAGTCAAAACAGACCTCCATTTTTTGTTATTACAACAGTGCCACAAAATCCTTTCATGAAAAGGTCATACAAATATGCAATTACGTGATAACCGCCTTGAAACATCAACCACTATTGTTGATTTTCTGGTGCGATCAGGTTGGAAAACAATGTATTTTTTTTGGACACCCAATAACATAGACTAGCTATCCTGCCACTTCACAAAACTAAACACATAAAAGACACCAAAAACCCCCAAAAGCTCCTGTTTACAAAGGCACACACACACACAGAGAAATCTACTGAAGGCATTGTCATTTTTCATCTAAAGTGCAATTGTTTGGAGCACTTCGACTCAGGCCTGGATGAAGGTGAGTGAAATTGCTGCTTCAGAGGCAAACAGGAGAATGATTACTTACTTACTGTGGTTTTTTTAGTATCAGGAACCTTTTTGCAGGGTCATATTTGAGCATCCTTGAACAATGGAAAGAGGACAATGTTCTGGTTTTATTTCTGGACAAACAATCCACTTTAGGTGCTCTTTTAAGAAGGTTCCACAAGACAATATTTTTTAACAATGTTGAACAGCAGAAAGGTGAAATATTGGTTTAAAAAACCTTTCTGTGTTTTCTATTATGGCTGCTACATACTTGGGCAGAAAACGTTTTTCATAATGTAGTGGCATATCGCTCACTTATGTTGGAAAATCATGTGAGATTGAAGCCTTCACATTAAGATTGTGAACAGTTATGACTCATATTTTGCGCCTAGTGATGACACTAATGGAAATAAATATATTCCGCAGCTAAAATTGAACATACTGATACATACTGAAATAGCACCTAAATTCCAAAGGTTATTTATGCTATACTGTGTCTGAGCACCTCCAGATGACTTGATCCTGCCCTCCCAGAGGTACTGATTCCTGATCCATGTTTGATCACCTGGGATTGATGAAAAAGGAAGATGCTAGGAAGGTAAGAGAGCAATCTACCTTAAATGACAGCGCTGCAGACCTCGGGGATTTTAACCCATTTCCCAATCTTTGCAAAGAGCTTATGAATGTTAGTCTTTCAAAAGCACCCTATGCAATGGAAGGATCTCATCTTGTGCATCATTTCAGCAGCGCTGCACTTCTGAAAGCAGTAGTCAAATCACTTCTGGTGAAGCTCAGAATATTATTAAGACTGCTGATGTGCTGTTTCCATCAATGTAATGAAGTGTCTGGCTTCTTATCAGTACTAGAATACAGCTGCCCCCCCCCCCCCCCCCCCCCCCCCCCCCCCCCCCCCACCACCACCACCACCACCACCACCACCACCACCACCACCACCACCACCTTTTTTGTTTTTGTATGTGCTCCCTGTTTTTCTTTCCTAATGCTCTTCCTGTGTTTGGTATACATTGGAATGAGTTTTGAGACTTTAGTCCTCTTCATATTACATAATGCTCCCCAGCAATGCAGTAAGTGACTACGGTAAGTGGCGGTTGGCTGCCTACAGTAACTGAGTCATATTGAGTTGAATACCAATTAGCTGGACTGAATGTGACAGCTTTAAATGAGGCCTGACAAACACTGTTTGTTTAAGTGAGTTCTCAGTGCAACATAAGGCACCTGGAAGTGTAAAGACAGCAGATGGTTGCTACCACATAAGTTGCAGCCACAAAACAAGCACAATATGTAAATCAGCACAGTTGTGATCAGGATCCAGCTGGATGTGTATTGCAAAACTTTACTTTGAAAAAAAAAAAATTTCAAATACAAATGTTAAACTCTGTTTTTAAGTGTTTGGTTTTATTTATGTGAAGTTATTTGATACAGCAGGGTTTGAGTGATATGGTGTAAATAACTCTGCTTCACTGTTTAACTGCATTTCCCTCGTTTAATACCTGGTTACTGTTTCACAAAATAATATATCAAACAAAAATGAAAGGAGCAGTTAAATAATTTGATTCTAAAAACATTCTTGTGATCGTCACATCCTATAATCTTTGTGTCACATAAACTAAAATTGTTTGCAGACATTTCCTTTGATTGATGTCTAAATAAGGAGACAATAAAAAAACAGTATCATTCTTAAGGGTAATATCTGATCGGCTGCAACTTCATCCACCAGATAAATGGTGATAATTTCCAATATAACGGCTGGCTGTCACCTCGCCCACCAACAGGTGGAGGAAAGTTATGTTTCCGGTTGCGTTGGTCTGTCTATCTGTCTGTTAGCAGGATAACTCGGAAAATTACAAACAGATTTTGATGAAAATTTCTGGAGTTGTTGGTGGTGGTACAACGATTTTGTAAGAGGATTCTTTGTGAGATAGAGACAATATTCACATATTTGTGTCTAATCTTATGAGAATAAGTCAGAATCCTCTAAAAAGAATCAGGCTGCAACATGACCATAAGTTCTGTCATATAGCAAAGTTTGTTCATGATCAAAGGAGGATTTCAGATCTAATGATCCAGAGTGCTGAAAATTATTTAGGATTAATTATGACAACATTGGGTAGTATCTATTGCAGCATGGTACTGGCACATAGAAAAAATAGGCTGGGAGTCCCCTTCTGGTTCCAGATGGATTTGGGAAAATACACTGCTGGAACAACAAACATTTCCCCTTTTCCACATAACTCTAATATATTGTTTGTAGATTGGAAACAAATTTTTAAACATTTTCTTTCACAAAAAAATCTAGTGTTGGTCAAGCTCATGTTAAAAAATCAAATGATTTAGCAGTGTTCAGGAGTGCTTTTATAATTAAAATACATTGGGAAATATTTATATGCAGTTATAAAGAAATTACATGCCAACGGACTTGATGAAAAGGAACCTTTTTCCCAGAAATGGGATCATCCCCACATGTTGAGGAAATGAACAACTGACTTATTACAATGGCCTTACCAAAAAATACTCAATGAGACAATCTAAGTACCAGTAATCCAGTAAAATGGCACTTACTTTCATCACACCATGACAATAATTTGACACTAATTATATTAGTTGGCCAATATGTTGGATATATTGATGATAATATACTGGTTAAATTCAGTATCAATGTACAATTACCATTAGATGAAGAGGGTGGAAAATACATTTGGAAAGAGAGACGTTTAATAAAAATTCAGCTAAGACATTCTTCCAAAAAAGTTTTTAAATGACAGAGCCATCTGAAATGGGGGTTATTTCAGCCCACAGGGGAAAAGCAGAGAGATCCAGAGCTGCACAGAATTAGAGCTAAACAACAGCCACTCTGACACCAAGGGAGATCCTCAGTCACGACTGCATCGGTGTCCGGCTCTTGCAGAGTGAGAGGGCAAAGAGAGGACTCAAGTGAGTGGAAAAGGTGACATGGGGGAAGAGGGGAGGCCAGGGAGGGAAGGAGAAAGGTGAAGAGGGAGTGAGTGTTGTTTATATGAGCAGCGCGTGCGCCAACATTAACTCACCCCATTAATGAAACGCTGGAGGGGCTTCTCATGGGCAACACTAAACACAGGAAGGAAGCAGAAAAAGAGAGGGCGATGGTGAGGTGGGCGAGGAGGAGGAGGAAAGTTGCTTGCAGAGGGACAGACGGGGTGATTCTATCCGGCCTTGTCACTTTTCCTGCCCTCACTGCCAGTTCAATCAGTAACACACATTAGGAGTAAATTGAGTGGATATATGATGCAGCTGCTTTCAGCCTGTCTGGGGCAAACAGAGCAATTACCACTGCTGGGCCGTGTTTAGCTCTGTGACGTCCACACCAACACTGTATGACTTAAGATAGGGCAGTGGGTGGATGGAAGCATTGTGGGTGCATTTCTTTTTACTCAACTGATTTGATATCTGTAATGGTAAGAAATAAAATGAGTGCTTTCATTCGTGCACACGAGAAAGTTATATTCTCAGTGAGTCAAGAGTGTGTGGCCTTTCACCTGTAAAATGGTACAATGGATGAGATGAGATGTAGATCACGCACTGGCTGCAAAGTAATGTCACTGGAGGACAAACTGTGAAACTGCTGGAGAAATATAGAATTTAAAGATGCAAGCGATACGTGTTTTTACGGCTCTAACAGGTGAAAATCTTAGGCACAGTCACCATGTAGCAAATCAGCTTCACGTATTCCAGCCATTTCAGTGCTCACTTAAATGTCAGCTGTCATTCCTCAGGCCAGGAAGTGACCTGAAACTGTTTGAATGAGAAGATAAGCTGTATGCATGAAGGCATTAACAAGAAAGCCAACAAATTTAATTTAACAATGCTTTAATTTCTTAAAAAAAAAAAAAGAATACTTCCTAGTGGCCATTTTAATATATGAGGATGAATGGTGAATGGTAGAGGCTTGAGAAATGCTGGCTGAAAGTTTCAGACGCATGTGAGAAGCACCCTCCTGTGGTCATTTTTATCAATTGCACCAAAAAAAGCACTGACTCTAAAAACAGCCTCATTTTAAAAAATATGGACCCAAAGTTACTCACAAGATGCAAAAGCGTTTAAACAGATAAGAGGAAAACCTGTATGCTGTATGGAACAAGCTTAAAGATAAGAGGTGAGAGAGTCTTATTTTATTTACCCTTTTCCTCACTTATCCACACATCACCTCCTTTATCTCACTTCCTCTCCTGATTTTCTCATCACTGATTGGCTCCTGGGTTTCTTCATTTCTTAATTGAACCCTGGTACGCTTCACTGCACTCTCTTCTATTCACTCTTTTTCACTCTCACATGAGGTGGCAGCTGAGTTTATTTTGTTCTCCTTAGTTGAAAAAGTCTGACTTTATTTTCTCTTTCAGAGACTAGCAGTCCATGTGTGTCTTTCTCTTGTTAAGTTAGGCTACCTTTGATCTAAAGTAAAATAAAAAAACACCGGAGAATCATAACATTTGAACCGTCCAATTAGCACTATTAGTAAAACTTATCAAAAACACAAATTAAATACTTTGTGGCAAAGTAAATAATCAGCTTACGAGTTCTGACATAAGCTAACCAAAGTCAATGCTAAGTGTTAGCTAAAGAATATGACCCCATAGCTACTGTAAATTATGAAATTACTATATTAAAGTGTTTAGAATTTCTCAGTTTATTAAAGAATTATATAATTAATATAGTCATTAATCTAAAACTGGGATAAAATATTTATTTTCTAGCTATTGAACAACAGCTCTAGCTTCAAACATAGAATTCACAGCCTTTTAACTTCAGTTACTTAAAGTTCAAACCTCTTATGCTAATCTTAAACACTAAAAACAAAAGGTTAGAAGATTTAGCAAAATAAAGCTATGCATAAGGTAATAATAAGTAAATCACTTGCCTTGTTCTGCCATCTGAAACTGGTATTTTCTTATTATTTGTGTTTGGGGTCTTTAGTTCACAGTTCCAGGTTCCTTTTTTTAACAGGAAGTCGTCACTTTGTTACATAGTCATTTCATAGTGTCCTCTCATTTGGGGACAGTGTGTTTATTTTACAGCATAACACAATAAAGTCAGTATTACTTAGTGTATTGTATTGAGCAGAATTAAGACCCGTTCCCGTATGAGTCAGGTGGTCTTATATTTAGCAGACAACATCTGGTTGAAAATATTTCTCAGGGTATAATTCACTGTCATATACACAATATACACTCACCATCCACTTTATGCACACCAGTTCAACTGCTTTTTTAACACAAGTGTCAAACATTTGTGTTAGGCATGTAGGCATGGCAAAGACAACCTGCTGGAGGTATGACATGAAAGCATGGATCCGTTCTGCTTTGTATCAACAGTTAAGGCTAATTGTGGTGTAATGGTGGGGGGAACTTGAGGCCCCTTAGGACCAACTGAGCATCGTTTTAATGCCACAGTCTGCCTGAGTATCGTTGCTGACCATGTCCATCCCTTTATGTGCACAGTGTACCCATCTTCCGATTGGCTGCTTCCACTTACAGCAGGATAATGCATCATGTCACAAACCTCAAATCATTGCTAACTGGTTTCTTGAACATGACGATGAGCTCACTGTACTCAGATGGCCTCCATAGTCACGAGATGTCAATCCAATAGAGCGCTTTTGGGATGTGCATCTCTGCATGATGGTATCATGTCAATATGGATCAAAATCTCTTAGGAATGTTTCCAGCACCGTGTTGAATCTGTCAAAAAGAATTAAGGCAGCTCTGAAAGCAAAAGGGCCTCCAACCTAGTGCCAGCAAGGTGCACCTAACAAAGTGGCCAGTGAGTACATCTAAGTTAAATGTGTGTGAGCACATAAACAAAACAGCACAATTTTATGTATTCCAAACTTGTCCACTAGATGGCAGTGGTGTGTTTTTTGCCTTTTCTGTGTTCCACAGAAATATGCATAGTGTGACTTTGAACCCCACACCTACTCTGTCAGCAATGTGCTTACTTTATTTCACAATGGAAAGAGTCTTTAATGGATTGAAAAAAAAAAGTATCCCCCAAAGATGGGACACATTAAACTGCACCCTAATAAAGATCATGCAGAGGGTGCTCCAAAGTTCCCACCATCCTGTATTCATTGTATCGCTCAGCAGTGATGATCCAAACCATATGAGGAGCTCGGTGGATCTACAGAAAGCCAGTGAAGAGGCAGGCCACCCACAGCCATTACTTGCTGCACTCTTTTTGTCTTTCCTCCCCTCCTAGGTCAGGCAGCATTCCTTCATTGCCCTGGGGATCTCCATCGAAGAAGCCAATACTACAGCATATGCTACCTTCATTTCCCCCTCAACCATCAAAAGGGAGCATTAAAAATAAAGCTGTGATAGACAGATGGGCAGACTCACATAATTTTGTCATTACCTCTCAGTGTCACGGGGTGAATGAGTGCAGGAAAGGAGGAAAGAAATGCAGATGTCCTGATTTAACACAATATTAATACAGACTGGCTTCTAGTCACTCCTAGCGAGCCATTTCTAAAGACTGGGTGGTGTTAAATGAACATTGTTGTCCCCAGTTGACAGATATTGTATACATGTCCACATTTTTAATTTAATGTTTTCAGTCTCGCTGCTTGCGGCTGTCTATGTTTGAGCATAGATTAACAATGAAAGGGCAGACACACATATCATAGTTTTGTTTACTGAACTTGATATATTGCCCAAGGGCAGACCACCTTTACTCCCACTCGTCCCTTCATCTCGCAGTAATATTCTAACCCCAGTTGCAGAGTGAAGCACAAGTATTCGTTGATAAACCCAGACAGTCAACAACGTGAAGAGTAACAGTGGTGGTGGGGCAAACTGCTTCATTTATTCAAATTCTCTAGATTTCTATAATGCCAGGCATTTGATGCTAATTTGATTTTGCTCTTAGCACAGCATTATAAGTGAGCAACTTTGTTGTGGGGAACTTTTGCCTTCTGCAGGATTTACACTACAGAAAGAACAGTTTAGGGTCACTTCAAAAGAATAATGAGATAAGAAATAAGTATTTAATTTCAATGGGCCATCTCCCAAAACCACAGAGCAGCTGTTAGAAAGAAAAAGGATTAAATGCTATTTGTGTTATGCTATTTGTGAAGCGAATACGTTCCCCAAGCTATGCCACATTAAAGACTGAGATGAAACTACACAGAGCAAAACATATAGGACCCCCAACAGGCAACAAAAAGGTCACATTCAAAGGTTCATCTATTAATTAAAGTACATAAAGTAATTCCACTATCTTTAGGATCTTTAATGCTCAATAATGAATAGGCTATTTAAAAGCAACACTAAAATCTGTCTCGGGACTTACTTAGCCTTTAATTAGAGTGGTGTGAAAATGTTTTGTGAGGTCATATAAGTGCCCTGCGTCTAGTGCTGGAGGGCATGGATCATTTCCCGACTCTGGAAATTGAGTCAGAGTCAAACTGTGTCCTGCCCTGGCTTATTACTGGCTGAGAGGATCGCCCATCCCAGCAGCATAAATATTTATACAGAGGGGGAACGACATCACTTACCCACAACACATTCATTCACATAAGGGAGAGCTACTTGCAAAGTTAACTTAGAGTGATCTGCTCTGTTTGCCAGAGGAACATCACCTCTTCTTCTGGGGCTTTGCTGAGACAACTTTTTGGGAAGAAGTTTTAAACAAACTTAAGAGGCCACAATGAGCGTTTTCATTTCTTTTTTGGGGGTGATTCTCACTTTCTGTCAGACTGGGAGGAATCCTGTTAGTGGTGAGTAGATGTTTTCTTGTTTCTTTTTTTTTTATAAAACATTTGATCAAGATGTGTTATGCTTTTAAAATAATGGCACAAATGCTGTTGTAATTCATATACATATACTATCTTTTGTGTATCCACATGCTGTTAATATATATCATATATAGTATTATAGCTAGTCTAGTATTTTTATTAGGGCTTTTAAAAATACAAAAACAATACATACATATAGACAGATTTGTGACTAGCCATTTGAAGTTTGACAGTTATCCATAACAGCATAATACACTTCTTAGGTGTTTCTGTAATATTTATAGATAACTATTCCTATAATAATTAACATCTGTTATGGCATCATCTCCAGCTGGGATATGTTGGCTGCAGCAGAGTCAAGATCGAAGGTGCGACATGGTGCTGATGAGAGGGGTGACCAGGGAGGAGTGCTGTGCCGGGAGTCGCCTGGACACGGCGTGGTCCAACACCAGCCTGCCCATGAATGAAGTCAGCCTGCTGGGCTTCCTGGGTATTGTCTCCTGTAAACCATGCAAAGGTAAACAAACAAACCATTAAGAAAGTAAGGAGTTCCATCTGCCACGTCTAAGGAGCTAAGTTGCATGTATTGCTTTGATTAGTGACTGCGCTGTGTAATTCTTAACCGTCATAAACTGGAGAAACATCATGAAAATATTTACTGGGCTTGGTCTGCTACTGTAGCTGGTTTGAGGTAAGTACAAGAAGTAACAGCTAAAAGCCTCGATATAATTTGCAGACTTAAAAACACAATATTCTTGGGTCTTGATTAATACTAGTCCAGACCGTTGCATAATACAACCATTGTGTCTCTTGGAGAGAGTTTGTGAAGGTCCATTTGAGTCATTTGTGAGATATTTACACAATGAGTTCCCGATGCAGATTTCTAACAAATTGCAGACGCGGATCAAGGAGAGGCATTATACAGAACTCCAGCTGTCCTGAGAAGATTCCTCCCTTGGAATTTCTGCAAGGTTCATTCAGGTTCACTTGCACATAAATTCTGTTTTCATAAGCAGAGCTTGCATGTGATCAATGTGCTTTTTCATTCTTTCCACATTTAAGAAGTTCCACTAAACAAAAAACCAGCTACTGACATTTTTAGGAAATTACACCCAGCCCCATGTTTTTCTTGCTTTGTCACATAGCTAATCATGGAGAAATTGAGATGAGGATTCTTTTTAGATAAATGTGAAATAAGCAGAAAGAACACAGTCAAATCTTTGTTAAAATGCCTCTCACATAAATATAAACTGTTGTAACTCATGGAAAATGAATGAGGCTGGCTGAATCCAAGGCGAGTTAAAAAAGAGCCCTGTTTTCTTCCACAAACAGGAAAATGCCTTCGTGCATTCTGAAGTTTCCCCAGATGCCTAGGAATCATAATGTGCAGCATTATTTTGACAGTTTGGAATTCTGCACGGGGAGAACATCAGTATTATCAACTGTGTTGTGTCATGTCAAGTTAATTAAAAAAGAAAAAAAAAAAGCAATAGCCTGTTTTTGGACATCACCTTAGTGGGATACACAGAGGACATTGAGAGAAAGTGTACACACAGCAAGAGGGAAACTGAGATTGAACTCAACCAGAGAAACAGACCAGGGGAGTCAGGGAATGAAAACACAGCTTTGAAATAAAACAGGATATTAAAGTACTGTTGGAGACAGGAAATAAGTTCCTGATTGTTTACAGAATCCTCAAAGCTGATCAGGAATCATCTCCACAGACTCATAAAGGTCCTGGGAAGAGACCTGTGTGCATTGTCTAATGTTGATTCTGCACTAGGATTACAGATCCTCCGGTGCCTTGAGATTATGAGGTGTCAGAAGAGCCTGGAGCTTCCTCATTTGTCGGCCTGTAAACTTCTCTGACAGCTTTTTGAACTGCTTCTTCCTCACAGCCCCTCATCCCTCTACAGGAGCTCTGCCCAGTCTGTGTGCAGCCATACACAGATCTGTTATGAAAACACGCCAGCCTCACATTCCATCGGGCGAGACACCTCTGTGTGTAACGGTCAATAAAGAGATGTGATTATTGTAAATATTGTGCAAGGCGGGAATTGTGTTATGATCTGGGAAAAAACCCAGGTTTCAAGCCTGTTTTGTATGAAAACGCTGGTGAATCACCTGATGTCTGCAGACTTGTTAATACAGTAACATTACACTGTGCTTTTGTAGAGACATGTGAGGGAGTCAAATGCAGTCCCGGGAAAGTTTGCAAGATGAAGACAGGCAGGCCTCAGTGTGTTTGCTCTCCAGACTGCGCTCACATTTCCCGGAAGCACGCTGTGTGCGGCAGTGACGGGAAGTCATATAAGGATGAGTGTTCTCTGCTTATGGCGCGCTGTATGGGACACCCAGACCTTGAGGTCATGTACCACGGAGAGTGCAAAAGTAAGTTCTCCCTGCATGTACACGCTCTTTTGCTCTTTAGCGTTCTAATTCTGCTGCAGTAATGCCTTCTTTCTGCTTCTTACAGAGTCGTGCTCCAATGTCGTGTGTCCAGGAACTCACACGTGTGTGACCGACCAGACCAACAGCGCTCACTGCGTTATGTGCCGCACTGCACCTTGCCCAATACCCATGCTGTCTGAGCATCCTATCTGTGGTAATGACAACATCACTTACCCGAGCGCCTGCCACCTCCGTCGGGCCACCTGCTTCCTCGGCCACTCCATAGGAGTCCGTCACTATGGCCACTGCAACAGTAAGACTACATAAGCCCCTACCAACTCCTGTCTTTTACCAGTCTTTACATTACTTTAATATTATTAGTTACAGTAAAGTCAATTGTGAATCTTTTTTTGGTGCAGCTCCACCTCGGAAATCTCACATCTCAGAAGGCAGTGAGGAAAACGCAGTCTAGATGGACGATTCCTGACACAGCCCTCTTGCAGGATATGAGCTGATCAAAAAACCCTTTTTGCGCCACTAGCTTCCCACCATGAACTTTTTTTTTTTTGACAATCACTACCCCTCCCCCTGTCCACATATTAATGGCAGATGTGATATGAAACACCTCTGCTGGAAGTCACAAATTGGTGTAACTGCCTCAAAAAAAAGCTATTTTTTGTTAACCATGTTTTAGTTTGGGAAGTGGAGGCAGATGAATGCATTTGATAGCAATATATCTCATGAGCTCTTTGGGAGATGTGTGCATATTGTAAATAGAATACCAGTGCTATTTATTGGAGAAGGTATTAAAACTCTATTTATGTTTTTTAGCCCAGTAAAAAAAAAAAAAAAAAAAAAAAATCATATATCCCTGGAAAGCTCATGCAAAAGAACGTATTTATTGTTTTTTTTGTTTTTTTTATTGTATATATACAGTCACTGGCTTTGGCATTTTACACTTTTTTACATTTTTAAAGTCTCCGTTCCCCACAAACAAACATTTTCCCTCAAGCAATGCTAATTTGTTTGGAAAGCTGATGCTATTTTGTAGTCTATTGATGTGGTTTCAATTCCCCACAAACAAGAACATGACAACTACAGTTCTGCTGCATGTACTTAGGGGTGGTGAGGACGGGGTTCAGTCTAAACAAACCTGTATAGTCTCTCTCTCCCCCCCACACATGTTTACTCTGAATCCTAAGCCAAACTCTTGGCCGCCCGCTGATCACCAAAATTAACAGTTTTGTTGTGTTTCTAGGAGTCTCAGAAGACTGTTGGTACAACCCCAAGCCCACTACAATACCTCCTCTGTTGAATGCTTGGCTTTATTTTTGTAAAATATTTTTTGTACGTCATGCAAGTTTGCTCTGATGCTGTTTCGCTGCTTTGCTTTTTTTTTTTTTTTTTTTTTAATAAATTTATGGGACAGACAAATGTAATTAGCACCGCCTGACTTAAAGGAAGATTAAATTTGTCTGGGAATGAAGTGCAATTTGGGCCAATTGAAAATACCTGATTATACTGCCGTCAGAGTCAATCTGCCGTAACCCTCCACACATCTACACAAGTACCCAATTCCAAGTGGTCAAGTGATATTCAATGTTTTAAACTCAAAGCAAATGCCTGGATACTTTAAACAGTCTTACTAGTGTAGTTTAAAACATGTTCATTTTACTTCTGTAAATAACAGTCTTGTGTGTACCTACCTGTGTACCTACTGTGAAATTTGAATGATAAATGCATCAACATATTTTTGTATTTTTGTACTGCTGTTGTAAAACAACATAAAGTTTCACGTGTCACAGTGTGTCTCTTTTCTTTTAGAAACAGAATACTTGATTTTATGGCCACAGAGAGCACATCTATTTGGTTTTTTTTTATCTCAATTTGTCATGTTATATTGTCTCAGTTGTAGTTTAATAACAATGCACAATACTTTGCAAATGTGAAACAGCTTCTGACATGTATTTGATTACATATACTTTTTTCTTAACTGCGTCACAGTCTTAATCATAGTCACTTCAGCCAAATGAGATCATACTCGCACCCTAAAGGGAATTCATCAGCTCTCCTCTTATACTGGGGTTTAGGGTGGCGGATCAGACTCCAACAGCCAGACAGAGACTGCCAGTTATTGTGTCCAGTGGTTAGACCTTGTCTCCTGTGCGTGCAGTGGGTGAGTCGCCTCTCAAGCCTTCATGCGAGAAGCAACAGAGAATCAAATCCAGGCTGGCCAACTTTCCTCCCATCTCCTCAGGGATATTCCTCTGCTCTAGATCAGGTGGGACAGGTCAGGGGGAGGAAGGGTGAAGGAGCTGAGGATTGAATGTTTCGAAGTGCTGAGGCCTGCGTACTGACTCACTTTCCTGTGTAAAGTACCTCTCTTGTTTTTCTGTCTCTAGCCTCCCTCCTCTGAGTCCTGCACTCTGCCATGCGGCAGCATCTGGTTCAACTTTAGGCAGATGTTTATACTCCTGTCCAAGTACCCTTTTATTACACTGGGAATGGAATTAGATGTTTTGTTAGTCCAAACAGGGCAAATAATAATGCCACAGAGAAGTTGTCACGGTGCCCACTCATAAAATGTATTTTTTTCAGAAACGTGAATTTTAATGTTGTTAATATACTGCGTTTGCTGTGTATAAAAAGTCATTAATTTGATTGAAGAATTTTACTGAGAACATTTGACTCCAGCATTGCTGCATACACATATTGGTCAGCTTTTGCCATCAGGTATACAAACATGATCTAGAGTTCTCTGGGCAGAGGAGGTAGCTAGTGTCGCTATCACGCCAGTTTAGCTTTTCATCATTAAAGAGGAATTTGTATTAAACATGGCCAAAGTTGAAAAAAAAATGAGTTCACGTGATGAGTCATACTACAATCCAAGTGCCCAGGCTGCTCTACATGCTCTGTTTGTGACTGTTTTGTCTGTCCCTAGCTCTGTATGACGTCAAAAATTAGAAAATAACCTTAAAATTCTACCTAAAAATTCTATCTTTGGCTTGTTAAAGACAGCCAATCAGAAGAAAGTTGGAGAGAAGCTGAAATGTCTTGTTTTAGATGACTTGTTTTAGACTGAATGCTGCACTAAGGCCATGTATGAGATGAATCAGGATTATTTTCACCTGTAAAACATGCAAAGCATCTCTATTATAATCCAAGATTAAAGATATGGAGATAGAAATGAGCCACATGCTAATCCATTATAGTGGCTACCTAAAGTACCTAATGTAACATGTCTGTGAAACAAAAATGTATTATTTAAAGCCAAAAAGTCCCACACCTTTACCATCTATAAATTCCTGAATAATAAGCACACCAAACAAGTGAGGCTTTTTTTTTTTTTTTTTTTTTGTCAAAGTTTGAAGTATGGCAACCCCACAAGAATTTGTAATGAATACCTACTGCAATAAAGAATCTGCCACACTTTGAGGTGCATATGTTGAAATGCCTGTGGTCTCTCAGTAAAATACACAAGTGGAAAATAAGGAGAGACAGCAGTTTTGGTTCATGTGTGTGAACCTACTATGCTCATGGGCACATTTTGTTTGAGACAAATAA
Source organism: Archocentrus centrarchus (assembly GCF_007364275.1). Taxonomy (NCBI): domain Eukaryota; kingdom Metazoa; phylum Chordata; class Actinopteri; order Cichliformes; family Cichlidae; genus Archocentrus; species Archocentrus centrarchus. The sequence continues at coordinate 25,220,101 of NC_044349.1, read as the reverse complement.
AATCCATTTGTTGTCACTATGACTGTGTAATATCTTCACCAGGAACAACCTGGACATCATTACCACATAGGCCTCCAGCTGATGTCGGATATGATGTGCCTCTGTCATACCAGTGGTGGTAATAACATAACCACAGAGTAAACCTATGAGCCATTTCGGAGCAATTCTAATTACAACTACCACTGAACCTCAGGAATTCTCTGCCCACTTTGCTCCATATTTCATTCCTTTTACTACATGTTATGGTTTGTGGTGTATCCAAAGAGGTGTTAGCCTTCTTCTACTGGAACATGGTTTTTGCGTGTGTGTGTGTTTGAATGTTTTTGTGTGTGGGTGTGATTATGGATACATCTCTCATGTTGAAGCTCACCTGTCATGACCATGAGATAAGTCACACACTTTACATCAGAGCCCCTGGCTGAGTTGTTTATATCCCTACAAACACATGCGGCTACAATGTGACGCCCACACTGACATTTCAGGGATGCGTCATCATCCTGCTCTGATATGTCAAGCTTCTTTCTCAACGACGTCCACATGTTATCATTTCCTCCAACTTGCCATACTACTTCCAGTAAGTTAACAGCCAACTTTTAGATCTGAAACAATGTTGTGATGAAACCCAGTGCTGTGGAGTGTTTTGGAGACCACCCACTCTCTGGATCGCGCCACTGGATTGTAAACATCTCCATCCCACAGCTGAAACTAATAGATATCAGATCCATCACTCCATCAGAACATATCTGCCTCAGACATTATTTTCCAGAGTTGCTTTGTTACACAGCGAGTCTTTTAATTTTCCACATGCGCACAATATTTTACATCTGACAACAGTTTATTATACTGACACAATAGCCAATGCTCCAGCCTTTCAGATTATATCCTTACAGATGATGTTTTATGGATTTCTTGGGAAAGCTTTTTTATTTTTTATCTCCTATATGGGTTGATATGTTATTTAAGAGCACAATACTCTATCTGTTCAGGAACCTGTCATTGCTGATTATAACTCATCAAAAGGTTTTTATAATAAACATCAATTAATAATAATTAGGCAATGTTTAGAAGTTTCCTTTCACACTGAAGAAGTGTTTTTACACAGCTGATTTCCAAAGATTTTTTTGTGGATGTCAAGTAAAGACCATGCTCTTTAAAAAAAAAGAAAAATTCTTCAGAGCTCTGGGATCACCCACATCACTTACTTTGAGCCATTTGAGGCAACAATGATCTAAAACGTTCGGCAAGTGTAGTGCAAAATAGTGTTATCCAAGTACGGATCATCAACAACAAGTCAGAGTTAGGAAATTGTGTAAATGCTAATTGTCCCCAATTATTCTTGTTGAATAGTTTCACTTCCTCATCATGACCTCTGGCTTCTCTGTGGGCTCTGTGTGTGGTCTGGCTCGTATGTAGTGCGAATAACTGGAACACAGAAAATATACTGTACGAATTAAATATAATTACAAACATAATTATACAATACTGGTCCCTGATGAATTCGCCATAATATTCAAAAATCTCTTGAGGGAGTGTCTGTTCATGGTTTTTAAAGTCAATGGGAACATTTCTGCTGAGAAAATAGGAGGTGGTTGCCTTGGCACTTGACAAGGTAAGTGAGTTAACTCTGGTTTGGGTTTGTGCTGAAATATCAAGCCGCACAACTGAAAAAAAAAAAAAAAATCAGTGAAGTGTGATGATGGGGTTCTACTACATTCCCAACCTTGACTCAAATTAAGGCCAATTGTGCTGTTTGCGGCTTGGAGAACTACCAGACCACGACCAGTTTCTCATCAGCTTTTCAGGTGGCTCTCTTACAGAAATAAGACAGAAATACCTTTTTTATTGGCCTTGGCCAAATACCTGCTTGTTTGTCATGGAAAGTTGGATAGTTATGATGGAAAATTGCTTGAGCCTTTATTTGCTGTCATGCGTTACGGCATGCCATGCAAAGTCAGTAAAGATGAGAGTGGAAAAGTTGCCTTGGGTCCAAATTCATTAGATTTTTCCCGCTCATTATAAACTTATTTTAGTTGAATGGCTGCAATAGCCACCAGGATACACCTAATCAAATCACCTGTTAAGACATCCTCTGTTAGCTGAAGAAGTATGTACCACAAATAAGTTCAGGAAGTTCGTACGGTATCTATTTCCCAGAATACTGAGCTGAAGATCTTATAAACAAACAGATTGTTGGTTTTAAATGAACTGACACCATGTTTAGTGGAAGCTCTAGTGGTGTATGGCATAAATACACATTTTGTTGATACTGTATGTGTAATGACACTCTGTACTCCCATAAATACAAACAGACACAATACCTGCACGCAACTGCAATACATGTATTTAAAAACAACAGCTGTTGACCAAAGTACTGTACATCTAAAATAATCAAATAACACAAAACATAAGATAAAATGACAAAGTTAAGAAAGGAAACATAAAATAAGAAAACAACACAAATAACATTCTCAGAACGCAGTCCGATTTATAATCCAGAGAATAAAAATGGGTTTTCAATTGTCTAATGTTGGAGAGGTCCTGATCTGAAGGGGCAGTTTGTACCACAGTTTTGGAGCAATAACTGCAAAGGCCCGATCTCCTCTATGTTTTAATCTGGACCTCGGGACAGTTAGGAGCATTTGCTCAGCAGACCTCAGTGATCTAGAGGAAACATGCAAATTTAAAAAACAGAGAGGTAAGAAGGCGCTAATCCAGTCAAAGTCGAGATGAAATGATAGCTCTCGCAAAGTCTTTAAAACAGAGGAATGGCTTCAGTTTTGCAAATAGCTGGAGATGAAAAAAGTTAGTTTTAATAACAGCATTAATGTGTTTGTCAAAAGTTAGATTATTATCAAAGATCACTCCCAAGTTCCTCGCAAAGTCTTTAAAGTGCTGATATTGTAGAGGTCAGGAGCACCAAACACAATAACCTCTGTTTTCTGTTCATTTAAGTTAAGAAAATTTAAAGCCATCCATGTCGTAACATCCTCCAAACAGCCAGTAAGGCCTTCAGAGAATTAATTGATTTATGTTTCAGTGGCAGGTAAATCTGTGAGTCATCTGCATAGCAGGGAAAGGAGATGCCGTGTTTTTTGTTTGCTTGTTTGTTTGCTTTGTTTTGTTTTGTTTTGTTTTTTAATCGAGCCCAAGGGGAGCATATAAATTGAAAATAACTTGGGCCAAGAGTAAATCCCTGGGGGACCCCACATGAGAGCAGGCATTTTGAGGAAGATGCGTCCCCCAGCCTAACTGTAAAACTTCTGTTGGTTAAATAAGATTTAAACCATTCCAGTGCTGTCCCTTTGATTCTGACAAAGTGCTCCGGCAGCGAGATAAAGATCCCATGATCTATGGTGTCAAAGGCAGCACTGAGGTCTAATAGTACTAAATGGCAGAATCCACCAAGTCAGCAATTGTTAAGAGAATTTTTATAAACTTTTAAAAATGCATCCAGACTGAAATACCATTTTGATCTAAAAGGTTCCACAACAGCATGTTTAAAATCTGCAGGGACACACCCAGAATTAAGACTGCTGTTGATAATAGACAGCACACTCATTCACAGTGTGAAAAACATCCTTCAGTAGCTGAGATGGGATAATATCCAGAGGACAACTCGTGGCTGACTACTTCATTCAGCAGTGAAAAAGAGATGGGCTCAAAGTGGTCAAAGTCAACAGAGGCTGATGTGTGAGCAGATGGGTCAGTGACAGGAGGGGATAATATGAGACCTAATATTAGCAATCCTAAAAACAATTTCAGGATCCAGAAACTTCTCACACATTGCTTTAGATGCTACAAGAGGAGCAGTACTGGGAGGATTAAGAACAGAGCTTATAATACTGAATAAAATATTAGCTCTGTGACAGTTATTAGACACCATCTCAGGCTATACTATAATAGAGCCTTATAGCTGTTAGCAGAAGTGACTAGATTTGGATGAGTGGTTGGAGTGCTATATTGGTTATGGATTGGTTAGCAAGGTACATCTACTGTATAGGTGTAATGATCAGACTCAGATAAGTAACACACATCATCCATGCATCCATCCATTTTCTTCCACTTATCCAGTTTAGGTCACACTGGGCTGCAGCCTATTCTAATTATTTCCGGGTGAGAGGTAGGTTACATCCTGGATGGGTCAACAATCTGACACAGGGTTACTTGAATTTTCACTCACCATTTCTTAGATGATGAATCAGCACAATCGAGCAGCACACTATGTTATTTACCAGTTAACCGCATTAAAAATGCTTCAAAAGCCATTAGCACCACTAACACAGTCAAAAGATCCATTTCATTGTCTTCTATTAGTTGGGGTGATGCCTATCAGACAGCTGCCTTTTTCAGCATCCACTGGTAACTCAAAGCAAACATGTCAATCGTCATGAAGGAGAAAATTAGATATAGAAACCAAAAACACACTAATGTTTTTTTTTTTTTTAAGTAAAGTAAAGTAAAGGTATTCTTTACTTTTAGGGCCAGCCTCAACCTGGTATTTGAAGAACTGCCTTTCTATTTCCGCTCAGTGTCTCAACCCTGGATTTCCCACTTTACCCAACATATAACACCACACATTAAACTGAAAGACCTAAATGGTGTACTTGTACTGTCTCTTTGACAAATATGTTAAACTCTAGCAGCTTAAATAATTCACACAGAGCTCATACTCACTTTGTAGCACATTCAGTGGTTCTTAGGTAGTATTCAGCCACAATTTTTTTTTCATTTTGCTGGCTCATTATAAACTGTAACTGTTGCTTCTTTCCTCACAGGATCAGTACCCACTTAGATCGTACTCCTTTCCTCCTGCAAAATGAATGACTCGGTGAGTCTTGCAATTATTGCAATTTTTCCTGTAGTAACACAGATGTCTGCAACCAAGCAGATATATGACAGTTGATCCAGTAGTTCTTAAGATTTTAAACAGCAAAATAAAAATAAATGCAATGGTGGTTCTTGAGGAAAAATCAGGCAAGCTCCAAAGTGAGAAGGCAAAAGTCTGAAGTAAATACAAAGAGACACTGATTGAGTCAAAGGTACAAAACATACTCTTAATGATCAGGACTGATTACCACAATCTAATGAAATAATTGTTCAATAAAACCAGATAAAGTTAAACTTTGCCAAAACATCTGCAGTTAGTAACCACAAACACTCCAGTACAACAAAGTCAGTTGAACCTAAGTAGCTAATTGTACACATATGTTTCTCTAGCAGCATCTATATTTTGTTAGCTGCTCAGTGATGTAATCCCGAACACTTATGTACCAATGCTGTAGCATGGAATTTTGTTCTGGAACACGAGTAGACTGGAAAAACACTGCAGGGATACCTGCTGTGATTCATATATGATTATATGCTGTGCATATGTTTATGTTCATAGACACATTAGGTTTATTTTGTTAAAGAGCTTTTGACCATCACTAATGTTGTCCTTTTGACTGTGTGTGTGTGTGTGTGTGTGTGTGTGTGTGTGTGTGTGTGTGTGTGTGTGTGTGTGTGTGTGTGTGTGTGTGTGTGTGTGTGAGATGCACAGGTCTTGTGACACATGGCCTCAGACAGAGTATGTCTGGGGGAAAAGAGAGTCTTCGATGGGTGGGACTGAAAACAAGTGACGCATGACTAAGAGGCCCAGGAAGTTCCAGCAGGCGGCTGTTATTGCTGTGTGTGCATGTGTGTGTATTTATGTGTGCATGTTAGTGTGATTCTGGGGCCCAGGGGAACAGTGTGGGGCAATCCTGGCGGGAGTGTCTGGAAAAACTTGATGGAGTGACAAAAGCAGCAGTGTCCCTTGCACCATATCGGTCTGCTGCCTTGGCTGCAACACTTTACTGTCTTTTTGAGTTCAATAGAAATTAAGCCATAAAAAGTAGGTCAAGAAAACACCAAATATTGTATTAATGTGAGTCACTCTGAATTTATGCATGCTTGTGCACATACATTCTAATAGTCCAAAATGGAGTTCGACAGAGTGTAGAGGCGCAGCTCCAGGGAGAAATTGATTATGCTACTCTTACCTCTTGCAAACTTTTAAATATCCAGTGTTTAAAAGCACAGTCATTGGCAGAATAAAATAGCTTTTGGTGTATATATTTCCCAGATTAAACTTCTATTCCAAAAACTACAATGTAGAAGGTCTCTTGGTTTGGTAGAGTTGTTTTCTGCTCCCCACATGACCTCTTTCTGACCCACAGTCACTCAGTCCCCAGATTGCACTGCTACAATGAGCATTCAACTGCAATGGCAGTGACGCACTGGGTTCAGGCAGACAATAGCTTACCTCAGTCTGGCAGACATAGCAAACCTCGGTGCTATCAGACCCTCTCTAATCTCAGCCCATGGGACAGCCGTGTCTCTCCTGCTCCCACATGGCCAGATCAGACACAACATCAACCTAGGGAGCAAATTCGGATCTAACAAGGTTACATTGTTAGCTTTGCTGAGTGGAAACATCCAGCATTTTTTTAAATGAATCATAACCATACCTTTGGGTTACAAAATTGGAAATTAAACTATTGTTTCTCTTAAACTTTGTTATACTGACAGTATAACAAAAAAATTATTTTTTTCTGAATAATACATTCATATACATGACTGTATTCTGCTCATGCAAAACAGCATACCATAAAATACCAGGTTCTGGTTACATATAGGGCTGCTGTCACCAAGAGCATGAAAGTGAATGTTTTCATGTAAAAATCAGGCCAGAAGGCTTTAGAAACCTGATTGGCTAACAGCTGGTCAGATGGGAACTCCTACTTTCTGTCAACATCTGATGCGAATCCAGACTTATGTGATATGTTTATAGCCATGAGTTTGCTGTTAGGGTAATCTCATTAAGGACACTTGTGGATAATAAAATATTGCTTAAATTTTAGCTGACAACCTCAAAAATAAAAACAGACCTGAAAACAAAATAAAATCAATCATTTTGCGCTCCAGCCCTTATGCAACTAAGTGATTTCTGAGACCTTCACTGCTATCTCAGGGCCACCAGATTGCTGCCAAAAAGAATTAAAAACAACACACCATTTTTCTTTGCGAGTGGCTACTTATTTTACTGTTTTCTATCTCAGGTTTGACACTTGAATTCCAGAAAATTCCAGTAACTGCTGTCAAAAAGCAATGCATGAAATACAAATACACATTTGATGAAATAGTGTTGTTCAAAAACAGATGCTACAAAACCTTTAAATACTTGGAGCATGCCTGTTGGCTCATAAGGTGGTTGACAGGAATCCAGTGGAAAAGTAGCATGTGTCAAAATAAATCTAGGGTGCTGCCAAATTGCAAAAACACATCTCTGGTTTTCATGTGAAGAGGGAGAGCAGGGGGTACTGAACCTGCAGGGATAAGACAAGTTCAATGGAGACACTGTGTGGTGATACAGATTCACTAGGGGTAATTACATTGACCAGTCTTCGGTTTCTTTAGGCTTTTATGCTGCCATATTAGTAGGAATTGGCATTTACACCAGTTTCCCAGCATGTAATAACTAGACTGTATATATGTATTTTTTTTCATGCTACAAAAAGGGGAAACTTACCATGGGTGCATTGTATCTTAAGTCACTGGCTACACTGAAATAATCTCAAGTCACCACTTGATACACAAAAGCACCACCATGTGGCAACATTTTGCAAACCACATTTGGGATTTTTTTAAAGCACATTTGTGGTAGTAGAATTTGCGTCTGTACATCTGTTTTTTTTTTTGTTTTTTTTTTTATTGCAATACTGACTGATGACTGATAATTACACGAGAACAAACTGCGCAGTCAATAAGGGGAACTAAATATTGGAACAGTTCATCTCAAACAATGGCTAATGGTAAACCGTGTCTGTGACCACTTTTCACTCATTTCTCTGATGGGTAATTTCTGTGAAGTTTTTGTCGCATGTCTTTGTTTATAGTTTTTATGAAACCTGCCCAAATTTACAGCTATAAATGAGCAGTTCTTCTATAATCTGGCATGTTATATTTTTGGTTTACTGATGCCCGTTAATAGACGTCGTCCCTGTTAAATAAATGAAAAAAAAAAATTAAAAATAATAATACCATGTAATCTATTATAATATTTCACACTGACTGTAACTTTTCATGACATTCTATGTCGACATTAGCTTTATTAAAACCCCACGTTATACTATTAAGTGTCTAATTTCAGTCGCAGTGACGTCGTGATTTCCAGCACGTTGTGAACAATTGCGCGTTCATGTGGCGAACACGATTGTCCCTTTTGGTGCTCCGTAGTTTTTCCTCTTCTTTACCTATTTAGTAGCTAAAGATGGCGGAAGCTCCTCCATGGCCCAACCGGTTTTTCTGTCACAGATGCTCAGCAGAAATTAGTCCTCGGCTTCCTGTGAGTACAGTGGGTAGAAATTATAGCAAACGAAAGCTGTGCAAACGGAAAACGCAATGGCGTTCGTGGTACTTTAGTAGATATTGTTTTAGCAGGAGGACAACAGTTAGCATGCTAACGGTATTACCAGACTCCTACGAAGTACCGTTTATCTCGCTAACTCTACCCAGTTGGCTTCTCGTCTAAATAGAGGATCTGTCGTCATACAAACACAAACTGCGTAGTCTTCAGAGACACAACGATCTCTAATTTGCACTAACATTTGTGAAATAATTTGATCGTCATTTTATAGCATTCCATGCGTATTAGCCTTACCGTTAGCTACATTGACTAGCAGTAACTAACGCTAAAAATGGATTCTCGTGTAATCATAGACTCGTGGAATTTCATTTATTTAAGACAAAAAAAAAAAATAACTGTTGACGTCTTTTTTAAATTACGTATGTATATGTTTGAACAGCAGCAATACTATTCCATCCTTTTTCTTGTTTTTTTTGCCATTCAGTCAGACACACAAGTGGCACGTCTGTCACAGGCTAGAAGGATCTGTCACAGGACGCCAAACGTGCCGTTTACAATGTCAAATATCAGTCAACAGTTTCTGTGGGTTGCTGGTAATGACCTGCAGTATGCCATTGTCTATGCCTGAAACCTGATTACAACTAGTGAATTATTATTCTTGACTTCCTTGAAAGACATAGCCATAATGTAAACGTAACTGATTGAGTTCTTGTTAATTCTCACTAGTGTTATTTGATTATACCTACAATTGTTCTTGCATTACTGATATAACAATTTAATTTTCTCCCAGTCAGAATGTTATTTAATGAGTTCCATTAAAGTTTATTTTGTCATGTCTTCTAGTTAACCGAAATAAAAATAAATGCCTCACACAAAAAAGAAAATAAACTGGGCAATATTGTTAAATTAAACTAGAAATGTGTAGAAAATGTCTAGTTTTTTTTTTCTATTTGGTCAGATTTGTCAACACTGCAAACACCATAAGACATTAAAGCATCTCTATTAGAAAAGATTTTTACATGACTGCAAGTCAAATTTTTGTATTGTAACACATGTTCTGAATGTCTTTAATCTTACCTCTTAATGCAAAATTGTTGTAACTTTGTGAGGGACAGACTATGTCTGCAACTTGATTACAATGGGTAAATTATTTTTCTTGACATCCTTGAAGTCCATAATGTAAATGTAACTGGTTGCAGTCCTTATTAATTCTTAGTAATGTTAATTGATAACAATTGTTCTGAACTGATATAACAATTTAATTTTGACCAATCAGATTTTTTATTTGAACAAATGTATCAACACTGGAAACAGCAGGAGGCACTAGAACATCTGTTTATTAGAAATAGGTTTTTACATGACCCTGAGTCAGATTTTTGTATTGTATGTGCTGGACTTCTGTAATCTTAAGGCTGACAGATGCCAAGCATATTTAATAAACTATATTTTGAGCAAACCTGTTCCAGAAACTGAACTGAACTGAAAAACTATATACAGACACACACAACTATAATAACTGGATGTGGGACACAGACCGTATGTCCTCTTCTGACCTCATCCAGAATGGTTGTATGTAGAGGCCAAAGGTGTGTACTATGTAGCAAGTTTGACATAGCCAGACTTTTTTGAGCTAGCTAGATTGACAAGACCTTAAATCCCAGTCAGAGATAACAGGTATTATAACAATAGATATCTTATTTGTTGCTGTTGTTTTTGGTTTACACAGGATTTCTGCTTAATGCCCTGTGCACAACAGGAACAGGTGATATAGATCTATAAAGAATATGCTCTCAAAAAATCTCAAGGCAAAAACCTGCACTCATGTTGTAGATAAGGCAAGAGAACAATACTGGTAGGAAATCATTAATCTTATAAATTCACAAGTCTATCCATCCATCCATCCATCCATTTTTTTGCTATTTATCCAGGTCTGGGTTGTGGGGGCAGCAGTCTAAGCAGAGATGCTGAGACCTCCCTTTCCCCGACCACATCTTCCACCTCTTCTGGGGGGGCACTAAGGCATTCCCAAGCCAGCCAGTGTATCCTAGGTCTGCCACAGGGCCTCCTTCCAGTAGGACATGCCCGAAACAGCTTACATAGGAGGCATCCTAAATCTGCTGCTTCCTGCTGATTTTAACCAAAAATGAAACCTTCTCCAGATCAGGTTATTTGTTCAGCATAAGCTGCTATGGTTGCCTAACCATGTTTTTAAAAAAAAAAAAGACTTTCTTGACATTGACTTTAGGCTCAATATAGCTTGCTAACTGATCACTCTCACTTTGTAGTACACCTCTTTGGAGTCACTAGCAAATATGTAGTATTTAAATGAGAAACAATTATGCGATCATTTCTTGTTAATTAATGCTGGCTGCAGGTGCATTAGCTTTAATCAACTAATAGTTGTAGCTAAAAATTAACAGATATCGCTCTTTACCTCTTTGTAAACTGTGAGTGTGAAGCAAAGATGATATTTTATGTGAAAAACATTATATGAATGTCAATAATTGTCGCGCTTTGAAGGATGTACTTCTTATTAGAATTAAAAGTAGGTTTTTTTTTTTCTCACTTCTAGTCAAGGATCAGCATTATATATTTGTTCACACTACTATTTTTTTTTTTTTTTTTTAACAGGATTATATATGTCCGAGATGTGAGTCAGGGTTTATTGAAGAACTGCTGGAAGAAAGAAGGTGTGTAAAAAGTTTCTATCAAATACAGTTTATCCATATATCTACCATATGTTGTAGTTGTTTTCAACATTTATACAGTGGGGGAAATAATTATTTGCTGAACTTGTGAGTTTGTGAGTTTGCTCACTTACAGCGAATGAACATAAATTTTTATGGTAGTTTAATTTTAATGGAGAGAGACAGAATACCAACCAAAAATCCAGAAAAACACATTACATAAAAGTTATAAATTGATTTGCATGTCAATGAGTGAAATAAGTATTTGATCCCTAAGCAAAACATGACTTAGTACTTGGTGGAGAAACCCTTGTTGGCAGGCATAGTGGTAAGACATTTGTTATAGTTGGTCAACAGGTTTGCACACGTCTCAGGAGGGATTTTGGCCCACTTTACAGAAACGCTCTAAATCCTTTAGGTTTCTTGGCTGCTGCTTGGCAACTCCCAAGCGTCAGCTCCCTCTGCAGATTTTCTATAGGATTGCGGTTTGAGACTGGTTAGGCCACTCCATGACCTTAATGTGTTGCTTCTTTAGCCAGTTATTTGTTGCCTTGGCGGTATATTTTGGGTCACTGTCATGCTGAAAAACCTATTCACAACCCAAATCCAGTATTCTGGCTGAGGGAAGGAGGTTCTCAACCAATATTTTACAGTACATGGCCCCATCTATTGGCCCTCAATGTGGTGAGGCCGTCCTATACCCTTAGCCCCAAAGCATAATGCTTCCACCTCTGTGATTGACTGTGGGGATGGTGTTCTTTGGATCATACTCAGTATGTCTTTTCTTCCAATCACAGTGGGTAGAGTTGATGCTAAAGAGCTTGATTTGGTTTCATCTCATCACAGCACTTTCTCCCAAGCCTTCTCTGAATCAGTTTGTTCACTGGCAAACTTAAGACAGACCTGCCTGTACATCTGCCTTCTTGAGCAGGGGGACCTTGGGGCGCTGCAATTACAGGGATCTAGCCAGAAAAAATTCACAGCTTGGCGGTATCTGATGACCTTTCAGATTATTAACAAGCTCCTCCCATGTAGTTTTGGGCTGATCCAACACTTTTCTCATGATCATCCTCACCCCAAGATCTTGCATGGAGCTCCAGACTGAGGGTGATTGATGGTCATTTTATAATTCTTCTATTTCCAAATAATTGCACCAACAGTTGTCACCCTCTCAACAAGCTTCTTGCTAACGATCTGGCAGCCCATTCCAGCCTTGTGCAGGTCTAACAACCTGATGTGCTTTAACAGCTCTTTGGTCTTACCCATAGTGGTGAAGAAATAGTTTCTGTGGACAGGTGTGCTATAAACACATAATGAGTTGAGATTAGGAGTATCTGTAATTGATTGATCGTAATCTGTGTGCCACATGGGCACAGCTAATCTGTGGGAGCCAGGATTCTGGCTGGGTTGTAGGGGATCAAATATTTATTTCACTCAATGTCAGGCAAATCAGTTTATAACTTTTATGTAATGTGTTTTTCTGGATTTTTGGTTGATAATCTGTCTCTCTCCATTAAAATTAAACTACAATAAAAATTAATGTTCAATCAGTGTAAAGAGCATTCCACAATTAGTTGTGGATTATGAAATTTTGTCTATTAGTATAAAGAGAAAGAAAACAAATTTTGCAATTTTTAACTGTGTATTTTTCCTTTCCTTATTAATAGTCTCTGGAGCTTTAAAAAGCTTATTAATACTACATATATTAATACATTTAGGATGGACGCAACCTATAAAACCTAGCTGTATGGCAGCAATAATGACATCCATCATGAGAATGATCTTAAATGGTTACATCTGATGGATGCTCAGATAAATGCTGCATCATATGGATTGTTTTGTTAAATTTGGTTGGTTGTGGTAATAGGGGATATTGTAAAACTGTGAAAAACAAGAATAATTCCTTTTTTTTTTTTTTTTTTTTTTTTTTTTTGATATTAAATTACCATTTGATTCTACTCAATGCCATGCCCAACTCTCAAATTTTTTGGGTTACTTTAATGGTGTTTTCCTTTCATTTTTACATGATAACACAGCATGAACCGTAAACAGTCTAAATCACAGTTGATATATTTCACATATGAAGTGAAAATGATGAAAACTATGACACGTTATTTGATCTACACATAACACTCTCAATTATTTTCCCCTGTTTAGTGCCGACAATGGCTCCACGTCTACCATCTCCAGTGGGCCCCAGAACCAACAACCATTTGAGGTTTCTAACCTATTATTTATTCAGAGTCTATCACATAACCTTTCCCTGTTTTGTACCACTCTGACTCTGTTAGGCACACTGTTGTGCAACAGAGTCAGCATTTCTTAAAACTGCTTCCAGTGACGTTTGTGCTAATCAGGAACTGTACATGATGAAATTTGTTTTAGGGGTTTCACTTCTACTTTTGTAGCTATAGTTTTGAGCTTTACTTTATTGAATAAATGGACTAGTTTGACTTTGCCCAGTTAAAAATGAGTGTCAGTAATATGCAGTGTCATATGAAGAAAGATTTTTGACGGATAGTTTCTGAGACTTAAATGATCATGTTACGTCAGTAAACATGGAAATGCTGCATGTCAGCATTCTGTGACTTAACTGTTGGTGAAGTTTGACCTAGTGGTCAACAAAACTTTTCACATTGCAAGAGTTTTGTATTGATTGTAAATGTTTAGGGTTTGTATTCCCAAAGCTTGACTGGTTTCTACCAAGTCAGTGTATTTGCTTTCATATATTTGTCTCCCAGAATGCGGACCAGCACTTGTTTACGTTCCCTTCGGGCTATGGCCAGTTTGCCCTGGGTGTCTTTGATGATAGCTTTGACTTTGGAGCTGGACTGGCAACAGAGGATAACCGGGATGCTGAAAACCGTCGGGAAAGGGAAACTGCATCTCGGCAGCGATATGGTGCCAGGCAACCAAGAAGTCGCCATGGTTCAAGACGACAAGCAGGGAGGCACGAGGGAGTTCCCACTTTAGAAGGGTAAAGAGTGCAGATTGTGACATGCTGAACTGGTGTTTTTTTCTGCTTGCTGGGTCATTTGTCAATATTCCTACCTACTATATCATACCTCTTTGTTCTTTGCAGAATCATTCAGCAGCTAGTAAATGGAATAATTGCACCTACGGCAATGCCAAATATTGGTGTTGGACCCTGGTGAGTTTGAGAAACAGAGATGTGATAAAATAGTGAGCAAGTTCACAACAAAACATGCTTACTTTTTACTGTTGTCTCATTACTTTTAAAGGGGTGTTCTTCACTCAAATCCTATGGACTATGCCTGGGGTGCTAATGGACTAGATGCTATTATAACACAGGTATTCATTCAGAAACTTTAAAATACTAAAATCAAAGATATTTTTTTTAATTACTAGATTAAGATCATAGATGCTAATGTGCATGAAATGTTTCCATTTATTCTCCTTTTTAATATTCTCTTTTCTCTACTGTTCAGTTATTGAATCAGTTTGAGAATACAGGGCCTCCACCTGCTGATAGAGATAAAATAAAAAGTCTTCCTACAGTACAAATTACAGCCGAGCATGTTGGTAAGTTTAAACTAATAGTGTCAGGTATACAGCTATTTTTTTTTTTCTTTTTTTAATGTATTACTTGAGAATGCTCCTGAAAGGAAATTGTTAAACACTCTTACTGCTTTGCAGGCTAATTTAATCCAAGTACTAAGTTATAAGTCTATTGGTAACATTTTCAGCCAGAACCAGTTGAGCTCTTTGCACCATATTTAACCAAAATTTGTTTTAACATTGTCTTTTAGCTTCAGGACTGGAATGTCCAGTGTGTAAAGAAGATTACAGTGTTGGTGAAAATGTGAGGCAGCTCCCATGCAATCACATGTTTCACAATGATTGCATAGTCCCCTGGCTGGAACAGGTATCAGACATCACCTATTCACTATTCTTTACACTTACAGTAAATATTCACTAGTTGCTGACTTAAACTAGGGGCTAAATGGGGAGACTTCAGCAGTAACCCTAAAAAAGGCTTTATATTTCTCTCCAGCATGACACTTGTCCAGTGTGTAGGAAAAGTTTGAGTGGACAGAACACAGCAACAAACCCTCCAGAACTATCAGGGATGAATTTTACCTCCTCCTCTTCCTCCTCGTCATCCTCATCATCCTCCTCAACGCCCCAGTCCTCAAGTTCGACCAGCAATGAGAACTCCACAGATAACTCGTAGGAAGAACATGTGTCACCCCATGAGCTGTTTTTAGCTCTCAGGCTGCTGTACTTCAGCGCGGTGACCTTCATTCTCTCCCTGCCAGAGGGCAGAAACCCGAGTGCATCTCGCCAGGAGCACTCACGCTGATTCACGGATAAGTGATACATGAGGCCCATGTATTTCTGCCCATCCTGTTGCTCCCACCTTCATCAGGATTCTGAACAAAGGAAGGGCGGAGACCTGGAGTGCAGCTTCAGTTAGGGAGGATGTGGAGAAGCATGGAAACTTCAAGAGGCTTGATCTGCTTGAATCACCTCATACAAGAAGAGAAAATAAAGGAATCCAAAGGTAGAAGACCAGAACAAGACAGTTGCTGTTCTTATTTTTTTTTTTTTAAATCTCTTGTTTGTTTTATGATCCACCATTTTTCCAAGAAGCAAGAGAAAAATATACAGTACCAGGCAAAAGCCAAACTTTTCTGGTACTGTAGCTTTTCCTTTTATTTAAGCAGCATTCATATCTCACAAATAAAATGACTCAAAGTGCAGTATAGTGCACTGCTTAAGTGTGCACTTTGTACTTGCTTTGAAAAAATATGTTATCTGATCCCTTTAGCTCTCTAAAGAAATTTCCAATAATTTCTACAGGTATTTTATTGTCAATCTCCACCTGCCATTTTAAGATTACCTGACACCACACAGGTACCACTGATTGCACTTAAATTGATCTGTTAAATTGAAGTAATTTTTGTGTTACTACATACATGATGATTTATCAAAGTTATATTTGCAAGCATAAAACAAGTTTCCATATATGATACACGTAAAACATTTAGAAACATTTCTGTGCATTTTAATTTAAAGATAAATATTTTCTAAAGTTGCCAGTTGAATACCTCTTGATTTGCAGTATGATTATGTACAAACAAAACTGTTGAACTAATGAAAATAAAGATGTTTGGGTGCTACCACTTATTTCCTGTAAGTCATTCTTAGGTTGTGGTTACAATACTGTAAAGGCTATACAATAATCAGTAATCAGAATCAATATTTTTTTGCACTCCAACTGTGGTGCTCTTGTTAGAAACTAGATGGTTGTGCAGTAATCAAAAAAAAAAAACAACCAAAAAAATGGGCATTTTAAAAGATGAGACAAAAATATCTTTTTCTAGTACCAAATAAAAATAATTAGTACTAGGTTAACTTAAGTTGTGAGTTGTTTTGGTTCCCATTCTAAATGATTTGTTCCTGTCATGACGTCTTTAAGTCTCTTAGAAGAACCAAGCATCAACCAGGGAACAATGACCCCATTAGTGAGCAACGGTGGACCTGTTTTCAATGCATAATAAGATTTTGAGATAATTCTGTACTTTCAAAGTAAGGCCTGGTCCAAAGGCATGCAGCTAGTAAACAGAGTCTAAATTAAATCCTTCACTGGTGTACTTGCCTGCCTAATGTTATCAATAAGCCAAAAAATTCTGTTTCCTTTAATTGTTTAGCCATATGGGTGTACTTCCTCTACATTGTACTTCTCTTCATGGGTTTTATGTTCAAAGGCCTTTAATGTGAGGGGATTGTTATGGACAGAACATTGAACTTGTTGGAAGACAGATGAATACATTTGACATATAGCTCTCAGTTTGATCTCACAATGGGAAATTACTGATTCATAATTCCTTAAAAAAATTGTTGACCTTATTAGTGTTTTGTAGCTATGAACCTTGGAATATCTCAGACTATTTTAAAATTTTGATTACTATAGATTCAGTGGACTTACCATTATATAAAATATGTAAAGTGAATATGTAGTTAAGTGGCTTTTGTTTTTGTTTTCTCATACTGCAGTTTCTATAAAGGTTTTGTGAATCTTGTAACAAAATATTATAATAAAATATTTTAAATATTTTATGTTAGCAGCATTCTTAATCTTTCCAGAAGCCTTAAACAGAAAAGAATTTGGGAATATCTCCATAGTTACATAAACTGAATTTAATTTGGGTGGCAGTTGGCCTAATCAACATTTCCACTGTTGCTTTTGACCCTGAAACACTGCATGAAAGTGTCAGATTTAGTGACAACTATCCCTCCAATGAAATTTTGCCAAATATTTTGTTTATTCTAGCCATTTACCTGTGCTGTAATGTACTATACCTGCTGAAAGATTTTTTTTTCTAATTTCTTTTTCTCTGTGGGTTGTAGGCACCACAGTTCTGTTAATACTTCAATCATTTCCATACGTAAACATGCACTCAGAACACTGCCTTACATTGAATGTCCAACATAAATGAATCGTGACGTAATTATTTTTAGACTAAACTTTAAATTAATTAAGATATTGGCATGCTAAAACAAAACAGTTTTAAAACACTAATAATAGTTTTGTTGGACCGGAATGATTGTGCATTTTAATGTATATAAATGAGCCCACAGTTCACCAAAAAGGAAAACGATGGCCTGAATAAGTTCGGACTGTTTAGGACAACAAATCAAAGTAACCCCGCCTCCAAAAAAGAATCGTCATATTCTACGTGCTGATCAGGGCGTGTGCGTGAGGTGAAAACTAGAGGACGACTGCATCGGCTCAACGTCGGGCATTCAGTCCCTACATCTAGCTGGAAGAAGAATTAGCCGAACGCGGCTAACATTAAATTTATTCGACGACATAGTAATTATTTATTGTCAACAATGAAGTTATTGTGGGCTGTCAGTGCCCTTCTGTTGAGCTGTTGGCGAGCCGATGCTTCTACAGGTAAGAATTGTGCGTCAGCCATGTTTGTTCGAAGATGTAGACTTTGCCCGGCTATGAACATTTGCTTTTTTTTTTTTTTTTTTCTTTCAAGTGTTCCTGTTATGTGAAAGTGACGACAGTTACGGTATTCTGTATTTTCGACGTTGAATGCCTTTCTAAATGAAAAGCTTAAAAGACAATATCCTCAGTCGGTTATAAAACGTGATGTCGAAAACATAGGCGTACCATTGTTGCTAGCTAACCGATGTACAGAAACCCTTCGCACCGTTTCGTGACATTTATTATGTAGTGCTACTGTTGAGTATTCATTTTTATTCCCCTTTTTAACGCCCTTTGTATCTAAGAGTTTCACAGGGAGGTATTTTGAGGTTTTTCCAAACGTTAGCAAATGTTAATCACGTGGGCTCCATGTTAATTTACAACAAATGGTGGTTCAGAAACCTTGTTGCTTTGTCTAATCTTTTAGGTTGCTCAAACGTAACTAGCAGTTGCGTAAGAGCCAAAATGTTTGCTCTTAGTACTATACCTAATCTACATTCATGCCTTGTGTGTGTGTGTGTGTGTGTGTTTTTTTTTTTTTTAAAGAACTTAAGCCTCGTTTTCCCAAACGACTTAAAGGCTGAAATAATATTGCTCATTTAAGTCTTTCAGTATGTTCCTTTATGTGCGGCCGTGGCTTACAACATTAAAACTATTCAGCTTGATTAGCGATAGCATGTTCACACTAAATACGAGCCAGTTGACCCAGTGCTCACAGCTATGTAATCTCTGTGTAGGCATTGTCATTATCGGCTGGGAATTTTAAGTTGACGGTTGTTGGGGAAACAATTTAGGTCTTTAAATTTCTTTAATGAACTGGCCTGCCTTGAATATTGAATTTGGACGCACACAGACGTGGTTACACTTCTAGGTTACTTAACAGAGATGACTAATTTTCCTATCAGAATTTCATCACCAAGGCAGAAAAACGGGGAAATCCGTGTGCTGAGACATTGCGCTGTAAAATGAATTAGTAGTTTGGCTTACTACACGTGGATAAAACCACTGGCACTTGAAATTTGTAGAGCTGGTACCAATAGACTGTTTGAATTTTATGTTTACATGTACTTAAGCCAGAGGCACACAAGAGCCCCTCATGCCTTTCATTGTTTTCTGCTTTGGCCACGGCAGCTCTGGAGGAGATCAGGTGTAAAATTAGACCTCCCTAGAGTTTCACCTTCCTCTCTCTAGCTTAACTTTGGTGTGAAAAGTAGGTTACAAAGGCTGTGTTTTTTTTTTAATTGTGTGTGAGAGTGTGTGCATAAAAAAAAAAGAAGCAATTTTTACACTGTAGCTGCTTAATGTTCAGTTCAAGTAATTTGGTAAATGGTGTTCAACACACACCCATTTTGTTATTGGCCACCATTTTGAGACTGCTTAACCTGCTCTCAGTAAAATTATGCTTTAATGATAAAAGCCTGATATCTAAGCATTAGTCCTGAAGGTGGCAGATTTTTTTTTTCCCCTTCCATCAGTTTGAGTGCTCACATCCTTCTTATAGCAGCTGGAAACCTTTATTGGTCTGTTACAGCCAAGTTATTATATAGGACAAAGTGTCCTACTTGATTAATGCTTGTTACTACAAAGGAGCAAGGCTGCTTCTCTGTAGTAACACGTTTTTAGCTAATAGGTCAAGCAGTTGTTCAGCCAGGCTATCAACTTTTGTTAATGACTACTAACTTTGTTAGTAGTCATTAGTCATGAGGATGGCATCACCAAGCTGGAGCTCTGGGAGGAGCTTTGTAATTTTTGCTTGTTGAAATGCTTGAGCGAGTGCTTTCTTTAGATTTTAAAGATCTTTTTAAAAGACATGTTCTCAACACTCTTTCCTTGAAACAGATGGAAAATTGACGTGAACTGCAGTTCTATGGAACAGTTTGTGTTAAGCATGGTGGAACAGTGTTATGCCCTCAAGGTCTCTGCTAGTCACATGACTGAAAACCATAAACCATACAGTACAGTACAGTGTGAAAATGTCATTGTATTTGTGGCCATTGAAAATAGCCTAAACTTTTAAGCCTAAGGTTTTAGCTTTTTTGTGTGAAAAGATGTCTTTTCGAAAGACTGATTAAATTCCTACTTGCTTGGTTGAAAAACAAAAAACTCATTGAAAATGAAGCATGCATACCCTGGTAACTAGGACAGATAATCTATGAAAGGGCTTTAAACACATCATACTGATTCTCGTGTTATAGAGCAGAAGGTTATTTGGGGTAATTTGCAATTTTAACACACGTTGGAACATTGGGACTGAGGTCTAAACTATATTTAATTTTGAACTTTTAAAAGGCATGTGCTTTTAAGGTGACCTTTGGCAGTAATGGGAAAGCCATTCTAAACTCGGAAACTGAGGCTCTTGTTACAGGTTCACAGATATGTCTTCTGTTTGGACTATAATTGCTCGCTACTTGACTGCTGTTTTTTGAAGAGTTTTGGAAATTGATCCCAAAATTTGATCTGTTTTGTAGCTTTGGTTGAAGGGAATGCAAGCATGTGGTGATAGTTGCATTCAGAGTCCAGTGCTCCACCTTTAGACATACCTCTGCTTGCAGGTGTTCACTAAACATTAGGGATGTGGGCTACTAATCTACCAATTTTTAAAAACTGCCATCCTTTACTCTTGGCACCTGAAATATAGCTGTTTGGTCAAATGATTTTTATTTCAGTAATGTGCAACAGCAATTAAATATTAATAAGATGCTACAGCTCCTCCCACCATTAACTAGGTCAGCAACCCCAATAGACAGCTGTGCCCATCTGTAGTTGTGATGGCAAGTTGAACAGTAAGCAGATGCCAACTGTGCAAACTGGTGCAGTTATGTAGTACTTCTAATGTTGACAATGAGGAGTTCTATGTAAGGTGTGTGGGTGTAAACTGACACATAACCTCGACCAACTACATTTTGCACAGACCGGTGGACGTAGTCTCTAAGAACAGGAGGTGTTTAGCGCTGATAACGTTAGCCACGTTCAGCAAACTCAGACATTTGGTGTGTGCAGCGCTATATGCACATTTCACCGGCAAACTTGTTCTTGATACTAGCAGGAGGCAGTTGGGTGATGTCAAATTCCTATAGTCAATTAATGGTGCTTAAAATAATGATAGTAATAACATATGTCCATCTGCTTATCAGTGCTTTAGTACTGACTAGTCTGGCACCGGTACCCGTTTAAACATTTGTTTGACAGAAGGCAATCTGCCTACAATGCTTTGTTTTTCCATGTATTTTTAGTTTGACTTTATCATTTTAAAGTTTTCATCTCCACCTCATCTGCTTTTTTTTTTTTTTTTTTTTTCATGTTCTTTCATTCATTGTAAATTGTTAATTTCATCGGGAAGCTTTTGCCTTGTTTAGTTGGTGTGTGTTTTGTTTTCACCTGCCTTTAGGGATGTCCCGAGCAAGTTTATTTTTGTTGTTTGTTGTGTTTCTTTCTTTTAAAAACAGTCTCAAGATGTAGGATTGTGTAACTGCTAATACTTAGAGCTGGCTGGCATTTAGTCTCCGTAATCCAGTATACCAGTGGAGCCAGAGACTACACTTGATACAAACACACATTATGGCAATTAATCTTGTAAATTAGATTAATTAAAACAAATAAAACAATAGAAATGGCTCAAAATTGTGTTTCAGCAAAGTTACAGTTCACTTTGCAACAGCTTCTCAAGAGTCCAGATTTTTTATTTATTTTTTTTGTTAAAGAATTGGAAACATTGTTAGATGGTAGATCGCAGTTAAATAGTTTTAGTTGGATGTTAAGTGGAAACTGTGTGGCTTGTCGCTACACTCGTGTCAGCTTGGGTCATCCCTATTTGCCTTTATGTAGCATTTAGTACATTCATCTTAATTGATTAGAATTAGGGCTGGGGGATATGACTTAAAAAAAACAAACAAAAAAACAACACTCCTCTGTTAGGGCTGGCAATCTGATTTTTCTTAATTTCCTCAGTTGTAAAAACACAATGAGGATAAACTATGGGCTTCTTTTGTGCATTAATTTTGTCTTGTGGTGTTTTAAATCAAGCTCATGTTTTCTTTTCAGCAGTGCACTTTCACTTCTCTCAAAAGACCCTCTCAGTTTAGTTCAGCTTTTGCCAAAATTATGAAAAGAGAGCCTGTCAAAGGATCATTAACGGTTGTCTGCACCTGCATTTGTCAGCCATTTTTGGCTGTGTGCGACCAAGATATCACAAGCTTTTGAAAAGAATTTTTGCATAGCCCAGTGAGGTTCATGATTTTGTAGTTTTTGTAGCTTAATTGGAGGAAGTTACATACTGTCTTCACAAGTGTTATAGATTTGTTAAAGTATTTATCCCAGATGTAGCTGCAGGAAGCACTGGTGTTTGGTTACTGAGCACACTACAGGCATGGTGACAGTAGTTACACTAGTCATACAAACTGGAGTCAAGTGTGCTCAGGCATGGTACAGATTACCTATGTGACTACACCCTAGGTTATTCAAATCAACCATTAAATCTCTAGATGGACCCAAGATTAAATATAACAGTTATCTAAATGTTGTATACATGCTTCTTGCCACAGAATATCAAATTGACTTGTTTAAGGCAGTGTTATACTGTCTCACCACTTCCCCCTCATCACCGTAGTGCCAGTCCAGACAGTAAAAGCTAGTTGGGACCTAAAAGCCTGATACTGGATATATCAGTGTTTTCATTATTCCACCCAGCCCTAATCAGAGGACAAGGAATGATTAAAATATTTCCATAAAGATTGTGTAAAAATGTTGCTCTAATTTGTGCTTTTTCTTTGTGCTTACTTTCATGTTTTCATTTCATTTGTGTTTTATTAACTGTTTTTTTTCTTTCTCTTTCCCGCTGTTGCTTTTTTTTTGTTTTTAAATCTATCGCCTATCCTTTTCATCATTGCATTTTATCATCAATTCATTAACTCATTTGGTTTGCTTTAACTCCACCACATTCAAAATTTCTTAATCTGTTCGCTGGGCTGACTTTAAAATTGTGCTCAGCGGGTTTTATCAAGTCCCCCTTGTCTCAAATGAAGCTAATCAATGACAGTGCAGAGATGCATTGCGAGGTTGTAGGGAACCCTATTCCTGAGGTGCAGTGGTGGTTTGTAGAAGGTGAGGAGCCAAATGAGACTTTTACCCAGCTGTTCGATGGGGCACGGAATGACCATGTGAAAATAAATGCCACATATATAGCACATGCCACTAGCACCATTCACCTCACTAGCCTCACCCCTGCGGACTCGGGCACGTATGAGTGCCGTGCTTCCAACGACCCTGACCGCAATGAACTGAAGAAGACGCCAAAAATCAAGTGGATCCGCTCGCAAGCAAACATTATTGTGATTGAAAGTGAGTGGCAGAGAAAGCATGAGGAGACTCCAGTCAAAGTAGATGACTGTTATTTCCTCATTAGTGATGTCCTGGACGTTAATCTCCTGTTACACACCTCTGCTATGTCTCCCGGACCAGTATCCTCCATCCTGCTTCACCCAGTACATAAACTCCCTCTCCTTCCTCAAAAGCTCCAAGAGTGTTCCCTAGTAGAACATGAACCTGGTCTTAAGACATCCATAGCTCCCTAACCCTTTATTACCAGACACAAAACATATGTTCAATCTGATGCCTTTTTTTTTTCTTCTTGTTTTAAGGCTTGGGTATTATTATGGTAGGTTTTCTTGGATATAATACTGGTCATAAGGTTGGAAATTTGAAAATGGCTCCTTCAGGATTTTCATTGTACATGAACAAAATATTTTCAATCGGTTTAACTATTTGTACTCAAAAACCCAAAAAGGGGCGTCAGATTAGCGTTGCATATTGTTAGATATTTTGCTATTATTTTCCTTAATTGGTACTAACACTAGCAATGCCCCTTTTTATTTATGCTTGTAGACCATCCCTGTGGCTTATAACCTACTGAACTGTAGGTACAGAAGATGGCAACTAAGTGTAAAAATGGATTCTTAGCCATTGGGCATCTTTCTGCCTTATGGCCCAGTATTATTATTATTTTTTTTTAACTTAGAAGAATCTGTTAGCCTAACCAATTGGAGCTAAACTACTTGATTTAAAAAAAAAATAAATAAATAATTCTTTAGTTCACCATCATCACATGATTGGCAGTTAAATTGCTGATAATTTTTATCCCTGTTGCTGCTTCTGCATGTATTACAGGATCTTTACCCTATGACCTTTCTGTAGTTCATTACCTTTCCAGTGTAATTCCTGTTCTTCCTCTCATTCTACTGTTGGTGGGGAGCTCTTTCCACCTTTCTCAGAAAGTTCTGTGCATTTGTACAGCGCTTGTGTCCCATTCTCATGGTTTCTCAGAATGGATTTTCATTATTAATCCTTAAACTTGGCAAGCTGAATATGTTAAGGCTTGGTTGGCAATTCTTTGACTTTTGCTTGACCAATCAACACTCAACAATTGTCTGAGCAAAAATAATACATATGTATGTCTGGCAACATTAAGGATAGTATAACCTACTAAGTTAGTCATAGTTAACTCTACATTTTTTTTTCTTTGCTCATCAGTGAGTGTGAGCGTAAGGTTGTTGTATACATAGAATTTCTAAAACATTAAAAATGTAGCTTCTAAATTGAGATGTGGATTTATTCAAATCTTTAAAATAATCCCCTCAGAACCACTGTGAACTGTTGACTTTTTTCATATAAAATGGTTTCTACCATAGATTATGCACTGAGAGATGTCATTGTGTCAATTTGGTTTTCTCTGAAGACAGCTGTTGAGTGTTAAGATAAAAATATAAATTAAGCTGTATCTTATGTAAGCATCCAGTGGCAATAATGCATTTAAAGGCTTTTTTTTTTTTTTTTAAATGAGCATATTAATATCTACCCTGTAAAATGTAATTTCTGATTTTACAAAGACTTCCAATGATCTGGTTTTCTTTTTTCTTTCTTTCTTTCTTTTTTTTTTCTTCCCCCTCTCTCCCCCTTTTCTCCATCTTAAGCCCCAAACATCCACACTGAACCTCCTGAAGTCAGCAACCAAACCTCTGCTATGCTCAGCTGCAACCTCACAGATGGCAACCTTCCCATCAAGGGCTCCTACTGGATTCACAATGGCAAGATCATTGAAGGCTCCAAAACCAGTGATGGAAAATCTCACACAACCCTCAAGTAAGAAGGAAAAAAATGCATCCAAGTGCTTTGTAGGCAGGTCTGTCCTGGAGTTTCTGTGGAATATTATGCTGGTAAAGCCATACTCCCCCAAGAGAGGCACGTTGTGGACAGTCCTGCATTTATTTAATTAGAAACACTGAGTGACTGAATCGCACTAGAAGACTGACTTTGGCATGTTCGGTTGTATGGGCTAAGCTAAGCATCATTGGCTTGAGGACATTTAACTGTTACTGTGTTTATAAGAAGGCTATGTTTAATTTAAGTGTCTTTCTCTATCCTTTATTTATTCCTTTGTGGGTTTTTGTCTGCCATCCACCCTCTCGCTTTTCATCTTCCTTCACTTTCAGCATTAGCAACAGAGCTAGGGACACCATTCAAGCGTTCACTGCTCTTGATTAGCAGAAAGATGGACAGTGTAGACGTGCAGCTTGGCTGGTAGTCTTGGCAGCAGTGATAAGCGCCCCTAGCTGTGCTCTCACTTTGCTCGACCTTAATTCCCCATTAGAGAGAATGCAGGACTGTACAGGACAGTAGCACCAAACAGAAGTGGGATTGTAATCAAGAGGGAAAATATGAAATATTTGCTGGGTGAATAAGCAGCTTTAGTTTTACCAAGCTCTTGAGTATGAGTGCGATCTATTGTGGATTTTCTGCTTGGCCGAATGGGAAACTAATCAGCATCATTAAAGTGGCTTCAGCAGTGGTCCTAAGTCACTTATTAGATACCATGTCTTAATAGAAAGGGAGTAATTTTTCCTTTAACAAGGACTGTTAAACTAATTCCAAATCAATTATTCTTTTTCTTCCCATAGATTGGAAAAGATTACTCATGCCAATAGTGGAAAGTATGAATGTGTGTTCGAGACTGATCCACTGGTGAATCAGACAATTGAAGTCAAAAGTAAGTAGAGGAATCACATTGAATTATGTCAGTTGACTTCAGAGGTGAACATTTTCATTTTGAAATTTTTTGTCTATATATAGATAGAGATAGAGATATATAGATCTATATATATAGATATATAGAGATATATAGATCTATATATATATATATATAGATATATAGAGATATAGAGATCTATATATAGAGAGATATAGATATATAGATCTATATATATAGATCTATAGATATATAGAGATATAGTTTGGTTTTTTTTAATGAAATTTATATAATGACTTTAATCTGCAGGGTGCACAATTGAATGCTTTTCATTGTCTAGAGCCTAGTGGTTTAAGTTTCACAGTATCAAGGAAAATGTATCATGAATGCTGGCATAGTGAATGTGAAGTGGAATAGTGTATTGCTTTCTAGTTTATAGGTAATTTGTAGTAAATATGTGAAGTTGCCTCTTTCCCAAGGATAGTAAATTAAATAAACCTATCTGCTATCATATTGTAATTTAATCCATGTTTATCATTTTCCTGCAGCACCTCCACATGTCGCTGCCTACAAGCACTCTGAGCATGGCAATGAAAATGACAAAGTTGTGCTGGTCTGTGTGAGTCATGGATATCCATTACCCACTGATTGGGTCTGGTTCAAGGAGAGAGAAAATGAAACCCCACTGGTGAGTTTCTGTCACACTCGGAATGATACTAATGTTCACTAAAGTTGGAATTGCTGCCAACTCTCACAATGCTTAGCCGAGCATCATGATTATGTAAAAATACTTTGCATGGATGTCATTGCCCAGGGCTTTCAAATTGTTTTGGAGTAGCAGGGGGGCATGCCAAAGTAGCAGGTACCTTATGACTGAGACCGAAGCCATGACGGCAGCAGACGATATGAATAGTCACATGGCAGTCATGAACCAATCAAATGGCTCAGATTGAAAGAACGTAAATATTGCAACGTGCGTCCACATGGCGCTGGAAATGGCGGACGGTGCAAAAAACTTTTTTTTAAGGAAAATTAAAAAGTAGACTGCGCAGAGTGGTGGAGTAGGTGGAAAATGCGCCTGCGGCCGGCATAATTTGAAAGCCCTGATTGCCCATCTTGATGTTTCACTGTACACATGGTCATATTCCAGTTCATGAGACACTGCATATTAACTGTGACTGTTTGTCAGTGAATGACCCAACTTGTTTTTTTTTTTTTTTTTTTTTTCTTTCCTCGCTTGCTGTTTAAAAATAATCCTCAGCTTCTTACCAATGGCACCACTGAAAAATACGAGATCAGTAGCACCTCCAACAAGACCAGTCTGACCATTAATGACCTGAACATCGACAGCGACCTTGGAAACTACATGTGCTCTGGAACCAGTGAACTTGGCACAGCTGATGACAAGATCTACCTGCGTGTCCGCAGTCGCTTGGCTGCTCTCTGGCCCTTCCTTGGCATTGTGGCTGAGGTCATCATCCTCGTGACCATAATCTTCATCTATGAGAAGAGGAGAAAGCCTGACGAGGTCAATGACGGTATGTATGCTGTGTCCACGACACATTGCATCCATATCTAGGTCATATCCAGACTGAATTTAGCTGCGTGTGAGGCAACACTGCCTTATCTTTGATATCATTGAGACTGCAACACAATGAATACACCAGGGGGTTTTAGAGATTTTAAAAAAATCCTGGGACGTTGTTGAACATTGTTGTACTTAGCCCTACATTTGACAGTGAAATGTATGTATTCTGTAACATGAACAAGTTCATTCTACTTTTTCCCTTGCAAATATCAGAGCATAAGCTGAAGATACCACTTAAATTCTCATAGCTGTTGTTACCATTGTTTTTTTTTTTAATTTTATTTTTTTATTATAACTGTTTAGTCACATTTTCATCTGAACAGCTATTTTTGTCAGTTGGCTGCAGTAGTTGGACTTTCAGAAACTTCAGGGCCGTTTTGGTGTTCTTATTAAAACAAGTAGTCAGCTATATGCCTTTTTCTACTTTTAAATCTGCAGCTCAACTTTTTTGCAGGAAAGGCTTATCATCCTCCTCCTCTTATCAAGTCATTCAACTTCTATCAAAACCAAAACACTTGTGGGGCTAATTTACTGAGCAATGAGTTGAGAGGATTGAATGCCCTTTGAAACTATGAAAGGCAAAGAATTTTGTATGGGGAGATATGCAGGCTGTAGTTGCATGCATTTTTCATTATTTTACATTTTGGAAATTAAGATCAGGAATCAGCTGCCGCCACTGTATAAACAATTGTTAGAAACTTTATTTTATTTTATTTTTTTATTATTTACATTTTTATTTCTCTGTTCGCTGCTGATTTTGCATTTTGGTAAGTGAACAAAACTGCATGTCAGACTGAAGTGGTTTACCTGAGATGACCGCGTGGAACGGGCAGTGGGAGTCTGAATGAACTGCTTTCATAGTAACCACTTCTAAGAGGAATGTGCTCAAAGACTTGGTCACTCTTTCACTGGCCCTGCAGAGCAAGCTTCAAATATTTCTTTCACTTTGTTCTGGTTCTTAAACACGTGTCTGAGCCAATGAAAGAGTCAAATGAGACACTTAAACTACTGTAATGGTTTGACATGAATTTGGGTAGGTTGAAAAGAGGTCTCAACTATTTGTCTGCATGCTTTCTGCATCTTGTACTTTATGCATGATACATGACAGGCAACCTTCTCAAAATCAATATACCATTTGTCTCATTCATCATTTGGCTGCTGAGGTAGCCTACGTTTTGCCTTATTGTGAATACATGCTGTTGCTCGGGTGTGAATTCTGCCACAGTACATGCAGGATGCGTGTTAGCACTGCCACTTTAAAGATGGTTACTGTTTTTTAACACAGCAGTGCACTGCAGTGTTCCTTTGTCCTTTTGCTTGAACTGCATGAGCCTCTGTGATGCGAAGGGGTGTCTCAAGACAATGCCTAAAAATGTTCATGAATAGGCTTTTGAATCATGATTACAAACGTATTAAAGCTACATTATGATATGAGTAAAATCAAATGATTGTAACTGTTAAATGGATTTTATAAGGATTTTGTTTCATTGACAGAAATGCAACAAGTGGGCATGCTTCTGTTCATGTTTAGTTGGATTTGATCATAACCCCATTGCAGTCATGTTGCAGAAGATAACATTTGCTACCATCATCTGTGGGCTGGGGATGGCATGCATTTTCTCACACCAATCAAAGGTGACACCTTTTAGCTTAATCTAATTTTTAATTTTTTTTTTTCCCCCCCTCGTATGTCTTTGATCATTCACTGCTGTCCAGATGATGACTCAGGATCTGCTCCTCTGTAAGTACAATTACTAGTTTACTACTTTGATAGTCATTAAAGGGGTTGCTGCTTATTTGGAGCTCATTTTGTTAAATATGTTTCAGGAAGAGCAATTCTAATGCAAACCACAAAGACAAGAATGTGAGGCAAAGGAACTCTAACTAGAAGCTGAAATGGGTGAGTTAAAATAACTGCTGGAATTCAAATACTACATTTTATGAGTTCTATCAGTCTGCAGTTTTATTTATTCATTTTTATACTTGAACATTCATAATTTCTTAATATATTACAAAGGTTTTTAATAAAGTTGGTTGCTTTTTTTTCTTTTTTCCCGCCCCCCCTCACGTAGATGGCTGTCCAGATGACACTCCAGGATTCAGCTGTTGTGTGGCACAATATACTGTGCACCTTGCAATTTTAAGTACCTTTTCATGGTTGGTTGGTAATGTTTTAAAGAATATGATTTCCTCTTGCTTTGGTTTCTTCTATATTCCTCTCCACATTGTACAGCCAGAGATCATAGTGTGAAATAATTTCTGCTTGAGGCCATGGGGCAATTATTGCATGAGTTTTGTGTTGTTCCAGCCAAGTGTGTGTGTTTGTTGTAAAATCATTAGAATGCTCACATGAGGAATGCATAGTTTGTGGTTATTTTCTGTTAATGCTGATGGTTCCTGCACTGACCTCACAGTTGTCAGTCTTTGCTTTTATATCCTCCAATCTGAAATAGTGACCTATAAAGCAGCACAAAGATGTGTTTAGAGGATCTGGACCATTTATTATTATTATTTTTTTTTTATTATTATCCTGATGAATCACTGCCACTCTTAATATAAAATAATGGAATGCATTTGAACCACCACCACCACCATTACAAACCTCCCTTAGCAGAGTTTTACACTTTGCCTTAACAAGCACCATTTTCTTTTGTTACCTGCCACTAAATTTTAATGTCACTTAAAGTTAAATGCAGAAATAACTGAGATTAACTGTACGCTACATTTTACCATCAGAAACTACTGTTTTGAATAGGAAAGGTTGTTTTAAAAATTTTTAAATATATATAATATATATAGCTTCTCTTTCCCTATTTAAATATTTTAAATTGTGGTTCTAATCATTGCTTTAATTGCTGACTTCACTTACATGGCTGAAATTTAAGGACCAACTGTAAGAGGTGTAACTGTTGTCAAATGGATCTTTTATGCTCCACACTGATGCAGACAAACTGCTGACTTTTTTTTTTTTTTTTTATAAACTCATTCAACATGAACCAGTTGTGTGCGACTGTTGGGTCCTTGTTTCTGTTCCCTTTCACTGTATAGATGATTCAGAAGCCATATATTCCATTTAACCAAGAGTAGTGTTGTGACTGGATATTGCCATTTCAGAATTACAGTTTAAAAGACCTAGTCAGCCAGAATTGTGTAAATTGTTGTACCTTCCGTTTACATGGAACAACATCTCCTGTACAACTTGCACAAACTGAATAAAAGGTATTAAAATTTGTCTTGTTTTGTTTCTCAATTTAAACTATCAAGATGGAGTGGTGGCTTAGAATAGTAAGCTGCAACAGAAAATAAGCCCCAAGTGAAAATGTTCCTGTGATGATTTTTATTTATTTATTTTATTTTATTTTTTTAAGGAAATATATAAAGAACTGGTTTACTTTAAAACACTAGTGCCATCATATCAAGTATCATAGTATCTCTAGAAATTGACAGCATTATTGCTTAATTTGCTGTCTCAATGCACTCAAAGTACAAGTGCATTGAGATCACAAGGTTCACTGTGTAATAATTGTACAAAAGTGTACAAAACAATTACACATCTATTTAATTGTTTAGTTTCAGTATTTGTCACCTTTTAAATCAATACTAGCAGCAATTTCACACAGACAAAATGTAATCAGTTTGCATCTCAACCAACTTACTGAAGTGAATTAGGGTGGTTTTTTTTTTGTTTTTTTTTTTTTAAACCCTCACCCTAAAAAAGCTGATGGGGGTATTGTCGCCCTGCTGGGTGGGTGGCCAGCCAGCTTTCAGCTTTGATAACTGATGTGACTGAGGATGTTCAAATTGATACCTTAGATTCAACTACTAAAAATCTTGGACTAGTTCTTACCATAATAATGCCAATTACAGAAAGCCTATGGTTTATAGTTATAATTTTAGCATTTCCTTTGCCTGGTTTGGTCTTAGCCATTTGCTTTTGAACAGATATGGTGAATCAAGTCACTAAGGCTCTCATGCACCCCATTGAGATCTACTGAGACCTGGTAATTATGTGTTCTAGAACTTGTATTTCCAGGGGATTTGACCGCCTAAAGATTCTACTGCCAGGAGGCGGAGAGGCAGCACAGCCGAAAATATTTTTGTTTACTTTCTACAAGAATTCATAACTTTCACCACCAGGGGACAGCATTGTACCATTAGGTGTGGATGATTCCAGATGTGTGCAGCTGTTATCTAGATACTTTTTAGTTCTAGCCCCATTTTCTCAAGAGCCTTTGACTTTTCCCAGGCTGCCATAATAAATGAGAAGTTATTTTCTTAATGACTTACCTGGTTAACTAAAGGTTGGATTGACTTGCTGCATAATCTGGTACAAATTGGTACTACATGAAATTAGACACTGACTCTTAGTTCAGCTTTATTTGCTAGACTGTATTGCCAAGTGTGTTCACTTGCCTGCCTTCACACACATGAACTTGAGTGACACCCCATTCTTTATTCATAGGTTATAATATGATGTCGGCCCACCCTTTGCAACTATCACAGCTTCAAATCTCCTGGGAAGGCTTTCCACAAACAGTTTAGGAGTGTGTTTATGGGAATTTCTGACCATTCTTCCAGAACCCCTTTTGTGAGGTCATACACTGATGCTGGATAAGAAGGCCTGGCTCTGCTGTAATTCATCCTCAAGATGCTGAGGTCAGGCCATTCAAGTACTTAAGAGTTTCTTTCACTGGAACTAAGAGGCTGAGTTCAACTCCTGATAAACTAATCCACACCATACCGCTACAGGTGCATCAAAGCCAGAACAAACAGACTCAAGAACAGTTTCTTCGCCAGAGCAATCACCACCCTGAACTCACACACTCACCCACTGTAACTGTGCAATATTATATTATTCATACTGAACAATATCTGACATTCCTATATTGTGTAATATCCAGTATTCATTCACTAGTGCAATATTCATTCACCAAGTGCAATATTCATCATCTTCATTATTATATGTATACACATATTTACTTTTCTTACAATGTACAGATGCACCAATGCATGTATATATTTTTATACATTCTATTTTTTTGTATATTTTACACATTGTTTATTTCTGTATATCTCTTGATTATATTGATCATATTAGATTATAATATTTTTATTTTAGAGAGTTTGATTTTCTGTTACATGGCACTGAACAGGAGTGGCCCTCCAATCTCATTGTACATCCTGTATAATGACAATAAAGGCATTCTATTCTACATCACCAAACATTTACATAGATAATTTAGTGGTTTAAGAGCCAGAGTTTGATAATTACTAATGATTAAATGCAGTAGAGGTGTATAAACAGTGAAAAGAGGTGAGTGAAGGAGAAATATATATGCAGCATAACTAAGGAATGGTCACCTGAGCCACGTCTAACTATAAAGTTTATCAAAAAGGATTTCCTGTTAGCAAACATAATGGTTTTCTTCCAAATCCTGATGAGCATAAAAGGTCCATGGACGATTGCTAAAAATATGTTGATCCACAAGGTGGGGCCATTTCATCGTAAAAACTTTACCCGCTTTAGGAACGCTACCAAAAACCAAAGCAACAGGCAGAGACGCTGCTGCAAGACTCCCAGTCTTTTTGAGAAAGTCTAGATATAATCTAATTGATTCTGGGTCAGCTGAGTATGGCAGCATGGGCTATTGACTAATGATTCATTCTGATCTAAAGTTTGTATGACAAAAAAATAAAATCAAACATCATACTCTATGTACTTTAACTTATTCTGTATTCCTCCTATCACGTAAGTTTGAGTTTTTTAAAAAACATGTCTTACATGTTTATTTAGTTAACAAGTAAGATTTGTGTGTCCTAGTTTAACAAAACTGTTTGGTTTTTTTTTTCTGTGCGCACATTTTCTTCAGTATTCGGGAGGCTGTCAGCTACCTGTAGGTGGTTGAAGCCCTGGGGTAACGCTGTTATCGCTCTCTCTCGACCACACACAAACACAATAACAACAGCCATAGCAACACCACCGGTACGCCGTTAAGTGATGTGAATGGAAAACAGACGGCGGGTTTGAACTCCACAGCTCCTTCCCCTGCCGCCGCCCAGTCTCGCCCGGTTTAAGGCACGGGAGTGTCTGTTTAGCCTGTAATGGAAGAGGCGGAAGACGGCGACGAGGAGCCCAAATTCCAGAAGGCTCGACCACCTCAAGTAGTCAGTTCGGCCGGATGCGAGGATCATGGGAGCAGCGGGGGGACCAATATGAAGAAATTTACGCCAGGAGGCGGAGCCGTGTCTACTGCGCGAAAAAACTCCAACAACAATGAGCTCTTGCTCCTGCGAGACGAGGACCCCACACCTTTCACTGCCAGTGGCAGTAGTGCATCTGCTCTGTTATGCCAGAGGGATGCTGCTGGCGGCCGAAGCAGCTCAGACTCAGACCACAGGAGTGCTGGGGACACAGAGTCTGAGGCGGGCGTGATAGGAGAGGCGGGCATCGGTATGATATGCAACAAAAACGGAGATTGTAGAAGAGACCCGGCCAGTTCAGGGAGCCTTTCTTCTCTCATCTCAAGACAGGAGAAGCAGGCAGATGGAGTAGTAGCAGCTGGAGACGATAAGGGGCAGGCTGCAAGCATGGACGGCTCTGTCACTTCAGCTGGGTCCCTGACACAGGGGCCGGGGGCCGAGGTCAAGACCACGGCAGCCACGGAGAAAAAGGATTCCAGAGTTTCCTTCTCCAACGCCCCAAGTAGTAAAGGACAGGCTCAGCAGCCAAGAAATTCTGTCACATTCAGCAAAGCAGAGGACGGCTCTCAGATAGTGCCGGATGATGGAGACTCCAAGGGGAATCAGACATACATGCAGCGGCAATTTAGTTCCATGCTTCAGCCTGGAGTTAACAAATTCTCCCTGCGCATGTTTGGCAGTCAAAAGGCAGTGGAGAAAGAACAAGAGCGCGTAAAGTCAGCGGGTAACTGGATTATCCACCCATACAGCGACTTCAGGTATGGGTCAAATTGTGTTAGGTCAATGAACGTGTTATTAGAGTGAACTGGTTTGGAAGGAATATAAAGAGCTGTTTTTGAATATTGTCTAGTGCCTCTATTTTATGACAAACAACTTTATATGGGAAATGTGAACACACACACACACACACACACACACACACACACACACACACACACACACACACACACACACACACACACACACACACACACACAAATGCTATTTTAAGCCCTCTTTCATGGTTATCTGAAAAGAGGGTTGACCCTTATCCTATCATGAACACGGCTATTTCTTCATTCCCAAAGCATTAAACGATAAAACATAAACACTTCTGTGTTTACAAAAATGCCACACATTCCAGTGTTGTTAAAAAGTTGACTATAAATGTGTCTTAATGTGCTTGGTTTTCAGCACCGAGGACAGCTCCTCTAATAAAGTGTAGAAAACTAGATTTCTTGTCTTTTATTAGTATTGTATACCATCAAATATTTATAGGCTACTGTTTAATAATGATAACTGGCTTTATTGTGTTAAGTTACAGGCAAAGCATAACAGTAGGACACAAATAATCACAGTTCAAGTCATGACTCAGCAGATGCTTCCATTAGTTTCTCTAATAGAAGTAGCTGCAGTGTATCTTCCTCTTATTCTACAACACTAACAGTAGTTGTTAATGATGCCAGTTATCGTCTCTCAAGTAAAATACAATAAAATAGTCAAAAAAATGTCTTTCATTCAGAGGCCAGGGTGATATTTTTTCCTGACTACAGGTCGAATGCCTTGGATAATCAGTTTACTAACTGCTTTGAATTTCCTATCAATAAAAGGGAAGAATTACATTTAAAATCAATTTTATTCTCACAATTCAGCAGCTAATGCCCGGCATGACTGGCTATTGTGTAAAGGCTTTTTCTGACCAATAAATATAGCATCAACTAACTACTGGAAATAGTTGATGGAGCACAACACCGCAGCTGTGAAGGCTGCTTTATTGATTTGGGTGTCTGTCGCTGTTTGTCCTTGATTTGTTTGGAGTACATCCTGCAATTTTTTCTTGAGTTGTTTTTTTATTTGCGTGGTATTGGTTAACAGGGTAAGGTAAAGGAAAAAGCAGGTATTTCATAAAAAAAACAAAAATCAAAGATTTGTTTGGATTGGCTTAGTTTTCTCAGTGTGTCTAGCCCATGAGGATGCATTGCTTCATGACACAGAGAAGGCTGGAAATATGCTTACCACCTGTCATAAATCAAGCAGAATCAGCATCTTCCCTGGTGTGTGATATCCATAGCAAACAGCACCACAATGACATCAGTTTCTAGACATGTTTCCCCTGCTCATAAGCATTGCCTCAGCTTTGTCTTTTTTAAAATTTTTATTATCACATTTTTCTACCAGATTTCAGAGTTGTACATGTAACTCTGTATTGCGCCTTGTTTATGTGTGTTTGTATGTTTTGTGTTTATTTTGAATTAAACAAGCACCTTCTTTGCTTCTAATTATCTTCTGCTCATTCATCCTGACAGGTTCTACTGGGACTTCTCCATGTTGATGTTCATGGTTGGCAACCTGATCATCATCCCTGTAGGCATTACCTTCTTTAAAGATGAGACCACCACACCCTGGATCATCTTCAACGTGGTCTCTGACACCTTCTTCCTCATGGACCTAGTGCTCAACTTTAGGACTGGTATCGTGTTCGAGGACAACACCGAGATCATCCTCGATCCCAAGAAGATTAAGAAG
Organism: Archocentrus centrarchus; assembly: GCF_007364275.1. Classification (NCBI taxonomy): domain Eukaryota; kingdom Metazoa; phylum Chordata; class Actinopteri; order Cichliformes; family Cichlidae; genus Archocentrus; species Archocentrus centrarchus. The sequence continues at coordinate 25,183,753 of NC_044349.1, read as the reverse complement.
AAATACCTGAAGAGCTGGTTTGTGGTGGACTTTATCTCCTCCATACCTGTGGATTATATCTTCCTGATAGTGGAGAAAGGGATTGACTCAGAGGTGTACAAAACTGCGCGGGCGCTCCGCATCGTCCGCTTCACTAAGATCCTCAGTCTGCTGCGTTTGCTGAGGCTGTCCAGACTCATCCGTTACATCCACCAGTGGGAGGAGGTATGCTGAGTTTCAGCATTTATACAAGCACAGGGAAGAAAGGAGGGCTTGGGTGTTTCGTTGACCATTAAAGTTTAGGCTGGATGATTACTGGATAATAAGTCTAGGTGTAAAGTAAGCATGTGGGATTAGATGGTGTGCTGATGTATATGTGCAGCAAATGTGACATGAGAAATACATAATTTTCAAGGGAAACATGACTTCTCCATCCAGCATCTCTATCTTAGATTATGTGCTGTATTTACTCAGTAGTTCTCAAACTTTTTAAGGTTAGGGGTTCCTCACAGGGAATCAACTTTTCCAAGGACCCTCTCTTTATCCTAAAACAGCATATGCTAACTACCATTTAGCATTATTTTTTTCTACAAATGTTCAAATAAAACTTTAATAAATACTAAATACTTGACCTAAATTCTAGATGCATGTGCTGTATTGTGTCACAACCATATCAGAGTTTCTATTGGTCCAAAGATAATGCAGGTAAGATTAATGGATGCAATACTTTTAATCGGTATAAATGATCAACATCCTAGAGATATGAACTTTTTAAATATTTCATTACAACTGAATCTCACTTTGAAAACAGCTGTGCTAACTTAAATGTTCTGTACAGCTGGCCTTAGTTTCAACCTAATCAATATCCAATGATTGGCTACCGAATGCTAAACATAAAGTCTGTTAATAATTGATACAATCTGATTATTCAAAAATTATGTTCTATGTTCACAAGCTGAACAATAAAATTGAAAATCTACCCCCTTTAGTTAAAATACCAGTCAATACAAGATGAAACAAACTTGTAAGAGCAAAAAACACAATGGAAATTAAATTATTTTAACAGCTTTAAAAACAAGCACACAAAATGTTACATATGCAGTGTTCAATATTTTTTGCACTGTAATGCAAAAGTTATGACCAGAGAAACTAGACATATTTGGTTCTAATTAATAACACCATAGCAGATTTGTTCTGTCAGTATAACAGTCATTCTGATATTACAAGGAAAGACACAAAAAATGAAGTGTTTGTTGAATTCCAGTACGCCTAATAACTGGATTATAGCTCACCATTCTTGATGAGTGCAATATTGATGCATTACAAAATACATGAAAGATTATTTTGTTTTTATCACTAGGAAAGTAAAAGGGGGGTTTTCAAAATAAACACCAGAAAAAAAAAATCTGCATATTAAAAATACTTTATTGCAGCATTTCAAGCAATTAAGGAATCAAACAGCTGCAACTAGATGCTAAAAGACTTGCTAATGCAAAAACCCCTTGCATCTCTAATTGCATCAGGAAATAATGTTCTATAGACAAAAGCATTATCATCCATCATATGCCCCCATTCTGCATACACACAAGTATCTGTGGATTACAGTGTGCATGTGCTTCTTTGTGCTTCTTCCTTATTTGGCCTAACCAAACATCTTCCACTCAAATGTGTGTCCTCTGACTCTGAAAATAACCACCGCTCTTTTGATTACACAGTGGTAATTTGAGTTTGACAAAACCCTAATTACTCATTCAAACGCACGCACGCACGCACACACACGCACACACACGCACACACACGCACACATACGCACACACACATATTCGAATGCTCCTTCGCTTCAACTTGGCCCTGCCCTGATCCTCTTAGTTCAGCTGAGCTCTGCTCTGCTCTGCCTGATCCAAACAGGGCGAACTGTGTTTCCCTTCTGCCCAGCTCAGCTCGGCTCAGCTTAAGTCTGCTCGCTGCAGCATTGTTTCCTAAACGCTTGTCTTAATACTGTGATGATTTCACTGTATAGCTTTTTTTTCAAAGGCCAGCACAGAGGTGAGCACTGGACAACAGCCATGCTTAAAATAATAATGACCAGATTAACAATTTATTTGAAATGATCTCAGAATAAATTGCTTATGTTTGTCTCTGCTTCTATGTTGGTGATTCAGTAACAGAGAAAAGCAGTGTTGTGAGTATCCTGATCAATTTGCTGAGGCAGGAAGCTTGTATTGATGTCTTTTTCATGAGCTAGGCAATGATGGTGAATGGGCAAGAGTACATGCACAATAGAAAGGGATGGAAGGGTAAAAAAGGCTCATATTAATCATTTTCACTAGTTTACCTTAAAATGCATTTTAGCAGTCTGACAGAAAGGAGCAGAAAATAGTTTATCTGTGTTTTTCAGGCTGTGACTCGTGGTCACAGTACTATGCTTTGACCCAGATTGTGCTGTGACAGTGACTCATGGCCAGGTGCTGTTCTTGTGTCAGGGGGAACATTAGTCCTGGAGCCTCATTAATCATAATCGGAATGCTTTCTAATCACAGGGCACGGCCTCACAGTGTGTTTCCCTTTCTGGTTCTCCGAAATGACCTAAGGCCATTAGCCATTACAGGAGATACACAAAACATGCAAAGAAAGTTGCAACTTTAGTAGTTTTTAAACTTAATTACACCGGCCCAACGTAGACGAGGGGAAGGGATCAAACTTAAAATGCTGTAAAGAAGAGAATTCTATGTGTATTAAAAGATGTTATCCCTTCAGTTAAAAACAACCAGGTGCTGATGATATGTAGCTATTTTTAGAAGTGGAAGAAGATATGATCTTCAGTGCAGTGCACAGCTAAGATACTACATTTTTCTGAGGAAATTATTTTGCACAGTTTATGAATCATTTAAAGAAATTCAAAGGTTTTGATAAAATAACCATTACTCAGCCAAACACAAACCACATGAAAAGTCCAAGAGGTATGTAAGTGAGAACTGTGCACATTAACGTCTGGAGTATAATACGTGTGAGCTTTTGATATTCAAGTGACTTGTGTGTTGAGGACAGAGAGGCCTCTGAGGTGAAGAGATGTGTGACAGAGCGTCCTGACCCTGCTGCCCCCAAACTGTAAATTCTAAACAGAGGCTACTCATTCAGGTCTATACACACACGCGCACACACACACACACACACACACACACACACACACACACACACACACACACACACACACACACGCACACACACACACAGGCCTAGTTTACATTTAAGATGAATTTCTAAAGTCCCAAAAGTGGGAAGAGTCTCTATTTTTGATGGAAGAAAGCATCAAATTAGCCCATAAAGCAGGGTTTTCAAGTATGCATATACTGCATTTACAGACATGCAGACATAGCGTCTGGCCTCCTTTCTTTCCCTCTAGAAGGATTCTCTTGTCCCTAGTGGGGAATATGCTTCTGCATCCATTCGCCATCCACTTAGCTAAGTTAAGCAAGTGCACACATCCTTGTAAATCTACCCCCCTTCCTCCCCCATGCACGCACGCACGCGCGCACACCCACACACACCATGATAATAAGGCCTGGCAGATAGCCAGCAAAGCCACAGTGAATGGTGTTTACAAGGCTGTGACCACATCCATGAAAATTAGCCTTCTTACCTGGGGTGAGCAATCTTAAGAAACAGCAGTGAAAGCCTGGCCTGGGCTGCTGATCAAAGTTTCATCAGCAACAAATGAGGTTTTGTCATGAATGCATATTGTATACCCTGTGGTCTCACACCTGGTTGTAACGGAGAACCTCAGCCTGAGACTGAAAAGCACACTTTTACAAAACTGGTCAAAATTATAGCATCTGTTGTGATATTTTATCAAATTGTTTCTCCTGTAATGTTCAAATGTTATATTAAAATATATCTAGTTTTCAAAAAAGTGATCAATAAACTGAGATTTTAAAAATATCCATTCCCACAGTTCTTCCTCACAAGTTGTGATGTTACTTAAAGCTGCCGTAATATGTATTTATATATATTAGCAGTAGATAAAATAACAACCTCTGGCATGAAATGATACATATGGTATGCACGATTTCCTGTATTTGTCCTTCTGGTAGCAAAGCTGAATCAGTCTATTAGAGAAGGTGGCCGACTGCCTGTCCAGTAAGTGTAGCCGAGGATTATCCATGATGGATAACAGTTTGTTCAGTGACTTCCTCCACACCACGGCTCCAGAAGTGTCCAGTTTGCAACCAGTCACAGAGCCAGCCTTCCTAATCAGTTTATTCAGTCTGTTGGTGTCACCAGCTCTGATGCTGCTCCCCCAGCACACTACAGCAAAGTACACTGCACTCGCTACAACTGAGTGATAGAAAATCTCCATCATTTTGCTGCACACATTGAAGGATCTCAGTTTCCTTAGAAAATGGAGCCTTCTCATCCCCTGTATACAGCCTCTATTGGTCTTTCGCTTCAGCCTGTTGTTAATATGGATGCCCAGGTACTTGTACTCCTCCACCACATCAGCATCCTGTCAGTGGATAGACTCAGACCATGTAGCGATCCTCTTTTTTTCAGAAGTCAATCACCGTCTCTGTGGTCTTATTCACATTCAGAAGTAGATGATTCCTTCCAGACCACTCCACAAAATCATCCACTGGTGTTCTGCACTCCTCCTCGGGCCCATCACTAATAAATCCACTGCAGTATTTCTGTAGGCATCTGGAGATGTGCCAAAGGTCTGAGGAAAAGAAAGCTGGTAGAACCATTTGCTATAAGTCAAATGGTTCTGACATGAAAAAATTGGTATGAGCCATCCAGTAGATGTAGTGATTTAATAATTTTGTGGCATCAATTTTGAGTGCTGCAAAACTCTGTAAGACATTTTACAGGTGGTACCAAAAATAAGCAACAATAGTCACTTCAGTCCCTCAAAAAGAGTTGTGGAAAATGAAATGCTTGCTGTATTTGTTGCATTCACTTATATGGGGAATTTGTTGGTGATATTTGAGGAAGCTGAGTCTGTTCTTCTTTCTTGTGATAGTGCGGTGATTTTCAGACTTCTTCCACCCTTTTTACCACCTCTGCTCAGCACTGCCCTGCAGTGGACACAAATCTATTACAGCATTTTTCAGCTCATTAGTTTTGGTTTTTGCAGCTACCAGTTTTACTGTAATGGTTCACTCTCACTGCTCTCATACTACATACTACTACCTCCGAGGTTAGCAAACAGCTGGCAACACAAACACAGTAAATGTGAATATTAGACTTATATTTGGCTGGTGGCAAGAAAACCACTACGTATGAAAGCTGCGTTTTTCTCACTTCTGCAAATGAATCGGCTAAATCTGCACTAAGTGCATGATTTATTTCTTTACCAACATAATTATCCTACAGAGTGGATTAGGATTTGCACTGTGCAAACTGTGCACAAGTTGAAGGCTATTTTACATAGACCCCACAGTGTAACTGTTGCCAGTGCTATCAGCAGAATGACAACGTGCTGGATGTTCTGTTTGCGAGAGCCGATTGAGTAGTGTTTACCGTTGCTCAGCCACTATAAACACTGACTTTTCATTCTCCTCACACATCAATTCTGGCTTTACCTCCTCGTCTCCAAATCTGTAATCCCTGCTTCCCATCTCTCCTCCTGACAGATCTTCCACATGACCTATGATCTAGCCAGTGCTGTGGTGCGAATATTCAACCTGATTGGTATGATGCTGCTGCTGTGCCACTGGGATGGCTGTCTCCAGTTTCTTGTTCCCATGCTGCAGGACTTTCCATCTGACTGCTGGGTCTCCCTCAACAAGATGGTGGTAAGGAAAAATGCTCTGTGTGTATGGTTTTGTGTGTTAAGAATGATCAGGAGACATACCAGTGTACAAACTAACACCAGACATTCAGTTGCCTGTCTGCCCATTTTAACAAAACACTCTCTGTGTCTGCTTTTTATTTAAAATATATAATTAATCACAAGTGTGGACACAAATACAGAGGAAAAACACACAAAAATACTGTTTTGGTCTTTATCGTTTTGAACTTAATCCCTTGATCCAGTCTGACTTGTCATTCTGGATTGGAGATAACAGATTGGAAGGTGGTGACTGACAGCGGCCGGAGGCACAGACAAGTCAGAGATAAGAACGGTGTAAACTGTATCCCTGCTTGCCCTGTCACTCCATTTGTGCTATTTTCACACATAATTTTTAGCCTATTTACTGTATTTCACACATATATACACCTTCACACAGACGGTATGTTTATGGACAAACATAAAAGAATCCTGGTAGCTTCTGAGATGCTTTAGTTTCTATGTCAATCCTGTTAGTTCTTTGACAACGAGAGACACTGGGATTGGTTTAAATATTTTATATTAAATACTCAAGGGATATTTCGGGTACATAAAGCAGCTGAGTTAATAAACTTAATGAATGGCTGTGACTCTGTAGTTTATAGAGCGCGTGCAGTGTTGTTAACAGAGAGGTGATGATTGGTTTGTGAGCAGCTGTAAACAAACACTGGTGAAACAGATTGCATGCAACCACAGGGAGAAGAGAAATGCACTAATGGGTGTAAATAGATTAGGAGTTGTAGAGGAAAGTTCGGATTACAGGGTCTAACTACAGGAAGAAAGTGGGAAAAATTGTCTATTAATCTAATGTGTTAATTGACAACAATATTATCAGTCACAGAAGTCATTCTGCTAGCGCTAAAAGACGTCTTACTGTAGGGTGGCTGTTGGATGCTTATTTCTGCACATGACTGTAACTGTCTTGAAACCATCTTTATGGGGAACATTACATCTTTGCTTCTTCTTCTAAGGAAGTTCAGAATTCTGGATAATTCCTTCTTCATGCTTTTGTCTAATGCCAGCTGAATGTGCTGCAGCTACAAAATGCTTGATATGCTGAGAGGAAACCTTCTAATTTTGGCACAGAGATTTTGGCATTCAGGTCCCTGAAATACACTGTGTACTGTGACATTATGGCGTACGTGTTTACATGGATAGGTGGGTTCTGATATGAGTATGTGTGATCTCTAGGAACAGATGGATCTCACACCAATTGACCCTAGGGGAGATCACTGTTACCTCTGTGTTGCTCCATCACTTGCTTTCTCATTTCATCTCTTGTAGTCTTGTTTCCCTTTTGCTCTCTTTCTCCACACACACATAAGGATTTGAATGTACAGAAATTGTATTATTTCTTTTTCAGTCACCCTTGTATCCCTTATGCTCCCACCCCGCCTTTCTTTTTTTCCTGACATACCTCGTGCCGTGACTCTTTTCGGTCCCCTTGTATATATTCAGTTTTCCCTTTTGACGCCCCAGAGTGACATGTGTTGTTTGTGCCTTGTGCCTGTTTCCAAGCTCATTGCCTCAATGCCAGTGAGCACTCATGTGGGTGTGGCCCCTGTCACTGACATCTCAGGGTAATCAAGGTCACATCTTCAGAGTCACTTTGAATGAGAGATGCAGCGTTAAATGATCCTCACCCTCTCTTCAAGCTGACAGGCTCCCTGCCTGCACTGGACAGTTTCTGGACTCCACCCTGTTTTCCTTTCTGTGTCACACATGCAATTATGTAAATGTGGCAAGAAAGCCATTCCAGAAAGAAACATGGGACTCATTTAGTTCTTCAGAAGCCACTTTTATATGCACTTTTATGCATGCCTTTATGTATATGTGTTGTTTTTGTGTGGCTGAGCATTGTGTGCATGTGATTATATAGTATAAATAAGTGATCATCAAAATAGCCTCCTTCAGACTACTTTCCTTTCTGTAATGTATTCATCTCTGCCTCTTAACAATCAAAAAGAGAAAAGATATTCTCGTAGCAGACAGTGGTGTTTATTGTAAGTCAACAATCAGGCTCCTGCAGCAGAGTGATCAAGAGACCGGATGATCGTGGTGTGTTATGTAAGTGGGTTTCTGTTATGTGAAAGATGACAGGTGGTTTGGTCCCATCTACCTCAGCCTGATTGGCTGTTAGATCAATGGCATTAGAATAAAGACACTCTTTTCCTCTCAACTTCTTTCTCTGCATTTAACTGAACTGTGTTTCTGTAGTTAATATTTTGGCTGCTTTTTTAACAGCCGAAGCCAAAGAGCTGCCGTAACTGCAATAGAACGCCAATTTGTGAGAACCTATTTATGCATGTGCACTGTATTCAGACACACAGGGGATGCACTTCAAGAAACAGTCATGCTTTGAAAGTTAATAAGGATGCCCTCCATTCATTCTGAAGTGATCGAACCAGCAGACAGGCCTGTCAGTGCACATAAAAATAATGGACAGTTACTGTGTGAGGTCTGTGTGTGGAGATGTTGTTGTGTATGTGTGTGAATGATAATGGCTTTGTATGATCCGACAGCTGCTCTCAGCACTAATTTGATACAAACCTCAGAAAGATTTTTAAGAGAAGAAAAGTGGGAGGTGCTGTAAGGTGTGCTATTTAGAACAGGCAATATAAGAAGAGAGACTTTAAAAAAATGATTTACTCCTTATTTAGTTTCAGGTATTCAAATGATATGTGATAATGGGAGTATTCATGTACACTGGACTGGCCTACTGGGACTGATATGCCGCCCTATAGGGTAGCATATTAACTTTGATGTTTTTAACTAATTAAATACATTTTCAAGTGAAAGTGACTGTTGCAGCCCATAGACGTGTATTTTGGTCAAAGAGAATTAAAAACTGAACTTTAAACGTATTTTTATTTTGCTAGGTCAACTCATGCTGTAGCAAAAAAAAAAAAAAAAAGTCCTCACAGACTGGTTGGAGCTGCAGTCTTTGTGGGGCAAGTTGCCCCTGTGAAACCAACCCCATTCTTGTCATTTTTAGCTATGCGGTGAAATACAGTGAGGGCCCTTTGCTGCATCTCTCTCCTCGCCCTTCTGTTTCTTTATTATCTATTGAAGGCGAAAGCTCAATAAAAACAAAGTCTCTGGAGCTTGAAAAAGGCGACTGGACTTCTTTAAGTTTCTTGAAGATGTTTCTTCAACCCAGGTATTTAAACCCACAGTGGGGGTTGTCCCCTGGAGCCACAAAACATAACAACAAAATATGTCTCTTAAAAATGTTTAGAAGTCTATAGAATTGTTCTTCCTCAGTTTTTTATTGCCATTACAACAAAGGACAAGCTCGTACTTGGATGAGAGCAGAATAGATGCTTTTGGACTCATGTGGCCACAGCTTGCATCATTAACTAGACAGATGCACATGGTTGCACACCAACAGCAGTCCGGAATACAACAGCTGGGCCTCTGTTTAGAGACTGGATCCTCCAAATGAAACAGCCCACACAGGTGGGGTTTGTTAGAGGATCCGGTAGTCAGATTGAACCCTGATTTCCTTCAGTAAAGTCTCTGTATGAACTTAAAGTACTCCCAATCACTGTAGTGCACCTGTAATTTGTTACCTCAGAAAACCTTGTCTGTTAAAATATATACTTGCATGGGTAGCTTTTCAGTTTTGCTGAAAGCAAAAGGATGGCAGCTGTGATGTTCTCCAGTCCAGCGCTGCCTGTGTTGAATACTTCAGGGCTTAACATCAGCTTTAAAAAAAAAGACAGCTGTCAGGTGCCAGGGTGGCTCAGTGGATGAGCAGGCGACCATATATGCCGTGTGGTGGCACGGGCAGCCCGGGTTCGTACCCCAACCTGTGGCCATTTACTGTGTGTCTTCCCATCTCGCCTTCTTGTCTCTCTCCACTCCCACCTATCAAATAAAGCTGCAAATGGCCTAAAAATAAATAAAGATGTCAAATACTTCGCAAAGACAGTTTAGCTTTTTCTGTGTGTATAAAACTAATAAAGAAGACACTGAATATTGCTGGTATAGCCAACAAGTAAACAGATGATTTTATCTGTTTGGCAGCTGTTTATTGTGCATATGATGCTGTATCTCTCCGTCTACATATCTGTCTAAGGAGAAATACCAGTTAAAGACTAATAAACCCCACAGCCAATAATAAGAGCCTATTGAGCAGGAAGCTTCGATCCACTGAGTCAAATTCTTCTTGCAGATCATTTAAATTGGACATAAAATTTACAGGCATTCATTTCACTTTTGAAAAAGTCAATTAAACAATACACAGGAGTAGGACTTCAATAAACCAGACTGAAATATAAAATTTGAATTATGGACATGTACATCACAAGTGTTCCTTTAGTGGGCTATTCCTTTAAATTGTAGCCATACTAGCAGCTCTGGGGATGCCAGTTCCACCAGTTTGGTTCCCACTGAAATAGTTCAAGCAATTTCATATGGATTTGATAGAAATGAAAGACAATGAATCCTATTTACTGCACTGATCCATCAACTTTACAGTTTTACACAACGAAACACCAGTAGTAGTGCAGTGACATTGGCGGCTGCAGCTGTAACTGCTAATAATATCAGGTTATTATACTTGACCGAGAAGACGAGAATGCTGCTAAACATCAGAACTTAAGTACTGTTATTACAAAGTCCACATATTATCATCTTTGGACTTTCAACAGGAGGCCATATTATGAGGTGATATTATTTGTGTTGAATCACTGATGCATGTCCCAACTAAACCGTGCATGTCCAGATCTTTGTTCACTGGTGGCGCATGTGCTGCGATAAGTTGTTCTCAGAATATTAACTCCTGCTTCATCGTAAATGCTCTAAACTGCAACGTGCAGGTGAAGAAAATAAAGCATAAAATAATTTGGTTGAACCTTTGGGGGTTTTCTCCACACCTGATGCTAAATGAAATGCTTGTAGTTTAATTAAGCAAAAGATGACAAGATGAGATGTTCAACTCAAATAACAAATTAAAACCTGTGATTTAGTTATCTGATATGTGTCTTACTCATTAGTCCATTATTTATCTTTGACACTTTGTGCACGAGCACTCTAATCAAACACATTACATTATGCTGTTAAAGCATTCTTAATTAATATTATGTAATTCCAGCAGGCACCAAAACATCTTGCAACTTTCTGGACTCATTTGGGTTTGAATAATAAAAAGAAACATGGAGCCCCTGGTTCTAAATAATGAATCTTAACGTTGCTAACAAGCACTTTTATGGAACTTTACATATTAAAATTCTAAATGTAGGCAAACCAAGCTCCCTGTGTCAGCTTTAGACTTTCAGAGAGAGGGACTGCAGTGTGTCTAAGAGATGCTCAATACACCCAGAGTCAAATATGCTGCGAGTCAAACACCATGTAAACCCAGATGGGTGTGCCAGCACACACGTACACCCCCTATTCTATAATTACGCCATCATGCATCATAGATGTCCCATACTCCCTTTGTGCTCCTCTCTAAATGTATTATGTACAATTAGTGATCATTGGTGTTGCTCAGTGAAGACTGATAGCGAATAAAATGAACACAAGCGCTAATTTAATTTGTCCCACCCATCCCACCCTCATATAGGGTGGTATCTCTGTAGAATTAGTTTATTGTGTTATTATGAAGGTTGTGATTTTCAATAGTAAGAGACAGTTGTGCTCTGTGTCAGTTTTAATCAGCTGTTATCTCAAACGCATACTAGCTGGTTGCAGCTGGGCAGTGTGTTTTTGGCTTCATCTCAAAGGGTTATCTTGGTCATATAGTCACATGTGAAGGAACAGTTCAACACTGGGGAAGCTGTGCTTATTCAGGTTCTTTGTTCTCAAAAATGCAAGTAAGCATGCTTTACAAAATGTCAGCTTTATCTCTAAAGCATCATATGGTTCTCTGTCATTTTTTTTTACTGTGTTTGAAGAGCCTTTTTTTTTTTTTAACTTTCATACATACATTCATTCAGCTCTTTGCTCTGTATGATGTCAGTGATGTGGATGTCCTTATATGGGGATATCAGGTAGACAGCTCTGGCTGTGTGCACAGAAGCTCCAACAACCTGCTGTTCAAACCTTTTGTTGAAAAGTGGCAGTCTTTCAGAAGGCAACTGGCTTAAAGCAAACAGGAAGAGAGCTAAATGATTTGTTTCAGTCAGAGGATGAACTGAGGGGTTGCATAAGGCCCTGAAAAAGGTAAATAAGGATTAGTAAAACTGTGAAACATGCAGATCTACTTTAGAAGAGTAAGAATAAAATATGGAAGTGGAAATGAGCATTATACACTCACTGGTCACTTTATTAGGTACACCTTGCTACTACTGGGTTGGATCCCCTTTTGTTTTGAATACTGCCTTAATTCTTTATGGCATAGATTCAACGAGGTGCTTCCATAGAGATTTTGGTCCATATTGACATGACAGCATCACACAATTGCTGCAGATCTGTTGGCTACACATCCGTGATACGAATCTCCCATTGCACTACAACCCAAAGGGACTCTATTGGACTGAAATCTGGGGACTGTGGAGGTCATTTGAGTACAGTGAACTCATTGTCATGTTCAAGAAACCAGTTTTAGATGATTTTAACTTAGTGACATGGTGTGCTATCCTGTTGGAAGCAACCATCTGAAGATGGGTACATAAAGGGATGGACATGGTCAGCCACAATACTCAGGTAGGCTGTGGTGTTTGAATGATGCTCAGTTGGTACTAAAGGTCCTAAAGTATACCAGGAAAATATTCCCTACACCACCAGCCAGCACTAGCCTGAATCATTGATGCAAGACAACATGGAGCCATGCTTTCATGTTGTTTATGCCAAATTCTGATCCTATCAGCCAAATGTCACAGCAGAAATGAAATTGAGAGTAATCAGACTATATATACATTTTTTTCCAGTCTTCAGGTGTCTAATTTGGTGAGCCCGTGTGAATTGTAGCCTAGGTTACCTGTGCTTAGCTGACAGGAATGGCACCTCGTGTGATCTTCTGCTGCTGTAGCCCCTCTGCTTCAAGGTTTGACTTGTTATTTTTCTCCTCTGACCTCTGGCAAAAATGAGGCATTTTCAGCCAGAGAACCAGCGCTCACTGGATATTTTAGAGTTTTTAGATGATTCTCTATAAACCCTAGTCTTGGTTGTGTCTGAAAATCCCAGTAGATCAGCAATTTCTGAAATATTCAGACCAGCCTGTCTGGCACCAGCAACCATGCCACATTTAAAGTCAGTAAAATCACCTTTCTGCCCCATTCTGATGCTCTGTTTGAGCTTCAGCAGGTTGTTTTGACCATGTCTACATGCCTAAATACACAGAATTGCTGCCATGTGATTGGCTGGTTACATAATTACATTAACAAGCAGTTAAACCCATTAAAGTTGTCACTGAGTGTAGGTTCCATTTAATTACCTAACCTGAAGTAACAATTCTGCAAATACATCCTGCATATGTTGTGTACTTGTATGAAAATCAGATCAGAAACAGGAAGCTTACCTGCAACACAGGTCTTGACATCAACAAAAAACATTTCTGGGAATACAGCATGAGTTAATTTACACCTGTGGGCTTTCAATAACAGTCACATGGCCACACAGAAAGACATTCAGGGTATTGCATCTTCGACCCATATATGAGTTATACTCTCACCTCTTGTGCCTGTGCCAAGATAGTAGAATAAAAAAACGTACTGACACTGACTGTGTATTTATAGTAATGATGTCTTATAAATGTCACAATAGCATGTGGCAGTAGTAGATAGCCTATTTTACCACCAGGAGTTGCTGTATAGATCACAAATGGACAGGCTAAGGACCACTGAATGTGGTCATGAACCAGTGAAACCCGGGAGTATGAATGGGTGGATTTGTTATTACTTATTGTCTACAGAATCTGTTCAGCAGCAGCCCTTTTAGAATTTGTTGTTGTATCACAAGAAGGATTTGGAATATCATTCAGATAATACATTTGCATTGCAGTCAAGCTGCCTTAGTTGAAACGCAGTGTGCATTATATACTTATTTGTGCATGTGTTTGACTATAGGAGAAAAAGCTGGAAACCCAGGCGAGCATATGCAGCTGAATGAAAGAAGGAGTTTATTTCTACACCTTAGGGCTCCCTGCTCCTGCTGTTTATCCACCAGCAATGTGGCCCACATGCTGATGGCAGCTCCACGTCTGTTTACCACCTGTGGCAGTCAGAGAGACTTAGGTTTAATTTATGCTAATGAGGTTGTTTCCATTTGCGAAGGTATTTGCCTATGGAGAGAGGTTTCATCCACTTCAAACATGCTCCTGTGCAGTCCTCCAAAATCCCAACTGCACAGTAGTCGATGTGAATGATGCTGTGCGTTGGTCGGTTGATAAGCGGGCCGGAACAGGGAAGGGAGTGACAGTGGAGTTCACCGGGAATGGGAGAAGTTTGAAAAAACATCAAAGCTCAAATGAGAATGGAACAAACATTGGTTAAAGGGTGGCATTGTATAGAAACAACAAAGCTGATATAATTGCTCTTAGGACTGCTAAGCAAATTAAGCTTACAGAGTGATGCCAGGTTTCCGGTTACCCCATTCCTCGAGACCAAGTGCCTTTGAAATCTCATTTCTTTATTTGCAGTCCCTCAAATCAACTTTTTAAATGCTAAATTACAAACATCAGACAGCAGTCCTTCATCGGTACATCCTATTTCACCTCTTCCAAAACCAGCTAAATTTGAATCTCAAATGCAATGCAAATACCAGTGGAGAAATAGAAACCAGAGAAAATGTGTAGTCAATCAGTGGCTGACAGGCCGAGGAGTTTGTAGAAGAAGCACGCACACACATGCAGTGGTACATGCGTATGTGTGTGAACCACATCTGTTTGAAGGGGAGGATGAGAGGTTTAGTAGTGCCTGTGGAGGGCTGTCTAATGAACTCTACATGGGAGAATTAAGGTAGACTGAATGTGTGAGAATCAATCAAAGGCACAGTGGAGTAAGCAGATGTATGGGCTCCTCATTAACCAGACACCGTGTTCCCATCTCCCTCTGCTTGGCCAAGGCGAGAGGGGGCTGTTCAGTGATGATGATTAGACCCTCCAACTAAACCTGAAACAATCACCAGACACGGAGCCATAGATGCCGCCAGGAATGTACTTACTCTTTAGACCTCTCATTCTTTAATTCACTCTCTCTGGCACCACTCTAACTTGTATGAACAGTCTACCTTTAGCAATGAAGGCAGTCTCCGGTCACAAGGCTAAAGTAATCACCACTGTTCCATGAAATTAAAATATGAAAGCGGAAGTTATTCTAGGACCTTGATCTTGATATTCCTTCACTGCTATCTCTTCTGTCATCTTTTTTAACTTATATATTTTGTTTCCAAAACCAATTCTTAACCCCATATCTCTTTCTACAGAATGACTCATGGAGCGAGCTGTACTCCTTTGCCCTCTTTAAAGCCATGAGCCACATGCTGTGCATTGGCTATGGAAGACAAGCCCCAGAGAGCATGTCGGACATCTGGCTGACCATGCTGAGTATGATCGTAGGAGCCACCTGCTATGCCATGTTCATCGGCCACGCCACCGCACTCATCCAGTCACTTGACTCATCAAGACGGCAATACCAGGAAAAGGTAGGGATCCGACATGTGTTGGCGGAGACCAAAAAAGACTAAAACTGAAAAATTCACATCATATTCTTTGGGTAATAAATTTAATTTATTAACAAACACCATTTATTTTACCCCCACTTTGCCAGGGTGCCATCAAAATTCTAAGGGACAGCATGACTGAGTTAGCAAATTGTACAGCAAGCTATGCTGTAATTTTTAGTTCTTTGCAAGGAAAAATGGCAGAAAAAGGGGGATGACTTTATTCCCAGTCTATCTTTAGATTACTGGTAGTAAGCTCTAATCACCTTTAACATCCACAGTTGGCCTCTCTGTCCCTCTCTGGTACCATAAGGAGACTCCAAAAAGAAATTAAATCTCCATTGTTTGTCCCTTGCAACAACATGGATAAGCTTATCACATCTGATTTCAGACAAAGAACGGTAGCTCATTTGATAGGAACTGCATCTGCTCTATTAGTTTGATATTCATGGGTGCAGCTCGCTGGGCCTCAGCCAGTCTGTCGTCTCTGTACAACAGCAGATCAAAGCTTTGGGTCTCTGCAGACCAGGGAGGGGAGCTTGCTCCTGCTTTTTTTTTTTTAATGGTGACAGTGTTATTAGAGCTCTGTGTCTTGTTAGTTCCCTTAGATCCTGGGTGACATGGAGATGTCTCATGCTATCTGCTCCCCTACTCACCCATGCAGATGTGATAAATTGTAAGTGTGGCATGCATTCACACAATTGACCCTTTTCAGAAAACACATGTTTGGTATAAATTATTTTAATTCTTTATTCAGTGGGCACAGGTTATTCAGTGTTTGGGACCTATGTTAGCAGTGTCATTATAAAAACAGAAAGATACAGGTGTGCAGGTGATTTGCACACCTTAATTTTGTTGATTTACCATAAGTTATCATTATTGCAAGCCTCAGATGACCCAATGTAAAACATGATGTATTGCATCGGGTCATTATTTATTTAACAAATACTGAGCCAAATTGCAGAAGCCATGCTTGAACAACTAAGTGCCCCCTTACTGCTTCCATGGGATTGTGAGTAGCAGGCAGGTGCTACTCTTAAAATAGATCAAATCAAATTACATTAATTAATCACTTAATTGATTGATCACGAGCAAGTGTGAGCACCTCTGTAAAAGCACAAGTTTTGGCAGTTTGCTGGTCTACAGCATTCTGGTGTGTGTTAACAAAATACCAAGGAAGGAAGACTTCAGCAATAATCTCAAAGAAGCAACTTTTGCTGCCCATCAAATTGGGAAGTGTTATAAGGCCATTTCCAAAGAATCTGAAGTCCATTACTCTGCAGTGAGGAAGATTATTCACAAGTGGAAAACATTTAAGACAGTTGCCAATCTTCCCAGGGGTGGCTGTCCCAGGAAATTCAACCCAAGTTCAGATCATGCAATGCTCAGAGAAACTGCAGCAAACGCAAGAGCTACATCTCAGACTCTGCAGGCCTCAGTAAGCAAGTTAAATTACAGTTCATGAAAATCCAATGTTTGTTAAACACACTGAGTTTTAGTATAATAAAATGTGCCATATAAATTATATTTCCATTGCCACTGCCAATTAGAAAAAGACTGAACAAGTGTGAATTGTTTGGAAAGGTTTCCAGGAGAGAGCCTCTTCTCCTTAAAAAGAACATGGCCTCACACATTGGCTTAGTTTTTGTTGAATAAATAATGTAATAATATAATATGTCACATGTTTTGTTCATTTGAAGTTGTATTGATTATCTATATTTAAGACCTAGTAAAGATTATCCACATATTGGTCTTTAGGAGGCAAAAATATTAAAACAAGATTACAAACTGCTATGAAAGTGATCTTTAGTAAATTTCTTGGAGCTACTAACTATAGCTAAATGACTGCCCAGTCCCTCCTATCAACCTGAGTCAGTTGCAAACTTAACATAATGCTTTACAGCTACTTAGTGAAGCAAGCAGAAATAGTTAGCCAAAAGTAATGGTAAAATATTTGAGATATCTTAGAGAGGTTAGGGATTTAAAATAGATAAACATTGTTGACACGATTAGCACACACAAATAAACAGTCAAACCGGCTCAAAGTAAAGGAAAAACAATTCAAATACTTCTAAATATTCACAATTCAAGTGAAGGCATCATTTGATATTGTGGTTGTGGAAGGTTGTTGAAATAATGTGACAGAGATATGCTCTACAGAAGGAAAATGTTGGGAATCACTGCTCACCACTTTCTCATTAACACAACATCCCTCTCCTTATCTCACACTAACTATCTCTATTTATGGTCCAAACCATAAACAGATCAATAACCCAACAATATATATGTCAGATCTGGTAAAAGCAGAACAATGCCAGCATGCTTTGTCTAACTCAGTACCACAGTAAACAGATCCACAGCTCTCTTTGGTCAGTGGGGTATCTGTAGGAGAAGATGCTTAGTACGGGAGTTATGACATTTCTGTCTCAACACAGCATGCAATGCTAACTGTTTACTTTGTGGTATGTCAATACAAGTCCATGCTGTTGCTAGCATTTAGACTGTCTTACACAAAGAATCTGTTTTGTCAGCTTGACGACTGCAGCTCATAGCTCTGTCTCCAGCCTGTTATCTGTTGGCAGGACTTATTATGGACCGCTGTGCTGCACTGTTTAGTTCAGTGGTTAATGATGAACAAACAGTCAGGAGTGACTGGCGACAAACTGGATGTTGGCTAAGCTGGCTCGGTCCAGCCTTACATGGTTTTGCTCCTCTGTTCATTATTTCATTGTTGTGCATCATGGAAGAATCGTGGACCAGAAAGACGGCAGGAACCGACTGCTCCAGACGTCACAGTGTTAATAGGAGGACAGAAACACATAACTGACACAAAACAGACTGCAGCATGGAGACAGACTCTCATTTTCCTTTCTTTTTTTTTCCAGTCTCTCTTGAGTCTCTATTAGAAGGATAACTGTGATCTGTGTTCACTGCAAGAGGCCCTCCTTTAGATTTATGGCATTAATGACAAACAGTCCAACCAAAATCAGTCACAAACCAATACCATGCACCTATCAAATAAATATGAAGAAAGTTGAAAATGTGGAAGGTGTGTTGAGGCACAAATGGGAATAGTGTATTAGTGATTCCAGGGAGCATAAACTAATCTTCCACATGTCAAGGTTTTTGTGAAATGAGCCCCCCCCCCCCCCCCAAAAAAAGCAAATTAAATCCCTTTGAACTTTTCGAGATTATCCTGATAACTAACAGACAAACATCAGCATAATCAATAACATAACCACCTTTGAAGAGGCAGTAGTGACAATAAAAATGAGAAACTTTGAAAATAGCACTTGCACAAAATGCATAACAAGAAAGCAAAAATTAAATAATAAAAAGACAAATTAATAAAGAATAAAAAAAAACTACTGGGAAATAAAAATAGAAAACAGGATCAAAAGAAAAACAAATGAAATGAAATTAGATTTAAAAAAATGCATGGGTAAGCATCGCAAGGTTAAAAGTTGGCAAGATCAAAAAGTAATTACATAAAAGCAAGTCTAGGGGAATGTATTTTGAGAAGTGGATTTAAAAGATGGTTCTGAATTAGTGTTGGATTTATTTGAGTGGGGCAGTCTACAGATCTAAGTTTACTGGCTGCAAAAGGTAGCTACAAAGTCCTTCTAATGATAACTGCTCACAGCAGACCAGATTATCCAGAGAGGCATTGCTTAAATGTTTAAATTACATCATTCATTTCTGTTTTATCCTCAGAGAAGTGAATCCACCATTCACTTCTCTGTGGTGAAATTGTGGCCACATGACGATGGTCCATCATGTGTTTGCAAGTATGCAGTGCATAATCGCCACTTAACACTGACCAATAAATTATTCAAGCACAAAAAAGGCACCTACCTCAAGGGAAGGACCAGTGTTGTGACTACACATAATGAACAACTTATCAAAGTACCAATTTTAAATTGTATCTTTAGGGACTTTGTTACTACTACTACTATTTGCCAAAGACTCATCAGTAACGGTCTCAGTGGAACAGTGCCTGTCAGGAAGCCATTCTTATAGAAGGGAAACAGACAAAAGGCCGAGGTGTGTCAAATTACACAAGAATGTGACTGAAAAGCTGTGGTAACAGGTCTTGATGTGATGAATCAAAATTTGAAATTTTGGTTCAAATCATTGTCAATATGTAGTAGCTCAAATGAGCGGTACAACAGTGAGTATCTACAGCCATCTGTAAAACACGGTGGAGGCTCTGTCATGGTATGGGGGCTGCATTTCAGCCAGTGGTGTTGGAGATCTTTTTTTTTTTTTTTTATTTAAATTTTTTATTAAATTTGAAAGACAAGCAAACAAACAAAAACATAAAAAAAAAAAACAACCACACCCCTGCCCCATTCAAACATACAAAACAAACATAAAATAAACAACCTAAAATACAGATAACAGCACAAACTAAACTAAACCAAACTAAACCAAGCAGCACATGCCCACTATACTTTCAACAGAATATAAATAATTGTAAACTCCCCAACCACTATGCTTACATAAAGTTTATTTAAATTAATCCTTGCCTTTTTCCCATTCCATAAATAATCTTTAATCATTCTATTATATTACGCGAAAAGCTCTCCAGGTATTGATATCAGAAGCATCATTGACAAATAGTTAAACTGAGGTGCAACCACCATTTTGACTGTATTTATTTTCCCCAACAATGTTAAATTAAGCATATTCCACTTCTCCAGACTGCTCTTTATCTTTACCAGGAGGGGAGTCATATTAATAGGTATTATATCTGATATATTTGCACACAGTTTAACACCTAAATATTTCATACCAGATAAGAGCCATTTAAAGTGTCCTGCACTAACCATATCTGGCTGACATGTCTTGGATACGGCTATAGCTTCTGATTTATGCCAATGGTGTTGGAGATCTTGTTAAAATTAACAGAATTACGACACCAGAAAAGTACCATCAGATTTGCATTCACCAAGTCATTCCATCTAGAAAGCTTCTGATTAGCAATGGCTTAATTTTTCTCAAACACACTATCAATGTAGTCAAAGTATACCTGGATAGAAAAACCACCACAATAGAACACCACCAATTATGGATTGGCCTCCACAGAGCCAGGACCTCAAACTTATTGAAGCAGTGAGAGATCATCTTGGCAGAGAATGGAACAAAAGGCAGCCAAAGGCAGAAATTACAAGAAAGCTTACTAAGGAGAGTGAAGGCCATGTGGAAGAATAAAGGTAGTCATACCAAATATTGACTTTCAAACTCATTAGAACTGTACAATCTGTGTTTTTGCCTCATATTCTGTATTTGTGTTTGCGGATGTTTCAATATATCGCTGAAGTCATTTTCCTTGCAAAATAAATTTGAAAAAATTAGGGCTGGCTCAAGATATTTTACAGATATTCGCTGTTATTTTAAAGACAAAAATATCTAAAATCAACATAAACATAAAATGTAAAACATCTTAATTGTAATTTTTTAAATAGTTGATGTCGTTTCACGAATTTGTGAATGATATTTTTTTGACTTTTCAAATGTCTGTGGGTATTATGAAGCAGTAGATGCAGCTGAACGTTTGTCTCATTTGTCTTGAGGTGATTGGTGTCTGAAAAACCCCTTCCCATCTTCCTTCCTCAAGCCCTCCCATTTTATCTGTCCATTCGCCCTTGATTGTTGGGCAATACACCATCTGCTAGTGGACACTGCACATGGACAGAGGGCATTAGCCCTTATGTAACTGTACTCCCGCTACCCCATCACTTCCTCCCCCTTAAGAGCCATGGGGTAGTGTGTCCAAATAGTGGTGAGAGGAGGGAGATGTGACCCCTGGGGCCTTTGATGATGAGCAGTGATGCACTTGGCCTTGACGTATCAAACAGCGACTTGAAGAACCACTCACTTCATAACCTGGACAATCACTTGAGGCCTAACCTGGACTACTTGGAGTCCATCTTTTACATTTGATAGAGCAGCTACATCATCTGAAGTTTGATCCCAAAAAAACATTTTTCTTAGCATCCACTTACTACTTACTTTCTTTGTGAGGCCCTCAGACACTTCTCAGGGCTTAAAGTAAGAAACACCAGACCTTCATTTGCAGTGAACACTCAGCATCATCTCAATGTTATTTAGATGAACGTTTGGCTTTACAGCAACTCCTGCTGGTTCTGTGTTCAAGTCTTCGTGTAATCAAGTAAATATCCATGATAACAGCTAAACTAAAGCAAAGTATGGATTAGGATTATAACCTTTAATATAATTATATATAATCCTCCTTGATTAGACCAAAGTGCCTTTAAGAAATCAATGTGATCAGTGTAATTTGGGAAATACATTTGAAATATATTAATATAACAACAATAACAATAAGCCATGGGTCTGTCTCTGCTCCTCAGTCAAAAAGCTAAAGGGTACTGCTGAAGTTGATATGGGTTTTATAGACTTAGAACAGCTCACACATAGACAGATATAAGACTGTCACATCTCAAGCCATGACTCTCAGTGACAGAGCCCATTAACCGGAGCACCAATTCAATTTCTGCGTCAGCTTTCGGTGACAGCCATGCATCATGCTTGCAAGCCACCAACCAGGAGCTTTATGTCCAGTTAAAAATAAAAAAAAAAAATATGTTCAGCTTTTGCCACTTATATTAGATCCACAGTCTCTGAGTTAATTTTATAAATGTTATTTAGTTTTATACAACGACTGCAGGAGAACCTGATTTCAGTGTCATCTTTCTCCTGCACAGCGTTTTATTTGAGTTTTTAAAACGGATAGTGCATTATTAGTACAAATCAGAAACATATCAGGTGTACCTGACATGGATGTATTTGTTTTGTACAGTCAAATGGACTTATAGCAATCAAAAGGAAAGCTTTAAACTGATGCAGAAAAAAACACAGCTAAATTTAGGGACACTATAAATATACTCAGGAAGCTGAGGAAGGAATAGGAGTAAAACTGACAGCGAATTGCAAGGAGAGTGAGTAATAAAATAAAGTAGGAAATGACTGACACAGCAACATGCAGAGCACAGGTGGAAACACAGGGAAAAGGACACAGAGAAACTATGTGGAAATTTTAACACAAAGAAACTGTATTCCCTATATGGTTTGTGTATTATTCAGCATGAATGAAAGCATTAACTGAGTGAGAATAACAGCCACTGGCCATTTTTCCCATTTCTTCCTTTGCTCTTTTGTATTTCCACAGCATAATTTCTTAATATTCCCTCATGTGAGAC
The DNA here is from genome assembly GCF_007364275.1 of Archocentrus centrarchus. Classification (NCBI taxonomy): domain Eukaryota; kingdom Metazoa; phylum Chordata; class Actinopteri; order Cichliformes; family Cichlidae; genus Archocentrus; species Archocentrus centrarchus. The sequence goes on along the minus strand of NC_044349.1, from coordinate 25,161,115 downwards.
CTTCAAATTTAGCTGTTTACTTATAAACGTGCTTTTCTTCAAACACGAGGCCTTTTGAGCATCACTCTGTCCTACTAACTTTGACTGACATAGTCACTAATCTGAGTCTAATGCTGAGAAAACCAGAAAGCTTCTTCACCAACCAATTTTAAGGAGTAGGAGAACGAGGAAGCGAGCTCACGAGAGAGAGAGTTGTCATTCCAGTTTAATTGAGACTGTCACATACTGAATCCTGGGGCAGGAAACACTTAATTGGAGCCTTCCCGTTTATCCCCGTGCTTGACTGAATGAGTCAGATATTATGGAAGTTGGCTACATCTTTATTGTTACTGACACATGGTGAATGGGGAGGAATTTGTCAAGTTAAACTGTTTTTTTTCTTTTCTTTTTTTATTGGGTCTGTGAGGGGCACATTCATTTTGGGGGGAACCCCCTTTTATTCTGTATATATGATATAATTTTATTATTGTTTGGATTATGTGTTTGCATTCAACATATGCTAGAAATCTGAGCAGATGGCTGAGCAAGACAACCTGTAAGGTTTCATTTAGTGCTGGCCTTTCATGCTAAATTAACCATGACCCAAGGCAATTAATTAAGACTGAATGAGAAGGAGATTAAAATTGGTTTACATAAGAAAGAGGAGGAAGCATTAAATCATTTTTGCAGTTGAAATTTCATTATGCTGTTCATTAAAGCAGGTGATCTACTCAGACATGATATACATTTGATCATGTATGTATGTTAAGTGTAATCCATTGCTGTATATATACAGTACCAGTCAGAGGTTTGGACACACCTTCACATTCAGTGTTTTTATATTTATTTATTTATTTTCCTACATTGTAAATTAATACTGAAGTCATCCTGTCTATGAAGGAACACATAAGGAATCATGTAGTAAACTTAAAAGTGTTAAACAAACCAAAATATTTTAGATTCTTCAAAGTAGGCACATTTTGCTTTGATTACATCTTTGCACACTCTTGGTATTCTCTCAATCAGCTTCCTGAGGTGATCCCATCAAATGGTTTTCCAGCAGTCTTGAAGGAGTTCTCAGAGGTGCAGTGCTTTGCCTTCACTCTGCGGTCCAACCCATCCCAAACAATCTCAACTGTGTTTAGATCAGGTGATTGTGGAGGCCAGGTCATCTGAGGCGACGCTCCATCGCCCTCTTTCTTGGTCATATAACCCTTACACAGCCTGGAGGTGTGTTTGGGGTCATTATCCTGTTGAAAAACAAATGATGGTCCCACTAAGTGCGAACCAGATGGGATGGCATGTTGCTGCAGAATGCTGTTGTAGTCATGCTGGTTAAGTGTGCCTTAGATTTTGAATAAATCGCCAACAGTGTCACCAGCAAAGCACCCCCATACAGTACCATCACACTTCCTCCTCCATACTTCACGGTGGGAACTACACATGTAGGAACCATCCGCTCACCTTTTCTGTGTCTTACAGAGACATGGCATTTGGAACCAAAAATCTCAAATTTGGACTCATCAGACCAAAGGACAGATTTCCACTGGTCTAGTGTCCATTCTTTGTGTTGCTTGGCCCAAGCCATTCTCTTCCTCTTGTTGTACTTTCTTAGAAGAGGCTTCTTTGCAGCAATTTGACCATAAAGTCCAGATTCAGGAGGTCTTCTCTGAACAGTTGATGCTGAGATGTGTGTGCTACTTGAACTCTGTGAGGCATTTAGGTGGGCTCTTATCTGGGGTGCTGTTAACTTGCAGTTTCTGAGGCTGGTGACTGAATTTATCCTGTGCAACAGAGGGAACGCTTGGTCTTCCTTTCCTGGGGCGGTCTTAATGAGAACCAGTTGCATCACGTTTGATGCTCTTTGTGACTGCACTTGAGGATACTTTCAAAGATCTTGAAATTTTTCAGATTGACTTACATTCATTTCTTAAAGTAATGATGGACTGTCATCTTTCTTTACTTAGTTGAGTAGTTCTTTCCATAATATGGATTAAAACATTACTCAAATAGGGCTATTCACTGAATACCAACTCTACCTTTTCACAACACAAATGATGGCCTCGAACACATTAAGAGGGCAAGAAATTAAAAAAATTAACTCTGGACAGGCTCAGCTGTTAACTGAAAGCCATTCCAGGCGACTACCTCATAAAGCTGACTGAGAAAATGCCAAGATGTGCAAATCTGTCATCATGTATTTCTTCATAGTTTGGATGACTTTAGTATTAATCTATAATACAGACAATTTTTAAATAATGAAAAACCACTGAATTAGAAGGTGTGACCGGTACTGTGTGTAGTAACATTTATTTGTCCAGGATCTGCATCCCACAACGGTACAATAGCAGGCAGTTACATGGATAGAAAATGAAAAAGTATTAGGAAACTTTGAAATAATAAACAGAAATATTGTAGAAGGATTATAGCAGATGCAGCGGATTTATAATGGTCCAACTACCTGGAGAACTTTATTATGTTCTCCTGAAACCAGGGACAAAGGTCACGCCTTTCTGACAATATGGCAATTCTTACATAAAGCCAAGTTTTTTTTATTGTTTTTGTCAAATCCACTCCCCATGCTGTATTTGGAGAGAAAATTCTCCTGTAGAGAAACAGTTTAATGATGTCATACCGTGGCAGCTAGTATGTGTTGCATAAAGGATATTGTGATTTGCCGTGTCACCCTTGTCATCAGGGTCAAGCCTCCATTTTAGTCTCTAAGCCATATGTCACCTCACAATGTGGCAAAATGTAATTTCCTGGACAGCAAGCCATCCTGTCCAATGAATGTGTCTTTGACCATTACAAGCAAGGTCACTGTCAGTGCCCCTGCTGCTGCTCCTCCATGCATGCTGTGTCCTTTAAATCTAACTGTAAGTGTCAGACAGGGAAGATTCTCCCATGAAAGCTACTACTCAACCCACTGACAGTTTATTCCACAGATGTATGACTCACAGTGCTTATTACACACACAAAACACACACACTTGGAAGAGAAAGAGAGAGGGACCTTATGTAACATTAAGCAACTCCAGCCACTGGGCCACGTGGATTTGTTGTTCGCTTCGACCAGTATTGATTGTTGTTTTAAAGCAGCTTTTCTATCTGCGAGTCCTTAATAAATATTGATTCATTCATATTATTCTCCACTTTTATGATTTTTTCAGAGATTTTTATTTTATTTTTATACAATAGTTTCTGCCTTTTTGTGTGTCCAAGTTGCATCTTTATGCATCATTTTGTGTTGCTGTGTCTGCTGATATCACAGGAAGTGAAGAGCTCTGGACTAGTTTCAGGGGTTATCTTGTTGGCTCATTATTCTAAATCATGTGGTCGCTTTTTCACCCTCAGGACACTAACAGTGTGTGCAGCATAATGATCTACATATTTTTTTTTTTATTCAGGAAGTTGGTGGCATGTAAAACTGCGTGTGATATTCATGGTATAAATAAATAAAGCTAATCCAAAAGCGGTTTGTGTACAGTGAGTAAGGTGCCATGCAATTTCAGCTTGTAGGAGAAGCTATAGGTCCAGCAGCTTGTGTTTCCACGGGGAGTTCAGGCATTAAATGTGTTACGGAGCAACAAAGTGGACATTCAGGCTGCATTTGGTTCAGATACGCATCACAGTGCTGAATATGCGATGGTGTGAATCAGTGGGTTCAATTTGACTCCCCCAGTGAGCAAACACGAAGCGCTAAAGCCAACCACGTCATCATATCATTTCACGTCATTATTTCTGGCCACATAAATACATATTAATCAAGCATAGGTGGCAAATATCTTCTTTTCTCTAAATAGAAACTCTCTCTACACAAATGCCCATTTCCATTTAATTATTTACCATCTTTCCTTCAGTCTTCACAGCTCATTGAAGATTTGTTTCACATTTCCTTCCTCATGAAAAATGAAACGCAGAACAGGAATACATGTTTCTTCTGTGAAAATCTTGATTGCATTTTCTGTAGTTTTGTTACTTAAAAAAGGATTTAGTAAAGCAACATCACTAGAGAGAGAGAGAGAAACTGGCTTTATTTAGCAAGTACCATCACAGCATCTTTCTTCTCTAAACACATCAGAGCATGAGGAATCCTCATGGGCACTACAGAGCTGTCATGTTTCCTTTACTACTTCATCACAGTTTTCCTCCCATGGCTACAAGGTATAAATAGGTCATAGGATCCTTGTGTGTGCAGAGCTGTACATCTCAGTAGATTTACTGTTCATGCACGCCTGAAGCTGATGGGAACAGTCTGATAAACAGTCTTTTGAGAATTGTCTTTGCAGCTGCTGCAACTTCTGTAGCGAGGCCGCCATGATTCTTTAAAGTTGGACATACTTCTCAAACTGTCAAAATTAACAAGAAAGTTGCCAAATCCTGTTCTCATTGATTTATGCTTCTCTTCATTCTCATTAATATATCTTACACCTCTCTCCACCTTCTAGTACAAACAAGTGGAGCAGTACATGTCATTCCACAAACTCCCAGCTGACTTCCGACAGAAAATCCATGACTACTATGAGCACCGATACCAGGGCAAGATGTTTGACGAAGAGAGCATCCTGGAGGAGCTTAATGAGCCTCTGCGCGAGGTATGAAAGCACCCATTCACTGTGATGTGCTCATTCACCCATGAATACACACATTTCTCAACTCCCCACAGAGGAAATAAGGTGGAATAAATTCAATATAATACTCATTTATAGTTGCTTCATCTGAAAAATGTAACCCCTTAATTAAAATCTGTTATTTCCAGCCTTCTCTGTACTAGAACTGTACTGTTTAGTTATTAAGTGTCTAATTTACTAATTCAGCAGTTATTAAATTAATTATATATTTTTTAAACAGTTTTTATTGAAAAATATCTGGTTTGAAGTGAAAAACAGGAAGGAAAAAAAATCTGTGCAAAGGTCCCTCAAGATAATCTAAAAAGAAACAAATAAAATAAAGATTAGTGTTTCAGCTGTGCAAAACGTGAATATACTGTACTACACTCATCACACAGTTATCATCAAACCAGTGCTTGTGGCTGTGAATTCAAGTGCTAAAAAAAATCTCCACAAATTAACCATTCGCTGTCTCCTGTTACCGTTTAGGAAATTGTCAACTTCAACTGCCGTAAGCTGGTGGCCTCCATGCCGCTGTTTGCCAATGCAGATCCCAACTTTGTGACAGCCATGCTGACCAAACTGCGTTTCGAAGTATTTCAGCCTGGAGACTACATCATCAGAGAGGGCACAATTGGCAAGAAGATGTACTTCATTCAGCACGGGGTGGTGAGCGTCCTGACCAAAGGAAGCATTGGTATGAAGCTGATGGACGGCTCCTACTTTGGAGGTATGTCTACTCAGTATTATACTCGGGTCTATTCATTTCTGTTCTTCTAGGTGTTATTTGCACATTAAATCCCGCTAGAATCCACTACAGTAATACCACACGTGTGTTTACTGTTTAAATAGAAAATATTGCAGCAAGCAGATAAACAAAAAAATAACATTTTATTTGGACTTCTTGTTTAGCCTTGCCTTACAGCCACCTCTGTCCCACTTTCCCAGGCTGTTGTTCCTCTGTGGCTGTTTAGAAACATGTAGTGCTGCTATTGCCACATATAAACTCACACACACACACGCACACCGACATACACTTTTTAAGTCCTGTAGCGTGACTCTTTGGGCTGCATTTTTAACATCCGGTGCCCTCTGCAGAAGCTCTGTCCACTCGCAGTTATGTTGATGTGCCAGCTGCCCAGAGCGCTGTTGTAGTGACTCGACTGCACAGCACGCATACACACACACACACACACACACACACACACACACACACACACACACACACACACACACACACACACACACACACACACACACACACCTAATTAATAACACCTAATTAGCACAGCAGAATGAAGATGATGGGGCCATTTATAATGTCAAACATCGAGTGTTTGAAGTCATGCCTGCCACCAGGGAAGAAATCATAGGTCTCCATGCACAAAACTAGCAGTGCGTGAATATTGAGGGGGAAACACAGTTTCAGTGCCACTGGAGTGTGTATGTTTGGTAAAATATCTGAGTAACTCAGTAGCAGTAAGTAGATGGTAGTGTCAACAGCACTAACCAACTAAAGCACAAAGCTCTTAGACTTTCTAACATTAAGAAGCAATTTCATGGTGTTTCAACTTTCTACCTTAGCTATTGGCACATCAAACCATATTTTTGGACATATTTATCACACACAAACATTTTATTGACGCTTTTGAGAAAGGGTTTGTATTTCTTCCCCACAGTTTCCACAGAGTGCACAGTCTCCATCTCTTCTCCAGATACTGGCATCATATTTCTATATATTTCTATGCATTTGTTACAGAACAGTCTGTAACTGTATATTTACAACTAGACAACAACAACAAGACAAACAAGAAGAGATTTTACAGTCCGAGTAGTACTCCCCATCCCAAGTTGCTGTTAGAACCAGGAGAAGGAGTTAATTCCTGTGAACGCATCAGAAAATGAAACAATAAAAGAGAATTTCCAGTCATTATACTAATTGGAATAGCAATTCATCAATGCAGCTCATGCCACAGAAACAGGTTATGATCCAGAATTTCTGGGGAAGATTAAAATTACTACAGTTCTCATTAACCACCCAGCATTTTTCTCTTTTCTCAGTATATTTAAGGATGACAGCTTCCCTGTCTGCGAGCTACAAATGATCACCCAGCGGTTTGAAAACCCTTTTAATTCAGCACCAGCAGTTTCATTAGCATTCCTATCGTCTGCCAGCACTTCCCACTGCACACATATTGATGCAAGCAACATGTAAATGTCTGTGTTTTGTATAAACAGGGATATCCCAGATGTGAATTTTCTGAAAAGGACGTCTGGGAGAGTTTGTGGTTTTTCCACAACTCTGATAAAATTGGATTACAAGCAGATTCTTTAATATGAAGGCAATACAGAATTTCAGTTAATAAAGATCACGGGGCAAAACCTGTTGTTTTTAGGGGACCGGGTCATATACAGTATAGTTTAATTAATTGCTGTTGTAATTAATGAACTGTTTCATTCATTTTACAGCATAATACTGTACCTGCATATCTGTTTTATACAGTAATTCTCTGGCTTTTACTGCCACTGTGGCAGCTAACTATGAACAGTAAGTGAAGCATCTGTGTAGGCCGTTAATCATTAATCTACCGAGGAAACAGAAAACCTTTATTAGATAAACAGAACAAATGGTGACATTCGAGGTTGTTCTTCGGTAACCTCTGAACATCAAGTTCACAGTCAGTGAATTAATACGAAGGTACTCTATGTACAGTGTGTGTCTCTTGTGTAGAAATGTGTATGTGCATGCAGGTGAAGGCACCTGTGGCCGAACCTTGCAGTGTATTGACTTAAAACAATACCTTTGTTTGCATGGGGTGGGAGTGGGGGTGGGGCTGTTTGGGTACAGTGTATAGACACACATACTTGCTAATTAGTGCTTAGTAACAAACTAATAAAATACTAAAATTGAATTCACCTAGCAGACAGATATCAGCTACACGTACCTGTGTCAGCACACCTCTCAAAGAAAGCTGCCGTGTTACTTTAAGACTGCCCAAAGGGATGAGTTACAAAAAATAAATAAATAGATTTAAAAACAACAACAACAACAACAAATCACCCGTTGTATATAATGTGATTGGGATTACTCTGAGTTTGTGAGAAATCTCATATAAACAGGAACAGTCAGTGTTCTTAACGGTGTATACCCGTGTTTCCTTTTTTTCCCCCCCTTTTCCCCAGAGAGTCAGAGGAGGTCGACCTTTCAGGTGAGGGAAAAGGAGGGCATATGGTTGTCAAGACAACAGTCAGCCCCAGCCGATAAAAGAAAAAAAGCAACAGAGAAGAAGATACTAAAAAAGGGAAGGGAAACGACAGAACGCAATGAAGCTTAGCTGCACATCTCTAACTACAGTGCTGCTAGTGGTTGAGGAAATACTTAAGGTTACTGTCAGTGGGTCAAACTGACAACGCACAGCCTTTGTATTATTAAACCCCTTTATTCTGGTCACACTTTTCCTTAAGCCTGAGACTTTTCTACAGCCCAGTGAAAAAACAAGTTCTCTTTTAAGATGAACATTTTAAAATTTAATGTAACAGTGCCGTGGCTGAGGTTCCGACTGCTCAGCAGAAAGACAAAGTGTTTCTCTGCCATTTTCTGATCTGACCATATCTCTCACCCCTGCAGAGATCTGCCTGCTGACTCGTGGCAGACGGACAGCCAGTGTGCGAGCGGACACCTACTGCCGCCTGTATTCTCTCTCTGTGGACAACTTCAACGAGGTGCTGGAGGAGTATCCCATGATGAGGAGGGCGTTCGAGACAGTTGCCATTGACAGATTGGACAGGATAGGTAAGATGATTTGTTCATTAAAAAAAAGAGGATTGATAAATCCCCAGCAGTTGCTTTGATATGATGCCTATACAGAATTTCAAAATAAAATTTTAACTCTATGGTTGAAGTCCCAGAATTTGTATTTCCACTGACCAGCCACAGCATTAAAACCGCTGCTAGCAATGCTTCTGGGTCCTGGCATTTATGTGGATGTTATGGTGATAATACCACTCACCAAAACATTTTTGTAAACCATGCCATACAACCCCCATAGCAATAGCACTCCTTGACAGCTGACAACAGCAGCCGCACCCATTACAACACTGCACCCCACCAAAAACATGATATCCCAGTTTAAATGAGCATCCATGGGATGCACCAAAACAAGCCCAATTCCCAGAAGGCCCCACCCTGCTTCCTACAGGATACCAAAGGATCTGCTGCAAACTTTTGGATGTCAGACACCACAGGACACTCCCAGAAGGAGAGTGGTTCGAGGCTGTTTAGAAGCACATAGGGGACTTCGACTTTCTAAGCAGGCACTTTTAATGTTGTGGCTGATCAGTGTAGTTAGGTTTAGGTCGACCCAGCCTTTTCTCTATGTTTGCTTTCCTTGACAATGATCCCGTTTCTGATGAGGTTTTGGTGAACAGTAGATGGCTCGACTGAAGGGCTGGATTTTTTTTCCTATCTCTTAAAGACATGACTTTCAGATACAAGAAAGTCTGTATTTTAAGAAGCAAAAGAAATTAGGGGGGGGCTTTTGCACAGTACTGTAGCAACACAGGCCCCAGCGTTATTCAAATTTATAGAGAAAGATGCTACAAAACACTGGAATAAAAGATGCAAGACCGAGCAATAAACAAAAGAAATATATATTTATTTTGACATGACTTGTGAAAAGAGATTTAGTCTTGGATAATTACGCCACACGCGTGCTGTCTTCATGAGCTTATGAGTCATTCACAAGATGAAATGAAGCATAAGGAAAACATACTCATTCATTACTGTGATGTCTCTGTCAAAACATTGCGCTGTCTGATAGCTGTGATGTACTCTATGAATGATCCTAACAAGGACTGTGCTTGGTGGAGCGTTGAGGAAATAAATCAAAGGTGAATATGTATCTCATTAGGTTTGCTGAGTTCAGTTGTTTCAGTGTAGTTTAATGCTTTTGGTAGATATTTGCTATTTTGAGAAGAAAAAGCTATTTAATACTTTTACTTTACTTGAAATGTGTCATACTGATTTCTTCAATGATTGCTCAGCGGTGACTGTCTGATTGGGGTGAAAATAAGAAAAACAAAACAAAAAAACAAACAAACAAAAAGTCATCACAAAGATGCGCTCACTGAATGCTGATTGACAGTTTATATTTTCCTTCACATTAAAAACAACTTTCCACCTTCCATCATGCCCCCCAAGGTCAGCTGTGCAGCTAATGTTGCATCCCCCCATCACATGACCCCGCCTCATACGTTGACAAGGACCTGCTTCTGCCACCTGCCAGCTGTTGCCATAGCAGCCAGGTTCCACACATGAGCAGCCTTCAATCAGGCAGCTCATAAACCTGAAGAGAGGATTGTCTGCTTCAAGACCGAACCTCCAATCAGACATTCCCACTGGGCTCCATCCATGCTTGATGCATGCTAGTCACTAAGGATGAACTCTTTTAATTGGCTTTCTTGACAGTCAGAAAACAAAACAAGTGGACGACAGACACAGAGATCTGTAGACAGGCATGTTAAGAATGTGGAATCTAAACAAAAAGAGATGCTTTGTTGGTTAAATATCTTTCATAATTAAATACCAAACTTTAAAAAATGTAGCTTTTAAGCTCTTTTGTCTTTAACATGTATTTATTTTTTTTCTCTGGGGGCAACTATAAGCTTGAATTTCAGATCAGACCAAAATGCTTACATTGTTGACCGAAACCAGGACTGCGGATTCAGCTTTCCATACATTCCAATAAAAAAAAAAAACAGTCTTTGATCTGTGTGGGCCATTAATTACGTGTCTATTGTCAAATAAGTGTCTATATGTGGTTGTTACAAACAAGAGGATGGAGTGTGACCTTGTGTGTTCTCTACAATTCAGTGGCCAGTAAAACAAGCTCTAGCAGCAGCAAATGAAGAGTGGATGGAGGTGTTACTTGGTAATGGTATTGTTGTGGAAACAGTGATGTGTTGTCTGTGGTTTAGCTCTGAAGTCTGCAAATGAGGCAGCTCCAGCTTGGAGTATCAACTTCTTCAAAGGCACAATAACCCCAATCAAGTTCTCCATTTGCACTTCAGAGAATGCAAATGGAGAACACGATCAGGTGGTTGCTGGCCTTTTTCCCGTTTTATTGTCATCCATTTTTATCATCTCTTTGTTATTTATGCACACTTGATTGGCAGCAGCTGGCAGTATTTCTTTGCCAGTTTTTAACCACCTGAGGAGGATGTATAACAAGAAAAATCACCATATCTATGAGAATTTTCATGCTCAGTCAAACTAGAGAAAAGTACGACAGCATCTCTTACGGACCAGGAAAAATTGGTTGTTACCTGGGGAATGCATTGTATTTTTTTCACATTCAGCAACCGGTCGCGCGGAGGTTGAGCATCCAACACCCTCAACCTCTCGGTGACCACGTTTGATCACAATCACTCTCACACAGATTGGCAATGGTTTGCAAATAACTGACACCTAATTTATAAATGCGGACAGGCTGCCAACATGTTGCAGTCAATCTGAGTCAGTCTGCGCCAGTGAGTACAACTCTTGTGGGATGTAAAACCAGTGGGAGGAGGAAGAGGAGGTCAACTGACAGCTGGAATGAAATTACAGTAACATATATTCAGAACTTACCAGGAACTCCCATGATTTTTTCCAAGCCCTCTAATTATTTGTGTGTCTATATAAACGCTAAATTGATTCACACGTTTATGGCTACCCACAAATGGTGATCGCGAGCTTGTCCTCTATTTTTGATTGTTGGTGGCATCAGGAGAATTCAGTGTATGGGAGAATCTGGGCAGACAGGCTTCTGCTGCACAGAATCAAGCAAAATTGCAGAGGTTTAAATATATTCAACCTTTGTAGATCTGTTTTCACCTCTATACACTCCACCTAGTGCAAATTTGCATAATCATCCTGCTCTCCCACCATTATATTGCCAAACTGTAAGTGTTTTCATTCCACACGTGCAACAAATGCATCATGCTGGTAAGGCACAAGTCACCAAATGATCATCATCAGTCTCCCCCTCACGTTCTCCTTCTGGTTAATTGTCTTTGTTTGTGATGTACAGTTGGCCTCGGGCTTTGCGCTTACTGATAAGCTAGCTTTTTAGACTGCCTTCTGCACTGGCAAACCAAGCTGGCTGCAATACTATAGAAGTCATATGGACTACTGAAGTTTCCATATGAACACACAAATATCTCTACATGCCCCATCTCCTGTGAGTCTCTCTTTGTTACTAAGAAACAGATGTTGGATCATCTGGATTTTGCTAAGAAGGCCAACAAGCTGCCAGAATCCTGTCTTTGGTCTCAACCTCCAATCCCTGCAGCAACACATCACAGCATCCTTCTTTTCCTCTCATACTTCATTGCCTCCTGTTTCAATGGTATCTAATGCTCACCTGCAATGAACTTTCTACTTTTCTTGTTGAAAGTTGACATATTGAAGGTTTGTTCAGTTCATCTCACCATTAGTTGCCTTTTCCTCGCATGTGAATGGGTGTCATTATTAAGGCGAGAGCATGCTCTGTTTGTTGACTATTAGCCTGTCTGGACATCACATCAGAGGGAAGATACTCGGCACTCAGCAGGTATCAAACACAATAGTCTCTGACACAGTCATCTTACTTGCTTGACAGTGGTGGGTTTGAACTTGTGTGATCCCATTACGCTCTTCTCTACAGTAGTGCTGTGACCCTGGATGGGCCCCCTGCTGAAATGCACACCTGCTTTCACTTGAATTATTCTGTCTTAGTCCTAAAACAAAAATATCTGTTAAGTGGGATTCTACAACTCACTTGTCAGTGACATACATCATAGCACCTCCTGCAAATCTTCCTTTATAATCCCAACGGGTTTACCATTTTACTCCTAAGTGCTTTTAAGTGTTGCTCATAGGAAGCAGTGCATTTCTCGAAGTCATTTGCAGTCTGAGATCACATAAAACAGGTTAATATTTTAAAGTGATATGAATCATTACAGACAACTGAATTAAGGAATGAACTGGTGCATGCCGGTATGGTTCCTAACTCCCTGATGTATACTGCATGACCTGTACATTCCATGTTGCTGTAGATCAGAGTGCACATATTGTATTTTTTCTTGTCCTGTCTACTTACTGTAGTGCATTTGTTGAAGTGTCTGGAGAGACTGCAGTTGGGGATTCTTAAGTACTGATTTTAGTGTGTGATACATCATGTGGCTGTTTTTTTACTTCACCAACTACACTGAGTATGCTGCTGCTAAGGCAGCAGATCACACATCACTTGCTCAAGTGTGTGTTTTTGGCCACCACACTCACAGCTGAGATGATGATGGAGAAAGGCCTCAAGTCAGCTGTGCAACTGCTTCTGAAATTGGGGCCACTCATCCAGCATTGCATCCAGCTGTGCTTTGAGCTGGCAAGACCGGATCCAGTGCGCTGCTGGCAGCTTAGGTTCTGTTGATTGGCTTGCTAATTTGGATCCGGTTCTATCATCTCCAGGAGGGCATGCGGCTGGTCAGCATCTGGCAGTAAACCCAGGTGTGCCTTCCTCAGTGGTGGTCAAGGCTAGAGTCCCAGTGCCAGATTAAGTGGGGCATAGACTTCTTCCTCAGATGGTTTCACTAATCTCTTGTTTGTAGTTTGCTGAGCTTCCTTTATCCATTACAACTCATGCAACCGTCAAATTTAGTAATAGATGCAACAATTGCTGCTGTTTATCAGTAAGCTGCCGAGTTAATAGTGAGCTGCAATAGCTGTCATGGCTGCAGTTAGAATTGCAGTGAAGTAAATAGTGTTTTCTCCTGTAGGGCTACTACATGCAGAGTTCCAGAGGAAACAAAAATTTTATCAGTGAACATGTTCTTACATCATACGCAGAGAGGTGACAGCAAAAATAATGAGTGCCTACATCTACAACAGGAAATCACTATATTTCTGATACCCTATTCTAAGCAGAGGGTGTTTCTGTGTCTATGTGTCCATCAGTGTTGGATTTCATGTTTGCAGAAAAATACATACATGCAGTATATCTGGCTTGCTGAAGGCTAGATTAAGGCCATGTGTAAAGGATGGAGCTGTTTTTTTTATATTGTTATATTATTATATATATATTATATATTAGCATATTGTTAATAATTAATGTTGCATTTTCATGCCTTAATAAAGACCCCCCCCTCCCCCCCCACTGTTTGCATTTGCTCCAGCAACACTGCTATTTCCTTTTTCCATGTCTTTACAGGCAAGAAGAACTCAATCCTGATGCACAAAGTTCAGCATGATCTCAACTCAGGTGTTTTCAACAATCGTGAGAACGAAATGATCCAGGAGATAGTTAAATATGATCGAGAGATGGTTCAACAGGTGGATGTGCCACGCCCGCGGGCCATGTCCATGACACCTCCTCTGCCTGGTGGGATCTTTACTCCTCTGAGTTCCTCCATCCAGCCCCAAAATTCAGCAGTTGCCACTCTGCAGCAGGCTGTAGCCATGAATTTTTGTCCACCAATGCAAGGAAACTCTGTGGGAGTAGGGAACCTGCAGTCTCCCAGGGTGATGAGGAGATTTCAGGTGATGCAAAATGTACCAAGCCCTGTCTCAGCCTCTCCAATACAGTCTCAACTACTTGTTTCTGGTGCCTTTGCTCCGGTCCTGTCCAGCCCTGTTCAGAGCCCACTTGCAACTGGCGGGCGATCATTCCAGTATGGATCCAGTGCCATGGCTGGTCCCACCTCAGGCTCGCAGCTTTCTCTAGTCCAGCAGCACATAGCCAGCCCTATACACAGGCCCAGCACACATAAGAGCACCCATTCCTTGCAAATGGGAAGTCTGAGCCAAGATGCCAGGGCACTGTCAGCTTCTCAGCCCTCACTGCCTCACGAGGTGGCACAACCAAGTGTCCCTAGTCCACCCCAGTCTACACGAGTCTCTTCCACTTCCATTGAGCCCCCTCAGACCCCATTGGGTCACACAGGCATCCGGAGCGCTATACCACATAGGGTGGTTCTCCCACACCAAATGTCTGTTGGGGCCTTCCCCGTAGCATCCCTTCCTGGTTCTATTCATGGTTTTGCATCTGGTGCAGGGGTAGCAGTAGGAGGAGTGGGAACTGGTCTGGGAGAATCAGGACTACCCAAGAAGGACTCTATTGTGAGCCTTCCCGAGACAGACCACATCAAAGTCAGATCCAGGCTGTCCTCAAACTTGTGAACATAATTAAACATTTCTAGGACAGTGACTCAACAACGGTCTTGACTGCAGGAACATGGAGGGATTTCTGTTCCCCCTCCAACAATTCTTCTTCTCTTTACTCCAGTTTGACTATCCGATTGTATGAATGTCAAATGAGATGCAGCAGGGAGAAACTGAGAACTGATCATTCTAACATAAAGTCTGTATGGTGACTTTTAACACTGCAGCACTGAGATGTTTCTACTAACAGAAGTA
Organism: Archocentrus centrarchus; assembly: GCF_007364275.1. NCBI lineage: Eukaryota > Metazoa > Chordata > Actinopteri > Cichliformes > Cichlidae > Archocentrus > Archocentrus centrarchus. The sequence continues at coordinate 25,146,098 of NC_044349.1, read as the reverse complement.
CTAGTTGCAGATTGGTAATGGTACAGTAGCGTTTTTATTTCACAACATAATCAACAACATATGGGCGATTTGCTTCACTGTCCTCTTCATTGCCTCATTTTATGCAAACTTAGAATCGGATGGGAATTAAAGAAGTCTTTAAAGATGGGAAGTGTTTTAGGTATCAGAAGTTGGCACTTTAATGGGATTTTACTGCTATATTTGAGCAAACTTTGTCAGTTTCAAATTTTGAAAAAGAAAATTGGATAATATTAAGATAGATGATGTTTAAAAATATGAGGCAAAAGGAGTTGACTTTGACTGAAAGTGGATTTATAAACCAGAGTAATAAGATATGATAGTCCATAACTCAAATAAATATGTAAGTCCAAGACATGTCACATCACAGACAGTTAATATCCTTAATGCTGAAATTGCAGTTGTATTGTTTCTTTAAGCCAGGGCACTTATTTCAAAAGTGCACATAAGCCCGTTTGTTTTATTTAAAGCCGCATTCATCATTGTATTTTAAATTAACAGTGAATCTGATGATCTCAGTCTGCATCTCTGGAGTTTTTGACCCTCTTTTAGCCATTTTTTTAACACCTGCAAGTTTGTGGTACTGTTTACCCTTTTTCCAGCAAATAATTAATATTGAAATATGCTAGACCTGCAGAGTAGCAACTACAGAGAGACAAATTCAGCCCTGTCTCAGCCTGAATTTTAAACTATCATAAAAAAATAGTTTTTATGATCTTACTGAGACCAAACGAGAGTTAACTAGGGGCCCAGAAAAGTACTGTGATGCAATAATAATGTTGCTCATGTGAGCAACTTTCTAAGGTAAGTGATATCAGACTCTGGCCCTCAAGTGACCACAAACTGACTGATGCAGCTTTAGGTCCGTTTAAGTCCATCATATAAGTAGATCACAAGGAGATCATTTATATATATATATATATATATATATATATATATATATATATATATATATATATATATATATATTTTTTTTTTTTTTTTTGGACGAACACACACGTACTGAAGTACAGGTTTATGGACTGTAGTCATGTGAGTGGTAATATCCCACAATTGTGGAAATATTCTATTCTTTTAAATTGTAATTCACTGCCAGCCAATTAAAATGATTTTTGTAGTTAAAATGTAAATTCTCTCATCAAAATGTAAATTCATTCTTTTCCCAACCCCTAATCCCACTTTCCTTTAGCTGCAGTTTGGGCAATGTGTCACTATGCCAAAGCCAATTCACACCGATAATGATACTCCTGCGAAGCTCAGTGCTACTGTTAACTCTACAGTTTTGGTCCACAGCCAAGGACGGTGCTGTTACTTTGCAGGATGTATATTGCAGTGTGCCTCTGTTATTAAGGCTTCAATAAGAGGACACGGAATTCCGGCAATTTGAGTCCAAAAGCATTAGGAAGGGAACCTTTTCTCCTGGACCTGATATTCTATTCACCTCATCTCACTAATGCCTGAACCATTACTGGGTAATGAGTGTGGAAATTGGAATCCCCCGGGTCTGTTTGGGACTGTTATTATTCTCCTTCAATTGGATTTCATTATACAGTGCCAATAATGAGTTCGTCTCCTATGATCATTTTTGCATTTTCATTTTGTTTAGTTCCAGTTCGGGCATTGTTATCCACCTTGAGAGTTCCGAATGGGACAAAGTTCAAGGTTTATAAGTATTTTTGTATAGTGTTTTTGAGGTTGTGTTTTTGTTTTATCCCCAAATTATGCCCCATGGAACCTATTAGGTACTCCAAAATAATTAATAGAGGCTTGTTATGAGAATGGTATTTTTCTGAACTTCAGATTGTGTCCTGGAGGCGCTCTGTTAGGACAGGAAATGCATTTTGTGACTAAATTAGTTTATAGATATTTTTACTTCAGTGGAAAGCACATAGTAGAGGATGATAGTGTAACAGAGAAAGAGAGTAAACCAGACTGAGTGCAAAAAAAGGTTGGCATCAGTACCTTAACTCATATCACAAGATATTACAGATCAGGCTTAATGATTATAACTAAACCCCATGTTTGAATTACGCATGAAAACTGAAACCAAAGTTCCAAAGATTGCAGTTTTTTTTTTGTGTGTGTGTGTGCAAACCTCACAGTGATTTAGCATAAAAATCAGACAACACTAAACTCATCCAGTCTTATTGTCTGAAAGTGATGTTTATCACATGAAGCAATAACTGTTTGAAACGGAGTGAATGCTCCACTGTATGCAGATGATGTTCTGTCCTCGAGGTGTTAACGAAGATGCAATATTTAGGAGTGAGATCCCAAACTTTAAAGAGAATTTGTTTAACATCTGTCTTTGGAAGCAGATAGATTTAAACCATGCTGACTGTTCACTAAAAATAACTTGACAGACATGGTATTTCTATGTGTAAACATAGTGTGCATCATGTAAACCAGACTATTTATTTATATAACCTAGTTTACTGTAAATGTAGATCTGATATATATATATATATATAAAAAAGTTTGAAAAAAAGAATCTCTTTGTAATCTCTAACAGAATGCATATTATCATCTGGTATGAGCTGATATTACTTGAACATAATAATTAAAGGGGAGAAAAAAAAAAGTTTTTCTACAGTCACTCACAGTTACCACCCAGAGTTTGTATATATATTCTTGTGCCAGTTGCTGTGAGGTCTGCATGGTTTCTTCTACTGTGTGTGTTTTATTTGTTAGGTTATTTTTGTAATCTCCCACCCCCGATCAATTTGCAAAATCTGGTTCTTTTACCACTTCAGTTTAGCATTATTTTTACCCTTCATCGCCACCGCTGAAACATCAGCAGCGTGTTGCCCGCAATTCTGTAAACGCACTCTTTTTTTTTTTTTTTTTTTTTTAACTTCTTCTGCAACTTTACAAACATGTTTAGTGTTATGTAAATGCTACAGCAACTCAGCTGTTCAATTTTTTTCAGTACATGCTCAAGGCTTTTGTAAGACATCTGTGCTACACGCACACACTCGCACGCACAGCAGCGGAAACAGCAACAGTAGCATCTGTATTTGCGTATTTGTGTGCTTTCTTCATAGAGCCTCATTTTTCTCATCTTCAGTGCTTCTCCAAAGTTAGACTACAGTATCTACCATTCCAGTTTTTATTCTAACATATCTGAATTCATCGATGGGAGTAAAGCATGGTGAATCAGAGTGTTTAAAATGTTTACCTACAAGGGCTGTTCATTTGAACTGAGCGGGGATGTGATTCTGTGTCGTCGACATTATCACAAATGTACAATTATACTAATGAGTTTGGATTATTTCACTCTTTACTGACCAATAGCAACTAGAAAAAAAAAATATATATGATGCAATTTTTATACCGGCTGTTTCTGTATTTTATGGGATGTGGTGCGATATGATTCAGTATGTATTTATTTATTATTTGTTTCCATGTTCTCAGATCCCTGACTTGTCAGTGAAACAACCTTCAATATTACAGCGACTCAGTACAAAGCCAATACCAACAGCCTATCGATACCTTAAATCTACAGACAAATGTAGACAACTTCTTTGCCGGGAACTCCCTTGAAGCAAACCGACAATCTCAAGCCGTCACTTTAAGAAAAATCAACAGTGCAGTACAGACGTTTCTGAGTCAGGGACCTGATTTTCTGTCATTGAGCCACTCTGCAGTTGTCATATCCCATAACATGTACTGTGCATACCTAGTGCCTAGCAAATATCGTAGTTTACACATACGTGTACTATATTCTTTGTGTGTGGCTGTAAAAATGCAAGCTCCTCACAATGCAAACGTCACTGTCACATATATCCCACTACAGAGTTAAACCAATAAATTGTATTTGAATACAGTATGATTCCGCTGCCTCATGTTTAGGTGATTTATTTTTGGTTAGCATGTTGGAAAAGCACAAACGTGATGAGTCAGTAATTGTGCATAATAATAGAATCAGAACTTCTTAATACAGTAAAGATGAATGCCTCTGCTCTCTGTTTGTCATTAAGCAATTTTTCATTTGACCGAGCTGTTATTGATTGTTTACATCAAAGATACCGCAATATTTCATGTGTGAGTTAAAAAGCTTTTGTTCAAATGCAGCTCATATTTAAGAAATACAACTGGTTACGACTTCTGTACAGAAATGTGATGTTTGTTAGTCCATTTAATGCCACTCAACCCAGGACCTTCCTTCTGGGTATTAGGAACTATCAATAATTTACATGAACCTTGGGGTTATTGATTCCTACTGCACTTCCGTCTGCCTTCCTGGCTACATGTTGGTCTGAAAAATTGATGACGAATCCAGGTTGTATGTGGAAGTAGGCATGGGCTTAATAACCACAGAGACATCTTACATATATAAGAATGTCATGTACAGAGATCTTAACATTTGGTATTTTTTTTTTTTTTAGCAAGAAATCTGTCCAGGAGATCCTGTAAAAGTGATTTTATGTTGAAAATATGGTCATCATTTGCAGTTCAAATAAAGGTTATGATCTGAAAATATCATCTACATAAAGTGGTGTTTTAACAGATTTAATATCTGTTTTATAAGCTCATATAGTGGCATTCTGAGCTACATGTTGACCAGTGACCGGCAGAGTCACATTTACTGGCCCAAATATTTACTGTTGCACTATTACACATTTCTGTTTTAGTAAATAACCCATTCCTGATAATTATGCAAGATATTATTTAGTATGAAGTATTTATTCTACATAATACTGACTGTACTTCAACTTACTCCAGCACTTACTTCCTGTACTATGCCCCCTTTCGGTAGTTAATCATTGAGTGTTCGTTTCAGTAACATCCATTTTTTTCCTCTAATGTTTTTTCCATCTACAGTGACCATTTTCCCCTGAAACATTTCTATACATTTGTTTGTGATAAATATCATAGGACAGTATTTAATGTAAATGCTCTCACAGCTCGTCTTGTAGAACCAGGGGACCTCCTAAGACGAACTTGAGCAGTTGCTAAGGAAAACTTACCCAGCTGCTTTGCTTGACCTTTTCCTACCATGGCTCTGATCTGGATAAACATCTGGAATAGGAATGGATGAAACTCTTAATGCAATTTAATCATGATAATTAACCAAAGACAACAATAATGTCAAAATTAAAGTTCAGGTCCCAGGTGTACACATTCTTGTTTCCACGAGGTAAAGGTTGCAAAGGATCTGGGAAAGTGTGATGTAAATAGTCTGGATTCATTAGCAAACATGGCCAAGATATTAACACAAACTGATATCCCCACCACCACAAAAAAAAAAAAAGGAAGCATCATGGATTCCACTTTACTCACACCAAGCTGGGATGACCTACTTGCCATTGCTCACCCTTGGATTAGGGGCCCATATGTTGCCACTAATGCAGCGCCTCCTGGTCTGCTGGCAGGTTAGTCTGAGCTGAGCTACTTTTAAAATGTTGCCACAGGTTGAATTTTTTTGTCTGGTTTGTGTGAAGATTATGTCAACTACAGCTTTAAAACGGTTTCTGACAACCCATTTGGTGACTTTATGGTGGCTGCGTCTATCTACTCTACAAGGTCTATATAAATGAATACAGCACATATGTAGCCACCCAAAATATTTATAGTTAGCAATTACTTTTATACTGGATGCTTTAATTTCATTTCAAAATAATTGTTTTTTCTTATTGTACCATTGTGGAGCCCATTTGAGTACAATAAAACTGAGAAACTGAAGAATAACAAAATATCCACTTGTTTAAAGTAAATAAATAAATACAATAAAATTGGGTCTTGCTTTCACATTGTTTCTTGCTAAAATAATATTCTAAAATACTAAAAATGTGTTCAATGAGTAACCTAAAACATTCTGAAATTTTTCAAAAGCAAAACTTGAAAAAAAAACAAAAACAAAACAAGTTTCCACTTCTAGACGTCCTTGCTAGGACATTTTTGGAGTGCCATTTTAAGAGCCACAGTTTTCCCTGCACTGTTGAGACAGATGGTCTCCAAAGGGGGAAATTTAATAGGCTTCACACTTATTGTGCGAGTTTGCCACTTAAAGGTTGACATGCAGATGATTAAAGAAGCCTCAAAGGGTATACTACTTTTCATCTGTAATTTACAGGAAAATTGATGTTTGTTAATTATGCGTCACTACCAATCAGTCAGAATAAAGGTCAGCCCAACTCACACTAACGTACCTGACACACACCTGCCAATACTGTACCACCCGTCTGCCAAACAGCAGTGCACCCACACCCCCACCACTGCACTGCCTTCTGCTTCCTCTCCCCTGCTGTCATAGAGCTACGACCCCGTTCGCTCCCACAAGGGCTGTCTGTACAGTGTGCTTCCCCGCCAGTGCTGCTGAGTGCTGGGAGATAGATGAGGAGAGCCCAGGAGCCTGGCAAGGAAATCAAAGTCCTCTCGGTGAGAGTGAGTGGTGCGGATATCGAAGAGTGGCTTCAAGTTCTGGCATGCCTTCCAGATAGCGACCAGCACTTCTATAGTGTCTACTCTCTGATGATGCTGCAGCTAGAGTAAAGAGCATTGCAACAGCCCCATACTAATGTCTGATGTGATGCCCTTTCGTGTTCTGGTGCTTCTACATTCAGTGACATGTGGTACATTCACATAGTACCATATCAGCAAACTTGTCTATGTATATTAATTCTATTTCTGGCCATGGTGGGTTGGACACTATCCCAGGATGCTTAGTGTGAGACAGGGGAACACTGTGCACAGGCCCTCACTTTATCACATTAATACAGACAGTCACTTTTACACTTATCACCAATTTAGAGTCCCCACTTAACTCACATCTACTGTAGCTGGACTGCCAACAGAAAACAGACCACAGTAACTCCACATATTCACAAATACCATCCCATTTCCCGTGTTAAATATAAATAAAAAAAAAGAGACCTGTTGGCCTATGGAGCTCTGCTGTCAAATGCATCACTTGTACAATATGTTATATATTGTAACAGAAGTAATTTGGCAAGATGACTCGGTATCAAACCATTTTAGCAGCTGGACTCTTTTATAATGGAGCCACGCTGTTGGCATTGTCTTGCTTTAAAAAAACAAACAAGACCTTACTGAAAAAAGTAGCATCATATGGATGGCACCATATGATTGCCAGCAGAAAGCCTCTATCCTCCAAAAAAGAATATGGTATCTCCATCACAACAAACCACAGGACCTGTGGCACACAGTGGAGATGTTTGAATATTTGGCCATAAATGCACAGTGCCACATTTGGTGAAAACCAAACACGGCATATCAGCACAAACACCTGATATCAACTGTCAAACACGGTAATGGAGAGGTGATGATTTGGGCTTGTTTTGCAGCCACAGGACCTCAGCACAATGCAGTCATTTAGCCGGCCACGAACTTTTCTGTATACCAAAATATTCTAGAGTCGAATGTTTGTCCAACAGCTGAAGCTTGGCTGAAACTGAGTCGTACATGAGGACAACGATCCCCAAGCCCGGCAGCAAATCTACAACAGAATGACTGAAAGAGAAAAGAATCAAGATGTTGCAATAGTCCTGTCAAAGTTCAGACCTCAACTAGACAGAAATGCTGCTGTGGGATCTCAGGAGAGCTGACCAAAAAATGCCCACAAACCTCAATGAACTGAAACCCCACTGTAAAGTAGAGTGGATCAAAATTCCTCCACAACAAAGCGACAGATTGATGAAGTCATACCTCTTTAGCCCAGAGGACAGTATGCCCATGATTTTCAAAGAAGAAAGTAAAAAGTTGATTTAATAACTGAGACGTACGGCTCGCTTTTAACTTTCAGGAAAATTACTTTTTTTTATACATATTTTAGAAAAATATTTTAGAAGGTTGAGAAGGACTCACAACTAAACAGCAGCACTTATTACAATTGTGATAAATTCCAAGATGTTTTGAATTATAGCCCATAAAACATTTACGTTATTTAAACCCTTACTGACAGCATTCAGCGTGCGGCTGGAGTATTATGATAAACTAATCTTATATTAGATGCACACTCTGAGACTTAATATCAATCAAAATCAGTCAAAAAGCAGATTTATGGTAGCAGAGATTTGTTTAATGCAAAGTGACTATAAAATGAGGTCCAATTAGAATCTTGGTTCATACACATTAAAAAAAAGCATCTTTAAATTCTCTAGAGATGCCTTCATGTGCAGAGTTTGTCAACCTCTGCTTGAAATATATATATATCTCATCCAAAAACATCCTCAGAATGACATGTTAATCTCTGGAGATGGCCTGTAATGGAAGCTACCTAACTACTTCTTGCTGCAAGCCTTGTTCCATTAGTGCAGGTTTGACCAGTGGAGCTCTGAGGATCTTACGGGAAACATCCAGGGAATCACCCCAGAGACGATGTGACAGGCCCATCAAGCTGTACATCAGCTGTAATATCATCTTCAGTATCCCATGTGCTGCCTCAGCCAAAGTCATCCACAGTTTGCCCAACAGCACACCTCCTCACAACAAAAACAGACATCTGCTCCTTGACCTCCCCCTCTGCAATAACCTGTTAACATGTTCCACCATTTCAGGGTTATAATTTTAAAAAGTATTCCATACTCAGACATCCTGCTCAGGCATCTGGTGTGAGACACTCATTCATGCATCCATCCATGACCACTCTTTGGTGTTGAACTCAGATCAAGTAACACTTTTTTTTTTTTTTTCCAGGCAGCCGTGTTGTGAAACACAATATGTATTAAGTGCGTGTGATCCTAAGAGCACTTAACGGGAGAGAGCTCTGTCCTTGAAAACCAGTTAGAAGACTGAAGGAAAAGGAGAGGCGGCTCTGGGATGACGCCTGCTGAAAGGAGACCATTGCTTGGTTCAGTGTGTGGCGGGTTAAGATTAAAGTCAAACTATTAGATCTGTTTATTCATCAATTTAAAAAAAAAAAACAAAAAACAAAATTTAAAGAGTTAAAAATTTCAGTACTGTATAAAAGTTTTGAGCCATTCCTAATTTCTTTATATTTTGTTAGGAAAATGGGAAATTAGTGCAGTGACTTTGGTGCTTTTTTATGCTTGAATGATTTGTAGGTCAGTGTTAAGGCTTAACAAAAACATTCATCTGAAAATGGTCAGGTACAAGGACTGGGTGAGTGTAAAAGCAGCCAGTGTTGAAAGACCTGCAGAAAGTCTGGAGAACTATTGCTTAAGACCCCTTTATTAAAGAATGACGAGAAAGCATAGCTGCTTGGAGGAGAACTATAAAGCAATGCAGGATGGCTCAAGTCTTTTGCACAGTACTGTAGATTTCACTTTTCTTCTTAAGGTGTGGTGATTATAATTTTTTTTTATTCAACCTAGTTTCACTGCTTATTTTATACATCCTACCTGCAGTGACTCTGCAGCCCACAGTTTGAGAACCACTGGGCTGTTGGATATATTCTAATATTTTCTTACAGTATCTGACAGCACCTGCCAACATTAATGGTCATCCCAAAAAACCCAATAAAAGTGAAAACTGTCAAATCAAGATATGATTTTTATATTAAAATAAATAATTTTTGTACCCTGATAAATTAACTGATCAAAGTCGTGTCTCGTGCACATAATAAAACATGAAAACAATCTCTTTGTGTATGCGGTCATACAAATCGCATGCAAAAAAACCTGCAGTCCAAGTGGCACCCACTATTTATGCCCCCTCAGAGATCATTTCCATTTCATTACATTGTAACTCAGCCAGCTTTGTTTGGCTGAGCCTACATTTGCCTTTGAACATCGACGGCACCTTTTGTCTGAAACTGCTGTAACGTTTCCAGCAATGATCAGATAGCACTTCTGCTATTTTTACTTCGAGATGTGGCTCTGGCCCAGAAAAATAAGATCTGAGTTGATTAGTGAAGCCTGCAAACCCTTTGTGGTACATCTAAAAGGAGGCCTTCATCTCACGATCTACACAATAGGATTGAAATATGCAGATATGATTAAATAACAGGCTATCTGATTCATCCTGTTTAAGCACACTAAGAATACCAACCATTTCTCTGACTTCAAATGAGTAATGAGACATTTTAAGAAACACATTTATTTTAGGGCAACTGTCCTTAGTTACTCCAAGAAGGTCAGAATATTGTGGGTTCATCTCAGAGACCCTGACTCGCCCGTCCAGCTCGTGTTCTCTGTGTCCTTTATAACCCTTTTTTCAGTAAAGCACGTCTTTGAAACGTCTCTTCTTTAAATGACCTCAGAAAGAATGAAATGTTTCGGCAATCCATCAGACAGCATCCTGACATTCACTCAGAGACGGTTGATGATAAAGTGGAATAGTTGCAGAGGCAGATCAGTGCTCAGTGGAGATCTTCACATCATGAACACAACACACGCACACACACACACACACACGCACGCACACACACCACCAATCATCTAGAATAACAGTTTGTAGGTAGAAAGTTTTTGCTCAGTCTGCCTGAGGAGCAAAAGTATCTGAATGATGGACAGACTGGCACAGTTCACATGAGCCCCACCACCACACACACACACACACACACACACACACACACACACACACACACACACACACACACACACACACACACACACACACACACACACACACACACAGACAGAAATCTGAATACGCTCAAAAAGTCTGCTAAAAGAGGTACTTTTCAATGACTGAAGTCTTAGCATTGCTATCCAGCGTTGTTTCCCTCATTTTTCACATGATTGAGTATCCCACCATTTTTTTCCATCAGTCTACTAGTCAGTTAATCAGGTGAGTTCACTGTGATTTTTTCCAGCAGCTCCAGCCAGGCTGAGGACCAGGAGGCAGGCAGGGTGCAGCTGGATCAATGTCCTCATGTCTGTGGCAGACAAAGCCGGTAGGGACCCCGGAGCCTGCAGCCTCCCTGCTGCACTCTGTCAATTCCACTCATCTCTTCCTACTTGCTCGGCCTCACGAACCTCTCAGCTGAAGAAATAAGTGGATTCTTTCACCCGCTGGAGATCAAAATCACCTGGAGAGGCAGGATGCAATGTGTCAGAGCAGATCTAGTCACTGGACAGTAGTTATACAAATTATATGACCTACATAAAAACACAAACAAAACCAAAAAGTACCACATAGCATAGCTACCATTTGGCAAACAAACAAACAAACAAACAAAAAAAACAAAAAACAGTGTAACACTGACTAAACACTTTAAATTAAAAGACTGGATAAAAATGAATGGGAGACAGAACATTCAGCTTTCTGGTCACTCTGGAAGCAGCTCCCAGTTTGGATTCAGGAGACAGACACTCGCTCTACTTTTAAGATTAACTTAAAACCTTCCTTTTTGATAAAACTTATACAGTTAAGCCTAAATCAGGTGACCTTGAACCCTCCCTTAGGCTGCTGGGGGCCTCCCATAATGCACTGGTGTTTCTTCTTCATTCACCTCTTTTCATTCTGTGTTTATACACCACTGTGTAATTAATCATCGTTGATCTCTGGCTCTATTTCACAGCAAGTCTTTTGTCCCGTCTCCCTCCCCTCACCCCAACTGGTCACGGCAGATAACTGCCCCCCCCCAAAGCCTGGTTGTAGTTCTTCCTATTATAAGGGAGTTTTTCCTTCCCACTGTTGCCAGTGTTGTTGTGATTTGGTGCTATATAAATAAAACTGAACTGAATTTCTTACATTATTAAATAATACAACAACATATAAATATGCAGACACCAGCAACATCTCCTCTAATCTAATTATTTTCATAGAGCTGGTTTCCACCAGTATGGGATATCACATCTCCTGTTCAAGATCATCTTCTTGTAAAAGTCTGTTTTTAGTGCAGGTGCTATTTTTAGATCACTCCGTTCAAGTCTCATTATGTCCCTCTGTACCTGCGCCTTTGAACTGCCTGCTGGATCTCCTCCAGTGAATTAAAACTTCTCTTCACCTTGATTTTCATTTTCAGGAAGTGCCTAAAGACAGGGAGGCATATCTGGCCAGCAGTCCAGGTAATGAGTGAACATTATGTTACTGTCTGCACAAGTTTGAGGTTCATGGTGAAAATGCTGAGTGCGCACTGCAAGCAATCTCTTCCAGTGAGTAACCCAAAAATCAGCAGCTGCTGAAAGTCACATGGACATGCCTGAGGAGATGTTCCTGAAAAGCCAAAGTTAAATCATACAAAGGTTTTAGATTTTTATGGGTCTGTTTTTCACCACATTAAAAAAAAAAAGTATGATTAATCCCAGATTACAAGAAAATTGTATCCCAATTAGAAAAAACTTATTCAAAGACCAAGCTACAACATTTATGCCACAAACCAAAGGCAGAAATTTATTCTTTTAAGTAGAACTATAATTTTCAAATTAGAGATAGTTACTGAGCACAAGCAAATCTTTCATTACAACTTGAATGCTAATTTTAGCTCTGAATGAGGTCCTGTCCTGCACTCTGTGCTTAGCCTTGTGTGCTCTCTGCCTCTCTGACAGCAAGGTACATCAGCAGAAGCTGCAGTATGAATTATTGAGGAAAGGACACAAAACATGAAAGGGCTTATTATAGCTAGAACATGGTGACATCAAGTTAATATACTAACTAACCAACATATATATGTTGGTACTTGCCAAAATAAAGCATTTTAGGTTATCATAAAGATTTCTTTAAAGGTAATAAAATTTAGCATAAACACACAGAGACTCATGACAGTGATGGCTTGTTATGTAAGAACAAGCCAAAAAGAAAAAGAGGGACAGACTGCAGACAGGTGCAACTAAGTATACCAGTTTTTATTCATTCATTCATGATTCGTGTTTGGATATCTGCTACTCTCTTAGCAGACATGCAAACTTCAGTTTTTTTCTTAAATGACTGTTTTTGTGGGACTGAGAAGGTTGACTATGATGACAAAAGGTCTGCCACAATGTACCACAGATACTGCATCAACGTATGAAAACATTAATTTTAGTATTCCCAAAATGCAACTTTTGTAGTAAAAGAGTACAAAGTAAGTCCAACACACACACACACAGAATAGCTGACAGCCTTCACTGTTCTAACAGACAGTTAATCTCTTATCCCCAAAGTCAGACTCCAGCTGTTAAAACATTCACAGGTTATCGAGTGCTCTCTCCAGCCGTTTTTAAGCCCCTAAAGCTATAGATCTAGATGCACCTGATCAACTGATGCTCCGCATTGCAAACACTGAAGCCAAATAATAATAAATTTGGGATCCTTTATAGCAGCGATTGTAACTCACATTGAGTGGCTCTGCTATTGACATGAGAACATCCAGGAACACATACGCGTGCACAAACACCCCTGATGTGCACACCTGACCAGTCTCAGCCGCATAAGCTGATTATGCAGAGGAGGGACACAATTAACAGCAATCAATTGGTACAACCCAGCTGTCAGTGCCAAGCAGATCGTAAGTGTACAGATGGAGCAAGAGGTTACATAACAGCAAAGCCTGCATCCACCTGACAGAGAGTGCGCGACACTGTCTCTGTGCACTACCTCCACTTAGGAGGACAATGGACAGAAACACAAATGACATCAAAGGTAAAGGGAGGAACCTGGACCTGCTGGTAGCCATGCAGACAGACATGGTTACAACACACAACAACATAGGTTATTTTTACTGTTATTTTTTTTTTTTATTTATTGTTTAAAATGTAGAATACTCTCATCTGGGAGCACATAAGGCTAGATGGCCAACTACTGACATATGGTATCTCTATGAACAACATACAACAACAATTAGAAACTATAAAACAAGATGGAAAACACAAAGTTGTGGATGAAGCCAGTTTATACAGTCCATCACTACACCCTTCTGCTAACCTCAAACAGAGCTTCAAGGCATACTTGTACAAGTTCTTGTCTAACCAATTTGGAAACAAGCCCCATCACCCTGTACCCTGTCCTTGTAAACACTCCATCAAGCCCAGGTGTTTGGGAGCTACACACCCTCATTCCAACTGACCTGTCTGAGGCACTTTGGCCAGCAGCAGCAGCAGCCTTCTATATTCCTGGTACTTTTTGCTCTTGGCTTCAGTCCTGTTACAAAGAGAAAGGTAATAAAGTTAACTCCAAGAAAAATGTGCTTTTGTCTCTATAGAAGAATAAAGTCAAAGGAAAATGCACTTTCAGAGTCGACTCTTGGAGTTTCAGCCCTCTTTCAAATGAAATTCCCTGTAGGTAGCTCACACTTGGATGTCACATTAAAAATGCTAATCTATTCTTTTTACCTTATTAACAAAGACAAAAATTCACTGACTATTCAAATATATTTTTGTTTTAAAAGTGTAACTACTGGGTAGTTACACTTTTAAACTGCCTGTGCAGTTTTGTCATTCTGCAGATCAGTGTAAGAGCAACTTTGTACTCTCAGATTACACGTAAAAACTGCACAGGAACATACATTTGTGCAGGGGAGAGCGAGTGGGGTATTTTTTTTTTTTTGGATAGTAAAAAAATTTGTTCTATATTTTGATGGATAAAGCAACCCAATATGTCTTTGTAGTTTCACATTTCCTCTTCTCTGACACATCCTGGAATGAAAAATGTGGTTGTGAAACTGGGCAGTAATAATGGCAGTAATATAAGAGAGACAGAAAAGGTGTGAGCTGCTGTGAAAGTGGAGCCTTTGGAAAAGGTGTCCAATTATTCGAAAGAGAGAAAAACACAGTCAGATGATGAGCGTAACCCACCCTGAGGGAGGGCAGTAAGACAAACATGGGGAGAGAGAATTATTTTGTATCTAATGTCAGACAACTATAAAAAAAATCTCAGGACTTTACAAGGATATAACCTCTTACGTTTGTGTTTCTGTTTTATAACATGCATATGCAGTAGTTGAATGTGTTTAGTCTGTGGTAGCTTTTGCCTAAATCATAAAGATATCGTTAAAGGTAATAAAATGTAGCTTAAACACACAGAGGCTCATGACAGTGATGGCTTGTTATGTAAGAACAATCCAAAAAGAAAGAGGGACAGACTGCAGACAGGTGCAACTAAGAATGAAAACATCAACTAGTAGCTATTACATAATATTTCACTGAAATGTTGATATTGTATGACAAAAACTTTGCTGCATGAGCAACCACAGTAGTGCTCCTGGGATCTGTGTGTACAAGCCCAGTCAAAAGTGCTCCTCCATGTGGGTGTAAACTCACGGGACTCTAGTGCAGTATTTCTGTAGCAGGAAGTTGGACAGCTCTTGAAGGATTGGCTGGCCGTGCAGAGCGACAAATTGTTCCCGACAAACCTGGCACGAGGAGGATGAGGCAGAGAGAAGTGTACTTTGAGTTAGCTGACCAATAAGCTCCTCGGGCTTATTGACCAGGTGAACAATGAATGGAGCAGAGAAGGAAATATAAAGGGACAAACCATTTTCCCAGCAATATGTCAAATGAGGGGTGGCTCAAGACTTTTGCACAACACTACAAATATACAGTATATTAGACAGACATTTCTTCCTCACCTCTTCTTGCTAAAAACCCCACACCACCTTTTTAAAGTTCCCATCACCTTTTTAAAGCACCCACGTATCAGAAGAGCTATAATTGAAGCTTCCTTCCTCTATGAATCACCTTTATGAATTATGTTGTTAAAAGTTAGGTTCCCCAAACTTTTAATTATTCTTATTTGCGGGTGCACCACAGTGTATCAGAGGTGTACCCCCACCCCTCACCCAGTACTGATAGGATCCATGCCCTTGTAATAAGATGTGCAGTACAGAAAAATTGGCAGACGAAGAGAGAATCAGCTATTATTAAAACAAGGATCTTCTTCATGTGCTTAGGTGTTGACCAAGATATTTAATACCCCCTCGTCTACCACTGTGTTCAATTACCTGTGTAATGAGGAAGGCGTACACTCTCACACTGAGACGGAGAATATGCGAGAGAATAAATGTAGTGAGAGAGAACTGCTTCATTGGTTCTAACTCTGAGATTGGGTAAAGACATAAAACTGTGACTGCTCTGAAGCTACATCTACAGAAAATTGGGGCCTTATGGTAATTTGATCCATTTTATTCTATGCTGTGTCTCAGTCTGGGCCTGACAAGCGTGTTTCAGCCAGCAGGGCCAGGCAGTCATTTATTCAGCACATCAGGCTCTGTCTGCTGGTGCTACCTGCAGCCTGTACATGTACAAAGCAGTGACAATATTACGTTTGTTTTACTGGCATCACTAACCTTCTCTCTCAGAACAGAAGCACTAGTCATAGATGCAACACAATATTTTTATCACCTGCATCGGCTGCGGAAGTGCAAAAAGAAGCTCGGCTTTCAGAAACACAAACTCACTGCTTAGTTACAGCTAAAAAATAAACGTCAATAACAAGTTAGAAGAAAGCAAGAAGTATTCAATTTTGTGTCACCAAACGCTGAAAATACACAATCAAAACAAACTGGAAACAGCTGTGAGCAGAACTGAGATGAAGGAGAATTGGTGAAGTAACCTGCACACGTGGGAGCAAAGAACAGAGTACTTTAATGTGTTACCTTGTTCATGGTGTCCACAGTGAGAGCGTGGGTCCAGAAACAGTCGTGAACTGAGACAAAAGTCAGACCAGCACTGAGTGGGGATGAGAAGAGAGGAAATGAAGGCATTACGAGAGGCCATGTGCAACAATTACATCAGAGAAAAAGAAGGAAAAAGAAAGAGTAGGCAATAAGAGGTAGGTGCACAAGACTGTGTTACAAAGAAATAGACAAACCCAACAAGTCAACAGCAATTATTCAATCAAAGCCAGTGTTAGTGTAATGAAGAGTGGACAAATTAACAAAAATGCCTATTTGAGGTGATGAATGGCTTTAATATGAAACTACACTTTTTCAAAGCCAATTTGGGATCATGCAAATACACAATAGTGTCAATATCTTAAACATATTTTGACTGCCTCTATAAAAGCCAACAGAAGGTCCAAAGAATCTCTTATTTCAGGTTTTTGAGATACTTAAGTTGTATATGACACGGTACCTATAGCAGTGGAGAGCTGTCAGCATCATGTGTGTGGAGTCCAGAGAGTGGATGAAGTTTGGTGGAAAAGCATTCTTCTGTTTAACTGTGTCTGGCCTCCTGAGAAAGGACACAGAACAAAGCACAGACATATAATATCTTATACATTATTTTCTCTAATGGCCCCTGTACTCACAAGTCTGAAACATGACCTAGTACTTGGTGGAAAAACCCTTGTTGGCAAGCACAAGCATTTCCTGTAGTTGGTCACCAGGTTTGCACACATCTCCTCACTACAGAAACTCTCTAAATCCTTTAGGTTTGGTTGCTGCTTGGCAACTCCAAGCTTCAGCTTCCTCCACAGATTTTCTTTAGCCATTCCTTTGTTGGCTGGGCAGTATGTTTTGGGTCACTGTCATGCTGGAAGATGATCCACAACCCATCTTCAGTGTTCTGGCTGAGGTTTTCATCCAAGATTTTACAGTACATGGCCCCATTCATTGGCCCCTCAATGCAGTGAAGTCATCCTGTACCCTTAGTAGAAAAACAGGTCCAAAGCATATGTAGGGATGATGTTCTTTGAGTCACACTCTGCATTTCTCTTCCTCCAAACATGGCAGGTCAAACTGATGCCAAAGAGCTTGATTTTGGTGTCATCTGACCACAGCGCTTTTCCTAAACCTTCTTTGAATCATTTCGATATTAACTGGGAAACTTAAGACGGGCCTGAACTTGAGAGGGGGACCTTGCAGTCGCTACAAGATTTCAATCCATTACGGCATAGTGTGCTACTAACGGTGTTCTTGGTGACTGTGGTTCCAACTGCCTTCAGATTATTAACAAGCTCCTCCCGTGTAGTTTTAGATTGATCAAACATCTTTCTCATGATAACCCTCACCCTGTGAGGGCAAATCTTGCATGGAGCTCCAGATGACTGATGGTTATTTTATATTTCGTCCATTTTCAAATAATCACCTGTTGTCACCTTCTCATCAAGCTTCTTGCTGATGGTGTTGTAGCCCATTCCAGCTTTGTTCAGGTCTACAATATTGTCCTTGATGTCCTTTGACAGCTTTTTGGTCTTGCCCATGGTGATGGAGAGGTTGGAATGGAATAAATTGATTCTATGGACAGGTGCACTTTATGCACATAAGTTGAGATCAGGAGTATCTGTAATTAATTAACTGATTGACTGATTAATTGTAATCTGTGTGGAAGCCAGAATTTTGGCTGAGTTGTATCCCTGAATGAATGATATACAAATTGATTTATAACTTTTATGTAATATGTTTTTTGTCCCTAAATTTGTGGTTTGATATTCTGTATCCCTCTATTAAAAGAAAACTACCATAAAAATGAGAGACTGTTCGTTTCTTTGGAAGTGAGGAAACTTAAAAATACAGTGGGGGGGGGGGGGGGGGGGGGGGGGGGGGTCAAATAATGATCCCCCCCCACTGTATATTTCACACAATGCATTGTAAAGGCAGGAGTTTTTTGGCAACAAAGTCTCTGCTCACCAACTACCATAACTGTCACACCTTGTCCTTGTCCCCCAAATAAAATTAATGTAAAAGGATTTTGAGTTGGCACACTGAAGAGGAACCAACAAGTGTTCAGAAGGAGACTAAAAATTACAGCTGTGCTAAAAATAGTACAGTGCTGTTCAGTGAGACAACCATTAAGGGGCAGTCCACCAAAATTAATTTAATATGGCTGTTTAATTTTTAGGGGGAGTCGCTGAACATTATAACGGCAGCTTGTACTTACCATTATGGACTTTTAGAAGACTGTTAGATCAGAAGGCGGAAGATAAGGCAGCCATAATGGCCATCAACAAGCTGACAATCTGATCTAAGAATATTCAGTAGTCATTACTACATTATTACATTAGAATTCAGGACTCATGTTGGACCACGGCCCCTATTTTGATCTTAACTACACATATGTAAAGTTGGTTACTGTATCTAGGAGACCTGTAGTTAACATGTTGACAAACTCTATCCACATCTATACTGAGTAACAGATAAACACCTGCTGTAATACAGAAAATTCACCTTAGTGTGCTTTCAAATGAAGGCTGGGTTATATTTGTACATATAACCAACAATATTTATTGGACAACTTTGTTTTGTACACATTAAAAAAAACAGATGCAACATCTTAATTAGTAAAATTGTCATAGCTGGCAGTCTTGGAGCTAAACTGAACTACCACTATATCCAAAGTTATAAACATAATTTCCCAATATGAACATTATGAACACAAACCTTACCACAGAAAATGTGTGTTTAATCTTTTGCCAGAAGTGCATAGATTAGAACTTATGAAATGAATTTTATTTCACTGTCTGCAGTTTTCCATATTTTTATAGGTTAAATGATCCTGAGAAGTTTCACAGACTTTATTTTATTGTGGACAATTTATTGCAGCTAATAAAATCAATGTAGGAGGAAAAGCACACATGAAATTAATGACATTGCTAATGAATGCATCATTAACATTAGTCACAACTGTGCTATAAAAAGTCACATTGTGAAAAAAAGCCCTGCTAGGTGGATGGATTTCAACATCAATATTTATTTTGTGCTATGTGATCTCCAGGGGACAGCCTGGTTCCATGCTTACAAAAGTAATATAAATGCAATGCTGGTGCTTCTGATGATGAAATTGGTGGTTAAAAAACATCCTGCCAATCTGCATCCCCTGTGTTCCCATTACCCTGTGCCTGGACCATTCAAATCCCCTGGGCTGCCACAGACCAGAACGTTCTTCTGATGGGAATGCGGAAAGAGCAGAGACAGCCTGAGCCAAAGCTAAATCAAACACACAGGCATACACCATGACTGTCTGTCAGTCTTGTTTTCCTTCTGTCCATTTTTTTGGCTTGGAAATGTTAGACTATTATTAAGTGCTTTTAGTTCTGTTGTTCTGGTCTCAAGCTGAGCAAAATCAAAATTCCTGGAAACGTGTTTGCAAGCACGCTTTACTCTCAATGCATAGCAAGAAACTTTCTTTCCCCCTTCATACATGGTTTAACAACCTAAGCTCTCTGAGGTGAAACTGTGCTTTCTACAAAGCAAGTGTAGAAAGAGAAATAAGAAAGACAGAAGTAAAAGCCAAAGAACTGAAGTCTTGGAGGCCACCGTTCCTCCTTAACCACTGTGCCTTTTTAAAAACTATATAGTTGATGAATTTACTTTAATTATATCATGTAAGTGTGTGTGGTTCTGTATATGTGTGTGTGAGGAGGGATAGGCCAAAAAAAATCACACTGATTGTGTCTGGCTCAGAATGTCAGCTTGTTTTCACTGACAGCAAATCTCAAGTTTCAGACTAAACTCTTTTCTCCCTCTGACTTCCTCTAACCCCTTGCCCCGCTTTGATATTCAAAGGGCTGGATCTGTGGTGTACTGTAGATGTCAGACTGATGAGGATGGCTGTCAGTCTTTGTCATTTGTGTCTCCAGTGCTCTCACTCTGCCATTTCTTGACTCCATCGCTCCGTTTCATTCTTTCTCCTTTTGTTCTCTGCTCACCTCTCTCTTTTCTCCAGCCTCTCTATCCACATATTTTTAGCTCTTTGCAGTTTTGTATACGTCTAAAAGACATGTAGTAATAATCTGGCTTAAAAGGTGTTTAATCCACTTGCATGTTATATCTCAACTTTTCTCGGTCAATTCATCTGTATTAGATGTAGCTTCTATGTGTTTGTCAAGCATGGCTGCAATGGAGTAAAGCAAATATACATTTACGCACTATTAAGTCAGCAAAGCATTAAAATTGTACCCAAGAAGCAATATAGATGATTTAATGGAGAGTTATTTTGCTGCATGACAACTGTATAACTCTAATTTAATCCCTTAAGAAAGCATTTTTTCAGGCTGTGTCACACAATCTTTAATGTACAGTACTGTGCAAAAGTTTTAAGTCACCCCTCATTTCTTTATATTTTGCTTACAAAAAGCCAATGGTATTGAACAATAGTTCTCCAGACTTTCTCTGGACACTGCCTGCTTTTTCACTCATCTAGTCCTTCTACATGACCATTTTCATAATAATTGTTTTTTTTTTTTTGTAAGGTCAGACTGACCTAGACATGTCTTATGGAGTGATGAACCCAAATTTTAAATTTCTGGTTCAAACTTTCAACAATATGTACAGAGCAGGAGAGAGGTACAACAGAAAGGGGCTACAGCCATTTATAGAACACAATGGGGTTCCTGTCATGGTTTGGGGCTGCATTTCAGCCAGTGGTTTTGGGGATCTTGTCAAAATTTATGGAATTATGAACACTGAAAAATATTATCGGATTTTGATCCTTCATGCCATACCATCTGGAAAGCTTCTGATTGGTAAAGTTTCCATTTTCAGCATGACAATAATTCCAAACACTGCCATGGACTGACTGGATTCAACATTACTGAAGCAGTGTAGGATCATCTTGACAGAAAACCAAAAAAAAAAGGCAAACAAAATCCAAAGAAAAGCATTTAATGTCCTCCAAAAAGCCTGGAGAACAATTCCTGAAGACTAGTTCAGGCTGTGTTGAAGAATAAAGGTGGTTATACCAAATATTGACTATCAAGTTCATTAGAACTGTACAAACTGTACTGTACTGTTTTTCGCTTATATACAGTCGAATTCCATGTATGTCTGACCATGTTACAATAAATCGCTGTACTTATTTCCTGTTTTCCAAGGAAAATGTAAAGAAATAAGGTTTAGCTCAAGACTTTTGTACACAACTGTAGTAAGTGCCTCTTATTATAAAAAATAAGTGAAAAATATATTTTCACCATTTCTCTCATTTTCCTATCTTGACTAAAAGATTTTGTGGCCTTTTCTCATTGCACAATCCTATTTTCTTCTACTTAATAAGGCATTGGGCCAGATATATGATTTTCATTACATTATTGATATATAAATAAGGCTTTATGGAAAGTGGCCTGAACCTATTTTTCAGCTCATTTCAATCTCAGTTCTACTTAGAACTGAAACAGACAATGCACTTTTAAACTGTGGTTTCAAAGAGGCTGCCAAAACTTCTGATGCCATTTTTATACTTTATGACAAATGCAAAGATATTTCAAAGTCTGAGTAGGCAATTAGTGAAAACAGCTACAGGAGACAGTGCTTTAGTTCGGGTGAAGTTCCTGGAAGCGCAAGCTAACTGCCTCAAGGGAGCTCTAATTTCCACATTCATTCAACTCTAAAAGCTAAAAAGAGATTTTTCAAGTAGTGTAAACCCACATTTTGAAAAATTCTGACTATAAAAGTCAAAGGCAACCAAAGAAAAAAAAAGAAAATTAAAAAGAAAAAGAAAAGAAAAAGCCTGCAGTAATTACCTACACTCTGTCTTTGTTCCAGGTCAATAATATCAGACTAACTGGAAACAGTTCAGCTGAAATGTCAATGAGTGCCACAAAATAACAAAGTAGTCACTTTACATCTGCTGTGGGTCAGTAAGGAGGACTTACTCTTTGGTGTCATGGCTGATCTTGAGGTTTATTTGCTGCATGGTACTCTTCAGCTACAGAGACAAAATAAGACAAAGAAATTAAATGGTCAATAGCCTCACCTCAATCAAGTCATCCATATAACATCCATACTCTTAAATGATATACCTGTCAAAAAAAAAAAAAAAAGGTTGAAAAATAGCAATTATTGATTTGAATTCTTCAAGAGCTATCAGGTATTGTGTAATACAGCCATGAAAAGGCAGGGTAATGGAATTTTACTCCATATAAGCTTGACTTAGAGTCATGAAAGTGTTGGGAGACAAAATATTAGGGCTGAAACTAATTAAACCTCATCATTGATTTTTTTTTCTTTTACAAAGATCTCACAAGTCTATACATAATGATTACAAATGTTTTCTTTTTTCAAAAAAAAAAAAAATACCCAGTTTACTATCATATAGAGGCACATTTTACAACCATGTCTAAACATAGATAAACAGATTTACCTATGCTTATTCAGTTGCTCTACTGACCATTTTAAATGTGTAAAATATAAATGTTGGAAAGTCATATCATTGTCTAAAAATGTGGATTTCCTTTAATTTGAAAGTAAACATCAGAGGCTTAAAAACAGAAAAAAAAATGAGGATAAAAATAAACGTATGAAACAAAAGCAAGATCGGCTAAATGCATGATTTAAATTAGAGTCTGACCAATATTTTGGCGGGGCTGACAGACTGGCCAATATTAGTTATTTGTTGAAATATCTGTATTGGTCTTAACAATGGCTGATAAATGACTAAAAAGTAAATAAGAGATGGGAGAAACACCCTTCAACCATGTTATGACTGTTTATGTTGCATAGCTTGTAAACCAGAAGGCACTCTGCAACTTCGCTGCTGGTGTCATGGGTTTGGAACATCTTAAACACAATTCTTTTTAAAATTGTCATATCGTTAAGACTCATAAATAATAATATTTTTAACTCAGTCTTAAAAATCCTATATTGGGCGGGCTTTAATTTACATATGTTAATTTAATGGCCATTCCTACCACTGATTAGTGTCTCTTTAGATTCCCTACCAAGCTGACATGAATATAGGCTGTAAATTTATTAATTTCCTGCTAAAACTGTCATGTGTGAGCGGTGAGGCAGACAGGGTGGACCCAAAAGCAGAACTTCAAACCAGGACTGAATGTAGATGGTGGTTTTATTACTGAATAATCCAAAATAACAAACACAAAAGCTAGGAGAACTTATCAAAACTGAGGTTGACTGAAAAACAGCCAAAAACCAGAAAAAAACCCACTTCTCGATGAAGGAGGACACAACAGAGAACAGAGGGAAAAGAAGACAATATATACACAGGGAATGACGAGGGATAAAAGGACACAGCTGGGGAGAACAGGTGAACAGAATCATATTAATGAAAACACAGGAAGCAAAACTCAACACAACACGAAGGGAACACAGGACTCTCAAAATAAAACAGGAAGTAACCAAACGAGACACAAATGCAGACTAAACACAACACGAGGAATAGAATAGACAAGAGACCGGGAACAAACAGACACTGGAACACCGAGACGCAGGAAGACAATAACCAGACTAAACTCAAAACCATAACAACAGAGAATCTACACGATAAGAAAATTAATAAACATAATCAGAGATATAACAAAACTAAACCAGAAGAACAAAAGACACTGGGCCACCGGCCCAGGACCATGACAAAAAAAACATGCTCAATAAAACACAGAATAGTATCAGTATCAGCTGCTTATTTAGGTCAATGGACACATAGAGCCTGGTGGCACAGATATTCTTCACAGGCTAGCTAAAAGTTGTCTCTGTGGTTCAAGAGGTTTATCTCTGCTTTGCTAAGTAAAATAGCTGTGGCTGTATAAAGTGGGAATTTTAGTGGATCAAACCCACCATCAGAAAGATTTTAAAAAAAGAAAAGAAAGAAAGGGATCAATAGTATCCATGGAATCTCATTTCTAAATAGCCCCACTGGATCTAGGCTAAAAATAGATTAAAGTGAGCTGCACTGTACTCAAAGTACTCATGAGGTACATTATTGTGAATTAGGAATAGGAATATCAGTTCACTGTGTAAGCGAAAGTTTTGTGTTAGGAGTAAATTGATCAAGGTGTGCTGGTCATAATGGCAATACTGAGGAGTGCTTATGCTCGCATTTCTTTCTGTCTGTAAAAAATCCATGAAGTGGAGACTTTATTTCCAGGAAAAATGGGAACCAGTGAATCTTTAATGCTGACCACATCCTGCATCCTTACATGTAAGCACCAACCAATAAGGCCCTAATAGTTAATAAATAAATAAATAAATATTCTCACTTCCTTCTTGTTCTGCTTAACTGATCCCAATCTGTGAAGTCTTTATAGGAATTACGCTCCTTTAAACAAGTACACTAAATAAGACATTATACAGATACTATTCAGCTAGTTTACCTGTCCTAATATTACTACTCAAACAAAAATGCACATCTATATAGCCAACTATACACAACCACACAAATATGCACATGCATTCACATGCAGGTTAGTTTTGTGGTTGTGAGCCAGTGAAGAAGAAAAAAAGACAAAACAAGACAAATTAAACCAGAAACAGTTAACTTCCCAGAAAAATATTCCAAATTATATGTAATAAAATCAATTGTAATGACTCATAATTAGATTCAATTTAGTTAAACAAAGAAACATTTAAACAGTAGAAGGTGGCAAAAAGCATGTGATGCAAAACACTGCCATATTTGCAATCTGTAACATTTCTCTCTGATAAGGGGAAGTTAAAAAGGTATCACATATTGGAAGCACTACTGTACATGCAGAAAAAAACCCAAAAAAACCCCAAAAGAAAGCTATTTTTGGCTCAAAATAATGTCACCTAAGCCAGTGGTGGGGGTTTTGGAAAGAAATGCGCTTACCAGACATTTGATGCTTACTCCTCATATCTTCATGAGGCTACATTTGCAGCTAAATCCATAAAATAACTAAAGATACAGAACTGTCAGAGGTCTAGTTGCACTGCGGGTAAGGTAGGTTCTAGGTCTTGACAATAAAGGAAAAAAGTGATATCTATCTATTTTGATACTACTTTGATCAATATGTATTATGAGTCCAAAACTCATATACGAGCCACCAAAAAGTGGCTAGTGTATGACTATTATTCCCTTAACCCTAATAAAAAAAACTAGTGAACCAATAGAAAAATGAAGGCTAACTGACATGCAGCATTATCCAGGCTTTTACTGATAGTTATTGCTAACAGAGGGAAGACTTTATTCGCATAATATCTGAGGGTCCATCCATTCAGCTGTGCCAAATGTGTGTAAGGGCATTCTCTTCCAGACCCTTGGAACCATGCCTGGGTGGGAATGACGAGCTACTATCATGAAAGAGATAATTCTAGGAACATGCAACCACTTCCTTGCCAATTTAAGCACATTTGATGAATAGGTTTGCCTTGCACTGAGCCTGAGCTAATGTATCTAAGTGTCTTTATGTCTGTTACACTGCATGAACAGCTTTTTTCAATGATGGAATGGAGCATTGATGCTGAAATGTCTGACCATTTATTACTTCTAGAGTGCGGCAAACGCATTTATCGGTTACTGCGAGTAATCAAAGTGCTTTTAGTGTCATTACATCGAATTTTCATTGTTCAGAACAAGTTGAACTCACAACAATATGATTGAATGGAAAATGTGTTTGAGTTTGTTTGTTCCAAATAATTAATGAGCTCTCATTAAAACAAATTTGCATCCATTTCCTTGCTTTTTAGGTCAACACACGGGACTGCATCACAAACAGGAAAATAATAATAATAAAATCTATACTGTGCAGCATTGTGGCTGAGTGATGAGCTTTTCAGTTTGGATGGTTTAGATGTCTTGTATTGTGTTTGGTAGGATAGACTGAGTGAAAATAGATGGATCAGCTTCTATCAGTCACTGGCTGGCTTTACACCAACTTCACTGTAAAATCTGATAGTTTCGTCAAAATCTGTTTCTGGATTGGGTCTTTCATTTTATTGGTTTTATTCTCCATAACAAAACTTTCCCAAAGTAGATGACACACTGTATAAAATGTAACTGCAATGATCTGCATATCATTTACAACTGGCAACTGAGTATAAAAACAAAATCCCCCAAAGACTAGAGTTTTTCAAATACTGATGGTTAGATGTTCACCACTTTGTTAAAAAGGAGTATTATTGAGAATTAATAACCTGTGAGGAAGATGGTAAGGACTCAGTGAAGAGGAAGAGTGCTTACACTACCACTCAAAAGTTTGGGATCACTTGGAAATTCTTGTTTTCCATAGAAACAAACATGAAATTAGCCCCAATCATGTGCTGTCCACAGGGTATGGCATGGTGTTTGACGGGTACTATTTGGTGCAGCTGCCAGTTATCTTAAACTACACACTCTCAGATATTTGTCTTCTTGCTCAGATATTTTGCTTCTCCCACTCCTTTTTCTGTCCTTGTTAGAGCCAGTTCGTCCTGCTCTCTGAAAGGAGTAGTTAACCGCAAGGTAAAAGATTTTAAGTTTCTAATTTCTCACACTGAATAAACAAACAACTGCTGATGCTTCAGATACTAAACTAACCTAAAGGACACCATGCTCCCTTTTTGCTGTCTTATTGGTACAAGGGTTTTCAGCTGTGTAACACAATTGCAAAAGTGTTTTCCACTAATCAATTAGCTTGATTAACTTGGATTAGTAGATATACCATGAGATTGATGCAGAGATCTGATAGTTGTTCATAATAGGCCTCTATGCAAAAATATAGATCATTCTTTTAAAATCATCTAATTAATTTTAATTGTGAAATGGATAAAATTGTTTGTGAACTGCATGATAATGTATTTTTTTGGAAAACAAATCTGCAAGTGATCCCAGACTTTTCAGCAGTAGTGTACATCCATTGTGCACTCATTGCTCTAACTTTCAAAGTGAGACACGTTTTTCTGCAATTTGCTGCAAATGTTAGTAAAACATGTTTCATTTAAATATTCTCCTCCACAGATTTTGCACATTTCACTTAATAAAATACAATAGGTCTACTCAGATGTTTTAAAAGGAGGTGAAACAACACATGTGCTTTTCTACTGAGATCTCAAAACACTTTTTACAAGCCACATTCACATACTTCCACATAGTGCATTATTATTGTAAGTCTTTAAACACTTTCTAAGTATCACGCTCAAACTCCAATGGATGCATTTTGGGTTTAGCATCTTATCCAAAGACACTCTGACAGACTGGAGGAGACTGGCTAACTTCTAGTCAATGCACAGCCCTGAATCACAACCGCACACAGTCCCAAGTTTCTGATAACAAGCTTGCACAAATGACTCCTGAAGAGTCCACAGCATGACCGCTGCCATTCTGACACCCTTAGAAGACTTAAATAACCATGAATCAAGTGCTAATGTACAACTCCATTATCTGATCTTGCTTGCTTCTCTTTGCAATCAGCACTGAGGACTCAGAGGGGTGCACATCCCTCTTTTCCCCATTCAGCTTTTTTTTCTGAGTCTATAATTACCTCCTGCAAAGCAAACACTTCATATGGTAAGCTCTCTAGGTTCTTTCTGCTGTGAATGATCTGTATAGCTGTCACAATAACTGAGTCTAGGGAGCACCTATATAATGTTTCTTTATGTGATCATGCCACTATAATCTGTCTCTCTGCTGTTTTGAAGCTTTTCAAATATGGTATTATGATGAGTCCACACAATCTAAGTAGTTTGCTTCAGTTAATACAAATGTCTTTCAGACACTTCAATAGCGCTTATATTAATCATGTGGTAGCTCACACAAATCATTCATGTAGTATTTGGGAAACATGAAAGTCTTTCCAATCAATTGCGTTGATCGATGTACAAACTTTGACCTAGGTACCACTAATGGAAATCTCAGGAAGAATATTTTTTTCGAGACCACGGAGATCTAAAAAGAGCCTTGTGGCAATCTTTGTTTATTGAGAGATTTCAGTGTCTCAATAAAGGTAAAGTGAAAAAAAGTGGTGACGAAGAGAGGCAAAGTGCTGCTCCAACACGCTAGCTGACCAAAACTGCCATCCTGGAGCCACGAGAAAGAGTCTACAAGAGTATTAAAAGTAGCTTTAGCATCAAAATAACTAAAAAAACTAGGTTTCTCAAGTGTATTAGACAATGTTACACATGAAATGTAAAGATATAAAGCTGCAAAAATAAACACTGTATTTTACTGTAAATAACATTTTAGTAAGACAACCCTACACTCAGATTGACAGATTGAGGTCACGGCTGCAGTGATGCAGACGCTACACCGGTCCACTGGAGTGAAGAGAGAGCATAGCATAAAAGCAAAGCTGTTGATTAATCGGTCGATCTACATCCCTACCCTCACCTATGGTCACGAACTTTGCATAGTGACCTCAAGAATGAGTTTGTGGATACAAGTAGCGGAAATTAACTTCCTCCAAAGGGTGGCTGGCCTCTCCCTTAGAGACCAGGTAAAGAGCAGAGTCATTCGAGAGGGGCTCAGAGTAGAGCTGCTACTTCTCTGCATCAAAAAGAGCCAGTTGAGGTGGTTTGGGCATCTGACTAGGATGCCTCTTGGGTGCCTCTTGGATGAGGTGTTCCAGGCGTGTCCTACTGGAGGCCCCAGGGCAGGCACAGGACACACTGGAGAGATTATATCTCTCGGCTGGCTTGGTAACGCCTCATAGTTCCCCCGGATAAACTGGAGGAGGTGGCTGGGGAGATGGAGGTCTGGGTTTCTCTGCTTAGGCTGCTTCCCCCACAAACCGACTTCGGATAAGTAGAAGAAAATGGAAAAATAGATGGATGGATGGAACCCTACACTCAAATTAGTGGTATGAATTAAAAAAAAACAAACATGAATGTAAAGGGATTGAAGTAACGTGTTTACATGGGTAGAAGTACGCTGAATGCAGCTTTAGGGTTCAGTTACTTGCTTTACTGGTTCTACTTGATTGCTTGAAGAACCCTGAGTGATGAATGACAGAATCACACGATTATCAACGAAGGCTGTGGAACAGAAACGTAGTGAATCTCATTACATTCTGCCATGATTGCCATCTCATCAATCAATCATCGCTTTAGGTGGACTTCTGAGAGAACATGTCTAAGGGACGGAAAGGAGAAACTGTGACATGGATGTGGTGAGGGAGAAAGAAATGAAGGCTACCTTTGATGTGAGTAATGAACTGCCATGCTGTTAATGAGGTCACTACCACACACCATAACCTTCATTTTAATGTATACGTGTGTGATTTGTGTACAGGACCTGACTGAAACCCTGGCTGTGATGAATGAGATCTTGGCCAGTCCTGCTGTGTATCTGTGGGGAATAGGCTCATGTAGTCTAAATCACCTTAGGGTTGTGGTGCAGATGGTCATGGATACAAAAGCCATCAGTAACTACATATAAGCCAAGAGGGGTATTCCTATTCATCACATGATGGTTAATAATATACACCTCATTTTTTGGAGTGGAACCAGTTCTGCCCTACATTAAACACTCCATCTTTCTCTGCTGTTGTGTGTCACCTGGGCCTTTCCCTTCTCCATAGACACATTAAAACAGCTGGAGACTCGGTCTCTCGTACATACACCCCACAGTCTCACCACACTTTCATTGACCTTTTCCAAACCTCCTTTCCTCCAAACTTTTTTTTTTTTTCTGCCTCTTGGGGGTGTCTTTGATACTCAAACTGCATTTATTATTTCACCCCAAAATGCCACAAGATTCTGCACATTCAACGAAACATTGTGCTTCTCCTGGGAATGGCTTTTCTTCCATTCCAAAAGCAAAAGGAGGTATGGAGGGCATCACATCGACATTTAGAGACAGTTCTCCAGAATCTGAATGAAAAGTCAACTTATTCCAACTCTGCAGGCCCACGACTTTTGACTCTTAAGAAAAATTGCTTATATACAAAAGAAAAATAAGCTTGACAGACAGCGCATACCATCTTTTCATCAAGAGCGCCACAGAAGTGAGAATCCATACCAAGTACTGAAAAATTTGACGAGTAATTCAGTAGTAATATAGACATATGAAAAATGACAACAAAGAGGTACTAAAAAATGTAAGCAGAGTTAAACGATCACAAAGATTTATAAGCAATCAAACAAACAAACAAACACAGAAAGCCACAAAAAATAACTACCAATGTGCATGTGTCTCACTCTTCTGTCAGGGGGTGGGGAACCAATTACATGTCTGTGCCTGGGGCCTACTGTCTCATAATCCATCCATGATTGGTAGGAGGATTTGTTAAAACTTTTATTCAAAGGTATTAGCTACGAGAGTTTGTAACCCATTACATTTAGTTATTTATTAGCAGTGCACTATTTCTGTATTGCTATAGGCCACCACATCTGTACTTTACTATTTAGTACTGTAAAAAAAAGAAAAAAAAAAAAAAGAAAATTATGCATCGTGCCCATCAGCATTTACCACCAAAACCCAAAGTAACCTGATTCTTTCCACATAGAGGACATTAGATCACAAGCTTTTAGTCACGCTATAAACTCAAAATCCAGTCAAATCCAGCCAATCCAGCTGATGATTCCGTCCACAGAGAGTGAGATTTCACTGTAGCTGTGTCGGGGAGAGGGAATAAAAATAAACAGGGTATCTGAGCCTGACTGACCTATGATCCGATTAGTATCTCCAAATCCTGTTAGGCTGCCTCCCTGATGTATATTCATGCTTCATTCAGCTACTCTATCCTACCCTAATTTCCTCACCTTCCATCAGCCATGGAAAATCCTTGATTACAAAGGTCAGCATTTGTATCCCTACTCTGTATGCACAGTGAAAACAACCAACCAACCAACAAAAAGACAACGATGTACACACATGCATGCACACTCTAGTCTCATATGATGCCACTGTACCTACTTTCTCCCTGGTTATAGGTTTTCTCATTGT
Organism: Archocentrus centrarchus; assembly: GCF_007364275.1. Lineage (NCBI taxonomy): Eukaryota > Metazoa > Chordata > Actinopteri > Cichliformes > Cichlidae > Archocentrus > Archocentrus centrarchus. Next base: position 25,114,749 of record NC_044349.1, on the reverse strand, counting down.
GCATTATACTTCATCTTTCCACTCTATCTAGAGTATAATTACTAATGACCCTCAAAAACACAGTGGCCTTGGATTTAAGAGGAAGAGAGGAGACTGGGAGATTGAATTTAATCCAGCTATGCAGAGAAAAGGTGACCTTTCTGCAAGTTAGTTTCATTTTGTTGCTCAGTGATGCAACTGGATTAGTGAGTTATTGTAGGGGGTGAAAAAAAGCTATCTGTGAAACATAAGCTAAGACCTCATTCAGCCACGAAGTTATCTCTTCATTCATTCATTTAGGCTTGAAAAGAGGCACAGCTAATCATCTCCGCTGTCCCTGTTGGCCAGTAAAAGAAGCAGATCAAATCAGGTGAACGTGTCCTACTACATCAACAGAGAGAGGGAGAGCGAGAGAGATGCACCCTCAGGGGACTAAACCATCTGTCAGCCTCACTCTCTTGCACCTGCTTATGAGGTGTCACTCCCTTTCTAAGGTAACCTTATGCTTGATGTCATACTAAAAGAACAGGCTGCATGCTGGGCAAGCCCAGAGCTAGCTTTCTGATTGTACTTGGCATACATTACATGTCTGTCACCACCTTTCACCTTTCATAAACACAGAAATAGTTGGAGGTTAAAGTGGCTTTTATATAATCAGCAGCACTTACACACACTGTATATATATTTTTTGTATGCACATATGCAATCTGTAAGAGATATTACTGTCAGAATACCCACACTGACATAGTGAACTGTAGTGATACAGGTGAGCTCCATTAAAGTTTGTCCACTCACAGCAATCCGAATATCCTATCAGTGGCTCACGACTTTTCCCAATCCATCCAAACTTGGAAAGACATATCATCTACAAAGCAACCATTGCTTAAAGCAGGGATCCTCAAATCCAGGCCTCGAGGTCCGGTGTCCTGCAGGTTTTAGTTGTGTCCCTAGGACTCTGGAGAACTTGACTGCATACTGAGGAGGTAATTCAGCCATTTGACTCAGGTTTGTTGGATCAGGGACACAACTAAAACCTGCAGGACACCGGACCTTGAGGCCTGGATTTGAGGATCCCTGGCTTAAAGCATTATGATGCCCTGGCTGTCCTGGATAGAAAGAAGGCTAAGAAACAAGAAAAAACACACACACACATACACAAAAGATGAAGAATGTGGGAGGTCCATAAAGTGGTAAAAAGCCAGGGTACTTACTAAATCTTACCAAATCTAAAGTCACACTACAGTGCATCTCAAACATTCAGTTATAGGGCTGCAACCATAACTATTAAGTATAACAATTGGAAATCCAAAAGCCTCTTTGAAAATCCTTGCCAGTGAATGGTAAATGCATCCATTCTGCTCAAATCCTAGCCAAAACACTTTTCAACAATCCATCTGAAACAATGTGCATTATTATCCACTTGTTGGAAGCTGACACATATGAGAAGAGTAACTAACCATAACTATTTGGAGAGTCACACATTTAACTTTCTTCAAGCTCTGTGCTTGAGCACAGTCAATAATATAACAATACTTTCAGGTTTAATTTGAGTGGATTTACTCTACAGAAACAACTGTGTGGGGAAATAAAGCCCTTTAAATGTGTAGTGCCTAAAATGTAAGGGTTTAAAAGTAATTGGACACTTCCCCTCTGAATGTTCCTTGGGCAGCTTTGTGTCGTTTCAATGTCAGTTCTTTCACAAGAAAAGCTAACATGGGAGTATTTATTTCTGTTATTTATTTTCAATTTGAAATGAAAGCAAAAAAAACCCAATACAGAACCTAAAAAACAAAAGAAATGTCTCCTAAAAACTGTCCCTGCTATTCCAATCCTGACTGTAACTGTGTGTAAATGATTATTCAGCTCCTATGTGTTAACTAGTCTACTCAATGCCACTGGCAAACTGGCTGTCCCAATTTATTCCCAGGTTCAAGTTCAAATTTTAAAAAAGTATGGACTTTACACTATGGAATAATCTTGAGAGTAATGATCTAAAGACCTTTATATGTGAATAAAGAAATATCCAGATGTGTCCAATCTTGCATATGTCAAAAAAAAAAAAGAAGAAAGAAGGTTTCTATTAATGCTTGGTATGTCAAGAGAAAGATAAATTAATAACTCATGTGAGTCAAAAGTTTTAAAGTATGTGCTATGAAAAGGTCAGATGTGGATATATTGGGAAAGCTGTGAAAGTTGAGACCAAGAGGAGCAAGACAAACAAGCCAAGATACAAAAGAACAACAGAAAGGTCAGCTGGTGAATTTCTCAAAATACAGACAAATACAGACTGGCCTGTAATTGGCTGAGCAGTCAAAATGACCATGAAGTAAAGAGATGCATGGTCATCGAGTAAGACAATGATTAATATATCAAGACTAATGAAGATAACTGGTAATATCAGCCAAAACAAACATTAACTGCGATACCAATGTTACTAGTTAACCACAGTAAAAAGCTGCAGTACTTTAGCTTAAGCAAATAACCATTCTTTAATTATGATCAAAATCATGTTAAAGCTCTGCACTGAACTGGTGATAGACACAGAGTGAGGAGTAAAGAAATTCCGCACTTTTCTTAAACTGAGACTTACCACTTGGTTGCGTGTGCGGTGGTAGGGCTGAATGATGGGTAACCCCAGGGGTGTCACCCATTCCACAGTGTGACCAGACTTGGAGATGAGCCTGGCGCTCTCAGTCAGCCAGTCCTGCAACAAATGGATTCAATCAGAGGTGAAGGCATACACGTGAATGATGAAAATACACTGCTCAAAACAAATTAAAGGAACACTTTGAAAACACATCAGATCTGAATGGGAAAGAAAAATCATGCTGGATATATATATACAGATATGGACTGGGTAATGTGTTAGGAATGAAAGGATGCAACAGTGTTTGATGGAAATGAAAACCTACTGAGGGCTAAATTCAAAGACACCCTGAAAATCAAAGTGAAAAAAAGAAGCAGCAGGCTGGTCTATTTTGCCCCCACGTGCTTGCCTGACAATGTCTGGGCATGCTCCTAATGAGACAACGCATGGTGTCCTGGTGGATCTCCACCCAAATCCGGACCAGGACATCACTGAGTTCCTTGACAGCCTGAGGTGCAACCTGGCAGTGTCAAATGGAATGAAAATGCCCAAGCAGTGTTCTATTGGATTTAGATCAGGCAAATGTGGGGGGAAACTCAATGCTATTAATTCCTTCATCCTCCAGGAACTGCCTGCATACTCTTGCCACATGAGGCCAGGCACTGTCATGCACTAGGAAGAATCCAGGACCTACTGCACCAGCATAGGGTCTGACAATGGGTCCAAGGATTTTATCTTGCTAGCTAAAGGCAATCAGGGTGCTGTTGCATAGCCTGTAGAGGTCTGTGTGTCCCTCCATGGATATGCCTCCCCAGATCATCAGTGACCCACCACCAGACTGGTCATGCTGAACGATGTTACAGGCAGCATAATGTTCCCCGTGGCTTCTCCAGACCAGACTAGTCTGTCACATGTGCTCTGGGTGAGCCTGGCAAAAAGAAGGTCCGCACACCAAAAGAGCTCCTGGATGAAATTTTAATACAAAAAGTCTAGAGAACAGTGACGTTTTGGGCACAGCTGCCCTTCTTCAGACTTAACTGGGTGAACCTGCTCTCATCTGTGAAAAGCACAGGGCACCAGTGGAGGACCTTCCAATTCTGGTATTCTATGGCAAACGCCAATCGGGCTTCACAGTGCCGGGAAGTGAGCACAGGATCCATAGAGGACATCGAGCTCTCAGGTCACTCTCATGAAATCTGTTTCTGATTGTTTGGTCAGAGACATTCATAAGTGGCCTGCTGGAGGTCATTTTGTAGGGCTCTGGCAATGTTATCCAGTTCCTCCTTGCATGAAGGAGCAGATACTAGACCTGCTGATGGGTTAAAGATCTTCTACGGCTATGTCCAGCTTTCCTAGAGTAACTGCCTGTCTCCTAGACTCCCCTCCTCTTGAAACTGTGCTGGGAGACACAGCAAACCTTGTGGCATTGGCATTATTGCATGATATGGTTGCATCTTTGCAACATGTGACAGACAAGGGTGTAACCAAATTAAAATCTGCTGGATCAAGACTCAATAAATCAGGCAGTAAAATAAAAGTACTATGATTCATTTGAAAAAACAACAAAAAAATAGATACTTTAATTGCTTACAGCATCAACAAAGGATTTATGCATTTACTGTTAGTTCTACTTCGTAGATACTTTCATTGCTTACAGCATCAACAAAGGATTTATGCATTTACTGTTAGCTCTACTTCTGCTGTTCTAATTCAAGGACCTACTAACAACTGTTGAAGACTTGTTGCTGAACAGGTGAGACGTTGTTGCGTACTCTAGAATATTCAACAGCACTGTTTGCATAAGCGTCTGGCACAGTCTGTCTCCAAAAATGGAAGCCCTATTAGTGTCCCACAAGGGCCTTGTCACACATACACATGCACACTCACTGAGCTGTAGGAAAGATAAATATGTCCTAGCAACTGGAGTTAGCAGCCTGACCCAAAGCTGCTCCATTAAACATCACCTCCTACAATCCCAGGCACAAAATGAAGGAACCACAAAAGCAGAGTACCAGACATCAGAGATTAACAAACAAGACATCCTGAGAGATTGACTCTGATTGGTAAAAATACAGATAGAGGAGGGCACAGAGAGTGGACAAATAGTGGGTGTACAAATTGAAAACCAGCAGTGTTGACAGGATAGGTGGGAAATGTATAGAGAATGTAGGAGAGGTCGGGGATGATAGCACTGAGGATTGATCAGCTGCCTCTCACTCATACTTCAACTTTTCCTTATAAAATGTGAGAGGATGTGACCTATTAAAGCAGCGGGTGTACACGCATGCACACATGCAGGCACAAGCATCCCATTGGCACCAAGATGTGTTAGAAAGCATATTTTTCATCTCAGACTGGGCCATCCCTGCAGTTTCCCACATGACACACACACAAAAACAGTGGTTGGTGGTAATATTGGTTCAGCAGACTGTGCCTCTGGAGATAATATACAATCCCCTACCAGGTGCACGTCCTAAATCTATTAATGGAATCTATGTGATGAATAGGTGCCATTGGCAGAGTAACAGTATAGTAAACATGCCATTAATAAAAATCAAATAAGATCCTATCTGCACCAGTGGATCAGCAGTGTAATGTCCGAGCAACTTAAAGCAAATTTCATTATAAGAACAATTTAGTTTCAATTGAAACTTTTCCAGATATATCTTTGCAATACTATAATTAGTGGTTTTTAGTTATATATGTAGCAGAGAAATTTCTTTAAAATCCTCGATGTAAATAAAAAGTAAATATTCATTAATTAGTCTTCATAGAAGCTGAAATGTGTGCCTGTACCCTGTTAATTAATCTACCGTGCACTGATAGAAAAAAATCTATTGAGCTTACACATTAATTGTCAGCATATCCTGCTATTTTCTTCAGTAGTATCAAATAATATAATTCTTACTTTTGTGAAACTTTTTAAAGAAACCCATCAAAAATAAAATGTTACCCATAACATACTTTTGAATACCTTTATTTTTGTTGCAGTTTATGAATGTATGCTTTTTTGTAACTTGAGCAGAACAGTATTTACTGCACGTGTGAATATGCTCAAGTGAAAAACTAGTTATCCAGAATACAGAGTAATAGTGCGCTCAACTCCAAAACTTTAGAGAACATATAGAGTGCCCGGTCTTAGAGAATATAGAAAAGAAGGAGAACACTGACGCTCTCTGTCAAAAAACCTTAATTATATTTATTAAAGGGCAAAAAAGCATATGGTGCTGATGAGGGCTTATTGCCCTTTAATAAAAATATTTTTTTCCAGAGAGCATCTGTGTCGTCTATCCTTTCAAAATAATATATTTAACAATATGTATAATCCAGCGTCATTGGGGACTGCTGAACTTTATCATTTGCATGTGTTGTAATGTACGTGTCATGAACTCACCTGGATCTCTCTGGTCCCTGTAAACATCTCCTTTAAGGCACTGAACACCTGACGCACCAGGTATTGGGACGCATCCCACACATACTCCTGGAAAAACAACACAAGATTATTTTGTATTTGCTCAAACTGTTTGACTTGTTACATTTAAAAATAAAAAAAAATTAAAAAATAATCTTTTTTTTTTTTTTTTAAATTAATGGTGACTACATCTATGATGCAAATTAGTGCTAAAAATCACTGCCTTGAGAGCAGAATATTTTGCATGTCATTAAAATGATATGATCTTCTAGTCAGAAGTCACTGCCTCCTCTTCACCATCCATCCCACCGTCATCACTCACAATTACACTTTCCCCTAATTCCCTGTTTAAGCAATTAGGAACATTATCCAGAAGCCATTTAGCAGAATACTCAGTCTGTGAGATAGCAGATACACTGAAAGTGAAGTTATGCTGATCCCATCTATACAGACAATGAGATTAACTAACTATTATAAGGAATTATCTAGCTGTTGGACAGTAGCCTACAGCATTGTAAGAAGATTAAATGCTTTCATTCTCCTGTCGTGGTGTCATTTGACAGAATGAGTGTGTCCACAAAAAGATCATTCATATCCAACCAAATCAAAGTGCGACTAACTAAAAATAGATTCACGCTGGCTGTGCACAGGATATCATATGCAGCTATACTTGGAATTACATTCCCTGAAACAACCATGCAACATGATCACAAATAAATTTGATCAAAGGAAATATTAAAAGAATCTGTTCTGGCTTCATGCAGCTCGTTTAGAGACAGTGTAGTATGACTCTTTTTGTCAAGGTCAAACTTACTGAAATACCCATGGCTGTAGAGTCAAATGTGATGACTGTGCAATATGTTGCCACTGTTACCAGTGCATTAAAATGTCTTTACACTCATACAGAAGAATAATGCCACAAAACCTTTGGAGTTTAAAGCAGCTGCAAGAATATATATCTTGAGAAGAAGGTGTGAAAAGAACCCCATATACAAAGGAGGTCTTGTGTTGAGGGGCCACTCTGTCATGCTGAGTTGATACCATGCTAAAAATAAGTAGTGTGTATGAAGGAACTCCTTCACTCACCACCCTCTTTTTTTTTTTTTTAAACACTGCTATACCTTGGGAAACTCATCAATCTCCTTCAGTCTTTTCTCTATCTGCAGGCGTCCACCATAGCGAGTGACTCCGTACACCACAGTCATCACTGTCTGTTTAACCACCTTCCTGCTGATGAAACCCTCCAGCACCTGGGCAATCTTCAGTCCACTCTCTGCATCCCGAGTTCGTAACTCCTCCACCTGAAAAACATTTTTTTTTTTTTAAAAGAGGTGTCTTTTCAAGGACAATTTTGGTTCCCCAAAAATGTATCCATATATAACCTGTTTATCATTATAAGTTCATCTTAACATTTTCTTTAGTAACAAATTCCTTAGTTTTTTCCTTAAAATCTCAAAAAAAAACAACTAACTATGCCTATCATGGTTTCCTAAAATTTCGTTTTATGACCAACTGTGAACCTGACAAATATTTAAATTACTTTCACATATATCTTCTCATGGCCTCTGACATTGGACTCGTTCCTGTGCTTGTCCTGTTAGACCTCAGTGCAGCTTTCGATACTGTTGACCATAACATTTTATTGCAGAAATTAGAGCATGCCATAGGTATTAATGGTACTGTGCTGCAGTGGTTTGAATCATATTTATCTAACAGACTCCAATTTGTTCATGTAAATGTGGAGTTTTCTTCATACACTAATTATTTACACTATACACGCTTCCCTTAGGCAGCATTATAAGAAAGCATTGCATACATTGTTATGAAAATGATACCCAGCTTTATTTTTCCATGAAGTCAGATGACACACATCAATTAGTTAAACTGCAGGAATGTCTTAAAGACATTAAGGCCTGGATGACCTCTAATTTCCTGCTTCTAAATTCAGACAAAACTGAAGTTCTTGTACTCAGCCCCACAAATCTTAGAAACATGGTGTCTAACCAGATACTTACTCTGGATGGCATTTTCTTGGCCTGCAGTAACACTGTGAGAAATCTTGGAGTCATTGTTAACCAGGATTTGTCCTTCAATGCACATATTAAACAAATATGTAGGACTGCGTTTTTGCATTTGCGCAATATTTCTAAAATTAGAAACATCCTTTCTCAGACTGATGCTGAAAAGATAATTCATGCATTTATTACTTCTAGGCTGGACTATTGTAATTCGTTATTATCAGGCTGTACTAAAAGCTCCCTGAAAAGCCTTCAGCTGATCCAAAATGCTGCAGCCAGAGTACTGACAGGGACTAGAAACAGAGAGCAGATTTCTCCCATATTGGCTTCTCTGCATTGGCTCCCTGTTAAATCTAGAATAGAATTTAAAATTCTTCTCCTCACATACAAGGTCTTGAATAATCAGACCCCATCTTATCTCAAAGACCTCATAGTACTGTATCACCCCAAGAAAGCACTTTGCTCTCAGACTGCTGGCTTACTTGTGGTTCCCAGGATACTTAAGAGTAGAATGGGAGGCAGAGCCTTCAGCTTTCAGGCCGATCTTCTGTGGAACCAGCTCCCAGCTTGGATTCGGGAGGCAGACACCCTCTCTATTTTTAAGATTAGGCTTAAAACTTTCCTTTATGATAAAGCTTATAGTTGGGGCTGGATCAGGTGGCCCTGAACCATCCCTTAGTTATGCTGCAATAGGCCTAGGCTGCTGGGGGGGTTCCCATGATGCACTGAGTGTTTCTTTTCATTCACCTTATTTACTCTGTTTATACTTCACTCTGCATTTAGTTATTATTAATCTCTGTCTCTCTCCCCTCAGCCCCAACCGGTCGCAGCAGATGACTGCCCCTCCCTGAGCCTGGTTCTGCTGGAGGTTTCTTCTAATACAGTCTTAAGTAACATGACTCTTGCCAGTATTACTAATTGTTTAATATGAAATATCTGTACAGGAATATGCAGAATCTGTAGGGAAGACTTTCAGGTGTCTGACTGTAGTCCAGTTGTAGCACAAATACTTTAGACAGCCATGTATGAGCAGGCTTTGGTTGTATGCAGATAAACAGTCCATATGGAGAGCAAAAGAGGGACTGAATTTGCAGACGTGAAATCTCAAAACCATTAGCCATTGTCTGGGTATTAGTTTGCTTTTTAAAATGAATCTGAATTTGTGAACAATAACTGGCATTCAGAACAGGGAATCTTGGCCCAGCTATCCACCAGCTCCCACCAGAGACGAGGTCAGACTAGCCAATGAGAGTGCTTATTGTACAGTACAACATATAATGTATAACAAGATTTATTTATCCATGTAGCTTCTTATTTCACAAACTTGATGTCACCTATAGCATCTAACAATAACTGCAATACAATGAGGTAAACATACACTATGACAGTGCACATTCAGTCACTGTGTGTGGGCGGCCTGGAGTGGATGTTTTTACTTGGTTTACTCAAATGCTAGTACATCACACTTCTCTTCAAACTGTCTCTCTTAAAAGCATGCGGGCTCCCATAAAGCAAAATTCTTTACTAGCATTGCATGCTCTTACCATTTAAGCCATTAGATATGAGACAGCCTCCTCTCTCTTCACTTTGATGCAAAGCATGAGAAACAAAGCACTTCTGAATGCAAGACCTAAACTAAAATATAACCTCAGTGCCTCAGCCTGTCGCTCACTGTGGGATCCACTGAGCCCTCTGAATACTAACAGTTGAACAACTGCAACATGCTTAGCAGCTGAAATGAACTGTCATTAATTTGTGTAACCGCAAGTCTATGCAGTTCAAAGAAAGGAACAAGACAGTCTGCTTGCGCTGACCTGTTGTGCAACTCCACTGTACACATCCTGGGGCACATCACAGGGCATGAGATTGACTGATGTGGCACCAATAACATCTCTGCCTAGAGCAGCATAGTGCTGGAGACCATTACAGGAGCCGTCCTGAAGAAGAAGGTGGAGAAAAGTAGAAGTAAAAGATTAAAGCAGTGCTGTGGAAGCAAACAGAACAGAGAAAGAATCACAAGGATCAGGAATGATTGGGTCCAGCAGCCCAGAAGCAAGGGCTTTCTGTGGATTTCACTTTATCACAATTAAAGCTGCAAAACTTTAAGATGTCCACCAGAGTATGTAACATAGATGTATGTATCTGGGTATCAGCACTAATAAATATTCAGTCTTGTCCACCCTGTCCTCTTCATCTATATGAACAAGACCAATCACCGATGGGATATCATTATGCAATTAATGAAAATATAAAATAAATGTAGAAGTCAGGATAACGTTACAGGCTCATTCCATGTTAGAAAACCCTTCAGTAAACATTGCATCTTCTGCAAAACTATCTGCCCTAATTTGGAGGCCTTGCCCTAAACCTTTATCCAAATGCTTTTAGTCACTCCTGGGTTGGTAAAGCTCTAATAGACGTTCCAGCAAAAATATGTTTTCAATATGAACAATACTCATTCAGTGAACACAATCTTAAGCATGCTGTAAGAGATTGATATTCTGTGACTATCTTTAACAGTTCTACTTAATAAATATTTGTTGATAACCACATCCTAGAAAAGACAGTAAAAAAATGAGAGAAAACACATACTGCACTCTTGTACAAGGGTCTATACTACATAATGTCTTTCTATTTATATAATCTATAACAATAAGCCAGATATAATGCATACTTATATGCATTATATTATATTTATATTCACATCATATTATAAATTATGCTGTAGTTTTTCATAGTTTTACCCAAAGTATAAAGAATATATATATAGTTCAACATTTTAGATTTTAAGTTAAATAATTTATTAAGACATGAATAGACTGATATGGTACTCTTTAAGCAGATATATCTCTCTGTGTTTCACAGTACCTGATGAACAGGAAAATGAGAGATGAATTTCACTGGATCAGGAGATCTAACAGCATTGGCTATCTCCATGCTGCAGGCCAGGGCCTGCCATGGCTCATCTGCATTCATCCACCATTTTTTACCCTGAGAAAGACGGCCACAAGCACATAGCACATTATACTCCATGCATAAACTCTTCAAGGGAATAATGTTTTAGACATTCTAATATTCATATTTTTCACTTTTTAAACTGGCAGTTAAACCAGTGTGTCATCTGCATTATCTGAGTAATTCTCATTTTTGCAATAATGCATGTACTTACAAATGTAAAAAAATTATACAAAAGTATAAACAGAAAATAAGGTCAAAAGTTTATATATACTCAGCATAGGCATGAATATTATGGTAATTTGGGGCTTAGCAATCTGCACCTTGACCAGCTGCTTTTGGTAGCCATCAACAAGCTTCTGGCATAATTCTGGCTGGATATTTGACCACTCTTCTCGGCAAAATTGGTAGAGTTCATTTAAACTGCTTGGTTTCCTGGCACAGAAACCGTTTTAAAGTGTAGTCCACAAAGTTTCAACAGGATTTAAGTCTGGGCTTTAGGAAGGCCATTCCAGAAGCTTCATGTCAGCCTGCTTTATCATTCCAAAACCAGTTCTGATGTGTGTTTGGGATCATTGTCCCAACTGTGTCTAAGTTTCAACTGTCAGTCTGTTGAAGCTGAAGGATTCTGAGGTAGTCCTCCTTTTTCATTATTCATCCACTTTTGTGCAGTGCACCAGCAGCACTGACAGCCCCAGACCATGATGGTACCACCAACATACTTGACAGTTTGAAAGCCTCACATTTACTCCTCCAAACATACTGCTGATGCTGATACTGTTGAACTGCTGATCTTGGAATCTGCAGTTGTTTAGAAATGGCTCCAAGAGACCTTCCTAACTTGTGTAAATCTACAATTCTTAGATCTTCACTGAGTTCCTTGGCCATTGTTATGAGTATTGGTCAATCCAATGAGTGCTGTCAATCAAATCATTTTCATGTTGGCAAAGAGAAACTACTTTGTATTCAATCATGATGAGAAGTTAATAGGCCTTGGCATTGTCAAGTTAAGACACTGTAGAACCTTCAGCACCACTTATAAGATTTCAGAGAGTGTATGTATATATATGAGCCTGTATGCATATTTTTGACCCTGTGTGGAATAGAGAAAATCCAAAATTAACTAGTTCACCAAATTCTTGTTTTCTGAAGTCAATAAAGATGTATGCTGTGCAATCATTCCACCGTGGAAAAAGAACAGTTCAAAGAAACCAACAAAATTCCCAAATTACCATGACATTCATGCCCATGATGAGTGTTTATAAACTTCTGACCACAAATGTATGTGGAACTTCTTCTGAACTAAGCTATGAATGGACAGCAATGACTAACATTTAGTGGGTTGTCAGCAGAATCTAGTATGTCCTCCATAATAGTGTTGGCATACTCCAGTCGCCCCTGTAGTGAGCTCCTCTTCTTCAATCCTGTCAGATTAACCAAGTGGATCTTTAGCCAGTCCAAACCCTTGGGACCAAGGGGCTTGCCCTCTGCAAACACAAGGATTGCCCGTGTGACATCACTTCCTAGGTGATTAAAGTACGGAGGACATGGGTAGGTACGTCCCCTGAAATCCATGTTGTGAGGGAACCAGAAGGTCTCGTCTCGCATGTGGTTGGCGATGGAGAGTTTATAGAGAGCATCCATGCGTAAGCTGTGCATCTCACTGCATTTCTTTTTGGCACTGATCACCTGTCTTTTCATGTGGGCCTTCTCACTAGCTGTATAAGTGGGATCTTGTGGGTTGAAGTGGGGTATTTTGGGGGCTTCTGACAGAGGAGGTGGAATGTCTAGCTTATCGCTCCCACGATCATTAAAGATGGAGATAATAATGTCTAGCAAATGTTTGTTGATCTTCCAGGCACAGTTGCCCAACTGATTAAGAGAGTCGAGGACAGCGTGAAGATTCTGAGATTTCTCCAACAGCTCTTCATGTTGGGTGGCCCCATCTACTGTGCGCATCAGCTTAGTTGGTGTGAGCAGGTATGCTCCAAACTTGACTGATGTCCAGGGCACTGGAGGGCACAACATCGGCATCACATAGGAGTCAAAAGTCAACTTGGTCTCCATGGCTTCCTGTTGCATCTGAGTAAGGATGGGATGGGGCTTGATGAAGCCAACCTGGTGGGTAAAACATCACAAGAAAATCAGCTGCAAACTTAAAAAAAAAAAAAAAAAAGAGCAGCCAGACCAATAAACAGAGATGGCTGTTTCAATTACAATGACATGAAAGGGACTGTTTCAGTTAATTTTGAAACCAAGTTAATCTTGACAGAGTATGGTTAATATCAAGTGCAAATCTGATTAATAAAAGTAGAACAGCAACACATTTAGACTTCTGTTTTAAAGCAGTTTAAACCATAACTGACATGTACGTCCCTCAACAGCCTATAATTTGAATCATGCATTAAAAAATTAACAGCAGAGATAAAAAGGAAATAATATCAATTCCTCCATTCATATCAATAAATCAATAAATAAATACCACTGAAAATCACAATAAGATGGGCAACTGTAGCGCCATAAAACTTGAAAAAAAAAAATTTAATTGTTACCACATTTGCTAAATGGTAAACCTGCTCCAGAATCAGGGCATTAAACTAGGGATGATAGTTTTTCCTAGGATAGGGCTTTAATGTTACAGAGTTATTGCAGTGAGGGGGTGGGGGGGGGTAAGGCCACGAATGAGTCAGACTTTCATGCTGCGCGGTAAAATCATTAAGATGCTCCCTGATGGGCTAACCTCCACAGAGGGAAAGAAGGGAGAAAGGAAGAATAAGAGAACAGAAGCTAGAACGGAACAAAGAGTGACAGAAAATTACACAAGAATGAAATTCAGCAATAGTATGCCCCACTGCCAAGGTGCATCAGGTCTCAAAAATCCACAGTTCTCGCTCTCTTTGTGCCTTTTCCCCCCCAGTACGTTGCCTCGCCCTCCTGCAGGGTCCTGTGGCACTAAATCAGCAAGCCAATTAAGGGGACACTAAAAAAGGGATTAGCCTGAGACCTATTCATCTCACTCAACTGTTCCCTTAGCCAATTCACACTGTGGGGAAATGGTTTTATAAAACACAGTCTTTTGAGCTTCACACTGGATAGGAGGGTGCTCAAGTGTTCAAGGTAACAGGCTTTAGAACAGAAAAAAAAGGGAAGGTCAAGCCTTTTAAGGTTTTTTCCTTTGTTTTTGCTTCTGCATGGCTTCCTTCTTTTAATGGAAAGTCTGCTCTTCTTAAACTCTACTGGGTCAATCATTTAATCAGACTAACTGTACATAATTATTAAAAATTCACAATTAGTTTGATTTGGTTTGGCTGATGGAGGGTCCTTATAATCACAGTAAAAACAGTTTTCCATCCATCTGAATACTTTTTACTAGTTTCCAGGAGATCCCTATAACCCTAATCCTCGGCCATTTTTTCATATAAATCTCAGTTGAAAGTATATTGTTCTTGGTCTCGGTTATTACTCATAAATCCTGTTATCAGATTATCAAATAGTATTGGACTTCTCTCGATCCGCATTGGAAAAAAGAACCTAACCAAGGCAAAAGAACCAAACCAAGAGAACCACTGTCAACACTCCTGTTTAGTCAGGACTTTAATTGAGTCACCACCAACCCTAGGTTATCAAATCATATGCTTCCATAATATCTCTGTGGAACAGACCAAGAGAGCCCTCGGAAAGAATTGCACTTTCACTGTACCTGTCGGATGCTCCGAAATGTGTACATGTGGTAGAGGATGGGGATGAGTTTCCTGTCAAAGGCTGGGTTCAGGATGTCGCTATTAATTTTGAGATTCTTAACCATTATATCCACCAAGTACGTGCCAAGCTCCAGAGTTACTATGTATGGCCAGCTTGTCTCGCCTCCCTGCAACGTAGGTCCTGAAATCTGTTCCATCTCCAGCTTACACCATTGTTCCCTTGGAAGGATGTCATATACCTAGAGGGATAGGAGAAAAAAGTTGGTTGTTTTAATTTAGCAAAGAAGGTGTGTGATTATGTTAACACTTTGAAGACATCAAGCTTCAATGTTTCAACCATTTTTTTAATACTTTCTGCTTTATGCAAATTAGCTTGAGAAAGCCACTGTCCAGGACTGGTGCTTATGTTTGCTCTGCACCCTGCTGTTATGCTGCGTCTCCCTAGGTCCTGCATCCTCTCTACCACCAAGACTGATTGGATGGGCATCCAAGCCCTGTTTATATTTATGACTTCATGTAAGCTTTGCATTTTTTGTTTCTTCTGTATTTGTTTGTTAGTGATTAAAATTTCCACTGGCCCACAGTTACTTAATCTCTTGCTCTGTTACTTTTGGTTATTCAGACTAAAAGAGGAGAAGACTCAAACACAGGACACCACCAGAAAAAAAAAATCTAAATCTTTTTACCAGGCTTGAGGTCATACATGGACAGCCAGTAATCACAAAAAACCCCAAAACAAAGAAGAAGAAGAAAAATCTAAAATTTGGTTGAATGATTGACTACTGCGAATTAAAGTCTTAACACGCTGCAAGTCAGCGCTCCTCACTGCAAGCTATATTAACCATTCACAAATGTAAGAATGCTGAAGTTCAAACTCTGAAACTTTTAATAACAAAACCGATGGACAAACAAGTTTTTACTGATTTGATGTACTTGTTGATGTTGACTCCCCACTTTCCTTTAGCCATGTCACAGATCACCACACATTTGCACTCTTTCTAAACCATGATGAGATACTAGATCAGATAAGTGAGGAATAGCATGCAGTCAATCCAAATCCTTTTTATTATTTATTCTGATTACTTTTTTCATTATAACTACCTGCTCCTACGCTTTGTTTGTATATATTAGGTTTAGCTCTAATTCTGGACTTTATAATTCTGCCTGCTCTGTGTCATATCACGTATGACAGACAGACTCTTTTTAATATCAGAATAATATCAGAATTCTGTCGCACGGACAGAATACAGCACTCTGGCTGTATTCTGACACCTTTTTCTCCCGACCCGACTTGGCCCCAGGAGATACTGCGTTTCCAGTGGGCCAGCACAAACAAAGGACGGCGCGGAGCACCCAGGTCACGGACAAGGCCCCGAGGGAAAAGAGCCGGAGTAAGAGAGAGGCTGAGGCGCAGAGCGCACCAAACGCCACTGCCGAGCATCCTATTGGCTAATGTCCAGTCACTGGATAACAAGCTGGACGAACTCAGGGCCAGGATACAGTTTCAGAGGGACATAAGGGACTGCAACATCATCTGTCTCACGGAGACATGGCTGACCCCCCTCATACCGGACCACGCCGTACAGCCGTCGGAGTTCTTCAGTGTTCATCGCACGGACAGAACGAGTGAGTCTGGAAAATCAAGAGGAGGAGGTGTGTGCCTAATGATTAATAACAACTGGTGTGACAGTAGGAATGTTGTCCCCCTGAAACAATCATGTTCACCTAACCTGGAGCTCCTAACCCTGAAATGCCGCCCCCACTACCTGCCCCGCGAGTTCACTTCGGTCATCTTCAGCGCCGTCTATATTCCACCTCAGGCGGACACAAACACTGCACTATCCGAGCTACATGAGGCTATTTCCACCTATCAGGCTAACCAGCGTGATGCGGCTCTCATCGTAGCCAGGGACTTTAACAGTGCAAACTTGAAAAAGGTGATACCGGAATTGATTCAACACATCGACTGCCCCACCAGAGGAGAGAGGACCCTAGACCACTGCTATTCTCCATTCAAAGAGGGCTACAAAGCAAAGCCTCTTCCGCCTTTTGGGAAGTCTGACCACACCGCTGTCCTTCTCATGCCGAAATACAAACAACGGCTCAGGCAGGAACCCCCTGCTGTGAGAGAAGTGACACGGTGGTCTGATCAAACAGAGGCCGCTCTGCAGGGTGCGTTGGATTCAACCGACTGGGACATGTTTCGCAGCAGCGCGGGTGGAGACATCGAGGAGTTTACGGAAACTGTCGTGGGATTTATTGGGAAAGTTGTTGAAGACACTTCACTTAGGAGGACCATCAGGACTTTTCCCAACCAGAAGCCGTGGGTGGATAAATCTGTCCGCGACGCCCTGAGGTCCCGCACCGTTGCCTACAACTCCGGCCTCGCCTCTGGGAACATGGAGGACTACAAGGTTGCATCATACAACGTCCGCAGAGCGGTGAAAGAGGCTAAACATCGCTACGGCCGCAGACTGGAACAGCAACTACAACAGTCTGACTCCAGGGGACTGTGGCAGGGACTACGCACCATCACGGACTACAAAGCACCACACACACACCCGGTGAGTGCCGACGCTTCTCTGGCTGATGAACTCAACATCTTCTTTGCGCGCTTTGAGTCGGGAAGCCGACAGCCCGCTGCGCTCCCGGCCGGAGGGGCGGAGACACTCACTGTGACGGAGCGCGACGTGAGGAGGGCGTTTAGACGTGTAAACACCAGGAAAGCGGCTGGACCAGACGGTATTAGTGGACGTGTCCTTAAGACCTGCGCTGACCAGCTGGCACCTGTGTTTACACTGATATTCAACCTCTCACTGAAACTGTGTGTGATTCCCACCTGCTTTAAAAAGTCCATTATAGTCCCTGTCCCAAAGAAACCACACCCCAGCAGCCCCAATGACTTCAGGTCCATAGCGCTCACCTCTGTGGTGATGAAGTGTTTTGAAAGACTCATCAAGACATTCATCACCTCCTCACTGCCCACCACCCTCGACCCACTACAGTTTGCATACTGGCCAGACAGATCCACAGATGACGCCATATCCTTCCTCCTCCACAAGACCCTTTCACACATAGACACTGGTAAGGGGAACTATGTGAGAGTGCTGTTTGTAGATTACAGCTCAGCATTCAACACCATAGTTCCCTCCAGGCTGGTCTCTAAGCTGCTGGACCTGGGCCTGGGCCCATCCCTGTGCAGGTGGGTTCACAGCTTCCTGACCAGCAGACCACAGGTGGTACGAGTGGGTCACCTCACCTCATCCTCCCTCACCCTCAACACTGGATCCCCCCAAGGCTGTGTGCTCAGCCCTCTGCTGTACTCACTGTACACCCATGACTGCGAGGCCACGTCAGAGTCCAACGTCATCATCAAGTTTGCTGACGACACTGCTGTTGTGGGACTAATCTCTCACAATGAGGAGACAGCCTACAGGAGAGAGGTCTCCCGCCTGGAGAACTGGTGCCAGGAGAACCACCTCCTGCTCAACGTCAGCAAAACAAAGGAACTGATCGTGGACTTCAGCAGGAAGCAGCAGAGGGACTACCATCCACTTGTCATCAGTGGTGCTGAGGTGGAAAGAGTGGACACCTTCAAATACCTGGGAGTGACCATCTCACAGGACCTGTCCTGGACTCATCACATAAACATCACTGTGAAGAAGGCCAGACAGTGTCTCTACCTCCTCAGGCGGCTGAGAGACTTCAAGCTCCCACTCAAGGTGCTCAGGAACTTTTACACCTGCACCATCGAGAGCATCATGCGTGGGAGCATCACCACCTGGATGGGAAACTGCACCAAGCAGGACTTCATGGCCCTAAAAAGGGTGGTTCGTTCAGCTGAACGGACCATCAGAACCACCCTCCCCAACCTGCAGGACATTTACACCAAGCAGTGCAGGCTGAGGGCCATGAAGATCCTAAAACAGCCCAGCCACCCCGGACACTCTCTCTTCTCCCTGCTCCCATCAGGCCGGCGTTACCGCTGCCTGAGGGCTAAGACTGAAAGGTTGAAGAAGAGTTTTTACCCACAAGCCATCCGTCTGCTCAACTCTGAGCCCTAACTGGACCATTATTGCACAATGTAAATATTATAATTTATAAAAGTGTGTATAGTGTATAGTATATAGAGTATAGTGTGAATTACTTTTTTTTTAATTTTTATTCTTCTTATTTATATGTGTGTGTATATATGGTTGCAGGTACAAAATACATTTCACTGTGCATTGTACTGTGTATAACTGTGCATGTGACAAATAAACACTATCTTAAATCTTAAATCTTAATTTTAATTTTGAATTTACGCTACAGTCAAACGGCAACCTGTGGGGCTGAAAAAAAAATTGCATAGCTCCTGCAATTGATAGGTTTTCAAACTCAGCAAGCAGCATGTCTGTACAGGTTTTCAGACATCCAGGTCATAGTCATCTCTGGAGCTTGAAAAAAAGAAAAAAAAAAAAACAAAGGTGACTAAACTTCTTTAAGTTCTTGAAGACATTTCACCTCTCATCCAAAAAAGGCTTCTTCAGTTCTCTGCGAGAACTGAAGAGCTGTAGCTTATTAGGGCCTTCTAGGCCTCACCACCATCACCGACCGGACCCTCTTGACTTCTGAGCATTTTAATGGAATTATCTGCCAAATACAATGGCTCACTGTGTGTTACAGGCCATTCTAGAAGATTGTGCTTTGCTTCTGGAGCATCAAACTCTTGTGTTTTATTGGTCTGTTGCTGATTAGCATACATGTGCCTGTGTGTTGCATCCATTGAATGAATGCAACTTACTAACCAGGGTAGCTAGTGTTAGCTGATAACTCTGCAATCCACCCACTCCTCCAAATATGATAACGTCTGTTGGTAAAATAATTTCTCAAAAGGCTCAAAGTCTAAAACCAGTGGGTTGTTTCATGGTGGCTACATCCATCTTTTATGTAAGTTTATGATTACAGCCAGGTTTGGCTCATATTTTAGAAATCACTCAGTTTTAAGTATTGAGCTATACAGAAGGTTGTGATAATAGTTTGTGTATATAAACAAGGCCAGCCTTCAGTATCAGGGAGTTTTGTCAAACATTTCTGATGTTTAGCTTCAACATGGATGCTTGAAAATGTAAAGTGAGAACTTGGACAAGAGAGAATTTAAACTAACGCTAGCTGTCAAAACAACAATGAAAAACACTATAATTGGCATCACTTTAACTACAAAGGCTGCATATAAAGCACCTTACATAAAACAAACACCTTAACTAACTTGTAGTCTAACTAACTGGTGGAGTATAATGAGCTCTTGCTCATTATAGTCTTGATGGCATTCGTGTTTTCCCCCAGGGCACCAGAACCATCAAAACACTGAGTCAGTGATTGTGGCTGTAAAGACCCATTGAGGAAAAACAGTCCTTGATTTTACTAAAAGGACTAAACAGCATGTCAATGAGCTAGAGAACAAGGTTGTAAACAGAGTTTACTTAAGTTATGACCACAACATTCAGCTTCATAATAATCGGAAATATTCTAGTTTAATTGATTAAACAACAAAGTCATTCAGTCGGGCTTCCGGGAGCAAAATAAGATACAAAATGATAGCAGTGCTGTGCAATGAAAGACAAGAATCAACAATTGATGATTAAAAAAAACAGAAGATTATAATTTAGAAATCTGTACTGTGATTTTAAATCAGCAGTAACTGCAGCATACTTCAGTTTATACCACTGCCACGCTGTACAGCATCCAAAGCATGGGGTTTTGTTGTTTTGTTTTTACCTTGGTATCTTTGGCAAGTAGGTCTGTGTAGGCATTGTAAATGCTGCCCAACTTTTCCACCATCTGATTCTGGTGCTTCTGACGCACAGCGTACTTGGTGTAGACTCTGTTGCCAAGATCTCGAGCTAAGATCTTCAGCGACTCTCCACTAGGAGGCAAGTTGACAACACTCTGGACAAAGGAAGACACAGTTCAAAAGGTCAAAAACACGAAAAGATGTGTGACACATAAAAAAGAACAAGTGACTGTTTGAAGCTTCTGTAAGGTCTTAGTCTAATTGGGGGATTGGGGGGGGGGGGGGGGGGGGGGGGTATCTGCCAGAGGTGAAAATCATAGTGAGAGTGGTCTTCTCAGAATTGGCTCTCACACCGTGCATTTCCCTATATTGGAAGCAAAGGTATCTGATCAAAGTGTGCCCTGCTTTGCTGCCAAAATCTGTTGTTTTGATAGGTGCTGTCACTGTCACACACTTGATTTGTGTTTTTTCCCCCATATTGGTTGTGTTACAACAACAATGACAAAACAAAAGAGAAAACATCACTACAGACCTCTTTGTATTGCTGTAGTAGAATAAAGCTGCTATCAATCAAATACGTTTTATCAAAGCACAGACAGGTTTTTGTTATAGCTTAAAATTCTGGCTTTTCATTGAGAGGTAGGCCGGGTTAGGTGGCTTGTATTACCTGTATCATGATGTCAACATACGCTTTATCTTCCAGCAGACAGAGATAGGGATAAAGGTTAAGTCTGTAGTCCCTGATGTTGCTTTTTTCCAGGATCATTTTGCTCTCCCTCAGGGCCTGGAGGAGGATCTTCTGCCATTCTATCCGCTGCTCTGCCAGCAGCTCCCTCTGAAAGGACAACACAATGGGAAGTCATCCATCTCATGACAGTGCCTGATAGCAGTAAAGCCATAAAGGATGGATTGGGTGAAATCATTAGACGAGGAGAAAACAAAACAAAACAAAAAAAATCCTAAAGCTTTTATCAGATACTACACGATCCAAATGGAAGATGATTTGAAATGTGAGGCAGCAGAAATGGTCACATCTCACTGGACAGAAGTCACACAACATGACCATGAATTTCATTAGATGGTTAAGCTTGTTTAGCCTAGATACATCCAAATGACAGTGTGAAAAGAGACTATCCTTCTGAGAAAACACAACTGGGCCAAACACTTATTTTTCTAAGGCTAAAACAGAAAGGAGGAGCCAACTCTGCTGTTTTCAGAGTCTGGCCGGTAGAAATTGCCATTTGAATTTATCAAATTTATTATTGATCAATTAGTTCAAGCAATTAGGACATGTAAATATACACATAATCTTGTAAAAGAGTTAATGAAAAAATGGATACTGCTTTAGTAGGTAGCTTAAACCAGAAGGTGTTACAACAGCCTATTATAAAGAGAGGTCACAATCACTTTAAAGTAAATACAGTACAGTGACAAATTTAAGCCATACTATAAACAAGCTGTGCTTTATGAAGAGTAACATGGACCAGGTAAGCCCTTTCACTTGTTAGGCGAACTTAGAATTTACCTTATCATAGCTTATTTTATCTACAAAGCTTCATTTGCAAGAACAGATGTGTCATTTAAGCCAGGTTTTTATATTACTCTTACATTACTTGTGCTAAAGTACAATCTGCATAACCGTGTGTAAGTAAGTGTTAATGTTCTCTCTTTAGTTTGACTGAAACGGAGACCCAGTCTGGATTGTGAATGGAGGGGTGACTCTGCATTCTCCCCCAGCGGCCTCCATTACAATACATTATTATTCTGCCCTGCCAGTCTGTAAATGCTTCCTGACCACCAGGGACTCCCAGCCTGCTCGCTTCCCACATAGCCCATCTGCAGAGACAGATGGGCCAGCCAAGACTGTAAATGCCAGAGTTCGAAAAAAGGTACACCACAGGAATACAATGTTTCTTCATCTAACCTGTCAGGACTGCATGCCTATCATTTCAAAGTTTATATCACAGAAAAAGAATCTCTCAATAAAACATCATAAAATCTATCATAATTATATCAAAAAACAAAAGATGGCATGGTAGATTACTGCTGAGAAGATACACATCCTCTACAGTCTACACATTACAGTGTGTTCCAGTATGCTGTGTTTTGCTGGAAATTTGCAGGCTTTTTGTGGTTTAAAGAGACAAACTGACAGCAGAAAACAGGAAAAAGGCCAATGTTCTTAAAGCAAAAATGAAGCAATTCCTTTCATTCCAACAACCCAAAAAAGGGAAAAAAGTTATTGTGAACAACACCTTTCTTTAAAAGGCATAAACCACCACACACACATCTCTGCTGTAGCTCTTCAGTGGGCAACAAAACACATATGTTTGCCATAAAGGCTGCTATGTAGAGTATATTGAGAGGGGAACCTTATTAACTACATACAATTCACTTACCATTACTAACATTAACAAAGCAAAGACCATAGCACACAACAATGTGTGAAATGTGAACCTTAATAAATTTACATTTACAAAATTACACCGCAGGCCAATTCTATTATACTGCCGAACTCTAATACAGCGTACCATTTACCTGAATCCTTGTGTCAATTAAGATGAATACTGGTTCTAAGACAAAACAACAAACCCTGTGTCATTAACAACTGAATCTTTTTCATTTTATTGCATTATACTACAGTCTGGGATTTGGTGATTTTGAGCATCATCGCACTTTGTATTTACAAGACAGTCAATATAAAGGATACGCTGCAGATGAAAAAGGGGAAACAGACTGGTTGAGGTTGGTTACCATTTTGACCATGTTTTCAGTGACAGGCTTGGCGGCTTCCACAGAGCCGATGGTGATGGTGCAGGCCTGCTCCACGCTCAGCTGATGTTTAAAACGCTCCTGAAGATCCTCCTGTGTGAAGTCCAGTTTGGGGTAGGTGTGGTCTGCCCTCTAAAACATAACGTGTAAACAAACATCAAAAAGACAGAAATAATATCTTGTACAGTATAATATTAAGAACCTTTCTTGCTCTGAGCCTAATCTTTAAAAACAGAAAACCTCAATCATCAATCCGTCTTTTTAGTCACTTATCTAATTCTGCTCCAGTTTGAAATCAGCCGGAGGCAACAGGTTTTCACTGATTCTTTTATTTACAGCATGTTTTAAGTTGAGTGTAGAGTCACTGCTGGGGGAACACCTTTTGTATGTGCAAACTGTTAAGTCATTCCCTGCTAACACCAGGAATGAAGCCCAGCTGTAAAACTGTAACTGAGCCAACTGTGTTTTGCATCGTCACTGCACGCTTTCAGTTGTTGATGCAGAAAATGTTATAAATGTTTTGATATTTGATTCTAATCTGCTGCTAAGTCTCATTTACACTGCTGGAGTTGCAGCAACTAGAGCACACATCAAGAATTCCTGTTCAATCAATAAAAGTAATTTCCCTTTGATCTGGCGACAAACTGAAGCAGTTCCACAACTCCTTTATTAGTCTACGAGACAGAAACCTTTAATATTTAGATTTATCCAGTTTAAAGTTCCAGCTGCTCCGGAACTTTAAACTTTTTGGAATAAATTGACTTCAGCAACTTTTTAGCTTTCCTGAATTGCGGTGATCTGCTCGTTGTACTTGGCCAATACCTTAGGAGGTCAGACACTGTTCACCTGCAGACTTTCCCATTGGTTGGTTTTTATATATGTAAATCTCTGCTTTTACTGGTTCCTTCTTATCTGTATTCATACGTG
This sequence comes from Archocentrus centrarchus, assembly GCF_007364275.1. Taxonomy (NCBI): domain Eukaryota; kingdom Metazoa; phylum Chordata; class Actinopteri; order Cichliformes; family Cichlidae; genus Archocentrus; species Archocentrus centrarchus. Next base: position 25,090,625 of record NC_044349.1, on the reverse strand, counting down.
TGTAAAAACCACAACCAGTATGGTCTATGCTCTCACAATATTTTACAAATGTTTCTCCCCAGAGTCAGTACAGAATTAGGAAAAAAGGCTTTTAAATGCACAACCTTGTTTCCTGGAATAATCTACAGAAGAACCGGAAACTGTCCGAACTAGTTAACTAGAAGAATAGCTCTCTTGGTCAACGTGGCTGCTTTTGAAGTTTCTCTTGTTCTTGATGTGTTATTGCACATCATTGAGATGCTTGTTGTTTGGTTGCCTGTACTGAATGTCAGTTGCGTTTGTTTCTGTACTCATGTTATATTTGTCACACTTTATGCTGCCCTCTTGGACACGTCTCTCTTGAAAAACAGATTCTCAATGAGCCTTTCTACGTGGATATATAAAAGGATATGATAAAAAGTACAAAAAATATCATATTATAGTATTATCAATACATGCCATGTTTATTGCCTTAAAGAGAGATGATATATAGGAGAATATGAGTCAGGCTTCTGAGAGTCGTAGCGAAGCTTCAAGTAGTTTGGCACATAAATTGCTCAACAGCCAACTTTCCTACAAAAAACACTAACAACCCACTATCGATATCAACCGAGGGTAATTCAAGTTGGCAGAGAAAGCTGTGCTGGGATCACAGTTTTAAAAAGCTGCAATTAGTTTTATGCAGAAAGAAAAGTGTTCAACTGCACATATATTAAAGTACAGTTGTGTGATTTTAAGATGTTACTTCTGACTGATTACATTTTCTAAACCCATACAATAGTAATGGTTTTGTTCTTTATCCCACTCTGCAAATCATTTCATGGCATCAAAAGAACAAAGTTTGACCAAGAAAAATTATAAGCTGTATTTAATATAGCAAAGTAAGCAATATTAAAAGTACATTAATTAAAAAAAAAAACATTTTCCTAATGAAAAGATAATTAAGTGAGAGAATGCCAGACATTCTCCAATGACAAGCTAAAACTAGATCAAACTGCATTTTGTACGAGCTGAAGCTTCAATCAAATTTCCTTCTCACACCAGCAAACAATATTCTAATTAGTCTTTGCTTCTGCTACTAATATTGACTGAAAACCCTCCAGAAATCATTCATTGTGCTACTCTGTTATCAAGTGGGCCAGTTATTTGGACAACCTTTAAGCAACTATGACCCCAAAAAGCCATTGTCAGATAAATTTTAAAGCACCTTTACAAATACAATAAAAAACAGCAGTAAAGATTTGACCTTTTTCACATATCATAAAGTGGCATAATCCCACAGACCCTCATAATGTAAGATCTGCTGACTGCTACCATCTCACGCACATACACACACACACACACATACACACACACACACACGCGCACACGCACACACAGGCCAACAATAAGACTGAGAGGTCTAAAAGTGAATATGCTGCATGGACGGAGGCTAAAAATACTACAATGGTACGGAAAGCTGTTAACAAATTGTGTGAGAATCACGAGGAGAAGGGAGGTGGGAAAAAGGAGGAGAGGTGAGAGGAGGAGAAGCAACTAAAGCAAAGGACCCATTAGAAAGCAGACTTGTCTCACTATAAATAGAACAGTGCCTGTCTGGCTGTGAAGGGGTGACAATCAAATCTTTCGTAGTCACGCTGGAGCCTTGTGACAGCTTTCTCAGCTCTCTGGTGCTTTGACTGGCAAAACATACAGAACAGTGAGCCTTAAAAAATAATTCCTCTCGGTGTTAATTCACACTCAGTTTCTAAATAAAGTCCTTACATAATGACCATAAAAGATTTTGGTGAAAATCATCTAAAGTAATGATGCAGATGCTGTCATCCCTGCATGGTCCCTATCATTTACACTGACTTCAGTTTAACATTATGGAAAGAACAAAGACCAGATGAAAACACTTATATGTAGATTAACTACTCAACATCCACAATGTCGGCACCAGCAGAAAAGGGGGGTCGTCTAATTTTCCATGGGCCAGCGTGCCAGTCAGTAAGTTTGCTGATAGAAAGGCTACTCTGTAATACCTGTGTGTAGAAGTCTTGAACCAGCGATGAAGAACACTGGCTTGCGTGCATGTTGAGGCTGGGCTGGTAGTCTGGCTTTATGATGCGTATGGCCTTTAGCAGCATGTCCCTCTCATCTTGCCGGAATACACATTGGCTGAACAGATCATCTACAGACAAGCCATCCTCCTCCATCTGGCTTAGACACCTGGAAATACAGAGACATACGGTCAGTGAATCAGATGTATATTGTCCCTTAAAACACGTTTTTACTTATGTTACATCAGTAGAGAGCTAAGGATACTAGTCAGTGGGACAAGCTTGGACACAAAAAATGTAAATAAAAACAGAATGCAAAAATCTGCAGCTGATTTTAACCCTGTGTTACTTGAAAATACTACAAAGACAACAGATTTAGTGTTAAAGCTGAGAAGCGTTATCGTTTATTCGAAAAATATACGCATGCTTTAAATCCAGTGCAGCTCTAATGTTTTAGAAAAGTCAGGACAGCGGCCACAAAAAACTGGAAAGTTGTGTAACGCTTAAAACACCCGGTGGAAAATCTGACATCTATTCACAGAGCTGGGAAAAAGTCTCAACCCATCCCTCATTTCTTTTTTTTAAATTTTGTTAGGAAAATGGGAACTAGGTGCAGGGATTTGTTGAAACATGCAAACAAATAGAAAATAAATAGTAATACAGTACATAAGGCAAAACAGAGTTTGTGCAATTATAATGAGCTTGAAAGTCAATATTTGGTACAACTGTCTTTAATCTTCAACACAGCCGAGATTATCTTATCTTTCTTTTCTGTCTGTAGCCTTCAGGAATAATTCTTCAGGCTTCTTGAAGCTCTTCAGTGAGTGTTGGATGCCTTTTGTTTCCGTTCTCTGTTAAGATGATCCCACAGTGCTTCAATAATGTGGAGGCCCAGGCTCCGGGGAAGCCAATCCATGACTGACGGCGTAAAATTGTGTGTTTTTCTATTCAGGTATGCTTCCATTGCACTGACAGTGTGTTTGGGATCATTGTGGTGTTGGTGTGTTACAGATGGTACTGCATGGTAGAACAAAATCTGGTGGTGCTTTTCTGCATTTATAATTCCATCACTTTTAACATCCCTCAGTCTTTTTTCACTGTTTTCCTTCTTTAAGAAGGGCTTCCTGACAGCCACCCAAGAAAACCATTTCTGAAGTCGAGCTGTTTAGAAGCAAAATCTAAAGAAATTATGGTTGCCTCAAGACTTTTGCGCAGTACTGCATTTTTTTTACTATTTTTTTTAATAGCAGAAAGTAATAGTACCTCTTCATTCCATCAGATTAGCTAGAGAGTACTCACAAAGCTAGCTAGAATGCCAGCTAAGAGGACACAAGAGGTAGGTTTTCATTTTTGAAGGAGATTATGGTTATTATGATGGATCAGACCACAGAGTATGATCACAACTCGAGTTTATAACATCTGACCTGTCTGCTGATGTGGGAAGGGGATGAGTTATATAATTAACTTCCTGGCTCCCCAATTAATTAAAAAAAAAAAACTCTCTCTGGGACCATTGTATGTGTCTCTTCTTCCCTGATCAAGAGTTGCAGAATATCAATTGAAGTATTTGCATTGACAGGCGTTCTGTCAGACTCAAAAGTATGAGTTTAATCAAGAAGCAGATGGCCACTGACGACATCAGTGAAATGTTTATTTAAACAGAATCTCCTAGAGATCTCCTAGAGAGAGCACAGTTTCCATGACTGGACTGCAGAATGCAGATAATTCCAATGCGCAACCAGTCTCTGGAATATAAATGAGAAGTGTAATGTCATGAGTAGTCCATAACTCAGTTTGATATACGATACCTAAAAAGGTCTGTGAATTAATATTTTCAGTCTGCTGGAGCTTTATTCCTCTATGATTAGTAGGATTCAGGGGTTAAAGTGGTCTGAGTAAATTATTATGGATATACAGTCCTATTAGATGTAATATTTATTTCAGAGTCTGCATATGCTTTATTTTTATGAAGTCTTAAATTCAGGAGAAGCACTGCTACTATAACCTGTACAAATATAAAATAAAGTATGAAACTATCAGATGTCACACAACGGTACGGTGCATATTTGGTGAATGTCCTCGAGATGCTATATGCTTGGAAAAAAATCTGTGATATAAAGCAATATAAAAATTATATGTACATATACTATATAGCTACCATGTTTGGTTGCACTGCTCCCTTGAGGTAAACAACAGAACTACATGACTAAGGCAAGAGAGGAGTGAGGAAAACCCATTTGTCACTGATAACAAGGATAACAGAGCGCTTCATCACCCAGAACACCTTTTACTCAAGACAAATAACAGCACACTAATTAGCAACTGGAGGAAACCCTGGCTCAGCAGTTTCCATCAACTAAGGCTCATCAGAAGTGTGCAAGGTTCTAAGTGTCACTTAATAACAAACAAAAGAGGCACTGTAATAGTACTCAAAGTTTTGAAATATTTTAAAGGAGGCCAAAGAGGTTAAAAAAAAAAAATTGTATTTTCATTCATGCCTCAGAGTCTCTTGTGATGCAACACACAATTTTGTCCTGAGTAAATGAGAGAGCCCTGAACAAAGACAGGATTAGTCTGGGTGATGGCAATGTGGTCCAAAGGAACAAAGAGGGCAGAGAGGTTGAAAGATAGAGCACAATCAGCCTGGTGACTGCTCTGCTGCACCTTAGGGAACACAGCACTCTGGAGGATACAGCGCTTATAAAGGGAAAATATAAAAGGGATGAGAGTGTGTGTTTCAGTATGTTCATGTGTGTGTGTGAGAAAAAGACAGAAGAAGCACATTGTTACATTGAGGGCAAGGATGCTGAAGGAGAGACTTTGGGGATTTCAATATTAGGAGAGTGTAGCAGTTGGACTGTAAAAAAGAGGAAAGAAGGCAGTGGGGAAAAAATGGACTTAATGACAACAACAAAAAAGTAGTGAAAGAGAAAGATAATGAATAAGGTAAGAGAAAGAAGAGGCTTCTTAGCCAGAGACAGAGCAGAAGTGCAGCACTGCAGAACAACAATGTCATACGAGCATCAGCTTACAGTGATCAATGGACCAACCAGATACCCGCCACCAACCCTAATGCCCTGCCACCTGTGCCGCCATTGGAGCAGACTGCATAAGGTGATGTCCCCAGAGTCAAAAACTAAAGTGTCTGTGTTCTGTATGTGTTTGTGCAATAGCACTTGCCATGACTAAGCAGGTGAAACCTGGAAAACTACTCATTAAAGCCAGATATGACATGAGGGAAGTGAGATCTCATTATTTCACGACCAAATCATGTTGTACAAGTTGGTTAATCTGCACGGTGGGTCTAAAAAATAGCTTCAAAGAACACATGCTATGACAGACCAACAAAACTTATTGTGCATTCAGTCACTGTCAGTTCACGAGCTACATTTTTTTTTGTTTTTGTTTTTTAAATGGTCCACAAATTGGTAACGTTCACATTTCCTCATGCAAGTGTTTACATAATAAGTTGTGACATTTTCTTCATAACTGCCAGATCATAAACCAAGTTAACAAATATTCAAGTAAAAAAAAACAAAACAAACCCAAATTATTATTTTTTGATGTATTACTTTTTTAGTCATTTCAAAAGACTAGATCAGCATTGGCTTAAAAATACAATCTATAAAGTACTGAGTTGGACATTTTAGAAATCAATCTTTGACATTTCTGTATAAAGAATTATCATCCACGTTTCTCAGCTGCTGTCAGAATAACTTCTGTAGTCAGACAGCATTCTCAACAAGGACACAGCTTGTGCAGCCATTTTCAAAAAGAAAAAAAAAGGGGGGGCATATTATAAAAGGACAAATGAAACAAACAGCCACTGTGCCCTGTAGTCTTGCATCTGCTATAAGACTAATGTTAGGTTCATCAGAGAGGAAAAAATAAAAATAAAATCCAATATGAGCCCTGCCACTGCCTGGGCAGCAGGCCAGCTGACTGCAATCTCTAGCGGTTGCCATCAAACAGGCACACATGCTGTGACAGATGCAGTCTTCTCCTGAAACCGTGAGCTTCGCTGAGTTCGTTTATCTTCATGTGACTAACAAAGTAAATTAATTTTAAGAGCTTGAAAAACAAGGTGACTGGACTTTTTTTTTTTTTGAAGACATTTCGCCTCTCATCCAAGAGGCTTCTTCACTTCTAAAACCAAAAGGTGGAGAGTCCCAGGTATTTGAACCTTAGTGGGGGTTGTCACCTTTGGAGGTGGTCGCTGACCCACTATTAATCACGTGCATCATCACATGAGCCAAGGTGTGAAAAAAGGTGTAGATCGTTACCACCAGGGATTTTGGGTGAAACCGCTGTGAGTCCTTGCCCTACCTTATCATGTGACCTATTGAGGTCACCTGAAGTAAGGTGTGAGTGGGGGTTGAGGCACCAGGGAAAGGATCTCAAGGCTGCATTGTAGGTGGCTGACAGCTGGTGTGGTAAGCCACCACCTCTGTTCAATGACGTGTCTTTCAAGCTCTTAAGACTACAGTGAACCGGATGACTGAGAACCTACACAGAAAGTAGATTCTCAGGAACTCTTCTTAGCTCAAACTGTTTTTAGCTACATCCACAAATGCCAGTTAAAACAGTTAACTTTGGGTCCAAACTCATTTAAGACGGGCCAAAATGAAGTGGAATACCTTCCTGCAGTGTGAATCAAAATTTGAAACTGTTTTTGGAAATCATGGATGCAACAATCATGTTGTGGAGCAACACACACTGATATCCACAGAAAAAAAGCCTGTTATTTCAGCAGGGCAATGTCAAACCACATTTAACATTTGTTACAGCACGGCTCTGCAGTAAGAGAGTCTGAGTGCTAAGCTGACCTCCCTAAAGTCTACATGTGCCCTCAAATAAGAACATTTAGCTCCATAAAAAAACAGGCATGCATGTTTGAAAACAACAGATTTTGTGAGTCTAAACAGTTAATATGTTATCACTGTTGATTAATTATAGGTTTCAAATTGTTTCCAAATAACTGCATATTGTTTTCACTTACATTTTAAACACCATCCAAACTTTTTTGTAACCCAGCTTCTAGTGATTTGTCAGGACGACCCAGTTATTGCTGAGATGGAATTGGGCTACACACGGTCAGGATTACCCCTGATTAATAAATTTGCAAAGTCCAAGAAGAAATTAAATACACCACAATTAATGTCAGTATTGTTCTATTACCTTCTAGAAATTCAATTAGTCTATACCCAATCTCATTAACACGGTGTCAGAATGCTGCCACAGCCAAAACAAAAGTGACCTTGTGAGAGCAGCACTAATTAATAGAGATATTTTTCCAGCTGACAAAAAGATAAGGAAATAATCCTGTTGTGCTGGATTGCCATAGAAACCACAATAGTGCAAGTAGAAGGTGCAAAGTGTCGGAAATACTGGTAGGTGTCAGCTTAATACAGAAGAGACACTGAAAACTAACACTGTGTTAATCAAAATAAAAGCATTCCTTTGTTTTCCAGTGACACAAAAGATAGGATAAGTTTCAAAACAGGTCCAATGGGGATGTTCCCATTTTAGCAAAGTGGAACTTAAACCATTCTTGGGCCAAACATACTAGGCGAAAAGATTTCAAAATCAACAGACCACAATTCTCAGATATGTATGGCATCCATGAGTTGATTTGGGAAAATAAAAGTTAATGTTAATATTAGGTGAGCACAGGACATGCAGCTAGAACAGTACAAATGTTTATCAGTCCTTCAGGCTAAAGGAAAATACTACAAGAAGAACACTGAACTGATGCCCTAAAAATGAGCAAGTATGCTGCTATCAGAGGGTATATCAGCAGAAACCTTAAAGGCTGTAAAACAGACAACAATGGCTATATGCAGAAATAAATACACTTTGCCAGCAATCATGTCCAAAGGTGAAACTCATGAGCTGAGCATGACCCCTGTTGGTAAGTCTTTGTATTGCTATGGGACCTCTATCCCGCAGCAACACAGTGTTACCTCTCGTGTTAAATAACACACTGGGGGAATAAAAAAACTTGGCACAGTCCAAAAGATGTTAGTCTAAACACACCTCTTTACGAGCTGTCTGCAGGGTGGTTAGTCAGTGTGTGTGTTTGCAACATACCTTGAAATAACCTTTGGGGAGCAGTTTGGATTACGACCCATACACTCTAAAGCAGCAAAGTAGGAACCCAGATTTGGCTTCAGGCCAGCCTCTTCTAAAAGAATAAAGATGCGGCCAATCTGATTTAGTGTTCCCTACAAATAAAAAAAGAGATGAGGGACAGCAGTGAGCCTACCATCCAATTGCACTTCACACACCAATGCTCACACCAGTAATGCTTCATGGCCCAGCAGAAAAAAAGTGATAATTAAACTCACCAAAATTACTGACCAACCATGAGGCTCAGTTTAATTTACACGAGTCGTTATTAAAAAGGCAAAAAAATTGTTTGTCAACTAGCAAAGAATAAGAGAATGTACAACTGCACATTAAACACTTAAGCTGCAGGTGATCTATATATCGTTTTCACAGAACATATTTTGAGATATTACGTTGAGAAATGCACAGAGCTAAACAATAAAAAGTGATTATGACTGAATTTCATTACGATGCTTTGCCTGGGGTCCTGAATTTGGTTTCTGAACTCACCTTTTTGGCCCACACCCTCATCATGATGTTGTAAACTCCTGTGTTGAGATGTTTTCGTCGACTCATAACTCTGTGCTGACTGAGCAGGAAGCGGTGCGCCCGCTCAACGTCCCCGGCAAATATACAGGCCTCCAGATATGAGCCGATGCTAAGCTGGATGTCCTGACATGCACTTCCCACGCTGCCCTCCTGCGAGTGCTCTGGCTTACTTGAGGATGTCCAGTGGCTTACTTGTTGATTGAGTCTCTTCTCCAGCTCCTCTACCTCAGCCAGTTCCTCAGATATTCCCTGAGGGTTAACACCAGTTTGTGCTTTTCCATCTTTTTCAAGAGACTGATTTTTAGAGTCTGTTCGTTTCTTTTTAGATACTTTATGCGGCATTGTGGCTGCTCCTGCTGTGGCAGTGGCAGCAGCTGCTGTAGCTGTTGAAGAAACTGCAGCATGTATTTCATCTGACAATTTCAAATGACCTCTGCTCTTTTTAACTTTAGTAGATATTGTTTTATGTGTTGTACCGGTGGACATCAAGCTGCTTGTGGTACCTTTAGATATTATTGTTGGTTTCTCTTTGACACCCGTCTGCATTTTTTGCTTGAGGTGCTGCTGTTTTTTGAGTTTGTTCTTCTTCTCTTGAGTTAGTTTTTCTATCCAGCGGCTGGGCTGAGATTTAAAGGTGCCTTTGACAACAGTGTGTTCAGATTTACGAATGTCAGTTTTCTCCTGGGGCGTGCTTCTGGGACTCCTGCCAGATGAAACACCTCTTCCATGAGAAGGAGCTTTAACAAACTGCACCTTTGCATGTTGGACATCTAGAACGACGTCAGATTGGAGTTGCTGGATTCTGGCCTCAAGCACTGAGAGGGAAAGTTATAAAATGTGACTAAAAGAGTAATATGGAAAGCACAACAGTCTACAGTAGCCTATAATATACTACGATAAAACAGCACAAAGATTTATAACAGAAAAGAATTGTTACATCTATTCAGGACCCATTAGTCCTGGACAAAACAGTAAACTGATACATAGTAAAGAAGAAAACTCCACTGATACATTAATATTTAACATAACCATGGAATAAAAAAACTGCCATCTGCAGTGACATACCGTCTAACAACTGAAACTGTTCCAGTGCACGTTTCTTTGCTTCTTCAGCCTTTGGAATTCTAGATGAAACATTTATTTTTTGAAGCTGCAAAGATGTTCCTATAAAACAAAAAAAAAAAAAACCCCAAACAAACAGATTTCATGAACAAAGATTATTAAAACTAAATACAAATTGCAGAATTTGATCCTGCATAAACATGCATCCAGCTCCTAGCAATGAAACAGTATTAAAGAGCTTATGCTTGGCTTCTCACTCTTTTCACTCATCCTTGTGAAAAAACTGATGCTATCAAATATAATTTTTGTGTTAAGGCATTTTGCTTATTGCTTGAAGCAACAAACAAGTACTTTGGAAAACATTCAAGGACACGACTGTGCAACTTTCTGCTTCATTAAATATTCTACTTTTAAACTCCACGAAATGAAATTACAAAACTACAAACAAAATCTCATACACTGTTATTGACTAAGCTACCCCACAGTACATAAAACAATTACCAGAAAATTGACCTTCAGCATTAAAGTGACATACAAATTTATGAATCAATAATCATTACCTAATATAATGCATAATATTTAGAAGTGGATGTTTCCTTATGCTGAGTAATTCTATTTTAGACAATGTAAGTATACTTTTGTAAGGAATTGAATTGAATTAGGTACCTTATCTTATAAGAGAAAATATTAAGTATTGTTACTTATATAATAAATAACTTCCCTGTGAAAAATAATTATTCAAAATAAGCTGATTCCCCCATCTTTGTCAGGTGTCACTTTTCATGGTAGACCATCTGTACTAGGGCACAGGGCACTACACCTGTGTTTTCTAAGCCTCCAACCAACCACCTTCTCATCAGTCCCTATTCCCCTGTGTCAACACATCAAAAATCCTGGAACTGCCTGTGGCGATATTTTTCCACCACATACAGTCATGGTAGAAGAAAAAGCACCTAATCATCTGATACTGATCAGGTTTTAAAATTGGGTAAATACAACCTCACATGAACAACAACGAATGTCATATTACACTGTGTCATTAATTATTTAACAGAAACTAAGCACAGATGCAGAAACAGTGTGTGAAAAACTAAATACTCCTTAATGCTTCCATAGGAATTAAGAGGGAAAGTAGCTAATCAAATGCACTTAATTAATTGATCATCAGCAAGTGCCACCACCTCTATAAAAGCAGAGGTTTTAGCTGTTTGCTGGTCAGGTGTGTGTTATCACAATGTCAAGGAGGACAGACATTAGCAATGATCTTAAGTGAGAGAGAAAGATTATTCACAAGTGGAAAATGTTGGGAAAAGATTGGCAGTTGATCCCACAAGAGCACACGTTTCATATTTCACACCGTTTCTGAATTTTTATTATTATTTTTTATTTATTTATTTTGCTTAGTTTTTGTTAAGTAAATAATAACGATGTGATATGCCATGTGTCGTGTGATTTTGCTCATCTCAGGTTGTATTTACCTAATTTTAACACCCGATAAGGATCAAATGCTTTTTGATTATGTCCTGATATGTAAAACCTTTGGATTTAGTGTACTTTATCTTTACCACGACTGTACATAAGAGGAGATTCCGCGTTTTGCTCTGTGGTTTTGGACGAGGTGGCGCTGGAGAGCGAACCACCAAGCTGCTGGGTGACCCCCATACATAACCAGCAATACTGAAATACACATATGAAATTCCGAAATACGACAGTTAACGATAGACAACTTAAAGTTTATGTATATGACCAAAACACCTCAGGACAGACTCCAAGCTGTAACGCGTGCTAATCAAGCTACTTGCTCGAAAACCACTAAATGAAGCATTTGGCAAACGCTGCTTTCAGTTAGCATGTAAGTACACTGATTTACAACAAGAGTCCCCCAAAAAACTCGTCAAATTTGTCTGTCATGTTTCAGCTAAAACTGTTGTGTTATCTGACACTGTGCCCTGCATGGCTCACCTGATATCCGTCTGACTGCGCCACCTCTTACAAACACACAAAGCTGGCAACAGTCCGCAAAAGACACCCGGACAGCACATTTTTCAATTAAGCTACGACGACTCAGACATTTGGCAAAGGCACATACTCTAAGAAGAGACATGTTGACATGTAATAACCGCGTTACTTCAGAACACTAGGTAGCCATCTTAAAAGAGACCAAGGTAATCGCAAGGAGCGCTAATCGCTGTTTAAGGCCCGAAGAGTCGAGTGCAGACTAATCGAGTGACGTTTTCTGTGCGTGTGTGTGTGTGTGTGTCGGTGTGGGTGTGTCTGTGTGCGTGTGTGCATTTTTTTTTCTCTCTTCTCTGCAAATTAGACAAAATGGAAGAAATTTAAATAACCAGCACTAATTAGATAACAATAACTCCTTGTTATGACCCAACTATGTTTATTCATTTATTTTCCTCTTTAAATATTAGAGAAAAAACTATACTCAATTAATGAATTACTGTTTGAAAGTTTTAAAAAGTATTTAATTTTCTGTGTTTTCAGCAGCATCAGTGAAATGTTTACTTGTTGTACAGTGGTTTAAAAAGGTGAATTATATGCGGCCTACAGATGGCACTCTCTCCTCAGCCAATCAAAGTAGGGCCTAACGTCAAATTGACTATGTTACACGATACTGAGTAATGAGTAGTTAAGTAGCCTTAGTTCTCTACATACTAGTTATACAGTAAGAGAAAAAAAATGCTTGAATTGTCATTCTTGTGACATCAGTTTTCTGTGTGCAGATGTAAATACCAAATATTAAACGGGTATTGTAAAACGTTTGCATAAGATCTTTTAATACAGTAAAGACTGTATAAATATAACTTGAAATTTACATTGTTTCAACTTTTTTTTTTAATGACGGAAACCTCCACATTAAATGCCACAAAGTTCAAACAGGTGAGTGTGATTTCTATGGTACATTATTTACAGTCGTACAGTTATTGTGGCAGTTCTTTGATCTAAACTTCCAGGAAATATTGTATTTGATGTTGCATTTATTGCCAGTGAAGTAATCTGAAGCTGGTAGTCAAACATGCAATGTGCTCTCCTGCTGACCAGATCAAGGTACTTGTTACAGCCTGTTGGAAATTACTGTCTTCTTTTTCTAGACAACTTTTGAAGTTTGACTCTCATATATTTTAAATCAAGTGTGACTCAGCTCCAAATTGAAAGTAAAACTGAATTTATTTCATTCACATCCTGTATACTTTCTGACCCCCAGCAATGTCAGCCTCCCCTTGTCATGCGTCCATAAAGCATTCTTAAACACTTTAGCAGCCCTTTGTGTCTCGGCAGGCTGCAGGTTAACACAAGCACTACTTGACAGAGAGAAAGAGAGAAGGGGGGGGGGGGGGGGGCAGAGAGGGAAATGAGGTCCGGGCAGTACATCTTTTCTCAGTGGAGGCAGCGGCTGAGAGCACAGCAGTGGGTGTCTGCTACTGAGCTGTAGGTGAGGATCAGGAGGTGTTTGTTGCAACGGTTCACGAGCAGGGCCCCTTGACAGCCTCGTTTGATGTGGTTGGCCCCTGTTGGCGGCTGGCTCTTTGCACTGGTGTGACAGTCATTGCCGGGTGAGTGACTGTCAATGCCCCAACCGACAAAAGAGGAGAAGACAGGCATTCATGAGGCCTGATAATGGCCCGGCCAGGACAAGGCTGCCATTCTCATACACTTTGATCATGTGGATTCTTTTGCACACCTTTGTAGGGGCTCCCTATTTGTTTAACAGATGGACAGAGGGCTGTTTTTTGAAACTGCTTCACCTGGTTAGGGAAACTTGATGGAGATACTTCACTGTGAGATGCGTGTATTGCTAAATGCCTTTGGCATGTGTTTGTGTGTGCCTGTTAAGCTCTTGTTTGTGTGCACTCCACACCACTTGCATGGAAATAATGTGATGGCCTGTGTGGAGGGAAAAGGGCTTCTTTATGCAACTTCTCTATAAGAGCTCCACATATGAAACAGCTTAGATGACAAAGTTTCATATATGAAGGTGAATTTCCTTTTTTTTAAAATAAAAAATCACACTCTTGGACTCAAGCTGAGACCTTTAGCATTCTTTTTTTTTTATATTCTACTTCCAGAGCATTACAAAAATTGTTACTCATCCCATATCCATTATTGTCCATTACAGGAAGACTGACATCAGAATAAGCTTGTGGTCTTATTTAAGGGCCTTTACTGGACTGATGTACTCACACTGCTATTACTGGTTTTCCACACTCATGCATCTTAAGATCGAGTGAGCTAGTGTGGATGTTAAAAACGTCCACACATTTACAGTACAGAATCATGCATCCTGAGTTCAGTGGTGCCAGGTCAAGCTGCTTATCGAGATTTTGTTTTCATAAAAAATATTATTTCCATCCACAGCACATCAGCCTCTTTTATCTGTGTCCTTTTTTTATGTGCCTGGGAGAGATCAGATTATCTGTCCACAGAAGTTTAATCATTCCTGACAACTCCAGTTTTTCATCGTGTACTATCAGTCAGTTGGATCTTTGCAAGCTATCTTGTAAAGAACTGGCAGACTGCACCTCTCAGAACTCTTGACAGCATCAGATAGACTGTCCAGCTATCATAATGTTGCTAACAATAGACAATAGTCATGAAACAGGATATGCAAATGTGATCAGTGGACGTTTGACAACATCCGGATGTTTGTCGGCCGGCCACAGCTTATAGATAGTCAGCACACCTGTGCTGGGTGTACAATAACAAGTCCTGCACACTCTGAAATAGTGCTCTATATTGTCACTGAAATGATAAGCAATTACTGCCACTGTGTGACGTGTATGAGACGACTTCCTGAGTTAGATTTTTAATATATGTTTTTAATATTAAGATTTTTTTTTATCTCAAACAATGAAAACAAATACACATCTTGCTCTGGGTTTCAAACTAGCATAATGTGAGGATGCTTAAAAACACTAGGTCAAGTGTAAGTACTACACGTGAAATAAAGAGAGAGCGACCAGGATTTAGCAGGAAGGCAAAACAATTAATAATAGGGAGCTATTACTGAGGGTTTGTCAGTTCTAGGAAGGAGGTCATATTTCAGACTCTTTTGAAGACTTTGATGGTACAAAACAGACCTCATTATAGAGATATTATCTCTATTCATACACTTACAGAGCCGTTTGGATCCCTGCTGGGAAAGATTAGGTTCCTCCACTTGAGAACATCCTCCTTGGGTGCCGGCTCTCACTGTTTTCAGTTCATGGCACACCCATGCTGCATGGCTCAACTCAGCTGAGGGGATACTAATCCAGGATCTTTTGAGCCATTACTCTTTGGATGACATTGCTAGTCTTACAGCTGGTCTTTCCACCATGTTTATCTGGACAGAAATAAAGAAGTATTAGATGGAATCAGATTAAATTTTGTGCAGAGAGTCATGAACCCGAGGGGATACATCCCACTAACTTTCTCTGTCACCTGATATTTCTCCTTTCCAGGGATGGCATTTGTGGTGTTCTCAGCCACTAGTGGATGGATTCGATTTTGCCCAGATATTTATGTCCATATTATTATAAATTGTGATCAATCCTTTAACCTTTCTCCTACTGGCATCATCAAAATCTTAATTTTTTTCAATGCTTCTTCAGTTCCTAAGCAATTGTACCCTTTTAGCTGAAGTCTGTGTTTGGACATGTGAGCCTGCAGCACAATGATGCTCAGAGCTAAGGTCTAAGAACCACTGCATTTTCCAAAGGTCCCCTCCTACTTGTTTCTGATCTATGAAATTAGATGTTATGCAGCAGACACATGCTGACAAGATTACAAATTGTGAACATAAACTAGACTGTAAACAAAGTTAGCGTAAATGGAAATATAATCAATTCTCAGTATATGTTATAACTGTGAATCACAAATTACTGTAGGCTCTGACATCAAACATTCACACTATAAAACATCAAGACATTGCATGTTAAGACATTAAAACAAAGAGATGTGTTATTCTTGTGTGTGCTCTGGCACTGAGCTCAGACCCCAGAAATTTACTTCCAAGACACCACAAAGCAATCTGCTGCCACATCTGACTTTCGCATGTCGACTGAGCTTTGTTGTTGACCTCAGGAGGCGCGCTGATTTTTTGACAAGTTCTGCACTACATAAGAATGATTGTATGATTTTAATTACAGGAAATTTCATCAAAGGAAGGACAACTATGACTTCTTCTCTATCTACTGTTTCACTGTCACTTCCTTTGTGTCCTTTGTTTTGTTTGTTTCGATGTGTGTTTTGGCAGTGAGACACCACTTTAACAGAGAAAGCTTGAGAGAACAAACGGGACCAATACATTTCGCCAATTTTTTTAATTAATTAATAAATTAATTTGCTTTGTATTACATGGTAGTGTTACCCAAATCTGTGTTATCTGAGTCATTGCAGACATTCTTGGTGAAAACTGATTTCTACAAAAATATGCATTACAATTTCATATATCATAATTTTTCTTTTCTTTAGTGGGCTTTCTTCTTGAATAACAATTAAAAAAACTTGTGCTGTTTGCCTGTGTGTGTGTGTGTGTGTGTGAGAGTGAGAGAGAGTAAATGAGTAAAGAACTTCATTCAACACTGACTACAAAACTTTGTGTCACTGTTCCTTTACAGGGGCAGCATGGCATTGTGGTGGTTGGCACCATCTCCTCACAGCAAGAAGGTCCTGGGTTTGAATCCTATGTGGAGTTTTCAGATTCTTCCGGTGTCTGCATGGGTTCTCTCCAGGTACTCCAGTTTCCTCCCACAGTCCAAAGACATGCATGTTAGGTTAACTGGTGACTAGATTAGCTGTAGGTGTGAATGGTTGTCTGTCTCTGTGTGTTAGTGATAAATTGGCGACCTCTCAATTGGGATAGGGTCTAGCCCAGTCACGACCCTGAATTGGATAAGGTGAAGTAAATGGATGGAGGGATGTTCCTTTTCATGTGTACAGTATGTTCCTTATATTTCAGTGATGCTGACAAGCTAATCTGAAGCTGATTAAATGCTTGGTGGTGACTAGAAAGTTAACATATAAAGGGCAGGAAAATAGGAGTTAAAAAAGCCTAGTTAAAAGTGGGTGAACTTAATGGACACAGAAACAGGGGTTTATGACCACATATTCAGGTGGAGCCTGGTGGGTACCAAGAGCCAGATCATAATGGCAGATACAGTAAATAGCTGAGGGAGTTGGGATTAAGAGGTGGGAATTTGGATAAGAGATAAATGATCTCTTTCTCTTAAGTTTCTCTTTTATGATGGGAAAGCTTAAACAGGGTTGATGGGAGCTAGGTGGACAGCAAGTCTCTGGGGGCCAGTTAGCAAACCCAAAGAATGTTCCATGAATTTCAAGGCCAATCAAAGGCTTTTTTGTTACTTTTCTTCATATTAAAAACTCAAAGTAAAGATTTAATGGTATTAAATGAAATGCATTGGCTGTGCTCTATTGCCTTACATCAAGCACATCCCCATTCTGATTTCTTGCAGCCTCTAACAGACAAGAGTGTGTGAACTAACAAAAAAAGGTGTTCTTCATTTCCGTCCTGCTCTGCCAAATTAAATGGTAAAGATCAGAGAAGCTGTTCCATTGAAATATTAACAAAGGTGATCACAAAGGCTGTCAGACTTCATCTGGACTAAGTCTACCGACACTCTTGCAACCTGCTCTGTGTTTCTGACTGCTTGATGATTCAAACCAGCAACCATTAAAAAAAGGGAAGGCTCCCTTAATTTGCCCCATGTGGAGAGCGAAGGTGTCAAAAGAAAGTTTAACTGGACAGTAATGGAGTTGTTTTAATCATGTTACAAGATGTGTCACTGTTCACTTCTTCAAAGGAAGTTTGAAGCCTTTCCAGGTGTCAACAAAAAGAGAATAAAATTCTCAAACGAAAGGCAAACAACGTATTTCTCACCGAACAAACTTTTCTGCAAGAGATCAGAATGGGGATGGTGCTTGATGTAAGGCTTCTCATTTGTTTGAAATGGTTATGAATGAGTTCAGTGGCCCCATCCCCCCACCCATCTCCTGGCCCTGCCCAGGATAAAATGCAGGACAACTGAGCCGGTGCCTCCACAGAAGAGAGGACTGACTGACTGACTGCACACAGCAGAGCGTGGCTTAGCTTGCCTCACTGCTTCGCTGCCCTGTGCTAGCAGACTCTGACACACAGACACACTCTCACTGCCTCTCTCTGTCACAAACACCTCCCATACTCACCCACTTACTCACTCCCTCTCTTTCTCACTCACTCTCTTTCTCTCTCAGTATCACATACTCACACATACACACACACACGCCCAGAAGTAGTCAACTCTCTTTCTGCCACGGGTCAGCAACTCAGACAGGCAACTTGTTCCTACCCAGCTGGAAAGAGCAGAGCATCGCAAGGTGCGCACACACATACTTAAACTGGCACAAAAACACACTTTTACAGTTACACTCAGTCTGACAAATACACACATGTGAATCTTCATAGAACCCAGGACTTCATCTATGGACCCGTGAAGAAGACTTCAGTCAAAGGAGGAGAAAACAGACCAACAGCGAGAAGCATCAAGGAGGAACTTTAAAAAGGGGATTCATTAAATTCAAACACTTTATGAACGGAGCTGAGAACAAGAACAAAAAAGATGACATCTGGAGGAACTTTGGCAAGACTGATGCTGTAAGGAGGAAAGGCCTGCTGTCAGCCCAAAGTGGAGATTGACTGTGACATCCAGAGGATCTGCTGTAAGTGCCACTTCCCTTCCTTGTCTCTTCAGGACTCTCACCCTCCACAGGGACTTCTCCTGATCATCAGCATGCCTACAGCTTGCACAAGGTGCACCTTGGGAGTCTGACCCACCATGTGCAGATGGACGGCGTCCGCAGTTCATTTCTGTCCTGAACCTGCCCTCAGCACCACCACTACTGCAGCCTCTACTGGTCCACATCTCCCCCTGCCCAGTGCAGCCTCCCTTTGCCTGGCATGCTTCACCGTACTCTTGGTCACCGCTGGTACTGTCACAGGGGCCTGTCCTCCTCGGGTAGGGCATGAACCCCTCAAGGTGCTCGCAAGCGGTATCAACTGTTCATGGACACTGGAAAGGCACACGCGCAGTTATAATCACTTAGAGGGTGACGTCCGACTCCGGCGACTTTACTCTGCCAACAAGTTCTTCCTCTGCATTGACAAAACAGGCAAGGTGGACGGCACCCGACGTAAAAACTACGCTGACAGTAAGTAGAGTGAAAGTTGCATATCTCAGATTTGTGTCAGAGACAGGATGCCCTGTGATTCTCACGTTTATTTTTATGGCTGAACCTTCTTATCTATTGACTTTTACAGCAGTTTATGGGGATATCCTCTGGTTATATCACTGCTGAGCTATTTGTGTTGTGTTGTTTAGAGCAGGAGGGAAGCGTTGCTAGGTAGGAAGGGAATAACCTGGAGATTATTTCGACTCCTCATGGGACAGTAGGCACTGAGGAAAGACACTGAGCATCATTTGGTGGTGCAAAGTGGTCTTGGAAAAATGTTTCTGTTTCACTGGGAATTAACTTGTCAAAACTGTGGTGAAAGTGCATCAATCATAGGTAGCAGGTGTAAACTGAAACACATTTTTCCAACACAGGCAAACAGACTGATTTGTGATGTTCGCAGTTCATTTATGCTGTGCATGTGCTTTTATATGCATGAGGCAGGAATTTCATGACACTATAACTCATTAGTTTAAACAATAAAAGACTGCAATATGTTAAATGACTGTGCTCAGTAGTATGAGCGTATCCAGGCAGAACCACTGTTATTCAGTCCCCGTTCTGTCTATCTGTGCTTTGTGGACACGTGAGAAGAGCTTGTTCATGCAGTGATGCTTCTTCAGCATGTCCATTAATGAGTGTCTTTTCAGATGCTTGACCTGGTCAGATGAATTGATTCTGGTCATGATCTGACCTTCCTCTCCATTAGTCACTGGCTGACTGACTTACTGGCGAGCTCTTAGAGACATTTTTGCCTTTGACGGTAATATTTATGTGTTTGGTTCTTAATGCCTTTTTATACAACTGGGTGAGTCAGAGTTTTTCCATACAGCTACCGGGGGGAGAACAGCTGCTGCATCCAGCTAACAAGCCAGTCAGTCTGTTGCCACTATTTCAATGATCTCCATGCGGCAGACTGGATGACATTTGTTAACCTGTCGGGATTAGTCACCTGGCAGAACCTTTAAAAACCACACACACTGGTTTAAATTCAAATTGAGATGAATTATTACTGTGTTAAATTTGGACCTGTGGGCATATCCAACTTGGGACCTTATTCTTTCACATTAGTGGTAATAAATGTCAGCTACCATAACAAAATACTACTCCTAAACTTTGCTTGTATTTGACAGTTTGACAGAAGTCATGCCGAAGGACTGGAAGAAATTTGGCAAAAAAGAGGGAACTGACATGTAAATGTTTAGAGTCACTGGAAAACAGCAAAATAGATTGTGAAATATATGCTTTTTTTTTTTTTTTTTAACTTTTTGCTAATTGTGTCATTTACTCTTAGGAGGCTGCAGTAGCCATTAACAAAAAAGTGAAGTCTCCTTAGATGTAATGTCCTCATTCACTTTAGCCATCATCCTCTCATTTCCTTTGGTGGAAAGAACGGTTCTTTCGGCACTCAAACAGAATGAGGGTGTGTTCTGCACCCTGAGCTGAGCACAGTGCCAAACCAGCGGTCATGTAGGCTTTGCCTTAGAGTTAACAAAATGAACCCTGTGGTCAGTCTGTGGTTGCAACTCACACTGGGACAGATCTGGTTTAAGACCATTATGAGGTCTCTTTTTCTCTTTAAGAAAACTGTTCCCATCACATACGGAGGCCTTCAATTAAACTCAGAGTGTCCTGGCCAAGAGAATTTCTCCATGCTATAGACTGGAGGCAGGACAAGTGTAAAGTCATACATGGTAATTCACATTAGTGTTAATATAGATATAATCAACATCAGCATTAAATCTTACAAAGACAATGCATTTGTTTGTTTTTTGTAGATTTCTATAAAAAATTTTCAGGTACATTTTCCCCATAGATTCACATTATACCATTTTTTCTGCTTTAAATTGATGTGACGCTACTACTCTTGTAGTACTCTTGTAGGAACCCACTTGCAAAAACACATACATCCTCACAGAGACCAATACAGAGAATACTACTCCTTGCATAACATATAGCATTTCAGCACTAGTCTTAGCACCGTCCTCCACCTGCCCAGCACTCTGTCCTCTGCGTTCCCCTTGCACTCTTGTCGACACAGCTATACTGCCCCGACAGCTTTGCCTGCTACACCCAGGCCCTGTCCCTCACCTCCACCCCCACTCAGTTTTTCCAGCCCCAACTTACAAGTCCCTCTCAGGTGCAAAAACAGTTAGAATTAGTCAACAGGCTCTCTCTGCTAATTGAGGTTGGAAAATATTGTATCAATCCCAGTGGACTAGGGGTATGGAACAGCTGAGGGAAGAGGCAAGAGGAGACACACTGACTCAAAGCGGTGAAAGATTTAAAGGATGAGACAACTGGACAAGGTTGAAGAGAGATGAAAAATACAAAACATCTATGGCAAATAAACCTGTTTTTGTTTTGCTGCTTCACTTTTAGTTCCTGATAAATTAGTCACGAGTGTGACATAATAAGCATATTGTACAGATACCATGAAAAGTTAATTATTATGTGATTAAAACACCCTTGTAGTTAAAGGATTGATTTAATAGTCCTTTTGCATGACTGGGTGATGAAATTCACAAGCTTCAATGGCTACAGACTAAACAGCATGAATGTATCAGTTACATCTCCAAAGAGTTACAAAAAGAAAAGTCTTCTGCCTTGTGAGTATGCATGTGGAAATACACGCAAAAACACATTCATACCCAAAGATGTGGGCTACAGGTATTAAAGTTAAAAAAAAAATAAAAATCTGATTCAAGGAAGTTGTAAAGTTATCAGCTACATTTGTTAATCAAACTAAAGCGAAATAAAGATAAATGGCCTGATTATCATCGGAGTACATCCTGTAAAATTACACGCTCTAAATATAGAGCCACATATAATAATAAAGCATTAGAAGTATTGCTAAAAATACCTTCTTGAAACAGCCACACGAGGAGAAAAAAGTGCAGCCCTTTGAGAGTCCAAAAGGGAGGGCCACAGCATGTTTTTCTTTTAACCTATGGCAAAGCAGAAAATGATCTAGGGGGAAAAACACACCCAAGTGTTTACAAAAGCTTCAGAGGCAGGTATGCATCATATCCTGTCATGGGCCACCAGCCGTAGCCTGCTAATTAGACTGTCCTAAAGCACAACAGCTGTGCAGACACACCCGGCAACTGGTTTGTGATCAGTTACAATAGTTGAAGCTGCCTGGTTTAGACGAGTGTTAATACACCACATGTGGTTATTAAAATCAAATTTAATGAATAGATGAAGGCTGCGTGTAATTGTACATTTCAAGCCTGTTATCTATTGATTTTTGTCTATTTAATTTTACTATTTTTTTGGGGGGGGGCAAACCACACTTTATATATTTTATTGCATGTTTCATTTTTTTTTTATATATATATATATGTTAAAGGATGGATTGGATGTGTGTGTGGCTAAAGGCATCAAACACTTGGTCAGCCTCCAGGTAGCATCAGCCAATTCATACTTAGGAAATAAGGTGACACCGCTACAACTGCAGAAGTCACTGCAGCCACACTAACTTAATTTTGCCTCCACAGCCTCTCAACTCTCACAGCCAGGGTGTGTTGTGTTTACTAAATTTCCCTTCGTGTGCAACATGTTACTGTTTGATGTGAAAGTTTTCCAAGTTCATGAGTGTATTTGACTTGGAGCAAAACCATGGGGTGAAAACCTTCCACCCAACTGAAATATGTTGTGGAAATTATTCAAACTTTTTGTACACAGGGGAAACTGTCACTCACAAAGGGCAGACTGACTTGAATTTTAAAATCATAAAAAGAAAAGACTAGCGCGGTAGACAGATGACGGACAGTTTCGAGAAAAAAAAAAGGATGTGGAGCAGGGGTGGAAACATTTAAATCTTTATTATTTTACTGTAAAACTAAATTCCTTGTGTTTTCCACATGAATAGTTGGTGACGCTGCATTTCTTTTCTTTCTTCTTTTTAGGTTGTTGTCATGCACATGTTAGCATAGATTTTTTTACATACTCCACAAAGCTTAATTGTGTGTCACTTGTGTATGGTCATGTATAGCAAACTTTTAAGTTGCTTTTTAAGTGCTTTCAAGTTCTAATTTTTATGATCTGCTAAAACCCCAATTACCTATGTGTGCAACACTATAAAGCAACAGCACTGCAAGATTATCAGACAATCTAAAAATACTGCTGTTCATCATATGTTATCCGGGTTTCACTTTAGAAATAATGCCACTCATGCTGGAAAACAACAGACATTACAAAATGTCTGTTCTGCACTGTCTGCCATTTTAAAGGTGTAAGGAGGGTTATTCTGCCCCGGCCTTTTTTCATCCTCACCATGACTCACCATTAATTCTGCTATAGCTCAGACAAGGATGTGTGACTGGATCAACGGCACCAAGGCCGGAGCGGCCAAAGAGGGAAGCACCTGGCTGAAGGAAGTACTTTGGTGTTTTGAATTGGAAGAATACACATGTTAATGAGGCTAGAAGAAGGGCCGGGGCGTGCTCTGCTTAGTATTGAGGTGGAAATTAAAGGCTAGAAGAGTGCTGGAGCGCTTCCCGTTGCTCATTAGGCATTAAGGTTTCCTCTGGGTTGTCTCAACTGAGAGGAGATTCGTGGACATTTTGGATGCCAATAGGAGGGTAAAATCCCACGAATCATGCATTACCCCCCCACCCCCACCCCCAGCCCTCACTGTAAAGGCACAGCCACAGCTTGTATGAGAAGAAATAAATGAAATTAACCCATTACCAGCTGTTTCTGTTATTAAGAGACCAAAAACTACATAAAACATCCCTGATACACATTCATGTTTAACATGAATGTTAAATTCCTTCAAACAAATTCACAAACTATCACTGTCCTGGGAACACCGGAGGACAAGAGTGTCAGTATCAGGCTAATTAGCAGAGCATCCCTGGTTTCTGCCACATGGGTTTGATGTCTTGAATGGGCTCTAGAAATGTAGCAATTAGTAGCTAACGACCTTTAGTAGTCTGGCTCCAGCTCCTCTCTGGGATTTACGCGGTTCATCAGCAGGTTTATAGAGTCTGACTCTGGCTCTGGCAACCAAGTCCTTTATGGACAGCTATGGACATCCTGTGGGCGTGAAGATAGCACAAAAGAGAAGACTTCACAGTTCCAGTAACCAGCAATGTGGACCTTGACACCATTAATTGAAGATGTTTTCTTCAAGTTTATAAAAAAGCAGAGGATGACTTTGAAAGAAAGGTACAAATACATCGATATCCAAATGATTTTAACAGAAAATGATTAGAGTGCATAATAGAGCAATCCTACCTACTCTTTAAATATTAATCGGGCCAGAGAAGATAAGTAGTATTTGCATTACTGATCACCCCCTTTCCCATGAGCAGACTATTTGTTGCTTTCCAAAAGCTACCTTCTTAGTGATTTAGGTGCTTTAAACACCAGCGTAACGAGCAACAATTATTTACCGTAGAGCAATGCAATATGGAGCATGTTCACAGCCAAGCACTTAGTCTTTAAAGCAGGAGTGAAAAATTTGCCCTTTTCCTCAATGTGAGCACATTAGTGGTCTTATTACAAGGAGAGCTTTTTTGTGGAAGGTGTAAAACATATTAATTAGATCAGCTGGGAACAGATGACCAGCTAGCCTTACTCATGTAGCACCACATGTTTGAAATGATTTGCCAAAGGAAATATTCGTGAAGGAGCAGCTGCCACTTACATTTCGAACCATACACATGTACACACACGTGCACTGATGTAATCAGCCCTCAGAGACACGGGGAGACAGGTCTTGTGTCAACTTTAGATAGACCAAGACAAATTTATAGTTTTATTTTGACCCTTCCAATAAAGCCTCTCACCTCCCTGCTTGAACTGAGCCAGACATCATGTCTTGGAAGACATTTAACCACTGGCCCAGGAATAAAGAAGCTGAAAGAGAACCCCTGCTGTATACAGGGAAAAAAGAAACAACTTGGCATCCTTAAATACAGTCACGGTTGACTGGGTACAGCTACAAGAGTTTAAAGGTATTCAAATTTAACCTAAAATCAAAGGGAGAATGGCACTAGGAAAGTAATGCACCTGTTAATCTTATAACACGTCCCTCCCTGTAAAATGTTATCATATGTAGAGCAATACAAGGCAATAAAACCAGTCTGTCTCATAGGTGATATTCAGGTGAATCTGGAGCTTCTCCACCCTACAAGAACACGTGGACGCTCTAGAACATGCAGACTTTAATCTCTCTCACAAACAGAAAAACCAAAGTCTGCCTATCAGCCTCTGTGGCTAAATATTGACGAGCTGTTAGGCAATTAAGTCATAATATGTGTGCCTATGTGTAACACTGCAGGATCAAAATCACGCACCTTGCATCTACTACCAGCTGGTCACAGTTACAACCACGAAAAAGTTACTAGAAATTTAGAGATAATTCCATCCATCCATCCATCCATCCATCCATCCCCTTCCACTTCAACATTCTTTATCATGATGTGTCATGTTTTTCTGGGCAACTTAAGATTGTGTTACAAAGTCTTAAACATAACTAAAAGTCTACAGTCATGCTAAGTGGTTATAAAATTGTAATGTTCATTTTAAAGAAAATCAAACTGTTCAAACTGGCAATTTTATCTACAGATGAACTTTAAGCGGATGTAAAAATACAGCATATAGCTAGGTAACCCGTCTCAGATTGGACCTTAAAGGAGAAAAAATATAGAAAATCAAACAAGAGTTGTATTTTGCCTTGTACTGTGTTTTAATTACATTTGACAAACAATGCAACAATGTTTAAGCTAAATTCATGAGACTGAGGCAAAGAGGTCACTATCTGGACTGAATAACTGTGTTTTAAATTTGTTTCCTGAAAGTAGCAATAGGATAATTAATGCAAATATAAAAGACTAAAAACAGCAACTCTGGTTCAGTCCGTGCATACCAACAGGCTGAGACCACGCAGAGTCTTCCCCGAACCGCATTACACACATCCCATACCTGCTTTTTATCTCTGAAGACATTTCAGTAAATGAACATGGGCAGGATGTGAGTATCATGTCAGCTCCTTGAATGTGCGTGTACATTTCGAATGCATGTGCCTGTGTTTATATGTGTGCCATTGCAGGAGCATGAAGTGGACCCTAACCTGAAAAAGATGTGCGTTTCCGTTCCCTAATGGCTAATATGAACCAGACCTTACCTTGCACTCATCTCGGGCACATGCATGTTTGTGTGTTTGCATGCATACTGCCATGTGCAAGCCTCTGTGCACAGTGGTGTTTTTTCTCATCTGAAACACCATGTTCCTCATTAGAACACAGAGGGTGGCACAAAGCATTGCAGTGATATAGCTGAAGCGGTTTATAGTCCACATTATGCATCAGACCACTTTTCTATGGCTCTTGGATCTTTGTCCAGTTGTTTTTGTTAAACATTTATTAACTTTCTTCTTGCTTTATTTTGGACATACTTTTGAATGAACCAGGAAGAATGGGTCGAGTTTGTTCTTTTTCTTGTGCTCTTATGTTTATATCCATATACAACATCCACACTCTATACGCACTAATGTCAGTCTGTATATAAATATAATATACAGGAATACTTTCACTTTTTGGTTGCCCAACCTTTCCTACCTGTCACCCTCTCTCTCCAGCTGTATCCATTTCCCCCTTTCCTCCCCTGCAATGGATAGGATTGGGGTCAGGGCCCTTTGGCCAGTGAAGCAAGTGACAGCTCTGACAGGTTGCCTGATTTCACTCTTGTGCCTTCTGTCACCTCCTGTATGCCCATCTCATTTTAATAATGTAAATATGGGGCAAGCTCAGGCCACAGAGAATATTCTGTGTCCAGGTGCTCAGTCACTGGAAACTCACTGCACACCTGAGTCACATATGCACATACTTAAAGTTGGCGGTCCCCTCCAAACTAAATCAGGTTTGGGTTTTTTTCAGTTTACTGCTGCAGACACAAGCACACTGGAAAACTGTGAAAACTAATCAATTCAGTGGGATTTAATCAACAATATCACTGGCCACTTACACATCCTAACCAATTGTGTGAGAAATCATGGTATCTTGGATGAATTCTTGAGATTAAAAAGAGACCTTATAGTGAGATATATAAAAGAACCCAAGTGCCGCTGTTTATAAAATATAATTCATTCATTCATTCATTCATTCATTCATAATAAAACATCACAAAAAACTTCAGGAGTCCATGTTTGCTTGTTTTTTTTTAAACTTAACTGAATTTGTAACCTCCAAAAGATATGTTGGTGCAGAAAAACACAGAAATGAGGGTAGAAAACAGCAAAAACGATGCCTTTGCCCAAGTATGCTTACATGCACTGAATCTGGTCTGAACATCCAACCAAATCAGCCACAGATGCAATTCACCTGCTTAGTGTTATTTATTAAGTGTCACAGTGGATGACCTCAGTTTAATGTGGATCCCGCCATCCCTGCTGCCCTCCTAGGGTACCTTAAAGTTCAGCAAAATTCAGAAGCTGTGACTCACAAAGCTCTCGGCGGGCAGATCGGCTCATAACTATCTGCGAAGCCTTTGATAGTTTGTCGTCCGCTTGTTACGGATGTGATGCATGATTTGGAAGCAGTTTGCCCTCCCTGGTCTCCTTCCCTGATTAAAGAGAAGCCTCTTGGTCAGAGATTACAGCTACTCAGTACCACACAGGCACAGACAAGCAGGCATCGTGCACACTGTGGGCTTCATTAACCTTTTTCACCTCTACAATCCCTCAGCCTAACTACAGCAGGCCTCCACCCCCACTAACCCAAACCTTCAGGTTGTCCTCTAGTGTTACCTTTTCTGGCTTGCTTGCCCCCATCTGCGCTCGTAAATTTAAGGTTTGATCAGCATAGCATCCTGGGGGTCCCTAATGAACTGATTGATGTTCCATTACATACAATCAAAGCGTTGCATGGCCGAGGAAGCTTGTGTTCAGTGGTAAAACAACCATGGAGTGCATGCTGACAGAACATGCAGATACACTAATGAGTCGGAAGTCCATGTGTGTGGTAAAGAAGAGCCCAGTGCTGTCAAAATCTTTGACTTGCCAAACTGAGATTTTCTTTGTGTGTTAACATCTTTAAATGCACTTTTCATTTAGAACCTGGTGGTGCATTTCATTGTTTTTTTTAACAGTAGAAGTGGTGTTTATGAACAGTGAAATTGTTCACCCACACACACACACACACACACACACACACACACACACACACACACACACACACACACACACACACACACACACACACACAGCTGCCTCCCCAGACACATGCACAATGTATCCAGATGTGGTGGTGATTCTGGACTATTGGGTCAGTCCGTCTGGGGATAAATCAGACAGACTAATCTGTCCTGTGAGGGGATGGTGGGTAATTGGTCACATTTGACCCCCCAACCTTGCGGACTGTGGGAACGCAGGCTTTATCTACCAGCGGTAATTGGCTAATGAAACACTTCCGCAGCTCCTCCACTAGATTGTCATCCACCGGTTGGGATAGGGTGAGGCATATGTGTGTGTATATGTGAGTGTGGCCAGCACAAGTGGCCAAAAGGCATGTGTGTGTGGGTGAGAGTGTGTGTCTGTGTGTAGTCTAGAGAAAATGGCAGGATGCGGAACTCCCTTTGGCCATCTCTACAACTTTATCAACAGAATCAGTCTCATGACGCCTGCAGCATACTGATACATTGACAGACCACACATTAATGGTTGTGTGGTTGCCATTACAAGTTAAATTTAGTTTTCAAGTGGAAATAGTTAATGTTATTCAAATTCAATTTCAACTCATGCCAGGGCTTTTTGTGATGCACATACTGATTGCAGCATGCTACCATGGTAAATTGGGTGGATATCATCTCATGCACTGTGGTTCAAGTCTTGTGTATTTTACATTTTGTAGTCATTTATCTGGGCAAACTCATGGCCAGATCATTTTGAAGACAGGAAAATAAGCAGGGAGAGAGTGAGATGTGGGGGTAGAGGGCACTTAGAAAAAAAAGGCTAAAGTTACGGTAGTGAGACAATGTCTCTGAGGTCCCATCAAGTGAGCCATTCATAGATGCAGGCCTACCAGTTTGTGGAGCCAGGGAGACACTCCGATAGAGTGGGGCCCAGGGTGGCCTTGTCTTTTTGTCCCAAGCTGACCCCTGCACTCCTGCCTGGCCTCTACGCCCCTCACCTGGCCTGTCCCAGCGCACTGGTAAGAGGATACCTGTAATTTGCTCTAATGGCCTTTGAAAGACCTGGCTGGGCTAATCCCTGGAGTACTTCTCCTAGCACAACCGCATGAAAAGGTGGGGGTAACTGGGCCGAGCGTGAGTCCTGAAAGAGGACCGGTCTCTGGATTGTGTGTGAGAGAATGTCACCCCTTGCGGCCGGGGCTGGGGCCGAGGGAGTGTGGGAGTCAGTTTTCAGCAGATCACCACCATGTGGCTTGTTCACAGGCTCAGAAAACCTGGGCACCGGCTTGTAGAGCGGTAGATTGGCTTTGCTTTACACCTCCCTCTGTGGCCAGTGTGGCAGGGAGGTAGAGTGGCCTGAAAAACTGCCTGTGTGCAACTGTAAGAGTTGTGTGCAGGCACGTTTGTAATTCTTTTTGAATAAAATCAGCCCATTCAATAATATACCCAAACTGATATACCCAGTCCCTCAGGGGTGCAAAAAGCTAAGAAAATAATAATAATAATAATAATAATAATAATAATAATAATAATAATAATAATAATAATAATAATAATAATAATATTAATAATAATAATAATAATAATGGAAGAAAATCACAAATACTAAACTGGTACTGAATATGGAATGGGATTTAAAAACAAAACGGCAGGAGAAGAATAATCTTATCAGTCTCAGCTTCATTCTCATCTCTCCAGAGAATTTAATGGAATGTGGGAAAAGCAAGTGATACATGGGCAGGGAAGAGCAACCCTCTGTGAGTCTTTTCTCTCCTTTCTTCCTGTTCTTTCTATCCATCGTCTTTGTTTCTTTTTTTTTTGACAGGATGGGCAACATACAAGGGAATTGTACTTGGACAGAACACACAAATGCAAACCAGTCTCACTGTGTCCTATTTCCCTGAGTTAACAGCCATTGTATACAGTCATATTTACATGACAGCACACATGCACGCAGTGTGTACTGAGTAATTAAGAGACTGACAGCATGTTTAGATCTGCAGAAGTTCAAGTGTGTAAGAAGAAGGGTGCAAATGAAACCCTGTTTCTTATTTCCTTTGCTGTTATCTTAGTTATGCATTTTAAAAATTTGGTTTGATCAAAGCCTACATGACTTGAGCTGACTGTCCAGGAATTCAAAGCTAATTTAAGCAAGAGAAACACTGTTCAGACTTCCAGACAGTCTGAGCTCATTTGAGGAACAGAATCAGATCTCAGGGCCAAGTTTTTCTCCAGGCTGGATGCACTTCTTTGACTAACATGTGGTGGAGGATCTGACTTAGGGCTGGCTAGTTCATTTACTGAGTATGTTAGCGATTTTACAGTTTTTCTTTACTTTCTTGCCTCTATTGCAAAAAAAAGTGTAACCCCCTCCCCCAAAACTCAGTGTTTGTGTGCGTGTCTCAGCTTTTCATTTTTATTGTGCGTGCAAATAGCTCAGACCCACTCGGCATAGCTCACAGCAGACATATCTTATAGCTGCCGGTAAAAGGATGAATAAATCATTCCAGCTCTGTAAGAGTTAATAGGTATGATGCATGTCCGGAGACCCATTGCAGAGGGGCCAATAAGGAGGGACGGAAGGGTGACCCAGCCAGGAAAATAGCCAGAACGAGACAGCTAGACCAAGAAGGACAGTGACAATCAAGCTGACTAATTAGACACAAAAAGAAGAGAAAGACAGGTACAGTTTGTAGAAAGGCAGGGAATTGCTGCTTATAGACCGATAACTGCTTTTCCTATGCATTAGAGCACTACTAACACACACACACACACACACTGTGTCCAAACCTTTGACTGGCACTGTACATATATACATCAATGCATAAATCCTGGAACAGCAGTACAGTCAGAGAGGCAGTTCCTGCCCCTTTTAAAGAGACTGTAAATTTTATACTGCTGTCCAGAACTGCTGGGTCTATTAAGCCACGGAGGGATTGCATCATTTGTATTTTAAGCCTGATCACACTCATTCAAACAAAAATAAATGTCACCATGATGAAATGATGAAACAGCTGACACTGACTCAATTAGTGGTGTGTATGTATTAATGAATATACACTTCCACTGGATTGGAGGTCAGCAACATTTCATGCCCAAAAAAATGAGGTCATCTGAATACCGAAATATACTGAGTGAGCACATTTTTCCATCACATGGATTTTTTTTTTTTCTTCCCTGATGACAATGCCAGGATTCATCAGGCTCAGACTGTGAAAGAGAGGTTCAAGTGGATTGGCCACCACATATTCCAGACCTTAATCCCATTGAGAATCTTTGAGATGTGCTGGAGAAGACTTCAGTGGTCTGACACTCCCATCATGAGATCTCGGACACTGTATGAGCCTATCAAAATGATGCTGCGGCAAATGTGTGCTGTCATCAAAACAAAAGATGGTTCAGAGTCCAGAGTGTGTGATTTTCTTTTTGGCTGGGCAATGTAGTAAGAATAATAGGATCCATTTTTTTTTAGTATGCCTAAAAATCCATCGATTTTAGATGGAAATGCATAGTTTAATGTCACTCATTGAACTATGACCAAGAGTGGTGCTTATGCTTAGGAGTGTCAGACATTAGAGCATTGACACAAGCTTTTCTGCAATACTTTTTAGTGTTATTAAAGGAATGTGTATAGCCACTTTCACATTATCACCCCTGGCTTGTGCTGTAATTGACCCACAACATCATGTCTCTGTTCAACATTACTTTTTAAATGTACAGCTATTTGTGTACACAGAAGCACACAGCTGACTGTGTTTACATCACTTTAGAGACGACTGTAACCCTCGTCATCTTGAGGAGGACCTAACTGAAATAGCTTAGTGCAGCTGCTGGACAAAGAAGGCTGGTGCTCCCTGAGAATGCACTCTGTGTGGCACACAGGTGCAGGAATAGGAATGATATTACGTGTGCAACTGATTAATACTGGACACCAGGTTAGAAAAAAAAAAAAACTTTTTGCACAGGAAAACAAGGACTTTTGAGGAACAGCAGACAATCTGCTCACTGAGAACTCAGTAGACTTGATGAATTTATCCCAGTTCCAAACTTTGGTTGATAGAGCAAACTTAACTGGAATATAAGTTACATTTCATGTTGACTTAATTTAAATGTACTGGTTCTTATATCTTATATGTATCTACTTTGAGCACTTAAAACACTTCATACAACATGCCTCATTCAAACAAGCACTTCTTTCAGCTGAGTGCTTTTGATGTAATATTCATACTCCAACAGTAGCATCAGACACTTTGGCACGCAGACTGGAGCAGCCAGAGATTGAACCACCAACCTTCCGATTAGTAGGTGACCTCCTCTACCTCCTGAGCTGCAGCAACCGGCTGCAGGTGCATGTGTGCAAGTTTTCAGTTTGTGCTTCACCTCCATACTCAGGTTTCAGCGATCCCAGAGTCTTTTCAGGGCTGCTCCCTTCTGTGCTTCTCTAAGTGGACACACACTTTTTCAAAAGGAAAACATTGTGAAAATAACATAAACTCAGAAATTAAAGATAAGCAAAAACTTGCACTCATTTTTTTCCTCTTATGGATTAGGGTGTCAGATATAGTCCACAAACTATGGCACACCAGCGTTCACTAGTGTTTGTTGGTATAATCTGAGTGTCCACAGGCTCATAAAGTCTGAGCTGCAGGCTGATATAGACATAGGAAAATGACAAAATGAATGGCATGTGGACCATCACAGTCATGCGGATATGGAAAGTAATAATGTGGCCTTTAGTTCCATTGGCTTAAGTAAACCATAACTTAGGGATAACATACT
The DNA here is from genome assembly GCF_007364275.1 of Archocentrus centrarchus. Classification (NCBI taxonomy): domain Eukaryota; kingdom Metazoa; phylum Chordata; class Actinopteri; order Cichliformes; family Cichlidae; genus Archocentrus; species Archocentrus centrarchus. Next base: position 25,057,746 of record NC_044349.1, on the reverse strand, counting down.
GAAGCATGATGATTTGAAATCTTCTTTGCAAGGGAGTGAAACCAAGAGACCAGGAGACTGTGCTTACTACAAATATGTTTTTTTCTCATCTCTGCAGCCCTGTCATAATCTGCAAATCACACAGAAGATCAGCTTTCGTATCAGCCACTCATTGCAATGAGATCATCGCTGCACTAGTATCACATGCCTTCCAGTAGTGATATCAGACTCCATGAAAATATTGTCCTTCCTCTACCGATCAATAGGATCAATAGGATGTGCTTAGATGTCGGAAGCTAGCAAGCTATTGTTTGCTTCTTTACTATTTGATTACACTGCCGTAGTAATGTCATTTGGTAATTACAGTTTTGCTCTCAGAACATAAACTTTGACCTCTGCCCTATTAGGTTTTATTACCTATTAAAGGAATGAGCAATGTGCAATCATTGCCTGTGTTTTTGTCTTCCTGTCAGACTGCATGTAAAGTTGGACCAAAGTGCATTTATACTTTCTCATTCAAAATAAATGTATTTTTCAGAGATTTCGATGGGAAATTCTTCCCTTTGTTTGACAGTCAAAAGGAGCGCTAACATACAGAGAAGAGAAAGTTTGCTGATTGGAATCAAAACCATGCTATGGTATTTGCTATGCACCATTACCCTTAGAATAATCACAAGTCTGTTCTAATTACAGCAGTTTCAGAAAAATGGCATGCAAACTGGCCCCGCTGGTTTGTAGCACAATAACATGTGTATGTCAGTTAAATTTAAGCAAAATTATCAGAACTGTCATCACCAACATGCATGTTGTTTTTTTTTTTCTTCTTCTTGACATGATGAACTTGACAAAAAGAGACAAAGATGGATGCTTTGGGATAGTAAATTCCTGTCAGCATTCATGGTGTCATCCTCAGTTGACTACATAAAAAGTGATCATGTGAAGAACAAAAAGACCTCAAAAGAAAAGTTCATATTCCACCTAATTTGAGATACAAAAATAGGGGGATAAAGTCATCAAAAAGACATACTGACTTTACTATAAATGAAAGATTTTGTTCCACACATTAATGTGCAAATTTCACCATCAGTTATTTGTGTTTATTTGCATATTTATTCATTTTTTTCCCCCCAAATGATGTCCAAAACCCAAAGTTCCTTAAAAAATGCTGAATCTATTTGCATTTTGGCAGGCTCAGATTAAATATTTAAATCTGGAATTAGCCAAACAAAACTTTCCTTTCCATTTTGTTATTTACTGTACATTCAAGGCTTAACATGCAAGTTTCCATATCACAGCACCTGTGAAGGCCTCCACTGGAGAGCTGGTTCTCATGGTAATCTCTCAAGGTGTTTAAAGGAATAGTGAGTGATGTAGCCTTTGTCTGTGCCGATACACACAGACGGCCGCTTTGCCCAGTACCAGACCCTTTGAGGGGGTCATGGCAGATCAAAGGTGCTGGTCACAGCCATTAGGCCTGGCAGCCCAAACCCGACATGAAAAGCTTGTTTTGAAAAGGAGGGCAGAAGGAAAAAAACAACAGGGCCCTCTTCGTTTAAAAAGCAAGCAAACTGTGAAATAATTGAAAAGGTATGTCAATCAAGACCAGGAGCACAGCGGGAACTCCAAGATTCCCAGGCTTTGCTCTGGTCGAGCACTGAGCCATGGAGGGCGGTTCAAGGGGGCAACCCAAGAAATTAAAGACCTGGGAAAAGGAACAAAAAGAAGACAGGAGGAAAGGAGTGGAAAAATATCTTTTTTCCCCCCCATTCTTTTTTGCTCCGTCTTTCACTCTTTTCTGCTTCAAATTTGTGATGGAAGGAACTATTTTGCCACAGTTTGCATAGCCCTATTCAAAATGCTCGGTCATTAATAAGATCTTGTCTAGCTCTTCACCTCTCAGGTGAGTAACAAAAAGACTTGTTGAGGAGGAGGGTGGAGGGGCTCTGGAGGCTTCTGCCCCCACCACCAAGGCCACCATCTTATAACCAGCACCTTCACCCTGTACTCCCTCCTTCCTCTTCCCCCATACCATGAGTCTGACAAAAGGGAACCCTGTGAGTGTCTCTCTCTTTCCTTTCTGCCTTTTTTTTTCAAGGTCAGAGAAGGCTTGAATGATCTGACGATGGGCTAACGTCCAAAAAATGGGGGACAGAAAGAAAAGAAAGAGTAAAAAGAGGCTGAGTAAAAGACTTTTTCTATGCTTTTAAAAAAACCCATAGAGAAGAAGTAAATGGCAAGTCCACAGTTGACTAGACATGTATGGTGTGGGATTTGCTTGTAATGGCAGCTTGAGCTTATTGACAGTCCCAGCCAAAACATGTCAAAGGTTAAGAGATCTTGCCAGTTGCAAGTGGGAAGCCAAACGTGTCTTTTTCATGAGCTCAATAGGACCATCAGTTGATACTTGCTCAGCAGAACGAGGTGAAGAAGCGACCTTCAGTTTCCAGTGCAACTCCGTGACAAAGACTTAATTTGTCTTCATTGTCTTTCTCCGTCTTCTTTCTAACTGTGATATTGTTCAAAATTTGAAAAAGATTTTTGAATAAAAAAAATTACTCATAACTTTGAAATGTTGTCATTTTCTCTAAGTATAGTCATCTATGACATTTAAATCCCAATTATTTAATAAGGGTAAACTTGATATTTGTGAGCGTTTCATTTTCCATCAGACCTTATCTAATAAAACCAGGTTTAAAAAGACAGGATCACTGACCCCCTGCACTGTTAAGCATCCACATGACTATATAGTTTTATTAATTTGACCTTAAAATTATAATGCAAAAGTTTCAGAATAAAAGGCTCTGTAAACCTATATCAACATTACTCTCTTTCTGTGAGTGTACAGCACTCCAGCAAACTGACCTTTGCATTTCAGCAGTTAGAATAAACCCTCTAATAGCTTGAAATACTTCACTCTAATTTCTCAGGCTTTGAACACAATAGAATGACTTTTCAAAGGGGGGACTGTGAGTTATATGGATCTAACTGGTCTTTATAGATGTGTGGTCAAGCGTCCAGAGCCCGAGTGATTCTTCTAGACAATGTGAAATCCCCATTCCTTGTCCTCAGATCTTTTGTGTCTACCGGCTACAACAGTGGGTGCTAAAAAAGTGTAGCTTATGAGACCTGGAGCAGGACAATATTTAAGGTACTCTCAATAAATTCCCTCTTCAGAATGGGCAAACCCATTGCCACATCCAGTAAAAACAGAGAAACAAAAAGTGTGTCAGTGTATCAAGTTTATATTCTAGTATTAAATGTATTCTCTTTACCTGTATATGCTTTAAACCTGTTATGTTAAAACTGAGCAAATGCAGCTATTCACATCCAGGTCCCTGCATTGTCTCTGATGTGACAAACGTGCTTCCATCACACCTACTGTGCCTGGAACTCAAGCCAGCAAATAACGGCAATTACTGCTGGCACCACTTTCAGGCACCAGCGGTTTTCATTGGCCTAGACTAATCCCCCATAAACCCTTGCAGTGCAACAATCACCAGCAGAGCCTCAGCTAATTGCTTATGAGTCCTTTGCACGCTCCAGGTGCCACTATAGCACACCCGGTGTTTGTAAACAGAACTCAAAAAGAGGAGGCTGCCATCAAAGTGTTAATGTGTCCTCGGAGGATCAGAGGCAGCATAATGATGGGGGTGCAGCTGGGCAGCTGATACCTGGATGGGCTCCTTCCCTGCAGCTGTGTATGAGCAGAGAGAGGGCTTCATTTCAGAGAATAAAGACACTCAACAGGGGCTCGTGTTTGTGTATCTTGTCCGTCTTTTCATTCCTCCTTTTTCCTCTGTACTTCTTTATGTCAGTGCATATGGAACATGACTTCACTTGGTAAGCATGACTAGTGATGTTCATGTCTTTAAAAAAAGTTGTGTGCTCATACTGTGAAAGATGTATGCATCTTTGGAACTCTGCAGATGTTCTATGTGAGACGAGCAGTTATAGTCTGATGGAACTGGTAGCAGTCTGGATGGAGCAGTTAGTAGCATAATCTATATGTGATATTGTAGACAGAAATATTATAGTTTTGTCTTCAATACTGAAATACACAAATGTACACAGACTGAAAGGTTTTGGTTACTGTCTATAGCGGGGGAGTGCGGTGGACTACAATTACCCTTCTTTTGCAATTAAACTGGATTGCATTCACTGACAATGAAACACTTTCCTTGTCCAAGAATTACATGAGAAAGGAATCTTGTGATCGGCAGCGTGGGTGGAAGAGTTACTGCATATTTGGACACTTGACTGCATTAGAGGCTGTCCTCTGAAAATAAAAGAATGTCTGCATCAGAGGCTTTCAGACCTGCTACAAATGACAAAGTGGACAGTACTGTGCAAAAGTCTCAAGCTACAGTCTGAACTCTCTGAGGCAGCTTTCTTGTAATTTCTTTAAGTAGTCTTCAGGAATGGTTCTCCAGACTTCTTAGAGGAAATTCCAAAGCTCTATTTTGGATGTTGGCTGCCTTTTTATTCTGTTCTCTGTCAAGATGATCCCACACTGCTTCAGAAATGTTGAGGTCCAGGCTCTGGGGAGGCCAATCCATGATTGACAGTGTTCCACTGTGTGTTTTTCTATCCAGGTATGCTTTTACTGCATTTACAGTGTGTTTGGGATCATTACTATGTTGAAAAATAAAGCTGTTTCCAATCAGTTGCTTTCTAGATGGCACTCAATGGTGGATCAAAATCTGATGGTACTTTTCTGTCTTCATAATTTTATGAATTTTGACAAGATCTGGGCACAAACCATGACAGAGCATCAACTATGTTTTACAGATGGCTGTAGGCACTCACTGTTGTACCTCTCTCCTGACCTTCTCCGTACTGTACATTACTCCATAAAACATGTTAGCACTGACTTTCAGTCCAGTTCTTGTGTAATTTGGCACACCTTGGCATCTGCCTCCCTTTCCCTTCCTTAAGAATGGCTTCTTGACAGCCACCTTTTAACTGAAGAAGCTTCAGCAAAGAGTAGATGGATCATCTGGAGAGCCAGATGCATCTCTCAGGTCCTGTGTCAAGTGTCACATGTTAAGTCTTTGCTGGATTTTTTCCTATTTCTTAAGCACATGACTTTCAAAAGTCTGGCTCCTCGGAGGCAAAATATAAAGAAAGGAGGGTTAGCTCAAAACTTTTGCACATTACTGTACATTTAGGTGGCAGTGCCATTATTATTGAGCAATAAAGGTAGGGGTGGATCAAGCAGGAACCCCCAGGGCTGAAAAATTAAGCAGATGCATAAGTATTTGTCTGTTAAATGTACTGTATCTAAACCTACCTGAATCTTAACCTCAGAGTTTGTAATAGATTTGAAAAGCATCCTTCCATTATATCCTTCAGTGGGTTGTGGCATGGAGTGACATTGTTTTAAAATGATTTTGTTGATTAATTTGGAATTATTATTTATAAAACTCATATTATTCAGTCTAAAAACATATTAACTTTAGCGTTTGCCCCAAGTTGAGCCTTAGTAACCATTCCAAAAAAAAAAAAATAATAATAAGCAGACATTAAAAATATACTACAGTGCAAGTGGGCAGCTGCTGCAAAGCCACTGTTATTCTATTATTTGCATTTCTTTTTCATCAGGAATATTCAGGAACTCGGCTGAGTCACTGCCCTGTAAAAGACTTGTGTTTGTACCAAAACAGATGGGGATGGGTCAGCTGGGAGACCTGCGGCCCACTGCTGCTTTTATGACTCATCGTCATCACTCATTTCCTACCAGCTCTGGCTCATGCTGTACTTCACCACCTTGATCTAGTGTTGTGTATACCAGTTTCTGTCCAAAGCTAAGAAATCTTTTTCTTACAAATATCCAGCAGTGGCCTGTAAGCAACAGAAAATAAAGCATCTTTTCTCCTTCTCTGGTTTTCAGGGCATAAGGAAAAGGATTTACACCCAGATTAGAACCACATTAAGGTGCTTTGAGGGTATTAGTGGTTAAATGAAGGCAGAAAAATCAAAAGAAACATTAATTTCCATTAGTTACCTCATATTAAGGACCCTGCAGTAAGCCAGGTCATCTCTACAACAACTAGCTTGAAAACTTCATCTTGCAGATTTTCATGGAGTGAAGTACATTAGCTAACCAGAGACAGGTTCTGTGTCTCAGTAATATATGATATATGCTCATACCGTGAGTATGACCAGGAAGGAGTGCCACTTCTGGAGGTTTTCATGGATGCATGTGGCAAAGCAGACTGACACTGTGCAGACTTAGATAATACATATGCCTGATATACAAGCATGTGTTACAACATTTATGTAGTTTGGAATCCATGGTGACATTAAAAAAAAAAAAGCTCAATTAAGCTTCTATGAAAATGTTATATTTATAACCTTGAATTAATCTGATTGGATCCCAATTTCTCTTGAATAGGTCTTGCCTGTATGCAAGCTTTTTCTTTTCTCTTGGGCTCTCTCTCCCGACAGAGCATATGGCTTACTGACAAACTAATCACTAATGATAGAATGGCTTTTGATGGGGGAAGCTCCCAAATCTGGATCTTTCTAACCCAGCCTCTTGTTCTCCTTTTATTTTCCAGGCCTGATGGAAATCCGATCTGTCAGTGTGGGAGTTGTTGCCATCAAATCTGTCAGCACTGGACTGTACTTAGCTATGTCCAAGAAAGGCACGCTCTTTGGATCGGTGCGTATACAACCTGGCAACATTTTTCTGGAGGTCGAGACTTCTTGATGTTAGGGAGGGGAGGGAGGGAGGTGAGGTTGCGTGATATATATGAGTTCCAAATGAATGCCACCCTATGTTTGATATTCCCGAAGAGAAGGAAAATCTGAGGAATCTTCTGATGAAGGGTTCAGAGGGATGTCAGACTGCTATAATCAGTCTGTACACCTGCCCCATGTCTGACTATACAGAAGCTTGAGCTGGCTTGTTCCATCATCATAGATAGTAGAGAAAAGACGCCCAACCAGCAATGACAAATAGCCAGCTGTGCTCATTTAAGTCCTTGCGTGCCATCTGCCAATTGCTGTTTTGCACAGCAAGCTTTCAAAAGTAATCACCTCTTTGTTAAAATCAAACACAATTCAGACCTGAGGTGTGTGGTGTCTAGCTCATGTACTTAGATCTTGGACAAGAAAACATCAGGGACAAGCAATCAGTCAGCAAGCAGCGATAAGACAAGTGCCTCCGACCATGCAGCACACAAAACGGGACATAAATAGACCTGACGGAGGACTTTACTAAACCCTGAAATCTTCGAGAATAACAAAAAGGCAGATGAATCACAGCACGCTCACTTTATCCCGATGCTATCACAGAGAGGGCCTCGTTATAGCAGCCTGATAATGATCTGGAAAAGGGAATGCAGTAGAAGCTCTTGTAACTGCAACATCTTTCAAGAGTCTTACTGATAAGAAGCTGTAACCACCCGTGGAAAAGTGGCTTTGCTGAATGCTGAATGTAGAGTTAAAAAAGTGTCTTTTAAAGAAATAGAAACCTTTATTTTATTATTGTGTTGTGGTTTTTTTGAAAAAATTCAAGGGTCACTTAACCCCAATCACAAATAAAGACACACGCGCGCACACACACACACACACACACACACACACACACACACACACACACACACACACACACACACACACACACACACACACACCTTTTCACATTTGTTTTAATTTATCATGTCTAAGATTTCTCCTGCTAACTTTATTTAACGTAAGCGAACAGAAATGAAAATGTCCTTCCAATAATAATGTCCCAGTTAACCAAGATATTTCACAGAGCTCACCGTCATGTGTCTCTGTCAAAGATCACTTTTAGAAAATGGTCCCAAAGAAAATTCAAATGTCAGGCAGTTACATATCTTAAATAACCAGAATATTGTTTCTGGAAAGGGAAACCTGTTGCTATCCACTAAAACAAACTGCACTGGGTTGATGGAAATTATATTTAAGAGGTGGATGTCTTCTAAAGGGTGAGGGTTGTTATTTTTCTTTTCTTTTTTCTTTTTCCTATTCTTTTTTTTTTTTTTTAATTTTGGTTAACCATCCCTTAAATTCAGACTTCCACAACCTGAGAAAAACAAACCAGATCAAAATAATGGATAGACACCCTATACTATACTATACTATACTATACTATACTATACTATACTATACTGCACACCTGGAAATCTTTTACTACAACAACAGCCATTAACCTTTGTGCACTTGGAAGCTGGCCTTGTACAGAGAAGGAATAGCAGTCAGCTGGTAGCAGCAGGCTAATTACTTATACCCTCCTTAATGTCACTCCTCTTTCTCCCTGCAATCACAGGTGAAGTACAGCCCAAGCTGCAAGTTTAAAGAACGCATTGAAGAGAACGGCTACAATACGTATGCCTCACTTCGCTGGAAACACGGCGGCAGGCAAATGTTTGTTTCGCTGAATGGGCGTGGTAAACCAAGGCGAGGTCACAAGGCTCGACGGAGACACCCATCTACTCATTTCCTCCCTATGCTCCCCTCCTAGTGGCCCAAGTCTGAACTCTGACCACCAACTGGATGGCCCACCTCTTTCCTAGGACTAGTGTTGATCTGGCTGTGACACAATGTGTATTTTTACTATTCCATCCTCCTGTCACATAAATGTACATTTGCTGAGGTCTGTAACACTTGTAGAGGTAGTATAATATCTACTCTTAAGTTATTTTCTGCATTTTCTAATGATGTTCAGTAATACAGCATAACACAGTAGAATTACACTACGATCAGACGTCTGTCTTGCCACAAATCCATCTGTGTCTGAACTGCATCTGTTTGAGAGGGGAGTACAGAGAGGGATGGAGGGGCTTTCACATAACAAAATTTGGATCACTTGTTCATTGAGAGATGAAATCATTATTAAGAGAGATAGCAGCAAGTCAAAGCTTTCAAACACCTGTGCTGGTGACTTTTAAAAACATCCGAATAGCAGGTCATTTCCAGCTTGACTTCATTTTGTAATATATGTAGCCTTACAAAAAAAAAAAAAAAAGCATATGAATTAATCATTACATTTCAAAGTTATATCATGTGCAGCTCCACCTGAAAATACGTTTTTATGCATTCACAAATATTAAGCTATAAATATCACATGTACAAAAGTACATGTGATATTTGTACATGTACAAAAGTACATTTAATGTTACATCTACAACAGTATTTGATATAGATTATGTGAAACAGCAATGCACGTCTTCTTGTTCTGTAAGGCTAAATATGATAACATTTATGCTATAGAAAAAAAATTATATAAACTGAAAAAAAAACTGATTTTTTTTTTTATATGGACTAAAGTGGTAAAAAAAATGAACACAATGAACGGGTTAATAAACACAGTGTGAAAAATCCAAATGAGAAAAGGGAACCTGTACTCATGACCTCAAACCTCAGCTGAGTCCCTGCTACAAGTTTGACATGTGTTCACTGTTGCTTGGGAAAAACTGACACCGCTAGAAAAGAGAGAATGACCTGCAATGGAACTATACTGACTCCAACACAATCATAAATGTACTGCTCTGTCTGTATATGTTGATGTGTGACAAGAACACCACAGGAACTAAGCTAACTACTGGGATAACATACTAGAGTTCTTGAGATGCCCTTTCGATGTTTGTGCATGCTTCCGTCAGTCCGCTTCTCCCATTCAACCTACTACCTAATAGATTAGAAATCAGATAACCGAGAACAAGCACTGTGCTTCATCTAGGCTCTGAATCTTGGTCTTTAATTCCATCTCGAAATCACTGACATCTACTTTGACTCATTTAACGCTTTCTAGCAGCAGTAGGCAAACACCATGTCACATAGCAGCAGCTTCATTAACGTTGTACACCATAGTAAATGGTTATTACAATCTGCTTCTAACATTTTCTCAACAAGGCTAATAGAACATTTAATATATTTAAAACTTTTGTACTCTTTAACTGTTTGAAGTTGATGTTTATTGTTATTGTTGAACTTTCCGTTGGATTGTAGTCCTACTGTTTTAAAGAAGGGAAAAAAAAAAAATCATGTTCAGTCCATATTCAGCTCAATTTGTATTACTACTGGATATTGGTACATTTGTGATCCACTTATCATAAGCAGTTTTCAGCAATAGGCCAGTAATAGCTGGTTGTATATAATGCCAAACAGAACAAACAGTTCCCAGATTTATTTCAGTTGAGTAAAGTCATTTGAGTGCCTTGGTTCATGGTAAACTTCAATAAAAAATTAAAAAACAAAAAAAAATGCGAATACATCAGTGGTCACGGCTCACGTGCTTACAAGCCTTATTTAAATAGTTTTTGAAATCATGAAGAGCAACAATGGCATTTTAATCTTGTCCTGCGCATGGCACTGACTGTTAAGTGTTGGTAACATCTCCATCAGAGCCCTTCGACATAATCCCCCCTCTCATCATAATCATGAAGAAACTCACAGCGGGAGAGGCGTTGATGTGGAGGACCTCCCCATGTCTAATGAAAGCTCTGTGGTTATGAACTATGCAGCCGAGCATCAAGATCATTTACACACAGACGAGACCTTCGGTGGCACAGGAGGCCACTCGGCCTTTTCAGCGAACAGAAAGGAGAGTCGGGGATGAATGGTGGGTGTTTGGGGTGAATAAAGGCCAACCTTTCAGCCTGTCATAATGTGAGATTACTGTGACGGGGTACATGTCTGGTCAGAAGGGCGTGAAGTCACACTGTAGTTCTGCTCTGAAGGTCTGGGTGCGGCACAAAATATCAGTATGGGGGGTCTGGCGGTACTGTTGCCGTGGAAACGCCTTTGTCCTCTGCTGTGCACACTCGAGGTGCTCTTATATTCCTGAGAAGTAAATAATTTTTTTGTAATTCTTGTTAAATATAGTTTCCGTTTAAAAGAAAGGTACCTTAACTTTGGAGAGGACGAGCCTAGCTTTTTACTCCATTTCCAGTATTTGCTCAGCTAAGCTAAATATCTGCTCGCATGAAATTGAGAATGCAAATAATAGAAGGCCACGAAAGTTAATAATTTTATTTATTTATTTAACCTTTATTTTACCAGATAAAATGTTTGTGAACCAGTTCTCATTTACAAACGTGACCTGGCCAAGAGGCTCCGATAGAATCAGGTCCGCTATATGTATAAGCTTATTTATGAATAACAATATCATTGTGCCATTTTAAAATGCTTTATGCATGCTTGTTTCTTTCTTGTTGTGAGAAAGCATTACGTAATGCTGGACAGTGCATTACGGTACATTAAATTTTACAGACTCATCCAAAAGTATGACTGAACAGAACACTAAAACACACACACCACGAAGAAATCCCATTTTCTGTTTGTTCTCCTGATTGACTCGCCTCTTTGTTAGTGTCCTCCGTCTTCTGTCTTCCACCTCTCCTCTTTCTTCTTTTAACCGTCCAAGAATCTCTCCTTTCTCCTTGGCCTGAGGGTGCGACTGGCTGTTGGTGCCAGTTCCAGGGACAGCAAATGGGAGCTGTAATTATCATTGCTCCACCACTGTCCTGTCAGTGGGCTCGCCAGCAAAACAAGAGGGGAGCCTTTGGAAGTCCTGATCAAAAGCTTTGGCCTTTGATCATGAAGCAAAAGGAAAAACCTAAACACTGTGCAAAATCAACAAGGAATGTCCCAGAGAGCGAGAGCTCAGAAGAATGCAAATGACAGCAATCCAGAAGACATCTTCAGCTCCTCCTCTGCAATGACATGTTGATGTCACCAGCACAGGTGTTTGGGCTGTATTTAATCTAACCAGAAGACCGAGGGAGTGAGTCACGCACAAGTGTCTGTAAGGTAGCACCTGGTAAGCTGCACAGCAGGTAATGTGTCTGCAAAGGCATCTGAGTTTGATGGAAGTGTCTGCATACTTAAATCATCACTAAGTACAGTACACCTTCACATTCATTAAAAGGATAGGATTCTGCATGAACCAACACAATTAATGTGCAGAGAGAAGGTAACTTTGTATGTTTCAATATAAATTTGCAGCTGACTGACAGAAAAAAAAAGTAATAATAGAAGCCCATTTTGAGGGCCTCCGCCAAAATCTACAGGGGCACAAGTCATGCTGCTTCAGCGACAACAAACCACAGCCTCTAGAACCTTTGAAACCCTGTGTGGTCATTTTCTCTCACAGTGACTGAAAAGAACTGTGGTGGGTGGGAAAGAAAAAAAAAAGACCCTTCTTAATACCAATCTTATGTATGTAGACGAAAATGGGAGAAGTGGGAGGGGTTGGGGGGTGGCAGACAGACTAAGGCACAATTTTAAAGCGCTTATTGAATTGCCATTACAGCTCCTGAGACTAATTGTGGCTGTTGTGTGTCTCTCGGTGGCCTAGGGGGCTCTGGAGTGGCCCTGTATGCTCTTACTCAGTGGGGTTTTCAAACCGAGTGGCCCTGAAAGAGAACAGGACCACCGTAGATCAATGGCAAACCTTTCACTCTTTCACAGGCCCTCACTAATCCTTCTCATTTGTCTGCCATTTGTTGAGGCACATTCACAGCTCCCTGAATTTAGGATTAGGGCTTGTTTTGTTACAAAAACAGCCCAAGTTATAAAGCTGAATAGATGGACTGAAGGGTGGACGACAGATGAGTGTGGATGTGAGTTTTTGAACATGTTTGCATGTGTGTATGGTTATTATGTATACACTATTTTTTTATGAAGAAATTTATGAGATCATAGTACCTATTCATCTCTTTGCACATGATTTGTGGTAACACCACAGAGATAAAAATGAGGACATAATTCAAGGTGAATTCTAGCATAAAAGATCAATAAAGAGATGTAAAGGGGCAGAAACAGAGGCAGTCGTACAAACTCAGGCCAAAACTCGGGGAAAGAGTCCACACTAATTGAACCTGGTTCAAATTTCGACTAGCTGGGAACTTGAGGCCTGATTCAAAAACATATATAGACAAAAAGAAAAAAGTAAGCTGGGGGGAAATGAAAAAGATAACAGGAGCTGAGGAGTTCTCAAATATGTCAGTGAGTGAGCAGTCGGTCCTTGCATTTTTAACCAGTTCACATCTGATTTGGAAAAATCCTGCTTCACCTACCGCTTACACACTCAGGGATTACTACATATGTCATAATGGTGCTGTTGCTGTGATTTGTAAGATAGCACCTGGTAAGATGCCTTCATGTTTCTGCAAAGGCCTCTCGCTCTTTTCAAAATCTACATCCAGTTATGTACAAAACATTTATATTTTTCCCTGATTCATACCTTAGATATGAAATAAGTGTGAAATGCTTTTATGACTGCATACGAGAGACTGTCCAATCACACACCTGAAGGGAATTTCTTAACAAATGCAAATGCAGATTTTAACAGGCAATCTGGTTAGATTTTGCTGGTTAAAGTAACTGTAACTGCAACTGACATGACATTATCCAAAAGTTCAAAGATCAAGTCTACCCTGGGTATAAACTTGTCTGGGTAGCAATGCATAATGTATATGTATGTTAATATCTACATCTATCTCTCTCTTACTGTATTTATAAGAAGTCATATTTATTTGCACAAAGGGGGAGCAAAGACAGAACTCTCTGTCCCGAGTCACCTTTGGAAAATAAACTTTTCATAAAAGAGAGGAAAAGCAAGAACAAATTGATTCATCACACACAAATACCTACAAAGGAAATACAGTTTCATTAAAGTTGCTGCAATTCCCTTTGAACCTCAGAGGTTTTCTCCATTGTGCTCTGTCTGAACCTGAGAGTGTGCTTTGACAGTCTTGGCAGCCTGCTACACGGTTATCAGACTGAGGCCTTCTCATCACTGAGTGGATTAGTGTTCATGTTTGAAGCCACTTAGTGGACTTTAGACAGGGCTGCTGAGTGGCATATGCGCCACATTACCCCTTAAGCCCTGCCATGCCATGCCACAGGTATGTGGTGCTGACTGGCCAAACGCCATGCCAGGCATTCTCTGAATACCTGCAGCCCTGCCAGACACCGGGGGACGACGTGAGGAGATGGATGGAGAGATGATTGTGTGACAGCAAAGTTGATCCCTAAAATGAACATAGCATTAGTAGTAGTCAGTACTAGTAGTTTGTTCTTGCTGTGAGGTACAGATAGGTAACAGCAACACTTCCTCACACATCCAGTGAGGGCACTGAATGGCTCTGTTATGCTTTCAGGAGCATATCTGGCATGGTTTGGGTTCACAGTTCCCCTTGGAAGGAAGGGTCACTGCAAATCACTGCAGAGTTTTTTGGTGTTATCACCGTTAGCCAATGATGAAATATATCTATCGTGTTGGGAGTGGACTCCTGCAGGATAATAGTTCCACCATCCATGAGGCATTTTGAGGTGACTGATTATAAAAACTAAAACAAATTACATGCTGTGATGCATTCAATCAGTTTTTAAAATAGGGGTCTATGCTCTATTTCTAAATAAGTTGAACATTTCCCAGAGCAGATGTCTTCACTGTGAGTTTGCCATGAAAAATAAAAAATACTAATTAAACAAGCTGTTAATTAATTTCTGACCTGCTAAGTATCTTTTTAATCACTCTGGCCAGAGCCTACCTGTTTCCTGATGCATCAGTTTTTATGGCAGCTTAAAGTAATTAGCTGCCAGCTGAGTATACAAGGTCATGGTAAAAAGAAAGTACAGCAGCCTTAAATTCAAATGTTTCTACAAATCAGGATATATTAAACATAACCTGAGAAATAATCTTTAGCAAGTCTTAAAATTACATAAATACCACCTCAAATAAACTACAAAACATGATAGATTACATAGTGTTATTTATTTATTTAAGAAGAATTAGACCAAATGCAGAAGCAGTGTGTGAAAAAGTAAGTACACCCATACTCCTTCCATAGGAATTTGGAGGGACAGTAGCATCCAGGTGCTGATAATCAATTAAACTTGATTCATGGATTATCAGCAACGTGAATCTATAAAAGCAGAAGTTTCGATTTTTGGCAGATTGCTGGTCACTTATATCTTAAAACAATGCCAAGGATGAAATATGTAAGCAATGATTTTTTTAAGAATCAACTTTTGCTGCCTTTCAGTCTGTTTTCAAACTATGTGAAGTCCATCATTCAACAGTGGGAAAGATTATTGACAGCTGCCAGTCTTCCCAGGAGTGGACATGCTGGCAAATTCACCCCACGGTCAGACTGTGCACTGCTCAGAGAAACCGCAAGGAAAAAAATCCAAGAGCCCCATCTCAGACTCTACAGGTCACGCTTAGCATGTTAAATGTTGAAATTCAAGTTGCATCGGAACAAATCACAAGACTTCTAGAACAATATCCTTCACAAACATGAAAAGAATATCAGAAACACATTTCACAACAACACGGTCCTCTAGGACTCCGGCCTCTGTGTGCATGTCTTGGTGTCTGTCTTTCCTTTGCTTTTCTCAACAACTGACCTTGGCTGTGCAGTGTCAAGCCTGAAGTTCTTCGGATGAGTGGTTCTCATATTTTGGCTATTTTCTTTTACGCTTTCACAAGATTCAGATGCACATGTCGTGAACAGGCAGGACAGGCCCGGGACTCCTTTTTAGTTACAGCGTGAAGTGCACAGACTGGCAGCATCTCATTCTACACTCAAACTGTCCCACACCACATTCACAATATGGATTCTCTCCCTATCTTTAAGATTTACTGTTATTATTATTATTATTATTATTATTAAACTACAGCTATTTAGTAGCACTGGGTAGATTTTTAGTTGCTTAAAGTGCATAGGTTGCACTGTTAATACAGAAACATCACAAATGAAAAGGTAATAATAAACAAAAAAAGGCTAAAGGGGAACCTTCTATATAGTTTGGTCAGCTTAAACAGGCCAGCCACATGTTGGCCAGAGTCCCAGTCAACATCATGAGGTTGTCTTTGGCTGTTAGTGAAGGGAACAGACCAAAGCCTATCCACCCTACTCCTCAATTCGTGCCGTGTGTGAAGAAAGTCTTCATGCCAGTGAAACTAGACAGCCTCTGTGTTTTGTCACTGCATGCATGGTGATATTTCTTCAGCAACATTTTTTTTTTTTTTTACTTCAAAGACCAGCAGGTGTTCTTCAATAACATTTATGCACAATATCAAAATGTGCTCGTGTTCTACTGTGAGAATGTTTAAAATAAACCAGTTGAGAAGGTTGGTATTGGATTAAAACCCACGTGTTGTGTCACACAGCAGGCATGATGTGTAAATGTCAGCTTCTGCTCAGGGTCTGTCACCATTATTGTAGGAGAGAGAATCTGACACTGGCTGGAAAACCTAAGGATACTAAATCCAACATCTACAAAGAAACAAACTTCCAGTCAAGTCTTAGCAAGACCCAGAATTTAAGAAACTAAACAAAAAACATTATGCTTATTTTGTGCGCTGTAATAAAGATGATTATGTTGAACTGTACAACAGACCAACTGGACAAGAGACTGTGTTAAAGATAAAGACACTGTGAGATCATTAATAGGTTTTTGGACATTGTTTTCATCCCTCAGTATTAATGCTTTGGCTGCCACTTGATTTTTGTTTTTGTTTTTTGGTAGCCAAAAGCCATCATATTTGGACAAGAGGGTGGAGTGCTAAGGCATCAGCAAATGCTATTAATATTAGTTAGCCAGCTGCATCCATAAACTGTGTGGGAGCAACTCATAGACACACATATCTACTAATTAATGCTAAGTAACAGACTAATAACTAGACAAAATATTGTGCCACCAAAACTGGAGCAAAACTATCTTGGACAGGCTGTATACCAGGCTGTGTTATTTACCAGACAATTCCATTAAAAATGCCTCAAAAAGCATCAACAACACAAACAGGGTGCAGAGGTACATTTTAATGACTGGAAATAGCAGAGATGAGGTGCAGCAGACAGGGAATGGCTACAGCTAGCTGTGTGGGGACACCTGTCAATCAAAGTGATCACAACCCTGACTTCCACTCTTACAGCAAAACGTATTATGTTAAGATTCAATGAGTGCCTCAATTTGTGACTTTAAACTGATGGATGGATAGCGCCCTCTCATGGTCAAAGAGCATAGCAACTTCAAAAAGATTATACTGAGCTCTGCTCCTCTCTGCTGGATATTGTGAGGGACTGAGCCAGAGTTGAGCTGTAAATATACAGAATATTACAGTTGATGGTTTGTGGATATGGGAAGAGGAAGCATAATGTAGTAAGACTGATTTGTGGTGTATTTAAAAATATAAGTATTTACTGTTTTAAAAAAATCCTTGATAAGGTACAGTATTTGAGTATTTCAGTGTGTGTGCATTCTGCATGATTTTTACAAAACAGTTATCTGGACATTGCACATCAGGCAGATTAAACAGTAATGTATGAACAGACAGACTACTTTAACATCTGTAAATTCACAGGTGTTGCTGCAAACTGTGAGTTCACTGACACATCTAGTTTTCACAGTTTTTCAGAGTGTGATGTTTCCCACAGCTTGAGACACCAAAAAAAAAAACTAAACAAAAAGACCCCTTTTTTTTCTTTAAAAACTCATTCAATGTGAGTCCAAAGGCCCCTTAAAGAGGAAACCACAAAAAGGTTCATCAAAATACATACGGTGTAAAGATAACTGTGTAAAAAAACTTTGAGAAGAGCAGCAGGTGGGATGTGTTATTAAAACCACAGACTGATGCAAGGTGATGCATAAAGTAAATGATTTCTCCCCCAACCGACTGCATTTTACTTGACTTTCAGGCACAATGCACGCTCTGCAAGCATTTCTGCTGATCCTACTCCTGACTTATCTTGGACAAAATGGTAACATTTCCAACTGTATCTTACCTTTTTCTTAAACATGCAATTTTATATATTTTAATTTTTGTTTATGTCTTTTCAGCACTGGGGAGTGAAATCATAAAAGGTAAAAAAGCCAAGAAGAAGTCACTGCAGTATATGGCTTCAGTGCAAAACAACACAGGGCATATATGTGGGGGATTTCTCGTCAGTGAAGACTTTGTAATGACGGCGGCACACTGTGATGCTTGGTAAGTTGCCAAAAACCTGTAAGCACTCTGTTTATCACAAAGTATAAATGTTTCCGTTGGTTTCTAAAACATTATTCATGCAGGAATCCTAAAAGCGTTGTTCTGGGCACCCACAATCTGAAGAAGGTTGATAAGACAATGAGATATGGAATAAAAAAGAAATACAAACACCCTTCTTATAAGAACATTTCTTCTGGGAATGACATCATGCTTCTCAAAGTAAGTAAATAACTAACCTCAGAATCTTATTTTAGGCAAGTTTATAAAACATTCAAAGTTTCAGATTATGTTTACTTAAGTTGATTACTTGATTTAAAGCCCCAACCACTGCCTGCAATCCCATCAGCAATACCAACAAATATTCAACCCCAAATACTGGGAAACTTAAAATTCAAGTCTGATATGTTTAGAGGTCTCAACTCATCAATACTGAGGAATCAGAAAATTTGAGGAAGAAAATATGAAGAAAGTAATTTTATTATTTCTTTTTTCTGTCTCCAGCTGTCTGGCAAAGCTTACCTGGACAAAAAAAAACCAATTAAGCCAATTCAGCTTCCAACTCAGCAAATAAACCTGAAGGAAAACAAAAGCTGCAGTGTGGCTGGATGGGGAGCCATAAAAACTAATGGTTCAAATGTTGATAACCTGCAAGTGGTGGATGTTCCCATCATCAACCTGAACAAGTGTAAGAAGAAGTGGCAAAATTACATTCCTGCCAATGTTATCTGTGCAGGTGGATACTACAAAAACAAAGGATTCTGTCAGGTATGTTTTTTAATCTTTTCATGTAAAATTTAGTATAAACAGCATAATTATTATAATTATACAAAAATTAATTAAGATATTTCCTCTTCATAGGGTGATTCCGGTGGTCCTTTGGTTTGTGACAAGAAGCTGGCCGTTGGTGTTGTTTCCTTTAACAACAAAAAAAACTGTGACTATCCGAATCTCCCCAACATCTACACAGACATTTCAAAATTCCTGCCCTGGATCAAAGGCATCCTCAACAAAAAGAATGGCATCTAAAAAGTCACCCATGTATTACAACACATGTTTGGGAATAAAGCATAATAATGATTAAAAAAACCATCTGTCTTATGTGTACTTACTATGGTAAATGGATTAATATTTACATAGCACTTTTCTACCTAATTTGAGCACTTGGTGCATGTTCTACTACAAGTCTCATTCATCAACTTAGACAAGCAATTTTTTCTATGCTATGTGCTTTTATTATCTAACATTCATATGAATGCATCAGGGGCAACTCAATTCAGTATCTCGCCCAAGAATGCTTCAACATGGAGGCTGGAGGAGGTGGCGATTGAACTGCCATTTTTCTGATTGCACCGTGACCCACTCCTCCCCCTGAGCCAAAGCTGCCCTATGTGCCCATTTTTGCAGTGAACTCTGCAGCACGCTGCTAGCTGTGAAGTATTGAGCAACAGTAATATGGGGAGAGGAAGCACAATGTAATAAAACTTTGTGGTGTGATTATAAATATAAACATTTAGTCATTATAAACACTGCATGAGGTACAGTGTGCATGTGCATGCATTAAGTTGGGATTGCTCTCAGTTCATTAAATTATGGTAATCAATATAATTACTTAAAAAAAACCACTAATTTGAATGTTGCACAAGTCAAATTAATCACTAACAGTTTGAACACCTGTGATTGTAAAGGTGTTGCTAGATTTTTTTTTCAGTGACTCATCTAGTTTTCACAGTTTTTAAAGTGTGATGTTTCTCACTGCTACAGAAAACAACAACAAAAAAGGGGGGGGGGGACAATTTGCATTAGAATATCATTTAATAAAAGATAATTTAATAATGAGAGGTACAAAATGCCCCTTAAAGAGCAAAATAAAACCACATAGAATAAAGTTAAATGTGTGACAAAAGGTTGAGCAGAGAGCCAGATAGGAAGTGTTGTTGACAAAAACCACAGACTGATGCAAGGTGATGCATAAAGTAAATGACTTCCTCCCTAAACTGACTGCATTTCACTTGACTTTCAAACACAATGGACGCCCTGCAAACGTTTCTGCTGATCTTAGCACTGACTTGTCTTGGACAAAATGGTAAGATTTCCAACTGTTAATGAATTTCTTATATATGTGCAATTTTATCTGTTTTAATTTGTATTCACTTCTTTGCAGCACTGGGGAGTGAAATCATAAAAGGTAAAAAAGCCAAGAAGAAGTCACTGCAGTATATGGCTTCAGTGCAAGACAACATAGGGCATATTTGTGGGGGATTTCTTGTCAGTGAAGACTTTGTAATGACGGCGGCACACTGTGATGCTTGGTAAGTTGCTAAAAATCTTTAAGCAATCTGTTTATCACAAAGTATAAATGTTTCTGTTGGTTTCTAAAACATTATTTGTGCAGGAATCCTACAAGTGTTGTTCTGGGCACCCACAATCTGAAGAAGGTTGATAAGACAATGAGATATGGAATAAAAAAGAAGTGCAAACATCCTTCTTATAAGAACATTTCTTCTGGGAATGACATCATGCTTCTCAAAGTAAGTAGTATTTAACCTCAAAATCCCAGAAGATTTTCAGATTATGTTGACTTAAGTAATTTGTAGGTAAGTTAAAACAAGGAAATAGATGGTATTATAAGAATGATTTAGCGCCATTGAGAAATGTCCAACCCCAAATACTGGGAAGCTTAAAACACAACTTTGATATAATTAGAGGTCTCAACTCATCAGAAATTTAAGGAAGAAAATATGAAGAAAGTAATTTTATTATTTCTTTTTTCTGTCTCCAGCTGTGTGACAAAGCTTACCTGAACAAAAAAAGACCAATTAAGCCAATTCAGCTTCCAACTCAGCAAATAAACCTGCAGGAAAACAAAAGCTGCAGTGTGGCTGGATGGGGAGCCATAAAAAGTTGTGGTAAAACTGTTGATAACCTGCAAGTGGTGGATGTTCCCATCATCAACCTGAACAAGTGTAGGAATATATGGCAAAATATAATTTCCACTAATGTTATCTGTGCAGGTGGATACTACAAAAACAAAGGATTCTGTCAGGTACTTTTTTTTCAATCTTTCATATAATGTATGATACAAATGTCATATTCATTGAATAAAAATAAATTAAGATATTTCCTCTTAATAGGGTGATTCCGGTGGTCCTTTGGTTTGTGACAATAAGATGGCTGTTGGTGTTGCTTCCTTTAACAACGGAAATAACTGTGACTATCCGGATTTCCCCAACGTCTATACAGACATTTCAAAATTCCTGCCCTGGATCAAAGACATTCTCAACAAAAAGAACTGCTGACTGTAGTAAAACATGTCTGAAATGTATTGTTGATGTATTGTTAAATGCTGACACAAGTGATATGCAAGTTATGTCATTTGCAAAATCCATCATTAGAAGATTGTTAAATGAAACCAGCTGGTTATTCTTTCTGATGCTTGTCTAATGACTTGTCTTGTATAATGCAAAAGAGTTATTAAACACAAATCCTACCCACAGCAGATGTCTAATTTTATTTGTGAATGTGCTATTTCTTGGTCTGTTTCAGGTTTCTGGAGTGTTGGTCTTCACTCTGAGTGAGCAAACAGTGCCAAACAAACAATAAAGAATACAAATTACACAAATTATTTTGTGATCTTTAGAAGCAGAGGGAAGTGTCGTTAAAAATCTCTCCAGACATAACTTTAAACATTATGTGAAAATCAGTGCTTGTGTGAATGAATGAATGAATGTGTCATGTACTGCTGCGGCTGGCAGGAGTGAGGACCTCTAAGCAGAACACCAGAGACAGAGGCTAAATTCAAAACACAGCATTATTGCTGGAAACAGGACGGCAGCATAACAAAGGAAGCAAACTTAAACTGACAGACTGACACACAGGAGGAGGAGAGATGATGACAATGACACAACAAAGACTGACTGGAACGCAGACAATATATACACACTAGGTAACGAGGGGATGAGGAACACCTGGAAGAGAGACACAGGAAGGAAAATTAAACACACTGCACTAGAAACCAGCCACTACCAAAATAAGACAGGAAGTAACTAGACAGACTGAAACGTGGACTTGACACACCGCAGAGGAAATAAACCACAAAACACGAGACCAGAGACATGACAGAGGGACAGGACAGACACAGAGACGCTGGGGAGACAGGGACAAAGGGAACTAGGAAAACAATAAGAAAGCAACTATAACTAAGAACAAGAGAGGATGAACAAAACCAAATACAAACTGGAAAACATAACAGGAGTGCAATGAAAACAGAAACCAAAAGAATGAAACACAAAATGCTGGGCACATGGCCCAGGACCATAACAGAATGAATGAATCTGTATTTTTTGCAGTGCTTTACTTATTTATGCCATAATTCCAGGAACAATGACACCTTCAAATGTAATATCATTAGTAGGACAGAGGTTTTCCACCAAATAATGAGATATGCTCTCACTTATGGTCAGATTGCAGAAAAACTTCAAATGGCTTATAAAGAACTCTGCTGTCCTCTGCTTGATATAATGAGGTATTGGAGCAAATATGGAGAAATGGAGAGAAGGAAGTGTAATGTAGGAAAACTTGTATCGATTTGTGGTGTATTTTTTTAAATGTAAGCATTTAGTATTTAAAAAAATGTGTAAGGTACAGTGAGGGTATTGATGGTATCACTCTCAGCTAATTAATTACAGTAATGTGCGTCATTTTTTTTACAAAACATTTATTTCCCTGTTTCATGCATGGTGGTAGTTAAATTCAACAGTGGTGTACTAAGTAGATACATGACTTTAACATCTGACATTTGACTGTAAAGGTGTTGCTAGAAACTGTTACAGTGACTCATAGTTTTCACAGGTTTTGGTGCCAATACAGGTTTCACACGTTGGCTTGTTTTTTGTTTTGTTTTTTTTTAACAAAGAAAAAGAAAAGAAAAAGTATTTATATATATTTTTTTTTTTTTTTAATTCATTGAATAAAAGTTAATTTAGCAGTGAGAGATCCAAAAGCTCCCTTTTAAAAGAAAAATAAACCCAAAGAAAATGTCATAAAAATGACATGTTTAGTAAACATAAATGTGGAGCAACACTTTGAGAGAAGAGACAAGTTGATGAAAACCACAGACAGAAGGTGATGCATAAAACAAGTATGCTGCCCCTCTGAACCTCTGCATTTCACTGATCCTCCAAGCACAATGCATGCTCTGAGAGAGTTTCTGCTGATCCACGCTCTGACATGCCTTATGCAACATGGTAAGATTTCCAAATCAGGTTCTTCAGAATATGTAAAAAATGTATTTCTCCTTATTTTTATTTATTTCTTTTCAGCACTGGGGAGTGAAATCATAAAAGGTAAAATTGCTAAGGAAAAGGCCATGCAGTATATGGCATCAGTACAAAACAACAATTTGCATAAATGTGGCGGGTTCCTTGTCAGTGAAGACTTTGTGATGACTGCTGCGCACTGTGCCGATAAGTGAGTAACCCCCCGATACTCTTCGAGCAATCTCCCCTTCAACTAATAAATAATTCTGTCGGTTTCTCAATCATTATTCATGCAGGAATCCTACAAGTGTTGTTCTGGGCACCCACAATCTGAAAAAGGTTGATAAGAAAATGAGATATGGAATACAAAAGATGTGCAAACACCCTTCTTTTAAGAGCGGTTCATTCGCGAATGACATCATGCTCCTCAAAGTAAGTAGATAAGTATTCAACCTCAGAATCTCAAAGGATATCGATGAAATAATGATACATGGAAAAAATATTTAAAAGATAAATAAATACAAAAAGACGAAATATAAATAATTTGGAAACACATTCTGCCAGGAATCTTTGGCAAGTTATATGATTTCCATGAGGGTCAACAAATAAAAATGTGTTTAGTGGGGGAGGGAATTGGCATGGTCAAAGGTATGGCCATAAGGTTTTCAAAAAAAGTGCACAATTCTTATACATTTTTCTGAATTTCCTTACATGCTGGTTGTTTGTAGTGACGCTAAAACCAGGAAAAAGAGAATTATGTTTTTGGCCACAACAGCTGCCTGTGATGGACTGCTAACAATAACAGCAAAGATTAGTAAAATATGAAATAACCGACAAATATTTTTTCTTAATTTCCTCTATCAATAATACACACGTGACACATCAATAGCTACATTAATGCATCCAAATATGCTTGTGATATGATAGGATTGTAGAATGAATCGCTTGCATGGTTTTGAGAGTTGTGAAATAACAAATGCTGGAGAACTTTAAATACATCATAATTTGACATGTTTCTAACTCCTGAATATTAGAAAATTTGAAAAATTGTATTTCTTATTTTCTGTTTTCAGCTCTCTAGGAAAGTTCGCCTGGGTAACGAAAAAACAATTAAACGAATTCAACTTCCAATTCAAAAAATAAACCTGAAGGAAAACAAGATGTGCAGCGTAGCTGGATGGGGGGCCACAGAAACTAAAGGTAAAAATTCTAATGAGCTGCAAGTGGTCAGTGTTCCCATCATTAACAAGAAGAAGTGTCAGAAGCTGTGGGGTAACAGAACTCCGAAAAATGTTATTTGTGCTGGTGGATACAACACAAAGAATGGAATCTGTCAGGTAATGTTTTTAATCTTTTCATTTCAAATAGGGTATAAATATCATATTTATTGAACAACAACAACAAATTAACAACTGATATTTCTTCCTCACAGGGTGATTCTGGTGGCCCTCTCGTATGCAACAAGTTGCCCCTTGGTATCGCTTCCTTTAACAACAACAACAGTTGTAATTATCCGAACATCCCCAACGTCTATACAGATGTATCAAAATTTCTTCCTTGGATCAAAGATATTCTCAAGAAAAAGAAATGCAAAGTGTAACAAATATTTTCAGCTGTATCATGGATGTATTATAATCATTCAGTTTCTAAAATTACAGGGCCATTAAAAAAACTGTTGGTGACTTTTTATCCATGACAAGCTTCCAACTAGAACATCAGCGACATAGTAGCCTTTCAGCTCACAATCCATCACAGTTTGCAGGTTACTGTAATGTGTGACATACAGTAAGAAAGTGAAAGAAATTTTTCTTGTCATTTGCTAGATGAATTGCCCAAACTAACGAGAATTAAAATGCACTGAGAAATACAAAAGGCTTGTAAACAGTCATATCCAGGACAAATGAATCTCATCTCACTAAAATCTGACCAATAATATGGGAGGAGGATTCTTGTGAACTGTGGACAGGCGGATGGACGTTTCACCATGAGGTCGTCATTCCACATTATGAGATAAAAATGTAATCAAAACAAATAAAACAAATATAAAAAATAAAAAATGTGTAGTTTTGTTTGACATGGGGTGTGAGAGGTATGGACATTTTCTCTAAGGAAATTTTGATAGTCAAAGATAAATTCCCTGTATTTAGCTGACTTTTTGCTGATTTTTTATCAGTTTATAGTGTAAATGCCTTTATTTGTGAAAAAGAAAACAAAATTCATACACCAATTCAATTCCAAAGAAAATGAAATATAATGTGACAATAGTGGATGGTCATTTTAAACACGGCAAAAGTAATTTTGTGTACAAATAATCTTTGTGAGCTGAAAGTTCAGGTTTCAAATTGCTGCATGCACAAGATTTCAGATTATCTCTCTCCGCTCACAGCTTTATGTGGTCATAGAGTCACATTTTATCCATACATTCACACAGCATTTTATTCTTTACACTCCAAATACTTTACAGTATCTACATCACATCCATGACAAATGTATTATCTAGTATGGTTATCTAACTCTGGAATCAAACTGAAGCACTTGGAACAAACTCCACACAGAAAGGCCCCAGACAGGGTTGGAACCTTCTTACTGTCAGACAACAGTGCTAACAGCTCAATGTGACCACCATGCCACCCTTAAATGGAAATATATATTGTCTTGAAGCTCAACACGTGTGGCATTGTGTGATGAAGCTCAGCTTTTAGCAGTGCAGGAAACTTAACAACTGTTGTTGCTTCCTTTATCAGCTACTTTGACTACCCAGATATATCAGTTATCTACAGTATGCATAGAAATCAGAGGATTCATATAGAAGAAAACACAGTGATGACTGAATGATCACTGAATATTGTAACAATATTTTTTTAGAATTGTAACATGCATATTTTTTTTGGTATGGCTGATGTTTCACCACTAGAGGGTAGTGTTGTTCCAGAAGGTTTTAGTGTGGCTGCCTCTGTATGAAGAACAAGAAACTGTATTTGGTTTGAGGTCTTGGCAGTGCAGTGGTTAGTACAGGTACCTTACTCAAAGAAGGTTCTGGGTTTAAACTGGGACCTTTCTGTGCCATTTGTGTGTTCTCCTACAGTTCAAAGACAAGCTTGTTTGGTTAATTGGTGATTTTAAACTGTAGGTGCAGATGACTTATCTCCTCTGAACTAAAGATAGTTAGGAAAGGGTCCAATTTAATAAGCATAAAAAACTGGATAGATGCTGAGATCCCCAGGTAAAATCTTGGTAGATAGCTGGATAGTTTTGAAGGGCATTCAGATAAAGTGACCGCTTTATTGTGTGTGTGTGTGTGTTTCAGATCATTTACAACTTTTATTATAAGCTACTGTTAAGCTAATAGATCCTGTCAACCCACTGTTATAGTCAGACATAAAACAGCTCACGTAGTCTATTTGTGCCACACAATTAGCTTCATAATGAGTGGATCCCACTACATTAACTGAGTGCAACATCCTTGCATTCTATCTAGGCAAAGTGGAAAACTGTTCTGTGGTCAGAGGAATCAAAATTTGAAATTCTTTTTTGGAAAACATGGATGCCGTGTCCTCCAGAGTAAAGAGGAGCAGGACCATCATGATCAGTGCTTAGTTGAAAAGCTTGCATCTTTGATGGTATGGTGATGCATCAGTGCCTATAGAATTGGGAGCCTGCACATCTGGAAAAGCACCATCAGTTGTGAAAGGTATATACAGGTTTTAGAGCAACATATGCTCCCAGGTCTTTTTCAGCAGAACAAATCACATACTGCATCTACAACAACAGCATGACTTCATAGTAGTAGAAGAGTCCTCTAACAACTATAAATCACAATTATAACTTCACCAAATCAATTGATGGGTTGCTTAAAATCATACATTCTATTAGTTTAAACATTTGATATGTTTTCTATGATTTAATGTGAAACAAAAATGGGTTTATGATGTTGTCTCTGCTAGACTGCTAGCATGTATGATTATTAGCTGCTAATATTAGCAAGCCAGCTGAGAACACTTAACATTTATGTAAAATTATTTTCAGAAGTGAATAGCATCATATTTCTCTTTTTTGGCAGAAGCTGTTTTAGGATAGTTTATAATTGCCCCTTTTTTGCAAGCTTCCAAAATCTCTCTTGTATGTGCATATTGTTTGAAAACTATATACAAATGTCTGTTTCATAAATTTCATTTTGTCTCTTTAAATCTTTTATTTATTGAACAACCAGAGTGTCACATACTTCTTCACACAAACCAATAGTATCACCAGTCAGTATTGCACTGAGGTTGCAGGAAATGACAAACTGAGTCATTGGCTGTCAGGAATAATACAATTACTTGTGCATGCTACCATAACACTGACTGCAAAAGCAAATGCAGTCAAACCTCAAGCTTGAAGCTGTGGTTTCTCTTCTTCATCTTTATCTTATTCACTATTAACAGGACCAACGTGGTGGAAAAAGAAAAAAATGCGTAGGTCTAATAAAGTTTGAACTCATCACATTTTTTTTTTAATAAACTCATCCCATGCTTGTGACATAATACTATGAAACTGTTTCAAGCTTTGCAGAATCAGAAAGTCAGAAAGCTTTTATTGTCATCAAGCACAGGTGCTTGACTAAATTGCGACAGCTGCTGTTGGTCAGTTTCAAACAAGCAAAAAGAAAAATACAAGAAAGAAAATAAGTTAAAAAAATGAATACGAAGATATGTGGTACAAGAGTGTGTGTGTGTGTGTGTGTGTGTGTGTGTGTGTGTGTGTGTGTAAAATGCAGGGATATAAATACAATACAAAAACCAGCATACAGTACACATGTGAGGAAGTGGGCCAAATCTGCCCCAAATAAGGAATGGGTTCAAGGAGTGACCAGCAACAAAACACCAACACTCTTACGCTGGAAATAAGTTTCACAATAATTTATTCTTTTCAAAGTGTGGTGCTGTGCTGGGAATACAATCCTGGCTTGGAATTCAGGGCCCAAGAACACCACCACCAGGGTTATCTGCTTGGTTATAGACAAAGACAAGGTGGTCACTTAAAGGAATGATCAGTCAATTAAATACTGAGCTTGCACCTTTCCTTAAAGAGTTTCCACGCAGCTTCAAAAGCCTTGCGCTAATGGAGAGTAGGGTTCCACACCAAATCCTGGGCTGCAGTTCAGTTTTATCCTCTCCAGTCTTGAGTGCTTTCATCAGGGTGACCACCTCCCAATGGCACAGTGGACTTTTCCCTCCTGCAGCTCCCTTTACATGCAGGCACTCCTTAGCAGTTCCCAGTCCTGTTTTTTTTTTTGTTAAAAGACTCCAAACACACTTTAATTAAGATGAATCCTCTTCTCAATAAAACTAGACCCCTTTTAAAAAAGGCTTAAAATCAACCCAGCCAGGTAAAAGATGAGCTTCCTTTAAAAAAATGTTTTCCTCAGCTCAGATTTCCAATCCAACTCCATTTTGAGCAGCCACTCCTGTGCTCATGCAATCCCCTTACTTCCTGTCTCTCTCACATGCAGTGCTCCTCTCTTCTCCCTTTATAGTGGGCCCCAAACCCACACCAATCACTTAATTCCAGCGCTCAACTCCAAATGCCTGGCAGCTGAACTAGAATGAGACCTCCACTCCCACATGGGCGTGGCCTACATCACAAAAAACAAAAACATGCAAAACTTGACATAAAATCCTCCTAACCCCATGCTTCGTAGGAGATCCACTGTTATTTCCACTTTGCCACACACACACATTCTCACATCAAAAAGTGTATATACACAGGGAGGGTACCTGTTAATAGATACTGTTAATAAATAAAGTGATAAGTATTGCACATGGATTTAAAGTATTGCAGAAATGTAGTATTGCATAAAATATTGCACTATTACCAGATTTAATATTGCCCCACTGTTAAATACAGTATTGCACTGCAGTATTTTTATTGCCCTGTTGGTTATCATATGTAATGAAGAAGCAGGTGTGTTATTGTGATATGTTCAACAATCTCATAACCTGCAACATCCGCAGGAAGTGGAGCCTTTGCTGTGTCTTGATTTGCAAGCCATGATATTTGATACCTCACCTCACGCAGTCCCTATGCTGACCTCAGGCTTCCTGTCTGAAGCCCTTTATCTTACCAGATAAAGTGTTTTCAGAATGTAAGCATTGTGTTTTCTTTGAGTTTACTGAGTCATTAATGTTGATGCAATAAAAAGCTTACAATAGATAGATAGATGTTATTGCTTCTGTTCTGCTGTGTCAATGTCAGAGAATGTTGGAGAGGATGCCCAATCTCCATGCTCTCCCTAGATAGAGGATTGCAAGAGTTTTATACCTTCATATCCACACCCACATCTTGGTTTGCATCAAACATAATATCTTATGGAAAACCCGCTTCAGCTAGTTTTCAGTGTATGTGAGAGACTTGGTATGTAACCTTTCCATATTTGGCTAATGTCCCATAAAGGAACCTCAGTATCTAAGCATCTGTACTGGTGAAAGCATATGTGGATCTTAAACATACACATGCCTATTTAGACAAGACAAGAAGTGAGGGGAGATTTTCCACCCAGAGAGAAACATGGTCTCTCAACTCAGGTAAAAGGAGGCCTTAATGTGTCTTTAGAATAGAAAAAAAAAAAAAAAAAAAAAAAAAAACCCTATATGAAATATCAGACATGTAAAACATAAGATACTACACTGTGTTAACACAGCTGCATAAAGAATAAAAATAGTATAAATATACAATAAAAAAAACATTGCCAAAAGTACCACAGGCCCATACCGAAGGCCTTAGAATGTGAGCTAACGCTTCAGCTTTGTGCTTCAGCATCAGGGCTTCAAGTCATCAAGGTCCTAAAGCAGCAAAGTGGCCCCAGACCATAACGCTATCAAAACCATATTTGACTCGAGAGGGGGTCTGAACAGTTGGAGGTATCCTGATGGTGACAGAGACAGGCAATGAGCTTACTTGGTAGGGTGTGGGGGCTCCACTCAGGAGAGGATAGAAGACAAAATGATGGTGAATATCCAGAGTTTGCTAGGCTTCTTGGAGGTCAAGGAGGTGGTTACTAGGCAGCTGATCTGTTCCTGAGCAAAGATGACAAACAGACAGACTAATCCCCAGGACCAAGGCAGTTCCCTGGAAAGAAACAAAACAAGATCCAAAACACGAAGGTAGTTATTCTTGAAACAACAGAAACAGATAGACAAGTTGCCACTGGAGGGTAGTTGACTCTCTGGCAAGGAGTGGAGGTTTCCACTGGTCTTCAAATACATGTCCTTGATGATGCTGATGAGACACAGATGCGCCAGGTTGTAGCACAGAAGCAAAACTCCACCCCAAATCTAAGAGAAGAGTCCCAACCCTCACAAATCCAGGAAGAAAAACACAAACAAGCACAAGCCATGACAATTCAGCTTTTTTCTTGTGAGTCCACAGAATATTGTTGCAAAAGTCTTGGGGATCATCGAGATGTTTTTGGCAAATGTGAGACGAGCCTTTGTGTTCTTTTTGATCAGCAGTGGTTTTTGCCTTGGAACTCTCCCATGGTTTCCATTATACTTGAATCATGAATACTGACTGTGATTGAGGCAAGTGAGGCCTGCAGTTCTTTAAATGGTGGTCTGGGTTCTTTTGTGAACTCCTGGATGAGTGGCAACCTCCAAGTACCTACAGAGAGCAAGGCAAGTCCTAAGGAGTCAGCTGAATGAGAAGAACAAGATCTGGGCAATCAACACCTACGCCCTGCCAGTGGTCAGATACCCTGACATAATAAGGTGTCCAAAGGAGAAAATAGAAGGCACTGACATCAAGACAAGAAAACTCCTTACTATGCATGGAGGGTTTTACCCCAAATCCAGCACCCTGAGACTGTATGACAGCAAGACAGCTAGAAGTGAGTGTCTTGTTGTGGATGATGAAAAAAAGTGTGTGGAGCACTTCTCAGGGGGGAAAAAATACCACTATCAAAGTCCATCTGAGAAGCGTGCACAAGGCAGCTATGGAAACCCAAAGAGGGAAAAAGTCTAGGTTGGCACTGCATATAAAACACCACACATAATCCAGCTCACACAAGCATAACACGACATCAGCCACTTGCAGAGGCTGTGTGGATCGGCCCCGCAAAGACCCAGCGCTGAAGTCTAATTAGCAAGTATCTAACCAAGCTAGCTCTCTGAGCAACTCAGACACAGAACCAGCCTCATGTGCTGAATAACATCAGGATGCAGCTGAATTTGAGTTTGGATTCCTTCAAAGTGTTCAGTTTGTTTTTGTCAAACATTCACTGCATTCTGATGTTATATACCACACGTAGGCGTTGTAAATCTAAAGCACTGATGCTGAAATTTATTGAAGGGTTTATTGTGTTTTGGAGTTTGTTTTTCTTTATGTGTCTCTTTGTTGATGTTCGTCCATCCATCCAACCATCCATCCATCCATCCATTCTCTTCTGCTTATCCTGTTCAGGGTCGAGCCTCTCCCAGCTGTCTGTGTTCTTAATATTACACACATTTAGCATGTAATGCTGCTGACTTGTGAACAGTTGGTTGTTGAATACAATTTTTAAAAGGTATCTTTTTTTATTACACAATAGTCACTCTTGCACCTTGTATCTTGCACCTGACAAAGTATGAAAAAGCTAAAACTAATACTAAAACTGACAAAAACTAAACTAAAATTAAGCATTAAAACAAAAATAAAAACTAATAAAAACGAGCAAAACCACACTGAAAACTAACTAAAACTAAATGAATTAGAGGGGGGGGGGGGGGGGGGAAGTAAAAACAAACTAAAACTAAACTATAATGTAAAATCCAAAACTGTAATAACCCTGGTCAGCAGTATGAACAAGGGTAAAAGATGGGGTCCAAAAAAAGAGTATTCAAAAGGTGAAAGATTAAAAATAGTACCGTGGCTGCACTGCACTCATACTTGTGAAGTTAAAGCTGTCACTATCTAATCTGATATCTAAACTTGCCTGGAAAAGAGGTCACAAGAAATTTTTCTTACAAGAAC
Source organism: Archocentrus centrarchus (assembly GCF_007364275.1). NCBI lineage: Eukaryota > Metazoa > Chordata > Actinopteri > Cichliformes > Cichlidae > Archocentrus > Archocentrus centrarchus. Next base: position 25,025,553 of record NC_044349.1, on the reverse strand, counting down.
TGACATCATAAGTGTAGGTGCATGCAAAATAGATTCATTAACCCAATAATTTCCAAAAAATACACTGAAAGAAGCCTCTCAATAAATAAAAAGCTTATGTCAAAAAAAAAAAAAAACACATGCAAAAACATTTTCATCTCATCTGCTATCAGTTTTTGTACTTGCAAGGCTGAAACCTCAACTACTGTAATTTGTTTGTCTTCAGAAAAGGTCATGTCAAATATCAAGCAAACCTAAAATACAGTACTTTAGCTTCAGCTGCATCTCATTGTATCGGACAAACATTCACATGTCTAAATCCTCCTTCAACTTAATACCTAACCTAACCTAAGAAAAATGAGGTCAGTTAAGGGGCTGGTCAGCTCCGCAAAGTTTGGAATGACCCTGCAGTAATAGCTGGCCATCCCCCAAATCCGCCTCACCTCTTTTTTTGGTCTTGGGACATGGGCAGGACGCGATGGCTGCCGGCTTCTCTATCTAGGGCTGGATATGCCCGCCTCCCAATATGGTACTGTTATTCCAGATACTGCACCTCCTGCCATTCAACTGTGCAATTTTTTGTGTTGGCAATAAGCCCTGCCTGCCTCAGGGACTCCAGCACCACGGCCACCTGCTGCACATGCTCCGCCCAAGTGTTACTGTGGATGATAAGGTCATCCAAATAGGTGAAAGTATATGCAGTGTGCGGATGTAGCACCTGGTCCATGGGGCGCTCGAGAATGGCTGGGCCCCCGAACAAGCCAAAGGAAAATGTTACAAGTTGGTACAATCCGGAATGGAGGAATCCATCTTTTCCTCAGACTCTGGAGAAAAGGGAATCTGCCTGTAGCCCTTGGCCAAATCCAGTGTCATTAAAAAAACAGCAGTGTCTAACCGGTCCAGGAGCTCATCAACCTGGTGAATGGGATATGTGTGAAACTGTGACACCTCAGTCACCTTGTGGTAGTGTTGTGGTCCCTAAATTAATGGCTCAAAGGAGCCCAACATATAAAATGCCACCAACAGCTGCCACTTAACAAGCTTTTACTAATGTAAACATGGTTACTCAAAACAGAATCGGAAGAGATGAGCTAATATAAATGGGTAATAGTAATCTTGTTAAGCTTGTAACACCAGTTAACACAACTAAACCTCCCAGAAGCAGCAACAACTGGAGCCATTGCTAAGGATGTTGGTGGTGAGAGGAAAAAGGGGAGCACCATTGTTAGTAGCCACCACTGAAAACAGCGTTCACCTGAACTGTGAAATCGAAGGTCCAGGGAAGCTTCACGTAATATCAACTGAATGGTGGGTCTGAAGGACCAGGGAATATTCATGTAATGTTGCCTGAACATTGGTTTTGAAGGTCTGGGGAACATTCGTGAAACATCACCAGAACATTGGTTTTAAAGGTCCGGGAACATTCAAGGAATGTTCATGTAATGTTGCCTGATCGTTGTTTTTGAAGGTCCAGAGAACGCTTGTAGAATGTTCTCCGAACCATTGTTTTTAACAAAAGTGTACGTTCCCCTAACATCAAGAAAACTTAAATTTTGCCTGAAGGTCTTGTTCTTTCGTTGGATAAAAATAAAAGCAATGTCCATATCGCCACTGCTCAAAAGTTGTAGACTGATCCAGTATTTTTCTTAATGTGCATTAAGAAAAAGAAATCCATCCATCCATCCATCCACTTCCACTTATGTTTGATGTTTTTTTTTAAATTCTCTCTGACTGCCGTACAGATAACTTAAGAACCTTTGTAATGTAATGGCATAATTATAACTATAATGTAATTACTGAATTTAGTATAATAGCACTTTATAGTAATGCTTTATTGAAAAATGTAATGCTATTACAGAAGCTTACTTTGGAGCATGTCACAGCCAACACTGTCAATGAGATGTAAAGCAGTAAGCATTTTACTTACAAACAGTGAAGTGAAGCAGGTCTATAATAGAGTTGCATGAACAAAGTAAGACTGAAAGATACAAAAAATGGGTCAGAGATAAGAAATTCATGAATGAGAATGTGGTCAAATCCAAGACAGCCAAGTAATCATACTGACAGAGTTTGACTTCTATAAGAGAAGTTTGATATTACGCTCGTAAGCCACTTATTTTTTAAATATGGAAGAAGAAGAAGAGGTCTAAAAGGAGACACAGTGAACCAAAGCAGGGAGCTGAGCGTGACTAAAAGAACCATGCATAATGTGGGAGTCGGTGATAAACACATACTCATAACATAACCAGTGTGGGTCAGACTGGTGAGGTAATGCAATTACAATAAATAGGACAAAAGCAAAGTTCCAGATTAAGTGCATACGTCCACTGAGTAAAGGATGTGGTTAGAAGTCAGAATAAGATCATACTTGATAACAAAGCAAAATGCTCTATAAAAGAATCTCCCGACACACCCAGAGACACAAGTTAACTATTTCACTGGCAACATGCAAAGTCAACAGAAATTTGTGCTGCTCTATGTTCTGACATGTCTGGGACAACTGGGTAAGAATTGCAAGACTTTACTATTATTCTCTGAAATTGCATTACTATCCCTGCTATTGGTAAAATATGTAGTGTACACAGCAACACACACACACACACACATATATATCATATATACATATATATATATATATATATATATATATATATATATATATATATATATAATCATTCAACGTCTTGAATGATTACTTAATCATGACTGACTGGTAAGGGAAAAAGTTAATGTGGCACTCACTGTGTTTTAGATTACTTTATTTTTTTTTTTTTTAGCACATGGAAGTAACATCATACAGGGTGAAAAAGTCCCAAAGAACTCTATGCTGTATATGGCCTCAGTGCAGAACAATGATGGTCATGTATGTGGAGGATTTCTTGTCACTGAGGACTTTGTGGTAACTGCTGCTCACTGTGATGCTCTGTAAGTAATTAGTCTTCTTGTGAAGTAACATCTGATTCACACCATTAAATCTTAAATGTCTTAAATGTATCTTAAATGTATTCACCACCTCTTAATGATTCCTCGTTCAGGAACATCACACACGTCGTTATTGGCACCCACAATCTCAAGAAGAGCTATAATAAAACAATAAAAGTAGTAAAGAAATTCAAGCCCAACTCTTTTAATAATGTTTGGCAGGGTGATGACATCATGCTCCTTCAAGTAAGTATTTATCCATCACAGTTGATGCAATTTTTTTTTGAGCTATAAAAATGGTATTTCTAATTTTTACTTTCTGGTGTTGTGTGTCTCCAGCTATCTAGGAAAGCTCAACTAGGCTGCAATGTACAAATAATTCAGCTCCCATGTGCTGAAACAAACCTGCAAGAAAATGAAATCTGCCAGGTGGCTGGTTGGGGGAAAACTAGAACTGGTGGTGAACCTGTTGATCAGCTGAGAAAGGTGAATGTGTCTGTCATTAACCCTCAAGTCTGTCGGGAACAATGGCCTGGTCTTCCTGCCAATGTTATCTGTGCAGGTGGATATGGCACAAACAAAGGATTTTGTCAGGTATGTTTTCTGTCCTTTCATTGAAAATGTCTACTGGCTTTTGCGTTGACAGATGTTTAAAGAGTTTAATATAAAATGACACATAAAATACTTCCTCCTCACAGGGTGATTCTGGTGGTCCTCTGGTGTGCAGCGGGTTAGCTGTCGGTATTGTTTCTTTCAACAAATATCGGAACTGTAACTACCCAGATGTACCCAATGTCTATACGGACATTTCAAAATACCTTCACTGGATAAATGAAATTCTGACAACCACAAATCTTTCTTAAAAATGCATTTTTGCGTTACTGCAGTAGAAGTAAAAATGAGCATTTTGTCTTCTGACTTTGCTATCAGTCACGATCCCTGAGTGTTTAGTTCTGTTTATTGTTCAGGTTTTGATTTCTATTTACTTACTTTCCAGAGTCATTAGGCCTTATTGTATTTTAGGTCTATTTTGTATTTGTTGTCCCCTCAGTGTTTCCACAGTCTCAACCCCCTTCAGTGCTGTGTCTTATTACCTTCCTGTTTCCACTTGACCAGTAACTTCTTGTGTATAAATAGTCCGGTCCTTTTTTCAGTCTTTATCAAAGCGTCTGTTTACCCTCTTTTGCATGCTCCTTCTTGGTCTGTTGAAGTTGATGGCTTGTTGAAGCTTTTGGATGTCCACTTTGCTACACGTCTGGATTTTTTTTTTTTGTACTTGCATCAACTTAAATAAAAGCTTTGGTTTTTTGTTACATTCTGCCTGCTTGTTGGAATCTTGAATTTAAGTTTCCAGCACCTGGCACTCAGTGTGACTACAAATGGAAATTAAAGCATATCCCATATTCCACATCTATTTTTCTTTGGTAATAACCTTATGAAGAATCCAGACGTGTAGCAAAGTGGACATCCAAAAGCTTCAACAAGCCATCAACTTCAACAGACCAAGAAGGAGCATGCAAAAGAGGGTAAACAGACGCTTTGATAAAGACTGAAAAAAGGACCGGACTATTTATACACAAGAAGTTACTGGTCAAGTGGAAACAGGAAGGTAATAAGACACAGCACTGAAGGGGGTTGAGACTGTGGAACCACTTTGCTACACGTCTGGATTTTTTTTTTTTGTACTTGCATCAACTTAAATAAAAGCTTTGGTTTTTTGTTACATTCTGCCTGCTTGTTGGAATCTTGAATTTAAGTTTCCAGCACCTGGCACTCAGTGTGACTACAAATGGAAATTAAAGCATATCCCATATTCCACATCTATTTTTCTTTGGTAATAACCTTATGAAGACAAATATTTAAGTGTATAAAACAACAAGAAACAACAACACTATACAATAAGACAATAAGAATCAGCCATGTAGTTAACTGACTTTTTGTTTCCCCAAGTGATACTTGGAATTAACTTATGTGTACAAGCAAGTTGTTGATATGAACTCAAATTTTACCCTTAGACAAAGAAAATAACATTTCCCAGTATATTAATTACAATATAATGAAAATTATTCCTGGGTCTGATTTAATGATTAATTGAAAAGCTTGAATAAATGTATCATTTCTCTTAGCTACAATAATTGAAATTGATAAGTAAATAATAAAAAGATATTTATATCACAGAACCTTTAAAACATATGGACTAATACATTCTAATAATATGCTATAATATACTCTGATATATTTTAAAAAGAATTGCTTTCCATATTACAGTGTATTTATAATGCATATGATGTTTTTATCAATAATTTAACAATATATGTAAATACATATAGGAAAATATAAATATGTATATATAAATATATATATATATGAGTAGAATGAGTACCGCAAAAACCCACGAAACAGCAAAAATGCCGCAATAAATATTTTACACTAATATTGATTGAAAACCCGCGAAACAGCAAGTCCACGAAAAGTGAACGATAAAGTAAGCGAGGAATTATTGTGTGTGTGTGTATATATATATATATATATATATATATATATATATATATATATATATATATATATATATATATTAGGGGTGGGACTTTAACGCGTTAATTTCGATTAATTAATTAATTACAGGGAAAATAACGAATTAAAATTTTTAAGGCATTTTAATCGCACTTTGCACCGTGGAACGTTTCTCAGTGCACGAGTTCCAGGCATACAGATTATATCGACGCACAATGTTCAAATCCAGGGGCCGCATCGTTCGAAGCATAGACATATATACTATGTCTGTATATACTATGTATATATGTCTATGGTTCGAAGGACCCGGCCCACGTAGACCGGGTCCTTCGCAGTCCACGAAGACCGCAAAGTCCGGAATTGAGCGCGGCTAGCCTTCATATCAGCATCGCCTGCCCTCACCTCTGCGTAGCTCACGTCGCCTAGCAAAGTGAGTGCGAAGCACAGCTGTGGAAAAGCAGCTGGTTAAACTGAGAACGAACATTTGCTCCTTTTTGTGGTTTAATTTTAATTATTTTTTTTCAAAATAAGCTCTTAAAACAAGCATGACACATTTCAACATCAAGGATTACAGCTTAGCGAATGATTAATTTCCAGCTATATTAAGTGAGACATTAATGTTGACTAAAGCTATCCAGTTATGATGCTTAACTTTAATTTCAGGAGTTTGTATATCACAGGAGCACTTCCACCCTTCTTTGGTCTGTGTAGTAGACTGGTGGGAAAATAAACAAAGTTTTGAAGTTTAAGCTTATGTGTATTGATTCATTCATCAACCAAACTTAAATTAATATTTATCATGTTAAATATTGAAATGTTATTAAAATGCAATTAATTTCGATTAATTAATTACAAAGCTTCTAATTAATTCAATTAATTTTTTTAATTGGGTCCCACCCCTTATATATATATATATATGTAAAATTGTATGTAAAATTATGGCCCTGTGTGGATTAGAGAAAATCCAAAATAAACTTAAACACCCAATTTGTGCACCCAATTCTTGTTTTTAAAAGTCATTAAAATTTCCACCCTTGAAAAAGAACAGTTAAAAGAAGTCATTAAAATTCCCAAATTACCACCACATTCCTGCCCATGATGAGTGTATATAAACTTACAACTGTATTTCCACTTTCCTTTTTACATTAACAGTCTGCAAAGATTAACTAAGAGTTCTTTCACCAGACCAGCATGCTTTAACCACTCCACGTGGGTGTCGTGGTATAGGAAAATGGAACCGCGATTCAGTTTCAGATTTGTTACAATTCAACGTAAGTTCACACCATGTGAACTGAAACCTGTTACTTTTGAATCTTTACTTCAAAGGTTGAGTTGCCTTACATCACTGTCTCTCTCAGCTACACAGCTCTGTCTGTGCCACTGTACCATCAGTAATTAGCCCTATAGTGGGCAGACAGCACTATAATCACCCATCCGTCCATTTCCTTGTGTGTATCCTTTTCAGGGAGGTGGGTGTCTGTGACAGGGCTCAGCACTATAATAATAAGAAAAATACTGTGCTATCTACCCCCATTTTGACTTAAGCACAACCTAACCCCATCCACCTTTGCAGTCACCAGTTCTCATTTTACTTATTTTTTAAACTTATTTTATAACTGCAGCAGTAAACGGTCTTCTTGGTCATATTCCACAAGACATGTCAGGTAATGATGGGTCAAAGTCAACTATACACATTGTTGAGCCTTTGGTCCAAGAAATAAGCACATACCTATAGTTGGCCATTTTATTTATCAAATTTAAACAGCCAATTTAGCTCTTACTGTTCAATTATTTTCTTGCTCTTTCCCCCCCTCCAACATCCTTCTAGAAACTGCACTGCCTGGCCCCTCCCTACTGTCCTGTGATTGGCCGGCACAACTGTGCTCTGATTGGCAAGTACTGTTATCAGTAAGTCATCTGGTCTTGTGAACCAGTCACAGCCCAGGTTTCTTGAACAGAGAAGCCTTCCAGATGTTTGAAGTAGTGTGCAAACGAGTGAGATAATCATGTCTCTTCAACTTTAAAATTAAATTAATTAGTCAAGTGTTCAATAACATCAAATTATTAAGATAAGATACACTTTATTTATCCCAGTTGAGAAATTCAGAATCAAAAATTAACTAAAACACTATAAACATTTAGCAGAACAGCTTAAATAATTAAAATGGCATGCAGTTCAATAAAATAACATGCATCCAAACAACAAAACAAATATCCTAATAAGGTAAACACTAGCCTGAAATACAAACAGGCTACAACAAATATAATAAAGTAATATATTGCATTATATTTTCCAATATATTTCCAAATATTTTGATCGTACATGTGACTTTAAATTCTGCATGCAAGATAAAAAAAAAAAGTTTCTGGGAATGAGCTACTTTGTGCTATTTCAATAATATGAAGATTTGATTATTACTATTGGCTCTAGCATGTGCTAGGCATAGGCGCTACTTATATTATTTCAGTGAAATGCATCATGGGATGCTTGGCTGTCCCAACTCCAAGTCACCACCCTATGTTTATAGAGGGGTTTATGGGCCTGACACCATTTAATTTGTTATCTTTAGAGGTACTGATAATCATCTTTCTTTTTTTTTCTGTTTCAATTTTTTTTTTTTTCACAAACACATAATAAAGTCTTCCTTTAATGGACAATCTTGTGCAAACCTCTTGGTGTTTGCCTAAATGCATTGAAATATGAGTCAACTATCTTCTGATGAAATGGAGTAATTTTATGTGCTTAAAGTGAACTAAGGCCGTTGAAATGAAGATTGCTTTATCCATAGAAGCACACTGTGAAAGGCAGACTCTTATTTTTGCCTGATGTGTACATTTTTATTCTTGTGACAAATCATTTATCATCCAAAGTAACTTTATCACTGATATCTTTTCAACAGGTAGCTGAAAGGTCAGAAGTGCTGCATCATCCTCATAATTCCCAAAAGGGTGTCTTCCTTTTTAACAGCCCTACAGCCTCAGAGTACACTTGCTGTTTTACCAGGTTACAAGAGATTATTATTATTACCCAGTCCTAACACTAATACTGGTTTCCAGTTTATAGACAAACAGGCTTTACAGTTGCAGTTCTGCAGAAAAGAAGACGTGCTCAGAAACATTGATTTTTTTTTTTTTTTTTTTTTTTGATGCTTAATTTATTTATTGAATGGTTGATGCTATCCAGTTGGTGGCAATGTAGGATGTTGAGAAAGTTGCAGGGACAGAGAAGGGTTTCTGTGAGGCTGATGACTGAGCTTCCATGCTGCCCATAGAGAGAGCGAGAAGAGAAGAGAAGAGAAGAGAAGAGAAGAGAAGAGAAGAGAAGAGAAGAGAAGAGAAGAGAAGAGAAGAGAAGAGAAGAGAAGAGAAGAGAAGAGAAGAAGAAAGAGGAAAGGGAGAGGGATCAGAGAAGAAAGGAAACGGGTAGAGGAAAGGAGGAGTGGAGGTGGAGGGAGGATTGCGGTGGAAACTACTGTCCTCCAGCCTGAGCAGAACCACCAGCAGCTTCTTCCACATTTCTGTCATCCAAACGTTTCTTATATCTGGTGAACCAGTGCCAGCCACCTCTTTTCTTCTTCTCTGGTTCTTCTTCTTCCTAATCCACTTTTTCTTTAGCTTTCTTGGCTTTTCTCTCAGCTTCTGCATCGCCTGACTTGGACCAGAAGAATTTGGAGCGTTTTTTCTTTTTCTTTTGTTTCTCTTCGAGCTCTCTGTTCTTCTCCTCCAAATTTGCCACTTCTAGCACAAATTTTACATTTTCCTCCTCAATTTTGTGACATTTCTCCCTGAATTTGTTGAACTCTTCGACCACTGCCTGGAATTTTTCTTCAAGCTTGCTGTATTTATGCCTGTTCTCTTTGGTCTCCTCCCGCAATGCTGCTTTTCTGCTCTCCAGTTCCTTATGCTCTGTTTCAAGTTGCCCATATTTTTCCTCCCATTCCATGTTTTTCTCCTGGATTTCTGCATGTTTGGCCTACAGTTCTTGGTGCTTCCTCACCAGTTCCTCATAATCCTCCACTTCTTGCTTCTGCTTAATTTCTTGATTTCTTTTCTCCACTTCTTGCTTCTGCTGGCGCTTCACAAAGTTCTGCTTTAGCATTTCATGCATTTCTTCCGCATGTTTCTTACTCAGAAATTCCTTGTCCTTCTTTTCTGGATTTCAGCTTTAGACGAGTGCCTCTTTCAGTTTTGCTATGTTCCATGTTTCTTCCACATTCACATTTTGTTCCTTCATCCTTTTGTTTTCCTCTTCCAGCTTTTTGTTCCTTTCCTGAAGTTGCTTCATTTCTTTTGTAATGGAGTCAAATTCATTTAAGTGGACCAAATCTCATCTTTCTGCTAGAAGCCCATAGATGCGTCCCCTCAGCTTGTAAGTGCTCTCTCAGAGGTTGCGGTTTTCCGTCCGGAGGCGGTCAATTTCATTTAGTGGAGGATGCTGTTCCCGTGTGCTCCACTGAGGAGGAGCCTCACCATTTCTTGGAAAGCTGCTTCTTTTGGACATGGCAGCAATCTAAGCCTCTGTCTTCTCTTTCAGTTAAAGTCTTGTCGAAAATGTGATCGCAAACCAAGTTTAGTGAAAATGTGTCAGATACAAAGTCACTAGTACAGCTCCAACCTTGACTGCCTTTGATACTTGATCCATCATCATAAGGGCACCACGGAACGTTCGAATCTTTTTTACGCAAACTAGTTTAAATGGTGAGTTCCATTGCTACCACGTGACATTAATGATTAAAATGTATTTATGTACAGTATTTGCATGGCGGAAGTACCAATAACGTTTCAGTCTCAGGAAAGTGAAATAGCCTATGTGCAATCAGCTACAGGCTGAGATTCTCATCAGCTGGTATTCTTTTGATACATCATTAGCATACGTGCTCATATCCATGCATATGTGAGGGCACGTGATCTTTCCCAAATCAAAAGGGGTGAACTTGAATCATTATGAGAGAGAGAGAAAAAAGATTGTTTTTTTGTTTTTTTTAGAAAGCAGTCACCAGCAAAATGCACCTCAGTGAAAGCCAGCATCCTAATGGACAATGTCAAAAACTGTCTAAAAAACTCTCAACTATTAATCACATTCTTCAATAATGAATCGCACTTTAAATGCTGCTTAACTGTGTGCATTATGAACACTGCATGTTTCACTCCAAACAACAGAAAAAACGCCTTGAAATCAAGTGATGTTGAATATATTAAAGTGCGTTACTGCAAACGATGTTCACACATCATTGAATATGAGAAAATACCCCCGCCCACCAAAAAAAAAAAAAAAAAATATATGTATATATATATATATATATATATATATATATGTATATATATATATATATATATATATATATATATATATATATATATATATATATATATATATATATATATATATATAAATTGACAGAAGCATAAATAACTGGGATTATTTTCCCTCCGGGGTCCCACTCTTTGCCATGGTCAGTTTTTAAGGTGCAAACACATTTCTCCCTCTAGTTGTTTCGCTTCTTTGTGCAAACTTTGAGGAACTAGCCGGAAATGGAGAGAAGGAAGAGTGTTTTTCCAGACATGCACTTCAGATTACATTGTGAAGCTTCAAAAATAACTAACAATATTAGACCTAATAAAAGAATCAGGCTAAGATTAACAGAGTTATAGCGTTTTTCTATAACAAAGTCGGGGCAGTTGCTCCGTCTGGTGGCAGATGGCTGCATAACATTTAGGACAAACTTTTACAGCACCGGGCATCAATTAAAACCTTAATAATTAGGCTAATAATTAGACTAGTACGTCTGGTACCAACTAGTGACGTTAGCGACGATTAGACCCAGCACCAGGGGAAGGCCCAGCCTTCTGCAGACCAGCAGAGGCAAAGGCAGGCCCAGAGGACCTCCCCAAGGAACCTCAGAGGGACATTTAGAGAAGGAACAGGGAGACTTGCTTTTCGGTGGTGCCGGGCACAACAAACCCGCCCCCGAAAGACTTTTTAGCTGATTTGAACGTTACTCGTCTCACAAACGTGGTTAAAAAGCTGAAGTGAAATAACTTTCATTTTATTGTTATTTTCACTTTTTGTAAAAGCTTTATTTATCTCTCATAATGATTTGTTGGGTGGGTGATAATAGGGGAATTAAAGTGCGATTCATTATTGAAGAATGTGATTAATATTTGAGAGTTTTTTAGACAGTTTTTGACATTGTCCATTAAACTGGCATAAAAACTAATTTGATATCTGAGTGTTTCTCAGTCTAATTTTTCTTCTCTGTTTAGTCGACTAATAAATTAGTCAGCAGGAACATCTTTAGTCTGTGCTGTGTCAGTGGGGCTGTGCTTGTGCACACACCATGGTTGAGCTGGCTGGTGTCCCTCCTGGACTTTGGGTCTTTTCGGGGTCCCTCGGCTCGTGCTGTGTTTTGGGCTCCTCTTTCTGGGTGCCCGTGCTGCCTGGCTGGGACCAGGTTGTGCTCTCGGCCTTTGTTGGGTCTTGGTGAGGGCCCAGGCACTGATGGAGACCTTCCTTCATGTTTCTGCCATGGCACACAGGTGTCCACTACTTCTTGGCCTTTAATGTAGGTTGTGTGATGGAAAATTTTACTTTAACCTCTTATATGTTGTTCAACTAGGGAGTGTGTGACCATAAAGTGACCTGTAGGTTGTAAAAACTGTCCAGATGACCATTCCCTTATCTGTAACCTACACACACCCTTCCTCTCTCAGCCACTTGGGGTCTCTGAGAAACAATGCCAAGGAGAGAGGAGGTGCCATTTCGATGCACCTGACATCTGTGTGAACCATGTTTGTGTGTTTTATGGAGCTTAAACAGAAGCTCCACTTCTATGGCAGTTTCATTAACTAGATCACAACCAGTCGAAGCAGAGGTGTGTGTGCTTCGATGAGCAGAAACAGCTGTAGATGTGGCTGGGGCCTTTCTGTGTAGAGTTTGATTGTTCTCCCTCTCCTCTCCCTGCATGGATTTTTCTCTGGTTCCTCTGCTTTACTCTCACATTTCAAAGACATGCATATTAGGACATTTCTGAATCAAAATTGGATATAAGGAATGTAAATGGTTGGTCCATCACAGAAACATAGCATTATTTAATGGATTGACAACCTGTTCAGGGTTTACCCCATTCTCAGCTGAAATGCAATCTAGCCCTCTAGTGACCCTAGCTGAATAAGCAGTTAAGTAAATGGTTGGATGAAATGGTCCCTCAGAACCGCACCTATCTTCTCTTTTGTCTAAAACTGGAATCTTCAGTAAGCAACATTTTTTAACTCTAATTTGGACATTCTGTCAATCACTACATGGACAGATGGGAGATAAAGTTTGAAGGATATCTGTTATTTAATGGGAAAAGAAAAGTCAGTTCGATTTCAATTTATTTTTATTTATATAATGCCAAATCACAACAAACAGTTGCCCTAAGGTGTGTTATATTGTAAGGTTCAGGGTCACCTGATCCAGCACTAACTATAAGCTTTATCAGAAAGCTAAGTTTTAAGCTTAATCTTAAAAACAGAAAGGGTGTTTGTCTCCCAAATCCAAGCTGGGAGCTGGTCTCACAGAACAGGCGCCTGAAAGCTGAAGGCTCTGCCTCCCATTCTACTCTTAAGTATCCTGGGAACCACAAGTAAGCCAGCAGTCTGAGAGCGAAGTGCTCTATTTGGGTGATTTGGCACTATGAGGTCTTTAAAATAAGATGAGGCCTCATTATTATGTATGTATTATGTATGTATGTATGTATGAAGAAGGATTTTAAATTCAATTCTGGATTTAACTGTCATGGCCGGGGAGGAAACGGGCGAGGAAGGACAAACACGTAGGACTCCAGAGATGGGTATAACTAAAGGAATTTATTGGGACTGGACAAAAAGAAAACCTTTTGGGAGGAAGACGAAGGGAGCACAGGAAACACTGGAACACGGGGACACGTAGGTACACAACATCACACGCAGGCACAATAACGTCAACGACGTGACAGAGAACAAATGAAAACTGAGGGCTTAAATACACAATGGGTAATCAGGGCAAGAGGAAACAGCAGGGAACAACAGGTGAGGCAAATGAAACTAATCACACGGGGGGAAGCAAAACTAGACACGAAGCACAGGGAAATCATACTGACAAAATAAAACAGGAAGTGATAAACCAAGGAACATGCAGACGAGTCACAACACTGGGAACATGACATCAAACATACTGGGGAGGAAACACTCAGGAAATAAACTAAAAACACAAAATGCTGGGCAAACGGCCCAGGACATGACATTAACAGAGAGCCAATATGGGAGAAAGAGGCTCTGTCTTTCTAATCGCTGCCAGTACTCTCGTGGCAGCATTTTGGATCAACTGAAGGCTTTTCATTAACTGCAGTAGCCATGAGTAAGCTATTTTTTTTTCTGATTAGCCATTGTAAATGCACTAGTTTCATCTCTGTGACTATGAAAGCATCACTGTTCTAACTGAATGTGGTAGCTGTGTTACCAGATATGTTTCTGTGGTTCAATCATGGTGTGCCAGATTTGAAACAACTATGTCAGTGAGCTCAAAAGTAGCTTTGATCTGCACCAAAGAATGTGGGTGTTTCTTTTGTGTTCTTCATTAGAATAGAGAAGTCATCCAACCAAAATTCAACTGATGTAATGAATAGGGTCTGAAAACATTATTCAAAAGTACTATTATTTTTAAAAAAAAGTACTGTGGTTGCACTGCTCCTGTACTTGTGAGTTTTAAACTTTCACTTTCTGATCTGATATCTAAGGTAGCCTAGGCAATTAGGTACATGAAATTTCTCCTCCGAGAAGTGACATTAAAAGTGAACACTCAATTAAAAATAGCTTTATAATCCTACCAATGGGTTCTCTCTCATGTGGTATTATAAAAATAACAATTTTTTAAAAAGTCACCGTAATAAGTGTCAGGTAAAGAAAAGCTTGTATCAGCAACAGACTGTACTAAGTACTGTGTAAGTACTGTCTGTACTTCCTGTGTTGTTGCTTTGTTTTTGAGGTTGAAGCCTCAATCTTACATGCCATCAGACAAAGTTAAGAGTCAGTAATTCAACTTTAGTAGCATTTCATTGTTTCGTAGAAGCATTCACATATTTAAGTTGGCATTTGCTCTTTAACTGAATATAAAAACAAACCCAATTTTAACTTTGAGTTTATTTATCTTTCTGTAATACTAGTAACTTATGACAATTATAAAAGTCTTCAGAATAATTAAAGAAAAATATATAATTTTTTGTTTTCTGTGATGCTGTCTTCCAAGAGCATTGCAAAAAAAAAAAGAAAAAGAAAACTATATCAGGCCACCGTTCTTTTGCAGCTTAGGAGGCTCCTGAAAAACAAATTACTTTTATTTATGTTTTTGTGGAGATAACAATGATCAAAATGTAACAAGCTTCATTATAGGAAGCCAGGTCATGTTTGTAAATGAGAACTGGTTCTCAAACATGTTACCTGGTAAAATAAAGGTTATAAAAATATGCATACATAATATTTAACAGCTAATATTAGTAAAATAAAAAAATGTCTCTAGCTAAATTCATTTTAAATTCATGCTCATGCAGCAGAAGTTTGTAAGTGTGACCTGCCGATACTGATTTTTGGCTCATCTGATTTTCTTTCAGTGAAAAATAATTGAATTCAAACAAAAATCAGCCTTTTCCAATGCAAAATTTTATTTTCATAATATTTGCCTGTGCCACTGTGGGCATGTTGTGCACGCAAGAAATGAAGCACACCGCTGCTTCCTGCACCCTGCTCAAGATGGGGATTAGCTGGTGGTCTGTGGGCCGGGTCTGAGTTCGCTGCTGACGCTGGAAGCATCTGTTTGCCGCCACTTCAGAGGGTAGGTTGACGTAGACGGATGTGTGTCTTTGTGCATTTTTTTTTTTTTGGGGGGGGGGGGGGGGGGGGCGGGGTGTTCATGTGTGTGTGTGTGTACACGTAAGTGGCCTGTATGTGTGTATATATATATATATATATATATATATATATATATATATATATATATATATATATATATAATATTGTGTGTTTATGTGGCCAGTATATATGTGTGCGTGTGTGTGTGTGTGTGTGTGTGTGTGTGTGTCTGGGCGTAGGGTTTTGGACATGGTTGTGGAGGGTGGGGGGTTTCCCCTCCTTACCACTCTCCACTGGTCATTGCTGACTCCCCTGGCATGTTTGGCTGGATGTTTCAGTGTGGTTGTTGGGCCGCTTCCTTGGGGGTTGTGGTCTGCAGGGTGTTGGGTGGTTTTTTACACCAGGGGCCCTGGGCTCCCCCGTCCTTGGCTTCTGCTGGGGTGCCTGGCCTCTGGTGGAGTCAGCAACCCGTTGCCTCTGGTTCTCTGGGGCTCTTGTCTGTTGACTGTGGGTGCCCCATCTGGAGCCACCCTCTTCCTTCTGCAACAGTGGGCATGGGGTTGTCATCAGGATGTGTGGCCTTGGGTCTTCAGCACTCTTGAGGAGATGCAGATGGCCTGGGCCTTCTGGGCCTTTTCTCTGTTGTGGCTTCTCACCCTCACTATAAAGTATGTTTTATGACACAAACAAACACACACACACAAACACACACACACACCTAGATCGTATGTTTGTGTATCCATTTTTGTTTTTGTCTTTTTCAGGTGCTGTTCAGGTGTTTTTTTTGTATGTGTTTTGTTTCAGATGCAGCAGTTTGCTGTCTTATGTCTTCAGACTTCAATCATCCAATCCAATTAACAACACCAAAAAAGAGTAAATAGCAGAATAAGCTATTAAGATAAGTTTTTCATTTTAAGACTTTAAATGTAATATTTTTCTGTTTTTATATAAATATAATAACATTATTTGAAAAGTGCCTCTCTCATACACTAGTCATTTATTTCCACATTACATTTAAAAAAAGATATAGCCTAATTGTAAAGACCTAAAAATAGGCTAAAAAGGACTCAAAGCATTAGTTGTGTAAGTGAACATACATGTTTGGCCTTCATTCCTGTGCAATGAATTCCTGTTGCACAGGAATGAAGGCCAAACACAAACTACAGAGAATAGGAAGGACAAGAGGAACAACATTGTCATCCCATATGTGTCAGGCTTGTCAGAGAAACTCAGAAGAATTTTCTCCAAGCATGACATCTCAGTATACTTCAAACCAAGTCACACCCTAAGACAAAAACTGGTTCATCCCAAGGACAAACCCACCAAACACAAGATCAGCGATGTAGTGTATGCTGTTCAGTGCAGTGAAGAGTGCTCGGACCTCTACATTGGTGAAACCAAACAGCCTCTTCACAAACGAATGGCACAACATAGAAGAGCCACCTCGACAGGACAAGATTCAGCAGTACATCTGCATCTGAAGGAAAAAGGGCACTCTTTTGAGGATGCCAATGTCCACATTTTGGACAGGGAAAACAGATGGTTTGAAAGAGGAGTGAAAGAAGCCATCTATGTCCACTGTGAACAACCATCATTGAACAGAGGAGGTGGATTACGTCACCAACTTTCCCCCGCTTACAGTGCTGTCCTGAGCTCCCTTCCCAGACGTCTCAACCCCCATTCACACCTTTGTTCCAGTGACCTCAATAGGCCACAGGAAACAATGGAGCGGAGTCCTAAATTGGTTTCAACTGAAACCACTGATTAAATATGACCGACGCCCCCTTCACACCTGCACACATGTGTTCACGCACATGATCAATAGAGGGTCATAACCACCTCCAGGGGACTACGCCCACAGGGGTGTAGCCCCTTAACTGGCAAGGGCCCGGTGACGGGCCGTTTGTAGTCCCTTTTATATGGCAGGCTAGACCCTCCCATTTTTATTGACACGTCATTCGGCCAATCATGTAACTGGCTGCACCAAATCACCTGACAAAGCTACGTGACGCCCTCTGAGTATTATTGGCTCTGGGAAACCCATTTCTTAACATGATTGGCCGAATGAGGTGTCAGTCAAAATGGGCGGGTCTAGCCTGCCATATAAATGCA
This sequence comes from Archocentrus centrarchus, assembly GCF_007364275.1. Classification (NCBI taxonomy): domain Eukaryota; kingdom Metazoa; phylum Chordata; class Actinopteri; order Cichliformes; family Cichlidae; genus Archocentrus; species Archocentrus centrarchus. Next base: position 25,008,162 of record NC_044349.1, on the reverse strand, counting down.
CTTCATTCGGCCCGCGGACCAGACGCAGCCGATTAATAGGCTATGAAATGGGTTGTTCAGAGCCAATAATAACCAGAGGGTGTTATGTAGTTGTTTCAGGTGATTTTATTTGCTGCCAGTTAAGGGGTTAAATACCTGGGTCTCTCCACCATTTGGTTGAGAACTGAAGAAGCCTTTCGGATGAGAGGTGAAACGTCTTCAAGAAACAAAAAGAAGTCCAGTCGCCTTTTTCAAGCTCCAGAGACTACCATGACCTGGATGACTGAGAATCTACACAGACATATGTGAAGATCTATGCATGCTACTACAGAACCATACTGCTAACCATAGACTAGCATGGTGACTAGATGCAATTCAAGTTAAACATCTTATCTGTGGTTCCTGTAGTTCATAGTTTGCAGCAGAATTCAAAGATAGTGTCACTGGGCTGTGTTAAGTTTTCACACGGGAAAGAATCATGGCCTTGCATCTGTCTTCTTTTTTTGTTGGATGAAATCAACTGCAACTACAAAAATCTGAGACAGGATGGAATAAAGAAATCTATACAGTAGAGCGCAAAATTCAATTCACAACCTAGATTAGGATTAAACTCTACGGTGCATTGGACTTGACAATACTCGAGGAAGATTATTTTGAATGGTCCTGTCAACTATTGCTGCAATTAAGCAAGAGGCCAAATGATACATACTGTCTTTACTTGATCAACACTGTATCTCTACCATTAGGTTGCCAGTCAGTAGGAAATAAACCAGACTTAACACAAAAAATACAGAATGTGGACATGACAGGTCAGTGAGCAGCAGCCACGAGTGTAAAGGAAACACTGATGAAACCAAACTGTAATCTAGTAATGCTGTTTTTTCTATTTGTATGGAACTAGATGATATTTGATACAGCAGTAGGTTATTAATTACTCAGTGTACCGATTACACTCATTATTCATATTATCCAATTAAGTGTTAACATCACAAGTTTAGAAAGTAATTGCTCCCCACAATACAAAGCCAACTGGCTTGTCTGTTGTCCTTACATGTCCACATATGTTGATGAGTTGACGTGTTACTGTGGGAAGACCACCGGTAGGAAGTTGATTTTTGTTGTTCATCAGTGAATTAAAAATATGATGGAGTTAGTTGTTTCCCCAAAAGCCAAAAATAACCAAGTGGTTAATGCAGGAAATCATTAGTGCGCTTATAACGGTATTTCCTCATCCAAACCCTTTTTAACTTCACAGTGAGAAGCAGGTCCAAAATAACCGAGAGTGATTAACAGAAACTGAAAGAATGTTTAGAAGAAAATTGTGAATGCGAGGATGCTAAAATCCAAAACGGCAAGTCGTATTTTCACTTTTTCAAAGCATCCAAGAAAAGCCATTTGATTTGTTGCTACAGAAGAGCAGGAGGTCCAGAAGAATACTGAAAGAACAAAATGAAGAGGCTGAAAGTGCCATCAGGAAATACCGCTTCCATGAAAGGATGTACATGGGCTTACAATTAGGGCTGGATCAGGTGACCCTGAACCTGAACTTAGTCATGCTGCTATAGGCTCAGGCTTCTGGTGGATTCCAAAAGTCAGGCTAAAAGTGAACGGCAAATGTTATTAAAAGTAAGAAAATGAGGACGGAATAATGTGAGACTGATAAACTCATGTGGCTGCTCGTAACACTTATTACACAGGGATGACTGGTGAAGCACTGTAATTAGGACAAACAAGAGCATGCAAAGATAATAAAGATAAGTGCCAAACTTGCATGCTTACATTGAGCAAAGGATGTGGTTAGGAGTCAAAACATGAAAGATGAAACTGATACTTGCTGAAAATTGCTTTATAAAAGGGTCACCTTGACACCCCTACAAACACAGATTAACTGCTTCACTGGCGAGATGAACGGTCTGCAAAAAATTCTGCTCATCCATGTTCTGAGATGTCTCGGACAAATTGGTAAGAATTACAATTCTTGGTTATTTTTCTTGGGCAGTTTCATTGAGTTTAAGCCTTATGTGGATTTTTTATTTTTTTTTGTAGCACATGGAAGTAACATCATAAATGGGAAAGCAGCCCCAGAGAATGCAATGCAGTACATGGTCTCAGTGCAGAATAATAATGGTCATGTATGTGGAGGGTTTCTTGTCACAGAAGACTTTGTGGTCACTGCTGCACACTGTGACATTGAGTAAGTAATCAGTCTTCTTGGGAGTCTCTGAGTCATGCCATTAAAACGGTTTTCTTAACTACGCTTAATGATCCTTCTCCTTCAGGAACCCCACACATGTTGTTCTCAGCAACCACAATCTGAAGAAGGGTCATCAAATAAAAATTAAAAACAGAATCAAGCACAGCTCTTATCAAAATGTTTGGCTGGGGAATGATATCATGCTCCTTAAAGTAAGTATTCATGCAAGCAACACCTCTGACTATTTCCATTATATAACAACACAACTAATATGTTATGAAAGTAAGAATTTTTCACTTTTACATTCTGGTGTGTGTCTCCAGCTGTCAAGGAAAGCTCAACTAGGTTGCCATGTGCAAATAATTCAGCTTCCATGTGCTGAAATAAACCTGAAAGAAAATGAAATCTGCCAGGTGGCTGGTTGGGGGAAAACTAGAACTGGTGGTGAAACTGTTGATCAGCTGAGAGAGGTGGACGTGTCTGTCATTAATCCACAAGTCTGTCGGGAACAGTGGCCTGGTCTTCCCGCCAATGTTATCTGCGCAGGTGGATATGGCACAAACAAAGGATTCTGTCAGGTATGTTTTCTGTCCTTTCATTGAAAAGGTCAACTTTTGTTGTTGTTGTTGAAAAATGTATGAACGACCTAAATTAAATCTTTTTTTTTTTCTCACAGGGTGATTCTGGTGATCCTCTGGTGTACAATGGGTTAGTTGTGGGTGTTGCTTCTTTCAACAAAAATTACAACTGCACTTATCCAGATGTACCCAATATCTACACAGACATCTCCAAATACCTCCCGTGGATCAATGAAATTCTGACAACCTCCTAAAAATGTATTTTTGTATTGGTAGAAGCAAAAAGAAGCATTTTGTCATCTGTCGTTGCTATCAGTGACAAAAAAAACAGAAATAAAAACGCATCCCAAATTCTCTAATTTTCTTGTGTAACAATCCTTTTTTTTTTTTTTTTTTTTACAAAACAAGAAAAGAATATTACAGAGGACCAGAGGTGGGAAGTAACGAAGTACAAATACTTCGTTACTGTACTTAAGTAGATTTTTTAGGTATCTGTACTTTGAGTATTTATTTTTCTGAGTACTTTTTACTTTTACTCCCTACATTTTTACACAAGTATCTGTACTTTCTACTTCTTACATTTTCAAAACAGACTCGTTACTTTTTAACACGTCAGGGAGAAGTTTGCGTTTTCGGTCAGTGCGCCGTCAGTCATCAAGCGATCTGAGCCTAAACGGAGGAATATTAACATATAAGAGACAATCGTACTGGCGTATCCTCCATCACCGGGGCTTATCGGGTACAAAGGGATTAAATACACAAACCCATGTAATTAATGTCTCATTTACAGCGCTATAATCAGGGGTCACAGCGGGCCGGATCGAATCCGTAAGTTATGCTCGCGGGACATAAACAGCTTAGCTAGCGCTACTGAAGAGGAGCGAGCATAAAGGGAGTAACGTGTGGCAGGTAAATGCAACGTTTTTAAATGCTCAACAAATATCAGCAAACACACAAAGTGTGTGCAGTTTGTCACACAGTGTGTCTGCTCGCTAAAAGAAGAGCTGCTGCATTTCAGGGAGAGCAAAGAGAGAGAAGTTCACTCAGAGATGGAGAAAGAGGACAGGAGAGGAAGAAGAGAGGTTAGAATTAAAGGTAAGGACTGGAAAATAAACTGAAATATGCTGACTTTGTGTTATTCAAAGATTGTATGAAAATACTGCAGTTTAGTACGTAATAAACAGGTTATCTTGTTGTACTGTATTTACAGTAAAGCTCTGTGTTGGTGCACTTTGTGTTCATGGTCAGAGTTACAGGTTACAGCAGTGCAGCAGAGATGAGTTTGAATCAAAGCTGCTGATGCTGAGATTCATTCACTGAATCCAACATTTCTACAGCCTGTATGCTGTCAGTGTAGGGGATGGAGATCAGCTCAGATAGCTGTGAAATACTGGGTTACATCTTTGTGAGTTCAGTTCATCCACACAGAGCAGTAAACCTCAGAGCAGCAGCAGCAGGTCAGCTGATCACAGCCTGCAGCCAAACATCTCTGATAAACGTGAGGTCTGCTGTAGCATGGCTGTAATCAAGTCCATTCCCTCCTCCTAAATTGGACCTTTACTTGTTCTCAGTTGTAATTGTTACAATGACTCAGATACAGCAAATATTTGGTTATTGTTTAGATAAGTGTAACCCTGATGTCATAAATAGGCTGCCAAGGACATTCTGGTTTTAGGGATTTAGTGAGGCCCAGTCACACACCTATCAGGTCATAGTGTTTGTGGGATCCATGGTAACTAAATTATATCACTTTAATTTAATTACATTTATTTATATATAAAAAGCATATATAACATGTCCCTGAACACGAGCTCAGTCCCCTTCTTACCAATCATTTCAGCTTTAGGCCACAGGCTGAGAACAATAAAGGTTTAGTTTGGCAGGAGGAAACTGACCTGTGACCCAGAGCTGAAATGACTGCAGGAAGACAGCTGAGCTGATGTTCAGTGACACGTGTCACACATGGTGTTTCATAGGTTCACGGGCTGAACAGATGCAATAAATGCCATTAAATATGTGCATATGATTCAGTTACCGGGGTCCCCCACAAACACATCAGACCTGACAGGTGTGTGAAGCCAGATGACACACATCAATTAATTAAACTGCAGGAATGTCTTAAAGACATTAAGGCCTGGATGACCTCTAACTTCCTGCTTCTAAATTCAGATAAAACTGAAATTCTTGTTCTCGGCCCCACAAATCTTAGAAACATGGTTTCTAACCAGATACTTACTCTGGATGGCATTACTTTGGCCTTCAGTAACACTGTGAGAAATCTTGGAGTCATTTTTGACCAGGATATGTCCTTCAATGCACATATTAAACAAATATGTAGGACCGCTTTTTTGCATTTGCGCAATATTTCTAAAATTAGAAACATCCTTTCTCAGAGTGATGCTGAAAAGCTAATCCATGCATTTATTACTTCTAGGGTGGACTATTGTAATTCGTTATTATCAGGCTGTCCTAAAAGCTCCCTGAAAAGCCTTCAGCTGATCCAAAATGCTGCAGCTAGAGTACTGACAGGGACTAGAAAGAGAGAGCAGATTTCTCCCATATTGGCTTCTCTTCGTTGGCTCCCTGTTAAATCTAGAATAGAGTTTAAAATTCTTCTCCTCACATACAAGGTCTTGAATAATCAGGCACCATCTTATCTCAAAGACCTCATAGTACCATATCACCCCAACAGAGCACTTCGCTCTCAGACTGCTGGCTTACTTGTGGTTGCTAGGATACTTAAGAGTAGAATGGGAGGCAGAGCCTTCAGCTTTCAGGCGCCTCTTCTGTGGAACCAGCTTCCAGCTTGGATTCGGGAGACAGACACCCTCTCTATTTTTAAGATTAGGCTTAAAACTTTCCTTTATGATCACGCTTATAGTTAGGGCTGGATCAGGTGACCCTGAACCATCCCTTAGTTATGCTGCTATAGGCCTAGTCTGCTGGGGGGTTCACATAATGCACTGTTTCTTCTCATTCACCTTATTTACTTTGTTTATACTCCACTCTGCATTTAATCATTAATTGATATTAATCTCTGGCTCTCTTCCACAGCATGTCTTTCTCTCCCCTCAGCCCAACCGGTCGCGGCAGATGACTGCCCCTCCCTGAGCCTGGTTCTGCTGGAGGTTTCTTCCTGTTAAAAGGGAGTTTTTCCTTTCCACCGTCGCCAAGTGCTTGCTCATTGGGGGTCGTTTTGACTGTTGGGTTTTCTCTGTATTATTGTAGGGTCTTTACCCACAATACAAAGCGCCTTGAGGCGACAGTTTGTTGTGATTTGGCGCTATATAAATAAAATTTAATTGAATTGAATTGTATGACCGCAACTCATTAAATCACTAAAAGCAGGAAGTGCTTGGCAGCCTGTTCATGTTTTATTGTTCTCAACAAATCCAACATGTACAGTGATGTGAAAAAGTATTTGCCCCCTTCCTGATTTCTTTTTTTTTTAATCATATGTATCACAGTCACATGTTTCATTAGCAAAATAAGCCAAGAGCAAAAACCACTGGTTCCTAACTTTACAACAGGCATTAGTGCTGTGATAACACACATTTATTTAATGAGGTGGCCTGTTTCATATTCAGGTGCTGGTTTTCATCACGTGCTGTGTTTCACTGACCTGGTCCTTCAGACTGACTCGGTCACTGAAGTCGATGGTCATCCATTAAGAGTTTACCTGTCAGTACCTGCAGAAACAGTACCTGCAGAAACAGTACCTGCACAAACAGTACCTGCAGAAACAGTACCTGCATGGCAGTGTCCACTGGTCAGTAAGAGCTGTTGTTGCTAGGCAACATGAGCATCTGACAATACTGTTCTATGTAGGCGGGGCTTGTTACAAATTTCAAAACACAATGTTCAGTAGAACTCTGATGTCATCACATCGCTTAGTTTCAGCATTTTTAAACAAGACAGACAACACAACACTGCAGACAGCAGACAACACAGCAGCCAGCAGCCAACAGACAACACAGCAGCCAGCAGCCAACAGACAACACAGCAGACAACAGACAACACAGCAGACAACAGACAACACAGCAGCCAGCAGCCAACAGACAACACAGCAGACAAAAGACAACACAGCAGCCAACAGACAACACAGCAGACAACAGACAACACAGCAGAAAAGACATCTCAGCATCTCAAATAAAACAGAAATTATCACAGTGAAAGCACAACAACAAAATACTGGAAGAACACAGCTTCGACTGTGAACACCTGAAAGGTAGCTTCATTTCCTCTTTTACAAATTTCTTCCTCTGATTAAAACTTTTCTCAGTTGATTTGGCCCAATTCTCACAGCACAAAAGTGATTTTCACCACTCTTAATGCAGTTCTCCAAACAGTTAAAGCATTTTTCATAACTTATACTCACCTGTGCAAAAGGCAACATGGCGTCAACTACTATATAGTCCATAAAGACATGCTACATACATTCAGCAGCCACTTTATTAGGTACACTTGTTGGTTGCTCGACCTCAAAAAAAGTTTGAGGTCATTTGATTGAAACACTAACACAATGCTGGACAGTATTTAGGAAAATGAGAGCTTTAGAGTTGTGAGTGACAAAAGTGTGAGAATTGCTCCAAATCGATTGAGAAGAAACTGTAACAGCACTTTAAAAAAAAAAGAGATTTTCATGGGAGGCTAATAATTCTGTCCTGATCTGTTGCTTCATTTCTTGGTGGAAAAGCCGCAATGAACAGGCCAAACTCCAGAGCAGGACTGGTGAGCGCCTCGCCCTTCACAACCGTCTCAGAGCTTATCGTGCTGCGCGAAGCCTTTAAGTCCCTGCAGGTGGAAAACTACAAGCTCAAAGAAGATGTGCAACGAGTTCAACATCAACTTAAAGAGGAAGAAAAAGGGAAAATGGAGGCAAAGATGGAAGTAGAGAACATAAAGAAGGAACTGAGAGCAGTAAAGAAAGAATTAGAAGAAGAAAGAAAAGGAAAAGAGCATGTGGAGAAGGATGCAGAAGATCTCAAAAAGAAGCTACAGGAAGTGGAAGAAGCCCTAGAAGAGGAAGTCAAAGGAAGACTGGAGGCTGAAAATGAAAATGGGAAAATAAAGGAGGACTTGTTAGAATTATTCAAAGCAGTTGAAGAGGAGGAAAGGGAGGTGCAAAAAACAAAACATGACTGTGAAAATGCAAAGAACGAAGAGTTAAAGGTGAAGAACACATTAGAAAAAGAGAGAAGAGAAAGAGAGTGGGCAGAGCACAAAAAAGCCCTAGAAGAGGAAGTCAAAGGAAGACTGGAGGCTGAAAATGAAAATGGGAAAATAAAGGATTACTTGTTAGAATTATTCAAAACATTTGAAGAGGAGGAAAGGGAGCAGGCAGAGGACGAAACCAAAACTGCGAAGCAGAAACTGCGGGAAGTGCAGCGTGTGCTCCAAGAAGAAATTAAAGAAAAGCTGATGGCCAAAAAAGACTCAGAAGATCTAAAAAAGGAATTATTGGCCACAAAACAAAAACTAGAGGAGGAAAAAATAGAAGTTTCTATAAATACAAACATGCCCGAGACTGAAATGACAGCAAAAGACTGTAAAACAGCTCTCAGACAGCTCAAACTAGAACACAAAGCAGCCAAGAAGAATTTGAAAGTGAAAGCAAAAGAGGCCAAAAAGAAACTGAAAGGAAAAGTGAAAGAGGCCGAGCAGCAGCTGCTGAACACAATGAAAGAGCTGAAGAAGCAGAAGAAATCCACTAAGACATGAAGTCCACTTCCTCCTTCTCCTCCTTCCCTCTGTCTCCTCATCCTCATCCCAGTTTCCTTTTTTTTAGTGGTTGAGTTTCCTAAACTTTAGTTGTTAAGTTTCCTTTTTAGTTATTAAGTTTCCTTTTTTAGTGGTTAAGTTTCCTTTCTTAGTTGTTAAGTGTGATTGAACTGTGTTGTGTTTTGATGTCTTCATATAATAAATGAATACAAAGTAAACAAAAGAGGTTTCTGTCAGTATGTGCAACAGGACGAGAGGAAGCACTAACTCATGTTTTTGTGTGTATGTCCTCATGGCTTCATTAATGGTGTACAACTCATTTTATTCACAGTTGTGTATCACAGAAGTTACATGTAGAGTGTCCCCACAAAAACTTTTGAAATTGCATTTTTTCACACAAACATCATTTAATTCTTCTGCTTTATTTTCAAACACATTCATCATAAACCACCTCAGATAGTAAAGAGACTCGGGACCGGATCCATCCTGATGTATCACAGACTCTGTAATGGATCTGCAAACTGGGTCTGGATCGGAGTCCATTCGCACAGCAGGATGAATCCAGAATGGACCAGATTTATGGATCAGGATCGCTCCTTGTAGTTTGCTGCACAGCTGGTTATAAGCTAACGTTATGGCAGCTAACGTTAGGCTCGAGTGTCCTAAAAACCCGCTTTGTCTCCGATACAGTTTGATTAAATCATCACTTTGTGTTACACGACAGGTCAGTTGGGAAAACAACAGATTTGTGTTCACTCAAAGTTTTTGTTTTATAAAGAAATCTTTATTTCACATCATTTCATTCAGGAGTAAGAATAAAACTCCCCACTCCACAGAGTAGGTCTGGGGACAATTTCACTGCAGCCAATCAAAGCATACGAGGTGAATAAACCCCTTCAATGATCTTTAACTCTAATTAGCATCACACTAAATCTCCAAAAACAATTCTCCACGGCAAGAGCAGCTAGAGGCTCACAGGTGTGCTGCAGGGAGACAAATTTACACTATTAAAGGTTTTATTAAAGAGACATTTAAAAACAATTGTAAACAGTTTTACTGATGCACACTAAAATACCTGGTACCTCGATCTGCCCCTCTATTGACTACCAGCTTCCTCTACTACTGACTCTACACAGATCTGAAATTAGGTCATCTATAAATACACAATTTCACAAAAAAGTCTGTAAGACATAAAACTTGAAACCTTCAGATATTCATGCCCAGGATTATGCCGCTCACATGGAGTGAGGTGTGTACCCGCCTCATGCCACTGGCCTGATCCCACTCGTAAAACTGTTTCTACGTGCAGTTGATTGTAGATTTACCCCTGGAAGCACTAATTAAAGGCACAACCCCCCCTTTTTCCTTCAGTACCAACTGCCACGTTCGTATGAGTTTATTCTCCAAGTGTCGCAGGTCAGTGATGATGGATCTTCTTCACCGCTAACAGCAGCAGAAACACCAGGGCTCACTGACAGAGAGGTCAGGATGTCCTCAGCAGCTCACCTCAGTATCACTGGCACTGCTCAGCAGAGCTTCACTCACTTGTATTGATGTCCTTTTCCAAAGTTTTCCAGCCTCCTCCAGAGCAACATCTGGAAGCTTCTCACCGGCTCACTGACAGCTGAGTTACTGACAGCAGCACTGACTACACACAACATTTAAAGGAGCTTGTTGCAGCCCATCAGTGTGATGTTCACTGAACAATGACTTCATAAAGGAAATGGTCATAAACTGTGGCAAAAGCTTCACCTTAAGCATTTGAACTTCAGCAACAGTTGAAGACATTCAGACATCAGTTTTAGGCAATTAAGCTCAAACTCATTATTTACATGAACCATCCTCATAACTCCAAACACAAAAAGAGTGCAAATGTGCGGGAACCACTGAGAACTGTGTTTGACTCACCGAGTAAGCTTCTGTTTGGATGTTTCTAATTTTGAAAATATTGCGCAAATGCAAAAAAAGCGGTCCCACATATTTGTTTAATATGTGCATTGAAGGACAAAAATGACTCCAAGATTTCTCACAGTGTCACTGGAGGCCAAAGTAATGCCATCCAGATCAATCAATCAATCAGTTTTATTAAGTCTAAAATGACCCCTTTCAGGGTATGAGAGTACAGTTAACAAATGTTTTAACCTTTAACCTCTCTTCTTCCTCTCTCCTCCTCCTTCTTCCATCTTTCTCCATCTCTGAGTGAACTTCTCTCTCTCTTTTCTCTCCCTGGAAACACAGCAGCTGTTCTTTAAGCTAGCAGACACACTGTGTGACAAACTGCACACAAACAGTTTTTGTGTTTGCTGATATTTGAAATTACCTGCAACACGTTACTTGGGTCAATGTCACCAAAAAGTGCGTTTGGGACTTTGTAAATCGCCCCCAAAAAAGGTTCAATTTCCCAACTAATTTCATATCCATTGTATCAAGTTGACCTTTGGCTGTTGTAAATACATTTGGGCCAAAAGTGGCCCAAATGTGTTTTGGCAAAGGTGGGCCATGTGCGTTTTTTCATATGTGGGCCACTTCAGGCTCACATCTATTTTGTGCGGGCCGGAAGAATGCCTACAGTGCCAGATTATTGCCTGAAGTGGGCCACTTCCGTATGCTATCTGGGTGCACACCAACATCATTTACTGGAGCTCACAATAGAAAGTTGTGATTCTTCTCCTCATGCAGAGCCACTACAGCTGATCTTAGGGTTCCTCCACCTTTTGAATCCCACTGTAACCCCTGAGTATCCTCATGTTTGTGTTTAGGTGGAGGCACAGTCACCCTCTACTATGGAGGACACAGAGAATAGAGCTGTGTTTAAATTCCCTTTCACAGTTTGTGATTCATGCTGAGTGCATCCATTAGAATTAAAATTTAGATTGGAATAACGTTTGTGTTCTCATGTATTATTTTATATTATTACAATAATATATAATAAGGTTCAGTTAGCTTTACACAAAAATAGGTAGAAACATCCTCCAAAGAGCTACTTTTACTTTCTTACTTTGAGTAAATTTCAGAGCCTGTACTTTTTTACTTTTACTTAAGTAAAGAAGTTGAACCAGTACTTCGACTTTTACCAAAGTATTTTTTAACAGAAGTACTTGTACTTCTACTTAAGTACAGAATGTCAGTACTTTTGCCACCTCTGCAGAGGCCCATTCTTGTCTCAGGTGAAGGCTAGCTGACTATTTTATACCATCTTTAAGATGTAAAAGATATAAAATGCTAAATGGATACTCTCCTAAAGCTTGCTTCAATAATTCTTTTTCTCCTGTGCAGATGCTAGCTCATGTCCACAGGATGAAACTAAATCTGTGTGTTTTGACCACCATTTGGAGTTTTTTTTATTCATATACTGACTTATAGAATTATCATTTTTTTTAGAATAATATTAAGATATTTATATAGACTTAAATAAAATGAAGTTCAAAATGGAGTACTTAGTGCAAATGAGAAAAAGGTGGTGACAATAAGATGGACAGACTGACCAGTCCAACCCTTGATAACTAAAAAGCCAGTTTCCAATGTTTTATATTAGTTGACTGAAAAAAGTCTCACCCACCTGGTTTATCAGCTAAAGGCCTGTCTGTGACTCAGAGCACTTGCAATGGTTTGTGGGCCACAAACGTTAATTCACTTCAACTTTCTTCATGTCAACTCTAGCTTCAGGCTCATTTTTACTAGTGGCAAATACTTTTAATTACAGGGGCAACTATACTAATACTTTCTTGTAAAACATTGTCACCTAGCAGTGAAGAAATTTTGCAAATATTGATTACAACTAGTTATGCAATTCAAGGCATGCCTTCAGACTGTGGGAGGAAGCTGGAGTACCAAGAGAGAGTGGACACATGGAGAACATGCAAACTTTATACAGAACAGCTCTGGTTGGTGGATTTGAACCCATAGGAAACAAACAAACAAACAAACAAAAAAAACCCACCTTTGTTTATCACCTACAAGCTTGTTCAGATCAGTTCAGTTTTATTTATAGAGCACCAATTTACATGGACAGTTGCCACAAAGTGTCTTATATTGTAGGGAAAGACCCTACAGTATTAGAGAGAAGACTCTGATTGAATCAGACAACACCATATGAGCAAACACTTTGTGACAATGGGAAGGAAAAACTCCCTTTTAATAGGAAGAGACTTCTGGCTAAACAAGGCTCAGGAAGAAGCAGAGATCTGCTGTGAGTGAGAAGAAAGAGAACAGATACAGACAGGAAAAAAAAGACAAACTGTGGGAGAGAAATCCAGAGTTTGTTAGTTATTTATGGTTAAGAGCACATAGAGAATGAAAAGAGGTGAGTGAAGAAGAAATGCTCAGTGCTGCAGCAGCCCCCAGCAGCCTAATCTTATTTCAGTATGACTAAGGGACAAGCAGACACATCCACACCATGAAGAGCACATATCTGATGATGATGTCATCTGCGATCCAGATTATACCCCATCCTGTGATGAGTCCTCTGCTCCTGAAAATGAAGACAGCCTAAGCATGGCTGTCAAAAGGAAAAGAAATGAACGCTTTAGTCTCGGAAAATGGAAGCAAAATGAATCCAAGGAGAAGCGTCACAAAGGAATGTCATACAAAAATAAAGGTGGCAAATAACTGCTGCGGCGAGGAGGACCCCAATGCAGGACTCAGAGGCTGAAGCTAAACTTGTACTTTATTAATTAAACACAGGAGATACAAAGCTGGACAGGAGTCAGCAACACAAAACTCGAAGTACTAAGGGCACACAGCAGGAAAGCCAACACTGACGAGGATGCGACAAGCAACAAGGGAAAATGCACACAATATAATCAATAATGAGGGAAGTGGAAACATCTGGGGAGGTGAACAAATCACACTAACGAGACACAGGAAGCAAAACTAAACACAAAGCACACAGGACAAGGAACTGCCAAAATAAAACAGGAAATGACTAAACATGACACAAAGTAGACTTGACAAATAAGAAGGCTGGCACACAGAGGGAATCTAAACATATGACTAAATGGAAACCTACTACAACACACAGGCTGACATAACACGGGGGAGACACAGACACCGGCACACAAGAACACGGAGAACAGATACACCGAGGAGAACAGACACAGGAACACAGATACATTAGAATACAAGAACATAGGGAAACCAGAATGAAATACAAATAACTATAATAACTATAACCAAAACAGAATACAAAACTACAACAAATCAAAAAGCTAAACTATATGAAAAACTAGTAAACACAACCAGAGATATAACAAAAAACAGAAAGAACTCAAAACACTGGGCTACCGGCCCAGGTCAATTACACAAAAGCTATGGGTCCTCCCTGCAACTCGAAGTTATGTCAGTGAGTATCAACTCGAGACAGATCAGTGTGATGTTTGCATTTTGTTCAAGCATGGCAATATAAGTGAGGCCGAATTTGATGCACAGTCACCCAGAAAGAGGAAGTGAGGCAAAAGAAATCCCGTGACAAGGATTCTGTGAATAATGAGAAGTCCATTTGGACAATGGACTTGCAAAGTGTGCTGCTGTGTCTAAAAACCCAAACCAGCAGCCTGTATTACAAAACAAAACTGCAGGTCCATAACTTTACTTTCTTTAACTTGAAATGAAAGGGAGGGTACTGCTGCATTTGGGAAGAATCAGAGTATTTTCACTCAGTATTTCCATTTTGAAGTTCTGATCAAAGACCATCCAGAACTCAAAGAGATCACAGTGTGGAGCAATGGTAGTGGTTATCAGAACCACAATGCATGTGTAGCAAATGCATTCTTTGAGTGTGCACGGAAATATGGGGTACTAATAACACAGAAGTACAGGGCACACACAAATGGAGTGTGACAGCATTCATAGTAATATTAAACATAAAATAGTTACAGATATCTTCACCCTGAGAGACTACATCATCATACTTGAGCCTGCAAGAATCAATCACCTTACCATGTGAAAGTGCTTAAGCGTGATGGGTTCTTGAGACCGAATGAAGCTTTCTTCATGGGGACTCTTCTTGGGGGACTCTGCGTGGGAAGCACTGCCACAGTGGATAAAGGTGCCAAATGAGCCAATAGCATGGATAAGAATGTTTCCAAGTGCTCTGCCCATCAAGGAGAGAAAGTTCCAGGATCTCCAGTCAATGAAACATGTCATGCCCATTGAGTGTCATCACTTCTTTGACACTTTGCTCATTAATAGGCATCAGCTATCAGACCGAACCTCTCTCTCCAGCCATTTAATGAGGCATCGATCTAATTTTGAATCTTTTTTTGTTTTTACTTTCCAGCACATGGGAGTGACATTATACATAGGAAACCGCAGTGATGTATATTGCAAACCACCAGATGTCATTTATGTGGAAGATTTCTTGTCAGTGACGTCATTGTGATGCACACTGTGACTTAGCAATCTCTGATTATATCATGAATCAATACATTTTTAAAAACAGTTTTAAAAAATGTCAATTAGTTTTCCACATGTTGATCTCAGCACCCACAATCTCAAGAAGGACCATCATGAGAAACTATCTCTTGAAAAAATGTTTATGCCTGAACCCTATACAAACCATGTACAGGGTAATGACATCATGCCACTTAGAATAATCACATATTTGTAATTGCAATAGTCTCGTGTGGTTTAATTGTTCAAATTACACTGCAACACAAGTATATTTGAATTGTAAACTGCTTGGATCATGAGATTGAGACTCAAGAAAAATGTAAGGCATATAAGAAGCTCTGCTGCCCTCTGCTGGATATAATGAATAATGAATTTCACCAAAGCAACAGTTGTACTGTAGAAATACAGAAAATTACATTTGACAGTTTGTAGAGGAAGCATAATGCTATATTTTTTACAACTTGGCTTGGTTTTACAAATAAATAAATAAAATGGTACTGGCATTCTTACAAATCTCATTCAATAAAAATGTATTTAGGAGGGAGAAATCTAAAAGCACCCTTTAAAGAACAAAATAAAACCACAGAAAAAGTAATGAAAATAAAACGCTATGTAAATATAGATGTGGAGCAAAATTGAGAAGAGCAATATGTAAGAAGTATTGCTAATGAAAACCACAGACCGACTGCAAAGTAATGCATAAGGTATACAATTCCACCTTAAACGACTGCATTTTAATCAACTTCCCGAAGCAGCACATGCTCTGAAAATGTTTCCTTTGTTTAAAGTTTTGATTTGTCTTGAACAAAAGGGAAGGACTTTCAAATCTTTCAAAAATGCAAACAGTAGAAAAGCTTAAGAAATATCACTGCTGTATCTAGCACTGACAACAGGGCAACACAACAATGGATATTTAACCATCTTTTTGGTACCATCTGGGGTGACCAAACTTTTTTGTCTCCAGTGAGTTCTTTGGGTCTAGATTAATATGTTTGTATATTTAACCCTAATTTGGAAGACATTTTCAAAAAGGCCACCAAGAGATCTCCTGACCAACAGATTAGGAGTTCTTGAATCAATATATCCATGAATAAGCAATTGTAATAACTGCCGAGGATGCTGATGTCTTGGTTCTTTGTCCTGGGTTTAGCCCACAGATATCACGCTTCATCTTCCAGAGGTGTGGGACAGGAAACAGAACCAGGTTCAATGATGTTACAAAGCTGTATCAGGCAACTGGAGGTGATGTTTATGAAGCACTGATCAGCATCCATGCACTTACGGGATGCGATAACACTAATGAGTTCTGTAGCAAAGGAAAGGTGACAATGACAAAGGGGGTTAAGTCTGACCAGAGTTGCCGAGATGTCTTCAGAGAGTTGGAACATTCCTGGGATCTACCAAATGATCTCTTTCATAGCCTTCAGACTGCTGCATGCCAAATGTACATGCATTCCACTAACATAACTGGAGTCAGCACCCTGTGATACTGGTCTGTGCAAAATGTGGTGACCTGTACTCCAGTCAACTGCCTCCTTGTGAAGACTGTTCATGCATGCCCTCAGATCCAATTACCAGGATGCTATCTGGAGAAGATGTCTGCAGGCATACCTTCAGTTCCTCATCCAAAGGACCATGGCTGTAAAACTGACGTGGATGTGGTCTCAGTGTTAAATGGACTAGTTCTTATATAGCGCTTTTCTACTCAGTCAGAGCACTCAAAGCGCTTATACAACACATCAGTGTTAATTGTATTATGGTGCACCTGCCCCCTGAGGCTGTACTAGACTTGCTTACCTGTGATTGTGTGCAAACAGGTAGACTACCAGAATATTTATGGCTTAGCAATGGACTTGTGCAGAGAAATGTATAGACTGCATACATATAGCAGCCAGAGACTTGAAGAAAAGCCACCTGTGCATTTTAATGGTAGTGATGAGTAAATGGTAGACTCAAGGTACATATCACAGCTTTTGTATAATTGTAATAGTACATAACATTCAGATGTTACGAAGAATCATTATACTTTGTATTTCTGTGCAGTTAACATAGAGACTATACAGTAGTTGGTGCTAAATATGTTCTGATATTGTATGAATTTTCTTTACCTGTTTTCTGATTGTTGGATAAATTCAGATACTTATCAAAAACCAGAGGCCACATGATCAATCTCCAGTTAGGGAATATTTAATTTTCTTGCAAGGAAATTAAAGGAGCATGCATTAGTACAAGTTCAGTTTGCTCTCTCCTCTGTCATTCTTTATATACACTTGAGCGCAAGAACAGGAAACAAGAGTGCGTACGCAGAAAGGAAGTAACAGAGACACTGACGTCTTCCAATGTTTCCCTTACGGCGGTCTTTAAAGGTCTCTAAGCTAAATGGAAAGTTGATTTTACACCTTACTATAGCTATAATTAAACACATGCCATTTGTATAACCTCTCACTTCTGTCAACCTCTTGGTACTACCATATAGATATGAGACTCAGACAGGTCGAATTAAGGTCACCAGACATATGAATCTTCACATTTCTGTCTTTTGTTTATTATTACAAAGAAACACATTCTGTACAAAAGGTCATAGAAAATTCCCCCATGTAGGCATTCTTTTACATAATCAACATTAATACATATAACATAAGCATAATCATTATAAAAAAATGGTTATCATACTATTAACGCATTCATTTTTCCAACACTGATGCATATAGTTTCAGGAGTATTATTGAGCTTTTCTCCATTTCAGCAGTTTTGTAAAGTCTTCATTTTTGTGTCTGAACACTTTTTTTCTCTACATTGGGCCCACATCTTTGCAGTACTCTTTCCAGAGTCATTAAATTTCCTTCTGTGAAAAAAGGTTTTGATTTCTGTAGTGTCTTTTGCACAGTCAGTGGTATGAAAAACAGCTTCACTGTTTTGAGAACTGCATTAAGACTGGTGAGAGTGACATTCATGGTGTGAGAATTGCACCAAAGCACTTGAGAAAAACTGTAATACATCTAAATATCTTTGTGATGATTCATTTGGTGTAAACGGGCCATTCAGATCGCTACCCACATCTGTGGATTGGTTTATGGTTTGAGTGATGTGCAACACCAAATACAAAGTACTTAAGAAACGGAATATTTGAGAAAGGCCATTTTACTTTTTATTTCTTATTTTCTGTCTCTTGCTGTCTAGGAAGGCTCACATGTGAGGAAAAAGAGGAATTAAGCCAACTGAAATTCCATGTCCAAAGATAAACCTAAAGGAAAACTAAAGCTGCACTGGATGGGATGGGAGGATGCTGGATGGGGAGGCACACAAAAAGTAATGGATGAGCTGCATATGGTGGATGTTCCCATCATGAAAAAGGACAGGTGTGAGAAGGTGTGGCAACATACAAAATTTGGTATAAATATCCTAATTATTGTTCAGAATGTTTAAGACATTTCCTCCTTACATCATAATTCTAGTGGCCCTCTGGTGTGTAACAAGTGGGCAGTTGCAAAAGTGCTACTTAAATAATCCTGTTGTAACCAAAACAAAATCACCACTAGGGGGCAGTGTTTTGCCAAAATGATTTAATGCAGTTTTTCCCAAGTCAGTGTGGTGCAGTGGTTAGATTTATGGTTCAAACTTCTGGGTTGGCTGGGGTCTTTTGTGCAATATGCAAGCTCTCCCACACTCCAAAGATATTTTTGTTAGATTCCGTGATGACTCCCAATTTGCTGTAAGGGTGGATGTGAGAGTTAATAGCTGTCTGTCTTCCTCTGCTGGCCCCGTGATGGACTGGTGACCTTCGGGGTGCACCCTGACTGTCAAGCTATGACAGTTAGGACAGGCTGCAACCCTGTGCCTCAATGTTTCCATGCAGTGGAATGCAGAGTCTAATCACCAAATAGCTTTTTAATTGAATTCTGTACCTGTATATTAGTTGTAAATAGAGTCATTAAGTGAATAATAAAGCCAGATTATCTGGAATCTGTGGTTTCTGTGTTTCATTTAGTTCGCTGCAGAACTCAAAGATAATGTCATTTAGTGGTGTCAAGTCTTTCATCTGCCTTCTTTACTTGTTAGAATACTTAAACCAAAACTCATTTTAATATTTGTGAGAAATCTGAGAACAAAGGTCCAAAATGCCTGGAATGAACAAATCCTAAATTAAAGAAAACAAAACAATAAAACGAAATGAGGCAGAAAAACACATTTTGTTCCAAAATATGTTGCTTACTAGGTATACACTTCATACTATTTGCTTAACCTGCTGTACCTCCAGATATACTGCCAGCAAAGTCACATTGGACTTTGCCTAAGACATTGGACATTGTATACAACATGAAATAAAACACATCAGGGCATATGTCTACAGATGAGCTCAAACTCTGAAATTCTAATTCACCAACTACATTAGAATGAAAGGGCAGCATGGTGGTGTGGTGGTTAGCACTGCTGACTCACAGCTAGAAGGTCTGGGTTCGAATCACCTTGGTCTGGGCCTTTCTGTTTGGAGTCTGCATGTTCTCCTTGTGTCTGTGTAGGTTTACTCTGGTTTCCTCTCACAGTCCAAAGACATTAAGTTACTGCGATTAGGTTAACTGGTGATTCTAAATTGCACATATTTGTGACTGTGCGTATGAATGGTTGTCTGTCTCTCTGTGTTGGCCCTGTGACAGGCTGGTGACCTGTACCCTGCCTCTCACCCTATGACAGCTGGGATAGGCTCCAACACCCCCCATCCCCAGAAGAGAATGGATGGATGGACGTTAGAACAAAACTGTAAGGTCCACTGGACCTAGTTATATCTAAGGAAGATTGAAATAATATTAAAAAAGTCTTAACTATCAACCTGGTGTCCTCTGCTGGAAATAAGTGAGAAGTCAAATTATACACATTTCATTTACTGGATCAAAACTGTATTCTTGTGATTAGGTTGACAGTTAAGAGGAAACAAAACAGACTGAAAGCTTATGAATGCAGAAGTTGAACATAACTGTGCAATAAGCAGCGGGCATAACTATAAAGGAAATATTGATGCAACCAAACTGTAATCTGCTAATGATGCCACTTCTATATTTATAGATCTGTATAGTATTTGCTGCAGTACTTACTAATTAATTAATTATTCAACGTAGCTACACTAAGCACTGATATATGTGTGAGCATTACAGTTTTAGCACTTGTTTTCTAAGCTTTGGCTTCTACCTGTTTTGGTCTTATTTACTGTTGTTTCTGTCAAAATTGTTTCTGTCAATTGTTTAACTTACACATTAGATTCTTAACTGGGACTGGAAGACCACTGATGGGAACAGGAAACCAGTTTCTGTGGGGCATCACTGAATTCAAAGAAATGAGTGAGTTTGCTGTTTCAACAAGTACCAACATGATCAAATGCAGACAGATGGAAGCAAGTAATATCTGATAATGATATATTGATATCAGTATTCCCTGTAATCATCTAACAGATGTACATCTCATTCAATTCTCCCTGTTTACCTTCACAAACAATGATGAAAAGCAGGCCAGAAATAGCCCAGAGTAAGCAAAAGAGAAAAAAAAAATGCAGAAGAAAGAGGAGAAAGTTGTGAATGAGTGTGAAGTAAAATGCATTACAGTAAAAACGTTTTTAAAAAATTTAAGAAAATGAAAAAATTAACTATTTTAAGATACTGAAACCTATACACATAACAGATGTTTCAGAATTATGAGGGTCTATAATTAAGATCAATAAGGTAATGCAAAGATGCCGAAAGTGACAAACATGCAAACCTGTTTTGCATAAAGGATGTGGTTAGAAGTCTAAATATGATAAATGATAACCATACTTGCCAACAAAGCAAAGTGCTCTATAAAAGGCTCACCTTGACGCTCTTACAAACCCAAGTACAAGTTAACGGTTTTGCTGGCATCATGCACGGTCTGCAGAAATTTCTGCTCGTCAGTGTTCTGACATGTCTCGGAGAAATCGGTAAGAATTCTAATTCTTGGTTATTATTCTTGAACCATTTAATGGGACATTAACCTAATTTTGATTCTAACATTTTTGTAGGACACGGGGGTAAGATCATAAATGGAGAAAAAGCTCCAGAGAACTCAATGATGTATATGGCCTCTGTGCAAAACAAGAATGATCAACATGTATGTGGAGGATTTCTTATTACTGAGGACTATGTGGTCACTGCTGCACACTGTAATGAATTGTGAGTAATCAAATGTCTTCTGCTGCAGTCTCTGATGCATGTCATTCAAACAGATTTAGATAATTTCTTAACCAGCTCTCAATGATTACTCCTTCAGCATCCCCACACGTGTTGTTCTTGGCAACCACAATCTCAAGAAGGGAAATCACGAAAAAATAAATATCGAAAAGAAAATCAAGCATGAATCTTACAGAGGTGTTGCACGTGGTAACGACATCATGCTCCTCAAAGTAAGTTAAAGTGATTTCAAACAACAGTTTTTTTTGAGGGGGGGGGGGGGTGTATTTCTGGGAGTTAATCATTTAGATGAAATTAGTCATTTCAAATGTTAACTTTATAATTTTGTATACTGCCAGCTTTCTACAAAAGCTCAACTAGGCTCCAACATACAAATAATTCAGCTTCCACATGCTGAAATGAACTTGGAAGAAAATGAAGTGTGCCAGGTGGCTGGATGGGGTTTAACTGGAAATCCCATTCCACCTGATGAGCTGAGAGTGGTGGACGTGTCTGTCATTAACCCACAAAGCTGTAAGGAACAATGGTCTCCCTGGCTTCATCTCCCTGCCAATGCTATCTGTGCGGGTGGATATGGCACAAATAAAGGATTCTGTCAGGTATGTTTTCTGTTCGTTCAGTGTCAGCTGGTTTCTTGTTGACAAATGTATAACAAAATATAAACTGACACATTAAAATATGTCCTCTTCACAGGGTGATTCTGGTGGTCCTCTGGTGTGCAAAGGGTTAGCTGTTGGCATTGTTTCTTTCAATAAAAATAAGACGTGCACATATCCAGATGTACCCAATGTCTATACGGACATCTCAAAATACGGTGAATGGATCGACAAGATTCTCAGAACCGCAAGACATTTTAATTAAAAACCTTACTTGAAGTTAACAGAGTTACTTGAGTAAAAATCTACTGGACGTTTTGCTTTTGTTGAATTGAAATGTGAGCATTGCTCCTGTAATAGTGGATTCTACTGCTTCTCTATGCCAAGCTGACTGCATTGATAGAAAAGCTCCATATTATTCTGTTTCCATATAATCTTTCAGATATAACATATTGATTCTGTCAGGTATGTTTTCTGTCCATTCACTGAATTTTTCAGCTGGTTTCTCATTGACTGATGTATAAACAAATAAAATAACTTTTTAAATAGAACAAATTACAAATTTTCCTGTAACAGGGTGACTCTGGTGGACCCCTGGTGTGCAGTGGGTCAGCTGCTGGTGTTATTTGTTTCAACAAACATCTTAACTGTAACTACCCAGATGTACCCAATGTGTATATGAACATTACAAAATACCTTCAATGGATCAACAACATTGTGAATCACACAAAGATTTTTGTGTAAAAACCTAAACATCTTGCTTTTGCATTACTGAAATATTAGCATTTTAGTGTTATTTTCTCTGCTTGCTTCATAAATATGACCAGAAAATGGAAATAAAAATGTATCTCACAATCCACAATCCAAGTTTCTTTATTACAATATCATCAGTAGACAAATATTTAAAATAAAAAACAAAGAAATACTATGTAGAATAATTTTTTCCCAGGTGAATGCTAGATAAGCTAATATGGAGGTTCAAAAAATTGCTCCATGGGACTAAAGTGATTTTTAGTACCGGTCAACCAGAGTAGCAATGAACTACATACACACTTTTCATATTCATATGAATAGAATAGGAAGCATTCAAGGGTTACTGTTATGTGTAGAAGAATATAATGAGAAATGCTATAATCATGTGTATATAGAAAGGCGCAACTCTGTCCACAAAAATGCAGAAATAGTACCCGATTCAAATTTGGCCACTATCTCCTTAAAGGCTAGCTCTGTAGGTGGACCACTGCTCATACTATGTTGTAATCTTTCCTTTGTAAGCCCCATAGCGCATGTGTGGATTTCTGTTTAGACCACTTGCACGTGTAATACACACTGGATTTCCTGCTACATGTCAAAACAGCGACCTTTCAGCTGTGAATTTAATTTTGAGAAGGAAGACAAAGTCTCATGGAAACCAACCTGCCAAGAAGGATGGGTGCTGGTGTTGTGTTCAAAAAAGATTGGCTGTTCAGTGAGTGCTTAGCATGTACATAATGGCCACAGGGCCACGCACATAGGCTACACTTATTTCCATAGGTACTGATATTCTACCTCTAATCTATCAGGATGTTATCAGTAAAATATAAGTAGACAAGCCTAATCCTTGGGAATTAACTGTGTATAACGTCCAACTTAATCACTTTTCTTGGGGTGTAATAAAATGTTCCCTCTGCTGTGTAGCTTAGTTTATTAGGCAAGTAGCTAGACAATCCACAATGTCAAGTGGCACTAAGCCCAAAAGAGCTAAATCATGTCATAATTATGAGGGGGTCCTTGGAAATTTTTCTACCTGGTATGGGGTCCTTGGCTCAAAAAATGCAAAAACCTCTGTAAGGACTGCTTTACTGATTTACTTCGCTTTTAGATAGTAAACAAATCCCATGAGGCCTTCAACAGGCTGCACACGAAGCATTAATCCCTTCCTGACCAACAGACGCTTACATGTGTCCACTGTCATGGTAATACCTACAGTATCATATCTTACTGGTTGGTTGGCAAATTAAAATATGCACATGCAAACTTTGGCTGTAGACCCAGGAGTGCCCATGTGAGCTAAGTAGTGGTATCCACAAAGAGGAAGAGAAATAGATGCTGGTCCTTGCTTTATTAATGCAGATTATGTGATATTATAAACTTAATTTATCTAAGGTCACTGAAATTGTTATTTAAATTCTTCCTCCCCAGAGGTTGATTGTGGTGGTCTTCTGATTAGCACTGAGTTTGCTGTCGGTATCCAGACGTGCCCAGTGTCTCCTCATACTGTATATCTTGAGGAAAATTTCTAAAAGGTGAAGTATGCAAGTTTTGTGTCAAAACTTTCAATGTAAATACCACGATTAATATTTTTCTGCAACAATCAAATCAGAAGGTACAAATGGTATTTATGTTAAGCAAAGGTCAATGGTCCAAAGAAATATCTTAGGGTATCAGCAAGGTATGAGAAGACATCATTTCTGACTTTGAGGTGCAGAGATTATACACTTTTAGCATTTTGTCCACAGCCTGCACTACAGGTTCTGTAGCCTACAGAACTAAACTGAGAGACCATTTAAAGGCCTTTGCAGGTATTTTGAGTTAATTAGCTGATTAGAGTGTGGCACCAGGTGTCTTCAATATTGAACCTTTTCACAATATTCTAATTTTCTGAGATACTGGATTTGGGTTTCTTTTTTTTATTAGTTATCAGTTATAATCTTCAAAATTAAAAGAAACAAACATTTGAAATATATGCGTCTGTGTGTAATGAATGAATATAATATACAAGTTTCACTCTTTGAATGGAATTACTGAAATAAATCAACTTTTTCATGATATTCTAATTTTATGACCAGCACCTGTATGTATTAGATTAGTTAGACTGCATAACTTGAATAATAGAAGACCTTTGGGATGAATTAGAGTGGAGATTGTGAGCAAGGGCTTCTTATCCAACATTAGTGTCTGACCTCACAAAGGTGCTTCTCAAATACTGGTAAAAAAAAAAGAAAAAAAAAAGGTTCTTATAAACACACTCCTAAACTTTTTGGAAAGCCTTCCCAGAAGAGTTGTAGCTGTTATAGCTGCAAAGGGTGGGCTGATATCATATTAAACTCTATGGATTATCTAATGGAGCATCAAGTTCATATGCGTGTGAAGGCAGATGACCAAATACTTCTGGCAATGTAGTGTAGTTCAGTCAAAACCCAAATATGATTTAATTTATGCAAAATGTAAATTGAAAAATGATGAAATAAAGAAGGAAATATATAATAATATGACAGGTTGCGCTGTAATTCAGTCTTTGCAAAAGAACCACCAAAGATATCATGATTGACCAAAATATCACAGCAGTCAAGATAAGAATAAAAATGGAAGTGTTCTAGATATGCAAGGAAGAAACTGAGTGGGCTGAAAATATTGACATGTCTAGGATGTAGTGATAGTGATAGTGTAGTGTAGTGTATTATTTACATTCTTTCAGTGGTCTACGAACACTGACTGAATTTAACTGGTAAATAAATTTATTGCTCAAGAAAATAACTCATAACGAAATGTTACTATACTATAATAAGCCTGCAGCTGTCAAAGTCTGCATGCTAGCAGTGTATTTTGTAAGTATTACTTAATAAAATTAAAACAAAAGTCTGAAGTGTCACATTTTACTCATGCTTACCTACAATCTAAGAACAGGATTTCATGACAGTGTGATGACCCACTCCACCCTGCCTTCCTTTCAGCCTGTTTGTGTGACAGGTCTCATCTGCAGGCATTGAAGGGCTTGTTTGTTCTCATCAGTGACAGTGGCAACACTGAGTGTTTCTTTTCATTCACCTCTTTTTACTCTGTTTATACCCCACTCTGACTCTGGCTCTCTTCCACTGCATATCTTTTGTCCCATTGCTCTCCCCTCAACTCCAACACAGCCCCAGTCACAGCAGATGACTGCCCCTCCCTGATCCTGGTTCTGCCGGAGGTTTCTTCCTGTTTAAAGGGAGTTTTTCCTTCCCACTGTCACCAAGTGGTTGCTCATAGGGGCTTGTTTTGATTGTTTGGTTTTCTCTGTAATTATTGCAGGGTCTTGACCTTACAATATAAAACGCCTTGGGGCGACTGTTTGTTGTGATTTCGCGCTATATAAATAACATTGAACTGAATTGAAATGAAATGGAAGGTAAATACTGGGAGGAAGAAAAACAAAAAAAAGCAGGTGTCACACAGACACAGAAAGAGCTCAACCTGAAACTTTGCTAATATTAATGCCCTTTATCTAATCTATCTTGCAGTATGATATTTAATTACCACATCCTGTATAATGTTCCTACTATCCTTATATATGTAATGTTTCGGTTATTGCCCATGCCAAACAACTTATCTGGTGTGACATTACTGAAAGAAACACATCTACAAGCATGGCAGCTCATCCCTTTATTGACTTTATCGACACAGCAAAACACTAAGATTTGGTAAAAGGCATTAGTGATGAACGCAAAGCCCCTCTGTTCAGAGTCAAGGTCATTACAGATGATCAGATGATTCTTGATCAAACCAAAGTAAAAAAAAAAAATAATAATTTTCTACTAAATCCCTGTAATTTCATTTAGTTCCTTCCAGTTCCCATCTAAATGCAACATTCTGTCTACCTATGGAAAATAAAACTGAGGATTGCTCAGTAAGCAAAAGAGTTGGCTCTATAATGTTCTAAATTCAATGCTATTAATGAGAAAGGGGTGTGTATATTTATGAAACCTGTGCTGATGTTACACTTAAAGTGTGTTTTGGAAATTTACAAAACCACATTTATCAAAGGATGTTTCTGTAAGTTGTGATAAAATCATCTTCTTGCCAAGATGCATACGCTGCAAAACTTCTGTTTATTCACATTCTGACATGCCTCACGCAAAATGATAAAACCATATCGATATTTTTTCCTATGCCACGGATGCATGAATATGTGAAAGTGAAAGTTATAAATGGGGAAGAAACTCGAGAGAACTTATTGCTGAGAATATAGCATAAGTGCAGAACAACTAAAGTTAAACTTGTGCATAATTAATAATACATGCATAATTATTGTTCTTTGTTTTGTTGATCATGCAAGTTCCAAAAATGTACTGACGATCTCTGATTTACATCTTATTCCGTTATCTTACAGAAGGAGTTCTTCACACTATAAGATCAGGAAGCTTGATAAGACCATGAAAGATACCAAGAAATGCATACACCCATCTTATAGCAATGTTGCAAATGGATGCTCCTTAACGTAAACAGATCTTTGTTTCTTTTCTTTATATTTCATTCGGGTTTTGGGTGGGGGAGGGTTAGCCTTTATTATGACAAAAAAACTGGGAGAAAGCAATGTTTTTGTAACCTGCCAATACGATTTTTTTTTTTTTGCCATTCCAATTTTCTTTTTGAAAACTAAGTGACAGCATATACAAAGAAAAATGACCTTTTTTGGTGCAAAATTTTATTTTCATGATTAAGAAAAAAAAAAAGTATTAAACTTTACAATTTCACCCAAACTGCACTGAGTTACACAATCTTCTCTCGGGTAAAAAAAAAAAAAAAACTCTGAAATTAAAGCCCTCTGCTACTGGAAAGAATAATTCAGTGAAAATGAGTTGCTATACATTCACTTTCAACTGACAGATTTTATATTACCAAACAAAAACATGTATAACACATTTAAATGTCAGTTATTAGATTTTTGGATTTTGAAGTTTTGTTTTTCTCATGTCTTGTATAGGTTCTTATGGTTTACTGCAGTCTCCAACCATCACCGGGGGCTCTCTGGGGGAATTATAATCCTGAGGCCTGTGGCATTTTGGCGAGCACTTGCGCCCAGTTTCTTGGATTATTTGCTTCTCTAAAGCATCTCTTGGTGTTTGCATTTTGTGTGAAAGCTGCCTGTTCTGACTATGCCTGCCTCCCGAATCTGCATTTGGGTCCAAATCATGATTGCCACATCGCTGTAACTTGACAAGTGCATGGCTGTGGGTGTGGGAGCGCCTAGTTGCCTGAGCCACTACGCTCGTGTTGAGCGTGCATAAAATGAGCACACTGAAAATTGCAGTTTTAATCTCTTGCCAGTTAATCAGTGCATCTCTACTCATTTAGAAAAAAGACAGAAGTTTGTGTTAGTGTCATCTGTGACTATAACACATAAAAAAAAAAAAAAAAAATTCAAAAGAAAGGCACCTGAGTGAAATTAGTTTTTGGACTATAAAGGGCAGATGTGTGTCACAAAGTGATAACATCTGTAGGATATCAGGAGGTCTTAGTGTTTCACTTGGACTTTTTATGCACATAAAAAGTCCAATCTGATTTATCAAACAGCTTAATGACTGAAACAGAAGATATAGCACCTTCTAAAGGTTATAAACCTGAGATTCTATTAAATATCTTTTCTGATCTTCTTGGCCCCAACTACACACCAACAGAAGAAGAAGAAGAAGAATGCCTTTATTAGTCCCACAAATGGGGAAATTGCAACTACACACCAACAGATTGCATTTATGTACACTCTAGATAAAAAGCAAATCTGTTGATACAACTACTAAAGATTTAAAGGAAAAACATGGGTAAAAAATTAAGATTACTAGTAAAAGCATTGAATAAATGATAATCCAATACACATGGAAACGTGTGATCTGTGCTGGTATGCATGTGTTCTTCTATTAAATACAGCCAAAGTTTCATAATTGTGAGTTTAGAAAAAGTGCACTGATGTGCAAATTTTATCTGAAAATTATGGTTTCTGAGGTTCATCTAGTCTGTTGCAGAATTTTAAGATAGTGGGGATTTCGTCAAGGATTTCTAAGACAAAGTATCGTGATTTTGCATCTGCCTTCTTCAATATCAAATTAATAATTTAAAGAAAAGCTCTTTTTAAGTGTGTGAAATGTGTTCACAAAATGTGAGACAAGATGGTCCAACAATGGAATGAAAGAAACCCCTGCAAAATTAAAGCAAACAGCTTTGTTTTATACACTACATGTTTGTTTCACATTGGTGTACCACCAGATGTACATTTTTTAAAGTTTGTTTGGACAGTGCTTATTGAAGCTTACAATAAAAAAATATAACATAGTGTATCTATATCTGTGTCTAGCCCCTGTCAGTACTCTTGCTGCAGCATTTCGAATCAACTGAGAGTTTTTCAGGGAGATTTTAGGACAACCTGATCGTAATGAATTATACTAGTCCAACCTAGTAATAAAACAATAAATGCACAAACTAGTTTATCAGTACCACTTTGAGCAGTCCTTCATATTTGTTTATTATGTGCATTGCAGGACATATCCTGGTCAAAAATGACAAGGTAAGGCCATCCAGAGTAAGTATCAGGTTAGAAACCATGTTTCTAAGATTTGGAGGGCTGAGTATAACTTCAGTTTTATCCAGGTCTTTAACTAATTGGTTTGTGCCATCTGACTTCATGGAGAAATAAAGCTAGGTATCATCTACAGAGGAATGAAAATAGATGCTATGATTATATATGATTCCTAAGGGAATCATATATAATGTAAATAGCATTTCTCCTAGCACAGAACCCTGTGTAACTCCATAATCAAACTCAGTGTGTGAAGAAGACTCCCCATTTACATCGACAAATTATTGTCTATTATATTCATATGATTCAAACTACTGCAGCACAGTACCATCAATACATATGGCAAGCTCTAATCTCTGCAATAAAATATTATGGTCAGCAGTTTCAAACACTGCAGGAGCCTGATGCAAGGTGACTGCAAAGCTGAGGCCTAGCAGGACAAGAAACTCTGCTCCCCTCTGCTGGATATAATGAAGAATTAACCAAAAGCAACAGCTGAGCTGTTGCTTCCAGGAAATGGAAGAATAATGTTGATTTAAAAAATGGTATTGGCATTCTTAGAAGACTCATTCAATAAAAGTTCATTTAGTAGTGAGAAGTAAAAGACCCTTTAAAGAGCAAAGTAAAACCAGAGAAAAAGTCATGAAAATTTTTTTTTGAAAATTGTGTTAATAAAATTGACACAGTGAGATATTGTGTAAAGATGTGCAAACACCACTCTTACAAGAACGTTATATCTGGAAATGACATATCATATCCCAGCTGTCATAGGGCGAGAGAGAGGGTACACCCTGTACAGGTCACCAGACTGTCGCAGAGCTAACACAGAGAGACAGACAACCATTCACACTCACATTAACACCTATGGGCAACCTAACTCCACTAAGTGCATGTCTTTGGACTGTGGGAGGAAACCTGAGTACCCAGAGAAAACACATGCAGACACGGGAAGAACATGCAAACACCACACAGGTCCAGGCCAAGGTCAATTCAAATCTAGGATCTTCTTGCTGTGAGGCAGCAGTGCTAACCACAAGCTGTCTCTTTATAACCCATTTACACATTACAGTATTATGCAAAAGTTTTGAGCCACCCTTCATTTCTTTATCTTTTTCTAGGAAAGTGGGAAATAGTGTGATGTCGACTGTGTGGCAGGCACACAGGAAATAACCAAACATGGGAACAGAAACAGTAGTAACAAAGTGCCTAAAGATATAACTTAAAAATTGGTTCTGTGCTAAGTTATCTGTTAAGCTTGTGTTATGTGGCAGTGGCGCAGTGGGTAGGTGCTTGCCTTGGAGCCGGAAGGTTGCAGGTTTGAGCCCCTGTCCTTGCGCAAGACACTTAAACCACATTGCCTAATGGTAGTGCTGGTCTCTGGCTGCATGACCGCAGATGCTTGTCTCTTGATGAGTGATCTAGAACGATCATTTCGTTGTGTCCACAATGAGTTGAATCTAACATGTTTAGACACAACACTGGTTATCCTTTAAGTTAAGTGACTTTTTGAATTTGTTTTTATGTGTTAAGTGGCCTGAATTTATGGCTCAAATGAACCTGGCATATAAGACACCACAACACTGCTGCCATCAACAAGCTTTCAATAATGGAAATATAGTTACTTGCAAAGAACTGAAACAAAAAGCAATGGGAGTCTCTGTAAAAACATACAAAAGAGGAAGAAGAAGACAATGAAGCAGCGACACACTGTTGGATCTGTTGGATCCAGGCTTCTCCCCTAAACTAGTTCAGGAAAACTAGACTAAAAGAAACCAAAAGTGAAAATAGTAGTGCTGTTATCCCCAACTCAACCTATACTTAATGAACACAGCTATAAAAGCAAAATAAAGATGAAGTTCTACTGGAGATCAGGTAGGAGGAGAGAAAGACCAAGACACCAACCACCATATTATATTATTTTTGTGCAGCAAGCCATCAACAGTCAATCAGTAATAAGAACAAATCAGCAAAGCTAGAGAGCAGGTTAATCAGGGTGATGATAAGAACACAACAAGATGATGACTGGACAAGTGACCTGAGATTGCGTGTAACACAAACAAAAATAAATAAACTCTTCTGAAAATCAAAAATAAGAAATATGTAAAGTTTTTGTTTGACTACAAAGGGAGACAAAGCAAGCGGGACTTGCAGTCCACTTGCAGGAAATTCAGGGAGTAACTCCCTGTATTTGAGTTTTTACAGAGGTGCACCTTTTCTCAAGTTGTTTATAATATATGATGTGGTTTTATTTATTAAAAAGTAAACAAAATTCAAAGATCAATTTAATTCAAAAGAAAATGAAACAGTGCAATAAAGCTTGAGGCATTCTGCACTGTTTTCAAGTATTATTTTTTGATTTATGCATTGTTCAAGTTATTAAAATGGAATCATTGCTCCTTAAAGGATCTTGTTGTAATTTTGATAAAAATGTAATAGAGTTTTACCATTAGGGGGCATGTTTGGTGAGAAAGTTTTGGCGTAGTTGCCCCTGTGGTGAGAAACAAGAAGATGTAGCGTTTGTTCTGATGTCAGGGTGGTGCATGTTGAGAACTATTTCCTTACTGAAAGAAGGTTCTGGGATCAAACGTCCTGGTTGGTTGGGGCCTTTCTGTGCAGTTTGTTTTCTCCCACAGTTCAAAGACGTGCTTGTTACATGCCCTGTGACACACTGGCAATCTCTCTTTGCCTCTCACTCTATGACAGCTAGTGCTAGTGAGATTACTGCAGTACTTCACTTTCAATATGAATACCATTTACTGATGGATTTCACTGAGACAGACTGAGTCAAGATGTTCCTTTAAAATGTAAAAATGCTTCAATCTAAGAAACTGAATGCATCAGATTCTTACCACATAATGTATGCAAGTGCTTCAAGCTTTCCAGGCAGCAGTATAATACGCATATTTACCGTAACAATAGGTATGGTGTGTACTACCTCATCTTTCTACACACACTCATCACTATGAGGCTATCAAAATTTGCACAGGCATAGAAATGATGCAGGTAAAAGACGCCAAGTCCAAGTAGATGAGAACTACAGGCTCTATACAAAGGATTAACTTTTCTCTGATAATGTGAAATTGATGCAAAATTATGCCAATAGTTGCACAGAATATGAGCCAAAACAAAAATATCTTAATATAAAACAATGCACATATTAAATCAATATCTCAGTAGACTGCTTTAGTTTTAACAAACATTTACAATGTATAAAAAGAAACTTTGTGTATGTATGCGTGTTGTTTGTCTGTATGTGTGTATCTATAATCTATATTTGCTGCTGCTGTATTTCTTTGATGTACATGTGGTTGACTCTTATCTGTATTTAATGGAAAACATGTAACTGCACTAGTTATTAGTAAGCACTGTGAGAACACTGATGCTCTAACCTGAATCTGATAACAGAAATCAAATGTGTTTCAGTAACCTTGATCAGCACCAAAAAATTGTGTTTCTTTTGTCTCCTTCATTTAAAAAAGTTGTCCATCTAAACTTCAGTTGTGATGGTAAGCAATATTCACAAAGGTAAAATTTGGCTCAAAACTAGTGTTTTAGAGGCATTAGAAAGGTACTGTGGCTGCACTGCTCCTGTTAGTGCATTCTTTCATAGAACTACAAATTTGCTTAAGTTTAAATTTGAGTTACATTTGAAATTAAGAGGAAGGCTCCACTCCATACATTCACCATTTCAACCCACTCAGCAGACTGACTGACCTTCACTGGAACTATTCACCATAACCACATATGAATCCCCCAAATTCTAAAAATGAATGCTTCAAGTGATGGTCTTTTTCACATCTGCCTAATCTGAGTAAAGTAGGGTCTTACAATATAAAGCGTCTTGACTAGATAAGATAAGATAAGATAGTGTTATACACAGTACAATGCACAGTGAAATGTATTTTGTACCTGCAACCTGTAACTGTTGTTGTGATTTGGACCTATGTAAATAAAATTGAATTCAACTGCACTGCTAGAGCCCTAAGAAATTATCTCCAGCGGGCCACTGATTCAATTCTTTTTTTTTTTTTGCCACAGCAGCTTTAATGGGCACTGGAGAGAGACAAGGAATGGGGGAAAGATACAGGGGAAGACAAGCGGGCAAATTGGTGATGGGCCAGGACTCGAACCCGCACTGCCCGCACCGCAACCCGGCATATGTATGTGGTCGCCGGCTTCACCGCTAAGCCACCCAGGAATGAACAAGATTCAACAAGAGTTGCCTCAAGGCACAATATATTGTAAGGTAAAGACTCAACAATGATACAGAAAAACACCCAACAATCAGACAACCCCCAATGAGCAAACATTGATCACAGCAGGAAGGAAAAACTCCCTTTTAAGAAATTTTCAGTAGAACCAGGCTCAGGGAGGGGTCGGTTGTGGGGAGCGAGATAGGGCTAAAGACACACTGTTGAAGAGAGCTAAAAATTTATAATAACTAATGACTAAATACAGAGTGGTGTATACACACATAGTGAGTAAAAAGAAGTGAGTGAAAAAGAAATGTGAGGATCATGGGAGCCCCCCCAGCAGCCTAGGCCTATTACAGCGTAACTAAGGGAGCGTTCAGTGTCACCTGATCCAGCCCTAACTATAATCTGTAAGGATTAGATTTAGTCTCCCGAATCCAAACTGGGAGCGAGTTCCACAGATGGCGGCAGACAAGCACATACTGTAGCACATACTGTACATACTACTGAATGAGTTGCTGCTGTGAATTTCTGCTAACTGGACTAGCCTGCCACACCATATTTTTTTCCTTTTGAATTTCAATTTTTTAAATTCAGCCCTCTGTTGGTTGATAATTTTTATATCCATCAAATGATGCGGCATCCTTTCATTACAAACACATTTTCCAGTCCATATCAGTATACATATCCAGTATGAATTTTTTTTTCCCAATGAGAGACGTGTTTTCAAAATGTTCCTTAATTTTTTTTTTTTTTTTTTTTTTGAGTATAGCATGTTAAATTGCTGCACTTCTTTCCCATTTCACTAAAAAAATATACAGTAAAGAAATGAGTGGTGGCTCAAGACTCTTGCACAATACTGAATCTGACCAGCATAGAAAGGTAACACCTTTTCTAGTGTTTGCACAAGAAGATTCTTTGCTGTGGAAACACTTGACATAGCCAAACAGGACACTACCTGCTGCAAAAAAGATGAACCACAGAAACCACATTTTCCAGATTAAAATTTGAGCTCTAATGCTCAACAGAGTTATGAAACTATTGCTATAGTTAGCAGAACACATACATACACAAATCTTCAAATTTTTTGCATGTTACACATTGCCGTTTTTCCACTCTTGGCGACACACCAGCCGGGGAATAAATTCAGTAATTGGCAACTCTGTTTTGAGTAACATGAAGCTAGTAACCACAGTCAAATGTCTTCCATGGTCCAGAGAAGGCAAAATAGAATGAAATCTGAAAGTGCATTACAATAAAACGAAAGCAAAACTTCAAGTAAGGTTTTTGCTCAAAATGTCTTGCAGTTGTGAGAATCTTGTTGATCCATTGCAGATATTTTGAGATGTCTGTATAGATACAGGGTACATCTGGGTATTTGCAGTTGTACTTTTGTTAAAAGAAAAAAACACCAACGGCAAGCCGTTTGCACCCCAGAGGATCACCAGAACCATACTGTGAAGAGAAAAGATTTAATTTGTCGGTTTATATTAAGTGTTTTATAAATTTACCAACAAGAAACCGGTCGACATTGAAAGGACAGAAAACACTCCTGACAGAATCTTTTCTTTGTGCATAGATAACACTGGCAGGAAGATGAAGGCAGTGAGACCATTGTTCCTCACAGGCTCGTGGGTTCATGACATAAATGTCCACCACTCTCAGCTCATCAACCGTTTCAACACCAGTTCTAGGTTTTCCCCATCCCAGTACCTGGAACGCTTAATACTTTTTTTTAGTTTTATTTCAACACATGGAATTTGAATTCTTTATATCCTGTGGCCTAATTTAACTTTCCTAGACAACTAGAGACACAGCATGAAGTAAGAATGCCTGTTTTTTATACACTAGCTCTTTTGCTGCAATGTAATTTGAATAATAAGACCACAATTATATTATTGCGTGAATTTGGATGTTGTGTATATAG
Source organism: Archocentrus centrarchus (assembly GCF_007364275.1). Lineage (NCBI taxonomy): Eukaryota > Metazoa > Chordata > Actinopteri > Cichliformes > Cichlidae > Archocentrus > Archocentrus centrarchus. Next base: position 24,973,078 of record NC_044349.1, on the reverse strand, counting down.
ACATGTACCTACTTTAAGGGGCATGATGTCTTCACCCAGTCCATTTTCATAATTTTCATACGTGACTTTTTCTTGAATCCACATTCTTTCACGTCGACCCTTTTTGAGATTGTGGTTGCCCAGAACAACGTATGTGGGGTTCCCGAAGGAATAATCACTGAGAGGTGCTCAATACATTTTCTAAATCTGTTTTAATGACATGAATTAGAGATTGCAGTAGAAGATGTTTGAATTCTAAGCCATCACAGTGTGCAGCAGTGACCACAAAGTCGTCAGTGATGACTGGTGTTCTGCACTGAGGCCATATACAGAATTTATTTCACCATGTACGTTACATCCATGTTACATCTGAGCATATGCAGATGTTGTAGCCCCTTAACTGGCAAGGGCCCGGTGACGGGCCGTTTGTAGTCCCTTTTATATGGCAGGCTAGACCCACCCATTTTTATTGACACGTCATTCGGCCAATCATGTAACTGGCTGCACCAAATCACCTGACAAAGCTACGTGACGCCCTCTGAGTATTATTGGCTCTGGGAAACCCATTTCTTAACATTATTGGCCGATTGAGGTGTCAGTAAAAATGGGCGGGTCTAGCCTACCATATAAATGCACTTCATTCGGCCCGCGGACCAGACGCAGCCGATTAATAGGCTATGAAATGGGTTGTTCAGAGCCAATAATAACCAGAGGGTGTTATGTAGTTGTTTCAGGTGATTTTATTTGCTGCCAGTTAAGGGGTTAACAGACTGTGCATGATGCCAGCAAAATGGCTAAATTGTATTTTTGGGGTGTCAAGCATTCTGTCAGACAGTTTACAGGCAATTATGATTATGATCTAGCTTATTTCGACTCACAACCACATCCTTGAGTCTGCATGTTTATCGCTTGCGTAATCTTTGCGTGAGCTTGTTTATCATACATAGACTGTTCTTATATAGTGTTTTTCTGCTTTCCTTGAGCACTCAAAGCATTTTATACAACATGCCTCACTCACACATTCACACAAGCATTTTCTCTATGCCTGAGTGCCTTCTGATTACCATTCACACTCCAATGAATGCATCAGAAAGCATCCTGGGGTTCAGTGTCTTGCCCAAGGATATTTTGGCATGAAGACTGTTGCAGCTAAGGGTCTAACCACCAGCCTTCAGATTAGTAGATGACCTGATCTAGCTCCTGAGCTACAGCCACCCCAGTTGATGCGTCTTAAGGCTACAAATGTGACATTTACTTTTTTTTCCTTCATCTGCTATATGAACTTGAATGGCATCCTGTTCTTTATCGACAGGGTTTAATATGTTGGTCCACCCTTTGCAGCTATAACAGCTTTAACTCTTGTGGGACAGCTTTTCACAAGTTTTAGGAGTGTTGTTATTGAAATTTGAGCATTCTTTATGAAGCATATTTGCGAGGTCAGACACTGATGTTGGCTGGCTCGCAGTTTTCACACTTAATTTTTCCCGAAGGTGTTCTGACGGGTTGAGGTCAGGACTCTGTGCAGGCCAGTCAAGTTCTTCCACACCAAACTCACTCATCTATATCTTTATGGACCTTGCTTTGTGTACTGGTGTGCAGTCATGTTGGAGCATGAAGAAACTATTCCTAAACTGTGCCCACAAAACTGGGAGCATGAAATTGTCCAAAATGTATTAAGAGTTTCTTTCACTAAACATTCATAATAAAGACAAGACATTCTCAAATATTCTAACATTTCTCTTAGTGGGCTGGGGGAAGTGGGCTGGGGAGAGTGGGCTGGGCAATGAAAAATATGCAACTTACAATGAACACAAGGATGTGGTTTGAAGCCAAAATAAGAGAGATGATAATGAAACCAACAAAGCAAACTACTCTATTAAAACGGTCTCTTTGACAGAGAAAGTTAACCATTTCGCTGGCATCATGAGAGGTCTGCAAAAGCTTCTGCTCTTCTACATTCTGCCATGCCTCGGACAACTTGGTAAGAATTGCAAGTCTTTGTTATTATTCTCCAACCATTTAATGGGGCATTAATTTAATTTTGGTTTACATTATTTTACATTTTTCAGGACATGGGAGTGACATCATACATGGTAAAAAGTCTCCAGAAAACGAGATGCTGTTTATGGCCTCTGTGCAGAACACAGATGGTCATGTCTGTGGGGGATTTCTCATCACTGAGGACTTTGTGGTCACTGCTGCACACTGTGATGACTCGTGAGTAATCAAACGTCTTCTACTGCAATCTCTAGTTCATGTCATTAAAGCAGATTTATAAAATGCACTCACCACCTCTCAATGATTACTTCTTCAGGAGCCTTAGGCACGTTGTTCTTGGAACCCACAATCTCAAAGAGTATCATGAAAAAATAGAGATTGAAAAAAAAATTAAGTATGAAGATTATAAAAATGTTGAACACGGTAACGATATCATGCTTCTTAAAGTAAGTGCATATTTATAATTGTATCACTTTCATATGACATATATTTATGGTCTTCTATCCATCCATCTATTTTACATTACAACAAAAGAGCTATTGTATGAAAATAAGTGTGTGTGTACATATATATATATATATATATATATATATATATATATATATATATATATATATATATATATATTCTTTTTTTTTCTTTTTTTTTTAACTTCATGTTGTGTGTCTCTAGCTGTCTAAGAAAGTTCTACTAGGCTCCAACATACAAATAATTCAGCTTCCACATGCTGAAATGAACTTGGAAGAAAATGAAGTGTGCCAGGTGGCTGGATGGGGTTTAACTGAAAATGGCATTCTACCTCATGAGCTGAGAGTGGTGGACGTGTCTGTCATTAACCCACAAAGCTGTATGGAACAATGGTCTCCCTGGCTTCATCTCCCTGCCAATGTTATCTGTGCGGGTGGATATGGCACAAATAAAGGATTCTGTCAGGTATGTTTTCTGTTCTTTCAATGTCAACTGGTTTCTTGTTGACAAATGTATAACAAAATATAAACTGACACATTAAAATATGTCCTCTTCACAGGGTGATTCTGGTGGTCCTCTGGTGTGCAAAGGGTTAGCTGTTGGCATTGTTTCTTTCAATAAAAATTTGAAGTGCACATACCCAGATGTACCCAATGTCTATATGGACCTCTCAAAATACGGTGAATGGATCGACAAGATTCTCACATCCGCAAGACATTTTAAGTAATTAACAGTGTTACTTGAGTAAAAATTTACTGGAAGTTTTGCTTTTGTGTTATTGAAATGTGAGCATTTCTGATTGCTCTGTCAATATAACCAAAAGCGAAAATAAAAATATACCCCTGTATAGCGGATTCTGCTACTTCTCTATGCAAAGCCGACTGCATTGACAGAAAAGCTCCACATTATCTTATTCTGTTTCCATATAATCTTTCAGATATAACATATTGATTCTGTCAGGTATGTTTTCTGTCCATTCACTGAATTTTTCAGCTGGTTTCTCATTGACTGATGTATAAACAACTAAAATAACTTTTTAAATAGAAAAATTACAAATTTTCCTTGTAACAGGGTAACTCTGGTGGACCCCTGGTGTGCAGTGGATTAGCTGTTAGTGTTATTTGTTTCAACAAACATCTTAACTGTAACTACCCAGATGTACCCAATGTGTATATGAACATTGCAAAATACGTTCATCAACAACATTATGAATCACACAAAGATTTTTGTGTAAAAACCTAAACGTCTTGCTTTTGCATTACTGAAAATATTAGCATTTTAGTGTTATTTTCTCTGCTTGCTTAATAAATATGACCAGAAAATGGAAATAAAAATGTGTTTCACAATCCACAGTCTAAGTTTCTTTATTACAATATCATCAGTAGACAAATATTTAAAATAAAAAACAAAGAAACTTAAATGCTATTTAGAATAATTTTTCCCAGGTGAATGCTAGATAAGCTAATATGGAGGTTCAAAAAATTGCTCCGCAGGACTAAAGTGATTTTTAGTACCGGTCGACCAGAGTAGCAATGACCACACTGAGTGTTACCACAGTAGTTAAACTACATACACACTTGCCTTATTCTGCTGACTGCATCGACAGAAAAGCTCCATACTGTCTTATTCTGTTTCCATGTAATCTTTCCGATATACCACATACTGATGTACGTGTTCTTTTACAATAGTGTTCTAACAGTCTTTTGTGACCATGGCAGATAGATAACTTGTAAAATCCAGAAAAAGCACACACATCCAGAGGAGTTAAAAACAGGGTGCTGGGACAAAAAGCACTAGTAGAGCAGAAAATACAGTCCGCACACCTAAAGAGCTCCTGAGGAAAAACAATTTATTTACCTCGAACAGGTGAGTTACGTTTCGGGCTGATTGCCCTTCCTCAGACTTCACATAGATTGATATAGAAAACTTGTCTCATTATATGTTTCTATGTTATTAATGGTATTAATGGCATGCTGTCTGCACTGTTGTTCGACCCTCAAAGGTAAATAAAACTCACGAAGAAAACCTGGTTGCGTGCCCCTCAATTTATTTCAGATTTCCATAACACCCCACATTCAACTTGTAATTTCCTTCCGTGACAATCATTGCCATGTTAACATTTAACAATATTTCCACAAGACTGAAATACAATGAAAAAAAAATCTGGTAATCTGTGGTCACTAGTACATTCACATTTTTGCTTTATTCATATCAGTGAAGCTGCATAAGAAAGGGCCACTGTGATAATTGGAAGAATATAAAAAGTGTGGTTCAAAGTTCTGGGACATAAACAGCAGAAACAACACCTGATTTAAACCTGATCTAAAATGCACATCTGTTGATATCACTATAGTCTTCTGTAATTACACTGAATGATATCAATGCTGCAGATATGCACATGTATGCATTCTGATAACTATAGCACTAGGTTTGTAACTGTGACTGTTGAGCATTAAAGCTCAAATCTTTATCTGGAAAATGTGGTTTCTGTGGTTCTGCAAGTAGTGCCAGTTTGGCTGTGTCATTTTTCCACAGCAAAGATCTTTGCTGTGGAAACACTTGACAGAGCCAACATTTGAGAAGGCATCTGCCTGCTATACTCATCAGATACTCCATCCACCAACAACATCTAAGGAAGTTGGAATAATTCAATATAGGTCCCAACTATCAACTCCAGGTCTTCTTCTGGAAGTGAAGTCAAATGATATATACTGTGCTTTCTTGAATCAAAGCTTTATCTCTGCTAATGGGGTGGTACTTAATAGGGGGGAAAAAAACAGACTCAATACTAAACAGTGCAGAAGATGGACATGACTGCTGTGAAGACAATAATAGTGCACCCAAACTGCAATTTGCTAACACTGTTGCCTTCTCCTCCTTAAATTACTGGATATTTGCAGTACTGCATTTATCACTGGTGTTACCTACTTATGTTTCAACTTTTACATTTTAGCAATTCCAACTATCTTGTGCACGTGTCCATCTACAGTGCTTGGGATCATTATCCCGTTGCACGAGATGGTGGTTGACTTAGTTACTGCAGAGTGCTGCAAAACAAGCTCAAATCATCACCCCCTTGTGCTTCACAGATGGTATGACATGCTTGTGCTGATATGCTGCATTTTCACAAAACTTGATGCTGTGCATTATAATCAAACATCTCTGCTTTGGCCTCGTCTCATCATTGTTCGACATGTTGTGGTTCATTCAGATGCAAACCTAAACCATGCTGCCATGTTCTTTTCAGAGAGAATATCAGGAACTTAAATATTTAACATGCTAACTGGAATCTGTGGAGTCTGAGACATAGCTCTTGGGATTTTTGCAGTTCCTACTAAACCTGTCATGAAACCGAGGTGGGTGAACTCAACAAGGCAGACTCCTGAGGAAAGTTTAAGGGTGGTTTATTAACAGAATAGGTAACACAAGGGATATTGCAAGGTTGTCTTGGGCAGGGTGGCTGCAGGGCTGCCGGTGGTGTTCCAAATTTCCTCCTTGGGTCAGTTCTCCTCAAAACTGGTCTCTCCCTCTGCTCGCGGTATCCGAAGTACAGGGCAAAAACGGGTTAGCGAATAATCAGGCACGTGAAAGGATTTACAGGCGTGAATCTTGAGACAGCCAGACTAACTGTTGCTCAGTCAACGATCCAGCGAAGACTAGATGCCACTCGTCAGCTTAAGAAGGAGTCCTGATGGCCACATCAGGAACAAGTGTGAGAAAGCCTCCTGCAGCAGCTGGTTCAGTGGGAGTAGACCCAGGCTAGCCAAGTCCAGTCAGAACGAGAGAGAGCGAGAGAGAGAGACAGAGAGGGAGCCCCCCCCCCGCAGAACCACCCCAAGACTACCAGGGACCATGACAAAACCAAATAACCACAAGCAGAATACTAACTCAAATAGGCATTAACTGAAACAAGGAACTAAGACTCAAGATACTTAGGCAAGTGTAACGGATTGAAACAAATTTTGTGTTAAAACAGAGACCCCCTCTATTTTTTTTAAATATACTAATGTGTATTTCTTAAGTCAGAGGCACAAAATATATGTCACCAATAGGGGGTGCTATTGCATTACTGTGGAGACTAGAGGGCCGATACGCAGCCGCAGCGTCAGAATTAAACGAGCTGGTGGCCTGTTGTCATCGTCTCCTCTCCGTCTTTTCCACAGGTAAGCGATCAAAGTTCTTTTAGTGATCCAAACCTTGTTCTAAAGTTATCTTAATGAGTGTGGAGTTATGTACAAACGTTTTGAATAAGATGGGAATGTTTAAGTGTGTTTTAGTGTGGGAAAGAGTTGTATTTGCCAGTAAGGCAGGCAGCTTCATTTCTATCGCAAGTCCGCCATTGCTCGGGGCTAGAGGAGACAGTAGTAAAAGAAGTTGCTGTTAGGCACTATACAAGCGGTGTGATTTACAGAAGTGCCTTTAATAAGAGGAGGTCAGTTTGGATTATATTGTGTATGATTACTCTCTGACTTTAGGGCGAAGTCAGACCGCCATGTTAAGTCTTTTCAGTGTGTTACCCGCCATCAGGCATACTTCCGGTTATGGGGCTAATAAGCAGCTTGGGGGTGTGTTTGGGGGTGTGTGCGTGGGTGTGTTATACTGGAAGTGAGGTAAAGCTACGAAAGCTGTCTGAAGCAGCATCATAGAGTGGGTTAAGCTATATTACAGTCAAATCGAAGTAAGCTATTGTACAAATGGAAATACAAATGGTTTGTTTACATTATTTTGTTACAATTTATTACTGTCCTGTTTGAAATGTGCATTATTTGGGCGTTATGTATCATATTATTTGCACTTTATGAACAAGTTATTTGTCTACTGTAGTTTTGGTTTATTACTAATAATTATTGAAGTTGTTTTTATATCATTTGATGTTTATTGTAAGCAATGAGTTTGGTTTTTCTCATGATGTCAGAATTAAACGAGCTGGTGGCCTGTTGTCATCGTCTCCTCTCCGTCTTTTCCACAGCCACTGCATTAATTCTCACCCGCGGGCAACACAGCCTGACCTCAGCTGTGTGCCGCTTGCTACCGCCCAGCTTCCCCTAGGGCTGGCGCCGGTAACAATTGGGGGCTCGTCCGGGATGCGTCTGGAGTGAAACAACTGCCCAGTGAAGAGTGCTAGTACAGCGTTTGAGGTGTCCAGAACTTCAGGGAAGGCTCCAAGGAAGAGTGTCATCCAGAGAGTGTCTACCACCTTTTAAACATCATGTCTACAAATTCACCGCGACGGACGCTAGTTATAAAGATCCAGAGACAGCTTTCGAGTCTGAGCACAGGCCAGCTACAAGCTGTCATCAGGTCTATCGATGATGGTAACCTGGCAACCAACATTGAAGAGTTAAGTGATATAGACCTGTATGAACTCATTGTCGATTATGTGAGAGGTGACCAGTTAAGGTCTCTAGAGGATGAAGGCATGGGCCAGCTGCTCCTTCTAGATGATCTCATCACAGACCTGCTGCAACCTACAAGTGCCACGCTGACTGGGGTCGAGGATACCGCTCATCTCCCAATGGAAGACCCAGCTACTGTTCCTATCCAGTCTCCCTTTTCTTCTGACAGGGACAATGGTGTATCGCTGAGGAGCCCCAACGCTCCAGCACAAGCTGCAGGAACTGCTGATCCTACTTTGGGTACGATTAGTCCATCTTCCACCCTGAGAAAACAGGTATTGAGTCTTAGTGATGTGACAAGTCTGCTCCCACGCAGAGAGTTTAAACTACATGGTGGACAGATCTGTGACACTAGTTCTGAAATTTCTTATGGCAACCTGTGTAAGCAAATTGATGAAGGTTTACAAGAAGGTTTCACTGAGTCCGAGGTCATTAGAGGTGTCCTCAAAGTAACAAAATCTGGTACATTTAGAGAAATGTTAACCAACAGAAGTGATCTAAATGTTGATGAGCTTAAGAGATTCCTCCGCTCTCACATTCGTGACAAAAACAGTACTGAGCTTTTTCAAGAGTTAACTAATGCCAAACAATCTGATAAAGAGAGTCCACAACAGTTCTTGTACAGAGTAATGGGTTTAAAGCAGCGAGTTCTTTTTGAGTCACAAGTTGGTACTGGTTTCAACTATGATGTAAAACTTGTTCAGGGTACTTTTCTCCATACACTGTATCAAGGGTTAAATGAGAAAAACGATTACGTGAGACGTGACTTGAAACCCTATCTCAAAGACATGCAAATTAGTGATGATTTCCTACTAGAACAAATAACTAAGTCCACGAGTGAAGAAGCAGAAAGACACAAAAGACTGGGTTTCACTACTAGGTCCAAGGCAGTGACTGTGGCGACACTTGACCATAGTGACAAGACTAACACCAAGACTGACCAAGAGCCACAAACTCAACAAGATGCTATTAGAGAATTAACGGCACAGGTGTCCTCGCTGACCAAGCCTCTTGCCCAAATCACCCGACCATCTGACAACGCTGTACCTGTTGATCTTAACCCGCCAAGGCGCAGTTCACTAGCACAAGCAGAAACACGGGGCCGATGCAGATCCTGCATACAACGAAACAATGTTACTTGCCAACATTGTTTTGTGTGCGGCCAGGCAGGACACAGAGCCATCGGCTGTCTACAACAAAGGTCGGCGGGAAACGTGAGGAGGTCACTGGAGGGAGGCAGCCAGTGACCAGGACAACTCGAGGACCCCCAGTAACTAATAGTCATTTTCAAAATGCAAAATCAAAGCCAACTCAACTATCACCAAGGAGAAGATTGGCACAGCTCATTGGTAAGAGATGCATGGTTTCCTGTGCACTCAATGGATCCCCGATTCGAATGCTGCTTGATTCAGGTGCCCAAGTGACTATGGTGGGTAAAGCATGGATGGAAGAGACATTACCTAATGTTTCCATTCAATCACTTGAATCCCTTCTGTCAGACAAGCCACTTGAAATCTCGGCTGCAAACGGTACTGATGTTCCTTTTGAGGGATGGGTAGACTTGGAACTCCAAATTATAAGCCATAACTATGGACATGTTACCATCCAAGTACCCACACTAGTCACCCAAAACTATCTTCACCACCCCATCTTAGGCAGCAATGTTATTGCTGAGGTTATTAAAGCCAATAAAGAAAGCGATGCTAACATCATCGGCCTACTCAGAGAAGCTTTAAGCATTGATAGCAGTACTGTGGAAGCCCTAGTATCTGCGCTTGAGATTTTGAACCCAGCAGAAAACAACATTGAGTGTGATGTCAAAACTGGTAAAAGGGGAGTAATATTACCTGCTGGTCAAATTTGTGAAATTCGGTGTAGGGTAAGGAAATTGCCAGCAGGTGGTGAAATGCTTTTTCAGCCGGGTGTAGGAGACTGTTGTCCTGAGGGATTAGAGTTATTCCCTGCACTAATAGATGTTCCTAGTGGGTTAACAAAAACTGTCAAAATCCCTGTGCAGAACACCACTCAGCATGACATTTACCTCCCAAAGAGAACTGTACTTGGGACGTTAGAAGAAGTCGTGGAAGTAAGACCAATTAACTGCATCCCAAACACCACTGACTCAAAGTCTCAACTCTATGTGAACACCTGTTCCGCTAACCTAAATGATTCTGATACATGCCAAAGAAAGAGTACAGAACGCCAGAGATGGCACCCACCAGTCGATTTGTCTCACCTTGGAGAGGATGAGCAAAGAATTGTACGAGACATGTTGTTTGAAGAGTCAGACGTTTTTGCTAAAAGTGACTCAGACATTGGCTGTATCCCGAGTTTGCAGCTCCAAATCAATCTCACAGACAATGTACCAGTTCAAACTTCTTACAACTCAATTCCTAAACCATTGTACAAGGAAGTGAAAGAACATGTCCAGAAATTGCTGGAACATGGCTGGATTAGGAAGTCCACATCACCCTACTCTTCACCAGTGGTCTGTGTGAGGAAAAAAGACATGTCTTTGCGTCTGTGTGTTGACTTTCGGGGGCTAAACCGCAAAACTATTCCTGACCGCCATCCACTCCCACGCATTCAGGACCTGCTGGATAACTTGGGGGGTTATCAATGGTTTTCAATACTCGACCAAGGCAGTGCTTACCATCAAGGGTTTGTGGAAGAGAGCTCTAGGCACTTGACCGCTTTTAGCACACCCTGGGGGCTGTACGAGTGGACACGCCTCCCATTCGGCCTTACCAATGCCCCAGCTGCTTTTCAAAGATGCATGGAAGGAGTACTTGAGGGGTTAAGGGATGAGTGTTGCTCCCCCTACTTAGACGACATATTGTGCTATTCTAAAACTTTTGATAACCACGTTAATGACCTTAGGCGTGTCCTACACAGACTCAGGGAGCATGGTGTTAAATTACGTCCTAACAAGTGTGAACTGTTCAAACACCAGATTAGGTATGTGGGTCGTCTTGTCACTAGTGAGGGTGTTCGGATAGATCCCAAAGACCTGGAAGCAGTCTACCAGCTAAGAGACAGAGAGCCAAGGAACGTGGGGGAAGTAAGAGCCCTCCTTGGTTTTTTAGGCTATTATCGTACATTCATTCCGGATTTTTCTCGATTAGCAAGACCATTGTTCAAGTTAATTGAGGGCCCTAATGAAGCTAATCGTAAACCCCATCAAAGCCAAACTAACAAGGCTATCCAAAGAAGTAGCAGTACAGGTCAACTTCCATCAAAGACGCCAATCAAATGGACACAAGAACACAGTGCAGTAGTATCACGATTTGTTGACATGCTCACTAGCCCACCTATTCTAGCGTACCCAGATTTTGACTTGCCTTTTGTCCTTCATACGGACGCATCAAATGAAGGCTTGGGGGCTGTTTTATACCAACAGCAAGAGAACCAGTTGCGTGTTGTAGCATATGGTTCCAGGACTCTTACACCTGCAGAAAAAAACTATTATCTGCATTCTGGCAAGCTTGAATTTCTTGCCCTCAAGTGGGCTATCTGTGATAAATTCAGGGATTACCTTTATTACGCTCCTTCCTTCACTGTATACACAGATAATAATCCTCTTACATATGTTTTGAGCACAGCCAAGTTAAATGCAGCCGGACATCGCTGGGTGGGTGAACTAGCAGATTTTCACTTTACAATCAAGTACCGCCCTGGCAAGTCAAACATTGATGCTGACACACTGTCTCGATATCCTGTCCAGCTGCAAGACCACTTGTCTGAGTACACAGAGACAATGCCTCCAGAGGTTATTTCCACCATTTGGCAGGGGGGCAAAGCCATGAGAGACAGTGATGTACCTTGGATTGCTGCTTTACAGTTAAACTCAAATGTCAGTGACACACCCAAAGATGGGTCACCTGGAGTTCACCCTGAAGACATCAGAGCAGCTCAAAAAGAGGATGCTTCAATCTGGGAGGTGATACAACTAAAAAAAAAAGGATGGAATCCCAATAAAAAGGACAAGAGACAGATGACACATGACACACGCAGACTGGTACATGAATGGAACAGGCTCAAATTGGACAGAGGACTGCTGTACAGGTGTACTGGGCAAAGAAACCAGTTAGTTCTCCAAAGCAAGCTAAGAAAGACTGTTCTGAAATATTTGCATGATGACATGGGACATGTAGGTGCCGACAAAGTAATCCACTTGGCAAGAGAACGCTTTTATTGGCCCTTCATGCAACGGGAAATTGAAGATTATGTCATACGCCAGTGTGCTTGTATCAAACAAAAGCAGCCTTGTATCCCAGAGAAAGCACCAATGGGTTCAGTGACTACAAGTACACCGTTTGAACTTTTATCAGTTGACTATCTCCATTTGGAACCAAGTAAAGGTGGTTACGAGTACATTTTAGTCCTCGTAGATCATTTTACACGTTTTGCACAAGCCTACCCAACTAGGAATAAGTCTGGCAAAACTGCAGCTGAGAAAATCTTTTATGATTTTATTCCACGATTTGGATACCCTGAAAAACTCCACCATGATCAGGGCAGGGAGTTCGAAAACCACTTATTCCAAAGGCTGCAACAATTTGCTGGGATATCCCACTCTCGGACGACCCCATACCATCCTCAGGGGAATCCGGTTGAACGTCTAAACAGAACACTGCTACAGATGCTACGCACGCTGCAGGAAGAAAAGAAATCAGAATGGAAAGACCACCTACCACACATTGTCCACGCGTACAATTGTACCCGACATGAAGCTACAGGTTACTCACCATTTTTTCTTCTATATGGCAGAGCACCTAGATTACCTGTGGATTTACTTTTTGACATGAAACCAGAGAGTGAGTGTAGAACCAGACCAGAATATGCAGAAAAATGGGCTTCTCGTATGCAAGAGGCATACAAAATTGCCTCGCAAAACAGTCAGAAAAGCTCAGCAAAAGGTAAACGGTATTACGACAAACATTCAAAAGGCATCTCTTTACAACCAGGAGACCGAGTGTTAGTCAGAAACCTCTCAGAACGTGGCGGCCCGGGTAAGCTGAGAGCTTACTGGGAACAACGCGTTCACCTTGTTGTTGAAAGGATTGGAGAGGGACCTGTATATCGTGTCAAAGCTGAGACAGGGGACCGTAGTCTTCGGGTCTTGCACAGAAATCTCTTACTACCAGTCAATGATTTGCCACTGGAGCGAAATTTAAGTTGCAATGTAAACAGGAACCAACAAAAACGGAGGAAAGACAAAAGACGATCCCAGGAAGCTGCTGAGAAAGAGTCAGAACAGTTTGATGAGGAAGAAGGGTATACATATTGCTGGCAAGGCATACCTGTGTATGATTTGAGACCCAGACGTAGGCCACAATCAGATCCTAAACTTAGGGCTGCAGCTCCTGAATTTCAACCAGTGAGACAGAGTTTTCAACTAGCCAATGAGCAGGAGCGCCCCATGCTGCAGGGTGAAGTACACCAACCAAGAGTAACAACTCCAGTTCTTGTACCCGATTCAGCACCACGACCAGCTCCGGGGGTTACAGCACCTGTTGAGGAGATACCTGTGAATGAGACAAGTGACATTATGGATGATGTGAGTGGAACCGTGCCAGGCGAGGAAATTGGTCACGGAACGCTCACACCAGATGATCAAGTGTGTGATAATGGGTCTGGCGCGAACACATCAGAAGAGGGCACCCCAACAGTGCGACGGTCCACTAGAGTGGTGAGGCCACGGGAGGTGTTCACTTACAACCAGTTGGGACAACCGTCCTACCAACCATGGATGCCGGGAGTGAACATGATGCTTGCCTGTGTTCCTTGTCCTGTACCTTGGTATCCAGCGCAACTGGACATGTACTCTTATCCTACTTCAATAGGGCCATGCTGTAAAGGGCTCTAAAAGGCTCTAAAATGAAACACTGTGAGACTGCGTACTTACATGACTTAAAACACTTCTGGTACAAGATGGCGGAGTCATCTCTTAAAGTGGGGGAGAGTGTAACGGATTGAAACAAATTTTGTGTTAAAACAGAGACCCCCTCTATTTTTTTTAAATATACTAATGTGTATTTCTTAAGTCAGAGGCACAAAATGTATGTCACCAATAGGGGGTGCTATTGCATTACTGTGGAGACTAGAGGGCCGATACGCAGCCGCAGCGTCAGAATTAAACGAGCTGGTGGCCTGTTGTCATCGTCTCCTCTCCGTCTTTTCCACAGGTAAGCGATCAAAGTTCTTTTAGTGATCCAAACCTTGTTCTAAAGTTATCTTAATGAGTGTGGAGTTATGTACAAACGTTTTGAATAAGATGGGAATGTTTAAGTGTGTTTTAGTGTGGGAAAGAGTTGTATTTGCCAGTAAGGCAGGCAGCTTCATTTCACCCGCGGGCAACACAGCCTGACCTCAGCTGTGTGCCGCTTGCTACCGCCCAGCTTCCCCTAGGGCTGGCGCCGGTAACACAAGTGTCAACCAAGAATAAGTAAACTAGGAGCCCAATGGAACAAGAAATAATAAAGAAGAATTCAAAAGTCCAAAAACTGAAAAAAAAAAAAAAAAAAAGGAAAACCCAAACCCAGGACCATGACAGAAAGAATGAGATCACAGATACCAGTCGCAGAAATTAGCTTTCCCACGGCTGACCTCTCCCTTAGAGATAGGGTGAAGAGTTTACTCATTTTCGTACCTGCAAACACCAGACATTATTTTGTGTATTCAGCAGCCTAAACAAATAAAACCTCAAATACAGCAGATCAGCTTCAGCAGCATTTATCAATTTAAATCCTAATTTTAAAAAAATCTGATTTGCTTTCCTGCAATAAATAAATTCAATAAATTACATTTTCATCAGGAGGCACAAAACATTTGTAGATGTTCTCAGAAATAAAAATTAACAGGTTAGGTCTGTTTTATAAAAGCACTGCGCAGAGAAAGACAGATTAAAGCTTCTGGTTCTAGACAAACTGCTCTCACCATTAGCAGCCTGTACTTTGCTTAGCATCCTCATGAAAACTGTTCAGGTTTCACCTTTTTTTTTTTAGTGCTGGTAAAAATAGTCAAAATATTATAAACTTTATTTTATAGAAGCTGTTCTGCCTTGGGTTTAGAGCCCCCTGGTAGGCCTTGTTAATTGTTGTAAAGGTGACATGCTCCTTGCCCCAGAACAGGAAGTCAGCTATGTTAGTGGGACAAGCAGGTCACATTTGTTGAAGGATTCCTGTAATTATCTGTTGCAATCCTCCTTCTTGTTTATGCCTTCGAAAGCATCATATGTAAGTATTTGTTAACCACAGACTATAGAGAAATATTTCAGCAACATTTTTGATAAGTTGGTGTTGCAAAACCCCAAGTTTGTGTGTTAATATATAACTGGTGCAACCACATGTCATGTAGACAAAGGATGTCCTATATAGACATGTCTTTTTCCTTTATTGCTCCTCTTGATTGTTGTGGAATATGTAAGTAAATTTAAAGAAGCATGGATGCTGGTGTTATTTTACATTTGTATTTTGATAGTTGGTACGTGGAATTTTCATTTCTCTCTGCAGTAACAATCTAGTGGCAGCTATACCTTAAGCATTGTTCAACAGTTATATTATATAAAGTTATATTATATAACTGTGTCACTCATTTTGCTTAATGTATTTCTTTGTTTCTATGGTTTAATTTCACTCTTATTCAATGGTATATGGTGGTGCAGCTTGAAATAAAGCACCTGGAGCATGAACGCTACATCCTGACTCCCGTATTCTTTTGAATGGAGTTTGCATCTTATCCACCCTTATCTTCTTTACCTATTTCATATGTCATCAGGCTAAGATAAGGAATGATCTCAGCTTTGCACTTCAAAGCAACAATTCTCCCAAGATAGAAAAGCCTCTCTTAAAGCCTGTAAAGTTCAGGAAACCAGTGTCAGTGCAAAAGACCGAGGCCTCTTCTGTTGCAATTCAGAAAGATACATCTAAACAGGAACCATATAACCACTGTCCCATCCACAACAAATGTCACCCACTAAGGTCACCACTACCAAACAATCGGGAACAAGCTGCAACTCGTCTTTCTTCTTTAAGACACACCCTAGATCAAAATCTAAACAAGAAAGAGCAGTTTATTGCTTTCATGCAGCGAGTATTTCACAACAACTATACAGAGCCAGCACCTCCATTGAAAGAGGGAAAGTAATGTTTGTATTTACCAACTATTCTGCTCTCCTTGTGTGTGTCTAACACAATTTAGCAGTAAGCCTAACTCCAGTCGAATGAATACGTGAGTCAGGATGTAGCTTCCTTAGCTCCACTTTATTTTGATGAACCACGTACACGTTTAACATGGAGTAAAACTGTAGGACAGAAATAAAATAGCTACTTTTAGTTTAGCATCATTAAAAAGGAAGGTTAAACATAAAAAATTGGAATGCCTTGTTTGCCTTGAAGTAAACCAACATGAACCCATAGGCATCGCACAACAATCAAACCTCACATTTACTGTAAACATTCTCCACAAATAATACTTAAATAAATTGTACTGCTGAATATTAAATCAAAACTTACAGACGGTGGTGTCGATGGCGTGAACAGAAAGCAGATTGCAATGGATGAACTTTCTCACATGTGGCTGACTAAACTAAAAAAAAGATGGCTGACTTCCTGTTACCTGCCCGAGATGACCTTCAAAATAAAAGACTGGATGAACTGAGATTAAATTAACATTCATCATTTATCTTATAACAGGTTAAAGGGCAGAACACTCCCCGCCTGGTATTTGTTAAGATGCCACATATCAATACTTAAGTTATGAAATTATAAACATGTCAGTCCTCATTCTTTAGAAGCATAACAACTTCTGTAACAGGCCTGAGAAACTTTCTGGCAGCTCCATCCTTGATGACCTTGACCTCAATCCTGTGGACTTTGCCATCACTGCCTGGGAAGGTGTCTGTTATGAGAGCCATGGGCCAATCATTGCGGCATGTGCGATCATCCTTCAGCAAAACAACATCACCCTTTGTAATGTTGGGACTTGACTCTTGCCATTTGTGTCAAAGTTGTAGTGTGTGCAGGTATTCGCGTTTCCAACGTTTCCAGAATTCGTCGGCCAATCTTTGAACTTGGCGCCACTGTTGCTTATACAGGTCCTTCTCAGTGAATATCCCTGAAGGAAGTAAAACACTCCGCTTCTGAGTGAGAAGCATTGTTGGGGTAAGTATCTGTGGAACATCTGGATCTGAAGAGACAGAAACTAGAGGTCTTGAGTTAATGATGGCCGTTACCTCTGCCATCAGGGTGCACAGGACTTCATGAGACAAGCTGAAGGAGGGAGTACGCATCAGCATTGAGTCTAAGATTCTCCTTGCAATCCCCACAATGCGTTCCCACACACCGCCCATGTGTGAAGAGTGAGGTGGGTTGAAACGCCACGTGCATCCTTGATTGTTTGTGTACCTCTGGACTTCTGAGTCAGTCGCCACTTTATGGAACTCCAGCTCTCTGCAAGCACCAATGGAATTGGTTCCACAGTCTGTGTGTAGCTGTTTGGAAGGACCACGGATTGCAAAGAATCTTCTTAAGGCGTTGATGAATGAAGAAGTGTCCAAACACTCAATGACTTCTATGTGGACCGCACGTGTGCTCATGCAAGTGAAGAGTACAGCCCAGCGCTTACTCTGAGCCATGCCTCCTCTTGTGCGCCTAGCTGTCACAATCCAAGGACCAAAAACATCCAGACCAGTGTGGGTAAAAGGTGGTGAAGTGCTCAGTCATTCTAGCGGGAGATCTGACATCTTTTGTTTCTCTCTTTTTTTACGGAGCTTTCTGCAGATGACACACGCATGAAGAACAGCACTTATGCAGCGCTTGCCACCAACTAGCCATATGCCAGCAGCTCGAATGGCACCTTCAGTGAATGTCCGACCTTGATGCTCAACCTGCTCATGATGGTGTCTGATGAGCAACATGGACACGTGGTGTTTTCCTAAAAGAATGACTGGATGCTTTTCTCTGTTGCTTAAATCAGCAAGCTTAAGCCTGCCTCCAATCCTTAGCAGGCCTTCAGAATCTACAGTCGGATTTAGCTTCGCCAGTGGGCTTCTTTTGGAAATATCAACTTCCTTCGAGAGAACATCTAATTCTTCAGAGAAGGAGGTTCGCTGTACAGCAAGAATAATTGCTGTCATAGCCTTCAACAACTCATCAGTGGTAAAAGGTTTTGGACACCAGTGCCAGCCATTAAATCCTGTCGTCCTTCTGTCCTTCTTGAAGGAATGAACTACATGAATGAGTGTTGCAACTGCTCTTTGCAGGGACTTCCAAGAAGAGAATTTTGTAAACCTCTCAGGATCCAGTTGGTTAGCCTTTTGACTTGTGACACAACTTGTTACTTGTGGTCGGATTTCTACATCAGAATCTGGACTGATGAGCTCAAATGTCTCTCACTGTTCGATAGTTGTCTGTGGTTTGCACAAGAATGCTGGACCAGTGAGCCAGCTGGTCCTAGTGAGCTTTGAGGCTTGGACTGACCTTGAGGCATGGTCAGCTGGGTTATGCTCCGTAGGCACATACTTCCATTGGTTTGGTGCTGTAGACTGCCGGATTCTCTGAACCCTGTTGTGAACATACACATAAAAGCGTTTTGACTGATTATGGATATAGCCCAGCACCACTTTACTGTCGCAGTAGAAGGTAACAGCATCAACTGGAACGTCAATCTCTTGAACGATGAGTTCGGCCATTTCTACGGCTAGCACCGCCGCACAGAGTTCCAATCGGGGTATGGTTGGTTCAGTTGGAGGTGCAAGTCTAGCTTTCCCGAAGACGAGCCCCACATGTATCTGGCCGTTTTGTCTGTAGTCTTCAGGTATGCTACGGCACCGATTGCTTTGGTCGAGGCGTCTGAGAAAACACATAACTCCTTCCGACTGGCATTGGAGCAAGAAGTACTAGTATAAGCTCGAGGGATGTGAAGATGTTGCAATTCCTGTAGCGAATCTCTCCATGTCTCCCAAACTTCAGATTTGTCTTGAGGGAGTGGACTGTCCCAATCAGTTCCATCCAGGGTGAGCTCCCTCAGCAATGACTTTCCTTGAATGGTCACAGGAGCAACAAAGCTGAGAGGATCGAAAAGACTATTTATGGTGGAAAGGACACCACGTTTTGTGAATGGCTTGTCTTTGATGGATACTTGGAAGATGAATATATCCCTTTTGTCATCCCAACTTAATCCAAGGCTTCGCTGTGTGGGTACTGAATCTCCATCCAAGTAGAGATCTTTCATGTCCTTAGCATGATCTCCAGCTGGAAAGGCTCTTAAGACTTCAATGCTGTTGGACACGATCTTGTGAAGTCTTAAGTTTGACTCAGAGAGCGATGCTTGGGTTTTCTTTAACAGAGAAATTGCCTCTTCTTCTGTTGGCGTGGAAACAAGACCGTCATCTACGTAGAACTCCTGCTCTACGAAGCGTCTGGTGTCTGATCCGTACTGCTGCTCTCCCTTCATTGCTGCTCTCCTGAGACAATATGTTGCTACAGCTGGAGAGGGGCTGTTGCCAAATACATGAACCCTCATCCTGTACTCAGTGATGTCCTTACTGGGGTCATTATCTCGGTACCAGAGGAAGCGTAAGTAGTCTCGGTTATCTTCTCTCACGACAAAACAATGAAACATCTGTTCAATGTCGGCCATGACTGCTACTCGCTCTCTTCTGAAACGAATGAGAACTCCCAAAAGACTGTTATTCAAGTCTGGTCCGCTGAGCAGCACGTTGTTTAGGGAGATGCCATTGTATTGAGCACTTGAGTCAAAGACAACCCTGATTTGGTCAGATTTCCTTGGATGATAGACCCCAAACATCGGCAAGTACCAGCACTCTTTTCCTTTTGGTAGTGGGGATGCTGGCTCTGCGTGATTGTTGTCAAATATCTTTTGCATAAAGGCAATGAACTGGTCTTTCATTTTTGGCTTACGCTCTAACATGCGCTGTAACGAAGAGGCGGTTCATTGCTTGCTCACGATTGTTGGGCAAAGGCGGCCTGGGGGACTTGAATGGAAGTGGAGCCACCCAACTTTTGGACTCGTCCTGGAAAACCTCATTGTCCATTATTTGCAGAAACTGTTTGTCTTCTATGGAGAAGGCACGTTTATCATCATCTGCTGTTCTCTTGAAGACTGTGAGGCCGAGTGAGTCGTTCTCCACCACAGCGGTATGGTAACTGTGAGGTAGTGTATTGACTGGACTGAAGTTGACCGTTTGCTTGAGATGGATGTGGTTTTCACAGGGTCTGAACAGTGAGGGTCTTCCATCTTCTAGGATGTTTGTCTTAAAGTTGTAGACAATGGGCTTATGGACCTTTCCCAAACACACATCACCCACCAACACCCATCCCAGGTCAAGCTTTTGCGCAAACGGAGCATTGCCAGGACTGGTGATTTGCTGTCTCACCTTGTGAACCCGGAGAATGTCCCTACCGAGCAGGAGAAGAATCTGCGCATCATTGTCCAATGGCAGCATTTCACTGGCAAGGCTCTTTAGGTGTGGATAATGAAAAGCAGCCTCTGGTGTTGGTATTTCATCACGATTATCTGGTAAATCATCGCATTCGATCAGCGTTGGGAGTGGAAAACTAATTCCATCATTCACTGCCTCAATCTGGTAGCCATTTGCTCTCCTGCCAGAGGTGGATGCTAAGCCAGTACAAGTCTTCAGGATGTAGGGATATGAGCCTGCTTTGATTTTAAATAAGTTGAAAAACTCTGACCTGGCCAGAGATTTGTTGCTCTGGTCATCTATCATAGCATACATTTTGATAGCTTGTTGTGGGTGCTCTATTGGGTAGACCTTGACTAGACTTATCTTTGAACAGGATTTTGATTTGAAGCGGTCGCCACAAACTTCAGTGCACAGAGGACTTATGACTGGTCCTGGCACAGTGTCCTCATTTCCAGACTCCCCGCCGTCATCTATCACAGGACTTGAAGTCTTAGCGAACCACTGAGGTGGACCAGGGTGAAGAGCTGTAATGTGCTTGTCACTGTCGCATTCACCACATTTAAGTGTAACTTTGCAGTCACGGGCGAGGTGAGTAGTGGATGAGCAGCATTTAAAACAGATTCCTTGATCCTTCAAGTAAGCCTTGCACTCTTCAGTGGTTTTTAGTCTGAAGCCACGGCACTTCTTTAAGGGGTGAGGTTTGTTATGGATCGGGCAATGCTTGGCCACATCATCTTTAAGCGATGCTTCGTTTTGTATAAGTCCTGAGGAGACTTTGGTCTTGTGCACTGAGACCGGGGTTCTGAAATTTAAATGACGCGAGATTGGATTTTCTGTCGCAGAGCTGCTTCCAAAAAAGGCAAAGCTAGGATCGTTTCTTGTTTTGGCTTGGTAGCAGATAAAGGTGGTGAAAAAGGAGAAGGGGGGGGGGTAACCGACCTTATAGTCCTCTTTATACTTTGACCCTTGAGTGATCCATTTTTCTTGCAGGTTGTATGGCAACTTTTCCAGAATGGGTTTGATGCCACGAGCAGTGTCCAAGTATGCCAAGCCGGGTAAGTAGCCATCCTCCTTTGCTGAGAGTAGCTCCATCAGTAGATCCCCGAGCTCTCTTAACTTGCGATTATCTTTGTTTGTGATTTTAGGAAAGTTGTCCAGCTTCTTGAAGAGAGCACTTTCTATGACTTCTGGAGCACCATAATATTCATCCAACCTGTCCCAGGTCATTTTAAGTGCAATATTTGGGTTGTCAATATGAACTGCTCTTAGGCGTTTGACATATCCTGAAGACTCCTTGCCGAGCCATTTTGAGATTAAATCCAACTGTTCACTGGCAGTGAGATCCAAATCCTTGATGGTGTTCCAGAAGGCAGATTTCCAGGCTCTATAGGACTCTGGACGATCATCAAAGTGTGATAAACCAGTGCTCACCAGCTCTTTGCTTGCCAAGTACTTCGCCATGTTCATCATTACTGAAGACTCTGGTGGGTTTGTGTGAGAAGTGTCAGAATACTGTGGAAAAGTTAACTTGGTATTCGGCTGAAGTGTATTGCGCTTTGGTTGTTGTAACTGTATCTCGTTTTGAACTTGAAAGTGATCTTCTCTGGCTAGCTGGGCTGGTGTAGTCGAAAAGTGAGTGGTCCGATATGGGTTAGGGGCTTCTGAACTTGGTTGTGGCTGGAATGGTGGGGACCAGCAGTCTTTCACAGTATACTCGTCTTTATTACTGTACTTGGTTGGTGGCTGTGGGCCATTCTCAATGGGATACTCTGATATCTGGGACATATTGACAGACTCAGTATGTTGGTTAAGCTGCATAGTTTGGTCTTTGATGTAGTCACTTACACGCTCGTGTGTATTCTGCATCACATTCGAGAGGCTTTTCCAACTATGGTGTTCTTCGGCCTCCTGTTCTGCTGCTGCTTCCAAAACCTCAGCTTGGGCGATAGCAGCTGCAGCTTCTTTTTCAAGATTCAGTGCTTCAAGGTTGGCTTCTAGTCTTGCTTTGTCAACTTTAATGCTGATCTCTCTCTGGGCGAATGAAACACGTGCACGAGCAGCTTCTGCTTTGGCCCTAGCGCGTGCTGCTGCAGCACTGACTGATGATGTACTTGAGCGTTTTGAACTTGAACCAGCACTTCTTCTGCTTTTAACTGACACTCCATCTTGAGGAGGCTTCAGGTCTTTAGGTCTTGCACCTTCAGGGTGTACTTCATCCATATTTGTAGATGTAGCTGTTTAATATTGTTCAGCCAGCTGCAAATCGTCTTTTTACTATTCTGCTCTCCTTGTGTGTGTCTAACACAATTTAGCAGTAAGCCTAACTCCAGTCGAATGAATACGTGAGTCAGGATGTAGCTTCCTTAGCTCCACTTTATTTTGATGAACCACGTACACGTTTAACATGGAGTAAAACTGTAGGACAGAAATAAAATAGCTACTTTTAGTTTAGCATCATTAAAAAGGAAGGTTAAACATAAAAAATTGGAATGCCTTGTTTGCCTTGAAGTAAACCAACATGAACCCATAGGCATCGCACAACAATCAAACCTCACATTTACTGTAAACATTCTCCACAAATAATACTTAAATAAATTGTACTGCTGAATATTAAATCAAAACTTACAGACGGTGGTGTCGATGGCGTGAACAGAAAGCAGATTGCAATGGATGAACTTTCTCACGTGGCTGACTAAACTAAAAAAAAGATGGCTGACTTCCTGTTACCTGCCCGAGATGACCTTCAAAATAAAAGACTGGATGAACTGAGATTAAATTAACATTCATCATTTATCTTATAACAGGTTAAAGGGCAGAACACCAACATTTGGAGTCTATCACCCGAGAAAGCCACACCAGATCAGAGTAGTTTTCGACTCTAGCACTCAGTACAATGGCATCTCTCTGAATAATGTACTACTCACTGGACCAGACCTGAATAACAGCCTCTTAGGTGTACTCATCCGCTTTAGGAAGGAGTGGGTGGCAGTGATGGCAGACATTGAGCAGATGTTTTATTGTTTTCTCGTGAGAGAGGAACATCGAGACTACTTCTGCTTTCTGTGGTATCGTGCTAACGACCTAAGCAAAGATCTAGTTGAGTACAGGATGCAAGTCCATGTATTTGGCAACAGCCCCACACCAGCGGTGGCCACCTAATGCCTTAGAAGAGCTGCTCAGAGGGGAGAAAAACAATATGGGTCAGATACCAGACACTTTGTAGACAACTTCTATGTAGACCATGGTCTTGTTTCCTTACCACCAGAAAAGCAAGCAATCTCCCTGATTAAGAGAATGCAAGCCTGTCTTGCAGAGTCAAATCTGAGGCTTCACAAGATTGTATCAAACAGCATAAACGTTCTCAGAGCATTTCCAGCAGAAGATCATGCAAAAGATCTTGATTTAGGCACAGAAGCTATTCCTACACAGTACAGCCTCAGTTTGAGCTGGAAGTAGCTACAGATACTTTCACTTTTCAGGCATCTTCCAACAACCAGCCATTTACACAGCGTGGTGTTTTGTCCACAGTAAACAGCCTCTTCAATACACTTGGATTTGTGGCTCCCATCACTATTCAAGGAAATTTCCTACTCAGAGAGCTGTCTGCATTAGGAAATGACTGGGATGTGTTGCTCCCATCAGAAAAATACAGTGAATGGGAAGCGTGGAGGGACTCATTACAGGAACTCCAACAGCTACATATCCCTCAAGCTTACATAATAAACTCCCCAAGCAAAGAGAAATCTGCATCTTCTCAGATGCCTCAACCAAAGCTATCGCCACTGTAGCATACCTAAAAACAACAGAAAAGGAAGGTCAGATTAACAGTGGCTTTATCCTAGGAAAGGCAAAACTGGCACCGTTAACTGAGCCCACCATACCCAGATTAGAACTGTGCACGGCTGTGCTGGCTGTGAAAATGGCTGAGCTTATTGTTCAGGAGATGGACTTAGAGCTTGATGCAGTCACCTTCTATTGTGATAGTGAAGTGGTGCTTGGATATATGTCTTCCAGGGGCCAGAGCAGGCGACATTCATGGAAATTTGAAACTGCTGGCTAAGGCTAATCGTAGATTTGGTAAGATCGTTATTCACGTCGGCAGTAATGACACCCGGTTACGCCAATCGGAGGTCACTAAAATTAATATTGACTCGTGTGTAACTTTGCAAAAACAATGTCGGACTCTGTAGTTTTCTCTGGGCCCCTCCCCAATCAGACCAGGAGCGACATGTTTAGCCGCATGTTCTCCTTGAATCGCTGGCTGTCTGAGTGGTGTCCAAAAAATGACGTGGGCTTCATAGATAATTGGCAAAGTTTCTGGGGAAAACCTGGTCTTGTTAGGAGAGACGGCATCCATCCCACTTTGGATGGAGCAGCTCTCATTTCTAGAAATCTGGCCAAATTTATTAACCCTCCTAAAAACTGACTACCCAGGGTTGAGACCAGGAAGCAGAGTTGCAGTCTTACATGCCTCTCTGCAGCTTCTCTCCTCCTGCCATCCCCCCAAAACCCCATCCCCATGGAGTCGGTGCCTGCTCCCAGACCACCAAAAAACAAAGCTAAAATCAGCAAAAAGCCATTTAAGCATAAAAATTCAAAAACAATAAATAATACAGCTTCATCAACTGCACCAAAAAATAAAACAATTAAATGTGGATTATTAAACATTAGGTCTCTCTCTTCCAAGTCCCTATTAGTAAATGATTTAATAGTTGATCAACGTATTGATTTATTCTGCCTTACAGAAACCTGGTTACAGCAGGATGAATATGTTAGTATAAATGAATCAACACCCCCGAGTCACAGTAACTGTCAGAATGCTCGAAGCACAGGTCGAGGAGGAGGATTAGCTGCAATCTTCAATTCCAGCTTATTAATTAATCACAGACCCAGACAAAGTTTTCATTCTTTTGAAAGCCTGACTCTTAGTCTTGTCCATCCTAATTGGGAAAATCAAAAACCTGTTTTATTTGTTATTATCTATCGTCCACCTGGTCCCTACTCAGAGTTTCTGTCTGATTTCTCAGACTTTTTATCTGATTTAGTGCTCAGTTCAGATAAAATAATTATAGTCGGTGATTTTAACATCCATGTAGATGCTGAGAATGACAGCCTCAACACTGCATTTAATCTATTGTTAGATTCAATTGGCTTCTCTCAAAATGTAAAGGAGCCCACCCACCACTTTAATCATACTCTGGATCTTGTCCTGACATATGGCATAGAAACTGAAGACTTAACAGTATTCCCTGAAAGCCCCCTCCTGTCTGATCATTTCTTAGTAACATTTACATTTACTTTAATGGATTACACAGCAGTGGGGAATAAGTTTTATTACAGTAGAAGTCTTTCTGAAAGTGCTGTAACTAAGTTTAAGGATCTAATTCCTTCATTGTTATGCTCTTCAGTGCCATGCGCCAACACAGTACAGAGCAGCTACCTTAACTCTGCTCCCAGTGAGGTCGATTATCTCGTCAATAGTTTTACATCCTCACTGCGTATAACTTTGGCTCCTCTGAAAAGGAAAGCTTCAAATCAGAAGTGCCTGACTCTGTGGTATAATTCACAAATGCACAGCTTAAAGCAGATAACCCGAAAGCTGGAGAGGGAATGGCGTCTCACTAAATTAGAAGATGCTCATTTAGCCTGGAAAAAGAGTTTGTTGCTCTATAAAAAAGCCCTCCGTAAAGCTAGGACATCTTACTACTCATCATTAATTGAAGAAAATAAGAACAACCCCAGGTTTCTTTTCAGCACTGTAGCCAGGCTGACAAAGAGTCAGAGCTCTGTAGAGCCGAGTATTCCTTTCACGTTAACTAGTAGTGACTTCATGGATTTCTTTACAAATAAAATTTTAGACATTAGAGAAAAAATTATTCATAACCATCTCAAAGATTATTCTTCATGTCCGGCTGCTTTCAGCACTGCTGGTATTTGTTTAGACTCTTTTGCTCCAGTTGATCTTTCAGAGTTAACTTCAATAGTTACTTCCTCCAAACCAGCAACATGTTTATTAGATCCCATTCCTACTAGACTGTTCAAAGAAGTCTTTCCAATTATTGATGCTTCAATCTTAAAAATGATCAATCAGTCTTTATTAGTTGGCTATGTACCACAGACCTTCAAGGTGTATGTAATTAAACCTCTACTTAAAAAGCCATCACTTGACCCAGCTGCCTTAGCTAATTATAGGCCAATCTCCAACCTTCCTTTTCTCTCAAAGATTCTTGAAAGAGTAGTTGTAAAAAAGCTAACTGATCATCTGCAGAGGAACGGTTTATTTGAAGAGTTTCAGTCAGGTTTCAGAATTCATCACAGTACAGAAACAGCATTAGTGAAGGTTACAAATGATCTTCTTACAGCCTCTGACAGTGGACTCATCTCTGTACTTGTCCTGTTGGACCTCAGTGCAGCTTTTGATACTGTTGACCATAACATTTTATTACAGAGATTAGAGCTTGCTATAGGTATTAAAGGTACTGCGCTGCAGTGGTTTGAATCATATTTATCTAATAGACTCCAATTTGTTCATGTAAATGGGGAGTCTTCTTCACACACTAAGGTTAATTATGGAGTTCCACAGGGTTCTGTGCTAGGACCAATTTTATTTACATTATACATGCTTCCCTTAGGCAGTATTATTAGAAAGCACTGCATCAAGTTTCATTGTTATGCAGATCATACTCAGCTTTACCTATCAATGAAGCCAGATGACACACATCAATTAGTTAAACTGCAGGAATGTCTTAAAGATATTAAGGCCTGGATGACCTCTAATTTCCTGCTTCTAAAAACTGAAATTCTTGTACTCGGCCCCACAAATCTTAGAAACATGGTGTCAAAGCAGATACTTACTCTGGATGGCAGTACTTTGGCCTCCAGTAACACTGTGAGAAAACTTGGAGTCATTTTTGACCAGGATATGTCCTTCAATGCACATATTAAACAAATATGTAGGACCGCTTTTTTGCATTTGCGCAATATTTCTAAAATTAGAAACATCCTTTCTCAGAGTGATGCTGAAAAGCTCATTCATGCATTTATTACTTCTAGGGTGGACTATTGTAATTCATTATTATCAGGCTGTCCTAAAAGCTCCCTGAAAAGCCTTCAGCTGATCCAAAATGCTGCAGCTAGAGTACTGACAGGGACTAGAAAGAGAGAGCAGATTTCTCCCATATTGGCTTCTCATCATTGGCTCCCTGTTAAATCTAGAATAGAATTTAAAATGATTCTTCTCACATACAAGGTCTTGAATAATCAGGCACCATCTTATCTCAAAGACCTCATAGTACCATATCACCCCAATAGAGCACTTCGCTCTCAGACTGCTGGCTTACTTGTGGTTCCTCGGATACTTAAGAGTAGAATGGGAGGCAGAGCCTTCAGTTTTCAGGCCCCTCTTCTGTGGAACCAGCTTCCAGCTTGGATTCGGGAGACAGACACCCTCTCTATTTTTAAGATTAGGCTTAAAACTTTCCTTTATGATAAAGCTTATAGTTAGGGCTGGATCAGGTGACCCTGAACCACCCTTTAGTTATGCTGCTATAGGCCTAGTCTGCTGGGGGGTTCACATAATGCACTGTTTCTTCTCATTCACCTTAGTTACTTTGTTTATACTCCACTCTGCATTTAATCATTAATTGATATTAATCTCTGGCTCTCTTCCACAGCATGTCTTTCTCTCCCCTCAGCCCAACCGGTCGCGGCAGATGACTGCCCCTCCCTGAGCCTGGTTCTGCTGGAGGTTTCTTCCTGTTAAAAGGGAGTTTTTCCTTTCCACTGTCGCCAAGTGCTGCTCATAGGGGGTCGTTTTGACTGTTGGGTTTTCTCTGTATTATTGTAGGGTCTTTACCCACAATACAAAGCGCCTTGAGGCGACAGTTTGTTGTGATTTGGCGCTATATAAATAAAATTGAATTGAATTGAATTGAATTGAATATATACACAATGAGTCAAAATGGTTCTATGTGTATGTTTACAATAGAGTTCAAAGAATTTAACAATCCAGACAGCCAAAACAGTGGCAGTTTGTTTCTACAGAGCATAATCCAGCTGATCACGCCTCAAGGTCTGTTCAACTTTCTCTGACATAGGATGTCCTATATAGACATGTCTTTTTCCTTTATTGCTCCTCTTGATTGTTGTGGAATAGGTAAGTACATTTAAAGAAGCATGGATGCTGGTGCTATTTTACATTTGTATTTTGATATTTGATATGTGGAATTTTCATTTCTCTCTGTACTAACAATGCAGTGGCAGCTATACCTTATGCATTATTCAACATGCATTTAGAGTTATATTATATAACTGTGTTACTCATTTTGCTTATTGTATTTCTTTGTTTCTATGGTTTAATTTCACTCTTATTCAATGGTATATGCAGCTTGAAATAAAGCACCTGGAGCATGAACGCTACATCCTGACTCCTGTATTCTTTTGAATGGAGTTTGGCTTGCTGCTGAATTGTGAACGTTCGCACAAACAAGGAGAGCAATATAGAAGATGATATTTTTAAATTAAAGTTAAAGCATCTTCATGCTGACACTCTAGCAGTTCATTCCCAAATTATTTCCCTGCTGTGGAGAAAGGCTGATAGAGATCAGTTGCTTAACTGAGCATACACATTCCCCCACAATAAAAGAATGTGCCAGACCTGGGCCCAGTCACACACATATTGACTAATATAGAGAGAATGTGCTACAAAGTCAAGCATAACTTTCTTAGTGTCAGACACACGGTAACACATCTTATACACCCTTATGAAATTCATCAGTTTGTAGAAATGTGCAGGAATGAATCAGTTCTTTAACTACAACTGACAGGTATGGATGACAAAGGGATGACATTTCTATAATGTAAGAGAATGGCTCAGCATCTGATATAGACTTTTTGTATTCAAAATACAGACCTGAGCTGAAAGCCCTTTCAGACATCTCAGTGAGCTAAAATGTTCAAGAGCCTCTTCCAATGGCTGAACAGCAGGCATCTTCTCCACAGGGTAATGAGATGAGAACTATAAAGCAACAGATTGATTGTTTAGCTATAAAGCAGATAAAATACTGAATAATGAAGTAAGATTAGTGTACAAAAAGTAAATGAGTGATAAATCAGCAAAAAAAAAAAAAAAAGACCTGTGTATGTGCGTGCTGTCGTACAAACTATAGCAACAGCTTATCTTGATGCTGTGGTGTCTGTGGTTCATCTAGTTCACTGCAGAACTCAAAGCTCCTGTCATTTATCTGTGCCAAGGCTATTACAGTATATTGAATAGGATGCATTCAACATGAAAGAAAGCACATAATATCACAGTGTATGTCTACAGAGAAGAGGTACATTAAAATAATACTGCAGGTGCATTGGACCTGATATTTGACTATCAAGTCTGTGTCATCTGTTGGATATAAGTGACCAAGTCAAATTACACATATTGTGTTTACTAGAACAAAACAATATTTTTGTGATTAGATTGGCAGTTTATATGAAAGCAACCAAACTTAATACAGTGAGCAACAGCCTTCATAATAAAGGAAATATTGTTGTAATCAAACTGTAATCTGCTAACACTGTTGTTTCTGTCATTATAGTTCTGTGTGTTATGTGCTGTGGTACTAGCACATTACAAACCATGCCAGAGTGGTGGCTGGGACTTTATGATAGCGTGCCATCTTGCAGTTTAGCTCCTCTGTCTTCTCCAGTTAGTTTTTTTTACTGCGTCAGGCGTTTGATGTTCTGCACCTCGTTACACATTTAGCAGTAATTGATGAATTGATGGAGTGATCTTTTTTTTTTCTTTTCTTTAATCTGTGTAATCCATTGCTGTGATGCACTGTGTAACATTGTTTTGACATCCACCCATCCATTGTCTTCTGCTTGTCCAACTAGCTTTTAAATTTTTTTTAACATAAGTTATAGCTGATTTAGCTAATAATTGTTTAACAATCTAATTTAATTTCCTAGTAAGTCAGAAAATCTGTAGTATTTTAAGATGGCAAAGGTCACTGACAAAGGAAATTCTTCAACCAAGTCTCCTGTTCAAAATAAACACATGGTGTGATCTGGCTAATTAAATAATACTAATTAAAAAATTGTTTCTTAACTGGAAACAGAAGAGTCTGATGATAGAACTGAAGCAGGAAACTGGTTTCTGTGGTTCATCACTGAATGCAAAGAAGTGTTTGAGTTACGTAGCTGTCTCATCAAAAACCAAAATATCAAAGAGAAAGTAGATGGAAATCGTATAGACCAATGTGTGAGTTTCCAAATGTACTTAACTCCAAAAACACTAAGAAGAAGCAGTTCCAGTCCCTGCAACCGGCAGACGCTTTAGCTGATTTGAATGTTGTCCGTCTCACAAACATGTCGCTCTCCAAACACTGAATCACAGAGATAACACATGGATCATATTGTCCATGCCCATAATTTCCAAGGTTTAAAAAGTTAAAATCACGAAATGGTTTCTGGTGTACAAATACTACTACTGTTATACTAATACTACAACAGCTACAGTACATGAACAAGAGAGAAATTGGCAAATTAACTTGTGCCAAAATAATACGATTAGTGTGTGCATGTGTGTGTGTGCGTGTGTGTGTGTGTGCCAGTCTGTCCCTCTCTAATTATTTCCGATAACTCTATCAATGTCCTTTGTTTCTTAGCATTTGTAGCCAATAGAATTTTTTTCATCAGAGAAGCAACAACACCGTCTCAGTGGAAGTATGTCAACACCTCACAAATGCAGCAGATTAGGGTTCAAGAGACTTAAAGATTGAGAGCTTCATCAAGTGCGAGAACTGGTTTCAGGGGCCTGAGTTCATGCCAAATGAAGGTGAGTGGCCAGAGCAGCCCGAACAAATTTACCTGATCAAATGCTGAGGTGAAGACATCTGCTGCAGTACCATGCTCAAATCAGGATGAGTACAAAGATCTGCTAAACAAACTTATTGAGTATTTTAAGCTTGGCACAAGCTTGAAAAGGCTATTGTTTAGATTTTGTGCTTTAAAGAGACACTGGGGAATCTAAGTGAGAAAATACATAAGAAATGGAACAGGCCATACAATCCAAA
This sequence comes from Archocentrus centrarchus, assembly GCF_007364275.1. Classification (NCBI taxonomy): domain Eukaryota; kingdom Metazoa; phylum Chordata; class Actinopteri; order Cichliformes; family Cichlidae; genus Archocentrus; species Archocentrus centrarchus. Next base: position 24,941,723 of record NC_044349.1, on the reverse strand, counting down.
AATGATTTAGAAAAGCAAAGAAACTTGACTGAATAGCAGATGGTGAGATGTAAGAAGAACCTGGCTAAAGGAATACTTCTGAAAAAGAAATGATCAAATACAGTCAGAAATAGACCTACACAGAAGAGATAAAAGCTTTGCTGCTTGGAAACGCCCAAGTGAGAAGAAACAGTTCAAGCTTCAAATTGGCATGTTGAGAGTAGGAGGGCATCTGAGCAGATCAGTGATGTCCAAGGAAGCTGCTCAGACCACTTAATCCCAGTGCGCCTTGTGTATGAATTCTTGTTGTGCTTAGTGACCTCGAACCACTTTTATGTGGTACACTGCACTCAAAAATCTGTCAAAATGTTTTAGTGCGACTTTGGTAAGGGACGCTTAAGAAAGATCAATATTTTCCAGAGCGTACAAAACGTACGACTGGGGGAGGGGGGGTAACACCCGGGGAACGCTTTTCAAATAGTTAGAAAATGTCGGTCGGTCTGTGTAATTTGAGCCCTGCCGTCTGACCGCCGATGGCCGAGGCATCCACACCACTGCGTGTGGATCAGTTCAAAGGCCTCATTGAATTCTCTAAAATAGGCCATCATCGATTCACAAAATGATTCTACTGATGATATTAGACAGGAACAAGCTGTGAGTGCAGCGCAGCAGGTATAGAAAGCAGCCAAAGCCGCTGGAGATAAATTCAACAAGAAGTGGAAGCATTGTTCAAAAAACGGAAACCGTACACAGTAAACCGCAGAAAACGGTGATGGATTTTATTCCACATGTTCCTGGCCTATTTTCATCTATCCTGGCCTGTATATTTGTATATTTTAATCTGACGATCATTCTTTGCTTATATCGGTAAATAGACAGGTGCACAGGATTTGTGAAGGGCTTATATATAAAATTACTTGTTGTTACCCTCATTAATAAAGAATATATTGTAGCTTCTGTTAAGACGTTGAAGAAAATGGCAAAAGATTGCCAGCAAAAGTTGACCTTTTATTAACAATTAATAAAAGGTCAGATGACTGCCCCTCCCTGAGCCTGGTTCTGCTGGAGGTTTCTTCCTGTCAAAAGGGAGTTTTTCCTTTCCACTGTCGCCAAGTGCTGCTCATAGGGGGTCGTTTTGACTGTTGGGTTTTCTCTGTATTATTGTAGGGTCTTTACCCACAATACAAAGCGCCTTGAGGCGACAGTTTGTTGTGATTTGGCGCTATATAAATAAAATTGAATTGAATTGAATTGAATTGAATTGGTTGCTGTTGCACTGTTGCACTGTCAGGATACATGTGATGATTAAAAATACTTTCTGAAGTTTGACATTTTTGGTATCTATTTTTTTTTTTTTAATTTTCAGCTACTTGTTGCCCCACAAAGATGCAAAACTAAAACCATATTCAAAGTTGCCGTATTAATCGTTGCCATTCTTAATTTGGAGCGTTCATTTTTTTTAATTTAATAAACCAAACACAATGGGCTGTTTCTCTGTGTTCAGTTGAGCTCACCACAAACATGTTGTCGAATGTTACTAAAAAGATTTTCTTTCTTTCTGCCTCTTCTGTAATCACTGCACTTCTTATTCTGTACATGTAAAGTGCATCTATCAGTTTTCTTACTGGAGAATCTTACACAGCTTGCGGTTGCCACTTAAAGCAGAAGCTATTCAAAATGGCATAATTTCTTAACAATACTCTTTTTAACGCAACCACGACTTTAAAAAAGCGGGAAATCTAAGTATCCCATACAAAAACAGATAAAACCGCAAAGACAGACATTAGATTTTTTTTTTTTTCCACAGGCATTTACCTTTACAAAAGTTTTATAGTTAATTGCAAAATAGAATTTGGGAGAAACCCTTAAGGAAATCTGAACTTTCTCAGCATTGTGAGCCTCTGGTAAGCTGTTAAAGCTTTAATGCCACTCCTCTCTTATGAAACCTTGTTTTGTCATTTTTACTAATAATTTTGCAAGAAAGTCAACAACGTGTTAGCAAATGCACTGAAGCAATAGGAGAGACTATAAAACAAGACCTTCTCTTCTCTAAAAAAGTAGTGTGAATTTTTCCAGCCACCATGGCGCTCAGATACCTTCTTCTGCTGTTTGTCCTCAATGGTAAGCTTTCTTGCCTTTTACGATACCAAAAATAAATAAATTTAAACAAAAAAATCAGGCAAACACTTTGCATATTTTTCTCCATAATGTTTCATTTCATTTTATATTTATTACAAAACATATATTGTCCTGGATTACTAGAAACAAATGACGCTGTAATTTGTGCTACAGGAGCCGACAGCTCTCGTATTGTTGGAGGCCGAGATGCCGCCCCCCACTCACGGCCCTACATGGCCTCGGTGCAGTTTAGAGGTCGCCATTTCTGTGGGGGAGCACTAGTGAGAGAGGACTTTGTGCTCACAGCAGCACATTGTGAGACACTTGAGTATGTATTCAGTGTTTGCTTTAATTAGCAGCATTTACAGAACTCTAACAGCTAGGAATCTGAAATCTTTTTAAATCTGATTAAAACTTCTCTATCAGTTTTTCCCCCCATATCATAATAACAATGTCTTGTATAATTTGGGATGCTGAGAGAAAATAATCCATGACAGGAAACGCTATCTGTTAAAATCATTCTCAATCTTAAAATGCATGGCTTTAACCACATGTTGCTGCAATTTGAAGGTTACACACAGTCGTGCTTGGGGTTGATTCCCTGAGCAGTAATGAAGCTACAAAGCAGCAGTTCATTGTTGTCAGAGTCTTCCCGCATCCAAAATATGATGGAACAAACAATGATCTCATGCTCCTCAAGGTGAGAACAACTGCTGTCTACTAATAGTTAAAAGTGGGTTGATGTCTCTTCATTAATATTTCTGCTTTGCAAAAAACACAACTTGGGATGTTAAGATTATGCTAACTCTAACATCAATATGCTTTTTTGTATGTTTATGCCACTGATCTCCTTTTCAGCTGAACCGCAGGGCCCAACTGTCTGAAGCAGTGCAGGTGATCTCTCTGAAGCCAGGCAAGCTGGAAGGTGTGAGCCAGTGCATCACGGCAGGCTGGGGGGATATAGGGGATAACAACACCTTACCAAACAGGCTTCAGGAGGTCAACGTCACCACCCTGCCGCAAAGGACATGTGAAAAGAGATGGGAACCACTTTCTGTCGCAAGCTCAATGGTTTGCGGTGTGGGGGACCACCGCTTGCAAGGATTCTGCACAGTAAGGAAAGAAAAATGTACAATCAAAACTCCTGTCTTTTTAAACATAGTCCACTTATTGTTAAGTGTTCTTTGTCATTTCTCTTCAAGGGAGATTCAGGTGGACCGCTCGTGTGTGATGGAGCTGCAGCAGGTGTTATCTCCTTCTCTGGGAGGCGATGTGGAGACCCCAGTAAGCCTGATGTCTACATGCGCATATCTTCTTACCGGGCATGGATTCAAAACGTGTTAAAGAACAATTAGGACAGTGAATTTAATTGATAATGGGTCACAATTCTTGAGTGGATTATAGTGCTGTAGTTGTGATGAGGATAATCATGATTTTTGGTCATTCTGCACTCATCATAATTTTCTTTTTGCTGTGCAGTATGCTTGTTGAATAGATTAGGAAAGGTTGAATTTAAATTTGCAAAGCTAAAATATAAGGTAAATTCCTATGCACACTTTTTGTTTTTGCTGTTGCTGTATTTCAATGTGTGCCAAATAACACCATGTGAAATCATGAATAAAATAAATTTGTTCTACAGTCATTATAACTTGGGATTTTATTTATTTATATTGATGAACCAAGATGTTGCATGGAAATCTACCAAACATTACATTAAACACATTTTAAACATTAAAATGGTTTGCATGAATTTATAAATTCATGCAAACCATTTTTTTTCTCATCATGCAGTGATACTAGTACAATGATACCACACTGAAGAGTTTTTCTGATTACACTTACATTTTTTAGTGGGAAGCACAGGCTGTGTGCCTCACTGAGGATCTTTGGCATACTCAGATGCACTGAGGCTACAGCAGTGATCAGTCTAATTTCCAGGCAGTCTTTTTCATTCTATTGTTTTAATCAGTTATTACAAAAAAAAGAGGTCTCACACAGATATGTGGATCCTTTTTTTTTCTCTCAGTTTTCAGCTTCATGGCAGCTATATTTCAACCATTTCAACAAGTGTCTTGATTTCTTTCTGTCATTAAATATTGGAAAGTCACTCCACAGTGAGCCTGATTGTATTTGTTGCTCTCTAGATTATTTATTTAATATAAAATGTGTCCAAGGTCAATGCAGCTGTCTACCAGGAAGTTTTAGAGCACTTCATGCTTCCTGCTGCTGACCAACTTTATGGAGATGCAGATTTAATTTTCCAACAGGACTTGGCAGCTCCACACAGTGCCAAAGCTACCAGTACCTGGTTTAAGGACCATGGGATCCCTGTTCTTAATTGGCAAGCAAACACCCCTGATCTTAACCCCATAGAAAATCTATGGGCTATTGTGAAGAGGACAATGTGATAAGCCAGACCCAACAATTCAGAAGAGCCGAAGGCCACTATCAGAGCAACCTGGGCTCTCATAACACCTGAGCAGTACCACAGACTGACTCACTCCATGCCACGCCACATTGCTGCAGTAATCCAGGCAAAAGGAGCCCCAGCTAAGCATTGAGTGCTGTACATGCTCATACTTTTCATGTTCATACTTTTCAGTTGGCCAACATTTCTAAAAATCCTTTTTTTGTATTGGTCTTAAGTAATATTCTAATTTTCTGAGATACTGAATTTGGGGTTTTCATTAGTTGTCAGTTATAATCATCAAAATTAAAAGAAACAAACATTTGAAATATATCAGTCTGTGTGTAATGAATAAATATAATATACAAGTTTCACTTTTTGAATGGAATTGATGAAATGAATCAACTTTTTCATGATATTCTAATTTTATGACCAGCACCTGTATGTTACTGGCTGGGTGTTACTGTTAAAATAAGAGTAAGATAGATTCAGAGCTGTGTGTGGCAGGACACAGACAGGTGGCAGGACAAAATATGAAGGTGCCCACATCTATTAACCGCCAATACTGGAAAAGCCTACATGCATTTAGTCATCAGTCTATATATGCTGTGCAGATGAGATTAAAATATGTGGGGATTTTTGTTGTTGTTGTTTGCTTGTTTTAAAAAAAAAAAGCAGTACCATTTCCTTTGATAAAAATTTTTTAGAAAGTAAAGGTTGCCACAGGCCAAACAGTGTCGCCAAAAATAAATAAATAAATAAATCATTTAATTTAAAACAAACAAACAAAACAACTATAAAACAAAATGCTGTCTGTCCCTTTAATTGAAACCAAGGCAACTCCTGCGTCATAGAAAATTCTGACCTCATTTTACCTGCTGTGGTTTGTGTTGTGTAGGTACCTTGTTATGTCGCTCACGTGTACTAATAACTTAACGGCTTTATTTCTGAAACACGCGAATTCATAGGATTTATGAATCACTGTCGGAAACTGTTAAACTCCTGTTTAAAAAAAAAAAAAAAAATCAGTTTCACCGAAACAAAAACATCATTTCCCACTATTCACTGGGCTCTTGTCCACGTTATTCGCTGTGGCCATGGTGACCCAATGCTTGCTGGGAAATAGAGTCTCTTCTGAACGCGTTCCTGTTTCCTACAGGTTTCGCGAGATTTTACATAGGCGGGTTGGTGTGTGGCAACATTTCTCTGCCAGACGAGCTGAACAATGCTGATATGAAATCTGCTTAAAGGTAATGAAAATATGTTCCATGTAGAGAATAAGGCTGTAAACACCCAGTTTCTGGTTGTGTTTGCTAGCTGCCATTAGGGAGACCGAAGAGCGGATGTATTTATCCGCCTACACTTACCTACAATAACATCTGCATTGAGGCAGAGCTAAGACAGTGTTTCTGATAACCTACAGAGGTGGTGTTAGGTTGGATTTAGTCCAGGACAGGTAGGGTACATGTGACTTGCAGCGTCTTATGGCCTTACCACATCACCTTATATATCTAACTTTGTAAATCCTTTGGGCTACAATATAACCGGCTAACGTTTCAGCCTGTCATTTGGCACATAACAGTGAAATGTCTTTTATGAAAGTTGCCAGACGTATTTTTTTTTAAGACTTTGTAATCTTAAATTGAGGGGAGACTTGCTGTCAGCTATAACACACACAGTTTTGCCTTAGTATACAGTGACCTCTATGGTTGCGTGGTGTCAATAAATACCCAGGAAGTTATTCCGTCATGCTAATCCATTGGCTGGAGGAGTTGTCAGTCTGTTGAGCAGGCAACACACACACACACACACACACACACACACACACATATATATATATATATATATATATATATATAAGCAAGAGAGGGAGGGGCCTCTCTTAATGCGTAGCACACGTGTGTTTGTCTGTTTGACATTCACAAAATAACTAAAAATCACCCTGTCTTTCTTTTAATTAGTAACCTTTGAATTTCTGGAGGCATGTCCAAGAAAAGGGGCAGGTATGTAGAATCAAATCTACTGTATACCTCATCACATTATAGCATCATTGTCACAAACAGCTAAAAGAAAAAAAAAGTGGTTAAATCAGGTGTACGTCACTGGAAGGAATAAATAGCTGAAACGTGTGACAAAAATCATACTGTAATTTGATCTGGGTGCATTTTAAAATAGCAAATTAGGTTTAAATAGTGGGAATGATGTTGAGAGGCCTGGATAAGAAACAATGGTTATTTGTAGTGTGCTCAGTTCAGCATGTGTTTAAGGTACATACTCTGTTTTAAGCCTCAACCACAGGCTCGCAGACCTGCATATTTGTCTTGTTTTTAACCAGAAAGCGGAGCAGCGGGGAACTGAGTGACACAGTAACCCCAGACCCCAACTGCATTCTGGGACTCCGTATTCAGCATAACTGGCGGGAGAGGGGAAACCAGAGCAAATGGAAGGGAACAGTACTTGACAGAGTTGGTGTGAATCCTTCCCTCTTCATGGTGAAATATGATGGCTTTGACTGTGTCTATGGCATTGAGCTGTTCAAGGATGAGAGAGTGTCTAACCTACAAGTCTTGCCAGAAAAAGTTGGTAAGTTGGTGCACGCTTTTCCTTCAGTCAGTGTCTGCTTTCTTCAGTTCATACTTAAGATTCTGAAGTCAGCACATTTAATCGTTTTCTTTTCATTTAGATGACAGCTGGATCGATATTGTGCTCTTTCGTGCTTCCATACTGTCTGCCCTCATGATTCTTTCTTCACAGTAAACAATAAAGTCAAGATACCTCCAGGGGCGGAGGAGTTGGTTGGCAAAGCAGTGGAGCATTTGTTTGAAAAGGAAGATGGAGAGAAGAATGAGTGGAGAGGCATGGTCCTCTCCAGAGCACCAGTTATGACCAACTGGTATTATATTACTTATGAAAAGGACCCCGTTCTTTATATGTACCAGCTATGGGATGACTACGCTGAAGGAGACCTCAGGATTCTGCCTGAAGCAGGTATTGCTAATTTGTGTTTAACAGAAGCATCCTTATACAAAACTTCACTGAGTTTTAAACAGCACTGTCCTAAGGCTTTAGAGAGGAGTTAAAGCAGGGCCACTTGAAGTATGAAAATCAATTTTCCACTTTGAAGACCATCTGAGCAATTTTTTTTCTTTTTTTGCACGCATACCATGTGAGCTAAAAATCAAGTATTTTATGTTAAATTTGATTATTACTGCTACAGGATATTTCTGCCATGGTGTAAAAATAAAGGCCAACATTTGAATCAGAAGTATCATCAAACAACCATTTCTGGATGGGTTCCAGCGTATGTTTAGACATGCGGAAATTTCCCCATCTAATTTGGGAATTCAAATATTTGGCAGAGATAAGTATTCAAAATAACTCCAAGAGAAGTTTAATGTAAAGAGAGAGAAATCTTTAGCATTGCTAAGCATTTTAAAAGTACACATGAGTACCAAAGCCAAAGTATAAAAACAAAGTAATTTATTTTTTAGTGAAAACTATAAGAATGACACAGTCTATTCATTGTTTTATGTTTTGCTTCATTTTTCAATTCAGAGCAACAGGTTTCATCACAGCAGTTGCGACAGGGATTTTATTTTACTGTTCATGCCGTTTCTTCTGGAATTATTGTCTAAGCTTTGTAATGATTAACTCTTGTCCACAGAAAACAAGCACCTGCTGCCTGCAGACAGGAAGCCGGGAGAAGAGACGGAGAGTCTCGTTGGGAAACAAGTGGAGTACGTTACTGACAAGGGTGTGAAGAGAACAGGCCTGGTCATCTACCAGGTCCCAGCCAAGCCCTCTGTCTACTATATCAAATATGATGATGACTTTCATATTCATGTCTATGACCTTGTCAAAACCACCTAGAGATAGTGGACACTTTTATCTCGTTCCCCAGCATTTTTCCATCTGCTACTGTTCCACTCATTGCTGCAATCTTTTATTCAAAGCCTAGACGGGTTTAAATAGTTGACATGCTTTACTGTTCAGAAGTCAGTGCAATCTCTTTTTTTTTTTTTTTTTGTATGCACAGCATAACTGTAGCACTGCTATGCTTGGATGTTTTGCGGAGAGAGTCTTTGTTTTATTGTTGCTGCTCTATTTTAAACATCACTTTAAAGTTTGAACAGGCGAAGATTACACTGCACAGCATTTGTAAAGTTGAAAATACGTTATGCAGTGTTTTCTGAGATCTGTCTCTTAATTAAATTCCAATGACTAACAATGCTGCTTAGTATCTCCTTTCAAAGGGCACTTTATTTTGGCTTATCTAAATTGATGATAAGCATGACACGCACTTGTGAACTAGATATTTTTCCATTAAGTTAATTATTAAAAGAAGTGGGCAGTCACACGTGTGTGTTTATTTAACAAATTCAAACACACTGTTAATACTAGAAGACATAAATTGAAGTAACATTGTAAAATCACCTCGAGGCCCATTATTTTTAAAAGCCAACATGCACCTTTGCACCATGTGAAGTATTGTAGCGTTCATAGCCGTATGAAGTGGCTATATGCTGCATTATGCCATTCATGCTGAACATCTCCTTGTGACCTTGAAGGAAGGTTTCTTCACAGGCCCTAAATTGGAACAAAAGCGCAAGTAACACATTTGTGCTGGTAATTAATGTACTAAATTTGTGTATGAATTTGATCCCACTGATATCATAAAGTGCCTTTTGGCTTGTCATTTTGCAATACTGCACTTATTCTGAGTGTGCTCTTGTTAATGAACCTTTGCCTGTGGAGGCTGCTATGTGGTTTTCATTTTGAAGTGGCGACACTGACTAGAGCAACGTTTTAAAATTATCAGTTTGTATTAGTGATGTGTGTGTGTGTGTGTGCTCTTAATGCAGTTTGAAAATGTTATTCAAACATAATGCACATTATCATTGGTTGTAAAATCTCATTGTGGGGAGCACTTTATTGTATAAAGTTTACATATTTAGGTTATGGTACACTAAGTTCCCCAAAATGCTATTTCCTTATGTGCAAATGTGGAAGAGTTACACTTTAAGATACATGCATGAAAAGGAAAAAAATAAATAAATAGCTGCAGTACATGACAGTATTTAATCTTCAAAACTTGTGTATGATTACTTGTAATGTTGCCTGTTGTGATTACTTCAGTTTATTGGACTGTCTCATTAAAACTTCACCAGCTTCTTGTAAAAAAGTAATCTACATTAAAATATATTTAAAGATTGTAATCAACCAATTTGTTCAGTGACCCATTTTGACTCCTGCCTTTAGAACTCAAGTCTTGTAAATATGAGCAGCCAGTTTCCCAGTCATGGATTAAACCTAGTCCTAGACTTTAAAGAAAAATTCCATGTCAAACTCTACTGGGAAAGGTATTTAGGCTGAGATTAGGTATAATCCATGTCTGGGAAACTAAGCCTATATGTTTGGTTGCCATATGGTCTTTAGTATTTGCTGAACTGGTCTCAAGCTTATCAGCTTTGCATTTTTTTTTATTGTTTTGCTGTAAAAACTGCATGCATCACATTGATCAGTGCCTCAATGTTTCTCAACTTTATTTGAATATGAAGAAGTGACCATATTGGGCAGAATAAGTAATGCTTTCTTACATTTAAATAAAAAAAAAAAAAAAAGGTTGACAGTCAACATCACCGGCAGCGGTGCTGTGGGGTGTTTCTGCATTGTGTAAAGTGGAGTCACGGAAGGCTTTGTGGGCTCTTCACGCTTTTAGTCATCTCCTCCTCTTCTGAAGTTGTAGCAGATTCAGCAGTGAATTGTGTCATTATTATTCTGTCATGATTATTAAAGATTTTTGCACATTTGTATGGCCTTATACTTTACACAGTGTGACTACTGTATGCTTTATGACTCAATAATGAGACAAGATGTTTCAAGATTGGTATATTGCTCATAAACTGTGAAATTGCATATATATACACACACACACACACAACATACATTCTCTTCATAACATTTGGGCAGGGTGAGAACAGGGCAGAATAATAGTCTACTGGACAGTGCTGATAGGAATTAGTTGGTATACGCAACTTTGAGGTATACACAAAATGAAAGATTACTTTTTTAAAAATAAATTTTGCTTCCCATTATGTACATGTACCATCAAAGGCCACTATCAGAGAACCACAGTACCCGTGAACCAGAGTACACTCTTTGCAGCTAATTTTTTTTTACAACTTCTTTTAATCTAGCAGTTTTCTTTCATGTTGGATGTTGCTTCTTGTGGCAGGGTACAACTTTCGAAGAAAGAACGTCATTCTGAAGTGCAAAAGTCAAATGGACTGATAGGTTGAGGTTGCCCAGAGAGTTCATGTTCACTTCGTGAGGTCCTTCAAGTACTGCAGGCCCTGATTTGTGTATTCAGTGACTTTAGTTGGGGCCTCAGAAAGACTTGAAATTGTCCACCGTACTCCTACAACAAAAGAAAAAAAAAAAAAAAACATAGTTTGGGTTTTAGATATAAAAAAATTAGGGTCTTCACAGGGTCAACATTACACTGAAAATTACTGCCCCAAAGTAATTCTAAAAATATTACCGCATGTAACAAATTAAGGACACAACTGAAAGTCTGTGAACACTTGTAAATTTGTACCATTTTTAAAAAAGGAACAACAATATCAGTTCTTACCAGAATTCCACGTATCAACTGGGGAGAATTCAACCTTAGGCACGGTTGGAAGCTGAGCCTGGGTAGAGTGACAGGATGCATTAGTCTCTGCTAACAGCATAGTACACTGCAGTGTAGCTGGCTTTGCAGTTGTGTGTAAAGTAAAATGTCTAACTAAGTGGGATCATATTTCTCCAAAATTATACTAGAGAATGATTATGAAATACAATTGGGATTTTTTTTTTTTTTTTAGGGAAAAAAAAAAATACTGATACTTTGTTATTTTGCAAAGACACTGTTGGATAAATGAGATATGGTGTACTTATTGTTTTATCAGTGCTCTGATAGGAGTTGGTATACTCCTTATTTACATTAAGTAAATAAGTGAAAACACTCCTCTGGAAGTTTAAAGTCTAATCTGTCCTCTGTGTGATTTGGGGATATATACTAATCCAAAAATTTTATAGAACACTTTGAAAACACATCACAACTCAATGGCTAAAAAAGAAGTCATACTGGATATCTATGCTAATATGGACTGGATAATGTGTTAGGAATGAAAGGATGCCACTTTCTTTGATGGAAATAAAAAAACCAACACACAGACGGCTGAATTCAAAGATACCCTGAAAATCAAATTGAAAAATTGATGTGGCAGGCTAGACCATTTTGCTGAAATTTTATTTCAGCAACTCAAAATGGTACTCAGTCTTTTGTATGGCCCCCACTGGCTTGTATGCATGCCACCACCAGACTGCTCATGCTGAACGATGTTAGCAGCATTAACATTGACCACGGCTTCTCCAGACCCTGTCACATGCTCTCATCTGTGGACAGCACAGGCCACCAGTGGTGAACCTGCCAATTCTAATATTCTTTGGCAAATACCAATCGGGTTTCACGGTGCCTGGCAGTGAACACAAGGCCCACTAGAGGACATCAGGCCATCCTCATGAAGTCTGTTTCTGATTGAGACATTCCCACTGTTGGAAGTCATTTTGTAGGGCTCTGGCAGTGCTTATCATGTTCCTCTTTGCATAAAGGAGCAGATACCGGTCCTGCTGATGGGTTAAGGACCTTCTACAGACCTCTCCAGCTCTCCTAGAGTAACTGCCTGTCTCCTGAAATCTCCTCCATGCTGTTGACACTGTGCTGGGAGACACAGCAAACCTTCTGGCAATGGAACATATTGATGCGTCATCTTGGAGGAGTTGGGCTACCTGTGCAACCCCTCTGTAGGGCCCAAGTATCAAATCATGTTCCCAGTTGTGACACTGAGCCTAGCCAAATGCACAACTAGTTAAAAAACAGAAAAAGTGAAGAGGAGAAAAAAAAAAAAAAAATTCATGTTTTGGGGTTGTCTCATTGTTGCCCCTTTAGTGCACCTGTTGTTAATTTCATTAACACCAAAGCAGCTGAAACTGATTAGCAACCCCCTCCCAGAACTTTAATTGACTGGATGCTATATTCTGATTAAAAAGTGTTTCTTTAACTTTTTTATATATACACACACACACACATTATATACATACCATGTAGTAACACTGAATGCAATATAAATAACAATTTTGTTTATAATGGAAATTTTTTTAACCTATGTTTCAGGCCAAAACTTGCTTTTTATAGGAGTTCAGAAATACAATCTAAAACAAGTAAGGATTGGATAAATACCATTCATTCTTTGCATTTTGTTTTAATCACCTGAACCCTTTTGTGAGCCATGTACTACAAAACCATTTCAAAATACCCAGGATATCTTTCTGTTATCTGGCTTCAATTGCAGTAACACTGACAACCATGATAAGCAGGAAGGTGGTTACAACTCGTTAACCCAGGGTTTTATCAATCTAGCTGTGAGTGCATTCGTGAAAAGGGGTGGTGGTGTTGGCAGCGCATGACCAATCACAGACGCGAACAGGTCTATTTGCAATTGAGAAGCTGATCTTACAAAGAAATATAAAACTATGATATTTGAAAAAATATAAAGAGGTTAAACAAATAATACAGCAACATCAGTGCTGCAGCTAAAACAGCGGTGTGAGTGAATGTGAGAAGAAAGGCACAGTTCAAGTGCTTTAAACACTTTGGTCAGTAATGCTGGAAAAGACATACTACACTAATAATACAATTAACAGACTTAAGGATTTAAGATACAGGATAATCTGATGGATTATAATTATTAGAACTGCTGATTACTTCATTTTCCAGAGAGTTGATTGGTCAGTGTTGATTTTATGCCTGATGATCTCTACTCTAGACCATAACCTGCTCTAGAACAGGTTAGGTCATACATTACCATGGTGCAAACCGCCTTTGCAATACTGAAAACCGAGGTTACCTGGATATGCCTAAATCCTGCTTCATAATAAATGCCTTAGGAAGCTGTGCAATGTGAGGTTGTACTATAAATATTTATGTATTGTAAAAGAATTTTCTGATATCATATGGAGTGGGCTACGAGACAGCAAATAAATTTCCACACATTTATGGTATGAATCATAAAATGCATTGTCTGCAGCGCTGATCTATTTAATGCAATAAGTTTCTAAATCATTTTACTTTATGCTGTATTCTGATGCCTATTGGCACTGATCCAGAAAGGCCTGGTTATTTAAGACGTGCATCTTGTACCTCCAGACCGAAGTATTTCATCCATTCCTCGATGGCGGGTGGCATTACTGCTTTGGCCTTCTCCAGGGCCTCTGCGCCCTGTTTACTGTTCCCCAAGAGACCAGAGTCATAGGCAACATAGACAGCTCCCCCTGCAATGGTCACCTTGGTGGCCAGTCTGGAAATGAAAGAACAGAGGCAGTCAGGCTGTTAACCTGAATGACCCAACCCCGCAACAAACGCATCACACTTATTAAAAGCACATCACAATTTGCTCTTTGATGAATGATCAGTTAATAGTCACTTTACAACAACCCGCATGAGCTCACGTTGTGGTAGAAATACGTTAAAGCTAAATTATGGAGTTAAAATGCAACAGCTGAAAAGGTCCCGGTCAGCCTGACAGCTATCTTAGCCTTAGTTAGCTTACCGACTACTGGAGCATTTACAGCACCAATACTTTAAGGAACCACAGTAGTTGAATTAAAAATACTAACTTCATAACAGGCCAAATCCTTGTCGCCATGGTTCAGCGCGGTCTATTCTCCTTTTAGAAGCTGTTATTACGAGAACTCCAACAATGAGCCGTAGTTCAGGCTAAGCTGGTTAGCTGCACTGAAGGACAACGCTGCTTGACGTTCCGTGCGCACCAGTGTTTTGTCAATAAAGTTGCTCTTTCAAAAGTCAGTGGGGATGTAATTTCGGAGCCGCAGATTCGACAACTATGATTTAATTAATTAACTATGATTTTAATTAATGTTTTTACTAAAAATTTATAGCCAGTTAAATGAAACATTTTATTTTAAAAATGAGTTAAGGTAGTAAAAAAAAAAAACTTGTTTCTGTCTACAAAACTGAGCAGGCCTTTTAAGCCACTTGTTTGAACAACACACGCCCCTTCTAAAGTGGAAGGAGGGGAGAAGTGGGAGCTTGCATAAAATGCACTTTGTTTCAGCAAACTGGAATTGTGAAAGTCGGCATAAACGTCTAAAGCTTAGCACCTTCAGATCAACTTGCACCAAATTCCCATAATGGGCGCTTTCACAAAAATGATTTTAGTTAGTATTTGTGTTGCTTTCCTGGCTGCCAAATGGACCGCACCGAGATTTGATGCAGGTAATGTAAGACCGTGTTCACTATCATTGTGAGAAAGTTAGTATGTACTTTTTGCCGTAAACCTGCAGAAGGCACGCAGTTTTATCCAGCAGACAATAATATCACAGGTGGTGTGAGATTTCTTTCGCTTCTCCTAACCTAAGCATGTTATTTATGAACAGAATGGTGTGAAAACCATGTATTATATAAAGACAGGTTAAGCAAGTCAGACTTACAGGCTTACTTAACTTAAAGCTGAAGGATTCAATAGAGACGGGAAACTTATGTGAAATCGTAGATACTCTTCTGGCTGTCATAGCCTAACTTAGTATTTCCTTGAATCATCATTGTTCTGAAAATTGAAGTCACGATTACAAGATATTAGATCATATTTATGAGAGTATAATGATATTAATATCATATATATTAATTTTTTTCCGTTATGATGAATTGCATTGGATCTGTTTTTTGTATGTTTGTTTTTCAAGTTGTTTTAAATATCTATGAACTCTGTGGTTATTGCTGTATATTACATGTGTGGTGCCATCCAAAAATGAAAAGGATGTTTTTAATATTTGATAGGCTTTTGATTTTGATAGAGGCCCAAAAACATCTGGGCCAATAACTGATATGCAGCTTTATGGCCAGTTGTAGCCAGATTAGGGAGATAAAGGGTCTGAAGTTGAGTCCAAGAACTCAATTTGCATGTGGAATATGGGGTTCAAAGATGTACTGTTGAAACTGAAAATCAGCAGTTTGCTACATTCTTGGAAAAAAAGAAACAATGCATCAGAAGGCCTGGAAAACAAGAAGAAGAACAGATATCAGAACTCTCAGTAAAAATGCCAGGTCAGACTCATAGAAACTGAAAGGAAGGTTTCATGATCCAGAACATACCAAATCATCACCAAATAGAAGGCAGTGGTTTGGCGTGATTGTGTATAGCTGCCAACTTGGAAAGATGGTATATTAACATTTTAATGATTCGTTCAGGAAATTGAGTGAAAAACAGCACAAAATGAGCGAGTAATTGATGATAATCAGCTCTCCACTTGTGACCAAGGGCTTACCAAAGAGAGAATGCAGCATTTATTCACATTTTGAGAACACATTCTATAATCAAGTTTCCACAAGCAATGGATTTATGTGGTCCATGGCGGTGGACTAGTGTTACATGCTAACGTATCACATGTTTTCTTTTCAACAACTGCAACACTATGTGACCTTACAAAATACCACAGTCTAAGTATGTTTTCTACAAGGTGATTTGTTTCAGATGCCCATAGATGTATAGAGGTTAGTGATCTTCAAAATGCAGTTTGATTGGCTGCTTCCTTTTGAAACATAAACCTGTTCTGAGACGGTACTGACATGTGCTCCATTCTCCAGCATGAGAAGTGAACATTTTTAAACCTACATGACATTTAAATCTTCATAGCACCAGGCAGAGTTAAAGCAACAAAATCAGTGATATTTTCAAAAACAAAGGATACGCATTTGTTGGACATTGAAAAGCTCATAAAAACTCTGGCTAAAAAAATCAACGCAATCCGAGCATTTTACTACTCTATATGAAGAGTATGCATTTAATAATGTCTCAGGGCTGAAAAGTGTCTAATGCCCTTTGACCTGAAGCAATAAATCGAGGACAAAGATTAGCTTATCTTTTTAGGGTATATGTTGATAAATTAAACCGAGATAACTATTTCATATTCATCCATCCATTCGCTTCCGCTTATCCTGTTCAGGGTCGCGGGGGGGCTGGAGCCTATCCCAGCTGTTATAGGGCGAGAGGCAGGGTACACCCTGAACAGGTCGCCAGCCTGTCACAGGGCCAACACAGAACAACCTTTCACACTCACTTTCACACTGTCATTCACACCTATGGGCAATTTAGATTAGCCAATTAACCTAACCCCAGTAAGTGCATGTCTTTGGAATGTGGGAGGAAACCGGAGTACCCGGAGGAAACCCACACAAGCACGGGGAGAACATGCAAACTCCACACAGAGAGAGGGAGAGGCCTGGGCCAAGGTGGAATCGAACCCAGGCCTTCCAGATGGTATTCTATCTGTGAGGCAGCAGTGCTAACCACTGCGCCACCGTGCTGCCTATTCATGAATAAGTAATGCTCATCAAGTCAATGCTCATATTCATCAAGTTAAATTAAAAACATTTTCTGCATGTTTAGACAGATTAATAATGTATACAATAATAGTAACTGTGGTAGCTCTTTATTTATTGTTGATGAATAGAAATAACACATTTTTGTTGTTTCTATTAACCATTCATTTACACTTTTTGCATGTTTGGTGTATTAATATAATTGCATGTAGTTGAATACAGCAACATTTTGTTTCAGATTCTCTCCGAGGTGCTAAGGTATTGGTGACTGGGGCCAGCACAGGTATTGGTGAACAACTAGCGTATCATTATGCCCGCTTTGGAGCCAAGATTGTTATTACAGCGAGGAGAGAGAAAGTGTTACAGCAGGTCAGTTAACTTAATAACATGTACAGTGTTCAAATACTATCATTTACTTCTTGTGTCTTGTGTGAGTCAGATACAGTTTTTTTTATTAGAGGTAGACTAACTAGCACTTATAAAACTAGACCAGAAAACAGTGACAGGTTAATAGAAACATTGTCTTGTTCTTTGAAGAAACTGACCAGTTACATTCTTAATGATCTTGGCCTATAGGTAGTAGAAAAGTGTCTGAGTTTGGGAGCCCAGAAAGCTTTTTATATAACAGCAGACATGGCCAGTGAGTCTGACACTGACAGAGTGGTAGATTTCGCTCTGGAGAAGTTGGGAAGTTTGGATTACCTGGTTCTCAATCACATTGGCTCAAGCCGCTTCGGCATGTGGGATGGAGATGTAGAACACACCAGATGGTTGATGAAGGTAACGGGACATTTTGATGGTCATTTAAAGCATAAAATGAAAGGAATGCCCTGATTTATGAATGTGTGTTTGTGTATAAAGGTCAATTTCTTCAGCTATATTCAGATGGCTTGGAAAGCTTTGGCCTCCCTTGAGCAAAGTAAAGGATCACTGGTGGTTGTTTCATCAATCTTAGGTAGGTTTTCCATATTATTTTTATGCCTAGCTGATGATGACAAGCTATGAAATACCAATTTTGTGTATACATATATACCTGCTAATGCATTCACCCACCAAGTACAATAATTTGGCATATTTTTAAACCCATTTTCTACAACAATAAATAAGTAAATAATGATAATACAGTAATTATGATTAACTTAATGTATTATGATGACAGCAGTAAGGAGTCTGGACCAAGGATATTGGTGCCCCACTCCAGAGCCAGAGCTAGGAAAGGAGCTTGTTATGCGAGGACCTGGTGGCTGGGGCATGAGTTCTGGTTGGGCTCAACCCAAACAACCCCAATTGATCTCTCATACTACGGGCCCACTACCTGCAGAAGAAGCTGTAGGGGTAGAGTGTTTTCTGAATTGGGCACTGGTCAAAGGCAGAAGCACTGGCAGGCCAATCAGTGGCTTTTCAAACTGGTTTAATGGACATGGATCCTCTTTACTGGGGAAGGAGGCCGAGCTAGAGCACAAAGCTGACCACCAAAACTAAGCTGTCGTTTTACTGATAAGTTGTTACCAATAATATGTGGCTCCATCTGCTATAATTGTAATTACAAGGGGTCACCGCAGCAGATGGAGGAAGGAAGAAGAAAGAAGCTTTGATAAAATGAAAATGAACCACATTTCAAAGTGAAATAGGGCGCCCGGGTGGCTTAGTGGTGAAGCCGGCGACCACATACGTATGCCGCGCTTTGCGGCGCGGGTTCGAGTCTTGGCCTGTCGCCAATTTGCCCGCGTGTCTTCCCCTGTATTTTCCCCCATTTCCTGTCTTTCTCCACTGCTAACAAAAGCCGCTGTGGCCAAAAACGCAAAAAAAAGTGAAACAAAGGTTAGCATAACAGAATCAGCAAATGTAGGTACATTTAAAAAATGTACCTACATTTCCTGTCCATAACCTACCCTCTTCCCCTCCTGCAGTGGATCTGTGAGAGAACAACTGGACTTTTGTTCTAGTCCAGTTGTTCTCTCAGAAAGTTTGAGAACAACTGGACTAGAGCGAAAGATAAAAATGTGGACTTTCAAAGTTCGTTTCGACATTGAAAACAAAGGAACGACATAACAGTCTCACCTTGAATTAAAGTTAGAAGCTGTTCTGAAGCCTGAAGTCATTAAAAAATGATCTTCGTTGTCTTGTTTTCTGTCACTCCGTGATATGTTTAGTAGCTTTTCTGGAGCTTTCAAAGAGACTTCTCTTACTCTAACAGGTGTTGATTCTTCACAGGTAAAATGTCTTCTCCCTTTGTGGCTCCATATACCTCAACCAAATCGGCCTTGAATGGTTTCTTTGGGTCACTTCGTTATGAGCTGGCTATGAAGAAGAGCAATGTGTCCATCTCTGTATGCACGCTCGGTCTCATTGATACCGATTCAGCTATGGAGAAAGTCAGGTTAGTCAAACATATGTGCAAAAAAATTTGGCATCAAATAATTTGAGCTATAGTTAACTTTTTTTTTTCTATTCTAGGGGAGTCACTAATGTACCAGCCTACCCCACCACAGATGCAGCATTGAACATCATCATTACAGGAGCTACAAGACAGCCGGAGCTTTTCTACCCTTGGTTCACATACTTTATAGCTATCACCAAAGATTGGTTTCCTTCTCTCACAGACTATATAATCCTGAACTCCTACAACTACATCCCGTGAAGAACATTTATTCAGCACAATTGAAGTGCAATGATACTGTCCTTGATTAAAAACATGGATATTTAAGATGAATATTGGCGTAGAGCTTTGAAATTCTAATACACCCAATTTTGTGGCATAGTTTTTGACTTTCCAGTTTCCATGTTGCTAGTCATGGTTTTAAGAGCAGTCCAGTTATAAAATGTTTATAGGGAGAAAAGCTTATTGCTTGTATTTTTAAAAATTTAGGCTACTGTTGAGATTAGTGCATCTTCACAGTACAGCTACTGCTATCCAACCTTTATTGCACCAAAAAAACATCTGATTTACTAATGATAAGACACCCCCCACCTTAGATGAAATTCAGTTATGAAAGAAATAAATAATAAAATAATATATTACTGCTGTTCAGTGATAAAGAACACAAAACAAATACAAAACAAGCAGGGTACAGGATAGTTTGCCAGGGCTAACACAGAGAGACAGACAACTGTTCACACTCACATTCACACCTGTGGGCAATTTGAAATCACCAATGTGTGCCACTAACATTGTACCATAAAATACAGTTCAACATATTTTAGTTTGGTACAGCTCAGTGGAAATGTGAAGAGTAGGAAGGAAGCTAGTGGGCTCACACAGTGCAGAAAGTAAATGCAACAACAAAGAAAGAGTCATGAATGTGAAATTATATGATAAGAATAAAAGGAGGATGATGCACATAAAAGCAAATTTAAAGGAAACAATAATGTTTTGTCCTTTTTTTTTTTTTTTTTTTGCATTGGATTAAAGGAAAAAATTTTAATCAGAATATAGCATCAAGCCAATTGAACTTCTAGGATATTGATTTGGTCAGTGAAGTAGCAGAGGGGGGTGTTAATTAGTTTCACCTGCTTTGGTTTTAATGTAATTAAGTGCAGTAAAAGGGCAACAATTGGACGACTGAAAACTGGAATGCTTTTACAGGTGGAGGCCACTGAGATTTTTTTTCCCTTTGTATCTTTTCTGGCTGTTTTTTTCACTAGTTTTTACATTTGGCTAGGGTTGGTATGAGGTGATACCTGGACCCCACAGAGGTTGCGCAGGTAGTCCACTGCTGGATCATTTTTTCACTTTGATTTTTGGGGCATCTTTTAATTCAGCCCTCTATTGGTTGATCATTTTTATTTCCATCAAACAATTCCTAACACAATGCCCAGTCCATATCAGTATATATATCCAGCATAATTTCTTTTCCCCGTTGAGATCTGATGTGTTTTCAAAGTGTTCCTTTAATTTTTGGGATTAGTATATTTAACTCTGTGGGGGGAAAAAAAAAAAAAAAAGGTGATTAGTACTTTAAGTATCCACTTGAGGGCAGTAGTGCCTAACTAGTGCCAGTCTGGAAATGAATGAATGGATGGAGTCAGAAAGCTAGCTTAACCTTTATCCTACTGACTAAGGCAACATTAATAGTACCATTAAAGAAAGGAGTATTGGAGTGAAATTAATCATTAATAATACTAACTTTACTAAAAGCCATATCTTTACCACTACAGTCCTGCTTGGTGATCCCTTTGCACCAGTGTTGTGTCAATAAAGTTGCTCTTTCAGTTTTTAGCTGTCACCTACAAATAAGTCTTGCCTGATAAAATCAAAGAATACATATTACCCACTGAATTATATATATATATATATTTTTAAATATATCCCTGATGTTAAAGGCAAGTCCACTTCTTATATATTCAACTATTTTTTTTTTTTTTTTTGGAAACTCTAGAAAATGTATTCCCACGTTCTCCCTGTGTCAGCATGGGTTTTCACTGGGTACTCCAGTGGACTGTTCAAAAATGTCTTTATGAAGTGGGGCGTGTTGTTGTTGCCATCATCTGCTCCTTCTGTTTTAACCAGATTATGTTTTTATTCTATTTATGTTTTATTTTTTTTGTTTTACAACTGCACGACCTGAAAGCTGCCCCAAAAGTGAGGTAAAAATGTCTCAATAGTCTTATACCCCATCCCCTCTGTGCAAAAGTGCATCGCAAATGAATTTTTCCCAAATAATTTCTTTCTGCAATTTCAAATACTTTGTATCAGACTGATTTGGTTTCAAGATACCACTTTTCAAATAGGTTTGTTTTTAATTAGCTCTATTACTGGATGCTGTACAACAGAGTGCAATGTCATGAAAAATGTTCACCTCCTCATGCAGCTGTCAGCTTTGACTGGCAGTTGAAGGCATGGAGAAATTTATGTCTTCAGGAGCTGCAAGTAGAGCAGACAGCTGCATTTCTTTGACTACAGCTGTCTATTTCAGACTGCAAAGTGAGTTCTGCAGCACAACATATATAAGGATGCTGAGGGATCCTCAGATTTTTTTTTCAGTAAGTTAAATATGAGTTTTCTAAGCCAATCAGTAAATTGCCATTATTAACAATTACAACAAGCAATCTTTACCTATGAGTGGGTCAAGCAGGTGGAAGCTGGCTTGGATGTTTTCATTTTAGCTCATTAAACATGAAATAACTTCCTTGAGTACTGGAAAGTTCATTGAGGCAGGTAGTCGAAAATGAAGTGAGCTGAGGCGCTGAGACTGTTTCAGGCCTGCTCATGACTTCCCACCTAACATTAGTGTTGTTGTACTTTTATTATGGACACATTTATTGTTGCACTGTGAGAGCAGTGACTTTTGCTCAGCTCCTGTGCAGGGCTGAACTCATTTTATGAATTTATTCATCACTGAAACAACACTAGTAAAGGTTATAAATTACTGTCTTGTGGCTTCTGACTCATTTTTGTGTTTGAATTGTTAGACCTCAGTGCAGCATTTGATCATAACATTTTAATACAGAGATTAGAATACACTGTTGTTCCCTATGATCTCTTTTTCTTTCCTCTTCTCTTTCTTCTTTTCCCTTTCTCCTCATGCCTCAACCAGTTGTGGCTGATGGCTGAACCTCCCTGAACCTGGATCTGCTGGCGGTTTCTTCCTGTTTAAAGGGAGGTTTTCCTTCCCATTGTTGCAAAGTTCTTGCTCATAGGCGGTCATTTGATTGTTGGGGTTTTCTCCTGAATACTGTAGGGGCTTTAGCTTACAGTATAAAGCAGGCGTGGGCAACTCCAGGCCTCGAGGGCCGGTATCCTGCAGGTTTTAGATGTGTCCCTGATCCAACACACCTGAGTCAAATATACAAGTCATTAGCAGGACTCTGGAGAACCTGACTGCATACTGAGGAGGTAATTCAGCCATTTGATTCAGGTGTGCTGGATCAGGGACACATCTAAAACCTGCAGGATACCGGCCCTCGAGGCCTGGAGTTGCCCACCCCTGGTATAAAGCATCCTGATGCCACTGTTGTTGTGATATGGTACTATATAAATAAATCTGAATTGAATTTTAAATATCTAGAGGACAGCAGTTTGTGTGTCTCCACATATACATGGGCAGAATCCTTAAAATTAAAATTACTTTCTCACAGTATTTTAAACTGACATTTACTATCTGTATGTAGCCAAACTGTCTCAATTTTTAACATATATTAAAACTAGTCAAAGTCTTGTAGGTTAGTATTATGAGCTCGGTTAGTCTAAGACAAACTAGCAACTTCTCCCTAGTTGAACATCATATATATCATACGAACATCATATAGTGTTCTATATGATGTGATGCATTTCTCACATCATTGTAGAGGAATTTTGTCCCACTCTTCTTTACAATGTTGCTTCAGTAGATTGAGGTTTGTAGGCATTTGTTTATGCACAGCTCTCTTCATGTCCCACCACAGGATTTTAATAGGGTTGAGGGTTGGACTTTGACGCCATTGCAACATCTTGAGTTTTTTTTTTTTTTTTTCCCAGCCATTCTGTTATACATTTACTGCTGTGCTGGGGATTATTGTCTTGTTACATGATCCAGTTTCAGCCAAGCCTTAGATGCCGTACTCTTTAAAAATCAATAGCTGCAAGGTGCCCAGTTCCTGTGGCGGCAAAACATAAGCTCTATATCACTATGCTCGACAGTTGTTATGAAGTATTTGTGGTGATAAGCTGTATTTAGGAACTTTGTAAACCTTAAGCCATGCTGCCATGTTCTTTTTTTTTTTTTTAAACAAAGAAGAGGCTTTTCTCCTGGCATCCCTTCTAAATACACAATATTTGTTCACTTCTTTTCTAATCGTATAGTCACGAACATGCTGACTGAGACCTGTAGAGTCTGAGCTGTTGGGGTTTTCTTTTTAGTTTCTCTGAGCATCACACAGTCTGACTTTGGGTCACTTTGCTGAGATGTCCACTTCTGGGAAGATTGTGGCATTCTGTTAACACATACTTGAATGCTTCAGGAATCTTTTGCTTTTATACTTACTTATGATCATTTAATCAAAAGCATTTGATTAAGAGCACCTAGCTGCTTTTTCCCCTCTTAATTCCTATAGAAGCAGTAAGGGTATAGTTAGTTTTTCACTGAACTGACTGCATTTTGTACAGTTTTCCTATAGGTGAGCACAACTGAACCATACCTGGAAACCTGGATCATCATCTAGCCTTTGCATCTTTCATTTCAAAAAGCATGCTCAAAGGTAAAATATTTTGCCTCCGCTTTTATTCTAGTTGTTTTTATTTGTTTGCTTTATAACAGCTCACATGTCAGTCAGCAGAACTGTAGAATAGGGAAAAAAGTAAAATGTCAAAGAAGGTAGGGAAACAGAAGATTGTCAGGGCCTCTAGAACAGCAGGTCAGCCTTCATTTCAGATGCTTTAGACCAGTGATTCCCAAAGTGTGGGCCACTGCCTCCTGGAGGTCCACGAAGGTATTGCAGGGGGACATCAATAATAACACAAATTCAGTTTGAAATTACTCACAAGTATGCATAGTTACATATTTATATGAATGTATTTATTTATATAAAAAGTCAATTAAAACTAGCAATAGGAGGTTATTAGTTAATGATATTACTCATTACTCTGATCTAAATTTGCTGCTCTTGTGTCCAAGTGGCAAGAAGGTCACGTATTGGCATTAGCAATTTCACAGGGATTAGGATATTCTGATTTTTAAGTGGCCCTGAACACTCTTGACTTTGGGAATGGCTGCTTTAGACCATTCTTTTCTGTAATTAAAGAGCTGCCCTAATATTAAGACCCCAGCACCACCTGACAACATGAAGGAATCATCGTGTTTGTCCACTCTAACTGCTGAGTAAATGTTGTGTCTTTTTATTGGAATATTTATTTATATTTCTCTAGTGATTTTTAAATTAACAATTGGTGAAAAATGTACACAGGCAAAAATGACACTGTTGTCACCCTGTGACTGTTTTACTGAGAGAGTAAGTGCAAAACAAATAAGTGAATACTGACTAAATCCACATGTACATGTAATTGGCATCATTACATATCTTTCATGTTTCACGGGTGAGGACTCAAACGCTGGACACTGAAAAATAGTCTTTACGGAGTTTATTTACAAGGTAAGTCAAAACTAAAAGGCTGCAGAGAGTCAATGGCAGCTTAAGGCTGTGGGGTGTCCATGAGCGTCTCACACACATTCATAAACATCAACTCCAGAGGGGATTTCCAAGCGCATAAAGTCTGTATAGAGAGGAATTAATCCAAGAGCAAAAGGTAGCAGAATCCAGAACAGGCACCAACTTGAGTACCTGGCTGATGCAACAGTCTGATGAAAGCTTCCACCAGCTTATAACACCACTTCATCAGTGCACATGAGAAACAGGTGAGTGATGAATAACCTGCAGGCCACCAGGACACGCCTGCCTCCGCACACAGGCAAGATACCGCACGACATACCCACAAGCACACAAACACACACACACACACACACACAGACAGGCAGAAAAACAAAACCACAGAGAAAACACAAACAAAGGGCAGGCCAACCAGAGCTCCCACGGGATCATGACCTCATCATGCTGGTCCACTCACCTACTTACATGCTGCTCTTTTCATTGAAGCACATAAAGTATCAGTCTGTTTGGTGTTTAACAAATAAGTTCAAGTGCTGAGACTGTGCTTGTCAAAATTTCTCAAAGAATACATTATACAACAGCATTACATAAACCTGATATGATGCAAACTAAAAAGACTTAACTTGTATGTTGACTTGAAAACTTTAATCAGAGATTTTTTTAAAAATGCACTGTGTTCTGCTAATAGTGTATTTACTGTAGGAAACTGACATAGTCCCTGGATCTAGGATACAGAGTTTTGAGTTTAGTTCCTGGTTTCTTCTTCATAGTTATATTCCTAGCTTTGGGGTTCTTGTCTAGTCCTGCCCATGGTTTCAGTTTATTGGTGGTTGCTTTCTATCCCTCATTTAGTCATCATGCTTCCCCTGTGTTCCCTGTTAGTTGATATTAGTGCCTTTTTGTGTCCAGTCTGTCCTAGTCTCATCTCTGTCCCTAGTGTCTCTGTGTCTTCAGCATTAAAGCTGTATTTTCTGTTCACGTCCTGACTCCCAAGTCCTGCATCGGTTTTTGCTGCACTTTACGACAGAAACAGAGGCCTCAGAATTAGAGGGTTATGCATTTTTATATCTGTATGTGTGCTTTATTGGAGGGTGATGTGCAGTGCTTCTAACATTACACTAAACAAAGGTAGGATTACACTGTTCATAAAGTGCTGGGTTTTGCTAGCTTACCTATGCCAGCATTGCTGGAAAAACATGTTTATTTGAAGGAAATGCTGGTGGAGATTGTAAGCCCTGCTTGACCCTTGCAAAGAGTTTATATATATATATATATATATATAAGTGAAGAGCAACTGTCAGTCACTCAATGAGAAACTCAATGAGAAAAACACAGGTGTGTAAAGAGAACTACAAGATAACAACACAATAAATTGACATATTAAAGTTTTAACTGTGCTTTTTATATAATCAGCGTTTCTGAGCTGCAGCTTCATAATCCTTTTGGAATAAATTTATAGCCAATTAAATCAAATATTGGATAATATGTAAAAGAAAAAGTTATAGACTTTTAAGGAAATGTTTTTAAGTATGAAAAAAACTTTATGTCTGAGAAACGGGGCAGACCTGTTTGAAGTCCAATGAACCACTTCTCTGAAAGCCTAACCCCTTACAGAGTGAGAGGGGGGAGGGGAAATGGGAAGGTTACTAAAATGCACCTTGTTTCCTCAAACTTGTCTAAAACCTAGCACTTCCAAATAACTGGCAACAAGTTGCTAAAAATGGGAGCTTTCACAAAAATTATTTTAATTAGTGTAGTTGTTGCTTTCCTGGCTTCCAGATGGACTGCACACAGATTTGATGCAGGTAATGCAAAAGCGATCGTGTTAAGTTGTTACTGAGAGCAAATGCTTATCTGTGTTTGGCTGTAACCTTTGGTTCGATAACATTAAGAGCAGCACATGTGCATTTTTATCCTGCTGACAAAAAGTCAGACGGTATTAAAGCTACATACAGGCAGGAGTGTTATTTAACAGAATGGCATGAAAGCATTTTAATAGAGTCTGCGTGTGAAACACAAGCTCTAAGTTTTACTTAGTTAAGTTAGAAGTTAAAGGTAAAAGATTCATAAGAGATTGTGAATTATGAGTTAGTAAATAAGACTTAGAGAAAATGTCTTATAATTGTGATATAATCATAATTATGAGAATATTTTTCTGTTGTGACACATTTGTTTTATCTTCTTTTAAAAAAAAAAAAAAAAAACATTTTCAATGGCTTCCAGGGTATTGGCAGCAGGAATAGGTGTCATAAAATAAATGCTAGATGGAAATAAAAAACAAAAAAACAACAAAAAAAACAAACAGACTAGGGATTAAAACTAGGGTTTTTATGGTTTGTAGTTAATGTTTGAGTGGTTTAAACAGTTATACAGACAATAAAACTGTGCAGTGCCGTCCGAAACATAAGCAGATATTTTTGACCTTGTTTTTTTAATTTGATTGGCGCTTTAAAATAATCACTGATAAGCATCCATCTTTATGGCCAGGTGCGGCTCGATCAAAGAGAAAACAAGTCTGAAGTGCAGTCCAAGTGTTGAATTTGCATTCAGATGGTTCAAAGGAACTGCCAAAATGGGTCTAAGGCTGCTGATAGGATGAATTCTGAAGCATGTATCAGTAGACTGTCAGATTCTGTTAAATGCTACAAAACCGATGGCACAGCACTTCACATTACAGATGAATAATGACCCAAAAACACACAGCAAAGGCAGGCCAAGTGCTTCTTAAAGCAAAGAAGTGTATTGTTCTTGCATTGTTCTGTTGTTAAATTACAGCAATTTTTATACGCAATCCCCCATTTTCAGAGGTTCAAAATTAATTGGGCAGTTGACAGACAAGTAGTTTCATGGTCAGGTGCTCCCTTATTATTTCATGACAAATGAAGCAGATGTATCTAAATTTGATTCCGAGTCTTGAATTTTTATTTTATAGCTTTTCACTGTATTTTTAATATATTTTTAAATCTGAAGACCAAAGAGTTTGTGAAGTGAGGGAGGCCATCGTTAGGTTAAAAACCACAATAAACCTTTTAGAGAAACAGCAAAAACTTTAGAACTGGCCAAATAAACAATCTGGTGCTTTGTTAAAAAGAACTGCATTTACCAGCTCAGCAACACCAAAAGGCCTGAAAGACCACAGAAGACAGCTAAAGTGCATGATGACAATTATTTCCATGGTTAAACTCAAGACCAGGAAGGTCAGATTAGACTTTGCACTCTAATAAAGTGGCAGTGGAACTGGACCACTAGTGTTTAGTGATAATATGACTGCTGATAGAAGCAGCAGGATGAATTGTAAAGTGTGCAGGGCCATACTCTCTGCTCAGATCCAGCCAAATGCTGCAAAACGGATAAGACAGAACTCCACAGTGAAAATGGATAATGACCCAGAACACACTGCAAAAGCAACCCAAGAGTTTCTCAAAGTAAAGAAGGATATTCTTCAATGGCTAAATCAATCACCGGATCTCAACCAGACACAGCATTTTTTTTTTTTTTACAAATATGAATGCAGAAAGACCCACAGACAAGCAGCAGCTGAAGGTGGCTGCAGTAAAGGCCTCGTGGAGCAAGTCAGCACAACATTTGGTGATGTCTGTGGGTTCTAGACTTCAGGCAGACATTGGCTGCAAAGTTTTTTTCACCCAAATTTGTCCCATTAATTTTGAACCTCTGAAAATGCGGGACTGCATGTAAAAATTGCTGTAATTTCTAAACAGTTCATGCTGGATTTTTGTCAAATCTCTTGAATTAAAGCTAAACATTTGCACTGAAATCACATATTGATTGTTTAAGTTACAGCCTGCTGTGGCAGTAGAGACCAAACTACAGAAATTGCACCTTTGTCCCAAACATTATGGAGGGCAATGTATTATAGTTTACATGATCCATATTGAATGTGTGCCATATAGTTTCCACACCCCCGGAGGAGGGAACGGGGTATTGTTTCTGGTATTTAACAATATTACAGCAAGACAACCAGTCTGATTCAAATTTGCAAATTAAAGATGAACAGTGACCCCCTAGATCACCTGATTACATTTTTGCCATAATTGGGTCAAGGTCAGAGGTCAAGTTTTTCTGAAAATCTTGTGAATGTGATAACTTGAAAATAATGTGAGGTAAGATGTTCAAATTCACACCATAGATGCATCTACTAAAAATCTTGGACAATTTTGAAACTCGGCAACCTTGACCTCAAGGTAAGGTCAAAGGAAAATTATGGGCATGGACAAAAGAACCTATGTGTTATCTCTGTGATTCCATGTTTGGACAGTGACACGTTTGTGAGACGGACAACGTTCAAATCAGCTAAAATGTCTGCCGGGGGCGGGGTTTGTTGTTGATGCGACTGTGAAGCTTAAACGCACTGCCTAAACTTGCACATGAACCATTTAAACTTATTACATGTAAACATATTGCTGTCTTCATAATGAGATAATGTGCATGACTCCTGCTTTGCATGGACCAACATTATCTATATGTAATGATGATGAAAATTATGAAATTTAGTGAAAACAGTATAAAGCCAATTCCAAAAAATTTTGGATGCTATGTGAAAATCCAACAAAACAAACTGCATCCCTCAGTTATGCTGCAATAGGCCCAGGCTGCTGCAGGGTTCCCATGATGCACTGAGTATTTCTTTTTGATTCACCACTCTGCAGTTCATCATTTGTTATCATTAATCTTTGGCTCTCTTCCACAGCATGTCTTTTGTCCTGTCTCTCCCCTCAGCCCCCAACCAGTTGCAGCAGATGACTGCCCCTCCCTGAGCCTGGCTCTGCCAGAGGTTTCTTCCTGTTAAAAGGGAGTTTTTCCCTTCCCACTGTCGCCAAGTGCTTGCTCATAGGGGCTCGTTTTGACTGTTTGATTTTCTCTGTAATTACTGGAGGGTCTTTACCTTATAATATAAAGCACCTTGAGGCGTCTGTTTGTTGTGATTTGGCACTATATAAATAAAATTGAATTGAATTATGAGAATAAAGTTCCTCATCCTCTTCAGTACATAATATCGTCAAAAGATTCAAAGAATCTTGAAAAATCTCAGTGTGCAATGGAAAAGGCTGAAAATCACAACTGGACGCCTGTGTTCTTGGTGTCCTCGGGAAGTACTGCATTAAAAATAGGACTCAGGAAAATATCCAGAAATCAAGGTTTGTGAATAAAGTCTTTCTTCATCCACATTTTGAGGGCTTTATGGTCAAGTTTTTACAGGCAATGAACTGATATGGTTTGTGAAAGTGGACTAGTGGTTATGCACTTAAACCATGTGCTCAGCAGTTACAACAGTTTACAGCCTGTCAGTTTACAACCTACTACACGCTGTATATAATTTTTGCAATAGTAAGTGACTGTATTTCACAACAGAACGGCATTTAATTTGTTTGAAATGTCTATCTAGACGTAGATATACAAATGTGTGGTATCCTCAACATACCGCTTCCATTTTTTATATGTGTGGAAATAAGAGACACATTTAAATTTTTTTCTAGCATGAGAGGTGAACGATTTACAAAACTAGATGTCAATTAAACCATACCAAACGATTAGATGTCTCAGAATCATTTTCTTGGACAAAATGTAGTCTATAAATTAAATGTGACAATTAGGTGACCATTTTACCACCTCATACAAAGAGGATGCAACCAGAAATGTGTCAGTAGTTAAAACATTTCTAAATGTCCTCCAACCTGAAACTTGCGTAGATTATGGGTTGCAAATGCAGTACTCAGAGTACTCAGGCAGGCAAAAAAATAACATAAACACAAGCTTTTTATTATGGCTGATGGCAAAAAGTCAATACATAAACAGAACAAAAAGATAAGGCATTGAAAAAAAAAACACCCCCACTCACCCCACCCCAAAATAAACAAAATCCTGATACCCTAACATCAACAACATATGGAGGCATAACTTTGGCTCATGTTCCATTTTATTTATGCAATGCAGTTCACAATAACTGTTGTCTCCACACATCTATTGCTATTAATTGCTTCTTACACTTTTGACATGTTTTCATATATTAATATAATTACATGCAATTGAAAATAAAATCATTTGGTTCCAGAATCACTCAGAGGTGCCAAAGTATTGGTGACTGGGTCCAGCAAAGGTATTGGTGAGCAAATGGCGTATCATTATGCCCGCTTTGGAGCCAAGATTGTTATTACAGGAAGGAGGGAGAAAGCGTTAAAGCAGGTCAGTTAACTTCACGTTTAAATTATTCTAATTAAATTCTGACATTTAGTTTCAGCATCAGGTTAATAAAGATTAGCTTGTTAGCTATTAAAACAACTGCATTCCTACTGATTGTGGCTTACAGGTAGCAGAAGAGTGCCTGAGTTTGGGAGCCCAGAAAGCTTTTTATATAGCAGCGGACATGTCCAATGAGTCTGACACTGACAGAGTGGTAGATTTTGCTCTGGAGAAACTGGGAGGCTTGGATTACCTGATTCTCAATCACATTGGCTCAAGCCGCTTTGACATGTGGGATGGAGATGTGGAACACACCAGATGGCTGATGAAGGTAATGGAGCATTCTGGTGGTCTATCGACAGATGAAATGAAGGGAGTACTCTGATTTCTGAGTGTTTGTTTGTCTATAAAGGTCAATTTCTTCAGCTATATTCAGATGGCTTGGAAAGCTTTGGCCTCCCTTGAGCAAAGCGAAGGATCACTGGTGGTTGTTTCATCACTTGCAGGTAGTTTTTTTTTTTTTTTATGCTTATCTCATAACAGTAGATTATGATACTATACACACACATTTATTTATCTACACATACACAGTTACAATTAACTTAATCTGGTTTTTAGAGGTAAATTCTCATACTGCTAATAAAACCTATTAGTAATACAGTATTCATCATTAACATCATATATTATGATAAATTTCTTTGTGAATCATTTTTACATAATGAATTACAAGCTGCTCCCCATGTAGGAGAAAAATAAAAGTGATTGCTCAATTTTTATCAATCATTAACAATAAAAGTGACTCGAGATGAATTTCAAGCTTTAATTAATTTCTAAAAATCCTTCAGTCACACACACTGATCTATCCAGTTTTTCTGATGCACCCCCTAAGGCTATCTGGTGTAATAAATAAATAAAAATCTGCCAAATGAAACATGCAGAGCTACCCACTGTGGTGACCCTTTGGTTACTGAACCAAATAAGGAAACAGCCAACAGTAGCGATAAGAATCCAATGGCTAAAGAAACTCAAGACATGTTGTGTTTGAAAGCTCCAGAAAAGCAGCTGTTGATGCTTCACAGGTAAAATGCCAAGTCCCTTAACGGCTCCATATACCGCAACAAAATGTGCCTTGAATGGATTCTTTGGGTCTCTTCGTCATGAGCTGGCTATGAAGAAGAGCAATGTGTCCATCTCTGTGTGCACATTGGGGCTCATTGATACTGAGACAGCTATGAGTAAAGTCAGGTTAGTCAAACATGTGCAAAAAGATCTGGCATCAAGTCATTTGTGCTATTTACTTTAGTTAATTGCAGGAATTTTCTCTGTCCTAGGGGAGTCATTAACATGCCAGCCAACCCCGCCACAGATGCAGCATTGAACATCATCATTACAGGAGCTACAAGACAGCCGGAGCTTTTCTATCCTTGGTTCACATACATTTTGACTCTTATCCAAAACTTGTTTCCTTCCCTCACAGACTACATAATCCAGAGTTCCTACAACTATACCCCAAACACAATTACAAAAACATAGATATTTGCCTTGGATGTTGGCTTACAGCTTTGCCATCAATTTTTTTAACACAGGGCAGGATTATGCCATGGACAGCTTGTCTATAGCTGGTATATTTCACTTACATTCCTCTGAAACTTAGCCTTCATATTCTAATACACCCAATTTTATGGCACGGTCTTTGACTTTTCCAGTTTCCACTTTTCTTGTCTTGCTTTTGAGAGCAGTCCAGTTATAAAATATCTACAGGCAGGAAAGCTTATGGCTTGAAATTGTTTCATTTTAGCCAACCTCAAAGAGATTAGCTCCTATCTGCTTAGTACAGCCACTGCTGTCCACCCATTACTGCACCAGTAAGTGAAAATTCAGAAGAATCCAGAAGTAAGAGACCTGATTTACTACTCAAAAGACAACTCTCTCTCTCTCTCTCTCTCTCACTCACACACACACACACACACACACACACACACACACACACACACACAACACACACACACACACACACGAGATTCAGTGTTGAATATCAAAGTTTCACATTTCTGCTATTCAGTGATAAAGGAAGAAAACCAATAAACACATTTTCTCCAGTTTTGCTTCCTGTTAATTGTGGTTACATTTGATCTTTAAAGGGTTTTTAAAGTTACTGTTAAATTTTGCTTTATTTGACAGGACAAACGGGGAAAGGAAAGCACGTGACAACAAGTCACATAAATAATCTCAAGTCTCAGGTTTCCCCACTTGAATCATGATTGTACCGTAAGATACAGTAATATTGATGAATGGATATGTGAAGTGTGAGAATGAATATAATGCAGAAGCCTAAAACACACACACACACACACACACACACACACACACACACACACACACACACACACACACACACACACACACGCAGACACACACACACACACACACACAGAGCAAGAGAGCAGTAGTAAGGTGAGATTACATTATGAAGAATGAAAGGCACATAAATCCAAAGACAGAGGAAAAATATATCCTTTTGAATTCAATAAGTAAAATATTTATTCTACTGGATCTTAAAGGTATGACAACATAAATAATTTTTCTAATATTAAGGCAGACCTGGTAGTCTGCACTACAGTACCTGAAGAAAGTAGAAATCTAAGTTGATTAGTACTTTGAATGTCCACATGAGGGCAGTATTACCAAACCATGAAAGTAACATTGGTGTTTCCTAGCATAAAAATATCACTGTTAAGAAAAAAAAACCTAATAGCGTGTATTTAATAGTATTAAAGTAAATTAGTTTCAAATATTTTATCTTTAACACACGTGTAGAATTTTTAAGCCTTCATCACCATATCAATAGTGAGCCTCTGTGTTCCTTTTCTGTATTTCCAACCCCTGGATTGTCCTCCATCTCCTTTCTTTTCCATTTCATTTAGTTTCATCTTCCCAAAGCTGGCCACAGTAGGCGCAGACTTCCTATAGAGCAGGACTTTCTCAGTGGCTTCCTTTGTGCCTTTGTTCATCATCCCCAAAGGCACCACAGGCTTCCTGTGAAGCTGTTGGTTCAATCCATCCTGGTGGTCTTTCTCTATTGTAAGACAACCTAGAAGTTGTCCCCTGCTGTCAGAGCAGTTTTCTACTGTATACCAGAGTGAGCTGTCCTTGTCACAAAAAAAAAAAAAAAAAAAGACTCACTAAAACTAGTTTGAAAAGTTGAGAAACAAACTGTTTCTTTTGAATACATTTACATGAGATTCCAGAGAAAGAATAAGACGTCCTTGATATATAATAAAGGAGTTTTCACAGTTCACTTGCACTCTGCAGTTTTCTGTCACTGATATAACTGATGGCAAGAAGTCATTGGAATACATGTTCTCTTTGTCCTTATCTCAACACTACTGGTGATTTCCGAGGATTTTGGAAACGGTATAATCTCCTTTCAGATAGCAGAGAAAGAGAAAAATCTTTCCTTTCCTCTCCCTCTTTCTGTCTTCTCTTCTGTCACACATGCACACACAGTGGTGGGGCCTCCTGGAGAGAAGAGCAGGCATGGCCTGGGAGAACAGCCAGAAACACCTGCAACAGATTAGTGCTCCTAATGCTTGGTAATAAATCCTCTCACCCTACTCTAGCATCTCTATCTGCACCGTGCATGGATCTTACAGGCTGAGGAGCATCCTCCCACAACAGAGAACACACAGAAAATATAGTAAACACTAAATCCTTAATACATTCACTATTTTATTTATATTTCTTTCCATTCTTATCCACTTCTGTAAAGGCTACAAATAAATTCCTTCTGTGTCATCAAGGGTTTTCTTTTTGTTTGTTTGATTTTTTTTTTTTCTAGCCAGAACATCATTTCATTGTGGCTGCAAACAGCAAAGGCCAAGAATAAAGTAGAGGCTCTCTGCTTTACTGGCTACACGTAAAACTTCTCCTACTTACTGAGGTATTGAGTGCAGGTTGAATTCAGCTTTTTCCCCAATGATTTAGCATGATTTAATCTCTGTACTGTATCTACAGATATACTTTAGGTGTGCTGCAGTAGTAGTAAAATCAATTAAATGGAAAATAAGTCTATTACCTTTTTCCACATATCATATAATGTGTCCTCAGTTTTACATTTGCACACAAAGTTTGCTGATGCAGCAGACATGTCATGTTTCAGACCATGAATAGTCACCTATCCATGAAAATAATCTGATGTACCTCAACCATTTTGCACCAGTCCCAGTTTATAACTCTTCCTTGTCCTGCTTCTTTGAGCATAAAGGCACCACTCAACAAATTCTGTCCAGCTACATCCATCATTTCATTGAGCTCTACAGAAAATGGGGCCTTGGTGTGTTGTGCATGTGTGCCGGCTTGTGTATATTACCTTTTATATTACCTTTGACATTAATCATGGCCACCACTGGATTGAAAATAGTTGACCAAATGCTGAGAATGGGAAATGGGAGTCTCATGGTAAGGTATGGTAAACGGCAAAGATCTATTCTATATGTAATTTAGAGGAATGCAGCACTCTGTAGTAATTTGTTCATTAAAAAACAGACATGAAAAAGAAAAAAAAAAAAGGAATTTGCTGATCATTCAGTTGTACTATTTTAATGTAAGTCTGGGACCCAAAACTGCAGCTTCTGGAATGGTCACTTGAGACTAGCTCATCAGTCCCCACAGACTGTTGTTAACTGCATTAACAAGCATGTTTACAGCCTAGCATAAAAATTGTTTTAGTCTCCATGGACAGTTTCCCCCTTCATAACAAATCTGGATCTTAAAAAAAAAAAAAAAAAAAAACTCACCCTTTTTGATTTCACTGAAAGATGTGACTGAAATGTGTTTAACTGCACAGGCAGGTGTAGCTAATAGCTGTCAGCTTGGCTTCACTTCTTCTAATTCGTCAGTGGTGTACCAAATCCAGACCTCACAGTACCTGATAAATACTATGGTCTGCTGTGAGATACTTCTAGTATTCTAGTATTTTATTTGTTCGCTACATAGATGCAGCTTGCTAGTGTCACCTGTTAAATTAGCACTTCAACCGCTCATCCAAATGTGGTCAATTCTGGTCCAGAAACTAAATGGTGAACCCATGCTGGCTCTGTCCATCATTTATAAATAAATAATTTATGATAAAAAGCAATGGGTCTTTAAAGAAATAGTTCAACATTTCATTCACGATGGGGAGCCCATCACCATGCTCAGGTAAATAGTTTTAGCTGATTGCTAAGCAGTTTTTTTAATAGGCCAAAAGGCACCGAGTGGCAAAAAAATTAAAAGATTTTCTATTGTCTCAATAAATTCTCACAGAAATAATAAACAGTTTTAATACTGTGGAGCTTTTGCAGTAATACGTGAGTGTAAGGTCAAGCCTGAAATTTGTGAACATATACTCAATGATGGAAGGGAGGAATTGCAGGCTACTCAAAACAAATAGCATAAATATTCAAATTTAATTTTATTTTATATAAGTTTTATAAATTTCATCCATTTATTCGTCTATTTAGCTGTGTGAGATGATTCATTTTGAAACGAATGTTATTCTTCCTGAGGGCCAAGCACGTTCGTGACCTCTGAAAAGTTTTGACAAAACACTGCACTAAGATAACAAAAGGAAAACGCAAGTAAGCGAGATGGGGGGAGGAAGGGGCAACGAGATGAAAACGTATGAAAGGGAGCGTCAGTGTGAATATAAACTGTGGGTGTGTGAGCGGTGGCTGAGGTGGCCCTGTGACCCCTGACCTCCTTTCCCCAGGTCCATTCAGAGCAGCACAATGGTTGACACCTGTGTCTTTTCAGTACTGGTTCTATTATTATTTACATCAGTCAGTGGGAGAGAGAGAGAAAGACAGAAAGAGGCCAGAGGTGCTGTGAAGCAGAGTGCACCAGCCTCATGCCAACAACACCCCCCTCCTCTGCCCCTAACTTTTTCAAACACAGGTGCCTTCCTATCGTTCCTTCAGTGTGTGTGTGTGTGTGTGTGTGTGTGTGTGTGTGTGTGTGTGTGTGCGCCAGTCTGTTCCTCTCTAATTATTTCAGATAACTCTAAACACATTGGCGGAAGGAGAGGATTCACAAAGAGGACAGACAGGGTATTTTCACATCCTGTACCTAATGGTCTAACATTGTTCTATTCCTGCTGTCCTGTATCATCATTAACACCGAGGGCATCGGATGGGGGGTTGAGGGAAGAAAGCTGAGAATCTTCTTACACACATTCAGAAGCAGAAACACATTTTTAACCCTTAAAAAAAAAAAAAAAAGAGGATTTCTTGCTTGATATTTTGGCTCCTACAGAAGCAAACCAGAGTGAAGAAGCCTCGATTTTCCCCAGAGCAACTTTAAGAAATAAAAGTATTCCATGTTATATTTTCTCTGAATTCGGCTTGTTTGGTAGTAGCTACCATAACCAGAACAATTTCAGTGTGATTTCAGTAAAACTGAAAGCATGTAAAATTTGAACGACATGCCCAGGACAATCCCTTCGTTATGTTCTTGTCATTTATCCCTCTCTTGCTGATCTGGGTGGTGGGGTGAGTCACTGGGAGCATGGGTGGCAGGCTGGGGGTTACATGAATTCTTTTTTTTTTTTTCACTGGGGGAGAGAATGCCCAATTAACAAAGGATAAGAAGTGAACCGTAAACACCCTCAACAAGGCCCAACAAACCTACAAGCACAAGCTCTCTCTCTCTCTCTCTCTCTCTCTCTCTCTGTCCCTCTCTCTCCCTCATCCCCCCCTGTGCTGACCACTCCCCCCTCCAGCCCTCTTCTTCCCTCTTGCACACTCACTCTCTCTTCCACTTCCCTCACAAAAGGAAGGCTCAGAGCTTACAAAGTGCCAATTAACACTGAATGTTTGCCCCTCGCACCTCCCTCTCTGAACTGCTGACAGCTCTGGTGTTTGGGTTAATACCAAAGGCCTGCAAAGAATTATAATTCTCCTCCTTTTCTCCCCCCACCCTCCCCCACACCACCTTCTCTCCCTCTCCTATCCTTTTATTTTGTTTCCAATGGGGTGGTTTTACAGTTCAATGAACAGTCAAAGGGTGATATAAAATGACTTTCCAAAGAATTTCATTTGGGGAGAAGAGGGGCTATGTTGCATTGGGACAGCCAGGGGTATGACAAGGGATAAGGGGGACACTGGGCGACACAGAGAAGCACAATAGAGAAAACTATAAAGTAGTAGTGAAAGTACAGCAAAGTAAGTTGCTTTAAAACTCTTTTTGCATTTCATGCATATCACATGTTGTTAATCCTTTTAGTCCCAACTACAAGCATAAATTAATAATTTGCTAAAGTTTTTTTTTTCCACTTTGTTTCTCTTTCGGCTCATTCAACATTTAAAAAATTTAATAAAATAAGATAAATGAAAAAAAAAAAAAACCCACTGCATACGGACATAATTTCTCTTTTGTTCTCACCCACTGGAACTGTAGGTCCCACTTGAGATGAAGATAGCGGTGTGGGTCATTTATCACAGGCGGGGCTGATGGTTATGCTATGCTTGTTTTTCTCCCTTGTGAACTTCAATAAATCAGCCCACTGAATAAAGGAGCAGCCAGTAAGAAGAGGTGAGAGGGTTAAACTCTGGGAGAAACAGAGACCACTAGACTCTTTATGGGAGCTTCTGCTTGTGCTCAATTCCCTGCCTAAACTGGGTCTGTCTCAACAATTTATGACCTCTTGGGACCAGGTCTCCACTCTCCTCTTTCTTTACTTTGGGATCAGGTCCTGAGTTAAAATGGGTTATTCTTGGCGATGGAGCAATGCTTGAATTGGATTTTGCTTTTGTCAAGAAAAGATCTGATTGGTACTTATAGGTCACAATATGGTATAGAAACAATACATGTCTTACATCTCAAATAAGTTAGTTTATTCATTGTTTAGCAGATAAATACACGAGAGGATCAACGTCCAAGTGTCTGTCCATTTAATGCAAAGGTAGAGCTTTCAGCCAGTTCCATAACAACCCAAATTTTTATTATTTTCAAAAGTGAAAAAAAAAGAAGTTTAAATAAAAGACCCTGTTGTCAGAATGCCAATGTTAGCCCTAACAAAAGAGAGTGAGTAGTATTGCTGATGTGGAACCAAGCCAGGCTGGCTTTATTTACATTCAAGTAAGGAGAGCCGAGCAGAGAGCTGACATGACCTGACACGGTTCATGGTTCCACCAGTGAGGGCTGACTGCGCCTCTACCTCAACCCTGGGACCCTGAGGTCAAAATGCTCTGCAGCCACACTGGGATGAAAGCTGCTGGTAAAACATGTGACTTGCAGCCAGTAATTTAAATCCAAAATTCTTAAATTCACCTAGGACAGAGTGCAAAATGGGAGTTTACACCTTGATGAGAATGAAGAATTCAGGTGGGAGTAAAAATCTGTGCATGCACAAGAAATCAGATTTTTTTTTTAAATCTAAGATTTATTTGGAAACAGGTGCTCCTCCTCTAGCGAGCAGCCAGGCAACAAAGGAGAGCTCTTTCTCTTCTCTGTAACATCTGATTCACATGAAGAATAATTGCTGCACGCCAAATGACAGATGCAAAGGCTAGTGATGCGTCTGTGTCAAATGAGGGTCATGAGAAAAGCGCAAAGAAGCACATGAGTAGAGAAAGATGAAGGTCAAGCTCTGGGTATGTCTCAAGAAGGGGTAAGTGAGTGGAGTCACCTTGACCTAAGTGGAATTGCAGGATTCTCTCGGAATTTTCTCTTTCTTTCATTTTACCCCCCCCCCCCCCCCAACACACACACACACACACACACACACACACACACACACACACACACCCTCCCCCCAACAGTAGTGCGTGCATGTCAGGAGTCTACGTGACCCCATCAGTGCTGAACAGTACAGAGCAGACTGCTCCTGTGGGACACAGATTCTGGTCCAGAATCTGCGACGGCCCTGCACCACACTGGAGCCTGAGCTGTAACTCACCCTCACTGTCTGTGGTATGGGATGGTGTGGAGGGAGGGGTGAACTGCAGGTCAGCCATGGAAAAGCTTGCTTTATTGTCTGTCCGAGAGAATGAAGAATAAAGGAAAGAGTGAAAGAGAGTGAGCGATGGTTGGACGTGAGGGTGGACAGCAGTGTAAGGAGGCTAGTGGCTGGACAAGATAGAAGAAGCACTGGGGGATTAAAAGGAACAAATCTGAAATTAGGATAGAAGAAGAAGCTTTCACGTGTAATAAGATGGAGTAAAAAATGTATAAAGTCTGAAGGTAGAAATGTGGACATCATTAATTCCACACGTCAGGTTCGCTCATCTCTGATTTTCATCTCTTCCATATGGCAGACTGGACTGAAATTTCTGACGGCAGAATAGCTGTAAGGCACATGGCTATCTTTAAAGCAGAGCCAATACCCTTGACACAGTATTAGAATCAAACAGCAAATCAAAGGAACCTCTATCAGTATGTATGTGCTCTACACTATAAGTGCTTATGAAATTTATATTGAGTGCACCTGACACTTTTGAAACACCACAGAGAAAAGCACTGACGGGGGGCACTGGCACATAGTGGAGAAAATACACACCTATCATTCACACAAGCAGATTTGTAGCTTTCTCTGGGTTATCAAATGAGATGATTTCTACCAGATTTGGGGTGTCAAAGTTCTTTGTCTAAAGTGATAGATGAATTCTCGGTAACTGTCCATTGTGAGGAGATGTCAGAAGGAGACAGCATGTCACCTCGCAGTGAGAGTAAAAGAGCCGGCAAATGGAAGTGATTACATCTAATATTCTCCATCTGGGAGTGATTGCCTCAGAAGACGAGTTTCAAAGAGGAGAACGTCGGGGAGAAAAGGAATAGGCAACAGCAATTTGCACAGGATTTACAAATCTCCTGAATCAAATTCGGGAATCGTTTTTGCACATCTTGTTCTCTTCCCCGAAGATAATCAGTCTTGAAATGCACGCACACATGCATAAACAACCTCCACCCCTACCCCTCCAAAAATAAACCCCTCACATTATTGCATTGTACATATTATCTGTGTTTCTGTTTTTTGCCCAAACCCTAACAGTCCCACAGAACTAAATTGTAATATTCATTGGAGCTAGGTTCAATACTCAATATATCTCTATACTGTCTGTGAGCAATCACAAACCACCCAAGAAATGGCTGCCAGTGTGTCAGAGTTGAACTGGAGCCAGGTCAGAAGTGATCAAAGACTGCTGAGGGGGGAGGGGGGGTATCTGGTCCCAATTACATTCAATCATGGGAAATTGGCAAAGTGCAAAGCGAGAGAGATCTCCATGATGAGAACAGGAGACCAGATGAGCTGAGGTGGTCTGGCGACTTTTCTGACTTGACAGAGAAGATGGGAAAATTAACATCAGGATCCTGGTGATAATGGCTTTTTTTGTTTGTTTCTGGTATATGTTGAGGTCGTAGTGACTTTGATTTAAATCTTCTTTTTTAAATTCTGTTTCTTTCTTTTTTTTTTAACTTGAATTCTAGATAACACGAGAAGAACATTTACACTTGTAAGTGAGGCGTAAAGAGTAAAAAAAGAAATAAACTGCTTGCAGCACCACATTAGAAAGTTTAATATATGAAATCTGTATTTCATCATAGAAGATAGAATGCCTTTATTGTCATTATACAGAATGTACAATGAGATTGGAGATCACCATTTATGCACTGACATAACTGGAGAGCAATGCAATGTTTAACTTTTACGTTACAGTTTCTGATCACTGTAACACTCCAAGACACTAATATTGGCCTCTTTGCTTTGGTTACAGTTTTGTGGTTGCATGCCAGCTAAAGCAAAGAACTACAACTCTTGGTAACACCAACTGTATGTTAGGTTTTCTTTATTTACAGCTGGCTCATTAACATCAGACTGTGGCAAAGACCTGGCTTAATTAACAGTGGGATGATGTGAGAGAGAACTTCTTGCACCCGCTTTGGCTAATATTAACAAGTGAGTGTTGATCAACAATCACCCCAAACTGTCAGATGGGAGTTGCTTAAATCAAAATGTGTCTGTTTCTGCATTTTTTTTTTTAAAGTCCCCTCTGACAAAGCTAGGCTGAAGGATTGAAGGTAGAGTAACAAGTAATATTATTAATTATCTGTCCAGGGTGTGCCCCACTTCTTGAGCAGTGTTAGCTTGAATAGGTTCCACCACCTTTATCTGGATATCTGAGTACAAAAAAAAAAAAAGATGAATTGATGGGGTATAATAATGTAATAATCGTGAAATAACTTTTAAATCAGCTAAATTATTGCACTACTCCAACAATGAATCAATATTGTGCAATTTGTAAACTCAGTTTGTAAACCATAAACATGATTACAGGATTTACCCTTTTTTTTTTTTTGGTGTGGAGTTCACTTTGATTCGCGATTGAGGCTCAGCTGGTTATTCCTCGATCTCAGCATGTAAACAAAGGTGACGAGGCCTTTGTCCTTCATGCCCTCAAACTGTGTTTCCCAACTGTGATCACAGAGGTAAATCTCTCCCCAACATCTTCAATCGAAAGGCTATTATTAGTTTTATTATTATTGTTTAAATGCCATTTCCAAAGGGGCAATAATGAGCAAGAACAGGACCTTTAAGCAATTGAGAATCAAAGAGTTAAGTGATGACAGTGCAGGACAATGTAATAAGTTAAAAGATGATCCAGCTCAAACAAAAGCTTTTCTTTGAATGCAAAGGTTTGGAACTGATTACATTTCCACACCTAATGAATGCTGATAAAGAAGAGAGGAGATAACCAAACAAAGGGGATTTTTTTTGTTTTTTCTGTGGGTTTCACCCTGATTTGTCAAGTGTTTTCTATGATTGGTCAGAAGCTCTAACCAAATAATGCCAACAAAAAAGTGACCCTCCACTGAGTCCCTCCTCCCTCATATCCCTCCACCCCCCACCATACCCTCCCTGCTCACCACCCGTCCTCAACAACTCACTCTCCCCTCTCTTTCATTCTCTCCTAGTTGCCTCACGGCTTGCTGTGACCCATCTTGCACCTCCCAAAGCCCACAACAGACGCTTGGTGTGTGAAGAAGGTCAGGAGTTCAGGCTTGGCTGAGGCTCCATGCCTCCCTCTGCACAGAGGAGGCTGCCCTGCGGGTTTATAATTATCTGCCGTTGGCATTCAGCACAGGTTCAAGCACAGTGCAAGCGCTGGCACCAGTGCAGGGGGATGCGCTTGGCTACACACTTGGTGATTAGTTGTCCCTAATTGTCAGTTCCATGTTCCTTTTTACCTTTCTCTCCCTCTCCTCCAGTCTCGGTCCTTCTCACCAGTTAAAACATATTTACATAAACCTTGGTGTTTAGTTTATTGTCCCTGAAATGTGCTCGGCCGCGTTGCTTTCTGCTTCTTTGGATTAGTCTGGCAAATTTTAGAATTCTTCATGTAAATGTAAAAGTCTTAATTTCCTTGCTACAAATTCATAAGAAAGTCATCTGCGATCCGAGCGTGCTGTGATCCACTGCTGCGAACACGCTGCACCTGTGAAATCTTCCAGACACAGGTAAATTCAAAGCATGGAAGCTTTTTAATTTTTTATTGGATTTAAATATTGTTTAATGTGCTATTATTTCTATGATAAATTTCAGCATTTCACTATGTACTTTCTAAACCTCACTCATGGCCCATGCCAAAACTACGGCATAAAAAGACGAGCAGGTCTACAGTTAAACTCGTTCCACAGAGGGGTGGGGGGGGTGTTGTTACAGGTCACAGTCACTGACATGAGAAAAACAGGTAAAGGAATTCTCACTACACGTCGTGAACTTTGAACTTTGAACAACTTTGAACTGCAGAGTTTTTCATTAAAATTGAGCCGAAATGCAGGGCTTACTGGCTTTAATGTGTATGTAGAATGTGACATCTTGAATATTAAAGAGAATACAAATCTTTCTCTTTTAGATGTTGTAGTCATGGTTCATCTTGTTTCACTGCAGAGTTTCCCTTCAGTTTTTGTAGAGCATCTGAGTCAGTTCCACTCAAAGGTGAATGTGTGCTTTCTATCAGGCATTTTATATTGGCAGTGACAGGCAGTGTGATGAATGACACTGGATAAATCCATTCTTCAATGCCTTCAGAGATGTCTCCGCGCCATTAGTCACTCACACTAGAGATCTCTGCAAGAGTCCATCATTGCTGCTCTAAGAAACACATCTGCAGACCTTGAGACAGACCCTGAAATGGTCTGACAACTGAACCAATGCTGTTGGGGGGGGGTGGAAAAAAAAGAAAGAGGAACAGCAGTCAGGCAG
This sequence comes from Archocentrus centrarchus, assembly GCF_007364275.1. Classification (NCBI taxonomy): domain Eukaryota; kingdom Metazoa; phylum Chordata; class Actinopteri; order Cichliformes; family Cichlidae; genus Archocentrus; species Archocentrus centrarchus. Next base: position 24,897,257 of record NC_044349.1, on the reverse strand, counting down.
ATGTGTTGCCTGGATCACTGCCAAGCGGCACCCGTCATCCTGCAGCAGACCCTTCATCTCAATATGAGTGAGAAAAAAGGAGAGTAGGAAAGAGGGAGAGATGTGGAAAACAGCAGGGTGTAGGAGGAGCTGAAGGGGGACATGGACAGATTTGGTACAAAGGCTATTCCTCCATCTTAGAACATGTGCCAAACTTCTTGGTATCATTAGACCGTGACTACACACCCACAGTTCAGTCAGCTGTGCAATCTGATGTTAGTTAGAAAAAAAAAATGGAATTTGAAATAATTTATTGTGCAAACACCTCGCTGAATGCAGCACCTTGAATAGCCTATTATTCTTTGACATTTTGGGGGAAAGCAGAACTAGCCCTTTGAGCCTTCCATAAAAATCTATATTTAACACATGCACAGATGGTTGGAATAAAAACCCACATTCGCCCCTCTTCCCCTCTGTTTTAGCACAAGGAATAAGTTGGCTTTTTTTTTTTTTTTTTGCCAATTTCCAAGAGCTGTGTGAGATGAGACGTGGATTTTTGACAGGTGTTTGTTTGAATATCAAACAGAGCAACAGAGGCCTGCAGACAGCAGGCAGATTTCATTCCAGACAAGGACTTCAGCCTGGGCCCAGACCAGTGGGGGAGAGCCCATCTTTCCATCTTTGTTCTTTTTCTGCGCTGACTTTCAGTATCATCATCTTTGTCATGGCAGTTTGTCCACTCTGGCACTGACTTTTCATGAGGTATGTGCAGAGATGGATAAGTGTTGGGTGACAAACAAAGACTCTAGGTCAGAGTTTTTTGTCTTCCTTTTTTGAATTTAGAAATATTAATGTGATGGAAGATGGGTTACATCGAGATCTTAGCTCTTGGCTATGATTTGGCTGGAGACAGTGTTTGGGGTTCAGCTACATAAAGTTAGGGTTATGTATACAGCTTACAGTATTTAGTAAAAAGCAAAGGGCAATGGTAAAATTATTTCAGATATAAACATTCATCACTGTTTACAGACTGGCGTAGTTTCACATTTTTTGCAGCATGTAAACCTTCATATGTCTATATCTTTTTTTCTTTTTTTTTTACTTTATTGCAGTGTTTGTTGTGGTAATGTCATTTTAATATCACAGCACTATCTTTTCTGTATTTCATGACCGAAAGGAATCATGGCCAAAGCTCTGTGACTTGTTCAAGGGACATGCAGACTGTACACATCACCACAAAGACTCTGAAGAGCCACTCAAGATAATTGTCTACAAAGAACACTTTGGGGCACCCCTGTCACAGTTTTGGAGGATGCAGGAAAGCCATTGCATCCACTCCTTTGTAGGAGCTGATGCTGATGTTGTGTCTTCCAACAACAGCAACCCTCTGGACCACCAGCTAAACCAATACGACAACTGACATCACATGTGAGGATGTTCAGCCAAGAGAGGATACTGTTTTTCTACCAGAAAAAAAAAAAGAAAAAAAATGTTTCCAGTTCCACAAGACTAAACAATAGTTTTAGACAATAGGAGGCATTTTATAATTCTTGGTAGTTTTTTTGTAGTTTGGGGGCATGGACTTGTTTAGTCTTGAATTTCTCATTTGTTTTGATGGCTGGCTGATGGCTTTCTTAACTGGCTAACTGACAGACTTGCTTGAGAAGTAAAATGAGAGTGGGAGGAAGGTATGAATAGCTGGCAAACTGCACCTCAGTGAGTCAACAGGAACTGGCAGCTGCCAGAAGAGGACTGTTTGGTGTGTGGCTAATGGAGAGGCAAGTAAATCTGTTTGTCCTAGACTCAGTGCTATGCTTCTTGTCATTAAATTTCTTTCACAAATCTTAATTAACAGCTCTTATTTGCAGTGAGTCTCCACAGCTGTTTGTTTCTGTCACCTTACACGTGTGAGCCGAAAGTATATGATGGAGAGCGGAGATGTGTGGAATGGGTAGGGAAAATATGAAAAACTAAGGAAGGGGTGAGAGGCCTGTATCATGATGCTTTCCTTGACTGGCGCTAAAGGAACATGGCCAATGTCAGCAAATGTAAGGTCACAGCTTGCAGATCCTGCTCACTCATGCATCACCTGTTTAGATTTCATTGCATAACCTCTTCAGGGAACAACTGGTTAGTGTAGACTAGTTACTTCTACAAGTTTTTATTCTCCTGCTGCAGCTCAGCAGCTGTAATTGTATTCACCTCCACACAGGTTGTAAGTGCCCAGAAACAGCTGAGAGACTGAACCAGCATAATAAATTTCCAAAGGGGAAAGCCAAAATCCCCCTAAGTTCCATTTTTTGTATTATTTTTTGCAGAAAGGAGAGGATTTTTTTTTTTTAAGGAATTCAAGACCATCTGCACTTTCAAGAAAAAGTCAGTCCACACAACATGTACCAGATGTGCTTTTAGGCTCCACAGCCAACTCTCCATCAACAGCCTGCACTCTCCTTCCCCTGAGGCTGACTGGCCAGCAGCATGCATAATGCCTGAGGTGTTTCAAGCAACAGGTAGCCTCAATTTCCATATTCACCCCCACAGCTTAGAAAAAAGCAATTCTGCAGATTTCTTACTGTGAAAAAACCAACAGAGAAGAGAGTCTGTTCACCCTACAGCTCCATTGTGACCATCCCCATGCTGCTTTATACTCTAACAATGACCTGCGAATGAATGCATCACCTACCATCCCAGCCCCCATACACCCCTGACCCCGGCCCATGGTGGGGTAAAGACACAACACTGTTTTCTTAACCTTAATGGAAGACAAATAGAACACCCTGAGAAGGGATTTGGAACCAAATTTGTCATTTAATTCTAAAAAGATTGCCATGTAGTGTACACTGCCTGGAATGTTTGACTTCAATCTTTCTGAGCGTTAGGGAGGAAGGTCAAATGCTTCTCTAGCAAAACCAAGGATTTACTGGCATTTACTCTTAGCCCCATGCTCTTCTTTCCATTAATCTGGTGGCATCTGAACATTGTAGCTTCATGCCTGAATGAGCACCCTGGTCACTTTTCTGTAAAAATCATGAGGAGCAACATAGTGGGTCTGAACTAATAACGTACTGAAATACATGGATTCACAATAACAGACAGATGCGCAAGATGACCCCTGAGCATATGTTAAGTTGCCAGGATCACTAAAAAGACTTTACTTAAAAGCCAGTGAAGGAATTTTAGTAATAAGAGTGTGTGTGTGTGTGTGTGTGTGCTGTTGCTGTTTAAGCCTTTAGGTTTCTGCGTGTTCGTTTGATCGAACAGGAATTACAAACAACAGAATAAGGAGTCTCAGGGAAGTAAATGTATGTAAGTAAATGTATGTGGCATATACCATGAATATTCCAACACCAGCAATAACATACAAATTAAAAAAAAGAAAATTACACTAACACTGTTTTTAAGTTGCCATGTGAAGATATTATCTATGAGGCATTTTCTTTATTCCCATTCCAAGAAACAGCTCTGTCCTGGAGCCTGTGTGCAAAAGGTGGAGGCAGCTGTCACTTGCTGCAGCATGCACAGCACACACGAAGACAATGGACAGAAGCAATCATCTAAAAATGCAGTTACACTTCACTCGAGTGAATGCTCGTTGCTAGAAGTACAAGTCTCTCAAAACCTATGGCAAAAATCGTACCACACTGTGGCTCTTTCAGTCACTTTGGTGTGTCTGAATCAAGCTTATCAATATTAAACATATGCCAAATATGTATTTGTCATTCTTTTAAGTACCTTCAGTCAAGGTTCCTGAGAGTTGTTCCTCCTCTAAACATACAAACTGGTGCTTTTACTTTGAAAGAAATCAAAGAAATTGGTTAAAAGGACTGACATGACAGTAGAATGTGACCACATCGTAAGCAATTTGAAAAGAAGTGACTCCAGTTTCTCATATGTAACTCTGCAACAGTGACACTTTCTCTGATAATATAAATGACCTCCCAAATGTTATGCTTTACTCCATAGAAGTCAGTGAGCTGGCACTCACACCCACCATGTCTGAAGTGTACTGAAAGAAAAGCCCTCACACAAACACAAGCTTCAAACAAAGAAGGAACGGGGGAATCGGTGTTGAAGGAATGTGATTCTTCTTTCAACTGCTGGTATGCTCTTCTTGCAATACCTCCTGTCAAGAGAAGAAAAATCCCAGGAAGAAACAAACTGAAGAAATGCAAAACAATGCTAACCTCCTGCCGCTTGCTGACTGATCCATTAGGACTTGTCACATCTCTCTTGTTTTTGATTTGCTGAAGGCATAAAAGCGGTTTTGGTTAATGGGTCACTTATATAATCCAGCTTTACTGTTTTGAATCTCATCTCATTAACATTTAAGTTACTTCCAGTACAAAGCAAATATTTCCTACAGTTTTTACACTGAAAGGATACAGGCAGTGAAATGCAGGTGCTTTTATTGTGAAGCAGTCACAGGAAATGCATGTATTTCTCCCCATGGAATGTGGCTACAAATCAAAATGGCAACGTTCTTTGGCTTTACAGTTTATCTATTTTGTTTTCAAAGGGGCCACTGAATGAGACAGATTAACCACAGTGAGCTACCGCAAGAAGACACTCCTGCTAGATTATAAGCTTTATTGTACACTACTGTATAGAAAGACAATTGTGCTGCACTCCAGAATGAGTATTGGTTTTATTCCAAAACACAGCTCTTCTAGCCCTTTTGGTTTTATTTAAGGATAAGCAAACCTTTGCCTGCACTTTTACCAAACTCTTTAAAAACTGAGCCAATTGTTGGCTTGTTTGTTCTTCTCCTGTTGCTTTTCTTCCTTTCCTCAAGCTGCAAGTCTTTAGTCAGAGCTTCGCTTTGACAGGTGAAGATCAACTGGAGTCATCACTATTGGCAACCACGTGGGACCGAAGGGAAGAGGTGACCATGGGGTCACTGGCAACAGAGTTATTTTATACCTGTGCAATGGCACACCCAGCTGGGTCAGGGTTCATATCATGTCTTTATCCTCTTCCTGCAAACAAACTGCTATTTCAGATTTAACTCCAAAGGCAACAAGAGAAGCAGTCTCTCATTTTGTTTCCTGTGTTGGTACCTCTCCCCTATCAATACGAAATTATGAATGTGATCAGTTCTAATACCTGTTTTACCTTGTGTTTGATTTCTTTTCACACATGCTATTAGATGACAACAACTATCCTGTATCCTATTTTCTCAAAAATGGTCAGAGAGGAGCAATTGAGCATTACTGACTTCCACTGCAGACTGGAGTGATTAAGCAGCAATCACATTTCTAATTATGATAATGTCAATTGAGCTTGTCAAGGATGAATAATTTCAGGGGAGACAGTAAAATATACCTAACAGGGCTTTTCTCAGCGGTAAACACAGGGCTTTTAAAACTGCAATTAGCCCTTTAATGTCTAACACATGGCTTACAAGCCATCCATGGGTCCAACTTCCCTTCCTTCAACCACTTTCACCTTCTCTCTGTAGGACACACTTTTCACATAGCTGGAAATCTAACCACACAAATAGGAAGCCCTCCCTGTGGAGTGGGGGTGAGGCACAGGCAGGCATATTTCAGCAATTGCAGGACAAATTGTTATTTTCCTGTGCTTAAAATAGGCACACACGAGATGCAAAATAATGTTTTTCCTCGGCCTACCTCTAACTGCATGCAGTAAATATAATGTTACACATTCCCCTCACTTGTGTGTACCGTTTTTGTTGATTAGTACAATAAAATACATAGTAAAGAGCTATTTGTTCACTGCGGTTCCTCTGAAAAATTTGAGGACAAAGACAAAAGGTCTGAAACTAACAAATGTATCATCTCTCCAACAATTGTCTCTTTTTCATTCTCCATACACCCACCCAAAGTGTTCCAGAATTCCCCCTTTAGAGACAGACACAGATAATTGGTCACAGATTTCTGTTGGCAGGTCACAAAAGGACCTTCTATTCACCCCTACACAGCTGTCTACATCCCATTCTCCCGTCTTGGTTCCCCCATTTGCAGCATCCCCTTTAACGGCTTCCCGATCAAGCAAGTGCTCAGCCATTGCTCATCCCAAAAACACAACCCCTTTCATTGCCACAGCAAACCCACCGAGACACATGCCTCTCATAACCCTGACCCAAAACCCCTTTCTAGCCTCCTTACACCCCGAGGGCTCAGCTATCCCAAGACCTTTGAAACTGTCCTGCGTTCTCTTTGATTTAAAAAAAAAAAAAAAATGCACCAGTATTTGGGATTCACAGGTTTTGATTAATGCAGCTGATGAATAGCTTGTTAATGATGACATTGTAAAAAGCTTTTTTGTTAATGGTTTGTGAGAGCACAAGTATGTGAGAGTTACTATTGTATGAAGAAAGAAATCCAATAGACATTCCCTTTTGAAATGTGTTGGCTACAGTGCAGAAGCCCAACTTTTACTTTGAAAAAATGTTCTCCGTTTTCAGTTTGCACTGCAAGGCTTGCTACTGCTTGGCTAGCAGCTTGCAGACAAGTCGGCATTCTCCCTGCAAACTACAGGTGACGCAACCTTGATTAATATATTTAGGTACTTCTCATCATTGTTGAAATATAATTGCATATCCTGGATATTCATCAAATTTATGATGTAATCAGAGGTGACAAATAATGAAGTACAAACACTTTAGTTAGTTTGCAGCAATGTGGTGAAGTTTACAGTGACGCACATTGTTGAACTGGTGCAGCTCAGCTGTGGTGTTCATGGTCAATGATCCATTACATCAAAGGTTTCAGACATCAATATCAATTTAAGCTGATGATGTTGATAATGCTCAATGAGTTCTACATTGATCCTAGTTTTATGCAACTTGGGGCTGGAAATCAAATGATTTTTGCGTAACATCTGCAAAGTTCTTGCTGAATTCAGTTTGTTACATCCACAAAGAGCAGCAGCACAGCTCAGCTGGTCACAGCCTGTGCACAAAATCTACTGGAGCTCACAACAGAAATTACTGACTATGTTCGTTTTTCTGTTTAAGTGTGAATTACAATGTAACTGTTTTGTTGTTGTTGGTGTTTTGCTTTTATTCCCTTTGCTTTTAATCTGCATGTGTTCTACACAACACATGTTCAAGCTAAGCTGTACTTTTTCACTTTTATTTGAGTAAAGAAGTCAAATTAGCCCCTCATTTTTTTTTTATTTTTTTTTTTTTAGCACAAGTGTCTCCGCTTCTACTTAGGTTCAAATTTCAACAATTTTCTGACCAGATATTTTTTGCACAGTATATTGGTCCTAAAAATAAAAGAACAATATAATATTTAATTTGTCCAGTCACAATTTGGGAAGCCACAGAAATTAGAAATATGGACATGCAGGAAACTGGGGAAAGTACAAAGTAGAGCAACACATTTCACCCTCAGTTTCCTGTACTTTCTCCCTTTTGTACCTACCTTAATAGATTACATGTGCAGAGCTGGTGTTGTGCTGAATGCCAAGAAGACTAAAACAGATATTGTGCACAAAAAGAGGTGCAAATATAAAATGATATGGTGAAAGAGCAAAAGAAGAGAACAGAAGAAGAGAGAACATTGAGCATTCAGTTTGGAGGGGAAGAAGGCGAATGAGGTGATTATAATTCCAGTCACAGCTAGCACAGCAGTTTGTGCTGTGATCCTAGATTTCTTGTGCAACCTCGCAAAGCTGTTCCCAAGGGGCTCATGTCAAGGCATAGGTCAACCACCCCTTTCCTGACTCACCACATGTTAAAGGAATTCAGTGGTGCATTGTGGGATATGACACTGGTAACCCCTGCAACTTTTTCCAAATTACTAACACATACACTCTCAAACCTGTCTGCAGTTTCAGCAGTGGAAAAATGACAAATGTTAAAATAGAATAGCAATGTGTAATAATAATCTAGCAACATGTCAGTGATAAAAACAAGTGTGCACTGAGTAAAATAAAAACTGTATTTATTCAAGTATATATTTATAATCAAGTAAATTATAATTACCCATCATTATTATTTAATTTATTGTTTACTATTTTTATTACATTTTAATTAACCACAAACCTCAGTGTAAACCAAGAAACCATGACCTGTTTCCATATATTTCCTCTTATCTGTGATAGTCCATGATATTGTTACTAGATAACTTAATAACACAAGTTTAGGCTTAACTTAATTGTGTACCAGTCTCCTCTTATTGTTATCCCTTTATGAGAGACAGTACAAGCGATTGCAGCAGAAAACAAAGATAAAGCAGACAAATAAAATACATTTGGACAGGCAAATGTTTGTAATTTGCTTAATTTATTCATCACATTCTTCTCTTCTCTTCTCTTCTCTTCTCTTCTCTTCTCTTCTCTTCTCTTCTCTTCTCTTCTCTTCTCTTCTCTTCTCTTCTCTTCTCTTCTCTTCTCTTCTCTTCTCTTCTCTTCTCTGAAACTAATTACAGGTTATTAATAATCAAACCTAAAGGTTATGGGCTGTAACTATCTGCCATCCTGCAGGAAATTGAATTAGTGAGATAAAGACTGAAACCTGAGTGGTGGATTTTTCCCACGCAGGGACAGAAAACTGCGTCACTATTAGATGTATTAATGTTGTGAAAAGTTTCTATTTACAATGTGTAGTTTGAAAACTAAATAAAACTCCATGAGACGGGAGTAATTTGAAATCATGTGGAACAAACTGTGACAATAAACAGTTTCCAAATGTTGATAGAAGGATTGTGGTAACTGACTTCATTATTCAGATCCCCATAATTATGGTAACAAATGTACTTAAAAAAATGGCTTTATAAACATCATAAAGATCTTGACAGCAAGAATATGGGGTGTCCATTTACAGAGCCATGTTTCATAGAGCAGTAATTGCCAGTTTCTTGTCTCACTGTGGGGCCTGGAGCTGTGTTGGGGTGAGAGCAAACTATGGAGCTGATGGGCATCTGTCAGCCAGCCTCAAGACGAAGAAACAAACCTGCAGAAGTGGCAAAAAGGGAGGGAAAGTTGTGAAGAAAGAGGAGAATAAACACTCCTCTGATCACTGATCACTTCTTTTGCATTACAGGACAAAAAAATGATGTATTTTTTTTTTTTTGGCTCAAACATAACACATGGTTATATTTGATGGGAGTGGGATCTGTCTTAGCCTCACTAGCTTTGACATCCACAGTGCCTATGAGCCCAGAGGGAATACTCAAAGTCACAACAGGCCTAAAGGAAGGCTCGGCCACAGGTGGTGTCCAGCAGCTGCTGTGGCTTTGTACACCCAAACACACACACAGCCTGAGCTAATGCACATTCCCTGAACGTATTCTGTCTCACACACATGCCATAAACTGTATGTATATAAGTGTGTGTGCTGCATGCCAATATATTTAACAAAGGAAGACACAAAGAAAAAGTACACATATAAGTGTATGCAGCAGCCTGCAAACCCACAGGAATAGATTATAAGATATGGAGTCATGTTTGTACATATATACACACAGACATAAACATGCCCAAGCGGTCACACAGATACTCCCTGCACTAGAATAATCCATCGTTAAGCCAAATGATGCATACTGTATACAGACACTCTTGCACCAGGCTATTATTTTAAATATTCTACTCGCATCTGGTCTGCACACATGCCAGGATGAAGTCTGCCTGTCACTCAGAACCAAGGAAAAAGAATTACTCCCTCATGACACAATGCTATAAACATGCAAACATATGCAAACGCCACACATAAGTTAGATGAACTTCTAGCCCTGCACAGCCACAATCACACACAGAAGAAAAAGAAGGAAAGAAAGAAATATGGTACTGTATGTTCATGTAAAGCCATTCACACACCCACATAGATTCCTAAGAGGAAACTCCAGGGTTGCTGTCCATCTTTCAGCTGTAATGCTCGACACACACCCTTAGAAGGGAAAACCCGCAACTTTACACTTTTACTGACTCCTGATTTATGACAGTTTTCACTGCCAACATGTCTTTCTCTATGGCCGTTTCAGTTTTGTTCAAATGTCAAGCCCTCATATGTTGAAATGTATTTCTTTTTTTTTTTTTTTACTTACTTATTTTATTACATACTTTATTACACAAAATGTACAAATTTTATGCTGATTTTATGGCACAGAGATGAATATTTCCACTGTTTGTAAATGTAACTATGCCAAAAATGTAGTGATTGATTTGGTTTTCCTTAACCATAAGCAGAATTCCCTCTGTTATGTAATCCAACAAACTTGAATAAATATGGCAAATGCTCACCAAGTTTCCAAGCAAGCCTGCCCATTTTGTAAACAAGATGAACAACAGTGGCAATTTATCCTGGATTCCAGAGCAATGAGGCAACAAATTAAAACAGGCATCAGTGGTGAATATGAGCTCTCTTAGGGAGTAACAAGACACATGACTGACAGAAACATTATGAAACCCTCCCACAATTGTCCCTTTCATTAATCCCAGGATACAGACTTTTTGCCTTCCAAACAAGTGACTCAAGTAGAGGGAGAGGACTGCAACTAGGTAGGTGGGATCTATTTAAAATCTATCTTAAATCTAAAAAAAACAACAAAAAAAAAACAACCAAGCAATCACATACATCCCTGTTTCCAACCACCTTGTTTGCATATTTGCACCCAAGAGTTTCATGTGTCACTGCACTAAACAGAATCAGAACTTGCCTAATGCTCCTGTTTTGCTTGTCTGCTTGCACACTGTCACTGGCACACTGAGCAAAAAATACAGTCCCATCAGGCCACACTTCTCTACCTCTGTCAACTGAGTGCCACATACAATGGCACATGAGAGCACAAAACAAAAACAAAAAAACAACCCGATTTATCTGATGATGTTAAAAGGGACAAAACAACGACCCCAGGGGTCTACCAACTCAGTTCAGACGATCCTCTTCACAGGGCCAGAGAGTGTTGTTTGTCCAGGCTGTGTAGAAGAAGGGAATAGAGTGAAGTTCATATTTGTACCTGGTCCCACAACACTCAACCCGAACCCCCACTCCCATTTTCCTGTCCCTTGAGCCAACACATTTCACGGCTGCCATAAAGAAAAGACACTGCCCTCAATTTCCTGTGAGAGAGGCCTTAACAGGGTAGAAAATGTTTGAAGAAGGAGAGTAAGCAGTGAGAAAAGATGGTCTAAACTGGCTACATAATACTGATAGCAATCCGAAGTGTACAGATTAAGATTAACAACACTTTTTTTTATTTATCCAAAGGGAAAAAGAATTATGGATTGATGGCATGTGAATGTTGTCAGCTTATTTGAATGTACAATCAAAGAGTAAATCAATATTCTGTCAAATTTGATTAAGTAATGCTGATGCATGAAAGTTAGGTGAGTGACTATTTGTTAATACTGCAGGCCTTGTCTTGCCCCCATGTGTTCAGATCTTATATGTCTCATCATGACTGTGCTGGAGGCAAAGTGTGCAGCAAGCATTCGTGGGAGCCTGTGATTGTTGTGCTCTCTAACATTTGTCTTTCAGGAGATGTGGGGGATAGTGGGGGATGGTGGGGGCTACTCTAAAATCTGACAAATTGCTGAAAATTGCCTTCACGCAGTCATTCCTGTTTGGACACACTTGGCACATCTGGTTGTGATCTGGCAACAAAAGTGCTGCGGTGGAGGGCTCAGCTCTCAGAGTGGTGCCACATATTATCCCCACTCTTCTCCACCTCCTCCTCTCTTCTGGTTTGGCCTGCACACATACTGATGATCTTCACCCCCAGCTCTTCTCTTTCTGTGGGGCACTTGGAGCTGATGGTGTTGTGTAGTGATGCTTGGCAGTTGTCCCAGCAGAGCATTCCTGAGCGCCTCTCTTACTTTAAAGGGTATCAGTGGGTTGTAAATGAGGCGTCTGCAAAGATGAATACAGCACTGTGATGCTGCAAGCAGCACATATTATCAAAGAGGAAAGCTGCTCACAATCTGAGAACTTTAAACAAGGCTAATAAAAGTATTGAAGTGATAAATTATCTGCGTTTGGCACAATGTAGCACACATGTCTCCTCGCACATGTTAGTAGTTCAAAAGCAGAGCATCACAATCCGCAGAGATCTTTGAGCTTTTTCTTTACGAATAAATAAATATATCACAAAAATCCTCATCTCAGTGTTTCACTGTAGCCTTTACTAATCTCCATACTCTGCACAGCATCTGCTAGGATGACTGCGTGTTTTCCATGTTAACACTGCTGCTGCTGCTCCACGGAAAAACGCAATATGAATAAGAGGTAAGATACTCCACTGACTCAAGTTCTGTGGAAAAAAAATCCCAAGCATAACTCAAGAAAGGCTCTAAAGAATATTTGGCATACACTTGTCTTCCTTTTTTCCCCCATTATGGAGCCAAAAAACAAAAAAAATCTTTCACTTCAAATAAGGAACTTGGATAGATTCAAATCTACGCTCCTTTGTAACACATACATCAAAAAAGCATGCACTGGATTGTGAAGTAGAGGAGAGGTCATGGGTAAATACTTGCAGCATTGTCAGTCCTGCAGCTGTGTGGCTGAGAGAGGAAAACTGAGTGCACAGCTGCAGACTTAGGCCTCGGCTTCTCAAATTGCTTGTGCCTCGGTTTCCTGCTCTTTTTACCCGACAGGCCAAACCAGGCCTTTATTAGACCCACCCCCACCTTAATAATCCATGATGTCACTCTCACCATCACTGCTTTGCTTTTCTTGATTTTTTTTTTCATTTCTACTGCTGGTGCCACCCCCATTGTTAGTTAAATATTAACAGGTGTTGGAGTCGAAGAGGACAAGGAGGAGAAATGAATCCATTTGGCTGAGGCTCTTCTGTTCCTGTCCATCCATCTATCTGTCCATCTACTGCTATCACCACATCTGCTTCAGTTTTTACTTCTCCTGGTTTGTTTGTCCATCTGTATTTGTAACCCCCCCCAACTCCCCCATCACCACCACCACCAAACCCCACTCCATCAGTGGAAGGAGGCTGAGGAATGATCAGTCAAGCTTTGATGCTGCTGGCCCCTGCCCTGGCTTTCCACTGCTCCACTGCACATGAGCCCAGGCAATTACAAAAGTGCTCCTAGCTGCCTACCATTAGTCTGTAATGCCCCTGTCTAGAGTACAAGAAGGGCATGCAGAAAAGAGATGAAGAGTTGGAGAAAAATGAGGCTGATGAGGAGGGGACAAAGAACAAATAACGGGCTTGTAAAACTGACTGCTAACTTTCTCACTCAAACTGTTGTGTGAAAAAGAAAGAGTAAAGTGTACTATACATTTCTGGATGCTGCAGCGCACATGTGGCAGGCAGGAAGTCCTTTGGCATGAGGAGGGGTGGGGTGGGGGGTGGGGGGGTAGGGCAGGAAAGATGATGGCCTCTTTATTCTCAGCAATCATTAGACAAGACTCCAGAGGAAGTCAGAAATCAGCAAACCATATGATCCATACTTCCTGTCTTCCTAGAATATAGGATTTGTGCTTTTTAAAACCATTCACTGTGTAGTCCACAGCTGGTTAAAGCCTGCCATTCATTGTACATAATGGTATGTCTGTGCACCATCCATTAGAAGTAAATCACTTTGGATCATCACTTCAGCTTGGGACAGTTATGCTCTGCTCTAACCAAGCGGTGGCATTTGTCAAACATACACTTTCAAAATTACATTTTTTTTTATTTCAGCTCCATTCAGACTGGTTAGTGAGTTCAAAGAGTTCAAATTCATTGTGTATTGTAAAATTATAAAACTAGCTGAGTTAAGTTAATTAACTTAAAGCAAGTTCAGTAAACTTTAGGGGAAATCAATGGACGATTGATACAGCCAAACATGCTTTCCTGTTTACAATTTTCACATTTTAAAAAGCTTGTGCGTTAAATAACATGAACTCACAGCTCCAGATGTTAAATTCATTTTGAACCAGTACAACCAATCCTAACCAATCATTCATTCAACTTAGTACTTTAAATTAAACATCTCACATTAGAAAAGTTAATGATTAGTTTCAAGTCTGAATTTGAAGTTAAATTAAGTAGCAATAAAAAAGATCATTTACGATAAATAAACTAAAAAATATTGTTTGGTTCAGCCAAATCACTGCATCATTTTTTATACATGGTAATGAAAAGGATAAAAGCAAAAACAACAGTGAGCTGTTTTAAACTGAATCTGCCAAATACCAGAGATGAAACTGTTCTTCAATGGAATCAGTTCAGGCTTAAGATGTAAAATGAGAGGTTTGGGGTCACTTTTAGCTAAAGGTTCTGATTTTGAAACTTAACCATGTATGAATGATCTTCTGCTTCCAAAAGTGATAATGACTTGCAGCTATAAGAGCTAGCAGCACCATGGATGTTTTCTGGTCTGGAGAGTGGAAAATAATTTATTTTTCTTTTTTTTTTACATTTTACATTACGACAACTTCTCTTTCTCCTAAAAGCCATTGTTATATCATACTAATTATCTTCATTCTTTGCCGTGGGTTAGTTTATATCCACTCATTCAAATTGTAACAATAACTTGGCTCATCCATGAAAAAGACTTCTGGGAGAAATCGATCTTGCTCCATGTAGCTTTCTGATATAGGAAACACTCCTGCATCCAAGCTTGACAAGAACCAATATTATGTTGTGTGATGAGTATAATCAAACAACAAAAACAGGAATGACTCTGTAACAGAAAAAGTTAAACTAAGTCCCCAGAATGTGCTTGTGCTATATCAAAAGACAAAATGCAGGGCCAAAGCCTTAATCCTATAAAATTTTCAAAATCAGTTCCAAAAGAACACACACTTTTAAAACAATAGAAACACTGTTTCCAAGGACTGCAGATGATCCAGTCCCAACCCACCCAACCCAGCTCTGTCACACTCCCCCTTGCACCTGCTGTGCACTTTGAGAGGAAAGAACAAATGGGGGAATAGACAATGAGTGTATGTGTGTATGTTTGGAAGAGAGAAGCACAAATGAACATGCAAGCGCTTTTATGAATGCGTGTGTTTACGTGCGCATGAACATATAGGAATGCATCAGTGCTTGCGGCACAAGGCAGGGCCTCAGCTCGATTTAACCCTCTGCTGAATGCCACTGTGACGCCAGTCAGACTTTGTGTGGCCACATGCCTCCACTGAAGAAGCTATGGAAAAAATCTGTGGACCAGTAAGTCTCAGAGATTACATGGCTCCTCTCAGCTCTGGCCTCAATAATGCCTCAAATCCAGCGGTACCATGTCACTGCAATTTGGGGCTTTCCTCTTTAGAAAAAAATTCAAATCTCTGTTCCATCATAGATCATTGGTCACTGACACTCTTGAAGGGCATGTTCATGAGCATGTGCATATATCCATGCTCAGGAAAGAGCTGGTTTGTGTATGTGTGTACATAAAAAAGGGGTCCATGAGAAAGTAAGAAAGGGGGCTACATGTTAAAATAGCAATACATTAACTAAAACACAACATTGGCTTGTTTTTTTTTTAATTGCCTCTCAGCTGCAATTGAATGGCAAGTGCAGCTGTCTGCATGAACAGCTGCTTGACTGAAAAGATTGGACAGAGCAGGCTCTGGGAGGGAGGAAAGAACAATACTGGAAGAATCATATGTGGACTATTTTGCAATTTCACAACTTTGAAAAATGCATGCAGGATTAGGAATCATTTTTATTGGAAATTCACAGCTGTTCCCAGGCATATTTCCCAGGGAACTTGCAGAGATACATTTTCTAAACTGTCTGGACAAAGCAGAAGCGGCATGGTGTATTGATACATAAAGTAAACTAAGGTTGTTATTTTTCTTCTTCTTCTTCTTCTTTGGGCTTTGTTTATGTGGAATTTTTGAGCCTACAAATTGCAATTTACAACTGTGAAAGAACCAGGGGGTCTAAGAGATTTGATGGAGCAGTCTGTATGGATTTCCTGCAGAATATTTGTCAGACTTGAATTAAGTACTGTTGTTTTTCTCACTCCCTCTGTCTGCCTCAGCCTGAGGCCCTGTGGCTGACTACCCCACATCTATAAATCACCAGGAACGCATGCTTATATCCTGAAGCAAGCACACTGAGTCAGTCTGGCAAGGTTAATCACATTCACATCTCCTCAGCCTGTTTGCAGCAGCCAACTGATAACCAAACACACGTTACGGGGCATGATCCCTCTTGTTTGTGAATTCTGCTCATATTCTGTTTTACCAATAATCCCACATGAAAGAGTTTGATGTAGGCAAAGCTGCGGTTCCACTGTGTTTTGATGATTGTTGCCAATCATAACCTGCTGTGTCTCTGGTGCTCGAACAGCAAAACTATAACACAAACACTGTAGGTGTAAAAGCAGAGAGATGGAGGGTGTAGGGGTGGGGCAGGGGTAGTAGTAGTAGTGGATGAAAAACAACCACAGTAAGAGACAGGAGTCTCATACACATTGCACACATGCTCAGCCTTTATTGGGGCCAGTGGTCTGCTGCACTCATATCTTTCTGTCGGTGTGTTTGATGGACTTCGGATAATATGGGAAGCTTTCCAAGTTTGACACATGGTTTAATGCCCAGGAATATGTCTGAATATAGCTAGTATAAGTATATTATCAGTGTGGGTGTGATTGCAAATGTGCATGTGATTGTACTTCAATCTTTTTTTTTTTTTTTTAAATGCTTTCATTTTTTTCCTCCTCTCAGAAGTGCCCTACCCAAATATGTAGGAATTATGCCACATCGCTCACTACCATCCTACTCTAATCAAAGTGCCGATTCTTGAAACAGACAGCTGTTGTCATGTGCCTTGATTCCAATGGCTATATGTCCCTGTAGCTGCTTGAGTTCTTAGTTGGCCAGCTGAATTTGTAGGGGGAACAAGGCTAAACGGCATCTACCAATTCAAACTCCTTTCAGAGCAGTGCGCCAATTCACAATACAGAAAAACCACAAACATACTGATCTAAGGTAAGTTTCCTTTTTTTCTCCTCTCTGGCATGACTCCTCAGATTCACACATATGTAAAGATGCTATTCAAGATTTTAAGAAAAAAATCAGTAATATTATAAGAGATCATGTTAGATTGGGCTTGTGCTTTATTTATTTGTTTTTTTTCTCATCTAATATAAAATTCATTGCAGTCAGAAAACTGTATAACTGGATCTTTCGGAGCCTACCAGAGTGTTGTTTGGGTTCCCGTTTAAATATAAACAGAGTAGGTGGGTTTAGGTTGTGTCTTTCCATGTACATGATGGCATATAGCCATATAAGGACTGGCTGAGCTACAGACTAAATGCGAATGTGAGAAACATCTGCTGAAAAGCAAGGCGAGAAAAACAGCTGTATCAGTTTCCTTCCGCTCCACACAGGCTTTTCCCCACCTAACTGAGCAGTGTTCAAAGTACAGTGTGAAGCAATGAGTCAATCAAACTTGTTCACCCTCGGCATGTTCGTCCAACTTTTGCTGCCTTAAATCAGCTCAAACAGGAGGAAAAATCTTTAAATGCTTCCTGGAATAAAAGAATTGGTAGATCATAAATGCCAAATTTATTCTAAATGCTAAATTTAAAAGTTCCTCGAGGCAACTGTTGCTGTGATTTGGCGCTGCATAAATAAAACTGAACTGAGTTAAAGTAAATGCATGCTCTAATTGGTTATTGTCTATCTATTCTTGGTTCGGGGCAGTTCTCTGTGAGGGCAAGGGCACAAACATTGTCAGCAGCTGCAGACTAACTTAGGGTTTTGTTGCAAATACAACTTAAGCTTTAGATGCAGAGAGTGAAAGAGCACGATCTATTTCAAAAGAAATCTAAAAATAAATCACACCAGGCAAAATATTTGAAAAAGAAAACTTCAGAATGGAGCAAAACCTTATTTATGTAACCCCTAACATGTCACACGTTACACTAAAATAAGTCTACCTGGATGAATTCATGTCATGAGCCATCTAATTATTTATCGCTGCTTATTTATGGTAAAGATTAGAGAAAGTTTGATGCAAAAGAAAAACAGCTTTGGATTTGTTTGATCTTTTTAGTTATGAGAAATGCATTAATTAACCAAAAGAAAAAACGTTTGGTGTGAACTTGACTGTTGAATTTTTTACATTTAGCATCTGAAATCAAATGAAGTACTATGTCTTGAGCTGGACTGTGAGTAGGCCTCTGAGCCTTTTGATTTCTGAGATCAAAGGAAGTTGTGATAAGTCATTACAAAGCATCATAATGTATCATGTTCAGGTAACTAGAAATCGGAGGGTGCTGTCACGAAAAAATAGAAAGATGAGGCATGTTCAAATAAATTTAGTCACTGGAATAAGTTTCCATGGGCTGCTTAGCAGATTTAATTTGAGTTTTTTGCTGCATGTTTTTAAAAACCCTGATTGGGAGGGGGGGGGGGTTAAAAAAAAAAAACATGGGAGAATTTAAATTTAGGCAGAGACATACCCACACAAACAAGCAGGGCTTAGGTCAGAGGTGAAATATTCCTGAACTCTCTCCCTTTAGGCTGAGGACATCAGAGGTCCCTCTGTGTGCTGCTTTCCATTTATTTTACCCATCATCCCTCATTAGGGTAGGATGACTCTGTGACCCCGGAGCTAGGGTTACCTGTCAGTTGACTGTCCATTCTTGAGCATGGGGTTTGATGCTGTGTCAACATTTGTCCTGCAAAACAGGAGTGAGGTAGAGTGAGGAGTTAATTTCCGTGGGGCGAAGAGAAAAAAATAGAATAGTTCAAATTTGTTCTGTATTCGTCTTAATTAAATAACAGTTCCTTATTTGCCTTCACACTCATAAGTTCAAGCAATGCAGGGCCCTGACTGGTGCACTGTCCACGCAGATGACACGAATGTGTGATAATTCCTGTTTACTCAGAGACAGCAATTCAAATGAACACAGTAAACACATGCTTGCATGGATATCTACGGAGGGGTTCCTACAAAAACACTCCAAAAGCCCCCTTTGTGTGTGCTGTCAGCTATCAATCAGGGTGCCGTAAGTGGGATCCTTGAGTGGAGATGCTATCAGCTCTGCCCCATATACACTCACACCACAGTTTCCCTTATCTTTGCAGAGATAACAGATCCCCTCTCACAGGGAGAGGCCTGAGCCAAATACACTCGCTTTCTGCATCTCTTTCACTATCTGTTTCAACTCTGCCACAGGCCACTTCTTTTCAGACAGAGGCCCTCAGAAAAAAAAAAAAAGAAAAAGAAAAAAAGTCAATTTGCTTGGGTTCCTGTTTAAAATTCAATAAGTGTGTCTCTTAAATTGCAGCCGTGTGGTGCTAGCAGAGGCTACAGAGGGCACGTGCTGCGTTTGATTTCAATCTCCGATGTTATCAACCTCCAGAAGAAACATGATACATGTCTCGGTTGACAAATCTAGACAGGCATGAAATTAAACAAAAATCAGAAGCATGAAACAATACCAATTTCCTGCAACTGTACTTTTTTAAAATTATTTTGTAAACATTACATTTCCGGAAAAAAGTGTTTAAGGTTTATGGTCTATGTCAATACCTAAAGTGAACAGATGGTTCAAAGTTGCAAAGTTAAGTAACTTTACAGGTTAGAGTGCAGGATGGGTAGATATTAAATTAGATTTGAAACTGAATTTTCATGTAGCCTATTGCACTTAGTGTTTACGCTGTCGAGCGGTAGATTTGTAAAATCAGTGCAGTCTTTTTTTTTTTCTTTAGTTTGAGGACAGCGAGCTGAAGAGATGGTCCTGAACTGGCAGTATTTTGGGGCTTCCACCAGACCACAGCACGTTTGCCTAATAACAAAAACAAGCATCCTGGTGTGGAGCTGGTCCCACAGTGTGAGGACCTTAATGAGGAACATGTGGAGTTGCCCAGACACACTGTCAGAGGAAACCCTATCCCTCACTCCCTCTTTTTCTCCCCCTTCCTCATCCCTTCCCCCTAGTCTCCCATTCTTTCTTTCTCACTCTCCTTTGCTTCACTTTCTACATTCTGTCACAAAGCCCGGTGTCTTTAGCACTCTTTTAGACTTCTGAAAAGTCAAATCCTTATCCTATTCTTTCTAATTGCAATAAGGTTATTTCTCTGGACTTAATGTTTTTTTTCTATTATACTGCTATTGTAAGGGACCTGCTGTGAGCAAGAGAAATGCACTAGCTTTGTTTTTTACATGATAGACACCCTTGTCATATACCTGGTCTCTCCAGCTTGTTTTAGAGAGAGTTAGTATTGTATACATAAGTGCTGGGTCATGCAATGCAATACACCAATAAGAAAAGAAAGGAAGAAAGAGGTCTTTCTCCACCCATCAAGCCTGACAGGCGGTCTCTGAGTTTCTTTCATGTGCTGAATTCATCCATACCATCCACCTGGATCAATTAACTGTTTGCTTCAGTGGCCATCAACCCCACAGTGTGGAACTTCAGCTCATTTAGTAGACACAAGCTTTTTTAAGTATAATTATGGCTTTGATTTTGTTGTTTTTATAGACATGTAACAGAGATGGGTTTGATCACTTACTAAAATCAGGAGGGTTTTCATCTTCAGTCGTTATAAAATGAAGTAAAAAATGTGTTTTCTTTTCCCAGGAAATGTCATCTCTTTCCTCTGAAGGTGCATATTGTAAGAGGTGAGACAAACCTGACACTAACTCATTTTAACTGCTGCATAACAGGTCACACTATCAGCAGATCTCGCTGCAATACTGCAGTAGTGCTCTCTGGCCAAGCTGTCATTGGAAATACGAAGTGCAACCTGTTAAAGGGAATTTAAAATATGACCATGAAGTATTGCCATAAAGTAGATCAACTAAACAAACCTCCAAAATTAGCTGCACAAACAGAGTAAGGTAGATCCCTCTGGGGAGATAAACATGGCACAGTGGATCCAGTGTGACAGAGGCCCTTCTGGCAGCTCAGAACAATCCAAACATTCCACTTCGGTTCTCCTGTCTTTCCCCCTCTCACCACACACACACACACAAACATATATATATATATATATATATATATATGAGCTTTTGCTGGAATGACAGGCCACCTGAATCACACAGTTGTGTTGCTGGAGGAGTCTGTATGTGTACAGAAAAACCAGTGATCCAGTAAGTGTGTAGGTTCACTTCACTCACATAAAGTCAGGAGGGAGGTGCTGCAAGAGACACACACATCTACAACTTAAACATTCCAGCTGCACTGAAACAAAGCCTTAACTTTTAATCTCACTGAAATTACACCAACTTTGACTCTATTTTCTAAATATCAACATTTTATTCAGTAATTGGTTGGTGCATTAACATTCTTTATTTGCATGGCACAAAAACCACAGAGTGTGTCACAGGCAAAAGGCTGAAATCTGGTGAGTCTGCATGCCTTGCAGATGGTCTGGCCTCACAGCAGCTGTGCAAATGAAAGACAGAGTGTCATTGAAGGAGTGAGAGGGATGGAAAGTTGGCCACAGAGGGAAAAGAGTAACACACAAGTTGCTAACTGAAAATGTCATGGGGAAAATTAATAGAACAGTGAGATTTTGCTAGGAGAGAATAATTTTGTAGAGAATTTTCTTTGAATTTTGGAAGGCAATGTCAGTGTTTTTTGTCACGTATGCCTATGATAATTTGCAGTTTAATGATAAACTCAAACTCAGTCATTAGGGATTTTTCACTCAATACCAGCTATCAAGCAATGCAGGGCATTTGAAATATTCACTAGATGATCTAAGAAGTGTGTAATCTGTCAGTCAAATGCTATTATTTAGTCACCAAATCTGTAGTGAGAAAACAGCAGGTGATAGTATCCTGCTCGATTCTTAAAACACAGAAACGTTTGCCCTGGTGGGTGGGGAGGGGGGATCAAACGAGACATTTGCCCACCGGTGCTTTGAAGTGCAAAAAGTCTCTGGCATAACAAGCTTATATCTTAATTCTGCATTAAAAAAACTGTATTACTCTTCACTTCTGAATATACTAAATAAACCAAACTCTACTCTTAGAGTAAATATGTGGTTTATCTACATTGTTAGTAGTTTAACTATTATAAACACGACATGCTGTGATTCTTCAGTTACAATCGGGGCAATTATAGTTTCACACCGCATCGACTGTTGTTGAAGGCCCTTTTTCCACTGTTCTTACTCCCAGTAATTGCCACTACATGTAAATATCAAGTGGTTAGTGAATAATTAGTCGTTCATTGGCCAGCAATCACCTCCGGGCCCCGTCTATACTTTAGACCCCTCCCTCGTAGAGCCGCCCTGAAGACAGGGGCCCCTTTTGAATGACAGCGCTTGGGAAGGAAGACGAATTTTTGTCTGATTTCCCGCAGCCGCAGCGTCGATGAGAAGCAGTCGAGGAACTCCATTCTAACTGAATGGATTGGTATGGGGAGAAGCGGACCTCAAACCACGGCTAAGCGGCAGCTTTGGGACTGTGTAACGTTGACGATGGTTTTACTTTCACTGCTGTTTCGACCAGGTAAGTGGTGCTTTTCCAATCCGTGCTCCCCCACTCCTTCTCTCCTGCATGCAAAGCTGTGTCCCGGCAATGGAGGTGGAGAAGGAAAGTTTTCCTGGTGTTGTGTGGCTGAAATCGGACTCTTGCCAGTATTAAGCTCTGCTTGCATACATTTTCCTTTAAGGAGTAATTAATGTGGTATTAAATAAAGGGAGAAAAGTCGCTGTTGTTTAGAAGTTCTCCGTCGGCTGCAGGGACAAAGTAACTAAAGTCCTGTTGCTGCGTTATCCCAACCTCCAGGCTGCACTGCAACACTGCTAGCAGAGCAGCACGAGTTAACTCACTTTCTGGACTTTTTTTGGAGGTTAAACTTATCACTTTTCCCATACCATACAACAACACCAAACAGTTTGCCGCTAACCGCTTAACAGCTAGCACATTTTGACACGCCTGCATTAGTGGTTATCTTTTTACTAACTTGTTTAAAGTTACAGCTTAGCTTCCCGTTAGCATAGCCCACTAGCAGCTGTCGTCCAGCACCCACAATCAACCCAAGAACAAAACCACGGAGCTTTTTTTTTTTGTTTTTTTTAGCCAGAAAATACCGCTAGTCGGATGGCAAACCACCAGATTTAGTCCTGTAAACATCGCTCTCGTTTCTTTCACGTCTGTTTTAGTGTTTGGCAAAGATAAGAAGGAGAGCGTGATAATTCACCTATTCATGTCTCATTTAGCTATCATGCATGGGGGTCCAACTTTTTGGCCTCTGAGCGTGTGTCGGGGGCTGCTTTATTCCAGCCCGAGACCATAAACCAGTGTACTCAAGAGGCACACTTTATTTGGACTGTAAACTTCACAATACCTTTCTTTAAGTTTTGTTTCTGACACGGTGGATATACAGATTTTTGTAAGGAGATTCGTTAAAGCACTGTCGGTAGTATGTTGTGTTTTTAAGCGAAAGTCACCAGCCACACTATGCTAGTGTGTGCAGTGATAACATTAAGGAATAGTCTGTTTACTAAAAATATATATTATCACTTTATACTTTTTTTGCAGTGTTAAATAACTTCAAAAGATGATGATGCCAAAACTAATGACGGCAGTACTGGCTGTTCAGCAGCTTTGCTTAAAAAAAAAAATGATAGAAATCTCAGGTTCATCTTCGATTTTGTACCTTTCACTAGTGTTATGATCAAAAAGAGGCAACTAAATCTATCAAGAAGCTGCTTAGAATGATATACTATGTCTGTAGTAGTTATAGTTCAAAGGTTATTATTGTTACTTATATAAGCCACTGTGTCTGTCTTATTATTTCTGTTGTATTACTATGCTATTAAAAGGGTTCACTAAGGGCTCAAATTATTAAATTCTTATTAGGCTGCAGTTCAGATTTGCTAATTCATAATTTACTAATGGAATTAATGTTTGTGTGGTCATTTTGATTTTCTCATTTACGCTCTTGTTTTTCCCACGTTGTCCCCAAACTTGTTGGTAGCTTACTAAGTGCTTGAACATAAAGACCCTTTGGGGAGCTGTATGGCTGTTGATGGCTGTGCTGGCAAGTGATTGTCAAAAAGTGTCAATCACAGCAGACTTGGGTGACCTCGCAGCAAGATGGGGGGAAGGCCTGTTGGAATTCAGAGGAGGGATGTGTCTGACTTGACCTCTCACACTCCATCTCAGATCAGTGCTGATATTGAAGCAGAGGCATTAATCATCTGCTCCCTCAGTGCACCAGACTTCTGTGTAAAGGGAAGGAAGGGTGGAAAAAAAAAAAAAAATATTGTGTTTACTGGTGTGAAATCTGTGTGCTTATCTTGTCTTTGTCCAGGCTGTTTCAGAGATTAGGTGGAGCTTTGAAGTAAATACAAGATTATTCTGTTGCAAATGGAGAGCAGTTTATTGCAGTTGATCTTACTCTTGGAGTAAAAGTGATGTATACGTTGAGATTCTGGCTGATCCTGATCTGAAATGGAAATGTATCTGCCTAGCAGCAGGAATTTCTATCCCAGTCAGGATATGAGACACGATACCCAAAAGTAATGAGAACACTGAAATGAAACTGATGAATAGCCACACTTTTGACTTCTCTTAAAGTAGTGGGTCTTTGTTTTCCTTGATATTAAATGGCCCACTTATGGATTATTACTTAACTGGAAGCCCCAAAATGGACCACCTAAATACCCATACTGCTTTCTGGTCTGTAGTTTGGCACTTAAAAAGCACAACTCTGCGATATTATTTCTGCAATCCTCTTGAAGTTGGCTCTTCCCATACACTGAGCCTCACCGTGCCATGCATTGTGTCCGGACTTCACTTACCTCAGCGACAGCCAAACCACATTCAACACCCTCCGGCAAACTAACACAGGTTGGTTTCCTCCTGCAGTGAGGCTACATGCTATTTCTGTGAGGGCTAGTTGGGGGAAATAAGTTTTGACTGACTTTGGAGCACAGTGTGGGATTAGGGCCTCGTGAGCTCATGCATTTGGGTTTTAATGGCTCTCCTGATTGAGCTAAACTTGATAGTGGAAAAGCAGTGACTCTGCTGCATCATCATGCACTGAGGTAATATGTCTGTAAATGTCAGATGGATGGTTGGTTCTTCTGAATTTTTTTTTTTTTTTTTGTCGAGGGAGGGGTGTACATTAGTTGAACTTTTCAGCATATTCATATTCGGGGGGGGGGGTTCTTACTCAAAAACAGAAATTCCCCATTTAGTAAATATTTAGTAATTGCAACAATTCCAATTGTAGAACAAACTTTCATGATCATCATGTTTGTTTTTCAGCACACTGCCAGCAGTGTCGAATCCAGCGCTGTAATGCGGAGTATGTGGCTTCTACCTCACCATCCAGTGGTCTGCAGGAGGACGTGGCTCTAGATGTGGACTACTGTATCGCCCTACGGGCCTATGCCCTGTGCACCCGGCGGCAGGCACGCAGCTGTAGGGGTAACCTGGTCTACCACTCAGCTGTCTTTCGCATTAAGGAGCTATTCTCTCAGCATAACTGTTCCAGCGATGGGCCGACCTCTTCCGCCAAGGTACCCAGCACGTCTCGGCCGGCTGTGTCAGAGCTCTGCGACTACGAGAATCGGGTCCTCGTGTCGGGCTCAGCTGGTCAGCAGAAGAAATACGCCCACTGTGGATTATTTGGCGATCCGCACCTACGGACATTCAGAGATGAGTTTCAGACCTGCAAGGTCGAGGGGGCTTGGCCCTTGATCGATAATCGCTTTCTGTCTGTACAAGTGACCAATGTGCCTGTTGTCCTAGGCTCCAGTGCCACAGCAACCAGTAAGGTAAGGGTAACATTAGAACAGCACTTTGGGAGGTGAAGACAATCAAACTGAGTTTAACTGGTCATTTTTAATGTATTTTGAGTTGAAACCTTACTACGGCTGTTCTTTTGGGTGCGAGCTTGTGAGCTCAAGTTTTTGCCATAAAGTATCAAACATGTGAAGTTAATCGTCATTCCATGGTGCCTCTCAAGTCTCCAGCATTCCTCATGTCTTGGAGCTCCTTCAGATCTGTGAGGGGAGAAGAGAGAGGAGGGGAGTCCTTCGGTGGTGTTGAATCACAGACATGCATGAGCGCTCTACCTTTAACACATGGGTGGTCATATGGTAGTGATTAACGCTCACTCAAACATTTTCCTCCACCGCCACGATTTGGAATGTTTTTTCACCCCTCTGGTCAAATAATTAACTCGGTGCTTTTTGTGTAAATATGGAATCATTTGGAAAAATAAAGGAATAATTGGCCGAGAGCAAGGATTTTTTTTTTTTTTTAATTCTGTTAATTAAATAGGCTGTTCTTTCTGGCCTGATTGTGGTGTGTGAGTGTGTGTTCTTCTATCTCTATTTAGCACTTAGTATGTAGCTCAGAAACCTCAGTTTTTAATATTAATGTTTTATTCTTATATTTTTTTGCCTAAGTAGTAAAAAAAAGTTCTCAGTTATAGGACATTTCTCTGGCTTTCCTAAATTCATTTTAATTCTCCAACCTAAATATAGACCAATAAACTTTGTAATGTTGTATGAAAGGATTGCTGGTCAAACTTTAAGTGAGTCGTAGCTGTGCAGCCTGATGTAAACCTGTAGTATGGGTGTAGCTTTGCCAGCGCCCACATGCCCCCATCATGTTTTTGGAGTTGTTTTCAACTGCCAGACCCAAGACAGGAAATCATTCATCAAATAAAGTACAACCTTTAAGTGTAAACGTAACCACAGCCAGTGCTTTGTCAGGATCCTTTCAAGAACCAGAAGTTAGGCCCATTTTATTTTTTTTAAAGCTCAGCTGGAGAACAACTCAGTCAGTGAATAAAATGTTAACAATACCAGAAGAGAAGGAGCGGAGATTTTAGACTATTATGTCATGCCACCTTTTGATACAATATTCACGGACAGCTAGTAGAGTTATGCTAGTTCAGCATCAGTTCTTTGATTTTTAGATAGAAAATAGATGGGAGATGATAGTGAAACTCAGAACTTCATTTTCCCTGAAAGATTACCACCATTATGTGCTACTGAAAATACCTATCCTGTCTTATATAAAACTGATTTTGTACTTGTTATTAATTAATTGGCTAAAGAGTACAACAGAGAGAAATTGTTCTTCAGGAAGACAAATGCAAACCACAAACACCCTTTGAATGTAAATATTTGGTTTTCTTCTGCCACCTTGTGGCTTTAAGGTGTATTACTCAATTTAGGAACCCACCAGGCATCTTTTATGATCTGACTTAGAGGTCCAAAGTAGTTGGTTGATGTAAGAAAGTGTAAAAATTTCAATCAGTTACTCAACACTAATTTAATTTTTTTTGCCCTTATTTCAGATCACAGTGATCTTCAAGTCCTATCATGGCTGTACAGATCAGAAAGTGTACCAGGCCACCACTGAAGATCTGCCCCTGGCTTTTCAGGATGGGACTCGCAGTGGTGGTGAAGGTGATAGCCTGACCATTGCAGAGCGAGGTGGCTCTGGAGTCGGTCGGCAGGTGAGGATACAGGCCCATTACATCGGCACCTCCATCATCATTCGGCGTGTGGGCAGCTACCTGACCTTTGCCATCCGCATGCCGGAAGACACCTTGGACTTTTCAGAAGACAGTGGTGGTCTACAGTTGTGCTTGCACGGCTGCCCGCGCAACGAGCTCATCAAAGAGCACACCCTGGGCCATCAGAGCCAGCAGCCTCACCTTCAAGGCACCAACACAGAGCTGGGTCCTTTGCGGCCTCCTCACCAGATCTACACAGTGGAGCGAGCCACTGCCAAGTGTAGAGAGACTCTGCAGGTGGAGGATGTGTACTTTCAGTCTTGTGTGTTTGACTTGCTAACCACAGGAGACCCTGAGTTCTCCATGGCTGCCTATGGTGCTCTGGAGGATTTAAAGGCACTGCCACCCAGTAAACTGAAGCAAAACTCGCCAAGGCCTACTCATCCTCATAACCGAGGGGTGCCACAGACGCTGGCTGCTACTGCAACCAACAGCTCCTTGCTCTCACTCCTACTCCTCATTCTGCTGCTTTTGTAAAATAAATAGAAATAAATATGAATGACTTAAAAAAAAAAAAAAAATAGAGAGAGAAACGTGGACACAGATGGAACATTGGAAGCATTACCAGCTTGAGGAATTTGTGGATTTTGTGAACTTTCTGTTGTCATTTGAAGGATTTCACAGTCAGAAAACATCACATTTCTTCCCACTTTGTTCTTTTTTTTTTTTCTGTGGATACTTACATGCACCACATCATTTGAATGAAAACATAAATGCATAAAGCTCACACAATTTGGGGTCTAGTACATGTTTTTGTCACACGGTCAGTTCATTTATTTACAGTTTTAAAAGACGTTCAGCTCACAGTTGTATGTGCTGACCTTGAGGCAGTAAGGTTTTTGTAAATATTTCATTCACACTCATTAAGGAAGTGCACAACCTCTAAACACTCCACCATTTGGCTTCTAGGTCCTATATAATCCAGTATCAGTAGCACACAACAGTTTAGCTGCAAATGTGTATTCATTTCTTTCTTTTTCATCTGTTGTTTAAAAAAAAATGGTGTGCTAACCACACAGGATCCAACAACTGTATGTAAAAACTACCTATCTCTTAATATATGATGTGTCAGTGTGATATTCAACAGTTCTGTTCTTATTGTCTGTGAAACACTCCCTCTTCGAGCTGTTTGGCTTCCCATTTTTAAAGGTTTAAAACACAAATCTTTATATAATAATATATTAAAAGAGTGTATATATGTGTTTTATATTGTGTAAATTTGCCTGTGTATAGATGTTTTAACTGCAATATGTTTTACATTTGTTGTGTTTAGTAGGCTATTTTGAGTCATTGTAATAAAAATAAACTAATAAGTGTTTGTGTTGTATCTGTAATATTCTTTATTAAAGTGTTGGACACTCCAGATTTTATTTTTCTTCTTTTTTTTTTGTCTCTTCTGTCCCATACTCAGCATTTTTTGTTTGAAAAAATTACATGTCATGGTCAATATTTTTGTGAAGGAGTCAATTCTGGTGGAATGAACTGTTACTGTGAATATGGAGCTACGTTTACTAATTCTAGGTCAAGACGGCTCATAAGATGAGATGCAAAAGTATGAAAGATTTCCCAAACTAATGCACTGATTTTCGGTAGTGTTTTCCAACTGTGTGCTTGCAGTGCTAGTCCTCTCCTGGTGGTGTCCTCAGTCTATAAGTCCTGACAGCTCCTAGTATAAAGACAGTTTTGACAAGCTGGCTGTGTAGCTGTAGGGATCCACAGTATGTTCTCAGTCCCCTGTGTAAATGTTACCTCAGAGTGCTGACTTGGCTGCTGGCTTTGCTTTTGTCTGCCAGAATGCTCCATGGCTCTAAATAGGATTTAGTCTGTGGTTAACACCAGGTTAGAGTCAACAACAACACACAGTGCTTCTATTTGTAATATATACGAACAGTGAGTGCTGCGATTAGAGAGAGAGCTGCGATCAGTTTTTATTTCTATTAAAAACGCAATTAAGAAAGCCCGGCACACTCCTTATGAAGACATTAAGAATTAATGCTCTATAATCAGTCTACATGGATGTAATTTATATCTTGAATTGAATTATAGGAAAGCTGACTGTAATTTTATAATACTGAGTGACAGCATGTTTCATCACACACCCAACCATACTTAATTTCTCCATGTCCCATTTCTTTAAATAAAGACAATGTGACAGTTACATGATGTGTGAGATGGCAGATGAAACCCGTCGTGAGTTTTTAATCTTTCACATGTGAATCACATTCCAGATGGATGAAATCAGGTCTTTCTTGGCTGGCTTCATCACCTCTTTCTCAGTATTAGGAGGAAGGTAGGGAGAGACTGGGATCAAGAGAAGGACTGATGTTATGATGAACTTGCTTTTTGGGGGGCAGTCCAGTAGTAGAAATAACTGCATTTACTGAATTATTGTACTTGGGCAGAATATTAATGTACTTGGATTTTTAGACCAATATTTATTTTCCTCAAGCTACTGTTTATTTTTCATTCAGATAAAGTAGTTATTTCAGATTTAGACTCAACGTTAAAAGTGAACAATCAGCTTGCAAAAACACTTAACATGTTGAAGGAGTAAATGTGGTTTCCAAGAATCTGTGGCTGTCCTAAGAGTAATCGTTTGGCCTTTAAAAAATAAAAAAAGTAAAAATGTTTGTAAATTTCTTCTTTAAAAATTACCTTGACCAAAAATGTCTTATTGTAATTGTTATTGATTGGCTTTTGTAAAGATTAACAACACTCTACATCCCATTTATCTTGTGACCCTTTGACGACCCCTGACCCTGACATTATATAACATAAAGTGAAAACTAGTTCAACCTGAAAAACAGTAAATTGTTTCCTATGCAGTGCATTAGTGTCAACAATCTACTGACGTTTTATACATAACATAAAACACCTAGCTAATATTGTGCAGGTCTCCCTAGTGTCCTCAAACAGCTCTGATTTATCTAGACATGGACAAGGGACCTCTGGGGGTATTTGTGTTGTCTGCTGTTGGGATGTTGGCAGCAGATCCTTTGGGTTGGGGGGGGCCTTTGGGGATTAAGCTTGCTCTGATGCATCCTCAGGATGCTTGTCTAAATTTGGATTTGGGGAGTTTGAGGCTGGGTCAGCACCTTGGAGTCTTTGTCATGTTCCTTGAGCAATTCCTGAGCTGTTTCTGCGCTGTGGCAGGGTGTGAAGTCGCTGCTGACACGGAGTATCATTGCTGTGAAGGTGTGTATGCGCAAGTGGGTGGTATGTGTAAAAGTAGCATCCACACGAATGCCAGGGCACGAGGTCTTTGGGGCCCTCTAGATGATGGTTTTAATGTTATGACTTTTTAATGTGTGCATGAGATATATGTTACATCCATCCATTTTCTTATTGTGTAAAATAGTATTTTGTGTAATATAGTATTTTAATTGTTTGTTTGGTACTTTAGGTAAAAGTTATGAATACTTACCTTACATTTTAATCTATGACATCTTTTTCTCTAAAGGTCTGATCTCAGCTCAGTTGAGATGATGGCATGGGGTTATATAATAACCCCATGCATGAGCAGCCTCTTATGCAGTCCGTTTAAAGGTGGCGAGCTCCTTGACATCTTTTGAACATTTAAAATATGGAACGTGCTTTTGATTGGCAGGGAAAAACGTACATTTCTCAAAAACTGGAAATGAAAAAAAACTATGTAAAATATTCCACACTCCACAGACTTCACAGGAATCCTGTCAGTGAATTAGCACAGAGGATGTAACATGCTGCCAGAGACTTTTAAAGCCTGTAAAGATTGCTTGTCCACCCTCTTTGAGCCATGCTTTCTTGACTTTCCCCTGTAAACAAGGACAATTACTAAGCTAATGAGTTGAGAAAAACTGCTTGAGTGATTGATACTCTCAATGGGGAAATTAATTTGATATTAATAGAGCACTTGGCAAGATAAATAGATAGTGGTGTGTTAGTCCTCTCCTTGATTGATAATGGATAGATTGATGGCTGTCTTAATGCAAGATGTTCCTTAGACATAAATGAGGTGGTCTTGATGAGGAGAGATTTTTGTGTCATGAGATGATCAAATGTTCAGCGCATTAGTTTCACCAAGGCTTAGTTTTACCAAGAAAAAGAGCTCCACTACAACTACAGAGGATAAATAGTGATTACTGCATATGTTAAAAAAAAAATCCTACATGAGGGGCATTCTGCCAGTTTTGACACTTCATTTCTGCATGTTAAATGATGCAAAAGATGCTGGTCAACTATTGCTGTAAATGTTTTCATCTGCTCTTGTGAGTTTCTGTTTGCTCCTTAAATAATCACCTTGCATCATTCCTGCAATTCCTGATGACTCGTAACCCTAACCTTCTGTTGCTGAAGCATTTTGCCCAATGATGCACTCGCAGTCTGATTGTTGCAGCCTGTAAATGGCATCCAGCATACTCGTATATTGCACTCTGTTACATGGGTCAATGCTGCAGAACAAAGAGTGAGAAGTTACTCATTTCTCAGGGAGTTTGCACTAGTGTGTGCGTGCGTGTGTGTGTGTGTGTGTGTGTGTGCGCGTGTGTGCTTTTAGGGTTCTAGTTGCAGCGATTACACAGCTATCTCATACTGCAGGCTCTCTCATACCTGACCAACTCAATCTTTCTGTGTCTCCTCAATAATCAGAGTGACAGCGAGCAACTAGACATATCTCACCCGCTGGCTCACTGCAGAATGGGTATTGACCTACATATCAAATCATACACTTCTGGCTTGTGTGATAGAGATGGGGGAGGGGTGGTTGTGGTGGTGGGAGATGTGTGTGTGTGTGTGTGTGTGGGGGGGGGGGGGGGGGGGGGGCACCAGATGATTGGCAGCGCTTTCTTTAGTAAACACGTTGCATCCTCTGGGTTTCTCCCGCTTCATACGTATTTGTTATAGGTAAAATAGCACATCAAAGAAAAACGTCCCGCAGATCCTACCAGCTTGGAGTTACTGCAGTTTCAGCAATGTTTCCTCTGCTACTGTAACAGTAGAGAACAGCTGAGAACACCTGGTTGTCTGAATGTGTATTTTTATTAACGAGCCTATGTCACCAAACTTTTAACAAATGGCCCCCCGGCACCCTGACGCCCTGAAAAACCCAGCTCGGAAATTAAGCATCTGCATCATAAATCTTGGAAAGTTACAATAATTTGCAATTCACTCCCTCATCAAAGGCAATATTACCCTAATTTATTATCTCCCGGCACGAGGGGTGCGCAAAGGCCGTGGAGATAAGAGTTTATCAGGAGGGGGATTGATTTTCATTAACTGATTGTAATAAAGATGAACTGCCTGCCGTGCACACTGACCAAGAGTCACACTTTATTGTAATTGGGACAATTTATTTCATGAGCCAGTAGCTCTACTTTTTTGTTCCTCCCTTTTTTTTTTTCATATCTAGCTCCACTCTTCAAAATATGAATCTAATGTGTCAGCTGTTCTGCTTCTTTTGTTACAGTGACTCCTGATGTATGAAGATGATCATTACAAGATGTATGTGGAGACAATTCAAATGTCAACAGATGTTTCTTTAGATTCAGCTTCTGGCACCAAAGCCACAGTTTTCTAAACTTGACTGATGGCCTGTGCCTTTCTTATATCAACTTATTGCTTCCTGCTTGTCTACATTGTAATGATATTTGTTGCCGTCATTCTCTTGCAGCTTTTCTAAAGCACCTCCTGACTGAGATTTTTTGTTGTTGTTGTTCCCATCAACTATGTCCTGACAAGTTAAGTTCCTGCAGCAGAGCAGCATCAGGTGACCTACCAGTGGGGAAAACCTTAAGTGACAGATAATCAAAATAATTCTATATGTTGAACCACAGTTATCATATGAATATAAAATGACTGGGATTCCCCCAATGAAGCTTTTCAGGATGGATTCCAGAGTCGACTCCTGATGGCCCGAGAGCTGCAAAAAATTGCTTCATGTAGAAAATTAAGTGTTAAAATGGTTTTAAACAGCAATCCAGAGTCCTTAAAGGGCTATTACACAATTACCACAGCTTCCTCACGCAACGTGGATAAAGTGTGAGTAAACGGCCTCTGAGGTGGCGAGCTGGACGAGGTTGCAACATCTGCATCCTGCAAAAGTCCTTCGAAATGCCGAGGGGAGCGATTGCTTGTGCAACAACTCCCCCTCTCTTTGCACTACGGTTCAGCACCTCACGCAATGTAAGTGTGAGAAACAAAACAACCAGTTTGAATTTTTATTGTAAAATTGGAAAAAAAGGAGAGAAAGAGAGAAAAGCCCCGATAAGCATTTCTTTTTGATACATATCTTTATCTTATCATAGCCATAAAATAAAATAAATAAAATTGGCAAAATAAATAAGAAAAAAAATAAATTAAATAAATAAATAAATAAACATCAAATTACATATTTGACCCGATAATTATAAAATTATTAAATCATCAGTCATTAATATGAAGTAATCTAAGCAGCAAGTATTAAGAAATTTCAACAGGGGAAAAATGTTTGGTTTCTCAGGCTAATACAGAACACATATTTTTTTTTAATATTTTTATTTTTTATAAAAAGATACTGCTTTCCCTGTCAGTTAATCCATGCTGTACTGACGCTGCCACAAAAACAGGTGGCGCTCTCCTTTTTTTTTTTTCCTCTTAAATAAAAAAAACAATACTACCTGTAAACAGCATTTTCTCCTCCAGGTTAAAAGAATAATACTGAGATTCTTCTTTTTGCGCCCTGTATTTCAGTAAAGTCTACTCACAGACTCCATACTGCTGTTTCTATGCTTTTGTATGTTTTGTGCTGAGAAACCAGAAAGTTAATATCTTTATAAAGCAACCCCCGCCCCCCTCCCCCGACCCCTCGCCAACCCCAAACTGAATGTACCCAAAGAAAGGTCCTGTGCTGATTTTCCATAATTTACAGATTTCATATTTATAATAAGCTACTATCCTTAGCATTCAAACCATAGTAAAGAATCATACTGTTAACATGAGTAGTACCATAATCATAATCTTTAACGCCCCCAAGCCCCCATTGAGCATGCTCAGAGATTAAAAAGGGCACAATGGCAACATGACAAAAAAGAAAAAAAAAGACAATAAAACATAAAAATGGATGCTAGAGTGAAAAGAATGTAAAAGATTGACTTTAGCTTGACCACATGCAGCCTAATTATAAAACTACAGGGATCATTAGTAATAACTAGCAACTTACAGATTTTAAACAAATTATTTGTGGTGGGATTTTAGCCCCTTCATCTTTTCTGAATCTTATAGTAGATATGTATATATAGGTCTATAAACTACATTAAAAAAAAAACCAAAAAAACAACACACTCATTTTCTTTTGAGCAGCGGTAGATGAAATCAGGCATTAATCTTTTGAAACTCATTAAATTTCAGCCACAGCTGGCATCTTTACTTTGTGTTATTCAAGCTTTTGTGATCGCCAAATCTATTTGAATTGTAATGACTAAAGAAATCTCCAGTAGAGATCCCATAAGAAAAGATATTTTGACTGTGTTCACAAGGCCCCACACTGCCTGGAGAAAAGGGAGGTCATATATCACAACTCCCTAAAGCTGCTTGGGCCGAGCAGCAGAGAAGAGACTAAAAGTAACTTCTCAAGGGAAAGAAAATGTCCTCAGGAAAATATATAAAAATCTAGCCTTTTCACTGAAAATGTACATTATATATCAATACATCCTGAACTGATCCTCCCCCTACAATATTATACTACTTCACAAAATCAGATACTTTATTCTACTAAACAGTTCCTGAAAATTACTGTATTTATAAGAGTAGATTTAAAAAAAAAAAAGATCTGGCACAAACTTTTCAGTCAGGTGAGGAAAGGTGAAGCTTGCATAATTTGGCAATTCATGAGGAGAAAAAGGCATTTTAAAATATTCCTTCTTACCGCATCCAAATACTGCTTGCAACAGAATGTAACACACACATAGTGAATGGGGATAACATTTAGGCGCTGTCTACTGAAAATTATGCACCTTCTCTCTTATAATACTGATCCTGTGAACATTAATCAAACACACACACACACACAAAAAGAAATGATGGGTCAAAGTAACATTAAATGAAGCTATGCAGACATCAGGATCTGGAGAATGATTCTGGAGGAAAAAAAAATTGTTATACCAGACTACAGAGGCATACGCAGTGGTCATGCTATCTGAAGATGCTTAAGTGTATGGGACAGCATTGTGATTACATGTCTGAAGCACTGATGTGTCTGAAGTTCAGAGCGATGATCAGAGTGCTGAGATCTCTCAGAGTCCTGAGGGGTAAGATGCTTCAGAGTGTAAACTGAGTCAATGAATCTGATATTAGAAAAAAATATATAAATGTAAATGTTACTCAGCAAATCACAGACTGAAAACAAACCAAACCAGTGCGTCGGTAAAAGCGAGAAACTCAAGAAAAAGATTTCATCTCGGATGCATTGAATGTGTGTCTCTCTGTAAAAAAAAAAAACGGAACCACAGATAACACTAGTTTAGTTATTTAATCGTATCTTACAGGCTTGATGTGTCGTGACCACACTGCATAGGAGCCGTGTGTGATCAGCACTAATGGTAAGCTGTCATCCTGTTGAAACAGCAGCAGCTGTAGCAGCTACACTTACAGGCCTGCTGCTGTCTAATTGATGGATCATTTTGCTCTTAATTTGACCTCCTAAGGCTGGTAATGCCAAGGCTGCTTCTCTCTGTGTACAAGCTCTTACTGTGCTATTATACCCTTTCAGAAAAAAAAAAAAAATACAGCTGCTCTTCACTGAAGAACATGTACAATCTACTCTAAACACTATATACAGATCTTGATGCATCCACCCTTCACCATAATGACACCGATTTAAGTGCCTTCAAAGTGTCCCACAGGACACGCTGCCTTTCTCTGATTTGGGAGTCCTTCTGAGACTATGGATGATAACGTGTGAGAAGAAGAGTAACATCCAGCTACTCAGAGAAAAATGAACTCTGTCACTCAGTCAATTCATTCAAAATGCCAATGCATAATTGATTGTGCATCTCTTGCCCTGCGGTGCTGCTCGCCATCTAATCAATATTATCATTACCCTAATTATGCTATGGGTTAGCTCTGGGGCACCCGTTAACTGATGGTCCCTATTAAGAGAGAGATATGCTGGCACTTGGAGGTGAGGAAAGAGAAGCAAGAGGGAGGAGGAGAAACAGGAGGGGAGTCTGCTCCCGCCTGCTGAGAGCAGCTGGAGGAGCTTGGCAGTGGAAGAGGGCACGACCCGGGAGGGACCACTGTGACACACTGATGGAAATTTTTACAACTGCTGTCAGGCTCATTTGTATATTTTATTAAGCAGTTACAGATGCTGTGCTGTTTTACTGCTGCGTATCCAACTCAGCCGGGTGGCACTTTTACCACAGTGCTTTATGGTCAGATTATCTGTACTATCAAGGCTTTAATGATGACATGGAATGATTTGTAATGACGATCAATTATGGCGCTGCAACATGCTGACAAGAACAAAGGACAGCATTGTGTGGTTTAATACACTCTAGTTCTTTAGCGTTTGCTTTGAGAAAGTGTTATTGTGTCACTTTTGGCACTATAGGACTGCTTTCTTCTTCTTCTTCTGACACAGTAACACAAACGGATCACACTTCCGAGATGAAATGCTGTGACACAGATGACGTAATGAGAGGCAAAAGAATATATCTGAACATGCCCGAAACAATGTCTAACCCATATATTCTACGGCACTAAAATAGTATAGCTTTATTTTTTTTTTTATACATTTTTTCTGTTTTGTTTTAATATTCTCAAACCCAGTAGTTATAAATGTAAAAGGAAAAGAAATCAAAAACCCTTGCTCTTTTTTTTTTTTTCAACCTGAAGCTAGTGTTTCTTCTTAAGTTTAACTTGTAATATTATTAGTAGTAGTTTGTAGTATTAGTATCATTAATACTATATATTACTGTTCAGAACAATAAAAATGTTTGGTCCTTTGGTCCCTTAGGGGTGAAAGATTTGCAGTCCTATTGTTGCTAATGGAAACCTCAGTGACTGCGCGTCTGCGCTTGCTGAGAGAGAGACGGGGAGAGAATAAGAGAAAGAGGGAAAGATAAAGAAAGTCTGTCAGTGGACGTATAGAATAGTTTCTTTTTTTCCACTGTTTTTTTTTTTTTGATCTTCAAGTTTGAACCCTCATTTGTCCAGTACAGTAAAAGACACAAGCGCCTCTTTCCTTATATATATATGTGTATATAATATGTATATAGAAATCTATTTGTTGTTGCTGCTTTTTGTTTGTTAGTTTGTTGCTTAATTAACAATTCAAGTCTCAACAAGAAAAAGTTCTGTTGTTCAGTTTCATCACATCTTTTATCAGTTTTTTTTTTCTTCTCGTCTTTCTTGCACTGTGCCATCTGTTACTGTAACGTCCCCCGGTGAAGCGCCTCCTCATGTTTCGCATCTTCCTTTTTCTGCTGTAACCTATATCTTCATATGTAAATGCTGATATGTCTTCAAAAATTCCATATGTGTTGATTTTTTTTTTTTTTAAACAGATTTTGCTTTCAAAGAAAAAAAAAAAAAGTTGAACTCCTCCAAAGATATCTTCACGTGTCCTCTAAAACCTAAAAAAAAAGAAAGAAAAGAAATAGAAGAAAAAAGGCCATTTCAAATCTCTCTGCTCATTAAAGTGTCAATCCAAAGATCCATTTCTTTAAACTTTGAGTAGTTCAGTATGGCTCTATTATATCAGTCTAATGGTCTGGAGAGAACTAACCCACACTGCCACACCAATCAATCATTGTCAGTCATAATGATGACACATTTTTTCTTAATTAACTGCTTGCACTGCATATGAAATCAAATCCATATAAGTTTCTACATTTCTTCAGATACCTTTAATATTTAAGCCTCATATTCAGAGAACATATACCAACCCAGTGCTTATCAGTCTAATGATAAGAAAGCTGTAAGAAGCCATTTGACATTTGCATGCCAGGCAAACTCAGTGTTTAGCTGCCTTTAGCTAAATCTTGAGCTTAAAAAGGAAATAGTGGTGAAAATCTAAGTGACATCCCTGTGATACTCTTTCGGGCTCACCTGTGCTGCTGCGATGAATACTGAAGGTAGGCTATGTCAGTAAG
The DNA here is from genome assembly GCF_007364275.1 of Archocentrus centrarchus. Classification (NCBI taxonomy): domain Eukaryota; kingdom Metazoa; phylum Chordata; class Actinopteri; order Cichliformes; family Cichlidae; genus Archocentrus; species Archocentrus centrarchus. Next base: position 24,858,795 of record NC_044349.1, on the reverse strand, counting down.
GGCGGCTGGCATCCTTCGGTCTCTTTAACTGGACTTTCAACCTCTTCATCCCAATCTGAAAGCCATTCATGGCTTGAATAGCTGCCTGTGCACTAGCAGGGTTGTCAAAGCTCACAAAACCTGCGTGAGAAAAGAATACATACATTTACCCTATCTAAGAATGATGTAAGTGCATTAACAAGCTTTTAGAAGAGAATTTGGATAAATTTTTTACAAATAGTATTTATTGCAAATGACTCATCTGGGTGTCACAAAAGAAACAGGCAGAAAAAAAAAGTCATAATCACAAATTTAAGTGTTCCTTTGGTATCATCATGTGCTGTGTACCTCTTTAAGAAGTCTAGATGGTGTTGTTGAAGCAGGAAGGAGTTTGTGACAGTAGCACAAAAAAAGTAAAAAAAACCCGATATATTTAACAGTTTGGGGGCTGTTACTGTCAAAAGATATCTCTCTCCCCGTGTTGTCTTCTGGTTGACTGTTTTTGTCTGGAAATGCAATATCAAGCTGCATTCAGAGAGGAAGCTGTTTCCATTTTGCTGGAGAAGAAGCATGCAATTGCTGATTTTGTATGGTGTAATAAAATGATGAAACACAGTGTAGTGAATCAATGACCCTCACATAAATCACTGTTATATCTGATAGCATGTACATACTTTCTTTACAGCTGCTTAAAACTACGGGCAAGCTGTCTTACATTTTGAATTTGCAAAATTTAATGAGTGATGATTAAGATGCCTGTAAATATTTACTGATTTTAACTTAGTGCTATTTTTTTTTCCCATTTTCTGACCTCTAGGGAAACAAAAGTGAGCAAGGGAAAAAAATGAAATCACAGAATAAAATAGTTTGATCAAAACAAAAGCAAACAGAATAATCATTAGGAGACAAATCTGCCGCAGACGCACAAAACCTCAGTGCATCTCCTCGAGATAAACCCCTCCTCAAACCTATGAACATCCTTTTTCTATCATCTGTAAAAATAAAGCCTTGAGAATTCAGTGACCAGAAATTGCAGTGGAGTGTGTCTCCGCCTGATGCGCTCCACTGTGTCTGTGGTGTCATTAGGAATAGCTGATGACCCATGAAAAAACAGCAGGAGGCTCTCCACGTCCACCGACACATGGGAGAGAGTCCACATGACCTGCTTGGCTCAGGTTTGGCCCATTATATGGGAAAAGTTAGGCAGCAAAGAGCCGAGCTGAATGGAAGTCTGAAGAAAGTATAGAGGCAGGGAAAGGAGGTGACCTCCTAACCCACCATCAGCTTAATGCATTTGGGCTAGGAACAGAGAGGAGATACCTGTTTAGAGGTCTAAGCTCAGTCTGCTCAGTCCTGTCAGACTACATGTGCATTTTCGCTCTTCCTCTTCATTTCTCTGTCGTTTACTCCCCATCAATCTAAGTTTATTCCCTCTTTCTCCATTCTAGATTAATTACACAAGTGTGCTCCCTCCTTCCCCAGGCCTAACATTATGTTGTAAATGCATAGTGTATAAGTCAATAGTGCAAATAGCTCTTCTTTCATGAATTTATATATTATTAAGTCCCCCAAGGGAGACAGGCCCGGTGATCAATTTTGCCCAAGGTTCTGTGGTTCCCCGAAGTGAAAACAAAAGCTGATCTATAATTGTCCTTTTCCTTCCTTCACCTCAACCATCACTGTCTGCCTTTTTTTGTAAGCCCTGGGGTTAGTCGTGTATGTAGGCTGCCAGAGCTAAATGGAACAAGAGGTGTGGAAATGTGTGAATCAGCCTCAGCAGTGAAGGTATTGACAGATATTGGGGTTACACAATGGTGATGAGGATGCTGATACAGCACCTCAAGGTTTCCAGGTCACACGGCTGCCGAACAGAAACAAGGACATGCGGTCTGATCGACTACATCCTGATTGTTTTGGCTGATGTGTACTCTGCGTACGTTCTTTTAAAGCACTGGTGCCAAAACACAACGGTCATCAAGATCCAAAATTAGGTCAGTCTATCAGGGGTAAGATCACTCAATGCTCTGTGTCCATGCACTCTCAAATGTCATCAGCGTCAACAGTATTTGGGGAAATGAATGTATATATAAACACATTTAAAACAAATTTGTTGTTATGTGTTTAAATATATAAAAATGAACAGAAAAAGTAAAGCACACATATTATTACATACTATATAAAGACTGTGTGTGTGTTGCAGTGAGGGACTCACCAAAGCACTTGCTCTGGTTGGTTGCCCTGTCCATGAAGACCTTAGAGGAAATGACGGTACCGAAGGGCAGAAACATTTGCATGAGTTCATTGTCTCCAAACTCCTGTGGCAGGTGGTAGATGAACAGGTTACAGCCTTCTGGACCTGGATGCATAAAGAGAGCCAGAGACAGAGAGAGAGAGAGAGGTTGACAGAAAAAGAGAGAGAGAGAGAAACAGCAGTCAATTTGTCTTTCTGAGCCTAAAATAAATACAAAATATGTGGAAAAAGCTGTCTCAGACATACAGTACCAGACAAAAGTTTGGACACGCTCACCCATTCATATGTGACACTATCAGTCATAACAAAAAAAAAACAAAAAAAACATCATTTTTCTTTAACATACAAAACAAATTGAAAGCTCTCTGCCTTGATTTGCTGATTCTTGGCAGATATAGACAATACAGTCTGAATTAATATTTACATCACCACTCTGCAACTTAAATGAATATGTAGTACTGAAATCACCAGACCAGTGGTGGTTTCAAAGGTCTGTGGTTATAGTGAACAGTTTCTTCACTCCTCTGAACTTGCTCGGGTATACTTTACCAAAATACTCAAGAATGTATTTAAAAGAGAAAAAATGTATCCTCTCATTTTTATGATTACTTTGTATGTTTCCTTCAGATGTATCTTCACAGTTTCAACATACATTGGACACAGACTGAAATAATAATTAAAATATACATTATGCATTGTTATTTTGTAAAAATGTGAGTTTATGAAAATCATCCCCTTGCAAATTACTTTGAATAGCGACCATTTGTTTCATATTTTCATTAATTTTGTCCATTTACTGTCGGTTTCGTCAGCACTATTATCACAGCTGAGTATTTCATTAGATATGTGAAAAAACATGAGCAATATTTTATATAATTATGCTCTCCATCAATCCCAGTGTTTTACTACTACTGAGACAGTAATACTGCTGTCTCAGACACTCCACTCTATTTATGCATTAAACACAATGAGTTTGGTGTTAAAGTAATATTCTTCTCTCGCTGTTACATTTTTATGTACATACAACAAGGCTCAAAATGAAGTGTGTACAGTGTAAAAGCAAGACTGGTCTCTCGTGCTCATCTCCTTGTTTATCCATTACAGGGTATGAGATATGTGAAGTGTAAAAGCAATAATGTTCTCTCACCCTCACCTTCTCTCTGCTGTTGCTGCTGCTGGATGACCTGTGGTGGTTGGGGCAGTGTTTGGCCAATGGGAGTCAGCGTAGTGGCTGGGTAGATCGCTGCAAACAGTGAAGCGGTAGAAGGAGAAAGGAGGGAATGTGGGAGAGACGAGTGCAAAAAGAGGGATCCCACAGAGAATGGTGTCAAGGATGCTTAAGGTCGATCACACAAGCGTAACACATGTAATCAAAGGCTCTCTGATGTTTTGTTCTAAGGCACTGTCCTACACTATCTCAATACATACCATCTCACACTACTCATACACTAAATACCCCGCAGTTATTGTCTCATAGCTGCTACTCATTTGGTGTTTACAAGCGAGTATGAACCCTCAGAATAACAGAACAGTAAACAAAACAATTCGGTGTCTCACCTGTGTACTGCTGCACACCAGTGAAGGCTTGCTGGAGGGTGTCAGCAGCAGTGGGGCTCTGGGTGGAGTAGGGCGGCAGGCCGTTGGTGTACACGGTCTCCACGGCAGGGTGTCCGTTGGGCTGATGAGGGATGCCCGTGAATCCGTTGACAATGGGTGTGACGATGCTGGGTACGGCGGAGGTGGTGATGTTGGCTGGTGGAGAACTGAGGCCTGCTGGGAAAAAGGTTCACTGTTGAGCACTTTATCGCAATCTCTATGCATAACACTACAACAGTTGTAATGCATTCAGACATATAGTAGCAGGCATACAGACATGTTTTTTCTTATTATGTACAGATAAAAACAGTTGCACATGCACGCACACACACACACATGTTCACATTAAACGCACATAGCTCGTGACCACAAGCTACACTGTGTCTTCTCTCTAATGCAAGGACACGGGTGTGACGTGAATTTGTCACATATCTGCCGTTTGTCATGACACATCCTGCAGGATAGCTGGGGAGTCAACCTGTGAAAAATGAGCCTGTCTGTAGTGTTTGTGCGATACCCTGCTGGCTCGTACTGCTCAAGATGATGAAACCACTATGCAACTTCTGAGGAAAAAAAAAAAAAGAAAAAGAAGAAATAGATCTGGACTAGATAGAAGCAGATTACAGGGGGAGATGTGCATGAATGAGCAGGTAGCAAATACACAAAGATGTTTCCTGCTTTTACACATCATAAACAAGAAGACAAAAGAACAACAGTTGGCAGTTTGACAAATGGGTGGGTCATAACATATATGGCACATGCCTGAAAGGCAGCTGCAGAAGGGTTCATGAGTGGAATCAAAATTGGATGCTCCATGTTCTCTGTCATTCAATGCATTTTAAAAAGGATCCTCCTTTAGAAAGTGCTTCCAATTATGCTGGGGACGTCAAAGTACCCATTCTGAGCAGAATCTCACTTTGTGATGGTCTCTCTAAAAGGGCTTCTCTGTGGCAAAGCATCCAAGCTCATTGAAGTATAGCTCCCCTGAGGACCACCTCTCAATCTAGAAACCCTCATCCTGATTGGACAGAAAGCCCAGGTTGTCACAGAAACCCTTCAGCACGCCATATTTCCACAATCTGGGACCTCAATAATGGGACCTCTTATGAGTAGAACAGAAAGGGTACACAATCACAACCAGATCATGCAAAACATACGCTGAGATTTATGCCAGTGCAAACATAAAGATGCTGTATGTCACCAGAGGTGGGGTCTTAAACAAAGGCACTACATCACTACCAACACTGTACATCACCAGCTGAAACCTCCTACTGCTGACTTGTATTTGGATTACATTTCTTGATTCTTTTCTTTTCTTTTCTTTTATTGTGCCTTTCTTTTCATTCCTCCCCTCTCCTACTCTGTTTTATTCTCCATCTTCTCTCACTGTCTCAGCATTTTAGCCATGAGGAAGCTGACAGTGGAGGAGGCAGATGCAGTGATCAGGGGAATTGCCCCAGTCCAATGAGAGCTGTTGTGTCTTTTGCACTGGTTTCCTTTTATTTATTTATTTATTTTTTTTTATGAAGCCTCCCCACGATTGCTTGTTTCCTGCAGAGCTGTGATGAATTAGACTGCAGCTTCAGCCCGTTCTCCTACCAGGACCCAGGAGAGCGCCGCTCCTATTCTGAGGGCTAGAGACAGCTAGTCTGCTCAGGCCACACGCACTCTACTGTACCACCAGATAATGCACCCTCTCCATCATCAGGCAAATTCATTTTCCAAGGCTTAGCCATGGTGTGGGAGCACATGTCTATGTATTTGCAGCAGTTGTGTAGTGATAGTAGGAGTAGCGGCAGAGGTTCTAGGGAGTAGCGTAGACCCCTTATGTGCAATTTCATAAGTTCCAGGGTCAGCAGTGAAACATGACATCTTTAGAAAAGTAAACCACATGACAAAAGTAGGAGACTGGGTCCAGCCACTGAGTCCAGTCACTTTATCATTTTGGGAATGCCACAGCAGGGAATCGACACAAGTCTAATAAACTAATAAAGAGTAGCACATTTAAACACAATAACTGAATGACACTATAACTGAATTGCATCACAGTAGTTTGGTTATTGGTGTGTTTTTAAACACAGATTATGTTATGACATATGGAAAAAGGAAAAGTCACTATTAAAACAGCTATTTATGTATAGCTTTTTTTTTAGCCTCAATGCCACAATCTTCCAATATCCAACATATGTTTACCCTAAAAAAATATTCTCCTCAGTTTAAAAGGGGTAATATTACTAACTCCCCTGAACTAGAAAATAACCTTCCTTTTCTTTTTATACCTCAGTGGACTTACAGTTGTTGCACTGTGGAAAATTGCATTCATGGCCTGTTTACAATGCATACCCAAGAGTGCTGATATACATGTGGCTGTCAGGATGTGTGGCATGTATCAGCCCGTAATGGCATGTTGTTCTTCACTCTGGCATAGGTGAATGCAAAGCTAAAGGACAGCAGATTACACGCAGTTAGCTCTGAACTACTTCACAAAGAGATACTGGACTGCTAAACACTATGCTTATGTGTATGTCCAATACATATACTTTTGTTGTAGAAGCAAAATTACTCTCATCTTCTTGAAAGCTTCTTCTTAGATTTGCAGTTGATTTGCTCCCTGCTAAGAAAAAAGCCTTCACATGCAACAGAAGTATTTATTATGCTAATTATATATTCAAATCAACAAGGAATGCTATACCCATACTGGAGAGTGTAGTCGTTACCAGCAGGACTGTCTTTTGCTGGAGCAAGTAATAAGCATTCAAAACAGATGCTTTCATTTAACTGATTTAAAATGTGACGCATTTAGAATCAAAGAGAAAATGTCTGTCCTCCGTGAATAATATTGTGAAAGGGAGGGCAGCTTTTCATAGTCCAGCTGCGATTCTAAGAAGATCTGTGACTTTGAATCCTGCCCTTTAGATAAGAAATAAATAAGTATGAAGCAAATCAAGTGTGACATAAAACAAATGAATGTCTTTTATTGTTACTCAGTTTAATACAAGTTTTCATCTAGTGAATATTTCAAAGCACATAAAAAACAAATTTGCGTCGGTGTGCTAATTATTTGTGAAATTTCCCCCTTTGCTCGTCATCGCCACTGATGATCTCCTTAGTGGTTATGAGAATGCATGTGTATGCTGATGACACAACTCTGATCAGCCATGTAACAGCAACGCTTAGATGGCAGTGAGCCCAAACAAATAACCAAATAAATACCAGGGTAAAAAAAATAAAAATAAAAGTTGAATTTCAATTATATAACAACCATAAACTATAAAAAAGATGGACACAGCCACTATGGACACTCATACATAGTGATTTGCCACTGATGAGATTTTGAGGTCCCAAATCAAAATTGCTTTATGGTCTATTTTATTTTAAATAACTTACAAAACAAACACAATTCTGTATTAAATAAGACTTGAGACTTGGTGATTGAGAAAATTTGTAATGAGATTATAAACCAAGTGAGAAGCAGGGTCATTTCTGCATAAAATTCTATGCACTCATTTCTTTTTGCAACTAGAGGAGTCAACCTCTGCTGGCCATCGGGAAGAATGCAAGTTGAAGGAACCTCCACATCAGCTTCACTGTTCAGATCTTGGGGCTACTTTAGTTTTGTTATAGTCAGTATATGGAAATTAATTACATTCCAGCAGAAGAAAGACTCAAAAAGAGTTTAACACCAAAAAAAAAAAAAAAACACCCTGAAGATGAGGCAGAGGTTAAAACTCACACACACACACATACACACACACACACACACAGACACACTCGGTAAATTTCAAGACACAAAAAGCTAGGTCTAGTTACCACAGGAGATAAGAGGTAAAGATATATGAAATAAGATAAGTGGCATTAAAATAAAAACAGGAAATAATAGATAAATGAGAAAACCAGGAAAGATTCAACAGCAGACTGGGATGTAACACATAATACACCTGAGGTAAAGCATGCTTCCAGCATCTGTTGGAAACAAACAGCTGACTGTAAAAGTTCAAACACCCAATCAACATTATCATGGGGATAACCGACTGAACATGATTAGCTAAGCCACAGTCTGCAAAGCGCATATCTGTAGTGTCTTGGAGGGTGCTTCACTTAGTACTCACTTTAGTGTGCTTGATAAAATTCATAAAAAAGAAAAACAACTACTGAATGGATCCCCCAACCGTATGTTATATTCAATGCACCACGTTCCTAATCTATTTCCAAACTCATTTGCACTCTCTCCTTCTAGGCTCAGCAGCACCTTCTTGCACAAAATCTTCCTCCAAACTGCTATTCAAATATGAAACAAGTTCCCCAAGTACTGAGTTGGACAGATAACAGAGAGAGGCCTCCAAGCCTTTAAGGTAGGTATACACAGACACATCCAGACCACGCAATTTATTTCCCTGCCACGCCACAATGAGCAATGTGAGCAGCCAGAAAAAAGGATTTCAGCCTCTAAATATATAATCTTATAACATGCATTCTTAATTGACTCCATTTTATACCAAACATGATTACAAAATATTTGTGATTTATTTTCAGCTGATATTAAAACAAGATTATGTGAAACTTGAACAATCAATCATTACTAAAAAAAAAAAAAAGTTTCTACACTATTAAGCCTCTACTTTTCTCTGCTCTACTTCTAAGGCTAATATGCATGCAATGCACTGACTAAAGCAATGTGCCTGACTTTCAGATCCCTGAGCAGAACAGCTGGGCAGCTCGTGAAGCTCCACTGCTCGTGCACACCGGTTTTTGCTCGCACAGATCAAATCTGGTCAAGGCAAAAGCGGCGGCTGTGGCCTCTGAACAAACTTGAAGGCAACAAAAAAATGGGCTACCTTTTGCTCACTTCTAATTTTGAAAAATGTCATGATTCTGATGCAAGAGGCATGGCTTCCATTTAAAGGCCTGAGGGGGAGCTTTTGCAACTGAGGGACAATGGCAATTTGTCCGTCACACAAGGTGCCAAGGGGCTAAAGTATCGACTTGAACAATAAGTCAGTTTTTCTTCAGGTTGATACCTTCTCCCTTCAACCTAAAATTAATATCGAAACTATATTGGAAAGACATATTCAAAGCCTTAACAAAAGCACTTAGAGTGAAAGCATTCCAGACTAAGAAAGGCTGAAAGCTCGAGGTCACACCATCACTTGGGGGACACAGGTGTTCATCTTTCCAGCTGTTTCATTTGGCTCTGAACAGACTGTAGCAATGCCTTCCAACTGGATGTGATGTACTACTCTAAACATGAAGGATAGATGATGTTTTGTTCTGAATACATATCTGCCCTTACCTGTCCTTTAAATGTTTGTGTTAGAATTAGGCCTTACAAATAATGTATCAGTACAACCACGCCATTTAGAAATGTCACATCAAACAGCTCATTAGTTTTCCAGTGCTTGTCACTATGCAAGTGTTACCCATACATGGTGTAACCATGTTTGAATCCAGCAGGGATGTTGTGGCACATTCAGGCTGGCTGTAAGTGTATGGGGGGGGGCTGTCTCGTGCTGCGGAGCATCTGCACTATACTTTGTGTAATATGCACTTGTGCATGCACATCTTCAGTGTAGAGCAGCACCATGCAACAGAACATTAGAGTGACTTTGATTACACACTTCTCACATCCTAACAAAGCATTCTTGACACTGTGTGTTCCTCACCACATATACCCAGCGGGATTCACATCTCTCTCTCCAGTTCTCCTTCCTCTCCTCCCTCACCCTCTTTGTCTCTCTCTCTCCTCCTCCTCTTAATCCAGCTTTTCCTCTCTCTCTCTCTCTCCCTTGTTTTGTTTAACTTTTATTTCTTCTGCAGCACTCAGGGAGCGGCACCTGGTGAACATTATTTTCAAAAAGCATCATCATGCATCATTGTAAGGATACATGCTCTAATCAGCTGAACCATCTGGCAAACGGCTTATGCACCATCAAGCTTAAATGCTTTGCATCTGTTGATCAAATGGATGTCTCATTGTTTTCAGGGTAACACCCTTAACCTCAGAGCCTCTTTGTACTTCAGTCTTCTGTCAAACAAGATTTGGTATGTTGCAGAGGTTATGCAGACCATTTAAATAAAAGACTAGTGTCACATTTTCACCCCAAGATCAGGAGGGATTTTCATCTATTAAACCATTATTGGTGCTTTATGTTAATGCAGAGCAGTATGTGTTACCTAGAAAGGCAGCAGTGTGGCTATCAATAGGTAATAGCTCTCATTTCAGAAGGAAGGGGGACATTAACCTTTCTACCTTTTATGCTTTTGTACACAACTGCCAAATGTCAGAATTTTATTAAGCTGATGAGACATCTTAATGCATAAATTAAACCTCTGTTGAAGCAGAGAAGCACTGTGCTCCCAGACCCAAAAAAACAGATTCTGATATTACAATGAATAATTCCACTGACTCGTGGTAGACATCCTACAGTCTCTCAGTAGTGTCAGAGTCTCTTGGCCTACTTATACAGACAGCCTTGCCAGTAACGTTATGTATTCAATGAACTCTAAATAAGTCATAGCCACAAGTGTGAAAAAGGAGAGAGAAAATAGCTGTGTATACCAAAGCAGCAAGCTAGACTACCACTCCTGCAGCTGCTGACAGCCACACTCAAATTAATGAATGAAGAAAGGGGAAATAAGATATTTTATATTAATGACACTCCTTTGAACTTCATGAAATCGATGATTTCTCTCTGGGATTAAAAATGTATTACATGCAATAATAAAAGTTAATCAGTGAGTGCAAGCTCACAAAAAAGGCATGTTCAACATTGCATAAATAGCACCACTTCATACACATCACGGGCTTAAAGACGCTCTTCTTATTCTCGCCATCTCCCAAAGCCACGGACATATTATTCTCTACTCTTTGCCCAAGAATTAATATCAACGTTCAACATTAGATTACTAACAAAAGCAAAATCAGCATTGTGTCCTTTGGAGATTTTCATTTTGAGAAACTGAAGCGCAAAAAGAGAACAGCACAAACAATAGAGTTAGACGAGACAAAGCCCTTTCACACAAACACACGCCCTGACTGACACACATACACAGATAGAGGGAGAGAGAGCGCGAGATAGAGGGGGAGGGAGAGAGAGAGAGAGAAGTCCCTTGCATTTCAGTTGCACCATCTTTCATCAGCACTATTGTGTTGCAAAATACAGGTATGCATGCTGAACACAAAGATGTGAATTCAAGTACTGTCAGAGCTGTACGCATCAAAATATGAGTTTCTCAGCAACACTTAGCTCTATGTTTAATCACTGTCTCAGATTGATTACGGCCACCCCAAAAGTGCACACACTGCACTGAAAGCATCACTGTGCATTTTTGACAAATGGGTCTTCTCTCTAGACATATTAGCTGAAGTTGAAAATTATGCTTTACACATACTGTACAGCACATATGCCCACTGCCATGCTCCATTCTTTCACTTTTTAGACACATATATAAATTGATTTTAAAGGGTAAATTTATGAGTTAAGAAGGGTTTCTAGCATTTCATTTTCCCACATATTAATTCAACCGACTGTTGATTGCGTTAAGCTAGACGATGGAGGATTTGTAAATAAAAAACTTATTTTCCCCCGACATAAACTGCAGTTCAGCAAGAATTTGATAAAGTACAGCAATTTCTGCAGAAACGGGATTCTTATGATGTCTATAAAGAAAATCTAAAACAGGCCTTGTTGTGCTGATGATGCTCACACTGACTGGTTTAAAGTTACCAAAGACATCACCTTAAAAACTCAATACTGCAGTGTTGGCAAAGTAGATGAGGGGAGCACAACAAAGACTTTGCTACTGTATTATTTATTTTGGCTCATGCTTTTGTTGAGTGGAGAATCTTGAAGTTCTCTCTGTCTCAAGAAAAATGAAACACTGCTGAATAAGCAAATGTTAAGCAGTGGGTAGGTATTTCAAAGTCATTCTCTTTCCTCTGTAATGTATCTGCATAGGAGGTGTTTGTTATGGAAAACAAAACCAACTGCATGCAGATCATGCACAAGTGGTTCAAAGCACAAGGTCAAAATACTATGTGGAAATTAGTGGCTTATCTGTAAACTTATATATTGATATTCCTTATTCTGCTGCTGCTACACTAACCCCAAATATTGTTAGCATTCACAAACAACATAAAGATGCAAATCCCACTGAATGTAGTTTTTCATCTTTTTTTTCTCGTTTTTCTCTCCAGAAGAATAATTTTGGATTACCAGTAAGCAGGCACTCCTTCTTTATTTATTTATTTTTGGCTGTGATGCATTTGTAGTTTTTTTTCCTCTCTCTCTTTTGTGCACACAAAGACTAACATGTAAATGTACATACAGACATTAAAGCATAAGCTCCCCTCACTGGCCTGGTACAAATAAACAAACATAAGCAAGAGGAAAGGGAATGAAACTGAGTGCTCACCCAGGGTTTGATGAAACTCACCCGACACCGGGGTCATGGGGGTGGGTGGGAGGCTGTTGATGTTGAGTGCCCCCATCTGGTGGATCTGTGTGGCAGGGAAAGCCACACTAGGTGTGAGGTAACCTCCGTGGCTTGCTGCCATGATGGCTGCCTGCTGCTGCATGAGCTAAAGAAGAGTGACACGGAGAGATGGGTAGAGGAAAGGATGGTTGGATAGGGTGTGTCAGACAGAGCAGGAGGGAGAAGGGATGTTAGAAAGGTCAGGGGAGGACAGATGGTAATGAAAAATATAGTAAGTTGCAAAGTAGTCAAAAAAAAAAAAGATGGGAGAAGGAGAGCAACAGAGAAACATACCAAGGGTAGAACAGAGGGGAGGGATGTATGTTGAGGTTGATGGATGGATAGTGCATGAAAAGTACAGAGAAAGTAGAGCGGAATAAAAGAAAGAGAAGAAAAAAGAAGCCTGTCAACCTATGTTTAGTGATTCTGTCTCTCCTCCCAGCTGGAAGCCTGTCACCAGCTGCAGAAACGATTTAATAGCTGTCTGTTGGGCTCACACAAATCAAGGCATTGACATGTGCACATTATCTCTGTACTCAGGGAACAGGCAAAGTTTGCAGAGTTGCAATGCTTTTTTTTTTTTTTCATACAATCGTCAAACTTCACAATACTCTGTTTGCTGTCGCTATAGAAATGCCCCCCCGCCCCCGGACTCGTTCCTAATTTTTGTGATGATTGCTGCTTGTACTCTGACATCCAGATTTTATAATGTTTTATAATTCAGACAGAAACCAGTAACAAAACAGAAGGCAGAATATATCTGGAATTGGTATATCAGTAAATGACCAAACTCTTTGCCACCAAAAAAACTTTGTGGTTTTTTTTTTGCCAAATAATGTTCTTTGGTAAGTAGACCTGCAGTCTGTGTTCAGATGTCACTAAATCCAGACTCTGAGTCATTAAAAGAATATTTTTAAAGCAGGCTTAGTAAGCAGCTCAGGTTTCAGACTGTGTTAGTAATACAGTATACAGTTAGTCGGTTAATAGCAGTCAATTTTCACCCACTGGACAATCCCACAAAGAGATAAAATCAATAGTCTTTCATTCACTCTGCATTTCTGCTTAGCATGAAGTGAGAAGTGAGTGCTGAAGCTATTTTCCATCAAATGCAGCCTATAGAGTGTTTATTCATATGCACAGGAAATGCTCGCATGCATCGCTGCCTTGAACTGCACCCACACAAACACTCACCTGTACACACAACATGCATGACAGAGACTATTTGAGCTTAAATTCTTCCTGTGCAAGCCACATGCTGAATGCGCAAATCAGAAGAAAATCCATCTTTGTACAATTACTTGTACAGTTTGTGAACCTGTGGGTTTATCTAGGGATTCAATAATCTTTTGCAGGCTGCGAAGCTTCCCATCACACATGCAATACTGTGTGGTATAGGAATACAAACACAGTTGGACCAACCTCTTGCCCTTGCCTCTGCATGTGTTTAATACTGCATAGCTTGTATCACTTTTGAGAGCCACTGATGCCCATGGCCTGAGACTCACATGAGCAGAAATCAAACTCCTCTGCCACTAGGACTAATGCTAATGATGACATTGTGAGACAGTGAAGGTATATAATGTCACTCTGCTTGTATTTGCATGTGGACCCTGCACTGGAAAAGCCAATTATTTTCCCTTAGTGCCCCTGTCAGGTAACCTGAAAGCGGCTGTCCTGCTGTAGAATGCCCAGTGCTGGCATCTCATCCATTAACCACGTGCGTCGCCATTGCTATCTATTAATGCCTTTTGTCATTTGCATAATTTTATCAACATGACAAATGGGGATCATCCATTCCTTTCCAAATAAGATGAATTGAGGCTTTAAGAGGATGTAGCTGAAAAAACCTGAAATGGAACAAGAAGCTAAACAAAAGCAATGGCATAGAAACAAATAAGTCTAGAGGTTCTGGGGTTCACTTGCTTTGGATTGCCCTCCTATTAAGACGTGAATAGGGTTGGACATCAGGTTGAAAAGTCTTACTGACCTAGTTTTACAGTATCAGTAAACTGTAACACCACCTATTGTCTTTGTTTTTTTGGGGGGGTTTCGGTCTTGTCTGGGGTCTGGGGACTTTGGGATGATTCAAATAAGCTTGCAGACCACTGGTGGCCTTGCAGCCTTATACACACTGCAGGCCTGGATCATGTAATAATGCAGTGGAAGTAAATAAACGCACACCCAGAATACTATATTCTATGTTTTGAATAATGCAATCCGTCATGCTATCCATCAGATTGTCATGGATTACAACTCTGGTATTAATTGATGCTTCAGCAAATAAATTTATACCAGCAAATTGGAAACCCAAGCATGTAATTATGTCTGAATGCAGTGGTTCATACAAACTGGCTTTAATAAAAAAATGAAATAAAATAAAATAAAGAACATAAAAGAGAGTGGTTATGTTGACAGAGATATTCAAAGTCATTCCATTTTACTTTTCATATGTACATGCTTTTTTTCCCTCCTTTTTACAAAATTTCAAAGGTATTACATTCAAAAGCCCTCCTTGTTCCTTTATTTATGCACTACCCAGCAGATAGCAAATGTCTCCAGTGGAGAATAAGCACAACTGAGTCTTCATCATCACAGATCCAACCTTTTCTTCCATTTTTCTTTTCCTCTTGGAAGTGGAAAGAAAAAGGCGGACAGAAACAAGAGGGACAAAAGAGAAGCGTATGAGATGAAAGGGAGCAAAGAAAGTTGCCCAGGCTCCAGCAGCATTCATTTAGTGTCAGACATCTGCTTTTTTATTGCAACCTGATGGCATTACTCTCCCCTGGTGCTAGCAGGCAATCACCTCTTTATCACATGGCAATTATCTCTGTAGCGCTGCTCTGTGACTCGCTGACTCTCAGCACTGTCACATGTGACCCCTTATAGCCCAACCAGCCAGTGACGGAGAGAGAGGGGAAGAGAAAAGGGGGGGGGATAGGTTGAAAAAAAAAAACAAGTGAGCGAGAGAGACAGTAGGTCAATGAGGATAACTAAAAGACTGAAGAATAAAACTCAAGGGCCTCATTTGTTACCACCATGCTCCAAGGCTGTATTTTGACAGAAAAATTACAATAAGTACTTTCATCTCTGATGCACATTGCTATAGTGTGCATATGTGTGTGTCTAGACACATGCAGGAGCTGTCCAGAGCTTGTGCTCACAAGTATAATACAGTGAAATCAGGCCACACACATGCTGGTGTATACGTGCGGGGGCAGTTTATAGTAGAGCCAAATGATGCAGTAATCTGTTCCCATCATTTCTCATGTGTGCTGTGATGCAAAAGGCTCTTTTTGAAAGTAAGTCCCTCCAACAGGGGGAGATGTTTCCTAATTTGAGTTTATAGCCATCATTCTCCCTCTCATCCACCCACACACTGTCACTATTTGCACCAAGTTAAACCATTTTCTCTCCTCTAGTTTAGCTATCTCATGCTCAGTCTAATGCATCTTTCAGGGAGGCAAGATGGCCACAGTGCTGGAGGTAATTTTAAATCGGAAATTTCTCTCTTAAACTCAAACACAGAGAAACCAAGGGAAATGGCTAGCTTTCACAAGGAGACCAGACTTGAGATGATGAGGGAGGAAAAGCGACTTTTCTCAAATCTGACTGTGTACCAATGTGATGTTTGTGTCGTGAAGAGAAAATATGAAAAGTAGTAAAAGCTGGTTTTACCACTTGCATTCAGTGTTTCACAGAAGAACTATTATAACTCATCACTAACGCTGGACTGAAACATGGAATCTCACTCCCTTGTTTTCCTTTGGCTTGTGTTTTATAAAATCACCTTTTGCAAATAGGATGTCTCCTGTCAGAGCACACCGGTGTCTGTGTCGATTGTGAAAATGGCACATTTCTCATTTTTGGCATATGTTGTCAGTGTTGTACCCCTCCAATTTGTGTTCAGAGCCCCCTCCTTCTCCTGGTTTGACTAAAATCCAATTTACTGGCTGTCAGCTCAACTCTATAATCCTATCCACTGCTGTACTGGAGAGGTAGCTCTTTGAATTTACCATTTACTGTATTTGCTGGTTATAACTATATATACAATCTCTCCCAATGTCTGTATTCTATACCGTGCCACCTCTTCTTCTCTTGGCTAGTGTATATGGAGAGTAGGGGGAGCGTGTAGTGTGTCTTTAGAGATAAAGTCCTTTTTCTGTCACTGCAGGTTTTTCGTCTTTGGGGACTATGTGTAGTTTATCTTGCAGCAAAGAAACATTCATCGTATCATTTCAGCACCTACCTGGTGACTACAGGGGAAGCAAGGCTGCAAACCACATGTATGTAGCCAGCACCAGCATCCAAATGTAATTATAACTGCTGGAAAAGCTGGACACCTACATGGAAGATAACTAATATTTCTCTTTATCTCACATTATTACTTACCTGACAGCCCCTACCAGTATTTAGATTCATTTAGTAAGGAAGATATAAAAATAAGTGTGTTGCTGATAATACACTGCTGTCTGTTGCACATTCATTACTTTATCAAAAGTTAGAATGAGTTTATCTCCAAGGTTGCCCTGCCTCAGAGTTTCTAACCCAACTTTCTTTATTTTGTCAAAGTGATTATATGTAGTTACATGGCATAGATAATATAAAGGAGAATTTCACCTTCACTAACATCATTTATGCTGTGTAATCTTTCTGTCAAGAAACCATATATGTGCAATTTCTCCTTTAGATTTAATGGTAATTGATTCTCTCTAATGCTGAAGTATCCCCCGTGCCCTTGTTACATTCATTCCGAACTCAATTTCCTAGCATCATCCTGCTGTTTGTCGTATTATATGTGTATATGACAGGGGGGGCAAGGGGGGGGGGGGGGGGGGGGGGGGGGAGCGAGAAAGAGCATTTGTTGTGCACTGTGCATGAGTGTGTACAACGCTTGTGTGTGCCTGTATGAGTCGAGACGGGTCTGTGCCACGGTAAATAAAAGTCATGGCCAACCTGAGCGGGGCACAATGGTCTCCCTGCAGACCGCTACTGCCTCCACCACCCCTTAAACATTTGCATTTCTCCACATTTCCTGGGAAAGGGCTGCATTTCATGAATGGTAATGAAGGTGGGAGTTTTACTGGAGAGAGCACAAGAGATGGCCTTGCAATTACTCGGGGATGGTCAATTTGCACATTTCACAGTAGGTCCCATGGCTGTGATATGAAAATGAGGGAAATGGATAAGCCCCCAAGACCCAGCTAACATCAACAATTAATCCTAGCATTTAGAAACTGGAAAAAATATATAACTTTAACATCCAAGTAAGTACAGGGGAAAATGACTTTGTGTTGCTCCTTCTTTGTAAATTATATTTTCTGCAGATGTTTATGTGCATTTATGCAATGTGTTGTGACTAAGGCCCAGGTATAGAAACAGATAGGATAGAAAGCTTTTCTTAAATTCATTTCAGTCTTCTTCAAGTAGTTAGTGTGTTTGTGTGTGCATACACATGGTGGCATAAGCACTGAGGGGGTGCATGTGTGTGCTCTGCCTCAGCAGGGAAGAAGAAAGTTTGCGCGCAGATAAGTTGCCTGTGGAATATTCTGAGTCAACTGCGGCCCCTGAAGCATCTCATAGGCCCAGAGGGAGGGACAGTGGGAGGGAGAGGGGAAGGGTAGAGAAGCAGTGTGATAGAGGGTAGAGGGGGCGCATGGTGAGAGGGGCTGCATAGGCTGTCTGAACTCATCAAAGAGCCGAGGGTCTGCTGTGTGTGTTTGGTGCCGTGCCGTGCCATGCCCTGGGGGGCGGTGGGTGGGCGGTGGTAGGAGGGCAGAGTGAAGCTGATGAAGGGGTTGGAGGGTACAAGCTAACCAAACGTGTTACGTGCTGAGAGTGCCGAAACCCAAGGACTAATGGAATGGCAGTACTGTTTAAAAGGAGAAAAGCTGAAAGTAGTGTTGATGGCATCGATGATAGTTTGCCAAGCTAATTTTCGCCTTTGACAATATTCGCTAAATAAGGAAAAAAGAGGGGGAAAATGTAGTGAAGTTACTCAAAGATGTTTCAGTACAAAGCAGAATTCAGTGAGACATATTCTTTGAATTTATTTGCCAGTGTGTCTCATGTAAATTCCAACACTTTGAGGGGACTATCTCAGCCATATAGTCATCATCCCAACATGGATTATTAATTGAAAGATATGGCACTGATCAGCAAACATAAATACCAGAATTAAAACAGCCTACTTGCAAAATATCAGTATGTGTCCCTTTTTCAGAATTCTGATTTTGGAATTTTTGAAGATATATTTGGAAAAAAAAAAGGCTATAATCCAAGATGATCTTTCATAACTAAAATCTAATTCTTTCTACATTAGATAAATGGGATGAGTTATGATAATGCCACAAGGGTATATATTCTCCTGATATTTGCTGCAAATATAATGTCTACCATCTGTAGCTTTCATAAGCTGGTGGAACAAATTCGTGGATTTAAACCAGTATTAACATATCTTCTGGCTACTTGAGGGCAGTGTAAACAACTGCCCCTAAGCCAGAAGATACTATGAGCACAGCACTTTAATATATTGCCTTTTGGGTCAATAAGTCAAAAATTAATTATCTTTGTGTCTGCTTCCTGGCCATGTATGAATGAGGCCCAGTAGTATTCACTCTGCTCTGCTGTTTACCAAATTCCTGTCATTTTAGCTGATAAATGTGCTACTTTATACAAGTTAAAAACAAGTTAATTGCTAGGTTTTAGCCATTGCCTACTGTGGCTGCATATGATAAAATATGAGTTTTAAAGCAAAACAGACCATGAAAAGAATTGCATAGCTTGGTCGTAATTCTCTGTAGGTTTATCATACTGAGCAATAACATTCACACACCAGCAGTCATTTGATTTGCTGGCAATGCAATCTGAGGACCCACAGGCTAGCCTGCTAACATAAGCCCTCTCCACACAGGAAGCAATTTGCTTGTTCTGCATCGCTTTGTCGCTAATGATTGGTCGCTACGTATTTACTACTCTGTCAGATGTCAATCTACAGCATCCTGCACTTTAAGTTTAAGTTTTTAAGTTTAAGTTGAGACCCGCCTACTTCATGTAACCAATTTCCCCTGTCTCTCACTTAGAGTCATTACCATGACTGTCCAATTTAACAGCCACTCTCTTCCGGCCTTCGCAGTCTTTGTGGCCTCTGAAGGACCCGGCCTACGTACATAGACTGTGTCCTTCAAAGGATGCAACCCTTGAATTTCGACACACTTATTGACTTTCCACGATATCTGGTCACCACATTGCTGCTAGTTGCTTCCTGTGCAGGCGCCCCTTCACCCCTTGTGGGTGACGGCCAATTTTGCTTCCACTGTAGCCAGGACATAAAAGCTATCTGGTTTTGTGACTTCCTGTTCCTTGAGCCATGTCATTGTTTAATATTTGAAAAAAAAATGTAAACGAGCTAATATAAAACTAAATTGTTATCAGATGAAACTCTAGATAACCTTTCAGCAAAGGGAATCCCTCTTTTGCTCTCCACACAGACTGTTAGTCCACATGCACCCAAAGGTTACTTGAATGTAATCGTTCATCAGGACTAGTGGACTACAAATGGAAACCTAAAAGCTCCTGGTGCCAAAAATCGTTTTCCTTGCCTACAGATTCTGCATATTCAAATTCAGATACATGCTTATTGTGATTAATTATAGACTATAAAATATTTTATAACAGTGTTAGCTATACCAAATCCATTAAAATAAAAAGTGTCTGTACTACTAAGGATAACCAAAAGGTCCATTAACCATGTATATAAATATAATAGGACACTGTCTGTGTGCTACATATGCCTTTTCCAACTCACCGCATGTGCGTAAGAGCTGTAGGTGCTGAAGGGAAGGGCGATGGCTGGGTTAAAGATGCCAAACTGCCCAACCATCTGCTGCATACGTCTGATGGTGCGCTCCTTGTCTGTGTCGGCAAACTTGACCACCAAGCTAGAGGAAGCACCCTGAGTGAGTAAGAAACAAAAAGAGAGAGAGAAAGAGAGACACTTAAACTTGGTTTATCCCAGGTACCGCTCACACACACACACCAACGCTCACACTAAAATGAACACAGTGTGTATATATATATCTGCAAAAGGCCTTGAGAAAATTTGCATTTATAATTAACTACACATTTAGAGACAGCTGCAAACAAACGCTTCAAAAAATGCATTAAGAACATTAGTGGTTATTACTTCAAATTTCTTAGTCTGCCATGCTCATTTGCAACAACTGCTGTTAACATCAATACCTAGTGAGCATCTCTACATAATTGTGTGTCAGAGATTTGTTTTTCATTATTGCAGAAAATTGTGGCTGATATACATAAACATGAAACGAACAGATGTGTTGAGAATAAAAATATTCTAGTTACTGAGTGAAAAGCTCAGATATGCAGACAGAATCAGCCCTCTTTCTTTCAGTCAGAGTAAGATATATACAAAGTCACTCAGGGCAAAGCTGCCTCACTGTTTATATCATAAATAGTTTATACCCCTCACCCCATTCCAGGCTTTTCCCTATTCAATTCAGTACATATATATATATATATATATATATACATCAGAGCTACTTCACTTTGTTAAGGTTAAAAGATCTGCAGTGTACAGTGATTTGAAATAAGAGCTATGATGGGCAGTGGTTCCTATTGACCTGGGTAAAAGTGTTCTTCAAAGAAAATGTTTCTTTTCAGGGCAATTTCTCTTTCTGCCCACCGTCCATTTGTCTCTGTGTCTTTGGCATTCATCCTTTTATCAAAACTGCTACCTCTTTTTGCAGCCCAATAATGAAACCAGCAGGTGTGTCTGCCACACACCCTTCATTAAAGAATCTTCAAATGATTTAGCGCTACAGTTGACCTTTTGTGTGCTCCGCCTCTCCTCCCCTCCGCGCCCCCAAACAGGCCAATCGATCCCCATAAAAGGCCGAAATATTACTCTGATCTGACAGTGTAGAAAGGTTGTGTGTCAGTCACGATAAGAGGCTCCCTGAAATTGATGCAAGATTGTCAATAACAGTGGTGACTGGTAAAGTGGCTGGAATGGGGTTATGGTTTTTAAAGTGCTAAGGAGGTTTTTTTTTTTTTTTTTTGGATCAGAATCAAACATGGAAAAAGTTGTGCTGGACTACAGGTACATAGTTAAACATGACATGTGTATTAACAGGTTATTATTGCATAACTAATTAGACTTTCTAAAGTTCTTTTCTGTGTGTTTTCCCCTCACTGAGGTATCCCTCTAATAAAGATATCTACAGACAGCAAAAGATGGTCAAAAACAGGCTTTGGACCTTTTCGACTGTAGCGTATGGATTTTTTGTTCTTCCTTTCCCTTTCTCCCCACATTTCTCAATATTCCCACTAGCCCTCTCCTCCAGGCTAACTCACTAGTTGAATTACAGGCTTGCAGTACTATAGGTGAATGGTCTGTTGGTTAGTTGGCTGTCTGACTAATTGAATGATTGCATAGTTAGTTGAATGACTGGCTGACTGGCAGGATAGTTGACTAACAGGCTAATTGAGCACTGGCTGGCTCTAGCCACATGAGCTTGTTCAGTGCATGCCATTCTGTCAGACTGGAATAATGCGTCTCCCATTCATTCAGAATCATGTACGATTAAATGATGAATAAAAACAGAAGCAAGAGATAGAAGAACACAATAAAAAAAAAGAAACAATCTCTTAAGCAAAACCTCATATTAACACTAAGCTGAGTCACTTCAAGGTTGGCAGTGACACAGTTGCACGTTTAGCGTTTGTTGTTGTCGAGCATTTTACTATCTGTATGATTAACCTTGCTACGAGGTTTAACTTTGGGAGAGTGCAGGACAGAGGTGTGCAGCAGAATACAGAGGAGATGCACTAGTACATATTGAATATTTTACCTCCCTTTCACAGTTAGAGAAGCTATTTAAGGTCGACACTCTTTGGTAATGAGAAGTGTGAATTTCTGCTCTGGTTAAGGAGATTAAGTTGGAATTTTGCAGTCAGCCCTTTGCCATCTAGAACATCGAGTGCATGCCTGCTTGAGAAACAAAGTTTATTGGCCTGTCTTATTATACAAGAGCCTTATGCCATCTTCTTTCATACTCTTGCATGTATGTCCCACTCTCTGCAAGCTTTTCTCAAGGTCTATACACTGAGACTGCCCTCCCACTGTTTCATCTAAGGACACCTAAATTTTATGGCTTGTCGGCTAAGCGTCCATTGCCACATTTGTTTATCTCAGAGGTTTTCCCATTTAGGCCTGTCAGGATATCAGCAAGCAGAATCTCCATTGCTATAAAGAGAGGAGGATGAAGTGTGAAGTGAAAGTCTCATTAAATTTTTAAGCTGCCAAGTGTGAGCAGAATCCCCCTGCCGGGCGTCTCCCAGCTGCCTAGAGAGCCACTGAAGGAGCGGGAGTTAAACAGGAAGGATAAAAAGGTACTACAGAGACTTAGAACCAAAGGAAAAGTCTGCCTCTTTATGGTTTCTTCTCATTGCCAAGGATGGCTGTGTTGGTGTCTGTTCAAGCTGCACAAGCTGAAAACCCTCATGTGAATAAAGGGGATAAAGCTCCATACCTAGTGATATATATTTCATATTCTTTTTATTTTAATGCTTGCTTGTATTAGAAAAGTTAGAAGGAAGAGAGATTCTCTGTCCAGTTTTGGGATTTACAGTAGGTGTACTGTACTGGTTTCAAGTGTCTCACTGTAAAGACTTTAATGGCGTGCCTGTCTTTCTGGGTCAGTCATACTATAACTCTGACCAACCAAGGGTTGGAATGAAACATTTATTTAAAAAATACTTCAACGAATTTATACTATTATGAAACACTTTAAATAGATTCAACAGAGAAATGCAGTCAGAATGATTTTTTTTATAATTATTTAAGACCTGCTATGGCCTGGCAATCTGTCCACAGCAAACTAGGGATGCACCAATCATCAGATATCGGTGACAGTGAGCCGATCCATGATAAAATCATTCGGCTCAGTTCGATCTTGTTCTGTATTTAGGCCACAGCAGAAGCTAACCGCAGAGCTAACGTAGTAAATAGGAAGCTAACAACAGAATGTTGACAGCATTTTCAGGCCTGCTGCACCAGCATCTTTTATATGTTTGCAAATGCTTTTTACTTAACTGCAAACTGTGGTCAAAGCGAGCTGACATCACTGAGAAGATAAGACCACGATGATTTCTCTCTTTGGTGAAGCACATGTCGGTAAGCTTTTATTATACTTATGGTAACATAATGTGTTGTCAATACAGCAACATGTTATGTTAAATGCTATTTCATCTCCGCTGTCTCCTGCCAGCTCCACGCCCGTGTGAGGAGGCAAAAGGAGAAACTACTGTGACTGTAAACGACAGCGGTTTGGAGCAGAGTGAGGAATACATATTATAACTTAAACACTGGTATCAGATATGTACTTGGTATCAGCAGATATTCACAACTCAGGTATTACGGTGTCAGTATTGGATTGGAACCAGAAGCTGGATCGAACCATCCCTACAGCATACTCAGCCTCTTGCCCAATGTCGCGAAATGCTGTGATAGGCTCCAGCTCACCACAAAGTTAATGGGATGCAAGGACTGATTATAAAAGGAAACAGCTGTGTTTTAATTTAAAAATATATTAATGATACAAAACACTTTATTGCTAAGAACAGGTTCTTCAAACTATACAAAGAAGAGTCTACGGAAAGTTTCGCCTCTCTTTAATGCATGCTAGAAAGTCTGCCAAGTTGCTAGTTTTGTTTATTTGAAAAGCTGTCTCTTTCATTCAACTCACCATTTCAAGGTAAAAAACTTCAACTTGGAGAAAGCTAACCTCTGAAAAATTAAAATAGACATTTTAAGTTTGAACTTCAGTATTTACATTAATTAAAAAGGACATATAAAAAAAGAGTTTACCTTTATAATGTTTTACAGTGAGGAGACACTTTAAAATCAGTTCTTTTAAACAAAATGTATCACCACTGTTGATGTAGCATTATATGCTCATCACATTACTTACTATTGAAAAAACTAAAAAAAAAAAATCAAATTTATGTTTAAGAATTGATGACTAAATATTCCATCCATACATTTTCTTCCAGTTATCCAATTCAGGGTTGTGGTGGGGCTGGAGCCTACCCCAGCTGCCATGGGGCGAGAGGCAGGGTGTCACAGGGCTGACACATAGAGACAGATAACCATTCACACTCGCATTCACACCTACGGCTGATTTACAATCACCATTTAACCTAACATACATGTCTTTGGACTGTGGGTAGAAGCTGGAGTACCCACAGAAAACCCACACGGGCACAGGGACAACATGCAAATGCCACACAGAGTTTGGACCTAATGTTAGGTTGTTCGCTCAGGTTTGACTGTCCTGAAAACAAGATGAAAAAAAAATGTCCTCTGTCATATTCAGAGTGTTCTACTATATTGAAGCTGTACAATTATATGCTATAGTGTTTAATTTTTGTTATTTTCATGGTGCTCCTCAATGGTTATTTTTCCAATGAGGCTACCCATTACACCACCCCAGTTAGACATAGAAGAATAAACAGACTTCCTATTCATGCTTAGCTCTTATAATAATGGATGACTGGAAACTGTTAGGTTATTAGAATGTAAATTGACTTGTTAGAAATAATACTGATTAAAATTAAAGACCTAACTTAAATAAAAGCGGAATGTTGTTTAGGGAGTAGCAACACAAAGATTAATCAACCCTGTGAAAGACTGACATTAACGCTCCACATTTCATTGGGTACACAACACAATTATTACTTATACCAGTATTTATATGTACACTGCTGTATCAGCTGTCTCTTTCATTTCATTAAAAGACGTGCCTTGGTGAGTATTAAATCCTGGCGCTCATACCACTTATATGTGCACTCTGTTCTCGGTCTGAAGTAAGATTCAGGAGATGGGGAATCACGTTTAGATGATTTTTTAAACTTCTTTTTTCTCCTCTTGGACTCTCAGTCATCTAACTCTCTCTTCTAAGCAAGCATTACCTCATTTGCTTTCTTTTGTTGTGTGCTTATCCTTCCATCATCCTGCTCTGCTGCTTCTATCTCAGTTCCTGTGTCAGCTGAAACTGCCTCAAACTCAGCTGATGTGCATACGGAGTGAGAAAAAAAAAAAAATCAGCACGGCTCTGCGGACCTGACCCACACCCCCGTCATCTCTGTGTAATTCTGTCCCGAGACTTACTTCCTACATGACCCTGCTGAATTCCAGCAATTTGTTCTACAGCTCTAGCATTTAAATGTTTAATTGAGCCACTCATGCCCTGAACTTTGGTAGCGTGTGCTAGCGATAGCAATTGGTGATCAAGGGATGGTGGCAGTGTATATGGGAGCAGAGGTATTTATGCTTGAATTATGATGGGTTAGGGTGTGATCAACTGCTGATGCAATATGGGTAGATAATTATTCATTTGTTCCACATATGGAACAAATGGAAGTATATGTACTCCCACAATGGACATCTAAACATGCACTGGCCAGCACTCTTCATGCAGTCTCTTGATGTAGATTTCCTTTTTTCATTTCCAACTCACACACAGATTAATACATACAAAATACCCACTCCTCCTCTACATGAATAACACAAATGTATTCAGCTCAAGTCCTCCGAGCTGGAAAATAAGATCAGTCAGGGAGTCTTTGACCCTAGTCCGTGGCTGGACGTGCGTGTCACAGTGAAACAGTGAGCGGAGCAGTATAGAATGAGTGTGCATGCATGTGCTCATGCAAATGTTTTACCCACGTAGTGCTTCTGTTTCTGGATATTTATGTATGCACACACAAGCATTCATGTCTGTGTGCACATGCATAAAATCTAAGAAGCAAGGGTTCATGCTTTGGAGGGGCTAGCATTAATTTGCTGTAGTTATCCATAGTGTTAATATTTGGCGCAGCACACTTCAGCCAACCGCTGCTATAGGCCTTTATTACTGTCATCTCTTTGACTGAAATATGAAAGAATGAGGGAATTGCTTCTTTTATGTGTCTGATAGGGAATTCTCTTTTAAGTTCAGGATGTACCTTGTACTGTGGCTGTCACTGGCATTTATTTCTTTGTTTTATTTCTTTGTGCATGTACTCATTTTTAATCCACCTCAAATTTTGGTAAATGAATGCTTATTTGTTTTTTTTTCATTCAATTAACATGCTTGTACATTACATCTTTTTTGCATTTGCGATTCAATTGTAATCAGAATTAACACACAGGATGTATGGTCTATGTTTTTTTTTACCAGGATCTTTGCTACACTGATGGACATGTAGCTCTGAATAGAACTGTCCTGCTGAGACATAATAGACTATCGGAGGTCCACTAATCTCAGCAAGGCAGGCACACTGTGCCCTCTCCTCCAGCAGCCACAGGATATGAGATGCTGATCAGATTTCTATAATCAATTTACCAGAGCAGGAGGTATAAATCCTGTCCATTCACTCATTCTCTCTCTGCCCCCCTCGCTCTCTGTCTCATTCTCTTTCTCCAAGACCCCCCCCCCCCCCCCCCCCCCCCCCCCCCCCCCCTCACACACACCCCCATCCCTTCAGCACCCTGCTTATAGTTGGATGAATAATTCAGCAGCCAATGTGGTGAAAGGTGGAGTAAACAAGTCTATTGCCTAATATCCCAAGAGGCTGCCAAAGAGAGACGAGTGAGGGCAGAGAGCTAGCAGAGATAGGGGAATGGAGCAACACAGAAGGAGGGTATCTATGGAAAATGGACATCCAGAGTCTTTCCTCATGACCTGCAGTCATTTGCACTTAGATTGACTCAGAGGTTGCGCCAAAATGGCACAGCTGGCTTCAAGTGGTTCTCTCTGCTTTCCTCTCTTGAGCCACACATTGGCAACCATTAATAATGAAATCATACAGTGAAACACAACACCTGTGAGATAGGGTGGGAGAGAGTTCACCGTCCCAGCCTTTCTGAAACGAGAGTTGCTGAAACAAAAATGAGGATGAAAGCACAGTATACTTCAGGCTACTGTATAAAACAAGACATGGCTGTCTGTCCGCTTGCCGAATGTCACAGAGAATAACTCTATTCAGGTTTGAAGTGCAGAGTAAGTAGCTTTTATTTTGACACAATCAGGTATACGGGGACCCTGCTTAAACATGAGACACATACAAATGAGCAGTACAGCTTTTTGTACTCACAGTAAAGCTAGTGCAGAGAGAATTCAGAGGACACAGTGTGCTTACATAAGGAGCTAATGTAATCTCACACTGGAGTTATATTCACTGATTATGCAAGCAGAACTACTGATTGATGACTCATCCAAAATTCAATTATCACTCTAAACATTTTTATCTGGAAATCAGATTAGGTTTTTTTTTTTTTTTTTAAGTACCGTGTTAATTACAGAGACAGCAGGATATTTGCTTTTGGATCTCTTTTAAAAAGCTGCCACATTTATAAAGATGGCCACATCTGATTCAAAGCTGGAAACTGAGAGTTTACAGCTCTAAATCAACAGAGATAGACTGCAGTTTTTTCTTCTTCCTGTGACCCCAGGAAGAATAGCTGCTGCATTGCTGCAGGTAACGGGGACCTTAATAAACTAAACTAAGCGTAACTGAAATGGCAGGTTGTGTGTGCGTGTTGTGTATGTTATGAAGGCTTCATGGCCGTTTGTTTCTGTGTTTTTATATGCGGGATAGAGCTGTACTCACTGGCATAGTCTGGCTGCCGTGGAGTGCACTGATTGCAGACTGAGCCTCAGTATGTGTGGAGAACTTAACGAAGGCGCAACCTGAAAGAAAGAACAGATACACACCACACACACAGGTAAACACACAGGCACACACAAGCAGTACATATACATATATATACTACAAGGGTATACTATATATGTATATAGTATACCCTATACAGTATTCACTCAAGCGAGCATTTAAAAGCATACATTATATTAATAAATTAATAATAATAGTTGAATTATATTTGACATCACAGAAATCACTGTGCAATGAGAGGCTCTTGTTGCACAGCAGGCTGCCCAACTCCAGGCATTAGGCAGGCAGACAAGCAGGCAGAAGCTGCAGGCAAGAGACTGTACTGATGAAGCAGAAAAGCATGCTATTTAGCACCACATGCCTGTCTGTGCATATTAAATACTAGCTAAACTGGCTAAACTTAACTAGAAAACCACTTAGGATCGCAGAACAATTAATTGTTTCTACAACGAAATGTTCTGATAATTTTTTCTGATTTTAACAAGTCCATCTGAAGTCCAGAAACAGCAGAATCAAACCTCTTTGCTGTAATGTCCTTAAAGAAGACTGGCAGGACTAGATCGAGTGAAAGTAAACTATCCACTACTATCCACTGAGCCACTGTGTCATCTTATAATTATACACCTAATTTCATTTCATGTTAAGTTTCTTTTTTTTAATTTTTATTTAATCTTTCATACTGTCAGTCTTATCATCTTCTCTGCTTGACCCAGTCACCCTGCCATTCTTCCTCTGTTAATGGGCTTACCCCTATGGACACCAGCCTATCACGATGCCCATTCAACTGTCAAAGCACTGCCCCCTATTGAGATATGGATAGAAAAGAGCTAGAGCTCATGATGACCTGTACAAGGATTTTGTCATATTAGTACAAACCATGTATCACTATAATTATGCATACAATCTGCAAGCCATGCACTTCCTGAACCTTTTTAAATAAACTGAAAAGAATTTAAATCAAGAGCTAGGGAGCATAAACTATTCTTAACTCCCAAACTTGATGTAATTATAGTGATGGATGTAATTGTACCAACAGGATTTTGTGACGCTGTGTTTTTGTAGGTGAAGGATTTGTTTTAATTGTTTGGACTTTTATTATTTGATATGCTATGAATGTACCACTACTACTGCTAATAAAAATAATAATAAAAAAAAGGACTGTCAGCCATTAGCAGAAAAAGAGAATTGTGATGATGTAATGGAGGATAATGATTTGAGTGTTGACAGTTAACTTAGACTGAGCACAAATATTGCAGCGCCACAAAGAAGAATGCAACTTGTCCCCATCCTCGCAGTGGGGACACTTGAATCGTTTTGACATCCGTCTTTTTTTTTTCCTCCTCCTCCTCCTCCTCCAACCTACTGCAGAGTCAGAATGTTCTTCAAACCCTTTTAGATATAATTCCATAACAATTTCCATAAGCGCCGGCTGGGGAATAGGCTTTAAAGACATGAAAAACCACTAGTCCCTTTGCTCTTTGCTGCATGGCTATCTCAAAAAGGCCTTCAGGATATCAACACTACAGTACCTGTGTTGCAGTAAAGTGTAGCAGTACACCAAAAATGCAAACAAAACAAAACAAAAACACACACCAAAATGAATAAATAAATAAAAAATAGACAGCATCAAGATAATAACCATGATTTTGTCATGCAGGACAGTTTGCTTTCCAAATCAGATGAATGCCGAAAAACTGTTTGCAAAGTCAGCTATAGGCTAATTTCAACACCATTGCTGAATTTGCTGGGATTACAGCAATGCAGGAGTAGTAGTTAAACTTAAAACAGATAGAATAAATTGTAACAATAATCATAAAAATAATAATAATAAAGACTAAAGACATCCATTAATATTTAAATATGACATTTGAAAACCATTAGACTTTTCAGGCATTTTGACTTATATCTGATGTATATGCCACACAAATTTTAGATACCACTGCTAACATAGACACTCAGACACACTGTCACTTCTTTGTCAGTGACCTAAATAATGCTGACAACTGTATCATGGCTCTTACCTTTGCTGTTTCCGTCAGGACCTCTTAGGACCGTGCATTCTTCGATGACTCCATAGGGTTCGAAGAGACGGTAGACATCTTCCTCGGTCTGTTGTTTGTTCAGCATCCCAACAAACAACTTCCTGTCTTCTGGAACAAAAACAAGAGACAAAAGGTTACATTACAATTTTGACCTCAATTATAAAACCAGTTTGAAAACATACAGTAGTGAAATGTACAGTAGAGCCACTGTTTGTAGAACAGCAACAACAAGTTTAAAAGAAGTCTCATTTTCCACAGGAACAAAGACACTTTCACAGAGCCTTGGTACAGTAAAGCAACTGTCTAGTTTATTTAGTGCAGGTTGGCCTCGAGTCACATTGTATTATCTCTTTTCCCAGACTGATCATTTTAAATCTCCACTGTAAGTGGGTTTAGTCCCATGTGGGCACATATACTATAGCAGCAGGGGGTAAGTGAGTGGTCAGGGGCTGGAAAGAAGAAAGGAGGGAAATGGTAGACTAATGAAGAGGTTTCTCACATGCTCACACATGCAGGCACAGAGACCCAAGACAATGAGAGAGTCTTTGGTCCTTTAAAAGCATGAAGGGGCTCCAGGCAGCTCTAACCTCCTACACACCACATTGTACTGGCTGAAAACTCAAGTTCTCGCCTGCTTTCTCTTTTTACTCACTCTTACTCCTTCCCCTTTATTCATCTATCTATTTCCTTCCTCTTTCCTGCTTTCTTATTCTCTCGCTGATTCTACATTTTTCCCCTCATTCTTTTTCAACTGCCCGCCTCCCTCCCTTCCTCCCTTTATCTCTCTCTTACTCTACTAATTGCTGCTGATCCAGTGTTTTTTGTGTAGCCAGAGAAATATTTCAGTGTGCTCTTCAGTGAACAATGGCGTGTCTCTCCAGTGAGAAACGAAGGCTGGGAGACATGCCATGAATAACGCTGACTTTTCAACAGATAGCCTGTATGCCACTGAGTCCTGTTAAATGCTTTGGGATCTGATCTTTACCTTGACCTGACACACTGTGTTTACTGATGTACTCTGGCCTTGTATGATTAATGCCACAGTGCAGCGAGTCTCAGTTGGCAGCAGAAGCACTAAAATCTGCCTTTTATACAGATTGTTTCTCCAACACTGACCTGTGCCATCACAGCAAAGAGACCGAGTGAAAGGCGGGACTAGCAGCCACTGCTGTGAAGAGGTTGAGAGCAGCAAAAATCGCTGCCAGGGGTATTGCCCGGTGTCAGGGTGACCTGCGATGACTATTGATTGTGTTGTGTTGTTGCTGCTCTCTGACCCCAACACAAGCCGATACCCACATTCCTGTAGCGAGCATGGCAGATAGTGTATATGGACATGGCGCCCAGCTACGGTTTCAGCACTCAGCAACCCCAATGATGCACCTTTAAAATAATCACCCGTGTCAGAGCGTTGTCTAGGGAGGGGCATCCCTGGTGCTGGCTCCTTATTGCAAGTGGCAGGATCAGAGGCTATGTATCAAAATGGAAGTGATGCAATGTGACATCTGTCAGGGTGGATTGGAGAGCATTTATCTGCAAAAAAAGGAAAGCCCTGAACTGGAAAATGAAAGGCCAAGATGGTCCTTCCTTTTGCTGGAGGGAGAATATAAATTCTGAGGTTGGATCGGCGAGATGAGTCAAGAGTGGGGGATGGGGCTGGACTGCACATATTTCCCTGAATGCCGTCAGATCACATCTTACATACAGTCCTATATAGAAATAGAGAGGTATGCCATTTGAGCCCCTCCTGTACCTACTTTGGCTGTAACGTCCCCCTTCACGTATGCTATGGAGGTCTGGCAAGTACTAAATTATCAGTTTCGTGTCTTACAATACAACACAGCATCCATCCTTCAGTGGCCACTGCATCACAATATTAGTTCACAGTGAATTACACAAAAGCCTTGGAGTGCTTTTATCTTTGGGAGACATTATTCTAATGTACTTTTGCATTATGTGTGAGAGCCATATTGAGACATGCAGATGGTGACTGCAGTGTATCTGAAAGGTGTGACATACTTTTTTTTTTTTTTTTTTTTTTTCGTATTTAGCAGGAGTTTCTAATCTGCTGCTGAGAGAGAGATGGAGCACATGTTCTGGAACGTAAATGTGCTTTGAAAACAAGCTAACAACGCATGAAAACAGATCATCTAGTAGATCTGTTCCACTGTCTAGGATTCTGCTCTGGCTGCTCTCAACTAAAACGCTCCCTTGGGAATTCAGGTCTTGTGTTCATTGCCAATAGAAACATTATCTTATTTATCTACAACACTGCAGCACAGGCAGTGTGCAAACAGACACAAACAGAGTGAAAAACACCTACAGTCATTTACACATATCTGACAGGGGAGGGAAAAAAATGAGCAAATGAGGGACAAAGGGAGGAAGAAAAAAATTACATGCAGAAACAAGGATACTCTTGCATCCCCTGATACAGAGGATTAGAGATAACATCTCTCCCCCCATGACCACACACATAGTATACACATGAGTGCATGCCTCACTGTTAACTATCTTGTAACTACAGAGTATTGACATTTTCTCAGTAATCACCTTAACCCGCCCGAGTGCTGCTGGCTGCTATTGTTGCTAACTTCCATCCACTAACTGCAGCTACAAAACTCTCATAGCACCCAAGGCTGCTACTAATTGCAATGCAGCTGCTAGCTGCAAGTGTAGTTAATACTAATCTCTAGCTTAATCTAGGCTGCATTACAAGCTGCAGCACATATTACAAATGATCCTGCATTTTCACTGCACTGCAAAGCTGTATATATATATATATATGTATGATATTGGTCTAAACAGATTTCAGCTGATTCTGAAATCTGGATCTTATTAAAAATAAAGAAATCTGGATATTTGCAGAGATATACAGCCTCTGTTTCCTTCAGTGTTTGGGTTTTGTCTGCTATTTTTTGTGACTACAGAACTAATACCATGAAATACACCATATTTCCCTTTCTCCACTTCTTTGGAAGAGTATCTTACTTTCATATTAAGTGAAAACACTTGTGATGGAAACAGCAATATATAAATTCATGGCTAAAAATGAGATTCCTGACATTTATAAAAGAGGGACAGTTTTATCAATCAATATTTATGTTTCTGCCCTTAGGCATGCACACAGTGTTAGTTTTATTAGGACGGAGTAGCATGCATCTGGCCACAGTACTTCCTGGACAGTAGAATTCAGTTGACGCAGTAATTCAGGGGCACCTTGATGTCGCATCCTTGATCTGCAGTTTGAACTAAATTCAGTTTTGATTCCCTGCATTGCAAACGATATCTTTCTCAGAGAAGGTTTTGACTCAATATTAGGTCACATACAACTGCAAAACAATGCAAAAGGCTAAAATAACTAGCAGCTGCTGCTTTAAATTCCTCTTTTCTCTTTTGCTACCTTTGAAAACAGGTGTCTTAACATCCTGTTAGAGTTATTCAAGGTTGGCACATGGCTTCAACTGTACAGTTTAATACAGAAAAAATGAGTAAATTATGAATTGTTCTTTTGCCTCGTTACATCATAACACAGCCTAGTCAATGTGAATATTATCCTAAATTAGTGAAACTCCATAGGCCCTGTAGTTATTAAGAAGAAATATCATCACCTAAACAATTCAGGGGTCCAATAACCACCATCAAGTTTTCGATGAAAGCTGTGCTGCATGCTGGCATTAAGATGCATTTACAGCTCACTGTAGCAGAATACTGTATTCAGCTTCAGTGACACACCACTGGTGTCCTGATATTTACCTCCCCATCATGTTTAATTTACTCTGAGTTACTAAACAGATGCTTGTTTGGAATAAATGCATTGGAAATTAAACTCCAGAATAATGAATTGGCAATGTGCTGTCTTGTTATAAATATTGATTTCCTGATAAGATTTATAGATCCATTTGAAGCAGTTCTAATCAATAAAAGCTTTTCAGAATAAGCATGTTGGCCCTGTGTGAACTCTTAGAGTTAACAGCACTAAAGCAAATTAAATCAGTAATATTTCATATCTCAAGTCGTCATGCTGTCATGCATGACAAACAACAGCACAGCTTCCTCATGCATGTGTTTCAAAAGCTCTGCACAACCCTTTGTTTCCTTTGGTTCCACTGGAAATTTGAAAATTCTCCCACTCATTATAAACAAAAATACATGACATGTCCAGCACAATCTAATATACTGGAGACTTGTTGCACTGTGTTTGATGATTATACTCCACACTGTGCAAAAATTTGACAGTGGATTGAGACTTTTGGAATAGCAATCAGGCAGAATGGGAGTATTTGGAGCAACAAGATGAAAAGAAAAAGGGGGAATCCAGGGAAGCGGAGATGTAGCGAGAGGGAGAGAGTAAATGTGTGGGAGAGTGAGAGTGATGAGCCCATACTGTAAGTTGCTGTGCATACAGTCCTGTAGTCCTTGATAAGCCAGGATGGATGAAAGAGGTAAACCATTGGAGTGGGTAAATCATTGTCAGTGGTGGGTACGATGAGAGAAGCAAAGGAAAGTGAGAAAGGGAGGGATGGAGATGGGGGAGGGGAAGCATACCAACAGCTTTAGAGCTGCTCTCTTGTTTTCAAATTTCCCTTTTCTGACTGTCTCTTTCTCAATTATTTGCAACAGAAAGAGAGTGGGGATGGAGGGAGTGAGAGAGAGAGATGTTGTGACAGAGGGAGAGTGTGTGTTATAGAGAAAAAGTACTTGTCATAAGGATGGGGAGGTTGCTATGACAACTACTTATACAGCGGGCTGTCAGTCATGTTTCATTGGAGTTTGGAGAGGAGGAGATGAATGAAAGGAGCAGAGGAGTTGGGGAAGGAGGGGTTGGAAAAGGGTCATTTCTCCATCTGTCTGCTGAGCCTGAGTGTAAATTTGACTGTCAGGCTTGCAGATAAGGACAAATTATGAACAATATTAGCTGGCTGATAAAAGGGAACAATAATGAATGGATAAATATATTAAAACCAAATGAGATAGCATCCAGGCAGAAACAGGGGCCCTGAGAAGCCATCCAGGTTTTCTCATTTGGACGGGAAGATAAGAGCCGGAGTGAGGCTATGAAGGGGAAGGATCTACCATATTAGAGTTAGCTACTGTAGCATACTTCCTTGTCAAAAGAAAGAAAGAACCAAAATCACTCCGTAGCAGGAATACCAAACACTCTCCCTCCTTCACAAGCCTATTATACTTCTCCAGTGAGCAGGATGCCACACAATAACAGTGTCAGCATGTGTTCAAGCATAAAAAACACAGACAGAATGGAATGAAATTAATTAACCCTAAGAGATCACAGTTCTTAGCCAGTGGAATTGAATCCAATTTATTACATATAGGGATCTAACTAGGGTTGTGTTTGCATTAATGAGATGTGTGTAGGGATGTGTGCTTGGATGTTGGCATGTACAGCACGTGTGCCCTCTCTTGTATAGGTGTGCTGAGGGCATCCTTCCTACCCTGTGTCTGGTAAGGACCGCTGATGAAAATGGAGACCAGTAAGGCAGTGAGTCTGAGGTTTGGCTCAGCCTTGAGGTGAGAAATCCCTGCCAAATTAACACCTGAATAATGAGCCCTTTATTTGCTGCATTAACACCATAGAGAAGATGGACACATTTTGTCACAATGTTGGCGTCACATCAGACACAACCCACTTAGTAGGTTCTACCAGCACACCTTCAGTTAGGAAAGAAATATGGGTTGATAGAATAGTTTGTATACCAATTTCTAAACTAAATTAGCACTCCTGTGTGTATGCGGCTGTCTTTTGAAGTTTGCATGCTAACCCACTGAGTTGACAGCACAAACCGTAAGGCCTACCATGCACCCGCCCTAATGAGGTAGCTTATTAGCGCTGTTTCCCTTACAACTTCAGAAATGTTGCTTGGAAACAGCACTGCAAAGAAAACAATACTGTAGTTCCAACCAAAAAGCCATCAAACCTAGAGCTCCCCGATGTGCAATTTCAACACTTCCATTGAACCACATATGACTGAATAAAGAATGAAAAATAGAACTGACTGACAATTTAATTGTATATGAATGTTAAGCATACTCCATTTTATTGGGATGCTTTCTCAGGTTGCCCATAAAATCCACAGCAACGTCAACCACACAGTATATTAGGTCTACAATTCACAATTGACATGTTACCTTTAACAGATACTAGAGACCTTCTTCTCTAACACTTAGCACCAGCACCTAAGGTGACACTGGCTTGATTTCATGTCATAATTTCATCATTTTGGTGTCAAGGCTTCTCATTGGCAGCTGCGGCCAATAAAAGCCATCAGTAAAAAATGCCACACGGCAGTGGATACAAGGCCTTGATAGTAATTCTTCAGAAACAGTGCATCCCTCAGTGAGCACTCCTCTGGGATGGATTCCACTCCACTGCTTCAACATGCATACAAGTATACACTGCAAACATGCGGGAACCTACACACAAAGTATGCAATTATACACACATATAGAGCAGCAACTCTATCAACAGGCACATATAAAGAAACATTTACTATGCCTAGCTCATGGTGTACCTTATACACCAAGAGGCAAAAAATATTGTACAAACAAACATGATTGCAATGAGTAGGAGGCTGCGGTTGGTAAGTGTTGCATCACAAGCCCTATAGCGTGTTAATCAGGCCAAAGAGCTTAAGATCAAACAGTAATGCATTACCAAACAGCAGCAAGAGAGAGAAGAGAGAGCTTCTGTATGCCATACACATGTCCTATACGTGCCAACCGAGTCGACTCCGTCTTTGCGGGAATTTGGAAACTACTGTAAGTGATTGGGAATTAATTCTGTGCACTGGCAGTCATGATGATGGATAATATATATGACAGCTAAAAGACTCACTCAAGCATCTACACATGCTCACTCACGTTTGTTTGCACATATAAACACATAAAATGCACATATGGCAAAGAGTGTGCGCATTAATGCGATCTAATAGCTGCTTTGTTCAGTGCTGCTGGCTGGGGGGGGATCTCAGCAGTGTCTTGGCCCTGCTGGAAGCCTTGAACATACAATTATGAGCCTCTGAATTGGTTCTCCCTTCTCTAAACGTTCCATCTGAAACCTCTGAGGTGTGTAAGTATAAATGTTGGTGTGCGCGGTTGCTTTGTGTGCTCTTGCTTTCAGTACAGTTACAGTCAGCTCATCGCCCAGTTGACAGCTTACACTCCCACCTCAGGAGAGAGCAGCTGAAAGGAGAAGAATAGAAGCAGAAATTGCTTAAAATATTTTATCGCCACCATATACGTCTCAGCAAATTTACACTCAATATGATAACAAATGTGAAATATTACCCACAGCTTTGTGTCGACTTCAGTGCATTAAGGCGGTGGTCATAAATCCTGAAACTGCTCCGCAACTTGCCTACGTAGCTACTGTATATAAACATTTACAATATGGCTGTGCTATTTATATTCTCTCCCTTCATAATGCCACCTGAAGGGCGTTTTGGCATCCGTTATATTATGGATTTTTTTCTCCCACATTTTCTTCTATCCCATTTATTGCCATTCTTCTTTCCCGTCTAGATTGTATTTCTATACAGTAGAATGGGCCTTTTACCTTTGGCAGTATTCAACACTGTGCTAGCCTGTTTCTTAATTATTTTCTCATCGCTCCACTGACACTGATTCATGAGGGTAAAGTTGGACACACCCCCTCGACCAGCCCCCTCGACCAGCCCCCACCTTCTCAGTGTTTCTCTCTTTCCTTCCTCTTCTTTACAGTAGAGCTGCTCTCAGCTCTCAGATCCAATCATCTCCCAGACATTATTTTTCTTTTTCTCTGGCTCCCATTTTTGGTCCCTTCTGCCTGGGTATCTTCATCTCTCTTCCTTCTCTCACATTACCTTGTGATTATCTTGGCTGGCTAATGAGTTGCCATGAAGATAACTCATTATCCAGCCAAGGTTTGTGGTTATTTTCAATTAATTAACTTTTTCTCATATGGAAGGGCAAAAGGGACTGCATAAAGAGGCGACAAAAGCCTTTACCACACACTGAACCAAACTGAGGGCCACAATTCCCCCACTTTGTTCCATGTCAATATCCTCTAACCTCTTGACATCCAAACAACTGCAAAGTTAATAATAAAATAAAAACATATTCAGGATTAAAAACCTACCACCTGAGAAAGGACAATAGGAAGTTTGACCGTAGCATAAAGCAGAAATGGAAGATAATACCTTGCAACACAGCAACACAGTAAAGCAAGTAAAAGTGAAAAGAAATGATGAGAAAATGAGTGCATGAGTGTGACAGAGAAAGACATGAACTGGAGGAAGCTTAAGAGATAGAGAGCGAGGGGCCATGCCTAACTCCAGCTCAAGAGAGAGTGAGGATGTACCAGAATATGGGCTATCTCTCTGAAGCTTTGTCTGCAAGAGCAACTGAGCTGGCAGATGACTCTGCTGCACATGGACAAAAGAGGCTTACAGGCCACCCTGCATGTCAGCTTTCCCCAGCCAGAAGTGTGAGAGCTGTAGGGGAATATAAGGTGCACTCGAGCACCCACCTGACTAGACCTACAGAGACCTTGGTGAAAGTGGATTTGGATTTAGATTTGCGTTGTGCATATATAGTATGACATCAGCCAGCAGCTTTGGTTTCCATAAATTTTAGTCTGAGGCAGAATGTTGTTTTTACTCAGAAAAAAAAAAAAACTGCACTGTTAACAGTTATGAGATGGGTGGAAATGATGTATGATGGGAGGCTGCAAATGCACAAGTAAATACATATGCTCTAAAGCATTTTACTGGTGTATTTTTATATTTTGCTATTTCCATATTATTAGTTGGAGCAGATTTTTCAGGAGACAAGATGCTAAACTTGGAGGGCTTTTTTTTTTTTTTTTTTAGAACCTTTTCCTTACTTTTTCTTGTTGTGTGGGTTTTGTATGCGTAGCCTCTGTAGTGCTGATATGACTGCAGGGGGAGGACCTAACACTGTCAGTCACTCTGACAGCCAAGCTGCCTTATCTGCTCTCTGCTGGTGCACTTTTAATTGGCTAGAAGGTCAATCTGCACCTTTAAGAGGATGTAATTGTAGTGAAAGCATTTTATAATCCAGGACAGCTGTACTGTTTTGTGGGCCTAAGGCAAGTATGTGTATGAGGCTTTCTTATACTTCAGATTTTTAAAAATTTTTTATCCCTACTTGTAAGAATAATGATTTTGGGGAGTTCTGCACCAGGTACTAATGAAATCCTGCTTTTTATAGCATAATATTTATAGCAGAGAAATGTGCGTGATGACTGAACTAACTTAACTATTACTATCATAGATACAGCACAAAGCTTATGTTGAGATTCCTGACATAAAAATTTGACTTGACCTGGTAGGTGTTTAACACCCCCCCCCCCCCCCCCCCCCAAATAAAAAAAAAAAAACAACAACCAAAAATAACAGTCCTAGCATTGTCTTTTATCCACACAAGAAGAAATTGCTACAGATTTGCAGGGAGCAGAAATACAAGAAAGGAAAGATGTGCTGCCATCATCATTAAAGCTAATGCGACTGGATGAAGCAACATCACACACCCCAGGAGCAGGTAGTTCTTTTGCAGCAAATTTGTAAGAATATCTCACTGGAGAGAAAAATAATATGCTACGTTTGACAATATAACAATGTGCGTGCTTTCCTCTTCCACTTTTATTTCCTCTGCCATTCTGGGATAAATGTATTTCAATTTTATCATGCAAACCATAAGATGAAACTTTATTATCAAGAAAAAAGTGGCTCCACACCCCAAAAGCACACTATTGTTGGAGGTGAGAAGGCTGGCTAGCATTACAAATCTAAGCACTTTTTTTCTTTTGGGGTGGGTTGGAGTGTGGGAGGGCTGATGGTGGCGGTGTGTAGATTTATATCAGAATTGTGAAACATGAGTGTGGACAGACACATTTGTTAGTACACACATGTGTGTTTGTGTTTCTTCATCTCACACACGTATTGGAGGAACGGGCAGCTCTCTTTGTCTACCTCCCCAATTTTCTTGACAGCCCATTTGTTTTCATTTCTAGGAGATTTTGCTTCATATATAATGAAATAAACATCTATATGTTGTGCAAATCATCAAGAGGCAGGGTGGCATTCCTCATGCAATGTCAGATACACTTTGGCATTGCTGTTACACTTCATCCATCAGATTTATAGGATTTGTTTATTGTCATGGCAAATCATCTATTGTCCTGCATGAAAAGAAAGTGCAAAGCTTACACCCTGTCTAACTACCATACTTTCCAATTTAGCATGCAGAATGTCTAACTGCAGTGTGTATCTTGAAGTATGATTGACTTAAGGTAGTGCAAAAAATTTGAAGCTGTCAAGTTAGCACTTAATAGCATTACATTGCAAAAAG
Organism: Archocentrus centrarchus; assembly: GCF_007364275.1. Lineage (NCBI taxonomy): Eukaryota > Metazoa > Chordata > Actinopteri > Cichliformes > Cichlidae > Archocentrus > Archocentrus centrarchus. The sequence goes on along the minus strand of NC_044349.1, from coordinate 24,818,355 downwards.
ACTGTCTTTTCTCTTTCATCAACTTGGACCAAACTATCAGGCAGATGGCCTTTTCCTCTACCCCTCTATCTCTTCTTAGCTCTCTCTCTCTCTCTCTCTCTCTCTCTCTCTCTCTCTCTCTCTCTCTCTCTCTCTCTCACTGACAAACCTTACAGTAAGCATTTTAATTCCCCCTGACCTTTACTGATCTCAACCAGGCAGTTTTGCCCATTGCTTAGGGCCAAAACAAAATGAAATTTGAATTTCAGCTCAGAATAATTTAAGATGATCCTTTCTATGCAAGAAGTCTCAACTATTTTGTAGTTTGGGTGCTGCCAACTGACTAAATAGACTTTCCATAAGAGCCTTCTCCCCTCTATTTTTCTTTTGCCTGTGGGACTGCGGGATCACATACAGTGTGATGTGAGTATGTGAGAATGGGAAAGACAGGGGCGAGTGAATGAACATAACGTCCCCAATCCAGTCCTCCCTTTCACATGTAAGCGTGCATGAGCACATAGCATACACACAAACACACGCTGGCACACAAACACAGACGTGCTCCAGCTCTAGCACACTGAGCACCAGAGGGCTTTGTGTGCAAGGCTGAGAAATGCCATGTCAGCACGCACCACATGGAAGTTTAGAGGGGAGGGAAAAGCTAAATAGTATAAAAAAAGGGAGCGTGTGATGAAAAATGCATGGAGGGGAAAGGGGGACAGTGGCTCCCTGTACACAGCTGTCTACTAGGAAGCTCCTAAGGATCTTTACACTCTTTATCCAGTTGCCTACTGACAGTGCTGCTTCCCTGACTGACACACCTCTAAACAGATAGAAAGATTAAAAAAAAAGGGTAAACTTCATAAACACACGCATCCTCAAACACTAAATATGGGTAGATATTGCTGCTGTTGCATTAGTGGTTCACACTCAATTCTGTAGAAACACCGAAAAACTGCAGCCAGTAATTACATGTCTGCAAAACTATTTTAGCTTGCTTGCGCAGAGCTTTATCCGTGTAGCATAAAATATTAAACCAAGGTGACTTTTTCCAAAAGTGTGCTTGTGTGCAAAATTAGTTTAGAAAGAAAATAAAATACATTTTAATTGTGAACAAACAAATGATTTAGAATATGCCAAGATGCTTCTCCCATAAAAAAAAAAAAAAAAAAATGAAAAATGCTGCTTCAAAGCAGCGCAGCATAAAATAGATGCTCAAATACTCCTCCAACACATTTTCATTTTAGTTGATTGCAAACCTTGTAAGATGTCAAGCCACAGTCTGGTGCTGGTTATAATCAAAGAAGCACTGTTCTGCTCTATTCTTCTCTATTCTCCCAGACAACCTTCACAAGTCTCCTTAATCACATTGTAGAGGTGATGTAAGGATAGAGAAACACTGGTAATTAGACACCTGCAGAACAACTCAATTAATTTGAAGAATCCAACCATCTTGTCCAACAGTGCTCACAAAAGAGAAAGGTGCTTTGTCAACATATGCATTTATGGTATGGACATTTTTTTTTTTGCACTGCAGATATTTAAGTGTATTTTTCCACACGTGTTTGTTTCTACTGCATAACTGTCTGACAGTGTCGTCTTTAGCAGATTAGCAAAAGACGACCACGTTGACAAAACCAATTATAGAGCTTTACGGGGGAAAGGTTCGGCATCAACGCTGAAACAGAATGTAAATCGGCAAAGCTCTTGTAAGACACACCTTGAATGAGCCTACTACACCAAACCTTGCTCTTTCGAATTAATTCATTATAGCATGGGCATCTATTTATGCTAGTAATTGTGGTTCACGCTTAAGGTAATGTCACTGTGTATGTGTTATGTTCTGGGTGTTGTTATGACAGGTCATGCTTGTCAGACAGCACACGGACATGTTGAGCTAGAATTTGATTTTAATCCTCTCAGTGCTCCATCAGCACTTTATCAATCACACCACCTGTTCTGGGAGGGTTGGGTGTTAGCGAGTCAAAAGAGACAAGGGACGTCTGCATTTCAAATATCAATTGCGGCTGCGAGTGCTCGCCCAGTATATTGAAGGATTATCTGAAATTAGTTTAGTTAATTCATCATTTTAAAGGACAGTTGCTTTGCTGCTGATTAGTTATTGTACACACTTGTCAATTACAGATCCCTGGAGAGTCTGTGCTGTGAGGAAAAGAGACTGAAAGGAGACAGTCTAGTGGAGGGATCTGAGAAGTAATCACAGAATAAAACACAGATGAAACAGACAGACTCAGCCATCACCTAACTGAAATTAAAGATAAATATTTTGTCTCCCTGCAAATAATTTGATATGGCTGCAGAGTAAATAAAAAAAATGAAGGAACTAAATATTTTTCTGGTTGTTTGTGGAGGTGGATGATATGTAGTGGATGCGGCTAAAGATGTTGTGAATTAGAAGAATCAATGCGTGAGTCTTTGTACAAAGAGGCCAAGTGGAGACCATCGCATTGACCTCTCCACAGGTTTCTATTCCCATAGTTACTGTTGCTACGATACTGGGTTCAGCTCACCATGATATAAATGGCTAAACAGAGAGACCCTGTCAAAACCCTGTCAGACACACACACTGAATGAGGATGTACAGTAACTCATATAATGCAGTACCCCATGGATTCCAAATGTACAGCTAATTTTGCCCATTTATTATAAACCACATGACTGAAAGTGAGTTGCTTTGATTTATTTGCTACCAACAACACAGCAAGCAGTTATATTTTTAAAATTCATGTGAGGTAAATATTCAAGTGTAAAAAAAGTGTGAAAAAACACTGTTTTAGGTTTATTTGACATTGAACAAGCATTTCACTGCCTTCCATTATAAATTTATGAAATGCTTTTCTGATTAATCCAGTAGCCCGCTGAAAAGCATAAGAGACAACATGCAATTTTTTTTTAAAAAGAATATATCATAAATACACTCTTAGTGGACAAAAATAGGTTTTTAAACCAGCATGCCCATCCAGAAAAACAAGTTTTGAAAACACAATTCATCTGGGAAGGACAAAAGAAGCTTAAAATACCCGAGGACAGCGAGAACAACATTCTTGCCAAACTCTGTTTTAAAATGAGTTTAGATGTCACACTCAAAATAATAATAGCTGAAATCTATTCATGCACATTTGTACACAAACAATATGGAGATACAACATAAATTTGCCACTACTGATTCTGCTTTTATACAGCAGTGGTTTGTCCTGTTTCGGGTAACCCATAATGATGCTGATTTGTTTCTCCCTTTTCATTTCCTAGATGTTACTTTCTTGACAGTAACAGATGTAGTGGAAAAACTATATCTGTAAATTCTCATCTAGCAGTAAAAGCTTTCAGCAGACATTTTGACTGACAAGCACTTTAAATGGCACGATGTTGTGACACAAGACACCAGGGCAATTGTGCACTACTCACATTTCTGTTAGCCCTGTAAGTAAGTACCCGCTGTGGACACGCACAACTAAACCGAAATGTAGCTACAACTCATTTTAATTGTTTGTTGAAAAATACTATTTAACAGAGAATCTGATAGTCAATAGTAAGCAGTCCCATACACCTCAGACGTCTCATACTGAACACCTGGGGCAGACTGGGGCTTCAAGCCAGAATATTATATAATGAGCACTTTTTATAATCAACAGCACTCTACAGGAAGTAAAATTTCTTCTTCTAGAGTGTTGATTCATTATACATGGAGGTTTTTACCTTTCTATTTCGATACATTTTTCCATTCAATTCCAGAGTGAGAAATTGCGTTAAGTGTGTGTCCCCCTCACTTCAATGCACATGTTTCATGGTGCATATCAAAGGAAGAAAGAAAATGGATCCTAAGGTAAGCTACATGGGTTGGTTTCACTGAGCGCTGGCGAGGAGCAGGGTTTCAGTTGCATACCAGTCCAGTTACAAGTCAAAGCTCGTGTGAAATTAACAGAACATTGAATACACTGTGTTATGTCGACCCTGTCTGCCTCTTTCTACCTGGACTCCTCCAAACTACTTTCACTCAGCTCACTATTGCTCTGATACCTCGCCCCTTCCCTGAAGGTAAAATATCCCAGCAAGCAATCGAACAAAATTTGACCCAATGTTCTCCTTGTAAAAGCAAAACTAACCCCATGTGCACAGAGGCAGGGCAGACAGAAGAGAAAAGGGGAGAGGGCTTTCATAAATGCAAAGCAATGTGCTCTAAAACCACAGGGGTGAATATAACCTTTTGCATCAGAGGACAGAGTTATTAGCAAAGCCAAAGTCAGAGCAGTCATTTAACTGTCTTCACAGTAACTGCTTCTCCCATTTGTTTCAGTGGTGACTTGTAAAAAAACAAAAGTACAGAAAGGGGGTAAGAAAAATACAAATGCCAGAAAATGAAATAATAGTGTTTCTAAAATTTCCAATTCAATTTCCTCATGCTGACCTGCCTTTACAAGAGAAATCAATGCAGCAGGGAGTAAAACACTCTGAAGTGAGGGATGGCAATAGTCTCCTTTTTTCTTGTAAAACCAAAGACCAGCTTTGTTTTGGAAGATCATTCAGTGAAAAATAAATCTCTTGAGAGTAAAATACAGGTACTTCTGCTGTCTGCAGAAGTAGGCACTAACCTATGCACTCCCCAGCTTTCCAAGTCAGGGCATTACATCACAGCTTTTAAACTCCACTTCTACAGTGTAATGTACTCAGTGTGGTACAAATTGAAACAAGAAAAATTAGGCACACGGATATACATATTTTCTCGGGATGAAGCAAAGAAAATACCATTAATCTCGTGTTTCATCAGAAGGCTGCTGCAGCAGAGGGAATTAGCACAAATGTCAATAAAAACAGACAGCAATTTCCTGCTATTTCTTGTCACATTTGTGTGAAAAGGGAGCAAAGTGAGAGATATTTACCTTTCTCTCTGCCTAAGGCAAAACCCATCCATCACTGGTGTTGTCAACACAACAATGTGGCCTGCAGGATCATGGTGTGAACACCCTTTGCAGGTCTAAATTAAATCCTTGATCAGAGGTGTTACCTAGGATTAATTCAGGTGCCTCCTTTGAACACAGGAGGCTTAGACAAGAAATCCGGACCAGAATTACAGCCCTAACTTCACTCTATAGACATCAAAGACGTAGGGATAATAGAGAAACGAGAGGGAGAGAATAAGCACTGTCTCCATGGCAGCCGGTGATGAAGACCTCGCCTTCTGGGACCGACAGAACATCACATCTGCTGACTTGAATGAGAGAATAGACCTTCAGAAATGCTACTTTCTAACCTGAAAGTATGGCAAGTTTTAAAGTGTGCCAGAAAAAGTAACAATTTTGTACATTACCACACAGACTGTATAAAAATATATATATATATAGTCGGGCCTGAAATTTGATGTCACAGATGAAGTGCCTTAAACCTGTAGTCATTCTAATAGCCTGCAGCTAAAAGAAGTATAGAAGTCAATGAGAAATGACTCTACTTTTCCCTTGATTTTTTCCTTCCCTTAGTAAACATCAACTGTCTCAATAGCTACTTTCAAGTCTTCGATACAGCATGTGGCTCTTTTAAACAATAAAGCAGGATAGGATTTAGGACATGGTTACATTGTCAACAGAAAAGTCACCACTATATGACCATGCGGTGTCCTTTGGTTCTCAATCAGATCCACGTCTCACTCATGAGTTTTGATGTCAAATATCCAAGATAACTTGAAACATGAAAATGCTTGAGTTGAGGGTTTAAAATGGGAATCTACAAACCGCTGTGGAACATTACAGCGGCAGCATCCCTCTTTTATATACAGGCTATAAAATGAAAATGCTTTGCTTTCTTCGGCCACCCTTTTGTAGTTTTGTGATCTATTTATGCGATGAATGTGAATGAACATGACACTTGGTCTCACTTACACTTTCTCTGTGAGATGGACATATCAAAATACACTATATGGGTTAAAAAAAAAAAAAAACTGGGTCACCTACACATTACACGTACAGGAGCTGCTTGGCATGTGAATTAAAAGCCATGAAGCTCCTGGCTTGTTGCAATGTGGCATCGTATTCAGTGAGCTCAGTTTAGTGGCTACAAGTGCAGCAACAAGCAGAAATAATGTATCTAACCAAAAATAAGAGCATGCTAAAAAAAAAAAAAAACCAAAAACAAATACTGCATAAGAATACGGATCAAATGTGAAGAAGCAAAGAATACTTTATGAAACATATTGTACGTTGCCAAAGATGAAAGAAAGAAAATTGCCTCATTATAATGTATGAATTCTGACCTGGTCTTGTAAATCAATCAAGGTCCAAACCCATATTTTGCTGCAGGTTTCTTACCAATCTTGCCAAAATATGGAGCATTGTTTTGTTTTTTTCTTCTTTTTTAGCTTTTCAACCAACACTTCCCCTCACAACTAAGAGAGAGACCTTTCTCGCATTTGAAAGAAAATGGAGAAAGATGACTGACTGGCCAGAATAAAAGGCCACATAACTGTTTAAGCGTGAATGTCTGAAAATGTTCTTTTCCTCTTCCTCTTGGAGCAAAAGAAAGCTTTCAAGGTCCAGAGATTGTGAAATGTTATTTTTCATCTCCCTTTGCTGAGGCAAAAGAAAACCTGAAAAGCCATGGTTAGAGCAGTTTAGTAACCATCCTATTTCAAAATTGAGGTCTTTTCAGATGTTGTGTGCCATTCAGACCTCCTGGGATCTTTTGCAGTATGCTGCAAGAGTCCTACCATGCCTACTGGATAGAATTGTGGAAATCTTTTTTTTTTTTAGACACACTATACCATAACAGATTCCTTCTTTTTTTTTTTTTTTTTTTTAACCGCCCACAGTGTTCTGGTAACCATGCGGAGTAGCTATGCAGCTAATCTGTTCTGGTGCAAATAAATCCTCCATTTGCTCATTTTGTTCTTTGCCCCAAAACTTGTAACTCAGTGTACGATCATTCCATATCTCTTGCATCAATTTTTGTATATTTCCAAACTCTGTAGTTGAATATGTTATGCTGCTTTGGTTGGTAATTTCCGAGCTCTGATTCATGCAATCAGTGTTTGGGCTCTGAGATGCCTTATCTGCTGTGACAAATAACTATTGAGCAGCAACAACAGCGGCAGATTATAATGCAGAACAGAGCCTTTAATGCAGCAGCAATACAAAATGAAAAAGCTGTGAAGAGGCATGATGTTATAAACCACTCACTTAATTTGCTGCAGAACAGTTTCCTTCTATCACATTAGAGCTGTTAAACAGGACCGAGAGCTGCACAGAGATGTTATGTCCCCCCTATATGAAAACTCATCTTCTCATCAGAAGTGCCTCCCAAGACTATTGTCTTCACTCATCAGCGGATGAACAATAAATCTGTTGTGCTCCAGATATCCTTGATAGTCATCTTCAAAAAAAAAAAAAAAATTAAAAATACCACTGGGATTAGGCCTATGAATAAGTGTGTGAAATATACACTATGGTAATGCAACTATCAAAAAAAAATATATATATATATGTCTTGATTTTTACTTAACCCTCTTCCCCACCTTGCCCATCTTCAGCTCCAACAGACAATTTAGGCTTGTCCTTGGCTCAAAGGCAGCACTGCTTGAAATGCCTTTAGATTTGGTGCACACATACACATCAAAGAGACCAGGAGCTTATTTTCAAGTATTTTGCACCCCGAGGCTAGGAACTACTTCTAAGGCCGCTGTATTCACTGTAAATAGCTTGGTTTTCTGTTCCAGCAAAGCACCATCTACCAGACAGCTGTGGGCATGGGTTTCCATGCTCTCCCATCAGAGGTAAGATGGAAAAATAACTGTGCATAATAGTTCTGATGATTGCTTTCCTAAGGTGTTGATCGGTAATGCTCACAACAGCTAAACCAAGTCAGCCAGGGGAAAGGCATCCAGAGTATGTGCTGCCTCTCACCTTTGAAAGATCAAACTTCTACTGTAGTTGTGTATTTGATGGTGCAGCCCTGTGATGCACTACAAGTTTCGAAGCATTCAAGATCTCTTTTATGCAGTGTTAGTCTTGTGAGGACATAAACACATGTGGCATCTTGTGACTGGATATCGAGGCCATGCAACTCCAGGCAGATTTTACATATTAAGTGTGTGTATTTGAAGATGTTATTTTACAAATTGAAATGAAGCACAAAAAGTTAGGGTTAAGGTTGTTGTTCAAGACATGACAATTGAAAGGCAAAAATGGGTAATGATGTGACAGCATTGACTCTGCTGTTTCATGATGTCAGGATGCATAAACAGAGGTTAAATTTGATAGGGTGTGACGTGAATTTTACTCCATGATACTGTCAAACTGTTATCACTAATGAAAAAAACACTCCAAACAAGAATGTCTGCTTTTCATTGGTGAAGCATTAGTCAATTAAATGTTTAAGATGCTATTGTTTAGCACGGTTTACTGTGGTTTCATTTCCAAGTTAGATTGAGAACAACAATAAAATTTCAGAACGTTATGTAGATTTTATGCATTGTGTCTCTCCCTAGTTAAACTGTACAGAGGTAAATTGGTGAGATTCGGCTCAGGAACTCACTAGACTGAGAACAATAACCCGAAAGAACAGAAAAACAGGTCAAGAATTGAATGTCAGAAGCTATCTTTCCCCTGCCTCTTTCGAATAGCATCAATCAACATTAAAGATAATGGTATCGTCTTCACTTGGTAGTGGAAGCATGCCCTTTAAAGAGAGCTGTTTCAGTTTGCTGTATCTATTGCTATGTCTAAGAGCATCCCCTTTATAGTGATGCCGTTCTTTTTTTAATGACTTCTGTCAGCCAGCAATTCTGATGCCTCGGAGTGCTTAACATCATTCAGACTTCTTCCTGTGATTAGGCTCATGCCTTCAACCATATATAAAAATTAATTTTAAATGTCCTTTACAACCTATAAAACATCCATATTGACTTGGGGCTGCCAAGCTGCAGGGTGTTGCTAATCAGTTCCCTCTATGGTCCATTTAGCCTCGGTGTCATTAAAGATAATACAAATAAAATCACAGTTAACGTGAAGGCACTTTGAATCATTCCCCTAAAAAAAGAAAAATCTGCCTCCCTCACCAACTGTCAATAATTTGCACGAGAAGAAGGTTTTATTTTATTTTAGTTTCCCACGCTTGCAGTGCATTTGTGCTGAACAAATTCCAGTTAATTACAAGGCAAATGGTACAAAAATGTGCTCTGTGACCATTACAATCCTGTTTGCTATGCTCAGCAAGGATATATCACTCATCACACCCACACAAGCACTCTGCACAGATAAATGAAAACACATAAAGACCCCAGTTAAAACACACACACACACATTATATATATATATATATATATATATATATATATATATATATATATATACACACCCACCCACACACACATACAAGCACATGGTTGTCTGATTAGACACATGCATCATGTTAATCTTTCAGCTTCACACAGACGCAAAATTTCAACACTTTGCTCTACCCTCTCTTGACTTTGACCAATATTGTTAAATAGTGGTATTCAGCAATGGAACTTTAATGAAAGGTTTTGCAACGAGGAATAGACGCTTGGTTGATCTAATGAGATCCCTAACTGTTTCTGCCATCTGCCAGACCCAAGTCATGACATTAACTATGCAGCCATGCTAAGCTTTAAACCTCTTTTAGATGAAGCAGCCCTCTTTGCTTTGTGCAAAGTGCTGATGGACAAACAAATGCTCACATATCTACTTTCAGTAAAACAGTAAGCACACTGCAGTCATCGTACACTCACAAAGAAAAATGACCCATTTTCCTCTGTGCAAAGCAAAGTTTGTCTTATTTCACTTTTTTAGCAGTATTAATGTATCCCACGTTTAAGGCCTTGCTTTAAGCTATACTCATCTGCAGTTTTCAAGGGTGCCATTGTTCCACCTGGCTGGGGAGAGGTCACTGCAAGGGAGGAGAATAAATGCTTAGTGATTGACTAGTCTCTGTTGGAGAAATGAGTTCTCCATTCATTCCCAGGCTTCCAGAGGTGAAATGTCCTTCACAAAAGTAAACACAATCTGACAGGGCCCTACAACAGACTCAAAGGCACAGCATGGCACAGCCGTGTGAAGGCACTTTGCTCCACAATCCTGTCCTTTGCTGCATCCTGTCTCCAAGAACAGAACAGAACAGAGTTCACTCAGGAATCTGAACACATTAGTACGATCATTTTGGGACTTTTTTGACGAGTGTAAATTTACATGTAATTTTCATAGTCGAGCTTAGATTTACCTCCGCAATATAAATGGAGTTCCTTAATCTAAAGAGACAGACTGATGATTCATTTAGGTACAGTATATCAAGGCAGTTCTCATAGGCTACAATTCCAGGTTGGGCCCGACCTGAGGTCCCTCCTGGAAAGTAAATTAAAAACCGGAGCACCCATCAGAGACCAGTTTTCCCTTGCATGCTTTAATTGCAGTAATCTCTCCTGCAGATCACATCTGCAACTAATTGATGGATTTGCCAGAAGACCTGAGAGTGGCTAGGCTCAACTGTGAGCTCCTGTTTATGTTAAAAAGGCATCTGCTTTAACCCTTCTGTGGCTGATGCTAGTAAGACTTGAAGGCCATTGAATCTTGAAGGCTAACCCTAACATTTGCCCACAAAATCTGCTTAATTAGAGAGAAAGATGTGCATGGGTTCCTGTTATACATTGGTTTAGCATGAATAATTCAAAGCACACGAGGCTCACCGTTGTTTTTCAGGCCCCCTTTTGCTATTCATGTTACAGAAGAAGCTCCAGCAAAATATAGGATCCTTCCACCTTCTCATAGCAAAAAAAAAAAAAAAAGAAAAAAGCTTACATTAAAAAACTGTTCATCACAGCCATGTTTTTTTTTTTTTGGGGGGGGGGGGTCAAACTAAAGAACATCAAATTATCCACATATTAAAAAAAAGAAAAAAAGAATAGTATGTGGATGTATATGAAAGAGAAAAAGATGGAAAGACAGGACAAATATATACACTACTCATTTTTGCACGTGTGCAGGTATATTTGAATATAATTTCGAAAAAGACATAAGCATTGTCTGTGTTTGGAGATGTGCTGTGTGTTGTGGTTGAAGCAAGCAGTGATCTATTCTTTCCCATTACCCTACTGCATACGTGTGGTTCATTTACATTCATGGTTATCCAGATAATGAAGCTTTCAATCCGGGGGATCCTGTGGTGAGAACAATGAACCCAATTACCTCCCGCAGCCTGTGAGATGGGATGGCAGACTCTGAGACAGATGGGATAGGCTGCACTTGGCCGGCAATCCAATCACATTCATCTTGCTTGCTTCCCATTTCCCCTGTTCATGTGTTCTTCAGCAACTTATCAACAGGCAGGGGCCAGAGAACCTGGGATCATTACATCACACACAACAATTCTGCAAACAAACGTCCACAGCCAAATTCCCCAAGGTCCACTCGAGCCACCACAGTCTCACTCTCTTTGCCCCGCTGCTGTCATGCACATCAGATTTCTTGCTTCCTTCAAACATAGCACTTCACAATGATCTTAAGAGTTTGTATCCTTCACTTGCTGGAGGAGAAGAAGGAAGTGGTAGGGAAAAGGTTTTGTGGGCGAGGTAATATCTACCTCAATCTCGATCTCCTTATCAGTCAGCCAGGGTATGACTAAGAACATTCCTAATGAATTATGCAACATACTCAAGTTTCCTTTTTCTAGCATAAAATATGCTCTGACTATATAGTTATATGCTCTGCCTGGAATATTTCAATGAGCCACTCAGCAAAAGTTACCCGCTATAATATCAGCCCTTGCCTGTGTGTGCAACATGATGGGAGATAATGGATAGAGTGTAAACAAGAAGTTAAACAAGCATAATGAGCAACTATTTTGATCATGTCTCTGATGCCCTCCCATTAAATAAAACACTGAAGATAGCTGCTGAATTAGTTTATTTACTGCATGTAAAAATATCAAGCCTAATAATAAAAACAACAAAACAAAAACTGCAAAACATAAACTTTTAACAATTGATATCATTTTATTCAGTTTTTGGTCTTATCAGTGCTCCTTTTCAGCTATACATTTTGCAGCACCATGGCTACTTTTTAAACATCTCCCAGAAGTTTCAGAGCTAAGAAAAACTATAATGTAGCTCCTCTAAGAGAGGACTTGACATTCAACAGTAGCCAATGATACAGACTGTGCCTGGACGATGCTTGAGGGAATGTATTCCACTACTAGATAATTAGCTTGTGATTGCATGAAAGCTGATACCGATTCTGCATAATACTCCAATATTTTCTGCATGCGTCATGCAAAATATACCCTTATCTCATATTCTTAACCCCCTATGGCCCCTAATTTTGACACTGTGATCAATAGTAATTGACTTATTGATCAATGTGTCTCTTGAAGTTTTCCATCAGTACTGCCACCACGTATGTCCATGCTACTGTAGGGCTGTGTATGGTTTACTAGTGAGGATGTTTATGTTAATGGTTATAACAGTTCTACAGAGTGGCATATAGGTGATGAGATGACAATGAGAGTTGTCATCTCATTGTTAAACACAAATGTGTACATATACACACCAACATACGTGCACAGCCATGTGTATGTGTTTTCTCAGACGTATGCATGCACGCACACACACACACACACACACACACACACACACACACACACACACAAATGCACACAGGCAGACAAAGACTGCACATCCACTGAACCCTTGGATGCATTATTGATAAGATACTAATTACGCTTGTTGCAATTTCAGCTGACCTTTCTCGGGAACATCCAGGATCATTATAAGCTGAATTCTCCCTTGAAATTGCAAAGGTAATCTACAGTCCAGGTTACTCGTTCTCCTTTTACCCCCAAAACCATCACAGCCCTCACTCCCTATGATTCGCTCCAGGATGAAGATGTGTTCTTCCATCTCAAAACAGTAGTAGAAAATGTGAAAAAAAAAAGAGAACACATGATCCAGTGAAAGGCAGATAATGGAATGAAAGAGAACAGTGGAAACACTACAGTCCATAGCTCAGGTAATCTTAAACTTCTACACTCTTACACTTTAGGGTTATAATTACATCCTTAACAGCTTTCCAGTTTAGAAAAATCAGCTTTTAAAAAGGATAAAATAGTGTATCAAAAGTGGTTGTGCACTTGGTGTTTGGGAAGTTCAGTGGGCAATCAAACAAATCTAATATTCCAGGTTTAACCTAAAGAGACAAATCAAATAAAAAGACCACAAAACAAAAACAGATTTTCGGGACCCCATGTGTCACCAGTACAGCTTCAATTTTGGGATTGAAAAAAGTGTTCTTCCATAAGTTATACCCTCATTTAATGTTTTGATGGTGGTAATAGAGGGCACTGTCTAACACATCAGTCAAAAGTGCTCATAGATGTTCAACTGGGTTGACATCTGGAGACTGCAAAGGTCAGAGCATTTGGTTCACATACTTTCATCCTCATTTAAGCATTTTGTGAACCTTCATGCCCTATGGATTAATGCACTGTCACCCAGAAAGAAACCATCAGGACAGACATGGTTCATCATAAGATAAAGGTAACCACTAAGAGCCTCTTTGTATTACTACGCAGTGATCCTTCCTTCAATGGGGATAAGTGGGCCCAAACCATGGCAGCAAAGGGTCATCCCAAATCCCCTCACTGCAGGGGTCATTGTTTCAGGTTTTTCCTTTAATTTGTCATAAGTTTGCACAAGTTCCTTTTTAGGCATAAAAGCAAGATGAATCACAAGGTCTGGAGAAAATTAGAGTATGTACAACATGGCAACACTAACGCTGATTTTTTTTTTTTTTTTTTTTTAGGGAGAAATCACAGCCCACAAAAAATGCCAAAGTCTGGCTCTGATGATAAAGCACAAGAAACAAAGAGCACCAGCACAAAGTGGTAAGTCCTGCTACTGACTGGGTGTTATCCGCTACTGTCATTAATAAATAAATGCATATACAGGTGCATGTACTGTAGCCTTGATGAATCATTTAAATACATATGATAATCCTCTTCCTCCCTAAGAATGCATGAGTTCAGAGGAAGGTCAGCTTTTACAGAAAGAAAATATGTAAAATATTGAAATATTTTAAAGAACAGGCAAGTCTAAAATATATGTTTCTATTCATGTAAAAATCAATCTCCGTAAAACTGCATATTAAACATGAACATTTTAAAAGCATGTCTGTGTTCACCACAGTACTCAAAGATCAACCAGGGGCATTTCAGTGGTTGCAAACCTAGCAAATGGCCTCCCATATGTGGGCGTCCAGTAAAATGTCAATATCCACTGAGTGAACCTTCCCCGCAGCTTGATCTAAGGGCCTATTTCTTTTTTTATTATTATTATTCTTTGACTATACCCATGGGAGACATTTTCTCTCATCGCTACAATCTTGTCTGTCCCACATCACATGTTTAACATAACTGTATTCTGTCATAAGGTGTGATATCTCTTTGAAAAAACAAACAAAAAAACAAAAACAAATTAGTAGTGATGAAGTTAAAGCAAAGAGTTTCAAGGAAGTATAAAGGCTTTGTTTTTTGTTTTTTTTTCAGTTTGCATATGACTGTATGAAGGGCATGGGGATATTTTTTTTTATTTTGCTTGAGTTTCCTCATCTTTTATCTTCACTTGTTTATAATTTTTATCATTCCTCGTCCACAGTTTTCCTCTGAAACACACACAAACATACCCAGAAAAAAAAACCCCCACATATTTGGCAATTCTACCAATAAGAAGCAAATATACCTAAAGAATTATTTTACTCTTCTACTGCAATCAGATTTTGTTGGTGATGGGAACTGAGTCGGAACCAAAATAAATAGATAGAATGGGAAAACGGCTGGGAACAGCAGTTTGCCGGCAGTGCTCTGAACCAGGTGAGCTGGTGCAGGCAGGGACGACACCAGCCAAAGGATTAATGGTCTCAGGGGAAGCCAAGGTAAGCCCGCTGCTCCTGCTTGACATCTTTGTACTTGTAAGAGCACAGAAATTAGCCAGGCAATGCAGTGAGTAATGGCCAGGGTGCTTCCATCAGTCCCATTTAACAATGCATGCAAAGCCAACAGAGGAAAATGCAGGGAGAGAGAAAGAAGTAAATGCTCTCTCGGGCGTGTGTGCAGAGTTGCATTTAGCACTTTATCACATAATATATAGTGCTGTAAATGCAACAGAAATATTACACTTTTGCCCTGCCTATGAGGTTACATATATCAAATATCAGACATACAGAACAGGATTTTTTTTCTCTTATATCCCTTTTAGTATAACTAATAATTTTGCATGCATTTGGTGACAAAAAAAGTGTAAAAAAATATACAGTATATAAACAAACATCACTAAGCTGTTTCTCACAGCACATTATGTAGCTTTAGTGTAATTTTGTGATTAAGATAAAAAAAGATTTTTGAAATTAATCATATTCCACTTTCGAACTCATTTAGCAGTGTGTGTTTATCTTTCAGGAACTCTATGATAGCCTGATGTTTGAATATTACGATGCTTTTGGAGTTGTTCAGTGATGTACAATCAGCTCCCATAATGACTCACAGTGGAAAAAATATCAAAACGCCTACATAGACTTCTAAAACCATTCCTGCAGCACAATCCACTTATCCACTATCCATCTGTTTGTTTGCTCGACTCATCATTTGTCAGTGCTGCATTTGACATGAAGTCAAGTCGACCTCAGTCACTGCTGTCTGCAGAGAAAAAGTTGCCTCGGGGCCTTAAATGATGCTCAATAACAGATCATTTTAAGGACTTTGTCTAATTGTACATTCAGCATCATCATAACAGAGGCTTTTTATACTTATTTCTCCTCGTTGCTACAGTTTTAAATAAACTGTTAATATATGTCCTCACAGTTTGCAATTTGTGTCTCTTTTCTGTTTTCAAAATAAGATTTTTTTAGCTAAAGCACTGCTTATTGTACTAGCTAGTCTTCTGTATGCTCTTTAAACAGGTATTTACATATGAATATGCAAAATCTGTGGGCAAGATACAAAATTTAGGTATTGAGCTCATTGGCTTTCGTTCGTGGGTCACTTGTAGTCTGGGTTCTATTGACCAATCACATATGCGCAGGCTTTGGTTGCATGCAGGTTAACAGAAGAAAACAGGCATTGCATTCGTTTGGATATAATCTCGAAACTAGTGCTATTGTCTGGTTTGTCATCTTTTTTAGATATATCAGTATGAGTAAAGAGTTTGTTCACACAAACACAGACTTGATATTTATTTCAGCACTAGTGCATCCATTAAAATTTGAGTATTCCCTATTTATACTAGGCTACTTCTCATATGTATAATATCTGTTATTTGCAGATGGACATGGTACTGTGAAA
Organism: Archocentrus centrarchus; assembly: GCF_007364275.1. NCBI lineage: Eukaryota > Metazoa > Chordata > Actinopteri > Cichliformes > Cichlidae > Archocentrus > Archocentrus centrarchus. Next base: position 24,802,029 of record NC_044349.1, on the reverse strand, counting down.
ACAGGGACAACATATGATGGTGAGAGCTGACAGCAGTCCAGAGCTACATGGTGCCTAGGCCCCTCCAGATGTTCACATATTGTGTCATACTCACACTGCAGTGCACTCTACTCATCAGAGACTTATGTCCCTGTACACACCAAATGTCAGTGACTCACAACGTGCTCAGAATTGTGCCCACTCATATACACAGGCTTAAGAATGTGTATACACATTAACTCAGGTATCAATGTATCCATTTTTCTAGTAATGTTGTTATTTTATATAGAACTTTGGCTGCTGAAGAGTCTGCAGCTGTTTAGACAATGAATTTTAAGCCTACAAATGTACAAAAAAAGTAGCAGCACTTGTAATCCATTATGCGGTTAGGCTTGCAAGCAGGTTTTTGTCAATATTTCTTAAACCTAACCAAGGCCACCCTTTGCGGGGTTGACTGAGCTGTCAGAATAAAATAAATAAATAACTAAATGAAACCTGTTTTAAACTATGGGAAAGGACATTTTCTGCCTAAAAAATGTGCTTTCATAGTTGCTTTTTTGTAAAGTCAGATGAACCATGCTAAACAAGTGAACTACAATATCCATCTGAACAAATATTCAGACATTCTTAAGCATGCACTCTTTGAAAAAACAAAACAACAACAACAAAAACAGGCGATAGATTGTCCTCCTACACATCTTATTTTCCTTTGGATTTTATTATTATTAAAAGAGCACCAGCTTAACAGTTTTCTAGTTGATTCTAATAAGCTAGTACATTTTTTCTTTTTCTAATGCAAGTTTTCTCCTTATATACATTGCTACATATATACTAATTCTCAATATATTTACTAAATTTGTACTTAATTCTCATAACTATGTTGTAGGAGAAATATGTTGAGTACAATACAATACTCTATATGACATTTACTGTAAGAAAAAAAAAATCTTATTCTTTTCCATATGGGTTACCTCCACACTTGCCACATGGGGCCATTCCTTTCCTACTCTTTGTGCAAGGAAATCAAGAATACATAATCCTCTTTGGAAGGAATGGATGAATGAATAGATGGAAAAATGAAGGGATGAGGTTTGGTCTCCCAGCTGTCTAAGACTTAGGTTTACCCCAGCACGCTGGTTCCTACTAATGACCAGAGGCCCTGAATTCCTCTGGCTCCCATGGGAAAACAGCTGCTGCCATCCCCAGCTTCTCCACAGGCTTTGAAGGAAACATGGCAGTAGCTGAGCGGGCTACACTCCTGCCAAGCAGAGCAGCAACTCAGGGATGGGCACAGACAGGCTTGTTGTGCCAGCAGGGTGGCTAAGCCTGCTGAAACCCTATCCAGCCAATTACTCCCTCCGAATGCCAAGCTAGCTCTCTAATGGAGAAACTGGGGACCACACACTGTTAGGTTCCTTCCCGTTTACACGTTTTACAGGTAGGTGTTACTAAAGAGGCAGTAGCACTCCCTCTTCGGGTCACTTTTCTGCCCTTTCTGACAGGTAAAACTAAATAAAAAAAAAGGCTCAGTTTGATTCTCTCCAAACCACTTTGTTTAAAATGACAAATTCTTTTTAGATCTCTTGTTTAAGTTTGCCATCCACTCACACATAGCCCCTGGTTAAGCTTACCCTTTAGACCATTTGCAGAGAAAAAGAAACTGCTTTATAGAAAACGAGTGAAAATGGCCAGACCAGAGGGGGTGGATGCCTATGGTTAGACTACCTAATCATTCTGTCCACGTTCCTACTGTTCAGATAAGCAGCACAGTGCCTCCAGTGAGCCTTTCCTCCATTGAAGGCATACATATACTTTAACACAGCTAATTTGTGCAAGTCTTGCAGCACTTGCACACCATTTAGAGATACACTTCAGATTTCACTAGAGAGCCAGTGGACCGTATGGCGTGATGGGGGTCAGAATAAATAAAGCTGCTTCAACACAGGATGAATAAAATCCAAATAAGTAGTTGTTTCTCCAACCATTGTTCTCTGTCAATGCTGTTGAAGTAGCAATCAACGTTACTGCTATTGTAAATGTTTCCTAGCAGCTGTTGGTAGACTGTAAATTGGGAATTGTTTTTGCTGTAGCCTGGAAACCAGAAAAAGTTACTTTTAATTAGGTCTGGATTGTTTAATCACAAAGAAATTTCTGTGCTTTGCTGTAAAATGATTAAAATACATTAACCCAGCCAATCACGCTGAAGAGAAATGCGAAATTACAGTACTGAGAAAATAATTTTATTACACCTGACAGCTTCTAGACTGTTCCTTTTCCCTCTGTGTTTATAAAACAATTTGGGAGAGTCCACTGAAACAACTTTCCTCTAACAATGTGTTATCAGACTGAGAAAAACAAGAGAGAATCAATAGAACCTGTGGTCATGTATAATTTGCAGGACCAGCACTTGACTGCCAACAAATAAAGATTTTTTTTTTTTCTGCACGTTGCATTCAAGGATATTGATGGTAGGTGGCTATTTTCACCAAAATCCTGCCTGCAGGTCAGCTGAAGTGACTGAATTCCAGTGAGCTCTGTGGGTGTGCACATCACTATCTTCATGTAAACAGGAGGCCTGAATGTGCGCTTCACGCTTCTTTGTGTGTTGTGTTTATATCCATGCGCGAGCTCAGCTGAGACACACTGACAAGCTGCACTTCGCACATGTCATAGCCAAACCACTCTGGCAGCAGAAAAAATAAAATAAAATCTTTTTAATTGCATGGAGACTAGTGTGCAATTCTCAGCATTTTGGTTTTTTTTTTTTTTTTACAGTGAAAATCTTTGTCTAACCACAGCGTGATGTTGTTTGTGTTTGTGAGTGTGCGCGCGTGTGTCAGGTTGGTTGGCAGGCTGTAAGACTGCCTTGGCTAGTCAGAGAGCTCTTCTCCCTGAACCAGCTGGGCCCTCCTGTCTCCCTCCAAAGCAGTCAGTGCAGACCACATGGTCTCACCCCACTCTGAAAGGTGCCACTGAGCCTCACACAGCTAGACACATACACACAAACAGAATGACGCATAGAGTGCAAGCCCTAAGGCCGACATATTCCAAGGAATACCTTCTGCTGTCTACAAACTGCATCCTGACCTGTTCAGCTGAGGCATCCATTCACAATTATTTTCATAAAACAAGCCAGACAAACACATGTATGAGAGCACCAACAGCATTCAACATCCAAAATAAAGAATCACCACAACATGAATATATGAATGTAAGCCCGGCTATTACTGGTAACTCCACAATATTTGTTGGTATTTAATTGGATATAAACAATTTGTACCAAAGCTCTTGCAATTTACTGACTAAATTCTGTCTCCATATTTTATTTTTACTACTACAGCTCCATGCAGGCTTTTAAGTTTTATCACATATGTTGTTTTGTTGAAAATTATATAGGCAGTATATTTTCCCAGCACAAGTTGTATGATTTTGGTGTCTTATGAAGAGATTTTGTTTAGCTTAATCTTTGGCATTTCTTTATTTAGCTGTCCTTAAAAAGTCAGTCTATGTAAATAAATAATTATGTAATTCCATTATGCCCTAGTTAAAAAAAAAAAAGACACTGTTTACATTTCTTTTTATTTAATCTTCAGAACAAACAGGAACGACTTGCTGTTATTTATTGTTGTCTTCCTCCATCTTTAACCCAGTGTGACTATAAATGTCCTTGGGCCATTTTTATGTATAGAAAAATACCATATTTGTACTTTGCTTTGTCAGCTGCGTTATTCTACGAAATGGGTGAGCTTTTGAACTGACCCTTGTTTGATGGAGAAGCTATTTGCTCTTAGAGGTTCATTTTATCAGTCTCTCTCTGGATGAGGTCACTAAGGTGGATAAAGATAAAGAGACATGCTGTCGAAAAAAAGCAAGAAGTGGAGAAGAACAGCAAAAGCCAGATGCTGGGAGGTCCGTGTCACATGGTCGGCCCCCGGACCTCGTGGTGGAAGAAGTGCACTTCCCCTGAGCCTTTTTTACCCTTTAGCTGCAGTCAGGCTGAGTGGACAGACGTAGGGGTGTGTGTGTTTTTGGGGGGGGTGGGGGTGGGGGGGGGTTGAGCTGAAGAAAGAAATGTTGCATTGAATCCTAATGTCAGATCAGAGCTGAGCTGAACATTGACTAGATCACTCCTGCCAGCAGTGTAAGAATAGGCATCTGTATCAAGGGTGAAAATATTGTGATCTTTGAATATTCCCTCTTTCACCTGTCATTAATATCATCCAGATATATGCCAGGGCAGCTTGACATGCACACATAAGCGCAAAACATATTTTGCAGACACACTAGTAAGATAGCACAGGATTTTGACAGAACCCTTTGTTTTCCCTGTGCTGCTGTTGTATATTACTTCTCTGCAGTTGTAGGTCACATTCATTTCATACCGAGCTTTCTGTTGGCTGCTTTCAGCTTTTTTATGTTCTGTTTGTGGGCTCATGTGATAAGAATGGAAAAGGGCAATTTGTACGGTGGTGGAGAGAGGCCAACCCACCGCAACTTAAGAGAGCACATTGAAACAGACAAAAATAAGCATGCAAAGGAAACATCTTCATCAGTTTGAAAACACGTGCTGCAAATGCACACAAGTGAACCGACAAAGATGCACAGCCAAATACAGACATGCACTGTGGCTCAGACCCAACACATGTGACACGCAGCAGACTTCAAAAACTTAAAAAGCCACAAAGCGTTGAACAGCGAGCATTTCCCAGCTGGGTTTGTCACTTTTCCTGTCATTTGGAAGCCTTCCTGTTGTTGTATTTGCCTATTAAAAAGAGCATTTGCATGCAATTTTCTCATGTAATATGCAGCAAATATGGCTGTTATATATGAATCATGTACATGTTATGTTGTATAATTATTATATTGCTAAAGTGGCCACTTTAATGAGTAAATCGTAATTTGAAACATATATATCTGATTAGATATAAAATACTGATATTCTGAGGGTAATGGTGAATACGTTGTTTTTATTTAAAGGCAGGCTCACTTTGTTTATATTTTAATTAGATGGCACAAATAAAATCCTGTTTCCACTGTCATGCAGGGATCCCATTTCTGCATATAAATAATTCAGATTGTACATGCTGGCAGGCCAAGAATAGATTCCTAAAATAACACAAGACAGGAGGGATGGAGGACGATAGGTTGTAGAAAAGAGTAAGTCCGAAGGGTCTGACAGTCAGAGAGCTTGGGACTTTGGCATCTCTCAGCACCTCAACATCCAGTCCTTCTTTGACCTGGGAAAGGAAGCAACTCTTGATACCATTACTGTGTTAGCCATGATTATGCCCACCATGCAGCCAAAATATGCCATCCTCCTGTTTGACGCTCAGATTTAACATGTTCCCCCTGTCATTCCCTGCTTCCTTTGCTGTCAGTCTGGTCTTGCTAAACTGAGCTGTCATATATTAAGAGACCCTTTCAGATTAGGATGCCAAAGAGCCTTGCAAAGCATCCCTTGCTCCAGCAGTCAAAGCAAGATGGTCAAAGTAGTGCTTCAAGGTTTCACTTTAACATTCAGGAATCAATTCCTGCTTCCAATCCAGCATATTAGGTTGATGTGAGCCAGCAGTCCAGGCAGGCAGCTGTCCAGGGCCATACCTTTCCCTAAAGCACATTGTGCCTGCATTGCTTCCCGATTCCCTGATAACATTAATGCCAGGCAGATGGTGCTGAACTAGTCCACACACTTTCTTAATATCAGAGTTGGAGGCTGGCCTCCTTTCTTAACCCCTACCAAATTTCTTGAAAATCTCCCATGGCTTTTAAGAGCAACAAAGTATTGACCCGCAATATCTTCCACATCAACAACAGTCAAGCCATTTCCCTCCCTAATGGTAGGAAAATCAATAGGTGACAAATGGATTTATTCATATTTCAAGCAATGTTTTGTCATATTTTTTGTTTTTCTGACAACTTTATTGCTGTAGGGGATGCTGAGCATAGGAGAATAAAATGTGCAATATAATAATGGGGAAAAAAAAGGGAAAGAAAACAGATCTGTGGACCGCTATCAGCTGTTGTCATTCTACAAGCAGTAACATCAGTTCCAGATGGGGATCTCTTCCTTATCACAACTCTTCGTTCCTGTCATTAGTCCAACTCAGAAGCTAATCTAGAATGAAAAGACAGTTTGGCCCTAAGTTCTCACCCACTAACCTCCTCTACCATCAAAGCATTCTTTGAAGTTCACATTCCTTAAAATTGGTTTAAGTGTCAGGTCAGAGCTTCAGCGGCCAAAGGTACAACAGTCATATGAAGGCCTGTTCCTCACTCTGCATACAGTGATCACTACTGCACCCTTTAGAAGGGACATTCTTCATGTTAAATGCAAAAAAGGTAATCAGGATGGCCTGCATTTGGACTTGACCACAAGATGAACCAAAGTGTCTGGGGCTATGCTCAAGCACATTTTTTTTTTATATGGAGTTCCGTTGCCAGTCATCCTTGACAATGCCAGTTCGCCTGATAGACTCATCATTGAGATGGGACCAGGGGAAAAGTCAAAGTGAGTGTGGAAGAAGAAGGCTAAAGGGAAGAAAAGGAAAACAAAGCACACTTTAGGGGATAGTATAAACCTTGTACAAATATCAGTGCAAGATCTAAGGGATGAAGTGGGAGAACCGAAATATAGTAAGGGTTTTGTTGTGTATGTGTGTGTTTTGTTTTGGTTGTTTTCCATTTGAAGAAACAAAGTAGAAAAAAATAAAATCTCACATGACGAGTTACCAGGGTCAGGCCATGGCAGTCAGAGTATTACCACATGTACACTTAAGGCAGCAGTGTTGTAACAACGGATCAGTCAGGAATGCACACAAGAATACTTATGAATAATGTTAAAACACCTTCTTCTTTGGCGTATCAAACCAAAGGTTACCCCAATCATCTTTTCAGCTGCTGCAGTTTTACAGCCCCAGAATGACTGCTTCTCTCTCCATTACCTCTGCACTTGTTTGACTGGCACATGGGTGGGAAGAGGGTGAATGGAGAACGGGCGGGTGGGTAATCACAGAACTGTGTGTCACAGTGAGTGCGTGCATGCTCACTGCGCTATTTGTCGTTTCAGCAGGTGAAATGGGAAAGGCAGGTGAGATGTGGCTCGGCCTAATTTAAAAGCCTCTTTACGGTGCCCATTGAACCAATGTTGGCATTCACTAATGGTGCATCACAAGCATGTTATCCAATCCTATTCCTCCTTGTCCTTACATCCTGTGTCCTTGTCTGATGTCATTGCTTTAATAGCTCCCAGAGCTGAAGTCACAGACAATATAGACATAACAAAAACACTGATGAATTATATGCTGATTTAATATTCCACTAAAAACTGTATATATATTTTTTTTCCCCTGCAGGCATTCTAATCTCTCTTTAATCCACTGCTCCCATATCCGTGCCTGAATCATTTGGTTGGAGCAAGTGTCCTTTCCAGTCTAGTGGTACCATGGCGCGGTGATTTAAGTGAAGTGACTGACAGTGAGAGAGACAGAGGGTGCTATGAGAGGCTAATGGAGTTAAAATACTGAGATGAAGAGATAGAGGGAAAGAGTGATTGGAAGGACAGACATGGCGAGCGAGCTGAGTTACAGGTACTGTAATGAATATAGATCTAATTTTGTTTTCTCAGTAACTTTGTTTCATGTTTCACTAACTTTATGATCCTGCGTCTGGTTTATACTTTGCAGAGCCTAAACATCCTCCAAAATCTAATATTGTTTTCACACATCAAGCCTAATGTGTAAAACTCTGATTACATATTAAAAAAATATTAAAATACATGAGCTGACATTTTTATTCATCTGGAAGTGGCATATTGTTATATTCAATTTCCCCACACAAAAGTGCTCCTCTAACATTTTCAGAGTGAAATTGTACTGATGTACAATTACAGTGACAGGACTGCATATATTTTGACTTCTCTTTAATACTGACTGAAAAGGCATTTTCTTTGTGTTCATATCCCGAGGTAGAAAATGCTCTTGTCTCTTTCTTTGTCACCACTTTTTTTTTTTTTTTTTGTCTTCTTGTGTTTTCCAATTTTCTTTGTCACTCTTAATTTTTTTTCACGGTCCCAGTCATGAGAAATCCAAGGTTACCGTCAATTTATAATAATCAATAAAAAAGACAATAACATATTTATAAAGAGAGATATATCCTTATACATACAAAACCCACTTGAAAATAATATAAATGTGTAAACACTTTATAAATGTAAACCTGTTAATTTAGATCAAAACAGCTATTAGCTCTTAACACCTAACAACTGTAAACAGTTGGGTTGTGCTCACAACTCTGTCTATTAGGGAAGTCTGCATGTACACTTAGTGTTTGTGTGTATTTAAATGGGCCAATATCTGTTACTCATACACAAACATTTTTTTTTTTCTCTTCTGTCAGTTTTTCTTTACAGCAAAGCTCCTAATAGGCTTTTGCTTCTCTCAGTGAACAAACAGGACATTTTCTTTCCACATGGAGTGCATGGGAGCAAAGGTCTCACAAAATTGGGGCACAGAATTCAGGGCTGGGAAGAGGCCAGACAGTGAAGAAAGGAGAGCAAATCTAACTCCACTGCTGGCCAGAAAATGATCAAAACATCCAAGAAAGCTATCCCAGAAATCTTCTGCTAAAAGCAATTGTTTATTTGTAATTAACTTGTACACTAACCTGTATACCGCAGTGCACAACATCATAACTAACACAATGTTGAGAGTGAAACCTACATCCGTGATGTATTAGTGTTACGTGTGCATATGTGTACAAATTTCCCTGCATGCATGCGTCTGCAGTCTTTAGTCTTTAATCTCCTCCCATCTGCTAGTGGACCTCCTCTCCCTGTTCAGAGGCCTGCCATGCCCCTGCCTGATCTGCCAAGTCTGACCTCACTGTGTATATGTGTATGTGTAGGTGACTGTGTGAGTGAGAGTGTGTGTGGGTTACTTGATGAGCTTGGTTCGTTATGAAGTGGTATCATTAAAGCAGGGAGAAGAAGCAAACGGGTGATTGCAGTGATTTGGCAAAGGTTGCAAAGACTCTGTCGTCCAATCAGAGCCTTTGCCTGGCCTCCTCCAGCTCCACTGCAATCACAGAGCACCAAGTCCGTGGAGAGCAGGCACACACTTATGCTCACTCAAATTGACACATCAGTTTATCAGCCGCAGGTATGGGTTTGGCATTGCTATTATCAGCTTAAATTGTGGGAATATACCATACTGCTAGAAGATATCTCAGTGGGTGTTCATAGAGGTCTTCTAATAGGGAACATTTTTGTTCATAATTATTCATATGTTGAATTTCTATGGCAAGAAAAAAATCTGTATTCAAAATCTAAAAACACACACACACACACACACACACAGAGGGAGAGAGCTAGAGAGAGAGAGAGAGAGAGAGTACAATAATTGCCTGCTGCTAAAGAGGTTAGTACAGAAACCACTTTTTCATGATGTATTGCAGACAGGCTGTTTTTAAGTGAAGGAAGTGAAATGGCCAAGGTCTAATGTACATTTATTGAATAAAATAAATAGCTTATGATTAATACCATCTAAATTTCACGGTCCAAATTACTCAGTGCAGATACCGTTTGGACTATACTCCAAAAGAAAGAATCAAATTTAAGCACAACTAACACAACAAATCATGCAAAACATTGTTGTATCAAGAGGACATTTTTGAATAACAGAATATAAACTGTTTAAGTGGCTTAATGATGAAAGACAATCATTTAGCCTGTCTCAGTCTCTTGCGTCAGTACTTTTTTCTGTTTTAGTGACATTGATACATGGGATTGCAGTATGTATTACGTCTTAAATAAACACTGACGCTGAACTGTTGTATATTATCTAGAGTTCTAGTGTGTTCAAAGGGTACTGAGGGAAAAGAATGGAGAACAAAGGGGGGTCAAAGAGAGAGAAAAAAAGGGAGAATGAAATACAAAGTGTAGAGAATTGAGTACTAAATTGACCTGGGGTCTGTGTGTCCCCAAAGAGGTGGAGTTGCTGTAATGAGAATGGCATACCAGATGCATACGAGGGCCGTCTCTTCCCTATCCTCATCCCTCTCTCAAAGAAGACAAGTTTGTTTCTCAAGGTGATTGTTGCAGTGATAAGGGAGAGGGTGTTATTAAGGGTGACAGCGAAGGGGCTGAGAGGCAGTGGCTGACTGGATAACCTTGTCCCCATCCCCGCCTCGCTTCCTTCTTCATGAGCATCTCCACCACTGGCCTGCCTGCCTGCTTGCTTGCTCGTCTGAACGCAATTGCTGGCTGGGAATTACCTCCCGGCCCCAGGAAACTAAACATGATTCTGACCTTTCCTTTCCTGTGTTCAACAGTAACCTTTGCTGATCCGCCCCACGCTTACAAGACCATTGCAATGAGCAAGGACAGAATGGAAGGGATTTTTTTTTTTTAAGAGAAAGGATGATGTGTGGTTAGCAGAATTTATGTATGCATGAATATTTGTAGGCAAGTACAAAGTGTAGATGAAATACACAAAGCCTGAAACACTTGTACAATCAAAAAAAAAAAAAACCCACTACAGTTAAGAACTGCTAAGGGTTTCAGTTTCAATTTATGTTTATGGTGCTTGTACTTTTTTAGTTTGTGATGTATTTCTGAAAAGGTGTTCCTGCTGTTTTGTCTGTTGTCTGTGGGCTAGTGATGCTTTCATTTGTGCATATGCTGACTGAATATCGCAGAAGCTGCCATATAGTGTATTTGGTTGGAGGGGGGGGGGGGGGGGGGGGGGGGAGCATGAGATACCGTGTTGCAGAAATACTCATACTTTTCAACTAGCCTAAATCATTAATATCACTCTCACTCTGTTGTTCTTTGCTTTGTCAGCAAGTTTTGCATTGGTATTATCATAGTAGTTTGTAAGATAAGGCTAATTGATCTCACCTACCCAGTGTATTAGTGAATTGTTGTGCTACTTCTTCCACTGAGCTGCATAACTCCTACAGCCTCAGCAAAATCTGACCCACAGGAGCAAAGCACCTACCCTATAGGAAATTTAATTTCATCAATCTTTTCCTCTCTCTCTCTCTCTCTCTCTCTCTGTGCTCTCCTGCCTTCTCTCTCCTTGTCTGTCATTCGTAAACCTAATTCACACCACCCCTCCTCTTCAAAACAACCCAGTTCGTGCTGATGTGAGGGTAAATGTAAGAGCTTACGGGCAGTGTGACCTGAACATCCCAGGCAGGCTTGGTGGAGTTGGCTGACTGAAACTCTTGGTGAGCCAAGGCCTGTATATCAGTATTGTTGTGTAAGAGCACCAGGAGGGGATTTGGACAAGGAGTTTGAGCTCTGAATGTGTGACCCAGAGCTGACTTTACTATTGGATTAGCTCACCCTGATCCCCACAACCTCTGAACATGCTCCCTACTATTTCAAGATCTCTCCATTTATGCCCAGCCAAGCACATTGTGACCAGTAATCTATAGTTTTTTCTTCTCTCCAAAGGGAGAAGATATACTGTCAGCTTTTTGCTTTGCCCCTATCAACCCCTCCCTCCATCGCACTGGTTTAGCCATACTTTTCTCTATTTTTGCACTTGGTCTCTCTCTCGCTTTCTCTCTCTCTCTCTCTCTTCCACTTCTATATCTCAGAACACATTCCTATTGTCCACCTCTCTAATTTTGCTGTTTCTTTTTTTTTTTCACAACCGATTTCTCTTTCTCTAACTACCCTCTCTCGCCTTCATTCCTCCTCACTTTTCTAAAGGGATCAGTAGAGCTTAGAGGCCTTCCTGTTGGTTCGATACTAAGCTCCTCTGACATAGGGAACTTGTCTCTCTAGTAAAAACAAAAAAGAAGAAGAAGAGCACTACTTATGTTTAATACATGGGCTACTGTGTTGTCTTGTAGTGCCAGATAAATTTATCATTAAAAAAACTGAGCACAGAACAACAACAGTGCATGTACCCTGCACTCTCAACCTAGATCCCTAATCTTCTTTTTTTCTCATCAATTTAAATTTTACTTATTTCCCTTGTTCTGGTTCTCTTTCTTCTCTCTCTCTCTTTGTTCCGTCAACATCTCAGCGATCCGCAGCAAACCTTTTCATTGCCCTTCGGTTGAGTAAAACATTACAAACAAAACGCAATGCTGCTGCTAGGCCCACAACAGAAAAAAAAAAACAAAAGAAAAAAAAAAAAACAGCTCATGAAAAGATAATAGATCCATGCCATTCAACATATGTGTACACCGTGAGAGTCTCCATGTAAATATGTAACCCTATACTGGGCACGACCCTTGTGTGCATATGTGTTCCTATTAATATGTACATCCAACTTCCTACTGAGTGTGTGTTTGCATGAGAGAGAGAAAACGTGCATGTGTGTTAGAGCTGCATGGGTATGTATGTATGTATTTGCCTGTTTGTCCTCTCTGTGTGGGTGTGTGTGTGGGCGGCAGGCCTGCCTTGAAAATGCCAGAGACTGTTTCTAATCCAGGCCTCCTCAGTGGGCTGTAGCTCTAGCTGTGCCAGGCAGGCCTGCTGCAACACCAACAGAGCCCCAGCTGACAGCTCGCCTGCTCCTCTTTCTGCTTTCTGGACAATATTTGAGCTTAAAACTTTAACAGTAGGTTAAGCTGGAAAATAAGAAGAGCCACAAAGGAATATAAAAATGCAGCACTTGCACAGAAATATTCATTTTAGCCCGTGAGCAGAATGGAGCTTTTAAAAAAGGGTGATACAAAAGACAAAATCAATGAACTGACAGTCTACAAAGAAAGAAAAACACTAAGGGGCAGATAGTAATGATGGAATGCTAAAAGACAAGCTGCTGGTAAAAGGTTTAGGATGAAATCAAAGCGGTTAAAGCTGATTTATCTTGCCTAAGAACGCCAAGCTCTCTAAGGAGGGACTGAGCAGCCTTTCAAAAATGAAATATCAGCAGCAGACAGTGCCAGTCATCAGTGCCATGTGTGATGGAAAATCAATCTATTTCATATCAGAGACCTGCGAGGGAAAAATGAGAGAGACAGGTCCCTGCTGCCTCCTTGCTGTGCCTCTTTAAACGTCACCCCAACAGAAACATCCCAGAACGATCTGCGTCATCAGTGACGGAGACATTCACAGTGCTGGTGGCTCAATGTGTAACGGCTGCTGTTCTGCTAGATTAGGTAGGTGATTGGCCATTAATATTCATTTCACAGTGTGTCTTTGTTAGGTGGCAGCAGGGGCTGACAGAGTGTTTGGAAGGATTTACTCTACCATATATATTTCTATAGTGCAGTGCAGTTTCCTGATATGGATTTTGTCAAGCTACCTACTGGCTGAGTCTTCTTTAATTCTCAGAAATTTGTTATTAATGTCAAACAAAAGTTGAATGCTCCATAAAAAAAATAAAAAAAAATGAAGTTCAGTTTTGATCAGATCTCCAAGAGTCATCAAATATTTAGTGGAATTAGGAGATGTTCTACTGCATTCCTGTGTAAGGTAATTTCAGGTTTTACTGCAATAATAATCAGAGATACTGCACTGTTCTCGCCTGGGCCTGTCTGGTCTTAATAACAGCAGAGAGTTCCTCCCACAGAAGCGGAGGTCCAGCAGGCATAAAACCACAGTAACAGGTCTTTCCTCATGGATGGAAACCTGGTGCAGGTGATCTGAAACTGTCCTTCTCATAATGAGATTAAAGGGACTAATTAGGATGACTGTGTGTTTTAGTGTGACAGTGTTGCACTGAGGAATATGGTGCCCCCTATCGGACTAGCAGTGTGGCCCCTGAGAGAGCAGGCCACGCTGAGTCTGTCCCTTGTGTCCCTCCCTCCACTGCACTGAGAGGCTAATTAATATTTTTTTTGCATCTGCTCTCCAGCTCCTGTACACTATGCTGACTTGTATCCCAGAAATTATTGATCTAGATTCTGGCAAAGGCTGACAGATAAGGATCAAAAATAACAAATAATAATAGTAATAATAATAATAATATAGGCAGTTTTGACAGTAAATGTAGCAGTGATTACAGGAACATCAGAATCACAGCGAATAAGATGATAAAGCTTGTAAAAGGTAGGCCATGGAGGATCATAAGCAGCACAGGCTATTAGCTAACATAAATTATCTTTGGCCAATAATTACGAAGGAAAGAATTCAGGACAGCAGATTAGAAGAAGACGAATGGCAGATTTTAAAATGACAGTCAGATTGTTCCCCTTAGTATAAACTATGTCTTCCCCCTTTCACTGCTATCCTAACCCGTTAAAGTCACGCTTGTGTTTGATTGCCCCTGTGGTGGCACTCTGACCTGTTCATTAAAATGATGTGCAACTCTCAGATCTGTTCCAGCACTCATTTGTTCCTCAGTTGGGTTCCCCACGGCTGGCCACTAAGAAGACCCCATACTGACCAAAGTGCCCTGGGAGCTCTAAACCCACCTACTCACAACCAAGTAAAAGAGAACAGCTGAGTGTCATTGTTAATGTGGACACACGGCACCACAATGGCAAAATCAATGGAGATATAGGGGACATCAATCTTGACAGCACAAAGACCCTTTTGCTTGTCTCACCAGTCCTGTAAATGTTTTAGAGAAGGAGGAAGATGACATAAAATGAAAGAAAGAAAGAAAGAGAAAGAAAGAAAGGAAGAAAAAGAAAGAAAAGGAAAGAAAAGGAAAGAAAGAAAGAAAGGAAAAGAAAGGAAAGAAAGAAGAAAGAAAGAAGAAAGAAAGAAAGAAGAAAGAAAGAAAGAAGAAAGAAAGAAAGAAAGAAAGAGAAAACATGGGGGCTGACAGTGATCTTTATTGGCCTTTCCTTCATTCATCTCAAGGGGTTATGCTGTCCTTTGAAGATTCTGCATGTGACAGGCAGCCAAGTGGCCAGCAATCCTAATTCACCCAAAACAGGCAGGGGTTTTTAGGTAAAGCCTCAGAAGTGCTGCACAGCAGCTGTACACATTTGGCATCATTTTTGCATTTTCTCTGCCTCTGTTTTTCCCTTCCAAATCTCTCTCTTTGCACCGGGATGAGATATAGTGAACAGCATCCCTCCTTTAAATAACAAAAAGGAACTTGCTTTGTTATGGGGTGACACATGAGATGCACACCAAATAATAACAGTGAGGTTTGTTGTCTCTGCCACCGACTTGAAGCATGCCTCCGCGTCCCATTAACATATATGCAGAGAGACAGTGAGTACATAAAAGCCCCCAAAAAATTGAAGAGATCAAAGAGGACAGAATTAAGGCCAAATAATGAGGATCTTGGCAAGAACCCTGCAAATTTATTGATTGTTTGGCAAGCGAAACAAGCTTCTGCTCCATTTTTCCTGTCCATACAATTTAATACTGTGATTTAAATGGACACGATGAAGCAGTGTAGGTTTTAACTGGACCGCTGCATGACTCTCGTTCCAGTACTGAGCCTAATACCGATCTAATTTACAGTGCAGTAATAATTGTATTCACAATAGGAAGCAGGAAAAGAGAGCTGGGCAAAGCTCACCACATGTACCCCTTCAGTGGCACATTCTTTAATCAGAAACAGCCAGTACAAAAGCATAGGCAGAATGAGACGATGAGCAATTAATCCATAAATCCAGAGTATTTGAATTACTATCAATAAAAAAAAAAAAAAAAAAGATTACAAACTGCTGCAAGACCAGTGACATGCAGCTGAATCAAGATTACATCAAACCTCTTGTTTGATGTCATGTAATGTTTTAAATCTACATTCACATAGTTTGGTTAAGCTATTTTGTTTGCACTGATCAAATTGCTTCCATATTGAATGGAGGTGCAACGACAAGAATGAAAGGGAATTGGGATAGGACAAAAAAAAATTGTGTTATTATTATTGCATTTAGAGCAGTGGAACAGATGAGATCAGAGGGGAAGAAATGAAAAGAATTAGCCTAGATAAGGCAGATGAAAAGAGGGACATGAATAAATGATGAAGAAAAGAAGACAACTACCTCCACGACTCTCACTGTCGGCTGGTTTCACCTGGATGGGGCGAGTCATCTGGAGGAGAGAAAAGAAAGAGTGTCAGCAAGGCTAGAGGTGGTAACTCAGGCTGTCGTTGCTGCATCAAAAGACCACAAACCAGCGATCACATGGCCCTAACTCCCATATGAACAGTTATTTTGCAATACTGATCAAAGTTCCTTGGCTGGAAAAGAAAACCGAAACACCATCATGCAACTAATTTGACTTGACACTATAGCGATTCTGGTGCCTGCTACTCAGCGAAAACAAAACAATCTAAGCTCTTATTCAAACACACACACAAAAAAACAAGTGTGTGTGTGTATGCGTCCAATCCTATTTGGGATTTTTCATGGCAGCTGCATGAAGAAGTTGAAGGGCTGCATATGTGTGTCTAAGTGAGAGAGACCAAGGCAGTCCTAATAAAAGTGAATCCAGCCACAGGAGGAGAGAGATCAATGCAGGCCTATTGATCCAGGCCCTTGGGCTGTGGAGAGTGTCTGGCTGGGAAGGATTCTCTGGTTAGGAGGCTCACTCTAATCCACTGGACCCTGATAAGAATGGCATTGCCTGGATTAGATGCCTCTGTCATCACAGTCTTTGTGTCACGCTCTCCTCCTTCCCCAATTTTACCTCTTTCTTTTTTCATTATTGTTGTTCAAGCTGAACAATTTTACCCGACTTTGGCAGATTTATTTGGAGGAAGAGTGAAAGATGTAGCTATGATTTGCAAAATGTTTGTCACAGCAGCAGCTGTTTTTAAATTGAATATATAACTCTTGCATGCTATTTATACACCCACTCGCACATATAATATGTATATATCCTGCAGCAGAGCATAAAGCTGATTTAACCACACACATCAAATGCATCACGCCCTCCTTTGACTGAATCAACAAATATCTCTAACAGCAAAAAGTCTAGATTATTTTTTTAAAAATGGGACCAAAAGTAGCCCAAACATGTTAAAAAGATTACTGAAATATAAAAGCAACCTCTTGAACCATTTGTAGATGCTATTTAAGCACTTGTCATTACTGGTGTAGTAGTCAAATCACTAGAAAACCACCCAGCACTGATATTTTTATAGACAGATATGTATATTTTAAACCATCGTTCTGTCATGTAGCTTTTTTTTTTTTTTTTTTTTTCCGTTCAATTCCAGAACATGGCTGAAAAGGTCAGATTTAAAGACAGGGCAGTCCAATAAAAGCATGACATGTTCAAGGAGAAACACCATAATGGGATTTTAAAATGTCTTAATAACATGCTGATATATGGGGCAGAGGCCCAGGCCTGATTCATTAAGTGCTAAACGTATCCATTTTCACCTTGAGGAACTGAGTAACCTTCCCTAGCTGAAATTATTCCATAAATTTACCCATCGTAAATAATAACTAGAACCAGCTAAGACTTTGTAGGAAAACAGAGATGATGTTATCCTTGTGAAGGTTGTGGTTTCAGCTTCTTGTGTCTTGGGCAGCTCCTCATCCCTCTCCCTGTCCATCTACAAGTGCTTCCTTTTCCTTGCATAACATGAGCAAAGTAGCACTACAGTATGCTAATGCCAAGCCACAGGGTGCACTGCTCCACAGCGTGTATGGATAGATTACAGAATCAACCGCAATACTATTGCACACGTTCAAAGCAACCTCTGAGACAGAAACACCTCTGAAATGGAGAAAGAAACAGCCGCAAGACAAATTCACAGATAAGTTAACAACCCTCGGCTCCTTCACAACAACACAGGAAATCTTTGAATTTGCCTTTGACGTGTCAAACGGACAAAAGATACTTCGATCCTGCCAGTTGATTTTTGTTCAAATGCATGATGGAGGAGGCCAAATCCGTGGCTGTGGCTCTACAATGCTATGATCTCAGCCATCTCTACAGGGTGCCTGTGTGTGGGAGGCAGTTCTCTAAAGCTAGTTACTGTTCAGCCTCCAACATGCCAGCTTAATGGTCTATTTATTTGCCCGAGAGCAATGCATTATGGTCCAGAACAGTCACAGCTGATGGCTCTCAGTTTGTTAAATTTCCCTTGAACACATAAAGAAAATCGTGTAATTCCAGCAGAAATTAAGTGCAAATTGTACACCCGTACTATTAACATGCTCACACATGCACAGACAAGGTAACTTAAGTTAAATTTATTAAGTACTAGTGTTGCCAATGAAACCATTGATTAACTCAGATACTTTAGGGCATCTTTTCACTATGTCCTTTAATGGCTGGAGCTTGTAGGTTCTTGACACACTACAAAAAAAAACTGAGCGAAGGAGTAACTGATGCTTTTCTACAAATAGGTCTGAAGTATAATATTCTCTCTTTTATCTATTAATAACTATGGGGGGAGTGATCAGGTGAGGGGGTCAAATGAAAGTACCAGACAAAACAAAAGGGTAAGCTTTTTGAAAAAGGTAACAAGAGATGGAGAAAGTTGTAAGAAAAGTACAGTACCGTAGGGAGAAAGAGTGAAGGAAAAAAAATGCCTGCAGCTCTTAGATAAGATTGCCTCTCTGCTGAGTGCCATTTCTGCTGCTCTGACTCCACTTTCCTGTCTTTCACTTTCAAACACACAATGAAAAAAAAAAAGAACCCCAGAACACCTGCACTATGCAAACACTGTGTATTTACAGCACAAATTAACCACCTGCTTCCTTATGCCACCCTCTGCTGAAATGTACTGTTTGCATTTTGTGGGACATCAATTATAATTTAGCCAAATGGCAAAATGATGAAAATGCATTTTGAACTTGAACAAATATTGGGAGAGAAAACTTTAATTTGGCTGCTACATCTTTCAGTGGATATATTTGTGGAGGGCAAATAATCTCTTATACCCATTGTTCCTTTAATTTCTTTTTTCAGAATTTGTTTATTATTATTTTTGTTTCTAGATTTTAAAAAAATCTTTAATCAAGTGCAATTTATTGTTTAATGTGTTTTGTGTCTCCCATAAAATCATTGTTACACTAATTTCATCACTGTATAAAAATGCATTTGCAGTAAGATAAAAGTTAGAAACAACAGCAAAATGCAAAACTATTAAAATAAAAAAAAAAAGTAATGTGAAAAACGTGTGGTAATGATCTTCAAAAACTTTGGTGAATACCTTCTGGTGACGGTCCAAAAAATATTTTTATACTGTGTTGAAGGAAAGACAAAGACTTCCTTATTTGTCATGGTTTTCACAGTTCTTTACATATTTTGAATCTAAGAGGCCATTACCAGGAATATGTGAAAGTAATCTGAATGTGTTTGACTGAAATAAATAAATAAGCTCCACTCAGGTCCACTCAAAATCAAACAGGGTTTTTGGTTTTTCCAGTAAAAGCCCTGGTCTTTCTCCATTTCCCATTCCACACACTGCGTTGCTCTAAGGGCTTTGACAAATCTATATGCTTTCATTGAACCGCCTCATTTGCCCAGTTAAGCCCCCAGTCAGCTGAATTAAAGCTTTTAACACTAGTATGTTGCTGTGCTATAAGGAGGGTCAGATGGAAACCCCGGGGCTTACAGAACATAATGTAGTGTGCACTTTGCCTGTAACATACACACATACCCAGCTGGTTTGTCTGTTCATTAGCCTTCAAGACTCATGGTCAGCTATCCCTTTACATATATTGTTACAAATTTACAAAGTCATACACTTAAAGTGGACTATTCTTAGATCAACATATGAATATTACATACCATAGCAGTTCCATATCACACTTAAAATGTCACCTAGCATGGGTGTAATTTCTTTGTAAACCATTCCTATCCACCTCTGGGATCCAGACATTCCATTGTCTGATTTCAAACTACACCACACAAGTCAGGCATGTGTAGTCAAGATTTTGTCAGTCAGTTGTCGGGAGGATTTGAAATCTACTGCTGGCACTATCTGCGACAGGAGTAAGTTCATAACTATCAGAGTTTAGCAGGACTGAGCAGTACGAAGCCCTATTCTCTAAATGCTGAAACCCCAGAGAGGGCCAGTGGGGAGACAATAATACTGCTTAAAAAAAAAAAAAAAAACTGGTGAAATTCCAGTGTAATTTTTTTTAACTTTCATATTAATCAAAAGAGATAAACGTGTACAACAGAAATAACACTGCAGTAAATCCTGTTTTGTTTTTTTAAGAAGCCAGTTCCTCAGTAGAAGCAGTCCTTTAAAAATAGTTATGCAACAGCTCTTACTTACAGGGCTGCAATAAAATAACTCAAATAGCCATACAATATGTGTGATGTCTTCTGGCTTTCATTCCAGTTTAATATAGAGTAATGTTTGTCCTGGGATCATTAATACGCATTAGTGGGCCATCAGAGCTCATACTGCTGCACTGCTCAGTAACAGGAGCATAAACAGCCCCCTTTCGACTGGGCCATCTCGGCTGATATAATTAATATTTCCAATTATTGATCTGAGGGAGTGCTGAGTGGTGACTGTCCGGGGGCCCCAGCTTCAGCTAATAAATCTGTACTGTATACAGTAGGAAGGAGAGCGTAGAGAGAAGGCGTGTAGTGTGTTACAGTTTTAAAGTGCTTAGTTGGAATCACAATAGTAGCTTATTTACAATAACAAATTAAAATTTAAAAGACCGACTTAAACTTAGTAATGAACCATTTCTTAGTTTTCTGAATTAACTGTACATGAAGAAACATCTCACCAGTTTTTTCCCCCCTAAAACAACCACCAGTCCTCAGATTTAGATACTGAAAGGCAAATCAGAGGTTTGGGAATTTTCCTGGATAAACTTTTTTTTTTTTCTTATCAGTGGTCAAGTCCTTGCTTTATTCCCATTACCATAAGTATCTATCCAAAAATGTAATGACTCAGAGACAAAATAAGACAATATATGTGGTTTCAAGCACATTAGATGTTGTGCGTCCAAATGCAAGACTCATGAGTAAAACAAACAAGTTTGAATGAAAGCTGAGAATTACTTACTAAGTCTAGGAACAAAACAATCCAAACAAAGAAACCCAGGACACCTACAATGGCATGAAGAACATGAGAAGAAGACACCAGAGAACCACAGAGAGAACACAAGGGCAAACAGCCAGACCCACAACTGACACAGGAAAAGGCAAGACTACCACCATACAAAAACCTCATTGGGCACAGGCGAAAAACAACTGAACACAGGGGAAACTCATTATTAAATAGAACAGGAAGTGAGTAGAACTCAGTCACAAAGCACATACATATACAAAACAGGACATGGAAATACTGAACAAAAAGAAATGCAAAGAAGGAGCTCAATTAAATAAACAGGAACCAAAACTTAAAAATCCAAGATTACACTCTTGTGCATCTCTGCTATTTTATCAAATACATATGCTTCTCTTCACATGTATGTAAATGCAGGGGCTTATATTCCTGTGCATTTAAGTGATTACTGCATTTTTCAATGAGGATAGACTGATGTGCTCATGCTGTATTACTTATGTGCGCATGTTCATACAGTATACTGTAGGTGTTTGAATGCACGTGGGAGAATGTTTGTGCAAATGACTTATAATTTGCCCATATGTGAAAATGTGCTGGCAGCAGCAGTGTGGTTGGTGGTCCTGATAAGAAGCATCAGTCAGTGCAGAGAAGATGGCAGCCAGTATAAGCTTTGGGATTCCTATCAGAACCAAAATGATTTAAAGCTCGAGGCACTGACATGGACTGACAGACACCTGCAAACCTCAGCTAGTTGATATCAGATTTGCAGGCAAGAAAAGTTCAACTCCATGAAGCTATATCCACTTTGAATATGAGAAAAAACCCCACAAACTTCATTATGATTTTTCTAAGTACAGAATATCATGTGTAGAGGATGCATTTCAATGCGAGTTTTGTGATTCAAAGATAACAATGTACGCTGCTCAAAGAGTGCAGTTTGTTTTTACTTTGTAGTTATTCTGAGGCTGAACAACTCATATTGGAACAAAATTGTTAATATCCATCTGTTACACTGAATGCTTCTTCTTGTAATACACCAATTAGCAATGAAGCCACAGCTAACTCACTAACATGTGCAATCTGTAGTACCATAACCACTAGCACCACTACAACATCTCTGATTAAGACCATTAGACCTTCTGTTGTCTGATGCCATCCAAGTTCCTGTTTATTTCTTCCCCCAAAACACTAACTGCCTCCCAGAAACTGCCTCCCAGCCTGAAGTCCATCTACCGAATGTTTTCCAAAAGACTTTCCAACCCTTTCTATTATCATAGCTTTAGTAGCTGAAGTGGTTGGCCAGCTGTCTGCCTGCTACAGCCCTCATTACACAGACAACAGAACTCAGCTCTCATCAAGATTTCATGAAGGTGAATGTCACACATCAGAAATACCTCATTTGTGGCACCCCATGACTCAGCAGACAGACATGCATGGCATGGATGTGTTGGTTCTCATCAGACTCTTAATTACTTCTGTAAAGAGTCTAATTAACCCAAAATACCATACAAAAATCTCAGTATCCACCTCTGAGTTTACTTATTACTACTACTACTCTGCACAGACATGGTCACTTGCTTTCACACCATGCTTGTCTGTCTAGTTGATTATGTCTTCCTGCTTTGTGGAGTATAAGCTCTCTAACAGTATTTGTATAAGAGACTCTGAGTCCTACAAGACTTGTGCAGTGGACTAGGGTATGTGGGTGATAGAAACAGTGTGCAATCATGAGGGGGAGTAGATAGGGGGATTGAGCTAATGCCTAAATCCTGTCCTACTGAGCCTGTAGCGGGGCGTCCAAGAGATAAAGAGAAACAGAAGGAGAGAGAAGTAAGAAACAGAGAGAGATGGGAAGACAGGGGGAGGAAAAGGATCTTAGAGGAGTGACAGAAAAGGAAAAAAACTAATGAAAATATGGGTGAGAAGATGCAGAGATTGAAAGAGAAGAGTGGGAGGGGATTTATTAAAAAGAGAAAAGAGAAACATTTTTTCCACGTCCCACCCCTCCTTCTCCTACACGTCCTGACTTATGAGCCACACTTTGATTATCAGGGGAAGGGCATCACTCCCAGACATCTTTGGCATGGCTGCTTTTCTAGCCCAGAGAGCTATTGACATGGTGTGTTACTGTAATGCGTGAAGCAGTGGGAGACTCATTGTAAATCTGTGTCAACAAATGCTGGAGCAGGAGCAAGCTCAATCTCTCTCTCTCTTTCTCTCTCTCTCTCTCTCTCTCTGTGTGTCTGCCTTGCTTTGCCTCTCTCTTGCATTTACCAACCTATCTAATGAATCTTATCTGCACAGCACACTGGAGGCTTAAGCTTTTGGTGGGCTCACATCTTTCCCACACACACAGACAGAATCTTTCTCTTTCTTATTCTGCTCGCTGTTTCATGTGGTTTACTCTCTTCAGTTCATTTTGAGGAACTGTCCTTAGAAAGATAAGATCATGACGACAGACCCAACCCAGTGGCTTCAGAGGGGCAACATCATGCCAATCCCAGCATGTGCCACAGAATGGGTCCGGAGTGAGCAGGAAGTAATGGAATGATAGAGGATGCGTGCCGTGACAGAATTACAGATCTGGATTTGTGTGAGGCTTTAATGCTTAAAGGTGCCCTTATGCACTGATGCCATGTTTCCTATCTGGCCACCGCTTTGATATTTGCTTTGAAGATTATGTCCTTCCTGACGGTCACTGAGTTACAGCTAAGGTGATGATGAACATAATCACATACTGGATGTTCACATGCAAGCACACTACTGCACACGCACTTCAGTTTAGACGATATGACGTTACATCCAGTAACAGCAGCATTTACCTTAATAACAGCGAATAAAACCCACTACTAATAAATAGCCTGCCTGTTCCAAAATTCTTTTATTCATTTTTTTATTTAATCCAGTGTAGATTATAGATATGAAGAGACACCAAAAATTATATTTGAAAGGAGCCCTGGTCAAGTGTGGGATTTGCTGTTGTTACTTTTGTCTTGCCCCTGTCCTCACTTGTCACAGCATTTGACCTCCCTGTGCTTTCAGCTGATGAAGCAAATAGTGAATATCTACTCTTGTCATAACTATATTATGAAAATATTTAGGTTTGATTTGTGTTGCACCCTGTTAACAGAAGTTAATGTACCAAATATGATATGACTATTCTATTCTGTAAAGCTTACAAAAGCTCCCATCTACCCAATGGCACACACACACACACACACACACACACACATCCTTAGCTGTATGTTTCCTGCATGTTTCCTTTACCCTCTGTGTTGAGCCCTGAATGCTCCTGCTGCTGTCACAGCAACTCCAGGATTGTGACAGATTACGGCCTGCTGCCCTGACCAATAGGCGCCAAGAAGTGTTGTCTGCCCACTGACTCATAATTCTTGGCATACCTATGCCGAGTTGACGTTTCTTTAATGGTCCCAAGACCTCCAGTAGGAATCTTGTCCTGAGCACTATGATTGCCTATTAGAAATTCACCAGCACCTGCATTTTTTCCTCCACTCCCTATGCTACCCTTCATAGAAAAAGAGAGCAACAGCAGAAGGTGAAGCCAGAGGAGGATAGAGATAGATGGAAGGAGGGATTTAGACAGGGACAGCGCCAAGCATGTTGGCTTTGGTTTGGAGAAAGGTGTGAGAGGAGCCAGAAACACAGAGACACACACACAAAAAAAAATGGAGCCTGAAAAAGAAACAGACCTATGAACAAACCTAACCTAGAAATGAAGAGAGCCTAACAATGCTTTCTTTAACTAATTGTTTTTTCTGAAGAATATCAATATGTTCTCCCTTAACCTTTTTTCCCCCTCCCTATTACAGTACATACTCTTTCATTCTACCCACTCTCCTCCCGAAATCCTGTGGTCTACTCTGATTTGCCACTGTAGGTCTTCTCCGGTCTTCTCTCAGTATGACACAGTGGTTATTATTGACAGAATGATCAGCCATTTGTTACTGAATAGGATTATTATCAAGTTGGTAAAATCTCAACTCGGCACAGTTGCCTGGTACATGTGTATGTTTTCGTGTGAGTCCATCAAAGGCTGGATTGTGACAAGGAGCCAGAACTCACAGGATCAGCATAGGACCAGCCTGCTCTGTCCATCTGCTCCAAGCTTCATTCCCAGCATATCAATACCCCATGTCTCATACACACACAGACACAGCATTCTGTCACCTGCGACTTCTCCTGGTTCCATCACTCTCCCACCACTCCAACCCTTGGCTGCAAAGCCTGCTTATGTTTCATCCTGACACTTAGAGAAAATCCTTGCCTTCTCCTTGTCTATAAGCACATTCAGCACCACACAAAGGGAACAGGCCTGTCTTCTAGCCGCTCTTGTCTCCTCCTCCTCCTCTCAAGTCTGAGGCTACAACACGGTGAAATTGTTTGCTAAATAAACACAAAGACCCCTCTCACTGTGTCAGCTTCAACCTTGAACTGCACAGAACCCAGGGGCCAGACAAGCAGCACACTGGCCTGACCTCTCGCCATTTCTCCAAATCTGCAGCAAACACACTCTGACGAAGTGAGAACAAGAAGCACTGGAGCGGAAAACACATTGGAAGTGTCTTTGCCAACTCCCACTCCTCACTGCCTCCTAAGGCCTTGTGTGGCTTATTTCAATGGTAAGGTTTGAACAGGGTGAGTAAATGGAGTTTTGGGCAGCGTTCTGTATGTGTGCCTGTGTCTAAATTCTGTCAAAAATTTTGGACGCAGAGGGAATAAAAGAAGTTTTGCCATGTCCTGTATGCAGTTTAGAAAGAGGCATGGATTCAGGTTTAAAGACAAGGAGGAGCTGCGGGGCAAACGTACACTGCAGAGTGAGTTATGGTTTGGCACAGAAGATGAGGGATTTGTGTTTTCTAACACACAGGTGAATATGTTCTTAGAGACTATGGGTAGATACCATATCAGCTAAGCAACTAGATTACAAAAATGAAAAAGTGATGAGGGCTGCAAGTGCATCCAAACTGAACCAGCACCTTAAATTCATTCTCAGGGTATTGCCTCTTTTCTTTCCTTTCCTTTTCTTTTCGTTTCATTTCCTTTTTTTAACTCTAGTGCACTTCAATCTAGAGCACTGTCCTCTATCCATCATTGTATAGATATTTACTCAAAGTTGGAAAATTATAAAGATAAATAAACAAAATTTGATAAATAATATTAATATTTATTTTCTAAATCACTAAATTAGACTAACTTAGTCTAAAACAAATAACACTGTATAGCATTTAACTGGCCATTAAATCACTCTTAAGAAAGAGTAAATGAAGAAAAAGAAAGCAGAGAAAGGGAAATAATTTTATGCCTTTTTTCCCTGAGTTATGTTATTGACAGTATTTTGGTTATTTTCTAGTAATTATCTTGTTTAGTTTTGGCCATTCTTTTTCAGATGAGACGATGTACACACAGTTCTATTTCAGGTCAGACTGAGAAGCCCTCCACTGAGCTGTAAGGGAATTAAGCTTCAGTGAGAGATTCAGTTGTCCAGTTATGATGCCTTACCTTGAGCATTAAAATGCTACACATCTTCCCCCTCTGCCATCCTCACCGCTAACCTCATAACGCATCCTCCATTTTTACAGCAGCATCTACAGACCATGACTTAACTTGCTTCTCATGCCACCCACCAGCCAGGGATTTTTGTATGCCTGCATGTATTCATGAGCACGTATTAAATTTAAATATGTTTTTTACAGTCAACAGTCACTGATATACAGCTCTTGCAGGCCAAGAGGAGGGAGAGGTGCAGAGAGAAAGAGAGAGAGAGGGCAAGGGAGAAATTCAGTGCACTCTGTGTGAACTCCAGCAAAATTACCCTCAAAAGCCTTCTATACTTCTCTTGCTTATTATATTGTTCATTGTTATGGTGTTTATCTGCACACATGTCTAACAAATAGGACTTGCAGACGTACTGCACTGTGCAATATCTGACCTTAAATCATAAATTACATTTTAGATTTGAGAAGCATTCTCTTTTTCTTTTCTGTCCTTCCTGCACTTGGAAGGTGGATGGTGTGTCGAGGTCAGGATTGTTTTTCTCAATTCTTTGGTTTTGATGGCAGTCCTGAGAGCTCTAAAGCTAGTTCACGTTCTGCTTTGCATTTCTTCCTGAGTGCTAATGCCAAGGGACAATGTCACTCAGAGAGTGATCCTAAAGCACTTAAGGATGTAACCTACATACACTCAAGCATGGATGAAAAAATGCATGCAGAAAAGACATTCACGAGTGATCCTAAAGCACACACACACACACACATCAAGTCTTCACTTACTGTATAGGACATGGGTGGGGGAGAGCTCGTAACTCATGGTGGTGGTAAGGGTGGTGGGGGGTTTTGGTGTCACACAGGGGACACTTTATTTGCTCTCTCATACCACCCACTGTCCTCAGCCAATATGGTTTACAGTGCTTATTCCAAAGTAATGAGGACAGAGAAATAAGAAAGAAATAGGAGACAGAAGAGTGCACAGAAAATGGAAAGGGCCAAAGAAGTGATTTTACCTCATAGTTCATCTTCATCTGGGTGCCCTGTCCCAACCCCCAGTTCATGAAATAAGTCCTGCTGAAAATCAATGGCAGTCCGAGCCGTGTAAAGGTCAGCCATTCAGCAGCACTGGCCTTGGTGGACCAGTCAAGCCCAGGCTTGTACTGTGAAGCTCAGCTAAGTAGAATTAATGGGGGGATCGATTATTCTGTGCACAACTTAAATTGAACTAAGCAGAGAATCATTTTAAGGCAGGAACTGTACCATGACGTAGAATGAGATGCATTTGCCACATAGCCGACCCCAGAACTCATTTAGCAAGCACAAAGTAAACGGATGGAATAAAAAAGAGATTTTTAAATAAAGGATCTCAGAGTCTCTCTCCACTTCTGTTCCCTTCTTTTTAAGTTTACCCTCTGTACAGTAACCTCTTGATAATACCCTGGAACCACCTGGGACTCAACTCATAGATTTGATACATAGAAGCACTTTTCCTCTTTTCTTTTTCTCCCCCCCCCCCCCCCCCCCCCCCCCTTCCTTTTCCCCTTGCCACTTTTTTTATTTTATTTCATGTCACCTCTGGCACCTCATTCTTCTTGTATTTTTCCCTTGTTTAAAACTAAATCAATATGGAACCGGAGGAGACAAATCAACGTATGGTGGCACTGCAGGGGGAGGCCGGGCAGACTCCCACCTCTCTGGTCACATGTTCCTTGCTCACTTGCTTGTTCCATGGTACGGGGGGAGGGGATGAATAAGTGAAAGAAGGAAGGGTGGATGAGTGGAAGTAAAGATGTAAGATTTGACTTATGGAAGGATAAAATGATAAGAGACCAAAGGGCTGGAGAGGGATGAAAGGGAACTGGTGAGGGATGAAACAATGTTCCAATGGGAGGGCATATGGAAGGAGAAATGAATGGAGAGAGAGATGAGAGAAAGAGAGGAGAGGAGTGGGTGGCAGTAGTGGTGGTGTTGGTGGGGGTGCATATCATGGAAAATTCTGCTCCAGTGACTGGAGCGCGGAATGGGAGCCCTCATCTATAATGTATATCATGGATCCATGAGAGATTTTCATACATATAAAATGGAGCAGCACCAGGAAGTGTCTCGCTGCCACAGCACACCCGAGAATTGCCCATGGGGGCAATTTCAATATTCTGTTCTGTTTGTACTTCCACACTGTTAATTCACATATACCCCTGTGTTCCTTAGTGTTGCTTGATATTGTGTGAGTCAAAAAGGATTAAAAGACTCCATGACTATATGTAAACACGTTTTATTCAAGATTATTCAAATAGCTTCTCTCCAGCATATTTAACCTCTATCTACCTTTAAAGAGAACATGCTCGATCCTTCCAAGCTAGAACTGCTCACTCCGTTTAGAAAAGTTACAGGCAGAAGTTTATGAAACATTATGACGCAGTATAGTGCTTCTATGTTGTTCATCAGCCCTTGTCTCCCCCTCTTGTCTTGCTTTTCTTTCTAAACAGCTTGGACAGTAAACATAGACATCATGTGGGTAACTGGAAAAATGAAATAAATAAACATGACAAGTGGCCACTTAGCCACAGCCTTCCTCATTGAAACCTGATGAGGGCCGTGTCTAGGCTAACTTCAACAAACGCTAAGTGACATGCCTAAGTGGGTTCAGGTTGCGCATCCGGGGTAATTCAGTAAAAATACAAATGAGGCTGGCTGGGAAAACATATCACTATGCACTCATTCAAAACAGAAGGATAGCGGGAGCAAAGGAAAGAGAGAAAGACATTATTTTCTTTGTCTGTCCTTCAAAAGGTTCTCTTTGCCTCCCATCGACCCTACCGAACACACATACAAACACACACACACACACACACACACACACACACACACACACACACACACTGCCCAGCCATAAACAGCATTATATAGACCTGGTGATTTCCCTCATTGGGAATCGATAACAAATAACCTCACTTTTCACTGGCCATTATGGTCTGTGACGACCATACCAAGTCGTCTTTATCTACACACCGATGTCACGCCTGACCTTGAGCTCTCTGCTCTTCTCTCACTCCACTCCCCAGGTAGATTTCAAGCAAAGGGTTCAGTCCTGGGTTTTGGAAAGGTTCAAATTGAGCCCGATGGGAGTGGGGAGAGGAGAGCAGCCATCTCCCATGACAGATCAATGGTAGGTCTTACCACAGGGCAGGGGGCCAGCACCTTGCACAACCTGCTAATAGAATCCCAATGTCATTGCTGACACTACATCGCCGGGGCTGCTGGAGGTTAGCCTGCAGGACAGTAGGACAGCCATGGTTTAAAATGCCTTCAAGGTCTCCATGTTTCACATTCTTCTGGCATGTGTGTCTGTATATGTGTCTGTGTGTGTCTCCAGATATATTTATGAAAAATGAATGTAATGTGTTTACAAGCAGAGTGGTATATTTCAGTTTATCAGATCATTATGAAGTATTACCTTGCACAAAGGACAGTGTTATGCAACTTTCTTTAACTTTCTTAATCTTCCCCCAGCTCTTTGGTCCTTTGTAGTGTCTGTCTCCCTTTAAAACTACTCAAGGTCTCGCCTTTCCTCTTTTTTTATTTATGTTCACAGACATCGATCCACATTGTACAGCAGCAAAACCAATGATTCATAGCAGAAACATTTTATTTTATGAATATGTATAAACACCTACAGTATATGCCCACATATACACAGACACATACTGTATACAGGAGTGAGCCATGAGTTCAGAGGAAATCTCGGGTACCAGCTGAAGAACGTTTGAGAGGGTCTTAAGAGCTCCAGATGAAGAAAGGAATTAAATCTTAAACCCACACCCCCTTGTACTCTTCCAACGTTTGTGCATCAGCTTGAGCCCAAGACACAATTTTCAGAAACTTTGCACTGGGGCTGAAGCTTGATTTTTGTCATGTGGATATCCGTTATGGATCCTGGCTAATAGTGTGACTGGCATTACTGTCAGGATTAAATATGAAGATGTTTAAACAGTATCAACAGTTGAGATTTAGTCCATTTTCTACACTAACTTTAATTACTCATTGACCCATCTAGGCTCATCCTCTTCCTCTTGTCACTGTGAGTCATGACATTTATATAGCATGTCAGCCCCTGGGGATAGAGTAGAGATCCTCAGAAAACAGTTACTGTATTTTAATTAATTACCATGGACTCAGAGAATCATCTTTTCAAGTGGCTGCATTCACTGTGCATACCATCAATGTTTCAATGACTTTACTGAGACCCATATGCCACTACAGTACACTGTACAGAAGTTATTAATGTTTACATGGTAAAGGACAAAGACAGATGGACAGTTAAGATGTCTAAACACATGCACATAGCCACCAAAGTAGTGAATGGCTCAGCCTGGCCAGATACTAGGCTGATAACATAACCATAAAAAAATAATAAAACCCCAATTAAAATGTAGCTCAACTAATAAAACACCATGCCCAATATATGGGTCAATATTGTCCTACTGTACATTTATTAACATGAAATCAAAGACGGTAGAGTAGTTTAAAAAGAACTACTTCACTATAACAGTTCACAGTTCCCTTACACAAAAATGATGTCAGACTTTCAAAAATGCAATTTGTGGGTCCAAACCCTCATTCAGTTACCAAAATCAGGCACCAAAGCACCACTTAGAATTAAAAAGTGTCCAAAGTTATTCAGTTTCAGTAAAAAAAACAAAAAAAACATGTTTATTTGTTTTTTTTAATTCACATTTATGAATCGGTTTTACACCATGACAGCAGGTTTAGTTATTTTGCATAGCAACAGCACAGTTATTTTATCTGTAAATCAGGCATTCTTGCTGTACTCTTTCCCCACGAAAACATCAGTCCTACTGCTACGATTACAATGCACAGTAAGCCAATTCAGAAAACACCACACATAATACGGTCCCAAAGACTGTCTCTTTCACTCTGGAATCTACAGTGGATGTGGCTGTCTCATGTAATAAGACCTCTTCATAAATATATGTTTCGAGCTTTAAGTAATATTTGTAGGCTATGAGGAAGACCAGCACTTCTGACTTGAGCTTAAACAGCCGGGATTACTGACAAGAAGCACTGGAAAGAACCAAAGTGTAACAGACTTAGAAGATGTGGTCCACACAAGGTCAGTAGACATTCCCTAACCTATTATAATAGAATAACATTCACTTAATACAAATTTAGCTGTCTGTCAGCTTGTTCAGTGAAAATAATTTGTATTTTTTAATTGGATACAGCCCTATAAAATTACCTATCTACAGTCACTGCAGTCATAGCAAGTGAATGAGCTCCACAGTGGAGTGATCCCATGCAGAATAATATCCATCTCAACAAGTGAATCTAGATAGGTATGGTTGGCTGGCTCATTTTAGTCTTCAATGATGTAAACAAATTCGAACATAAACTAAGGTACACACACGCATGCATTCACAAACCAACACATTGACACTTATTTCCGGACCAGGGAAGCAGAGAGGAGTTGCGTGTGCTTCTCCCTGCATTAATTCTGTTAATGATCAGAGAGGGTCAGCCTGCCTGTGATCCCTGTCCTACCATTAAACAAATAAAAACAACACTGATTACCAGGATGTTCACTGGATGCATCAATCTTGGGTAATTAGAGAGTGGTGTTTTGACTCGCTTCCCTTTTCTTTTCCTCCTTTTTTCCCTTTCCCTTGCTTATACCAAAGTCAGGCAGCAGTGGCAGACTCCTTTTAATGAACTAATAAGGGTGCGTGCTTGGTTAGCCAAGAATGAGACAGGAAGGAGACAAATAAGTTGGAAGAGAGGCTGCTTTACCAGCTAAATAATGCCACTACAAGTACTAGCTTTCCTGCCTTCCTACAGCAAGGTTCATCACTCTCGTTTTCAGAGTAGAAGAAAATAGCGCTGTCCTGTGTCTGGCGATACCCAGAGTATATGTGTGTGAGTGGGTTGCAGCCTGGGAAAGGACACAGCTGTCACATTAAGATCATCCAGGCCTCTAGCATTAATCAGTCTTGTAAAACCTTGAGTACGTAGAGCGAGTGTGTGTGTGTGTGGGGGGGGGGGTGTTCGGGGTTGAACATTTGCGTGGTTTCATGTGTAAGGAAGGAGTGAGATAGAGATGCTAATAGGGCATATGGTTCAGGATTCAAATCCAGATGCTCACGCAAACTAATGACATATGAATGTAATATGGGAAGAGAAAAATGATTGAGCAAGAGAAGTAAAATGTGGGAGGAAGAAAGATACATTGAAAACTGGGCTTTAAATAGGAATCATAATTAAAAATAAAGGAAATAATGAATACCTAAGAGATTTTTGCCAGTAAAGAATAATAAAAGTGTGTGACACATGAACATACACGATGCTACATCTGACATAAATTTGTGCGCTATGAGCTGAGTTGCTTATATGGTGCTGTACTCTCTTGTGCTGTGCTGAGCTGTGTTTATTCCTGTACTGTGATGTGCGAAGTTTGCTGTTTGTGTGCAATGCTAACCTGACTATGTTGTTTCTGTGCTCTGCTTTTCAATGCTGTGGCATGCTGTGTAACGCTGGCTATGTTGTTTCTTTGCTGTGCTGTCCTGGGTGGTGACAGCCTCAGCCACTGACAGGTCCTTTAAATTCACCAGTGCCAATTAGAGTCACTCCAGACCTGGTGGTGGGTACATGCAGGAGAAGGGAGAAGTGAAAAAACTGACTGGGACAATGGTTACAGGCCTGACGGGGCTGATGTAGAGATGGAAATGTGGTAATTTGGAGTAATTCGGCAACTCGCTGGCGCTTGCTTTGCCTGCCCGTCTGTCTGTCCACTGAAATAAATGGGGTCAGCAGCGTGTGATCGGCAACTTTCATTTATATGTAAATGACCCCATCGTTGCAGCAGCAGCAGCTGTGGAAGCTGCTGCTAAGTCTGTACACACAGTCAAATGCTGGACCAGAGTTAGAAAGCTTGTCAGCCTGGCTGCCTCCGGCCTCTGCTTCTGTATTCCTCGAGCTCTGTGTTAGCTCTTTATCTAATTTTCTCAAAGTCTCTCTGCATACAACAAAGTCACAATAATTAACACATACCCTCAGAATGCTCCTCAACTGTCTTTCTTTCCTGATAAACTTGAGGTATGTTAATAACTTTTTGCATCCATCCAGTCATTACACAACACAATGGGGGCACATGTTTCAAAGATTTACCTGTATGCATTCATATAACCACAGCTTTTTAAAACCAAGAAAAAGGTTAACTCAACCATGTAATTCACAAAACACTCTACTCCAAGTATAAATTTGCTATTTGCTATTTTCATGTAAAAGCTTTTCAATTATTTGTAAATTCACTGCAGGTTAACCTTGCCAAAGGTGATATAAAACAAAATGCAAAGAAATTCTATTTGCAGTTGTTTAAAAAAAAAAATTGCAACAAGCAAATATTTGCAATTTTTGTCTGATAGATAATGTATCTACTATCAAAGCTGCATGTCATTCATTTTCTTTCAATCAACCTATAAACCCAATAATTACTTGGAGATAAGAAAAAAGACAAAAAAATACCATAAGGTATCATTAATAATGTTCGCATCAAAGTCGCTTCTTTTCCAGTGAACTTTGTAATTATTACGATTCTAATTATCATTTTGCACATTGCACAAATATTTCCTTTATGATTACAAACAAGTCATCACCTACTAGCTTATATCTTGCATGCCATTCATGAGATACTGCAATACTGAGGAACAATGTAGCAAAAAGCCACACTGAGAACAGTAGAGTAGATCAGATAGTGTATTGTAGGGCCTGGAGGTGTGTTTGCTTCATTACCTAGCTAGCCATTGTGCTGATGCAGAACCAGGGTCCTGTAAATTCCTGCCTGCTTGTGACACCATAGATAATTACACTTCCATAAATAATGGAGTGTGCCTTTCCCACTTCCTATAGAACTCTCCTAATGAGATTAATATACAGGGAGCAGCTGAAAACACTTGACAGGTAAATCTGAAATCTTTTTGTTTTTTCATTGTGGTTAAAGAAATCGGACCTAAAAATTAAATAAATAAATAACAGTTCTGACATAGCAGCTGTTGACAAGTGTTGTCGACAACAAAAAGCAATTTCAATGCAATT
Organism: Archocentrus centrarchus; assembly: GCF_007364275.1. Lineage (NCBI taxonomy): Eukaryota > Metazoa > Chordata > Actinopteri > Cichliformes > Cichlidae > Archocentrus > Archocentrus centrarchus. The sequence continues at coordinate 24,767,573 of NC_044349.1, read as the reverse complement.
TTGTCCACTACGAATCTGATTATGTAGAAACACCACAAAGAGGACAAGCCATCCTCATTTATAATCCATATTATAAGGTTAATAAGCAGTTTAGTTTAAGTAAATATTGGTTATTAATAAGGTTACAGTTTAAACAGCTAAAGCATTACGTTAAAGTAGGACACCTACTGCGGTTTCTAAATCATGTTTGTCTTAAGAGCTCATTCTCCTCATATATTATATTAAGAAATGATGGGTTTTACTTCTTCTTAAAGATAATTGGCCAAATGTTGACTGTGCAACATCAAGCAATGATGTTCAATGAGAGAAAAGTTTTCAGTTTTCATCAGCGGGTGTCTGCAGGTTTTGGTGTCAGTCCCTCAGAATAAAAGCACAAAGAATATTTTCCCGACTCAGTCTTTTACACTGATACTCAGAAACACAGAGAGAGGCAGTACACTTTGAATTGTGTTTTTTCTTACCTTTTCCATTTACAATAAGAGACAGGACTGGTGCTGGTGCTTTCTTTTTTTTTCTTTTTTTTTGTCTGCATGAAAAAAACTGGAGCTATATTTCTTTTAAGTGTCTCATCAACCACAAACAACCCCCAACTCCCTTCATCAAATCCTAAAAAAAAAAAAAAATGTTTATTCTTTCTATAAATGATAGTCCTGAACATGTTAAAGGGAGCTTTTATGTATATCGCTGCACTGCATTTACTTTGCAGTGCCTGTGTATCATGTTTATTGGTCATAACTAATTCATGAAAGCGATGCCTTTGATGATGCACTGATTTCATTATCAAAATCAGTATCTTTAAGTTGTCTTTCATCTAGAGTATCTCTTATTTCTGCTTAATCTTAAAAGTTAAAATATGGGGGAAGGTCTAATTTGGGTTTTTTTGGACTCAACTGTTTTGGATTAAAGTTGAGTAAATAATTTATGTGCTCAAATAGATCTATCTGCAATACACATGGAGGATGGCAATGATTTATATGAGAATCTTACATCTTTATTGCGAAAACGCAATACCTTTTGAATAAACTTATTTCTTCTGCTTCCTGTTCCTTTCCAGGTAGACCTCCTAACTTGCCCTAAAGTTTGTTCAAAGTATGAGGATAATCCCAAAGAAGTTTCAAAGAACTTCTTTGGTGTGTGTGTGTGTGTGTGTGTGTGTGTGTGTGTGTGTGTGTGTGTGTGTGTGTGTGTGTGTGTGTGTGTGTGTGTGTGTGTGTGTGTGTGTGTGTGTGTGTCATCAATAATGGCAGCTGTAGGAGATTTTAAGTTTTAAGGGTTACTATTGAAAGAATGCATCATTTTTCTCACAGTTGTGGGTCAACCCCTAAAGTACCATTCTGTAGTTACTGAAAATATCTGGGAAGGTCTACAGACAAAAAAAAAATCATAGAAATATGTCACATGATAAAGAAAGTACACCTTCTTTCAGTTTTAAGGTTTTATGTATGAGGACATACTAAGAAAATCATCTGGTCCATGGCAGGTCTTAGGTAACATTAAGTAAATACAACTTCAGATGACTTATTAAACAATGTCATTATTTAACAAAAAATAAGCCAAAAGGCAGAAGCATTATGAAAAACTAAGTACATCCTTACTGCTTCCATAGGAATTAAGAAGGTAAGTAGAAGCCAGGCACTTCTAATCAGACTGGACACGTCTGGCTTGTTTGGAAGGGTTGCCAGGAGAAAGCATCTTGTCTCATAAACATGGCAACATGGCTTAGGTTTGCAAAGCTGCGTCTGAAGAAACCACAAAAAATTTAGAACAATATCTTTTACACACACAAGACCAAAAGTGGAGATGTTTGGCCATAATGCACAATGTTACATTTTGTGAAAACTAAACACAGCATATCATCACAAAGACCCCAAACCAGCTGTCAAGGATGATGATACACGGGCAATGATTTGGGTTTGTTTTGCAGCGCAGGACCTGGGCACCTTGCAGTCTTTGAGTTGACCATAACCTCTTCTGTATACCAAAGTATTCTAGAGTCAAAGGTGAGGCCATCTGTCTGACAGCTAAAGCTTGGCCAAAGTAGGGCCAGGCAACAGGAAAAGCCCAACAACTCTGCAGCAGAATGCCTGAAAAAGAAAAGAATGAAGGTACTCCAACGGCCCAGTCGAAGTCCAGACCTCAAACCCACTGAAATCTGTGGTGGGACCTTAAGAGCAAGTTTGTAAAGAAAAGTGGGCCAAAATTCCTCCACGATGATGTGTTATTGCTGCTAAAGGTGGTTCTACAGGCTATTGAATCATGTGATGTACTTAGTGCTATTGCATATTGCTATATTTTTTGTTAAAGAAATAATCCATCCATTCATTCTCTTCCGCTATTATTAAAGAAATAATAATATGTATAATATACTGCTGTTCATCTGAGGTTGAAGTTAAATAATTTTCAAGCCTCGCAAAGACCAGATGATTTTTAGGTCCTGATATGTAAACCTTAGAACTGAAAATGGGTGCACTTTAAAAAAAAAAAAAAACATGACTACATATAAAACACTGTATTACCCTTCTCATAGTTTTCTCACAGATATATTTGCTCTGCTCCCCAATCTCTTCCTAACTGCCAAGCCAATAAAATCACATCACACTGGAACAGTGGCTAATAAATCTGATTTGATTGGGTACACATACACATCTATACAAGCTGTTAGCACTAAAAATGTTCAATTTCAGTGAGTATTTTACATACTGTCAAGGTCCATAGTGCAATTATCACAAGCTAAGACCAATAAATATGCACGTGCGTTTGTGTGCTTAAATTGGACTATTGATGAAGCAACTGCACTTGAAGGGCATCCAAGAAGTCCAAAAGCAAAGAACTACTTAATTACATCAAAGTTTAACTCCAAGGAAGCATCCATACAGTGTTATGAAGTCCACATTAAATTGGTCATTGGCCAGCTCTTATCACACAAACTGACATTAAATCATTTCAGAATATGTGAAACAGGAAGGTTGGGTTAGGATGGAATACCAAAAAGGGTTTATACAAACACAGATTAAACAGGAATCTAATCTGTCACTGAGATTTATTATATTCCCCCGATTAAGGAATGTTTATCCCCAGATTAAAGAATGTTTATGATGAGTTTTTCTTGACACTGGCACACAACGGAAGTGAAGAAAATAGTGTTATCCTTAACTATTATACATTTCCACTTTCAAAAGGTGATACTAATGTGGACACTTTTGTGTGTGAATGTATCCAGTAAACGGAATATAGCATCACACTGTGGATCTATTAACACAGTAAATCAAGTTAGCTTTAAAGAGGATGGGGACAGAGTGAGGCAGAGACAGGTGGTAAGAAAGTGTGGGGAAAAGGTTACTCCCTTTAACTGCGAGCCCACAACTCCCCACCATCCCATCACAGGCTTGGGTTTTATTGAGGGAAAAAATAGTTCCACTGACTGTCTGAATACTCAACCACAATGTCTGGCTGTGGAGGAGAAATAAAGCGAGAGCTTAATTAAAATTTCAGAGGTACCAGCTGGGTGTCTGATCCCACCCCCACCACCACCCACCAGTGTCCTTGTATCTGAATTGAGACACACTCACCTTGATTTCTTCATTTATTAACCTTGACAGGAGTAAATCCGCATCCCAGCTCACAGTGCCACAAAGCATGGATATTTGGGGAGTATGAAAACAGTAAATGTGAAGCCTCACACACACACATGCATACCAATGTACATACACATTGGTATGCATGTGTGTGATGGGCAAACCGTATTTTGGCACACACAAACACACGCTTGCAAGCATCCCCACACATATGCTTTCAATACTATAATGCACCTGTACGCACATGGACACACACATACACACACAGACCCTCTGGGCCCAGACAAGGCCGCTCTTTAATGAACAGCTAATGGGCAAAGGAAGATACAACAAAGCCGTCTGGGACGACTGTTTGTAGTGAAGTGATCAAATACACTGAGAAATGATATCCTTAGCATGAATAGTTATAATGATACACATAGAAGAATATGAAATGAGGTTCATTTCTAAATTGAAGCATCAGTTTTCTACCAGTGCAGCTTCCAGTGACAGGCAGATCAGTTGGAAAGCTTATTCTTCATCATTTATAAATGTGCAGGTGAAATAAGACTTCCTTTATTGTCACTTAGCATTTTGATTTAGTTTTGTGCTTAACTGATATGTCACAGATTTTCTGTCAATACGTGGAAACTGAGAGGTTATTGGGAGAGCGTGCATGTTCTCTTTTTTCAAGCAATTATGTGGAAAGCAGTACAATATCTGTCTATATGTACATGCATGTATTTTTGTGTGGCTACATGTCTATGGTGTTCCCCTGAGAGTTGCTAAATTGAGGGCCGCATCTCCATTTGGCCTGCCGGATGGCGACCTTGCAGCCCTGTCTCTGTGTGCTTTGTGACTGCGTAATGAAGTCTTCAGGGCCAGACAAATAAATTGTAGTAAACTGCCGTGCTGTGACTGAAAAGTAGGTGTTCCAACACAAATATCCAACTACAAGAAAACACATAATACACTATATTGACAAAAGTATTCACTCACTCTTCTAAATCATTGAATTCAGGGGTTCCAATCACATCCATGGCCACAGGTGGATACACTCAAGCACCTACTGCAGGCATGCAGACTGCTTCTACAAACATTTGTGAAAGAATGGGTCGCTCTCAGGAGTTCAGTGAATTACAGCATGGTACTGTGATAGGATGCTACCTGTGCAACAAGTCCAGTCATGACATTTCCTCGCTACTAATTTTGCACAGTCAACTGTTAGTAGTATTATAACAAAGTGGAAGCAATTAGGAACAACAGCAATGTGGTAAACCGTGTAAAATGACAGAGCGAGGTAGTGGATGCTGAGGCACATAGTGCACAGAGGTCACCAGCCTTCTGCAGTGTCAATGGCTACAGACCTCCAAACTTCATGTGGCCTTCAGATTAGCTCAAGAACAGTATGTAGAGAGCTTCATACAGGACATTAGTGTAAGCTGTTATCTCATCCCATAATATATATATATATATATATATATATATATATATATATATATATATATATATATATATATATATATATATATATATATATATATATATATATATATAGTTAACTGACCACTTATGGTAGTGTGAATTAAGTGCATGCTAAATGTGCACAACTTTATTTAGGGTGGAAATATTCACACTGGGACACTGAAAAATTAGCTTAGTTATAAAAGAGTCTATGTTAGCCCTAACCAAGTGCTTTTGCTGCTAAACCTACCCAAACAGCAAGTGCAAGTAAAAGTAACAAGAACAAGTACTTTAAAAATTGTCCCAGTTGAGATTCCAGTCTTCTAGTGAAGGTCAGGTGTGATAATGGCACCAGCTTAATACCTGTGTTCATTTTCACACTCTTTCAGAGCAGAAGCACTCTGCTATGCACATGGATTGTTTCAGATAAGAGTGGTTTTGCACATGCCTTCTGTGCCCGAGCTCCTGCTTTGTCATAAACAAACTCCTCCAAACCTTTAGCCAATTTCACAAAAGCTAAAGCAGGAAAAAAAATAATTAGAAAGACAAAAAAATGAAAGCTGCATTGTAGTGGAAGGAAAGCCAACAAAAAAGTGAAAATAAAATTTTTGTGAGAGTTCAAACCTGAATGTTTGCTTTTCTACAACATGTGCATGTATGTGTGTGTACTGGATGTTTTAGTTGCCACAGTGATGTGTGACCTTTAACGGTGTTGCAAAGTTAGGTGAAGTTGTCTTTCTTCTTCACCTAAAGTGGAGTGACATTTAATAGTCCCCACAGGTCAAAGAGGGTAACAAACACCAAATAAAGGCTGTCAGATGCCTAAAAAAGGACAACCCTCACTCTGTAGTTGAGTGAATGAGTTTGTGTGTGTGTGTGTGTGTGTGTGTGTGTGTGTGTGTGTGTGTGTGTGTGTGTGTGTGTGTGTGTGTGTGTGTGTGTGTGTGTGTGTGTGAGCACAACAACCATTTCAATAATACTTTTACTCCACACTTTGCTCAACTCTTCTTCAATCTATCTTGTTACCTCTTTTCTAACCTTTTCTCTTGTGGACAAACACTTCTTTACTGCAACATATCTCCTCCATGCTCTAAAGCAATTAAATGTTTGCACTGGAGGGATGGGACAGAGGAGTGACGGCCCTTGGTGCATCGTGCACGCCAGCTGATAGACCCCATTGCCACTGGCCACTGTAACAGATCCATGTCTCTGGAGTTTTAAATGATTCAAACATTTGCCCTTCGCTGTTCTTGTGGTGGACAAAGATGTTCCTTTTCTTCTCTCCAACTCCCACTCTTTCTCCCCTCCATCTCTCTGTCCCCCTTCTTGTCACTGAACTTCTCAGGCAAATCCATCAGTTTAGACTGTAAATTAGTACTATTATATTTCCTCTGCAAAGATGAGATTCTTGTCCATCAGCACAAACTAAGCACAAACTACCAAGGTAAATTTCATGAAAGCTACTGGAGAGGTAAACCATGGGCCAAGAAAGAATCCATAAAATTTTAGTGACTCTAGACAAGTTTCTTTAAACTGGCAAGATCGAGCATTGGCGGCACTATTCTAGTTTTCAGCTTTATATTGTCATGTTTTACTAAAGGTTTAGTTGCTTCACTAAAAGTCTTTAAGCTTTAGTGCAGCAAATTCCTGATCAGTGCCTCCATCCACAACAGTAAAAATAAGTTGTTGTTTTTAATGGTCTATGAAATAAATAAACTTTTAGCAATTGTTTTCAATAAATGCATGAGATAATAAACATTTATATATTTGCATATGAATTTATACAGCCTTCAGCATGGACAAAAGCTTATTAAATGCTTAATACAATATAAGTTGGATATAAAGTGCTTATTGACTAGATACTACAGGTGGCCGTAGCAATAAATTAATATATAAATATTATTACATAAATATTTTTAAAAAATAAAGCAATTTCTTGATTCCTGGAACAGAGAGATGTATATGGATATAACTGCCAGACTTTGCTGAGTTCTTGGCAGGTGCACTAAATGTGAGACAGAACTGTGGTGCAGTCAGCTGACAGAGCTCCAGAGAGGTATGTAGTTCATTCTTTACAACTCCGCAGTTGAGGTGAGCAGATTAGGGGAAACTGTGGGTGCAGGGGGCAACCAGCAACACAGAGGCCAACAAAACTCCCAAGCCCTAACAACTGACAGACAAGAGCAGATGAGCTTGCAGTAAATACATTAATTACACAGACCAAGGTCAAGCAGAGCGCAAGCCAAGCTAGGCAGAGCTGAGCTGGGCTGGGATGTTTCTCTCAAAGCTGAGTTAGGCCTCTGTGAGGGGCTAGTGGTGGAGGATGCCGGCTCTCTGCAGAGCATACTTTGCAATCCCCAGGCCTCATTAGCAATGCAGAGAGGTTCTGACTCCCATCACCTGTGAGCTTTTTATATCTGGCATAATCTCTTAGTAGATATTTCTTACATCCAATAATGAGTAAGTTATTACTCTATACAACAGAAACTGGAAGCAGAGAGGGGAGTGGGGGAAAAGGAGAGAAGGGAGGAGAAGGGAAGGAAGGAAGGAAGGAAAAAAAGAAATAAAAAAGTAAGCAAATATAAAAAGAGCTGAAATACAGAGAATTTGGAAATCTATGCAGATTTAAAAGGCAGTAGAGATAAAGAGGCATCCATATTCACTTTGGTTAACATCAGCAGTGTTTACAGCATTATGACCACAGTAAAAACAAACAACTTGACAGCCCCCTGCCTACTGTCTATTTAGGCCTTAGAGGGAGCAGAGGGGAAAACAGGAGCACAGAAGGGGAGCATAGCAGCTTAATAAATACATAAATAAGTGCATATATTAGCAGAGCATTAGACAAGACATGGTAGTGACAGCACCTGAAGCACTAGAAGACAAGTCATCCTTCTCCTCTCTCTTTCTCTTCACTTTGCTGTCTGCACTGATTGATGTGAAGGAGGCGGATCAAAGGCTGCTGAACGGTGGTACTCAGGAAGATGGAGAGATAGATAGAAAGGGAGGAGAATGAAGGCAAAGGAGGTATGTGGGTGTAGGGCTAAAGTTGGAGCAGATAGAGAAGTTCCTGGCACTGCTGTCTGTCAGTCAACTCCACAAAATGACCCTCTAACTACAGGGCTAAGTCAGACATTAAAGCCTCCAGAGTCAGAGGATTCACTCATTCTCATTCACCCTCTCCTTCTCCGTTCACCTAACTCCCTCCCTCTTTCCTCTCTCTCTCTCTCTCTCTCTCTCTCTCTCTCTCTCTCTCTTCTCTCTTTCTCTCTCTCTCTCTCTCTCTCTCTCTCTCCTCTCTCTCTCTCTCTCTCTATCCTTTATCTTTTCTCCTCTATGTCCCATCCTGAAGAGGAGGAGCAGGCCAAGCACCATTAATCTCCTATCTAATAACACTGGTAATGTTACACATTATTGGAAAGAGATGGGCAAAATGAACCAATAAGTTATCTGATATGGGTCTCCCTTCTCCATGCACGCTCCAATCCCAAGGACATTTAGGCAAAAGAAGAGACACAGATGTAGTGACAGAACAAGATGGAGAAAAGAAGAAAGGAGGGGAAGAGCGAAGAAGAGAGAAGGAGAATTAGCGATGGAAAAAGGGTGGGCAATGTGAAATATTTCCTGCTATCGACCTGTTGGCCAGGGACATGCATAGATTTCTGTATGTGGAAGATAAGTGTCTTTGATAAAGTAGGTTAGCATTGATTAATCCATGAAATCTTGGGGCTGTGGACTTGAAGTTAATGAGTAAGGTTTTCTATTTTCTCTGCAATCTCTCACGACATACGTGCTCAGCACAGCCTGGGGACCCATGGCTGCAGCACGCCACCCACCCCCCTCATTTTAGATGTCTGTTATTTTGGGCGAAGATGGCCAATCAATGAAGTTGACATTTGTTACTGTGAAGGATTCACAATGCAGTCACGGGATAAGAGTTGTAAGGCCCTGCTCAATGCATACAGAGGGGGTGGAAAGGTCACGGCTAATCTAAAGAGAACAGAAGTTATTTATCCATACATGGCAGAATAAAAAGAAGATGAGAGATCTATACATACAGCCCCTCGGGGGGGGGGGGGGGGGGGCAGAAACTCCACATACACATACACAGCAAACAGAATGTCCTATTTCCTGCAAAGTGATTTCCCTCCTAATTCAATTGGAAATAAACAAGGTGTATCAAGTAACCTATCTTGCAGCTCATAACTGTTTGTAAAATGGTGCTTTGCATGTCACGAAGAAAATCTGAATATGCCAGTAAAGAGTCACCCAAGTATGAGGTTAGCCCTGTTTGAAATGTCCACCTGCATCATTTGAACTGTCATATTTAATAGTGTACGATGGTTTCTTTGCATGCAGTCATAGTGAAGGAAAGCAAAGCAAACAACATGTTGGCTACATCAGTCACATTTAGAACAACCTTGAAACAAATAGCACTATGGACGCATCCTCAGGCAAAGAGCGCTGGGAGAAAGAAATCAAGGGAGACAGACAGGCGGGCATTGCAGGCAGGCAAACAGGCAGCTTTCTCTTTCTTTCTTTTCCTATCTCTCTTACTGACTGTACATCAACACCTCTGTTGCCCACACTCTTTCACATTCTAGTCTCTCCCTCCTCTCACTCACATTAATCCATCTCTCTCTCTGCTGTAAATCATCCCTCTCTTCCTCAACCTCAGCAGCAGCTGCGCGGAGGAGGTAGAGTGGATGTCAAAATATTTGGCAGCCATCTCTAGTGCCGGTGTAGCATTTTAACCTCCGTGGTTATTACACATATACAGGTTTGTCTGACATCCCCCCAGGCATTAGCCTTGAAATCTCTCTCTTTTTTCTCCCACTCTCTCTCTCTCTTCATTCATCACATCATTATCATTACAGCAGGGATACACAAACAACAAGCTCACCCCACCCTCATTGCTCAGTGCTCTGTGAATGACTGAAGGTTTACTCCTGGTGCTTTGCATGCCACAAAGAAAATCTGAATAGTCCACTATACAGTCACCCCAAACACAGCATGCTGCAAATCCACCAGACTTAAGAAAGAAAAAAAAAAAAAAGGCAGAGGGCCTTTTCACCTTTTCAGCTCACTGCAACCACTAGACTGGGAGGTGGATGGACATGCAATAACACATCATAGTAAGTCGCATGTACTTCTACACCATATTTCTGACTGCATACAAACAAGCTTAAACTCTGCTCTCTCTCTAAAGCATGCACAGATATTTAACTAGATAATTATTTAATTCATTTTCCATGTCTGCGTGTGTGTGTGTGTGTGTGTGTGTGTGTGTGTGTGTGTGTGTGTGTGTGTGTGTGTGTGTGTGTGTGTGTGTGTGTGTGTGTGGTGTGTGTGCGTATGTTTATAATACCTTGTGGGGACAATTTTCCTGACATATACTACGTTGTGGGGACCAATTGCTCCTTGTGGGGACTGGAACCTTGTCCCCACAAGGGGAAACCCTGTTTTTGGGTCAGGGGTCAGAGTTAGGGCTAAGGTATGAATTGAGTTTAGGTTAGGGTTAGGGTTAGGTATGTGATGGTTAGGGTTAGGAAAAGGGTAAAGGTAAGGTTTAGGCTGTAGAAATGAATGGAAGTCAATGGAAATTCCCCACAAAGATAGCAAAACACACTTGTGTGTGTGTGTACATGTACAGCTAGTGTACACAAGAGAGTAGCTGGATAGTAGTTGTATGTATTTATTGGGGGAGTGGGGGGAAAGAGTTTTCCAGGAAAGAGGACAACCCCAAAACAGTCCTGACAGCATGTGCGTGTGGGAAATGCAGACTAAATGTTGTGTAGAAGATCCAAATGCAAACACGTGGAGGCAGACAGAGCCGTTTATTATAAGATCATTAGCAGTAAACCAAAAAGTTAAAAAAAAAAAAAAAAAAAAAAAAAAAAAAAAACAAAGTCCAAAAGGGGAAAACTGGAAATTACAAAGAAACACTCGCTGGGAAAGGACAAAACTCTAAAGCAACCGGGAACTAGGAAAAAACTAAAAACACTGTAAACACTGAACAAACCAAGAATCAAATAGATTACTTAAAGGAACAAAACTTCCAAGTCCAAAAACTCCGAAAAGCTGTGAAAACTGACCCAGGACCATGACAGCATGTCGTAGAAAGCTACATTGCATTGACCTGCTATACACTGTTGTAGCATGTTGACAGATGTATGAACCATGTATACCACACACAGTTGTATGACATATGTACAATGTAGCATGTTTTGGCCAATGTCTTTTTTTTCCCCGAAGAATACTATTACACTATTTATCTCTAGTCCACCAGTAATATTAATTTTTCCAAAGAATAAGAAAAATCCTCCACTGAACAGAGGTAATGAATTTATATTTTTACTGCCGCTCCACACCTTTCAAGGATCCTCCTGAGATAACGCTAACATGAAGTGCAATCAAAATTATCAATTGATTCAAAATTCATGAACAATATATATTGTTTTGCATTGAAAAGTGGCAATTATTTCACAACGATTTCCCTGTTTAAGAGCACTAAAGGTTTGCAGGTCACTAAAATGCACCTTTTTGTGAGAATGTGCTACATGTATTCACACACGGCCTCTGCAAACACATACGAAAAAAGGATTTAAAAAAAATGCACTTGTCTCCCATGTTTGTGTATTTTGTTTTGTTATGGTGGATCAAGGAGAATACAGGAGGACTGAAGCCACAGTTGTGGTTAAGATACACAAACAAATAAACAAATCTCCTCCTTTCTGCCCCATTAAAACCTGCTCTCCTCTCCCGTGCCCCATTATCGCTGATCCTCAAAGATATTTTCCTGCAGTGCATAACAGACTAACTAACCATAAAAAAACACTTGCTAGCATGCTTCTTAGTATACTGTGACACTACCATAGCACATTAACAGTAAAGCTTAAAAAAAAAAAAGGGTTTACCACTGTTGAGAATGGACTGTGTAACAATTTGAAATTTTACTGGAATTTTTAAATAGTGCCATACTATTGTGGTCACAAGTCTACATATACTTATCATGGGCATGAATGGCATGGTAATTTGAGCTTTTAATAATTTCTTTGAATCTTTCTTTGTCCAGGATGGAATGATTGTACAGCATGCATTGTTAATGACTTTAAAAAAACAAAAAATTGGGTGCACAACTTTGAATTATTTGAGATTCTCTCTAATCCACATGGAGACAAAATTATAGAAACATGCTCAAATATATACATGCATTCACTTAGCTTACAAGGTCTTTTAACTTGACAAGGCCAAGGCCTGTTAATTTCTCATTAGTGATCATGACTGACTACAACTGATTTCTCTTTGCCAGCATAAAAAGAACTTGTTTGACATCACTCAGTGGATTGACCAATCCTCAGAACAATGGGAAAGTTCAATGAACTCAGTGATCTAAGGAGATCACTGAGTGATCTTGTAGGTTTACATGAGTTGGGAAGGTCTCTTGGAGTGATTTCTAAACACCTTCAGACTCCAAGATCATCAATTCAAATAATTGTAACTAATTATAAATTATTTGGATGTGGTAGCACTTTGCCAAGGTCTGGAAGAAGACCGAAACTGTCACCCTTAGATGAGAGGATATTGGTTAGGATGTTCAGGAACAACCCAGGAATCACCAAGGTTCAAACCTGCCATAAACAGGAATCTGCTGGAACACCAACGTCACTGTCCACAGTGAAGCAAGTTTTATATCGCCATGGACTGAGGGGGTGCCAACCAAGAAAGAAGCGTCTTCTCCAAAATCAACATCTTTGAGTTCAAATGAAATTTGCAGCTGCCCACATGGAGAAGCCAAATGCCTTCTGGAGAAAAGTTCTAAGATCAGACAAGGCATGGTGGTGGTAGCATCATGCTCTGGAGTTGTTTTGCAGCCAGTGGTAGTGGTACATTGCACAAAGTTGATGGAATAATGAAGAAGGAGAACTAAGTCCAAATTCTTTAACTTCACCTCAAATCAGCAGGTAGACGGTTGAAACTTGAATACAATTTGGTGTTTGAACACGACAATGATCTCGAACACACATCAAGACTGGTTTTGAAATGATAAAGCAGGCTAACATTAAGCTTCTGGAATGACCTTTGGTCAAGAGTCTGTGCCAGAAAAACCAACCAGTTGTGTATGTAAACATCTGAGTGGACTATGAAAAGTTTCAACAGAAAATTAGACTGAACTATTGATTGAGATGTAGTTTAATGCAATATGAAGCATACTGAATGTAAATCACATTATAATCCATTTTACTTGTGGCAGGGTTTCCAAGTAGGAATCTCTTTTTTCAGGTTTATATGTTCACATATTGGAAATAGGGAATACATACAAAGATAAAATTGTGTTTGAGGTGCCAATTAGCAACAATAATGTTAACAAGTTGTCATAAAATAGACATGAACTGTGAGACTTTTGAGATTTAGAAACTTGTGGGTTTAGAGCTACATGGCTATAGCTGTGTGAGTTAAATTTATAATTTTCCCCATCTGCCTGATGCATACTTATGCACATCATGCTTCAGTCTGACAACGGCTCTGACAGAGAAACCAAGCACAGAACATGATGTCCTGTAGGCTCACCACCCCAAGCATAAATATTAATAGAGAAGTCAGGAGGCCAAGGAGAGTCATTATAACCTTGCGTAGACCTAAGCACAGCATCCTTAAGTCAGATATTTTATTCTTTACCATCATCACCACAATAGGTAATGATGTAGGTGCCATTTGTAATGTATAAAATGTGAGAAGAGCAATTAAAGAGAAGGAAGCATCTTGTCAAAAGTGTGATGACCACAGCAGAAGCCGAGAATACCGTTCAAAGTGGAACAACCCCACCAGAAGAAAGACAGTGAGTGTTTGAGATGAAATGGTTGGGGTGGGGGATGGGGGGGGGGTGCAGATGATAATGAAGTATGAGTATACAGAGTTGGTCTGAGAGACAGAACTGGATGCAAAAAGCAGCTTACTCACACTGTGGTGAATCATTGTGCCCTGCCTGATAAGCTCTGACTCATTGAGAGAAGGGGAAAACAGCAGAAAAAGCAGAGAGTGTAGGTGGAAAACGAGCTGAGTCTGTGTGCATGAGAATACGTATGTGCATGTGGTGTGTGCCCCATGTGTTCACCACATGTAATTTTGGCCACATACTGCTCCCTGCTATGGTCGCAAGAACATGGACCCATGTTAGTGCACAGCTCTGTGTGCATGGCTCTGTGGTGTGTATGTGTCTGTGAGTGTGTGTCTTTCCTGCAGTGGTGACAGTGAAGGTCAGTAGTGTGGGTGTGTCTCAGGCCTCCCAGCTGTGGCCCGGGGCTAAGGAGCCATCACTGTCACATCTCTGTCTTGCTGCTGTGTGCTGCTGGCCCCGCAGCATGGCAGCACACAGCAATGACTCACACATACACACATACATAGTCCTGTGGCTCAGATACACACATACACAAAACACACTCACAGACACAGCACATAACACTAACCTCAGGATACATAAGCAGAGAATCACACATAAACCCACAGAGTGAGATGTCACACAGGCATAGTACACATACATGCTCTATCTACATCAGCTTCAATTTAGCTCCAACATGTAACAACCACACACACACACACACACAAATTATTGAAACGACCCTTTACATTCCTGAGATAGAAAGCATAATGCATGTCCCTTCTCTAATACAGTATGTGAACTTGATGACCTTGTCCACACTCATTCGCTCACCAGTGAAGTGAGCACAATTAATCCAACAGTCTGCTTCGTAGTCTCTGCTGTATCATCTCAGCCTTGCTCTCTGCTGTATTCAGCAAATATGTACAAAGAATCTTGTCTGGAAGTTTTGTGCTTCTACAAGCACAAAGTCATCCAGAGTGAAGGTTTAGAGGTGAACATGATCTACTCTAATGATACTTTAGTCTTTAATTCTGTGTCTGTGCTGGCAACATCATCGCTTTTAAGAGTTCTTTGTAAGTTAAACTTCTCCACATAATGTCTCCTCTTAACATGTCAGTTTAAACAGATCACAAAAAGAAAACCTTGAATCTTTCGTGACCTGCAAATTCATTTTAGCAGAAGCAAACTTGATATTAGAAAAGAAACCGCATGTTTAAAATATCAATTGCAGTAATCTATAACTCATTATGTTAGATTGATACAGCAGTTAAAAGTGAAAGGCACACAGGCAGTTAAGGTGACTGCTTCTTTCATAAGACCCTTTAGAGAAATGCAGCTAAGGGTTTAGCCCAGAGATGGGCTGATGCTACAGCACAAACCCCAGTGTCCCCCTCTCCCAGTCATCCTCACACTGGCCTCTTTATAGCCCAATGCATGGCACATAAAAAGGAGAGCACATTGCGCAATTACCGTCTAATTAACTGGCTGATATTTTATATGGTCGGTGAGGCCGCAGACAGACTGCAGATTATTTGCTAGGATTTTAGAGGATGTATGTCTTACTGGACTCTTTTCAGGCTGATTTACTGACCTCCACTGCTAATTTGTGTCTGTGTGTGTTTGCCTACATGTGAGCTTGCTTTATAGGGCAAATATTATATGTCTCTGGAAGGGGGAGGTTATTTGTTTGATTTGTCTGAGTCATGGTTTATTCCCCACGCTACCTCCCCTACTCTCCTCCCCTTTCCTCCTTCCATCTCCGCCTCCCTGAGCCCTTAACAGCAGCAGGTTTGCATTGGGATTTGAGGTGTAATTAAATTCAATAAATAGGCGAAGGTGAAGAAATAAATCAAGCAGAAACTGATGAACAACAGGAGATTAAATGCCACTGAGCCGTGCAAACAAATATTTCAATAGAATTTTCAACAGAGGGCACTCAGGGCCCCCTGCAAACCTCAAAAACTTTTTAAACTGAAAGTTGGGTCTCCTAAGCTGCCACTGCTATAACTATGTTTGATGCCATTGTCCTCGTTGACATCATAATATGGCACATGATAAGGAAATAAATAACCATTTGAAGGACATAGATTGTAGGAGATGACAGGCTATGCTCCGTGCCCTCTGTCTCTCACATACCTCATCATCCTCCTGCATCATCGCTTATTCAGAGGCCAGCCAACACTTTATTAATGACTACTGAAGTACCAATTAATGTTGCATAATACATGAACTACAGCTGTGCAAATCTGAATAATGTCTGATTAGGTACTAAAGAGGATAGAGAAAATACTGCTGGTGCATATTAATGCTACTATCTTAGAGGGAGGGGGTCAATAGGGGTCTGGTCTTTGTGTCAAACCTGCCAGACTGCCCTGATGAATCCAACAAAACTGCCTCACAGCCAGTCCGAAAAATCACCGCTAGTCAGTACCAAAGACCACACCAACTCGAGTACCCATGCTCCTGTTCAGTTTTATGCAGTGAGTCAAAGTGGCTTGGTTCACACACTGATTTGCTTGCTTTACTCCATATAGCACCATACTGCCCTCCAGGGCATAACAAGCCTAAGTGCTTTAAGTCCCCAGAATGGAAATGAGGTCTTTTTTTTTCTTTTTTTCTTTTTTTTTTTTAACGGGCATCATTCAAGGCTATACATGGTGTACTGAAAGCACCCAGGTTCACTGCTCTATGAATTAATGAAGCAACCTAGCAGCAGGAAGGTCAGCCTTTGACTCTTACTACTCATTCACACAGCTCAGACCAGGTACACGAAACCTGACAAACATCTCTGCTTCCAGGCAGGGGGAGTATTTGTGTGCTTGTCTGATCCTTCACTCTCCATCATGTAAACCAATACATGTTGTCCAATTCCAAATTAAAATGACAAGGATTATCACCCATGTCCATTCCCGTTTGAATTTACTCTCTTTCTGCCACTCAATAAATCTTTAACTCCTAAAAAATAAAAAGAAACAGTCTTGTCTTAGTATCACTCTCTTTCTGAGGCTTTCTCTCTCATTCTTTCCTTCTGTTTTGTCTTTCCCTCTTGTCCTCTTTTGAACAGCTGCACTGCCTTTATTATGTTGTGCTCCCTCTCTCCCTGTCTGGCCTTTCACTCTAATCCTCCATTGGCCTTTCACATGCACAAAATTCCCCCCTGAGCCCCCATTCCTCTGACAGGCTTTCATATACAGTATTAGATTAGGCTTAGCTGTGTTTATTTATTTATTTATTTTGTCTATTGTCTCTAAAACTTTCAGAAACCAAATCCAGACCCTCACTCTCCCTACCCCCAAAAAAACCCTGCTGCCTGCAATTTTCAGCTTCCTTTTTTTTTCCCCCCAGCAGCAACATTCTGTTACATATCAATTTGGCTCTTGTGTCCTCGACTGCAAACATTCTTTGGTGCTAGTTTTTGGCAGTAAACATGGCAGCACTAACTGAGAGTTTTAGAACAGGCTGTCTAATGGAGGCTTGCAGCATTTTGTGGTTTCCAATCATTTGGCGGTAAAAGAAACACACAGTAGCAAATGGGTTGAGCAATCACCCATTAAGCAGGCCACCAGCACCTCAGCCTAATTGTGATAATGAAGTCCAGGCTGACCTTATAATGCAAGGGCCATGGTTCCATTCTGATGATTTTATAGACCTGACCTGAGTTATGACCCGCTCTCTGATAGGCTAGTAGAGAGAAAGATGGCAGCAGGGTGAGAGGGGAAACAGGAGAGAATAAAACGGTATGGAGTACAGTAGAGAGCAATAGACTGCTAAAAAGTGAGGCAATGACAGGTGGATAGAAGAAGGAATTTCCAGTAAATCATTTTAATGAAATGAGTCATTTACGTAAAGGAAAGTGCAGCTTCAAGGAACTGCTTTTGAAGAACTCTGTTCTGGCCTTGCCCTACCATTCAGCCCTCCCCTCCTGGCCCATTAGCCCTGGGGCTGGCCTTCCATCTTTCTCCTCATCTCTCTAACCTCTCTAGTGAGCAGACCCAATCAGGAATCAATATCCATGTCACAGGGAACCCACGCTGCTTTGACACCAGTAGATACGACAAAAAAAGTCTATTACACAGCAGTTATCTCCATTACTGCTGAGCAACTTGGTCTCTAAAAGTCACCGAATGGAGGATGGCAGGCTGAGAAAAGCAGTGAAGAAGGTGGTGGTGACACACTGTGAAACTCTAATTCAGAGCAACATGTCTGATTAACCTACATTTCTCCTTTGGGACCGAGTAAGTGTCCAGGCAGAAGACAGAATAAAAAAAAAATTAAAAAAACATGCTCAAAATGGGGAAACACATATGTTCATCACCTCCACATCTACTTTCTGTATATCACTGTTGTTCCTGTTCTTATCATGTGCATATTGTTTTGTAATTTAGTCTACAGGAGCTGGAGTTAGAAGGAGGTTTTGGTTCCAGAAGTGCCATATTTCCTTAAATCAAAGTTGTAGTCAGTTAAAAGCCAGGCAAGCATGACCAAATAAAATTCATAGTATTAACAGCAAAATGTAGTGAGTTTAACTGAGACAACAGGACCAGATTAAAACAAGGCTTCATACTTCAGCATTATCAATTATACACTCTGAACAGAGGCAATCAGTGATAAAAGCCTCGAATAAAAAGCCTGCTTGCTTCAAATAAAGGGTTGTTACCTTCTGCAGTTAAGGTAAATAAAGGCCCCATTTTGAGAAAAATCTGTGTTGTTCCCTGCTCTAAATTGCAGATTTTCTATGCCTGAAACAGCTCTTTGCAGCTCTACATATATAGTATGTGTCACACTACCTTAACACAAAAGTAGGTCATTTGTCAGTGTCAGAATGTGACACAGTCATATGAACCTCTTCTGATCCATCGCCCACAAGCTTAACATTATTAAACGGAAGGATTGACTGATATGGACACCAGAAGAACTTTGAATCACACATTCCATGCATCAGTGTTCTGGCACATCTGACCTTCTACAAAACAAAAGCTAGTAATATATAAACAACACATATCATGTACAAAGATTTAAAATCTTGCTTTGTAACTTTCCACCCATCCCACCCTTCCCACAGACACTTTTAATGGTAAAGGGTTAACATGAAACAGAAGAATGTTATTTTATTTGTACAAAAGAAATTTAAACATTTTTTGCATCAGGCACCCAGGTGGCTCAGTGGTGGAGCAGGCAACCACATGCATAATGCACAGGCGGCGCGGGTTCAAGTCTCAGTCTGTCACCAATTTGTCCGCATGTCTTCCTCTGTATCTTTCCCCCGTTTCCGTCTCTCTCCACTGCTGATAAAAGCCACTGTGGCAAAAAAAATATATATATATATTTTGTATCAAAAAACAGCAAAGATGACAGCTCCATGACCACAAGACATCAATTACCAGACAAACATAAGCATGGGCAAAATATTGTTGACACTTTTAATGTAGAGAGTGCATTAGTGCACTTTAGACTCCATACAGATGGAGACCTATGTGACTGGAACCATAAACCAATGTGACACTGTTCATGTGCCTTCACCTTGGCCCAGTAACCTTGATCAGTCAGATCATCAGTCAATGTTTAATTGCTCAAATGTTGCATGGGACATGGGCAGAGGGTGTACTGTGCTGTACTCTGCTACCACCCCCAATAACACCCCCACCCAAGCCCACTTTGCCTCTGGCTTGCTTTATGACATTCATTTGCCTGATTAGCTAAACAAATGCTGAATGTTCCCCCCACTCGCTTTTGGAAACACACTTAAAATGAACAATGTGTATGCAGAAAATTATCAGCTGTAAAAGTGCTCATAAATCATGGCAAGGTCTGAATCAGCAAACAGTTGCATTAATCAGTGGATTTAGCACTGATACTGTACAATTAATGCAATCTATTTATCTTCATTTAATATGTGTGGGATGAGCGTACTATACAAGCGCCATGCTTTATAATGTATGATAGGTTCAGAATGAAATGAAAAGAATCCAGTAATATTTTCATCCAGCACTTTGCGTACACAGCATAAGGTATGCAAATGATCATTCAGACCCTCCCACAGTCAAAGAATCAAAACATAACAAATACAGCCTTTGATGCACAGACCGTCAGTGGTAGTAAAAGGTTTCTGTTAGTGGAGATTGCTTTTCCAGAGCTTCATTTTACAGCTTTGTGTTGAATACACTCCTCTAGCAACTCCTCTTGAATGTTTCATCACAGACCAGATCCCAGGGGTTGATACAACCCCCTCATCATCACACATACACACTCACTGCGAGGAACCTTCACATCATGCATGTGGAGGATATGAGAGTCAACTGGATGCCATTTCATCTGCTAGGGAAGCGATTTTATTGCATATTCAATGTGGGAGGATACAAACATGATAGAATGTCAAGACAGGCAGCTATAGATGCTATAGTAGCACTGGTTGCTTTTCAAAGTGTCATTTTCATCTATGACGCACAGCTTCAAATGCAGTTTTTAGTGGGTCACAGATCAATTGTGACATTAAAAAAAAACCAAAAAAAAAACATGCCATTATAACATTATAAAAGCAAGTTT
The DNA here is from genome assembly GCF_007364275.1 of Archocentrus centrarchus. NCBI lineage: Eukaryota > Metazoa > Chordata > Actinopteri > Cichliformes > Cichlidae > Archocentrus > Archocentrus centrarchus. Next base: position 24,747,131 of record NC_044349.1, on the reverse strand, counting down.
TGTGCTGTCTTAGAGGATTTTTGTTCACTACCATGGTTTTTTATTTGGCTCACACCGGTTAGAATGGCTTTAGACAACTAGAAAGCAACACTTTTTTTTATCCTTGTCGAACAATCAGTCGTGCAATCGCAATATAATTATGCTGTCCATAAACAGTAGCCATAGCCAAGAAGATGCCAGATGGCTTATTGAGGGATTGTGATTGACGCATCTCAGTACAAAAACAGAGTGATTCTCTTCGACTCAGTAGTTCAACAGAACTATACACTACATCTGTCTCCTTGAACAGAGAGACAAGACACGAACGAAAGAGAGCCAGTGGAGCCTAGTCTTTGAAGAATGTCGGGACTGTGTCTAGATTGAACCCACCTACCTGGGGAAACCATGTCAGTGTGTGTGTGTGTGTGTGTGTGTGCGCGTGCGTGTGTGCGCACGTGCGTGCGCGCGTGCTCACACATGCTTGCACATGCCTATGCTCATGCATTGCTGCTTATGGTCTGTTTGATCACTTTGCATGAATTCCCGTCTAAAAGCATGGGTATGTGGTGTTTCAGGAAGAGGAATTTACTTTAGCGAGCTTAAAGTATGTGCATGCCGCTGCCTCTGAACTAGTCTTCAAAGGCATGCTAGGCTGATGTGTAGTCATTTACCAGTGATAAACACACAGACACAGACACAGAGAAATGTGAGAATTGGTGTTGATATTCAGAGAAAACCCTCACGAATGGATATACATTGAATAGTTTTCTTATTGTCTTGCTTATTGTCTTTTGTGGAGGTCAGCTGGCAGAATACATTCAATTTCCTTTATGGTTAAAATTGAAAAGCATGTGCTCTGGAATAATATGCATTTATTCGACTGTTAGACATCCCTGGCTGCTTCACAGAATTCTGTTTATATTAGAAGCTGTTTTCTCTGAAAAAAAAAAAAGGAAAGTCAAAAGCCATATTGCCGTGTACACATGATGACAAGGAACCTGATGTGGACACTGCTGTCATGGGTGGAACTGAACACACTGCTCGCATGCCATAGGCTGCAATTCACAGCACAAGTTGTCTGCAATTAAACCCCCAGACCAACACATGAAATACAGACAAAGCAAAAAAAACTAAATTAGTATATTCCCTTCTTGCTGCATGTGTCTATATGTATACACTCAGCATATGTACAGTATATGCAAATATATTGGGGCCATATTAAATGAGAAGCAAAAGAATAAAGAAAATGGGTCTGATGCTTCAAACACAAGCACACAATAAGGGCTAAAGCATTCAGCTTTTAATTAACATTAGCCATATCAGCATGGAGTAATTTGAAATTGTCTTTAGGACTTCAGAGAGAAAGACTGAGAGACAGAGACTTTAAACCATTAAGCTCAGCTGATAAACCAGTCATACCGGTGGAGTCACTATCTCTTGCAATAATTTGATCTCTTTCTCTTTGTATTTTGCTTCTTTTTTAGAAACACATGGTGCTTTCCTTCCTTCCTCCCCCTTATCCTTTTGATCCAACCTCCTTTTCTTTCCACACTTCTCTTCCTCCAAGCTTCATCTTTTTTTTTCCACATTCTTTTTTTTTTCCCATGTTCTTTATTTCTTCTTGCTCTCAGCTTTTCTCTTGCTTTTATCTCCACTTCATACAGAATAACTGTGCAGCTTGGTGAGTGTAATGAGGCTGTTCCTCTACAACTTCAAACCTTCCCTTCACCCGTTTGCCAGGGTTCTAAAACAAACCCGGAACAAATATTTTGACATTCAGACACAAGGGAAGACGTGTGCAATGAGTCCAAGCATTCTGATTCATCTTTTACAACAACAACAAAAAAAAAAGTAATAAGGAGAAAAACCCTTTAAAAATAGTGTACCGTAAATGAGAAAGGGAGGCCAATCAAATGCTTATGTTGTTGCTTTTCTTTTCTTTTTATTTTTATCTTTTTAACTGCAGTGAGTCCTTTGATCCCGATATTAGCTGTCAACTGTGAAAATGGTAAGCATGATATTGGAGCTTATTTAGAGTGAGAGCAATTAAAGCCAAGAACAGGCTCTATACATTATTTTGTAAATGATTTAGCAGGCCAGCAGTGTACCACATTGTCATGGATCACAGTAAATTGGCCCGGGCAGCTTATTGCAGATTCACAGTCACTGTAGCATGTTTATAACAGTAATTGCTACGAATGAAACGCCCATGGTACTGCATGGCATGCCACTCTACAATAAACTTGATTATTATGGTAATTATATAAGTATAAAACATTTGATATGAGTGCATAGATTTATCATCACAATTGCTTTAAGTGCATTTACAGAGCTGGGAATTGGGACTGGCTATTCAAAGGCCAAACCACTGACTTGATGGGAGTTTAGCAAAATTAGAAATCCATCTAGAGAAAAGGCAACTTTCTTACCATTGTGATCATAATCATTTTTCTTGTACTACTATTGATTTAGGTAAGAATGCTCTGGTTGATTTCTGCTCATAAGAACAGTGGGGGGAAAGGAGTGGTTAAAGTAGGATGAACAAAATAGTGGGGTGATGGGAAAAGGGGGCAGAGAAGAAGGGTCAGTGATGAGTCCTGAGCCGCCCTGAGCAGTAATGAGGAAGCAGTAAAAATGAGACGGCATTGTGTTGTACTTTAAGGTAGTTCATCTTTAAAATGAATTGTCCCTGAAGGGCCAGGTGGTTAATGCCATTTATTAATAGACAGACAGGGCCAGCAGTTTGGGCTGTGGCCCTCTGAGAGCTTTTAGTTACGATAGAGAGAGAGAGAGAGAGAGAGAGAGTGTGACTACAATAAAAAAGAAAGGGTTTGGAGTGAGGGCTGCAACTGAGCAAATGAAGGACAGAAAGGATGAAAAGGGATTGTGTGGAGCCTTCCTGCTGATTGCAAGCTATAATGAGTGTTAATGTTTACAGCTGACAGTAAAGAAAAATTGGACAAAAAAGTGGTAAAATTAAAGTATAATCATTTTCCACAGTTACTCCCTAGAAGAAGAAAAAAAACTTTTCATCTCAGTCCATTAGCCCAAGGTCATGGGTCACGGGTCATGGGTTTATTTGGGAACTGATACAAGACTTCATGATTGAAAGAGGGCTCAAAGAAATCAACAAGTCACACTGATTTTTTTTCAGTTGCAGCAATGCAAGAAATATATTCTGCAACCTCAGTGATGCATTTCTGCACCCATGGGTCAAAGTATGGATGCATTTATTTGTGCATACATTAAAGGACGGTGCATCTGTCCATCAGCCTTGGAACAAGGAGCATAGAGTAGCCAAAGTCTGGTCCTGGGCCCACAGTGACCTGGCCTACTAATGAACCAACAGGCATTACCTCCCTGTTAGCCTGCTCAGTGCCCCACCATTTGTCATAAACTGGGGGGAGCTGTCACAGGAGAGCTGGAGACTGTGGAGACACACCACACAACGGCAGCAGCACTAAAGCAGCCTGAGCCAGGCACTGAGCTGTTTTCACCATTAGCCAGAGCATCTTTAGCTCCTTCCCAGCACACCACACAGTGACAGCTCTTGCCAAATAGCTTTCATTACATGGGAAGTATCAGTCTTGATAAAAGATCCAAACAAAGAACAAGAGGTGGATTTACTGTGCTACTCCACGCGGGCTGTGATAATATTGTTGGTGTCTGAAATAAAATATCACTGCTGCTATTTGCACGTATCTAAATCTTTGAGTGTAGACAGTGCCAGGGTGTAGCTAGCTATGGGCCATATTACTATTGATTGGTGGAATGATAAAACAATTTCTTACCTGATGTTGGAGATGCACCAGAGACGATGGCATGGGGGAGAGAAAAAGAGAGAATTTGATTAGTGGTGGCCATGTACTGTCTACAGTACATGCTCAATACAGAAGTACTAAGGGAGCTGAGTACACTCCATTATTGCTGTCAAAGTCTGCAAGAATCCACCCTGAAAATTATTTCAACATTTCCTGTGTGCTGGTATCAATTTCAGGGATTTAAAAACACCCTGAGGTTCACAGCCTCAAACTATATAAAATATTTTACAATCCTAAAAGCTTTTTACAGACTTTTAAAAGACTTTTTTTTTTTTACCAACTGTAAATGAAGAACCAAAACCCAAGACACTGTTTTGTTTTTCAAGTATTGTATACAGTATGTACTTATTTAGATTCCATCTTACCTTAAAAAAAAAAGGATTTATGGTGACACGTGACAATGTCACCATAATGTGTTCACATTATTACTTTTCTCCTCTACGTCAAAATTCTGCACATTATCATAAATAGTATTAAAATTCTACAATAAAGGAGGGCTTCCTACATACACTCATGTTCAAGTTTCGGTGATAAAGACAAAGACATTTTAAGCCATAAAGCCAGGTGAATAGGAATCCTCATCCCCTAAGCCACACTCCGATGCCCGTTACAGGCCCCTGACACTTACTGAGGCTCTGACTGAATTTCTTGTTCTCATATCCACAGGAGCCTCCCACCACAAATGTGCTTTAAACACATAAATATTCATTGGCTTTACACATAAACCCTACCCATACGCCAGCAGAAGCAGCCATCTGCATTAACAGGAATCAAGCTGTGAGCTCGGCTCCATCCACCAACCTTCTTCATATGTATATACATCAGTGGGAGCCCAGGCAAAGCCAAATCCCAGCACCCAATTCCAAAGCAACCTACACTTGGCAGGTGAGATGGTGCAAACTACAGTTCGACTACTGATGCTACAGTAGCCCTCTGCCATATATAGCTGTTCCACATGATCTTAGTTTGGAGTGTTTAGTGGGCGAGTGTTACTTTTGTGCTACTTTTTTGAAATACCTCCACACAAAACTGCAGTTTGAAGAATGCAGTGTTTGGTTGGTTTGTGTACTTTGCTGCTTGTTTGTAATATAAAAAGAGTTAGAACTCTTGTTAGGTGTAACTTCATTTGGTGTGTTTCTCCATCTGTATCACCTCAAACTATATATAAACAAAGGAGCTTCTGTAAATGTCCTGCCTTTGACTGAAACAACTGGATCCAGCGTAACAGTCAGCATTATCGACATTTGAGTAAATGCTATACAAGAAAGTGGGAAAAACTCCTCTTCACTAAAAACAGTGTAAAAATGAGAAATTATGACATTTTCCAAGTAACACTCGGCCACAAAGAAACCTAACCTCTGATCTGTATAAACTCTTCAGTAAGGATCATCCTCTTTTTCAGACCTTGTCACTTAGATAGCTCTCAGCTGACAGATTCCTTTTACAGATAAAGTCTGGGGATCTTCAGGCAGATACTCTGTCACTAGAAGGCTGTTTTTCCCACAGATTACATCAGACCTGGTTCTTAACAGCCAGCCAAACAGACATAAAGGGACACGCACAAGATGAAGACTTAACCTATTCACCAGTGTGGTGAAAGGGTTAAATTTCACCGAGCCCTAGCTTCCCATTTGGCCGCTATGGAAGACTTCTCTGTGTAATTATTTAAAGGCCTTGTATTGCAGTCTAGAACAGGAGAGAGCAGAAAGAGGGAGGGAGAGGGAGATGGAGGGATATAAGGAGGGATCAGTCTCCTGCTGAGAGACGTAAAGCCTTTAAAGTTAGTCCTGTGCATAAAGACGTTGAGGTAAGTTATATTATGTCTGTTTCCTTCATGTTGCCTTGCTGTAAGGCTGCAATAGTCTACAGCCATCAGCTGGCTCCTGGGATCAGCCACAGGGATGAACTAATTCCCTGTGAAATCACAAATGAACCAACAGCACCACTGCGCACGCATGCGCACGCACACATATTTGTCGGTGCTAGTCAGCCTGCTAATGCTGATGCAACAACCTGGAGCAAGAATGCTCCAATGGTGATAAACAAACAACATTTTGGATGAGGAGGGACGGATGGAGGGCTGGATCTAGAGAGGGAGGGAGTGAGTGTGGCAGTGCTGGGCAAATAAGACTCAGGGGCTTTTTTTTCTAACATGAGATAGTTTCGGTTCTTTTAAAATGTATGTTTGAAGTTGGGGTTCAGCTGAACACAAGCTGTTTGAAAAAGACTGATGCAAGAGTGGAGCAGAAGATGAGAGAGAGGCCACAGAGAGGGAGAGGGGAAGGGGTTGAGGGAAGAGAGAAAAGGATCCATGAGAAAATTACGCATAAACTCAGCAAGAGGAATGTATGGAAAGAGCACGAGGTTATAATGCAAGATAAGAAACTAGACTGAGAAAAAAAAAATGGAGAGGAGGCCTCCAGTGGTGCAAAATAGTTGCTGCAACAGACATTCAATATGCAATAAAAAATCAGAAAGAAATGAATGAAAAAATAGGGCATCATTATACTAAACCTTTTTAAAAAGCAAAGGAAGCTTGCAGAAGAAGTTGAATACATTCCAGTAACAAATACAATCGAGATTCAGTAGATTTTGCATTGATTCTGATTTTTTTGAAGGGGGATTCTGAAGTGGGAAGGTCATTTTTTTTTCTTTCTATGACTTCCAAAGCCTTTCTACTGCCCAACACACACACACACACACACACACACACACACACACACACACACACACACACACACACACACACACACACACACCTACACACAGACACACACACACACAGACACAGAGGCACACATATTTCTGCGGCACTTTAATCAGAGCGTGGCATGCTCTCAGTCCAGACAAAGCCCAATCAGGGCGGTGATAATTTGGCCTCTCCTTCAATCAGCAGCAACGTAATTGCATCAGTCACAATCTCCATTTCATCTCTCATCTCTATGTCAGGGTGGCAGACAGAAGGACACTCTGAGGCACGGACCTATCATTAAAACAGACATCCAGCAAATCCAGGGGAACAGTCAAGGCGAACAATACAACAAATTCTTGTCATTTCAATGAGGCTCACTCAAGTCCTCCCTAGCATGAGCTCTAATGATGGTGACATTTTTTAGATTTTGTGTCTTTTCTATGTTAATCTAAACCGACATGGAGGTGGTAGCAGGTGAAACTGAGTAGATGGCCAGGTAACGTGGAGGATGCTGGGACAGCTTTAATTTTGAAAATACTTTTAAACCAAGGGGGCTGGAATTAAACCAAGACTAAACAATGTGGACGATGTGGAAGTTCTGTTTGTAGTGCACATTCTGCAGTCAACACTATGACACCCCTAAAAGTCTTTCTGGATAGACATTAGAATAAATGAGTTATATATTAGCAATTCTTCATCTGTGATAAGTATTATCAGTAAAACATATAACTAAAAAAAGAAAGGAAACCCTTCTTTTCTGTCCGTTATATATTAAAAATCAAGCAGACCCACAGGGATGAGGCATAAGGATTCATGCCTGGATCTGTGGCCACTGAGCCACATATGTAAACATTAATTCACAGTGAATAAGCTAAAATTGCTAATTATGAATGTCAAAAATCATCCCAACCAGGACTTAAGACTATTGAGTCTGGTACCACAACTGTCCTTTCTCTCCCCCTGCACCCAGAGTAGACTGCCCTTTGCCTTACTTTAAGTACATGAAATAATTTGTTTAGTGAAAAAAAACAAACAAATAAATAGATTGATGTGTGAGCAATGAAACCTCTCAATTACATCTGCTTGCATTCATGCCAAACGCACACGTTCTCAAACGCATGAATACACACACAACACAAATACATCTGTTCTCTCTTGTCCATACATAACCAAACACACGAGGCGCATGTCTCACACTTCAGACTAATGGATCCATGCTGGGCAGCATAGATGAAAGAAGACAGAAGGATCAATTTTGATGATCTATGAAAGTTATTAGTAATGACATTTATGAATATTTTATGGAAGGTAGAGAATGTCATCATAAATTTTTATATAAGGAAATGAGGCAGGAATATAAAACAAACAGCATTAAACATTGAACGTGCCCCCCATGTCAAAAGAATTGTGCCTGGAATAATGGGGGCATTAACAGGACAGAGGTGGTGAAATGAAAAGAGAGAGACGACAACCAGATGTTCTGGATAATTCAGCTTCTTTGCCGAGACAGAAAGGTCAAGCAAGCGTGCCCACCAACCAAAAGAGACAAGGCCATGCTGGACTTTTGTGTGAGTATTCAGCGGTTCCTCGAAAGCAAAGAGCCATCATTATTTATTCATTTATTGATCTGGTTTGTCCCCACCACTTGTGTTGTTCCTCTTAATGTACTGTGTTCAAAATAAAAGCCAGCAAAATGTTTCATGTTCAATATGCCTCGTTCTGACATTACCATGCATTTGGAGCAATTTAGTGTGCAGACAGAATGAGAGAGGAGCCAGACAGCTATTTGCCTCAAATACCCAGGATACATTCAACCACATGGAGACAATTAACACTGGATCCACCACCTCAGACGGTACCACACTGACTACGCATGCTACTATCTTGTGTTTTTGAGATGCAGCATGTTCTACAAACACTGCCTATGTGGAGGAAGTCTGCTCTTTTCTAAAAAAAAGTTGGTACAATTTGAGCCTAAGGCTTTCCAGAGTGTTCTCTGTCTTCTTCTCATCTTTTGCTCACCTTCTTCCATATTTACATAACAGCGAGTGGGCCAGTGTGTACCCTCCTGTGTATCTCTGTCAAGTCAGGTGAGGCCTATAAGAAGCATGTTGAAAAGTTGATCCCCAGTGGCCAGGCAAAGGTAAAAAATAAAGAGATATTGCTCATTTTCATTGGGATGGCACTCAAGCAAAGACAGTGAAATGGACTATAAATACAGGTACAGGAGCTGACATTTTTATTCCATACCATAGTCACCGTGCAGCAGCTGAGGTAGTACGTACTGATGTCCTTGCCTCTGTTAGTGTATATCACTTTAAAGAGGCTATATTTTGCCATTTAGCGCTGACGTGAGCAGATTTCGTAGGGACAGGGGAGGCATGGAGCATCTGGATAGCATTTAGGCTGTTTATAAAGACAGGAAGTCCTCTCTGACCTGTTTTTCACACTTCATTTAATGCCATGGATTGATGTCAAACCTGTGCATGTGTCTGTGTATGCAGACTAGGCTCAGTTACATGTACTACCATAAGGAGGAAAGGCTGCCACGACAAAATTCACACATATGTCCGCACATACACATTATATACACGCTCAACAGCGGCTTTACATTTTAACTACTCTTGACATCACACAACTTAACATCTCTAGGCAGTCTGATTATTGTCCACATGCATGCGGCTCTGAAGGACTGTGCAGCTTTGGAGTGTCTTTCCTTCTGCCAGTGACAGTTGGTTTGTCAGAGGCCAGGCAGAAGAATAGCATGTGGCCAGGGGGAGGGGATTAGCATTCACATGGCACCTGTTGCCAGCCAGTGTGCCCATGCAGGCTACAGATAATTACAGTGATTTTGCGGAGGAGAGGAGTGCAGGGGTAATTGTAGTTTTGGCAGAGCAGAGGGAAGAGGGAGAAAAAGGAGGACAGCACTTTCACTATCTCACAGCACAGAGCTGTTGACGAACACGCCCGCTAATGTGCACGTTAATACACACAAACTGATATAGTAGGGACTAAAGCTGAGGGCGACATGCACACGCACGCTCCCATACACACATATACACATGTACAAATATCACAATTAAGCCTGGGTTTCCATGGCAACTCCTAGCTGGATGGATGATGGCGTTAGGCTACAGAGGCACAAATATTTAGAATGGTAATCAGAAGACCTAATGGCACTGATGTCTGCACAACTGCCGTAAGTAGACCTGCCAGGACTCTCAGCACTTCATAGATCTGCTTTAATAAAAAAAAAACAAAAACAAAGAAAACAAACAACTCTCAGCCATAAAACACTTGCCTCTGCTCACTCACTTAGCAGGCCTGTTGTGCCATCACTTCAGCCATTACAAATTATGTTATTTAGTAAACGTCTGCCGCGGCACCCGAGGGATGGCAGCGGGGGTGGGAGTGGGGGTGGATGAAGGGAACATATAATATTACATAAAGCTTTAGCACGGTGTAAAGCTTCAATGATTGGTGTTAAGGTTTTCATTACACAAAATGAGTAATTGCTTGTCATTTGGAGCTGGCATATCCCACAATCATCCTCACTTCTGTGCCATCAATCAAGCGTTTAAGTGCTGATGACTCGGCTCACATTTAAAGCAGGGCAGCCGAGCCACAATGCACTGGGGAAACTCATTGTTTGCTTCGTTACTCCTCAGAGCTCAGCTACTGTGTGTGTATGTGTTCCTGTATGTGTGCCTTTTGTCTGCATGTGTAGTTAAGTGCGCTTATGTGTGTAGAGGAGAAACAAGATCAGGATGTGGTCTTGCTTTTCTAAGTAGCACTTCATTCCTCAGTCCATAATATGTCAGGCAGTGTTGTGAAGTAGCTCACAGAGCATACCTAGGGGCATAGACAATAAACTCTACTGTAGACTCATAATGCATCATTTATATGTCTTTGTGTGCATGTGTGGGCTTATGTTTATGTGTGTGGTCTCTGCGCAAAAACCAAAGGAAAATTTACTGGGACTAACTTTAAAATTTCATAAGCTCCTCATTGACTGTAAAGTAGGACAATTTCCACACACAAACAGCAACATTCATAGACGCACTTCATTCGATGATGTTGCTCGAGTGAGGCCACAAAACAGCCCCATCTGCACCCATACAGCTCAAAGAGGTGGTGGTGAGTTATCATTGCTTATAACCCTGCTCATGATCAGCAGGACATGGGGGAAACAGTCCATCACACCCCCGTACACACGCCTTTCTCTTCACTCCAGAGGAGATGGCAGAACAGGACAGAAGATGAGGGGAAGGTGCAGCGGGTGTGTGTGTGTGTGTGTGTGTGTGTGTGTGTGTGTGTGTGTGTCTGGGGGAAGAGATGAAGAAATGGGGAGGGGGGGGTGCTCAGTAAGTTAAACTCAAGTGGAACAACAGCTAACTCTCTCTCTCTCTCTAATTCTCTCGCTCCCACTCACTCTCTCACCCCTCACCTCATCTCCCTCTCTCATATCCCTTTTGCGCCCGATTCCTACCAAATCTCAAGCTTGGTTTGACAGCAATAAAATGTGTTGCCCAGGCACGGAGAGCTAGTAATGTACCTTTCTCATACAGATATTTTTGGACTGAGATATAGCCAAAAGGCACAAGATGAATACAGTGTACAAAAGGATAACAGAGAATGACTCACAAACTACAGAGAAGGCCATAGATAGGGACTTTCTTAAGAATACATTAAATCCTTTAAGGCAGTGTGAAAATAAGCATGTATAAGTATGAATACTTTATTTAGTGATCAAGTCAAAAAAGCTGTGAATCAAGCCAATGTAGACTCCGACAGTGACAGTACAGTTGCATTAGAAGTGGTACCACAACCTCACAGTATAAATGTTCTGGGTTTGAGCCTGCTGCTCAGCTGGGGCCTTTCTGCATGCTGTTTGCATGTTCTTTCTGTGCTTTTGTGATTTTTTTTCTTGGTGCTCTTGTTTCTTCCCACATTCCAAAAAATACTTGTTAAGTTAAGCGGCTACTCTGAAGTGGCTTTAGGTGTAGATGAGACTGTGGTTTACTGTTGTCTTTCTGCGCCTTGGGTGAACTCTGGCTTTTGCCCTATTTCAGTCAGGATAGGTATCACCATGGCCAGGGTTGGATAAATGATTAGGAAGAAGAATTGGATGGATGGTGTCAGAACTGCAGTTACCTGTTTTGGATTAACCAGCCATCAGCAGCTTGTCTTTGTTATGTAGTGTGCAGGCTGCTCCCTCTTTGTTTAAACACTGTGCACAAGCACCATGTTGAGAGATGTTTGAAAAGTTATTCTGTAAGATTGGCAGATATTTGGGCAGACGGACAGGCAGCATGAAACTGAGCGAGAGCCCAGGGCCGGGGCAAAGTAAAGAGGTATTCATAGCTAGTACAGAGCCAAAGCTGAGGGAGAGAGATCAATAGCTTAATGGAATTAGCCTGGCTTTGAAACATGGCTGCCAATCATATTTACTGAAGGCTATTTGTGTTTACTGTAGAGCCTGGCTCAATATTTTAAAGCAAGGCATAGAAACAAAGATGACAACAGGAAAGACAAAATCTTCACTGGTTTTTTAACACAGTAGAAATTGTCTGCAGTAATTTAGCTCTGAAGAAAAAGCAATAAGATACAAGGCCATATTAAGTCCACAGACACATGCAAGGCTGTTTTGATTGGATTTCTGTGATCCTCACATAGTTTCATGTTCTGTCTGTTGTACCAATAAAGAGCTTTACATTTAATTAAATTCAATCCATAGCTTGGATCAAATTTTCTAGCACCATTACCAACAATACTGTTGTGTTTACTGATGTTGAAGTAGCAGATCCTGAAAAATGTGGACTTACCTACCCCATGAGAATGACCACACATGTTAACCGATATCTCTGTTTTCACTGATGAATCTCAAGTTGTTGAGATAATTACTATTATTAAGCTCTAGCTCTCTTCCACAGCATGTCTTTTGTCCTGTCTCCCTCCCCTCACCCCCAACCGGTCGCAGCAGGTGGCTGCCCCTCCCCGAGCCTGGTTCTGCTGGAGGTTTCTTCCTGTTAAAAGGGTGTTTTTCCTTCCCACTGTCACCAAGTGATTGCTCACAGAACGCCTGATTTTGTTGCTCCTGATACAGTCTTACATTTTCCTTCAGTTGGAGTTACAGATTATTCTGATTTTGTGGCACTGTGTGAACAAAAAAAGAGGTAAAAGGTGAACCTCCCGCACTGCTATTCCTAATCCTCTGCCTGTGAAACCAAGCTGCATCAAGGGAGTAAATCCCCCTCACCCCTGACTGAAGGCAGCACAAGGGTGACAACACCGAGACACACGTACTGTACACAGATATAAATACATCCTTCCACACATCCACATGCAAACAAGCACACACATACACACATACACATACACAAAGCCAAGCTCACCACAGGGATGGCGGGTGCGGCAAGCGATTAAGGGCATGGAACAGATGCCCACCTGCTCCCTCTGAACCTGGCCATGCCTCAGCTATGCCAGGGTGCCCAGGGTTGCCCCTGGGTGCCTTAATACACTGTTTCCATCTGTTGCCTGGAAAGTGAAGGGCAGAGATGTCCAAGTGTATGGGCATTACCCCCTCCCTCTCACACTCTCACTCTTTCTCTGTCAACCCTCCCTCTTTTAGCCTGCCATCTCTGTTGCATCAACCTACCAATCTGCTGTGAGAGGAAAATTGTACATTATTGGAATAACACAATGTCTGACTCTTCCTTTCAAGGCTGCACACCAACTAAGCCGAGTCCCCAGCTTTCAGCTGACAGACCAGTTCTGTACATTTAGCATAATGATGGCGGGGAGGGAAGAGATGAAGAAAGCTGCCCAGCATGTCTTCTTTGATTTAGCTCAATCTCATCCATTTATCAAAGAAAGGCTTGTATTTGAACACAGAATAAAACAGCAGCAGGATGAAAAAAGGTCTGCTCATGTGTAGAGTGCAGTGTGTTTACAAGTAGGATAAAACACTGATAACTACATATCGTGTGCTGAACTGCCTGTCTGTCAAATAATAGTGATTCTGTTTTTTTTTTTTTTTATGTCTTTACTGCAGTTGTAAATGATTATTATCGGAACAAAGCCTGCCTTTATTCTAATTACCTTGTAAATAAACTTGCTTGTCATTACTTTTCAAACCAATTACAGGCTGCCTAATGGAAGTGCTTAATTAGCAGACACTCTACCAGAAAAAAGAAAGAGATGGGGGGAAGAAAAGGAATGAAAAGGAAAAACAAAAAACAAATGCTGGTGGGGGAGGAACTGTATTCACTGTGTAATTATACAGTCATCAGATGTTTTTTTGTTTTTTTTGTGGGTTTTTTCTTTTGTTTTTATTTTTGTTTTTTGTTGGGGGTTTTTTTTGTTTTTTTTTAAATCTCCACTGCTGTTTTGCAATGGTGCCACAATAGAGGTTGGACCTCTCTCTCCCCTCTCTGTCTGTTAAGCAGGCAGCTGACAATGGAGCGCTCCACAGGCAGTGACCCGAACCCCCTAATAGTGCTGTGGCAGCCGTAGCCCTCACAGCTGGAGAACAGGAAAAAGAAGAATCCTGCATGATGGCCAGTCCGCCTGCCCCAACTACCATCCCACATATTGTCCAAACTACAGCTTCCTACAAATATCCAATACACCCTTCTTAACACCCTATCATCAGTCCGATTCACACTGATATCATGCCAGATACTAAACACCTTCTTCCTGCATAATAGGTTCATCTGAATACCAGCCCAGCTTTGTCAGATTTTAGTACAACAATAGTTAGTTGAATTTTGCTGCCTTTTTAAATTAAATGTGTGAGCGGGATTTTATTTTGCTCTCCAAAAATTTTTGAAACTGCCTGACATTGTACAAGCGCAACAAAATAAAACAGATTTGTCCTCTGATATTGATACTGCCATGTTTGGAATAATGACAGGCTTTTTCTATTGACTGTCACAGCTAGTCACCATTATAATTAGACTCCATTTTCCTTGACAGAGAGCGTTGGGAAAGGGGAATGCCCCTCTGTCATTAGCAGAAAATGTTCCAGCCCTAGTAACTGCCTCCTGAAAGGGTCGTGACTAAGTGACTAGGGGAGCAACTGTCAAATATTTCCATAGAATTCCTTAAGCCTTTTCTAATAAATAAGGCAGAAGGTAAGGCAATATAAATATAATGGGAAAAAATGGAATATGGCACCACACACATAATGTTGGTGGGCTAGGAAATGGAAGACACAAAATAATGTGTGCGGCTGTTAACTGTGACATGTATTCCCCCATTACAGCCTCAAAGATGCTCAGAGTAAGTGTGAAATGCATTAAGGTAGAAAGAGGAAAACAGCTGTAACTATCTCCAAGCTGACAGGAGTGCTGGCCTATTCCACGGAGAGAAAAAAAAATGTTTCTTTAGCGCTGCCGTTATCAGCCACAGTCCATCTGACTAAGAGGGGGTGAGGAGGAAAGGGGGAGAGGGGGATAAGGGGTGTGATTACAGCCATGTTAAGACCTGAGAGAGAGATCTGTACCCACAGAGATTAGACACTCGTCATTCACAGTAAGGTACGGACAGAAGGATAGAGGGATGAGGGGTGAAGGAATGGCAATGGTGGTGGCAGTAGTGTTATACTGGTGTTTGGGTTTAATATAAGAATTCTGCCAGCATAATTGCATCTCGCCCCTTATCCTCTGCTGCATCAGGCCTCGTTTGGCAACAGTTTCGGGTGCCTTATCTGCTGCCATTCTCTCCCTATCCAGACCCAATCAAATTTACTCCAGCTAGCTAGGGACAGCCAGCGGAGGCAGGAATACAGCAATGATAGGGAGGGCGGGGGTGGGGGGGTGAGGGTGGGGGACTTGTATTTTTTATGTGTGAGGAGATCTTTTTTTTTTTTTTTTTTTTTTGAAATGAACTGTTTGCTTGGCATGCTTATCTTGCTTTCATTAGTGGGCTGTCATACTGTGACGGCAGCCACAGTGTAAGGCAGGAGTGCAGGCAGGCATTGGAGAATGAAACAGGCAGGCAGGCTGTTAGACTAGTAGGGAGTCACACAGGTGAGAAAGGAGGAAGTGAACGGAAAGGCAGCCGGTGCAGACAGAAATGGAAGTACACAAGTATAGTAAAAATACTGTGAACCCTTTAACACATCCATTATTTGTGAATAAGAGCTTCTTTGAAGCATGTCAAGAATGACTCACAAACTGAATGATAGTGTAAACTAATGACGGTCGACATAAGATGAACCTTCAGAAATTTCACAGTATGAGTCTTATTTTCATGAATTATTGTCTTATTTCTCTATATTATTGTAGGGTCTTTATCTTAAAATATAAAGCTCCTTAAGGCGACTGTTATTGTGATTTGGTGCGCTATAGATAAAACTGAATTATATTCAACTGAAACTGAACTGAATGATCTGTGCCATCATTTCTATTTTCAGCAATAACAATGAAAATAATTGCTGAGCTCTGGAAACATGATAACATCGCTCTAAGAGTCTAAGATACGAAAATATTTTGTAGAGGCAGTGATGAGTGGGGCCAAGCAGTTCAGCGGGGCACAGCTGCCATGTCAACTTCATCAGTTTGGCTGTAAGCACTGACAGGAAAAACAGGTTTCCACTTATGTGTCCAAAAATTAAGGCCTCATTCCAATCTGGCCCCTACACCCTCTCCCTACACATTTTTACCCCATTTGCCTCTTCACATCGAGCATCAGCCACATTACAGTCCCCAACCAACTAGGCTTAAATGGCCTTAAATCCTCCAGCACACAAACTGCGCTAATGCGGGCTTATTAACAACACTCCACAAATTGTAGCACCTGTTTGGTGTCTCACTTCTTGAAGCTTCTGCTTTTTCCTTAAGTTTCAGGCTTTTATTTCAAGACTGTTTTAGTAATAGACAAAATGAAAAGTCTTTTGTGGAAATTTTCCACACGTGACTGCATGTCTTTTAGGAAAAGTGCTTCATAACAGAAAGAAAAAACAAGAATAGAATGATAAGTTTTGTAAATGTTGTAATCCTCTGAATGAATGAGTCCTTTTTGCCAGTATGTTTCACTACTCACATATTTTAATGTTAATCGTACTTATACTGACAGGACCCAGGGCATATGATACCAGACATCATAAACATTTCATATGCAGTAGTTTGGATTTCAGTGGATTAAGGTAAAAGATCAGATGAGTTAAAGTGCAATGATGCCTGCTGCCTATTAACAGCCATAATCTGATGTATCAGCCACCTACGAGGGGCCTGGAGCAGCACGTGTCCGTGCACCCACTCAACACATGTTCGCACACATACACACATGTGTTACAAGGGTGCTATTGTGTAGGAGGCCTATGAGTAGAGTGTACGATTTTTATTTTAAAATGTATTCTTCCTTGGACCATAAAAAATGTCTGCTGCATGCTCCAAAATATTCCCCGTCATTTCCATAGCATTAGTCATGGTCCCATCCAAAAGAAAGGGAGGAGAAATCTGCATAGGGTGGCGATGTAAATGCTGCATCTACTGCATGACTGTACACATCTGTGACAATTCGCAAAGACATGTATAAAGTGTTCATACCAAACTGTGTGCATGTGCGTGCCACTTTGCTGCTGTACTTCCTACACAGACCAAGCAAGCTCTTTTCTTGTGGTAAAATAATTTATTTGAATGTGAATGAAAAAAAAAAAACCCTTTGAACAGGAAAATTAAATAAACACACTGATACATTCTCAAAGTAAAGAGAAACCCTCGGGGCACCGAGATGGATTTGAATTTTAAGGTTAATTTGTGCAAAAGAAATACAAAAAAAAAAAAAAAAAAAAATTACGCTGGCCTTGGAAAAAAAAAGTGTGCTCTTAGATGTGTCATAATATAAGAGAAAATATTTCAAAAATATCAGGTGACTCTCATCATCATGATCTTTAACTTTAATCAATTCTGTTGATTGTAAATGAAAAGCTGGTGTCTGCATGTGTACAGGCTTCCATTACAAGTTAAATGGATTCTGTCTGCAATAGATTATTAAAAAAGTTTCATCATGTCACAGTGCAGATAGTATTCAATTCAGTTTTATTTATCACAGTGTCACCTTAAGGTGCTTCATATCGTAATGCAAAGACCCTACAATAACATAGAGAACAGTAGTACAGAATAAAATATTTGAAACTAGCATCATCTTTAAGTAATAAAAGTTATATACTACAAAGTTACTCTAATTTTACCTTGAAGTATGACATGTACTAATGCTGTGGTAGAAAGCTAGAAAGACTATGCAATGTTATGAATAGTAGTTGTGTGCCCTGAACAACTTTCATAGCTTTCCAACTGAAGTGTGCAAGTTGATGCAAGAGCAGTTCTACAAATAAAAGGGAAAAAATGTGCATGGCATGTTATCAACAGCGTGTCAGGGGGCAAATGTAGCAAAGATTACAGAATGAATTAAAATGAGATGAAATGAGCATGAAGTACATTTTTGTTCCTAGCCCGCAGTTTGTCTATATTTGTGCACGAGAACATTTAATAATGCAATCACGTTATGCAGTTGCACTTCAAAGTATTTACTGAATCATCGCCCGGGGTTAGGATTTAAATTCTGAATAAATGTGTTTATGGATGAGGCAGGTAGCAGCGGATTCAATCTGACAGATTGGAACAGAAGAGCAGAATGTATTCTCGAACCAGGTGAAGGTTAGCATAGCCCCACAAGGCATCAATCTCCAAGACAGAACACGACAGACAGATGGAAAGCAAGTGAGGCCAGAGATGGAGAGAGTAACTAAAGAGAGACTGATAGAGGGTGGAAAAGTGAGAGCAAAATGAGAGTGAAGGCAAATGTAAAAGGAGATGAGGGCTGGCTAGATCAATAGAGAAGTGTTGCCATGGCAACAGGTCATTGAGAGCCATCATTGTCATGTTTTTTTTTCCTCTTTTTTAGCACCATCTTCACAAAACATAATACAGAAACAAAATATAAATGAGATGTGTCATTTCAAAACCAAAATGGATGCTATAATACAGATACAATGAATGCACAACTCTTGCAGCCTGAAGTAACATCACAGACCTTTATTTGAGCATGTTTGATTGTAGGACTAGAAGCCATTTTCTTGTAACAATGTGTCTAGGCTTAAAGTGAGATTGCTGTTAGCAAATGAAAAGGTGGATGGATTAGGGTGAACAATGTCCAATCAGACTAAAGAGGCCTAGGCCGCAGGTTTAAAGGGAAATATCTGTATGCAGTAATCATGCCCCAGACCCTGTCAGCTGAACCATACGTAAACACAAAAAGAAATGAAATTACACACACACACACACACACACACACACACACACACACACATATATATATATATACTCTAAAATCATAACACTTTCATGATTGTGGGTACAGACTTATCTCAAATAGCTAGTTATTAGTTGCTAGATTTCATTCTGAGTAGGTCCCATACAGCTGATGCTCTAATCGCCCTGAATCTATGCTATCCATTTTTCAGCTGGAGAGAAGCTGCCGTCTTCTCCAGGCCCAGATGGTGTCATTACTGTGGTAAGGCTGAGTGATTATACACTGCTCACACTGGGAGAAACAATAGTTGAGAATTCTATAGGCATCTTTACTGACACCCTCATCCACCTACCCCCCATCCTCACCCTTCACAATCGGCTCCTCGCTTTTCTCGCTCTTCTCTATATTTTCTAGTATTCCTTATCATCATATTTTCTTTACTTTATGATGCCTGCGTATGCAAATTTTTGCCCGTCTTTAGTTTCGTCACTTTCACCCCTTTCTTCCCTCTTTGTCTTACATCGGCCCAAAGTTAAAAGAGAGTCTAAGTCTAAAAGGTTATTTAGGTACACACTTCCACACATAAATATGAGCATGCCCACACACATGCACACCCACAGCCCAATCTCAACTCAGTGGCAGATTGAGATAGGGGCAGCTGACTGGGAGCCGACAGGGTGGCATGGTCACAGCACATCAGCAGGAGCTTTTGTTGCCAGGCAATCTTGTCAATCCTAGCTGGCAAGGAGGAACTGTGAGTCGAGTCATTTCTAAGACAAAGGTCAACAAGTTGAGAGAGTGATGGAGAGAGCCGTGACACACCTGTCACACCTCTGACAGACCAAGAGTCGAGATGGAAGGGGGTGAGAGGACAGAGAAGGAGAAAGGAACGACAGAAGGAGGGAGGGAGAATAGCAGTAAAAGCAGTGAAGGAAAACATTACCAAGGCTTGAATACCCCCCCCCCCCCCCCAAAAAAAAAATTATATATATATATATATATATATATATATATATATATATATATATATATATATATATATATATATATATATATATATATATATATATGAAACAAAATAAAAGATAAAGGGAAGCAAAGGGAGTCAGTGGTTTGAAACACAAAGGAATGGAGTGAAGAGTGAGCTAGATCTGCAGTCTGTGATCTGCTGGGAATTGGGGAGTGGGGAATGGAGGGGAGACGAAGGGGGGTCAGATTTTGTTATTTTTCCTTTTCATGGTCTATTTGGTTTGCCAGACCATGCAGCTTAAATACATTCCCTCATCCCGTTGCAAGCAGTAGTGCAATATGTATGTCTGAACCCAAAAGTACATGCACACACATACATATTCGGATGCACATATGCATATGATGTGCACATATCAACGACTCATGATGCTTCTGCTTTAGAGTATCACAGGACATGTAAATTATTAATAAAACAATGGAATAATATGTAGCATGTCTTGAGTGGTTTTGAACATACATTTGTACAAGGGTACACTTACAGGGAAAAAAAACTACATGCACTACATGCTCGTGAATGTCACATATAAGTTTGCACAAGCACATTCCCAGTTTTACTTCTAAGCTGTGTAATCCCCCATTCAACTCATTTGATTTTAAGGACTCTGATCTTAAAGGTTTACTTTTTTTTCCCTGAGTAGCAGCACACACTTCTACACTCTCTCCATCTTTGGCTATTTTGCCATCCACACAGGAACCTCAATCTGTCGCTCCATAACACCTCCCACCTCTAATGCCGTCTTTCTCATGTTTTGTTCTGCATTTCTTTATGCCTCTCTCAATATTCCTGTCAGTTGTTGTTCACATCTTTTTATTGGCCCTTTCTTCACTCTCCTTCCCCTCTTCTGGTAACAGAAAGTTGCCCTTGTCTCAAGCAGCTGCCCACAGTTCCCCAGAAGCAGCATCTGCTTATGTAACTCAGTTAGCCTGTTTATTTCGGATGCTGGTTTTCTCCCGATGTCCCTCATTTCTGTTCTTTGCTGTTCTTTGTCTTGTGTCTCCCTGTTTCAGTTGCTCCCATCCTTTGTGCACTTGAACGCCACACTTTTGCACACTTTCTCATTTTAGTGTCATTTTGTATTACAATTGTCTCTTTCTCTTCTCCCTCCACCACATCTCTTAACTTCGCTCCCTCGCCATCCACCCCCACCCATTTGCTGTCTGCACTCATTTTCATTCTCTCTTGTTCATCTCCACTCTTGCTCTATTCCTTGTCACACTCACTCCTTTTCCCCTTGCTTTCCTGTTTTCACCCCTTCTTCCCTCACATGCTCTCCTCTCTCACACCTCCTTCTGCACGTGGAGATGGGAATCACACAATGCCAGTAAGGAAAGGGGGACAGCAGGGTGCCATTTCTACATAGTATTCACACTTCTTCTAGAGAGAATGTGACACAGCACTGCAGTGTTTGGAGGAAGAAAAGACATGGCAATATTTGTTACATGCTATATATATACACATACATACAGCAAGAGATTATTCAGTGCTATGGGTTCATATTGGGTGATTCCAGAATATTCATTATGATAAATGAAGTTCACTTTAAGTCATTGAAACACTAGTTTGCATCCTAAAATCCAAAGTTTCACTTCTACAAACACTCCAAATACTTTATAAACAATCAAAGCCATAATTAGGTGCCATCCAGAATGTAGCATTGCTGAGAAGACAGCACCTCTGTCTCTACATGCAAACATGGCAAAATGCCTAGACTTCTCATAAGGATGTGAGAAGTGAGGAACAGCACAGGGAAAAAGAAGAGTGAGAGAGAGAGAGAGAGAGAAAGAGAGAGAGGGGTAGAGAATTGGTAATGCTCTCCCCCAGCATACAACGAGCCGCATGGAGGAGCCAGATAAGACACCCTGGCCCCTGCTCTGACTGCTGGAGTAAAGCCTCTCCACCAACGCAAGCAATGACTCCAAGGCTTTGGCCGACGCTTCGCTCCATCCATCTATAGCCCAGTGATGCCTCTATTACAATGGCTGCCCCACAGCTACGTAGGCCCGCGCCAGCTGCACAGGATTATAATTAGAGGGACCATGAAGAGCCCTGGACACTGGCAATTGATCTGACTGACAGTCCAATATTTCCACCAGGGAAATAAACCTTGCTTTGCCACTGAGGCAAAAGTGGGAGAGGAGTTCGGGGGTGGGAGTGTTATGGATGCAGTGTGAAACAAGGGTAGAAAGTGGAATGGCAGAGAACCGGAGGGGGCATTTGAGGAAAATTCTCCCTGCTGCAGTCTTTGTGTTTTATACTCTGACTTGAGATTTCCAACAGAAATGTAAGGCTGAGTGTATAGGAGCAGATCTGTGCACCAGACTGTGCATGCATGTCAGTGTGATTTTCGTGAGTGTGGATGCACTTTGGTGCTTTATGATTCACACTGACTTCTGTTCCTGCTTTAAATTCATGCAGCACATCCCCTTTCATTTAAAGAAGAATATCTTGTTTGTTGTCACAAGTTATTCTTGCTCTTAATAATGTCTAGCCTTGACATGGGTCTTCTAGCAGACATGCGAGCAGGCACAGCTGCATCTGAAAAGCTACACTAAACAATGTCAAACCCATCTGCTTTTCTATCTCACAAAAAGCAATATGTTGTGTGGTGACAGTTTCTGTGGTAAGACTGAGTGCTGTTTTAAGTAAATCCAGGTCAGCCTGACAAATACACAGGTTTGTGTCGACATTGGGGGTTGTTCTAATGTTTCCTTCTGTTATTTCCTCTGAGGCTCCGGGGAGGCTTTCAGCTTGACAGCATCACTACAGTTCCCACAAGTCTACTGCTAGGTCACATGCCCAGAGAGACAGAGAGAGAGAGAGAGAGAGACAGCTGGAGAGTGAAATCAGAGAATGAGAGAGCAGCAACTCAGAATGAAAATGGAGTATGATGATAACTTACAACATGTTTCAAGGCTGTGAAGTGCTAAGGGGATGCACAGCAGTCTTGCATATATATATATATATATATATATATATATATATATATATATATATATATATATATATATATATATATATATATATATATGCACTCGTAAAGATGTTGAAAAACTAGTATACCCACACAAAGACAAGTGGTAGTTGTCTTAATGAAATCATTCACAGCAATCCAAATATTTAATATTATATTGATTTAGCTTGTATTAAGCCAAATAGCACTGGAGGAGGTATGATCCATTTAAAAAGGAAGTCTCTTTTATTAGCTTGCACGCAGTATTTCAT
Source organism: Archocentrus centrarchus (assembly GCF_007364275.1). NCBI lineage: Eukaryota > Metazoa > Chordata > Actinopteri > Cichliformes > Cichlidae > Archocentrus > Archocentrus centrarchus. The sequence continues at coordinate 24,724,129 of NC_044349.1, read as the reverse complement.
AACTCAAACAGAATTTTTACACAGCAGCCCAGACCTTCACGCCTTTTCCATTTAACACTACATTTTAATGTTTTGAGAGTAACATCATTGCAATCTGAATAAAAAAGATTCAATACTAGTTCCTTCTTCTGAAAATAAAAAAAGTTCACATTTTAGTTGTGTATTTTTTCCAGATGCGTTTGAAGCACTACCACGTTCATGTGACAAATAATGAACTTCATTTTGTTTCTGTTTCATTTTACTTACTCTCTCAGTATTTAAAAAATTGATATTAAATTTGCAGTGGAAAAAATTCAGGTTGGTAAAGTATGATTGTGGCAAGATGGGAGGAAACCCTTTTGGAAACAACAGTGCAAAACCAAGTTAAGTTGCCACTTAAACTGGTACAATGTAACACTACATTATTAAATTCTAATTTTATGAAAGAAAAAAAAACATTTATAATAATTGTAAGAATTCAAATACTCTTCGGACATCTGTTACACATACAAATTCATGTAATCCAACATTTGGATAAAAATCAAAACACTCCAAGGCATTCTCTTTTCAATAACATTCAAATTGCCTCTATTATCCTTTCTCTTATCTATTCATTTACGCTGCTCCTACTGAAACTCAGTTTTGCAGTCTTAGTCCTGGTCTAATAGGATATATACAGTATTTGCATGTATTCTGTATGTGACCCTACATTGCTTTCAATCAGTCACTCCAAATGAAGACTGCAGTAAAGATTCATGTTTAAACAATGATGTTCTTTTACTTGCTTTATATAGAAGAGGTTGACATGCACACTGTCACTGTATCATTCTCAAATCATACAAGAAATACTGAAATTTTCCTGCATCCACTTTTGTGGCTTTCTTTGTTTTCTGATACATTGTTTCTTCCTTGCTTTCCTTTGATTTACTTGAATTTCATTTTTCTTCCTAAACTGCCATTTAATCAAACCTAATTCCTCATCTCTTACCACATCACCTACCTTTCTTTTGAATTTTTCTTCCTCTTTTTTTTTTTTCCATCTGCTTCCTCTACCATTAAGGCAATTCAAAGCAAGCACCCAGCAAGAGTTTCATGTGTCATCTGCCAAGGTGACAGTAATGTACTACTTCTTTTCATCTTTAAGCTATGCCTGCATTATAGGTATATAAGATGTATTGCAAGACAGTATTAATAGTCTCTTTCACCTGTGCCAAATGAAAGAGGTATCAGCAAAACAAACAATCTGCTCTTTCCTCTCAAGGCAACTGAGCAGGTATATCAAAGGAGGGTAAAAAATGACCATTATGTGTGCTGTTTGTCTCTGCTAGGTCATGAGAGAGATGGCTTTCTACAGCAAGAGTGCAGTGAGTGAGTTTGCTCACAGTCTCAGCTTTACTCTACTTGAGCAGGATCCACTGTTGAATTGTGACTGTGCTGCATGGAGCCACGAATGAGAACTGACACTCTATAAGATGATAAAAGCTTAGAGCGATGCTTAGCAAGTATCAAAAGGCTCAAGCAAAGCGGTGTGTGATGCTGACAATGCAGAATATTAATAAGATAAGTAATAAAATCAATTGAATCCTAAGATTTTGTATTACTGTGCATTGAATCATCATACAGTATATCACCAGTGTCAGCATTATGCATTCCCTGCTCATTCAGAATCCAGATCTATTCAGAAGCCATCTTTATTAGTAAGAATCTGAAACTTACTAAAGGTAATGACCGCGAGACTTGCGCTTGTAGCACCTGGCTGTGGAGGGCTAGGGGTCAATTCGTCTGGAATCAAGCAGTAAAGGACAGAGCTGTCACTGCAATAAAGCAAAATGTGCAGGAATAGGGCTTTCCACATGAATGACTGGGTGCAAAGTGATTTAATTTCCTATGCAATGTAGTGGTTTGAGTGAAAAAAAAAGAAAAGGCTCAAAAGACAAATAAGAAAAAAAGCTCAACTGATATTGAGGCATGGGACCCTACTGGCTAATTATAAAGCATAAGCTTAATTGGAAACCAAAACAGTTATTTCATATCCATAATCCAGTGAATGCATTTTATCTATTTTTTTCTATCTTCTTTATTTATGCACATCTAGATTTTAATGAGCCTCTCTTTAAAATTATGCAGAAAGAGCAAGCCAGTCTGATGGAGAATAGGTTAAGAAAAGTGCATTAATAAATTACCCCTCCTGTCTCTATCCATTCTGGTCAGAATCTAGTTTATTCTCACTGAATCTCTGCTATCATTCTGTCTCAGTATAAGGCCTAAACAGGATGGTGCAGTAGATTAAATCCTTTTTTTTTTTTTACTGTATTTATTAGACACAGACATTTTAATAAAATCAGTTTATTGGAAAGCCAATGCTGTATTCAGATGTTTATTATGCTCTCACATCCTGGTAATGTATGTAAGGGCTATTTGCTGCTGAAGAGATATATTACAGCTGAAAATACCTCCCAACCAAGTTATTAAAAACACTAAACCATTAGCTGGCAAAGCTGGGGTTCACTCCTACTTCACTCTCCTGATCTCTTCGCTGCTCTCTTCTCCCGAGAGCCTAAAATTAGACAGAACATCCCTGACACACACCACAACACACTAGCCTGCATGCACACCCACATACACACACACACAACTATTTATAGCACATTACCATAACAGTGACCTATTTGTTTGGTTCTAAACTGTCTGGGCTCCACATTTTATACCGCACACACTGCATGCTGAAATTAGACACTGCATTATGAAGGGCATGTCAGTTAGGGAATTTTACTTTACAGTCACGGTTTCTTTTTTTTTCAAAGGCTACAAACTGCTTTACTGCACACTGCTACATTGGTCTACATTGACAACAAATCCATTGTCAGCTGCCTATTAATACTGTACAGGATTCAGATACTGGGAGACTTTATTTTATTTAAGCAGGACTAATATAAAGGAGTCCTGTCTGGTCTTGGACAGGGTATTTGTAGGCTACGTTTTGGCTCGAGGGAACCCTGCGGCACTCTAGCGCCAATGGTCCCGAGAGAAGTGCCACCACGGCTGAGTAAGGAGAAACATGGCTTTGAGATACAGAGATGGAACAATGTAGAAAAGAGAGAAGAAAGTGGGATAGAAAAGGTGAGAAAGAGTTAGAGTAAGGAAGACAGAAAACCAGTAAACAGGCGAGGCAAGAATTCAGGCAAGAATTTAAAATATTTCCATCCTAAATTTAAACATGAGGAAAGACCATTGCAAGAGCAAATCCGCTGTTAGTTATAGCATTGAGAAGGGCAATATGATGCATCCTTAATCATAAAAGACATAAATTTGCCTATCAAAAAAAAAAAAAACTCATGTTACTAAAAATGTTAAATCCAAGGGCTCAGGGAGAGCTGAAAAATACTGTTACAGCCAGGGCCCACATGGGTTCAGGTAATTCAAAGGAGTTTGGCAGCATGACAAAAGACATAAATCAAAAGGTACGCATTTTGGTTTATACAAAGGCTGAGCTAAAATTACAGGTCAGAAAAGCAATTACACTTTTCTGAGGCTGTCAAATCGAATAAGAAATGTGTTTTAGACAAAAGATGGAAAGCAGTCTGCTAGATGGGTGTCATAACACACTGCTGTTTTGCCCTGGGGTGGTAGGAATTGTTTTGCCTTGCAAAAAGTATTTTCTTTAATGTGCAATTTTCACAGCAAATACTATATAGCATCAGTACTACTCCTGCAACAGCCACATTGTTTGAGAAAAAAGAAGATGTAAGTTCATATCACAGAGAATTAGGCACATTTAGAATTTAAATTAAAGAAACAACAAGATTTCACCTACATGTAGAAGAAATTTTACTATTAGCCACTTCAGCACCATGGACAGCACCGCAGGCAGCAAAATCAGTGACTCTTGCAATGCTGCAGCTTGCAATACTTCAAGCTGTTAAAAATGTTATCCCTGATCAGTTGTGACATTAAAACAGCACTGACAATTAAAATATTGTGTCAGATGTCACATATATCGGATTAGCACTTTAAACTTGTAGCTGACAACATAATTGCGACTCCACTCGTCCGCATACCCTGTGATTATCCTGCTGGAAAAAACAACACATAAGCAAACAAACAAACAAGCAAACAAATTAAAATATGAGGCTACAAAAGCATATAGCCCCGATTTTGGAAGCCAACACTCCAGTTAAAACCTCCATCTGTTGAAATGCATTCCCGAGGTGCTCCTGGAAACTGTAAACGCCCACACACAGAACTCTGCCAGGAGAACAAAGACAAACATTTCAGAACTCCCGTGCACCTCTCGCACCACAGCGCACGGAGAAGAAAAAAATCTTTCCCCCTGCTAAATATATGGGCTTGACGTGGGAGCATGTGGGCTGGTGAAAAGCTCAAGATGCAATGCTTTACTTCAACAAAGCTCTGCAACATTAAGACAGCTTTATCTCTCATCATTTCCCTTACTCTGAACTGCACTCACATTCCCACAACACATAGCCTAGTTTAGCAGGACACATTTATCTTATAATATTTTGGGAGGAACAATGTGAAATATGATGCCATGAATGATATAATTAATTTCCTAATATCTTTGTTAAAGTAGAGTACAAAAATGATTCTATGTACCTAAATCTCATGGTGCATTAGTTTCCCCTGCTATCAGGACTCTTCTCCACAAACACTCATAAACAATTCCGAAAAAAAGACTTCTATACAATAATACCCACAGCCCATTCATATTTATAGTCAACATCAAAGGGAGGAAGAAATGCATTAGAGCTCATTTTGGCTCAAGGGAAGAAGGCATTCCACAGTTACTCAACTACAGATTTAAACTACTATCATCTAGTCAAACAAAGTAATTTATTTTGTGCCAGTGATATTAAAAGGTCTCAGTTTCACCAAATGGTTCTCAACCAGAGGTCCAGGACCAAAGTGTCCCTGAGGCCAAAAAACACAAGGCAAAAAGCCACAAAGATATGCTCCTCTCAGTGCTGACTTTACATTTATGCCAGTGCTACACAGTTATATATATGCACACAGATACACAATGATGCAATAGCATAACCACAAGGGTTTGCTTACTTTGCTTTAATGGCTTTTAGTTTTAGCCCCTACAGTGCGCTACTTAAGGTAGTATGTATCAAATAAAATCAAACCCTTAACTGGATGTATAAGACGTACCAGTCTGAACAATATGTTTAAATTTAGCATAAAAGCACATCATTGTTCAATACTGATATAAAGAATTGTTTGTAAGATGTTTCTATAAGGTGGTACCATCAGAAATTCACCTTGAAAAACTGCTCAAGTGAACCAAAGACCAGATACATTTTAAAAGCACACTGTTCACAGAATATTAATTTGATTTAGCTTATTTGTTTACTGCCTGAGTTACCTGATAAACTAAAATTATTCCTTACAATATTTTTAAAAGACCCACACTTTACTACTTCTTGCACAGTATGCATATACTGCTATTCAGTGCTCAATATTACTTACTTAAGCATCGCTTTGCATTATATACTGTATGAAACACTCTTCACAAATGTGAAACTAGTTCTATAACAAATTCAAATCTAAAATACATTTATATATATATATTCAATAACAAGACATTCCTATGAATAAAACACTCAGCAGTTAATCCAAGTTCAATGTAAAACCACAAGACTCACAGTAAAACTTAAATAAACTCCAACTTATACCATTTTACTTAAAAGAAACTGCATTAATGGCCACAAATACGACCAATTAAATAAAAAATATAGGCATTAATTCCTGTGCTTGTCTTTTGAAGATCACCTGAATCCTTTTTGTCTCCAATATGTCAGACCAGGACATCACAACAACATGCTCACAGACGAAAACCTCCTATTAACCTTGGTCCATCCATCACTGAAGATGCTAACAACAGAAAAACAGACACTTAAAAAGCATGAGGATATCCATTTTGTTCATTGTGTTTGCAATTCACATGGTGACACTAAGAGAACCCATCCACTTCTCTGTCAGAAGAAATCCATTAGTCAAACCAAAGACTGACACTTAGAATGTCAAACACACAGGTAGCACATAATTTGTTTTACAACACCGTGATAGCTGCAAATGGTGGCTGGTGAATAATATCTGCCAACTGCAGAAAAATGCACAATCTGAAATTACCAGAGGGGGGATATTTAAATGTTTGTGTCATTTTAAATCTTGGGAACAGTTTATGCCTTTGGTCATGACTGTTTTGTACATCATCCACTATGGGTTTGTGTGAGTAAGACTACAGCCACAATACATAATCTTGTTCTATTCAAAAAGCAATAATTAAAAATAAATAAATTAAGAGAAATACATTCAATGCTTTCTATCTTCATGAATAAAATGTTTTGACATTATGTGTAATACATGGGAACTATAAATGTCTTCCTATTTAGATGTTTAAATTGTTGTTTTTGAACGCCCTTGTTTCTGTGTCAGTCAGAAAAACATCCTGTCACTTCCTGTCTTCCAGGCAGCAAGAGAGGATGCGGCACACAGGGCTTTGTTGTTCTCCTTAATGTGAGTTAATCTGGATGCTGTCACATCAAACACAGGGACATCTTAGGTGTTATGTAGATAGTGTTAATAGAAACTTAGCCTAGCTCTGTCCCTGTGGGCCCCTCTCTTGCCTTTCCATTTGGTTGGAGGCAGAAAGATCGGCCATCTTCAAAGCCCTCTGTGCGCTTCTGTATCGACCACGCTCCTCTGCAACCCCAGAGGCTTCCTATTAGAAAGGATTTGTCTTACAAGCTCTGTGTGTCACTCACAAAAAAAAGGAAGGGAAAAAAATTTTTAAAAATGAAAAACATGTTACTAGCTTAGCTCTTCTGCCGTAGCCCCTTCACTTCAGAGTGTGTTGGTCATCCCAACACACTCTGCACCTATAAAGCTACATCTGACATAGGCAGATATCTATCTGACCAGCTATCAAGCTCTTTCATCATAGGTCACATGTTACAGCAGGAAATATTGAGGCAATGGCTGTTTCCCTCTATTTGGATTGCAGCATAAATAAACCTGGATTTACAACTCCCGTTTTCAGATGGGCGCTTAGCCGAGTTAGGCCAACATTTTATGAGATATGCAATTTCATTTTTTGCTATTGCCTGAGCTTCATGTTGATCCATAGATAGCCTGCCATCTCTTCTTCTCTCCTGCCTTTATTACTGTATATATTTTGGTAAGCTAAAGGCAAGGCAGACCACTTTCAACTAACCTCAATAAGGGGGCTTGGCTAAAACGAATAACAGTGTTTCCAGAGAACGAAAGTGTGAGAAAGAGTGAAAAAGCCAACAAGACAGACAGGGGAAAAAAAGGGGTGGGGTGGGGAGGGTGGCTTTTATTTTGTAGTCTTTGCCACAAACTGAAATATGCTCAGGCAGTGTAACTATAGATGGCCAGACTATACCCACAGGGCTCTCACTATGTAGGGACACTATAATAAATCCAGCATTATCAGATCCCAGTCATTCAGCAGATGCAGCCTAAGTGCTTTTAGATGTGTCAGAGGACATGACAGACTTTCATTGCTCCACTGATGACTTCCCATTCATCCTTTGTAAAATTACTTAACAGTTCCCTATAGAGCTTTAAATGTTTACTTTTGCTGCTTGTTTATATACAACATTTTTTCACCAAAGCAGACTGTGTGTCTTTGAGGCCTAACAAAGGCACAAATGTATTTCCCACTTCACAAAACTTTTGCAAAGCTTTCTGTATATTCTGAAAAACCCACTGTTCTTGCCTTCCCTTTTAGTGGCAAACTAATAAGACTTTACAGTCTTTTTGACAAATCTTTGCTTTACAGTGTCACTTGTAGTCAAAAGTCACAGAAAGTTCCCTTAAAGTATGTCAACCAGCAAATACTAGACTGCTAGAATACTGATATTGGGTAGACAGAAGTCATCCTTTCCTAAAAGATGGAAAAGCGGGCAAAGAAGTGAGGGGGACAACACGCCCTGCCCTTTCCCAAACTTGAAAGGGAGGCATGGGAGAGCAGCCTTTCAAGAATATATTAATAACACTACAGTAAAAAGCACACCAATGAGGTGGGGACAAGTTGAACCCATCAAATTAATCTGAGATAAATTTGCAAGTCATCATCATAATTTAAAATGTTTTAGAGACAGAATAAATGATCAAAGAATAAAAGGAACTAGACTGACAAAGATGTACAATAGAAAGTGAGGAGAGGCAAAAAAAAAAGAGAGAGAAAGAAAAAGAGAAATAAAGTGAGAAAAAGAGAAGCCAGCCTGCCGAGCAGACATATTTTGACAAAGAAGTAGCCTTACAAGGCCAGATAGGCAGACAGAACCCATATAAGCTGGCAGATGAGACAGGCAGTAAAGCAGCTAGTCAAACTCTATATGCTGCTGTAATGTCATACAGATTGATAGATTCATAAATAATGAATCAAGAAAAAAACAGATAAAATAACTCTCTAAATAAATGTGCTGCCTTGTGTCCTCTGCCCCATTGCCTAATGGATTATGCCTGTGCACGTCTTTCCTTCAGTCCATGTGTGTGTGTGTGTGTGTAATTTAAATGTGTTCCAGCCCACGCTGTCATAGTAATCATTTGCCTCAGCCACATTACTGATGTACAGTGATGATGTGCAACAGCTTTACCCTACCTTATAGAAACATGCAAAGAAATACGCATGCATCACCATGCTTATCAGTGAGCTTGTTTCATGAACTCATAATCAACTTCTATAACTACTGAAATAAACTACCAGATTTAGAAGGCTACATTATATACAGGCATATGCTTACTAAAACCAAGTAGAAATGAATTTACAAGAAGGAAAGTTCAAGATAATTCAACCCTAAAAATCAAAGTGAAAGATTATCACGGGTATAATTCTGCCATTCATTTCCAGACTGAGCTTCATCACCTGTAACAGCTGTGCACAATCAAACAGTCAAATTGGAGAGGTTATTATTTCCCAGTAAGTAATTTGAGTGAGCCTGGCACTCCCTGATTAAAACAAACACAATCAGAAAATAAAGTACCCATATTCCCAAATTTCAAATGCATTTCAAATATACTTTAACTGCTCTACATTTCTGTAATTATTTTTGCAGCAGCACTGCAAATGTATGGAAAACAGGAAAAAATGTCAAAAGACATTTTTGTTTAGATCCAAATCAGTCAATGTTTTATCACATACAGCCACAACTCCTACTACAACTATGACTACTCGTTTTCAGCAGTATACATGCATGTAATGTGAGTAAATACACTGGGTTCAGTACACAGTGGCAGCACGATATAAGGTGCTTAGGATCAGTCTTTTACTGAGAGAATTGCTGTAAAAGGTTTAATGGCATGATCAATATCATATATTAATATACAGACACAAGAGAGCAAACAGTGGATCATCACATGGATTATCCATCAAATGTACAGGGATTGAAGCTACATGATTGCTTTTGCTCTTAAGTCTTATGTTCATTTGATTCTCCTCCTTACTTTTATTTTTATTTTTTCTTACAGCCAATCCTTAAAAAAATCTGAGACATAGTGCATATTCAGACAGTGAACGCCACTCTGAAGGCCTAATTACTGCCTCTGGGATGCCTTTGGACTTCTCCATGGGATTCAAGAAAAGAAGGACCACAGCTGTGCTGCTTTTTTCCAGATTCATGCAGTACAGGTTAAAGCCTGAAGTCCTGATCAGGCAAGGAGGCCCTCCATCAATAACCTCCCACTCTCCATTTCCCTCTCTCCATTTCACTCTATCTCGCACCCTCCATCTCATTTCTTAATCTTTACAACTCAGTGATTCAAATACCTTTCCTCCTACTTCTCATTCCATTTTGCAGTCTCCAAGTCTTCTTTTTGACCCATCCCCACCTACTCCTCTCTCTCTCCCCACCCTCTCTCTCTCTCATCCACACATCTTCATCATTTTCTCTCCCTTTTCCATTTTCTCTTTTTTGCCTCCAATCTCACTTCACAGAGCCACCTCCTGTCTGAGAACTTGGAGAAAGCACATTAAAGGATGCATACTGGCTAAACCTGCCGAGCAGCGTGACTCTAAATTGGATCCTCTAAAACTTGCCTCTTGCATGTGTGCCACAGCTGCGCAGGGAACCCCAAGGCCTGACAAGAGTTAAAGACCAAGCAGTCTCTATGCACAGCACAGTCACTTTGTCTCACGCGCAGACATTCATACACACACATATACACACAGAAATGCAAAGCTCTTCACTGTGCCAACAAACTCTGTAAACAACAACACAACCCAATGTGTCCCTACAAGCCCTTCACAGGTTTATGATGCAGCCTTGCAATGGTTTGGGGGGTTGTGGTGGAAGTGGGAGATTGAGGGGAATTTAGTGTTTCACCTAAATGTGAGCTTGCTGCCTGGAAGACATCAAGTATACTGTTTTACTCTGAATTATTAAAAGCTGCCTCTTATTGCAGCTTGGATTGAAATAGTTTAGATGCCAGAGACTATAGCTGTTGGCATGAAACTATATAATTTATATTCCCAGCTATTCTGCAGCCGTCTAGCTTATTGTTATTTTTCTATATGAAAGGCTGTAAGGCTGCCAATGATGGACCACTTAAAATAAGTGTCAGGTGAACTCTAAGTTTGATAAAACTAAAAAAAAAAAAAAAAGCTTGCAGAATCCTAACAAAAAAGAATATGCCTACGTGCTTGATCTTGCCACTGCTAGCTCAGCTATATCGAGTGTCCGGGTATTCTGCGGGGCAGACGACAGAAGCCTTCACCAGCACCGATCACCCTGACACTGGCTCCCTGAGCGAGCTCTACCGACAACCCTCCTCTGCAATGCAAATAACCACTTCCACATGAGCAGAACCATCACTAGCACTCCCCATACACTTGTATTCCATGTCATTATCCCTGGAGACTCACACACATGCCGTTCTTCTCATCTACCCAATGCCTCATGCTGCTACCCTTATCTGTGATGAGAAGGGGGCTGGGGCTTAAAACAAATCGGTCTGGCTCATGCATTCATAGCCATGATAGAGGGCTGCCACAGGCTTTTTTCTACTCATACCTCCTGTCAGTCACACTCCTCTCCTTGCCCTCCAGCCATGTGTACTGTATATCATTAGTCCTGATTTTTTTGCTGACAAATGCTGGCTGTCGTGCTGTGCAGCCCCCTTACCCTCTCTCTGTGGACACTACACCAAAGCATGGCAGGATGTGCCTTACAAATGAGTTCTCTCTGGTTCCAACACATGCAAGTGTGCCATTTTAATGCGTATATGGACAGTACACACACAGACATCCAAACACACTCCTACATACAGGGGAATAAATGTTTTAACATTGAAAGTATGACTTAAAGCTGTCTGTGTGACCCTGTGGCACCTTCTCCCTCCTCTCCTCTTTTCTCAATATTTCAACTGTTCTGTCACTTTATCCCCCTCTAATCTCTCACACACTCCTCCTCATCCTGCTCTCTCTCCCAAAGGCACAAGGTCCACCAAGTGAGACGTCAGCCCCGATTAGCCACATCGAGTTGATGTGTTTTAAGTGTGTCCTTCATTATTGAGTAATGTGAAATATTCTCAGCCATGCATGTTTTTGCCTCCAAAGTGGTCATTTTGTCTATTTGGATATCCAATTTTTGTGAGCTAATCATTATTCCCATCTATTTCAACATGCATGCAAGGACACACACTCACACTGCAACACATACACACCCTTCTATTTGGGGCCATAGCTTATGATCCACGCGCATACCCCTGCGTTTTTTTTTTCCCCCTTTGTGTCTGCAGGCAGCATCACACCTGTACAAGCTTCTACAGGGACTCGTAGATTGATTGTCACTCAGTATCTGGGCCTTGCCTCTTGCAAGGCTCTGCACAGCCATGCCCACAAGCCTGGAATAAAACCAGACTCATGTGGTTCAGATCCACTGGTACAGGTGATGCTTTCACAGTGCCAAATCGGCATTAGGTCATCACAACTACACAGCATAAAAAAATTGACCAAACCGGTGCATGCTACAGTAGTCAGGTATACAAGCAGTGATATTCAAACTGAAAAACAAACCTACAGTGACACATACGCCCCCACCCCCATTGGACACAAAACCCAGCTCTATAACCCAGATGAGCTGTGTCACATGATTGTGTCTCACAGGCAGGCGGGTAAGCAGTCTCCAGCCAAAACTAAAAAAAAAATGGGTTAAACAGGCTAAAAATATCAAAAACATTAATAATTCAGTTTTTTTGCTAACCTGTACCTCAGAAAAAAATAGCACACTTCATGCTGTGAAGTGGCTTAATGGGAAGGGTTTGCTGTGGATTCTTTTGGTAGAGACAAAGTTAGCAGCGAGCATTAGGAGGGGCCACATTGTCATCACTGCTAATGTCACAGATGGGGTCAGAAAACGTTCATGGGTAACTCAGAGGTAGTTCTTAAATCTTTTAAACCTTGGTAAGGGATTAGCTTTAAATTTCCCAACAAGAGGTAAAATGTCATTTTTGGCTGTCAATATAATAAAGAAATAAATAACATAATGTGTTTTTGCCCTGGCAGTCTACCCTTATATTCATTTACTTTTGTGCATAATTCTTAAATGCAACAAATATTTGGCACTTTTAAAAGTTCATATCTGGGGTATGGGTGGTCAGTGCATATAAGCACTATATATACTGTAATGGCATGAAATTTCATGATAAAACACATTTTCATTGTTTCAGTTGGTGTTCTTTATTCTTCAAAGGTAGGTGCAGAGTGCAGATCCAGCCTTTTTTTTTTAAATACTCCCCTGACGAGAAGAAGGGTTCTCCAAATATGTAGCTAATCTACCGCACAGAAAATCAAGATGAACAAAGGAGAGGTGTTCGTGCTTGTGTGTGTGTGTGTGTGTTATGTGTTTGTGCTAAATGGGTACCAAAGGACCAACAATGGGAGAAGGAAAGCAAGGCAGAAGGAGGAACGCAAGCAACATCACAGTTACCCTGTGTATCTCCATGTGTATGCATGTGTATGTTTTAAGGATATTCAGTTCCTCTGGGGGCACTCTAGTACAACAGCTCTTTACTGCATAAATTACATGAATATACTTTTACAACAGAGGTACACACATTCTATATAAACTAGATCTGTTCTGTTGCGCTCACATGCTGGTACAGTTTGGGAATGTTGTTACATGCCATATACCACAGTGCAACTAATAATAAGTACATAAAAAATGTTTGCTCAAACGTGCGCTAACTTAAAAACTTTTCACTAGCAGGAACCACATCCTGATTTTCAAATATGACATATGATATGGATCTGAGGCTGCGGTTTGGGAAAGGCATCAGTGAGGACCAGCAACGGTTCCCAAGACAGGCAGATCCTCATATACCAATAAGAGGTACGAGAAATGAGAAGGGGGGAGGGGTGGTGGGACACAAAAATGAGAAAAAACCGCCTGTAGTGCAGGAAGGCGTATACGATCAAAAAAACAGAAGGGGAGCATATAAGGTGTGGTCCCATTCCTGAAATTCAGATAAATAATTTTCAATTTATACCACATGAACAGGACAGATTGCAAACATAAACCCATTAAAGAACTAATATCTATAATGTCAATATTCTCATTTCACTATAAATTTGGCTCTTTTTATAAACTCCAGAACTTCGCAGCATATATCCCTGTATAATTCATAAATCAGAAAAAAAAATTAAAGATCATCTCCATGCCCTTTCCAACATATTCTCCAATATTATCTTCTCCCTGAAAATGTACACACACATGCATACAAACGCAGATTCCAGTTACCCAAAGGCTAAATTCTAACGAGTCCCCTTTCCCTGACTACAAGGTCTCCAGTCCTGCCAGCACCGATTGGCTTCATGCTGACCAGTCTGCTCTATACCACCCCCACCCTCACCCACTCAACACAGGCACATACAGTACATACACAATCATCCAGTACACTACATTTATCTACAGATGGGTGACAAATTAAAGGAAAACCCTACATTAGGCATCTTAAGCTGTTTTCACACATGAACTCAGGTCAGTATATTTTCCAAAGTTAAACCTTCTCACATGTAGCACACAGCAGGAAAGCAGGAAGCAGTCCATTTCAGAGATGTTTGCACCACTGGAAATACTCAGTGTGGATTAGACAAGGCGGATACCTGGACAGAGTATGCAGGAGGCATAACTCCCAAAAACTAGCAGTGAATGTGTTGGAATATTAGCTGTGCTTTTTAAATACTGGCACACTCTGACATCACACAGACTTTGTACTGCAGAACTGGCTGTGCAACGACAGGTTGGGATCTGATCTAACTGTATCTTTGTGTTCTCACAAGCAGTTCTACTGGGCCACCGCATGCCACTGGAACAGCATTGATGTTCCCTATAATTGATCCTAGAAGTCACTGGGACTCTACTGGAGTGTATTATTCAATCACATTTTGGTAAAAACAAAATTTAAAAAATTTAAAAAACCACCTCCTATAGGTGTTCATTTGGGTTCACATCTGCTGCTTGTGAAAGGCACAGCATATTCTGGAAGAGAACATTCCCATCAGAACAGACATGTTTCATCATAAGTTAAAGTAGAGCAGTCAACACAATCTTCTTTAGATTTGCAGAGAGCATTTCCTCTACAGGGGCACGTGGCCCAAAACCATGTCAGCAAAACACAGCTACCAAATCCCCTCACTGTAGGGTCAAGGGTTCATATTTTTTTTGTTGTCACCCATCCGTACATGCTACATAGTGTAGCGCTGAATTATTCAGCCATTGCAGCAGGCAGGCAGCACACAGCAAGGCTTGGCTGTAGATAATAAACAGGTGGATCGCATGCATTAGTAAGTATAGGTGAATATGTTATGTGTGTATCTGTGTATATATGAGTATGAATAAAACTCAGTGAAGTAAAGAGAGGCCATTTGCAGCATGTTGAAGAATAGTTCCATGGCATACCAGCCTCATTTCCACAGTACCAGCTCAGCCACTCTCCACAATATAGCCATGCTCTGCTTCTCACTCCTCTCTCATCCTGTTATGGTTCAGGTGAGCACCGGCATATACGCACAATTACGCATACAAACAAATGCAAAGTCACACAGATATAGAAACAGACTGCATCCATGTGCACTCACATAGAAGACTAATAGTGCAGGTACATATAAAGCAAAGGGCACAGCCCAACGGTGAGAGAGCAGAAGAGACAGAAATGGAGACAGAGGAAAGCAATTGAGAGGGAGGATGTCTACTAGTGTTGACATTGCAGGAGGCTACATGTGTGTGCCGGAGCATAATCTTCCCTCTGCTCTCATTGGGTTTTTAATGCGGGTGCTATTTCCATAAACCTGCCTCCTGAATCACTGCCAGCCGCTTACACTACCCCCAGGTTGAGCTGTACTAATACTAGGACTAAATGCATGAAGCAAACATATTTTCCACCAGTGCCTCTGCAGGACAATCACTGTTATACACAGTGCTAGCTCAACAACAACAAAAAAAAGGGATGGTAGCATGATTTGTTCTATGCTACAGTAAGTAGACTTGCTACTGTGGCTGAGATTATTTCTTGGATCTGTTGGATTTGAAGAGTTGCAGTGAGAGGACAGAGTTTTAGGAGAGTGGGGGAGGTGGAGGATGGCGACAGGGAGGGGGATGGGTGGGTGGAAAGTGTGAGGGATGCAGGATTTTGTCATGATGCTAAGCTGGGAGGAGTAAATCTCCTGTGGACTTGTGTAGAGAGCTGTGAAACTCAAGCATACTCACCATTTGCTGTAGAAAGAGCAACAAAGGGTCATCAGAAAACATTTTAGTGGCCATCAGGGGATATTTATATTTTACTTGGCTAGGAATAAAAAGACTGATAGCACATGCTTGAATAGTCACTCACAAAAACTCTGGTTTGGTATGTGTTACCAAAATAAATGCAGCAGAGGAGAACGAAGTAGCCCACAAATATATTCAAGACTCACTGTCACTGGAGGTATGTGATCACGGCACCCTGCCATGTGCGCATGTTTTTCGTCCCACCTTTATACATTGCTATCTGTATATACACAGAGCTGGCTGCAGTGCAAAGCCAGCTTACCACATGTACACAAACACACACGACTAATAGAGCCAAGCAGCACACACCTGGTAAACTGTCAGAGCTTCTCCTATTCTGTGGCCAAACTTATGTCAGGCACTCGTGTCCCTGAGGTTCCCATCACACTTCACTGCAGGAATCTATATTCCAGTCCAGTACACTTCCATTAGGCCATACTGTTCCTTTCAGCAGCTAATGTGTAACAGGGGGACACAGATAATAACATCCAAGAACACTAGCACTTCTTCCTATTAATGGTTGTGTGTGTTTGTTTACGAGTCAGAGAGTGTTTAGATGTGAGATATGAATAAGTCATAATTATAATTTTTAAAGCTAAAACAGTCGTGGTCAATAATGATTGTAATAACATTCTGCACTCTTCTCTCTTCCTTTGTTTGCAGAGTAAATTTTTCCTGCACAGGAACTATGTTCAAACACAAACACAATGGAATCAAAAAATCCATGTACTGGAAGTGATAACAAGACAAAAGCTAGGTTATGTGAAAATTTCACAAAATGTTAAAAACTAATTTTGACCATGAGTAACTACTAGCGCAACAAAAACACATGGCTAAGTGTTTTGAATAATAAAGCCTTTCTATAGTGCCCATTGTGAATTTGGTCAGCTCTACAGTTTGTGTCAGTTCTTTGGCCTTTTCTCCAAAGCCCACACAGGCTTGCTACCCTTGTAGTCAACCCTAAAGTCTAATTATCTCTGAATAAGAAACTAGCAACTGGTTTCAAAATCAAACTGGAATAAAAATATCCTACAAGTTGCACGTTTCAGGTCAGTTTGCCTTGCCCCTCTCAACACGAAAAGCAAAGAAAAAGTCAGAGATTCTGCACTTTGCTCAAGGACATTACAACATACAGAGTTGGAATTATACACTTTCAAAATTCAAAACAGTTCATCTCATGAAATTCAAGTATGTGACTGCTGGTGTCCACGTCTATGCTGTCATGTGTGTATGAGAGGGTGCTTGTTTGTCGGACCAGCTTGAGGCGTAGAAAAGCTAGTTAGGTGGTACAATTTTCATACAAGGTACTTTTCATTTGCAAAAAGTAAAGTCCAGCAGGATTTTGGTTGTTTGGCATTAATTCTGATCCTGGCATTTAAAGTAGCACATATGGATGGGTAACCACACCGGTCAAAGTGAAAGGCAAGAGAGCAGAGATGTAGGGGATAATGACAAAATGCAGACGTTAATACCTCATAACCCATCTCTGGAGAATTCCTAGTTTACATTAATTATACCATAGCCCCTGGCAAACTGCATATCAAGCAGGATTTTGCAAACAAACAACTGGCATATCTACTTACCATCAAGCAGTGAAGCAACAGGGGTCATATCGCAAAAGATTTAAGAGCCGGGAGGCTCAAGAGAGGACGATAAAAGCCATGGGATGCAGACAGTTGTCAAAAACACACTGAAGCATAAATTATTATGTTCTATAATGTAAATGAAAGTTACACTTTCTAAACTTGGCCGTCTGCATATCACATAGGAAGTTTAGGGACACTGGCATGCTACAAAAGTTGTGTGTAGCTAGTGTTTTACCTATAGGTTGTTGGAGTATACAGCACACACTGCCTATGTTTCCATGGACCACTGGTGTGTGTGTGTGTGAGTGAAGTTGAAGGGAAGAGTAAAGCAGCCTCAGCCTGACACCCATCAGCGCCTGCCTGTTACATTTCTATGGCACGCTTTGTCTCAAGGAGAGCAGCAGCAGTGGAGCAGTGGGGGGGGGGGAGACAGAAAGATGTGGGATGGACAGGATTGGGTGGAGTAAAGGGGAAATCAGCAGGAGGGATAAAGTAGGAATGAAAGGTACAAGAAAAGGGTTTTATTTCTCACATGTGATACACGGCAACTTCAGCAGAATGAATGTGAACGTGAGAGTGTGTGTGTGTGTGTGTGTGTGTGTGTGTGTGTGTGTGTGTGTGTGTGTGTGTGTGTGTGTGTGTGTGTGTGTGTGTGCAAGCACGAAGGGAGAAACTTTCAGAGTCTATGTGAAAAAAAATACAGTGCCAGACTAAGTTTGCTAAATTTCTAAATACTGGCTGTACGATCATAAAATTTTATTATTTTGTTAGTATTAACTGTGGCTGTTTATAGGACTCCATTAAGAAGACTGTTAAACCTTACTGAGCCCTGGTGATTTGGAGGTCTGCTCTTCGCTTAGAACAAAGGGGCATGAGCGCTCATATCTCTCATTTATACATTCAGCCACATCTTCTATTTAATCCCAATGGTACGTGAGCTCTTATGGATGCCCCTCCAGGTTCTCAAGGGAAGAGTTATTAATGACTATGAGACATGGGAGGAAAAACTCAGTGGAAAGCCAAACTGCTGACAAAATCAGCAAAGACTCAAATCTGCCTTTTGTAACACAGCTGAACAGAGTTACAACCTCTCATGAAGACATCTTCTGGCATTATGTGTAAGAAGTTTTGTGTCCTCTCTTTTTAGCTTCTGTCCTATTATACAAATGCAGAGGGAAAAAGGAACAGAACAATGGCTTCTAGCCTCATGCGTAGCTAATTTGCAGGATAAACTATACAGCTTGTTTTTCCAGAAAGTCACCAGAGAAACATTTGAAATTGGTAGCTGTGTTCGCGTGCTTAATCTCAGACATATGCCTTTTGTCTGAATTTCTCAGGCTTTTTGTCTTCTATCAGGAAGGGTGTTGGAAGTGTATGTGCGTGTCTGTGTTTTCCCTGGCATAGTTTGATGTGAAGCTACAGTGCCTCTGTTGGTTGTCACTTCTACCCACCCCTGTTTTATTATTGTCTCTCTAGCTGTTTTCACATATGGATTCTGGACAGTGTTGGAAGAATCAGGCGGGGGCTCTGTCCAAAGTTGCCCACACGGAGCACAACAGAGAAGAGAGTCTGCCTCAGTCCTATTCTGACTACTAGAAATATTTGGTGATGAGGGTATTGCCTGGCTAGAACACACAGAAGGCAGGACACATGACACAATGTTGACTTGCTGACACTGAATCCACTGCTGGAACATCAGTAAGGTTTCTCACATGAAGCTTGGTCAGATTTCTAAAAAAAAAAAAAACTCAGGGCTGCAGACTTTTGTTTTTGCCTGAACACTTACAGAAACTCACACAAAAACTTTGCGCTGATGCATCCATACATATGCACAAAAAAAATTGCTATTAGTAAAACTAATTACATAAGTAGAAATGTGGGCAAATACTATCTCACTAAATAAAAAATTAAATTAAAACCTACCCTTTGTTTCATGTTGTCTTTTTGACTTTCCAGAAATGCAGAGCTTTCTATTTCTATGTCATTCTATGCTATTACTTCAAAAGTATGAGGCAGAGTGGGTCTGATCAATGCTGACAATATCCCCTAGAGAACAGACACATGAAAAAGTTTAAACTGGGCCTTCAAAAGGCTGAGCCATTGATTGAATTGCTTTCTAAAGTGTTTTTCATCTCTGACACTATACAAGGAGAATTCCGGCTGATGTGAAGTCGGGTGCAGATGGCATGGCTGACCATCATAAACAGAAAAGAAAGAGGGTGAAAAGTGGTGAGGAGAGAGACAAACACTTACCCCTGGCAGTGTTTTCTGTTCATGCAGGGCATTCTGGGCTTTTATGGCCGACTCTCGGGCGCAGTAGGTGAGAAATGCACAACCTGCAACAGAGGTGCAGCACATATAGATGACATTACATTACACAAAGATTAAAGTCAGAACAATACTTGCACATAAATAATGTACACAATACAAAATGGCACAGCCATTTGAAAGAAATATCATCTAAGGAAAGTAGTACATTAATGAGAATGAACTGAAGGAATTGGACAATTACCAAGTACTTAACACAATTAAAGAACCAATTCTGTGTTGAAGGGTCTCCAGAGTTACTGAAAACACAAAACCCATTGCAAACATCTCTTACAATAAACAGAGCAAGTTAATAGAAACAGGCAGCCATGCAAGACACAAGGCAACATGTAGACAATTTTTGATGGTGGCTAGGGGAGAAAGGAGAGAAAAAGGCAACAAAAAAAAGTAGGAGATGCAAGGAGCATTATTTGGATGAACAGCTAGGCCTGCCCAGTTTCCCCAAACCTAGTGCCATGTCCTGTTCAAAGCTCTTAGCAGCCTGGCCAGTGTCCTCACCCTGAATGGCTGTGACAACGGCGGAGACAAAAGAAACAGGACTACAGGGGAGTATTGAGTGGGGCAGAAAAGGGGATGTAATAGTTTAGAGATCGTCAAAGGAAGAAGAGGTTGCCAAAAAGAAAAAAGCAAAGACAGGCCGTGTTAAAACTCTCTTGGGTTGATGCCTAACTATGAGACTCAAAGTATGCCACCATGTATGCGCACACACATTCATCTAGAACCAAAGCATACACACATCTGTGGAATTAAGAGAAGAGAAGAGAAGAGAAGAGAAGAGAAGAGAAGAGAAGAGAAGAGAAGAGAAGAGAAGAGAAGAGAAGAGAAGAGAAGAGAAGAGAAGAGAAGAGAAGAGAAGAGAAGAGAAGAGAAGAGAAGAGAGCAGATGGAGAAATGAGGCAATCATTTTTCCCCCTGACTATCTGAATAAATAGATTTGCTTGTGTTCTATTAATGAGGTTCATATGGGTTAGCATGCATCATATTTCTGCCACTCTGAATATGCTTTATTAGCAGCCGCTGCATTTTGGATCTCATTTCAACAGCCAAATATATTCAGTGGGTGGTGATGTATTAAGAGTTTTTATACAGACAATATTTCAATCTGTTTTTCTTGTTTCAGATGGGATCACTTTTACCCATCCATGCACCATTTTTTTTTTTTGTGCCTTACCACAAGCATACATGCAGCCACATGTACAGTATTTGCAGTTTTACTGACACTTGCACTACGGCTGTTTCTCCACTGTCACCTCTGCAGTGCTGCATCAAACTGAAGGGTTAAAATACCACAAAACTGATCTACTGGTTGACTTGGAACTCTTTGTGTTTATATGGCTGTATATGCACTGACCCTCATGACAATGTTTAACCACCATAGTCCAAATGATGTTCATGAATTTTCTTCTACACAACCATGCATTTCAGCATAAGAAACACAGAGAAGCAATGTGTATCGAGGGTTGTGGTCTGTGAAGTCACTGACAGTAGAAATGGTGACGTGGTGCCTCTCCTGTCCCAGTACCCCGAAACTAATCATTTTAAATTGCAACCCCCAATTAAATCACTCAGCCACTCTCACTGCTGTCTAATTCACCACTGCTCACTTGCTTCAACCCGTGACGCAATGCCAAGACTGTAAAATGTTGTTGTTCTGGGGTTTTGTTGTTTGCTTGTTTGTCTCTTAAATGGGTGAGGTTAATAGAAGGGAATGGCTCCATTTTGGTTGTTGTTTTTCTCTCTTTTTTTACTCTCTCTGGGCTTGTTGTTGGTTTACTTGACAAATTCTTGCCCCATCTCTGAATAAGAAACAAGTATTTTGCATTACAATCACAAATGCGATTTATTTGTTAATGTGTAATGCATAGGGCATTGAGAATAAATTAATAGCAACCACAACACTGGCAAACAAAAGAGAAACATGAACTCCATTTAAATGTGATTCTGTGCTCTTTAATGTATGGCTTAATAAGAATTTGCAGGCCACAGGCGAAAAAGCTTTAACAACTCCATAATTGGAATCCAAACACGTACAAATTGCCAGTGCTGTGTTGCATACCAAGTGCAAAAGTGTGAGTGGGGGGGAGCATGATGAAATTGTTTGAAACACAACAAAAAGCCACTGTAATCAGAGCCTGCTGACACAGCAGTGGGGGAAGCCTTCCCACTGTGAGGAGATGATCCTCTGCATCATCTGACGAAAACTTAAAACAGCTTTGTCTAAAACATTGATTTCAGCTCCAAAGAGAAGAAACTCCTCTTCTTTTCTCTTCCCGCTTCTCCTCTCTTCTTTCCCAGCCTCTCATCCCCATCAGCAGCTCCCTGTGTCTGGTCTCCGATTTCTTAATGATATATTTTTAAGTGGGGTGCATGTGTACTGGGAAATAAGGCTGAGTCTTTCCATCTCCTCTGCACTGAATTGGCATGTAATTAAAGAGTGTTACATAGAAGAGAGAGAGGGAATGAGCGGGGCAGAGGGAGAACGGGAGACAGTAAGTAAAAAGTGCATTCCCGCTCAGTTGTAGCACTCGCGTGTGTGTCCATGGGGTCTGTGAGACACATGTGAGCCACGTCTTGCTCTGCCATCCGGACTGATTTCCATTTCTGAAGTCCTTCAAAAGTACACATAATTTTTCTCCTGGAGTGTAAAGAATAAGAAGTGACTAAAATGTAGAAACACTAAAAATCTGCACACACCTAAATTAATACAATTTTTAAAAGGATAAATATTACTTAGACTACTGTAGGGCTGTCTGCAAAATTTGCTTCCTTTGCCAGCTTTATCTATTTTACTTTTTCAGTACCCACTGCTGTAAAAATGTTTCTGTTTTAAATCAGTCAGCCAGAAATAAGCAGCATTAAACTGACTAGTGTTGCTTCCTTTGCAAACTGTTGTTCCTTATTGGCTGTTTAAAAGAATAATTACTGGTTATTGCTGATGCTATTGGCATTAAAATTGTGCACTAAGAAAATTCCCCCCAAAAAACCTTTGGGAATTTTTTTTTTCTTGCAAATTTCTGCCTTTATTATCTTAGAGAAAATTCAAGTTTGCTCTCATAAATCTGACTTCAGTCTCAGTAAATACGCACTTTTTTTTTTCCTGTCAAGTCTGCAGCTTTGATTTGGAAATATGTCTTTTATATTTTCTTTTGTTTTGTTTAACTCCCTTGGCAAATTTAAGCCTAATGCCCTAATGCACAAAATTGTATTTGGTGCATATTTGAGATGATGTATAATATCTGTGTTGTGCTTTCAGGAAGATTAGCCTCCCATCTTCCATATAAAATGAATAATTTCTCCGTTTGGTACATTTCTGTCCTTTTTTTGAAAAGCATTTAAAATTCAAGGTTTGTTTTTAAAATCACATGCCCAGTATATCCACTAGCAACATTAATAGACTTATTACCCATTCCCATGTAAACGTCATGTGTGTCTATCACTTACCTTTGTCTGCCTTGATGTCAAAATCTAGTGTCATAGTCATGTCTGACTGAATGAATGCATTAGCATTTATAAACCATACTGTAAACAATGGCTCACCACTTGTTTTGGATCAAAAAGGATTTCTTTCATGTATTTTACATTTCCAGTTTCCCCTAATTGGTATCTTGAATAAGTAGTTTGTATTTCCCAGCTCACAAAGTGTTGCTTCTCAAAGACAGTCTTGATCCTTTGACTTCCAAGAGCTCCTAAATTTGAACAATGTGCCCTTCTTTTTTGTTTTTTGTTTTCTATTATTATTTTACTTTTCTCATAATTTGTCATTTCTGAAGAATTTGTCTTTGAGTCTGGGACTTTTTTCTTTTCTCCTAAGTGTTTGTCTCCATTTTTGTCACAATCTCAGCATTTAGTGATAATGATAAGGTAATAACAATTCCAGTATGAACATAAAGAGGCTCATTTGCACTACCACTCTGATAACTGCTGGTAAAGCTAAATATGAAAAACCTACTTTTACATAGACACTGGGCATAAAATGTGTACTGCAGAATCGTCAAATATGAATGCAATTCCTTGGAGACAGGGCTGGTTTAGGCCACAACCTCTCTCTTTAAACTCCTCCTTTCATACCCTTTTTGCTCCCTTTTCTCCATCTCCTTGCCCCAGAGGAGCCAAGCTGCCCCAGTGTAATGAAAAAGTGTGAACTTGCTCTCACTGTGGCATTTCCTTGGCCAGAAAATGTGAAGGTAGCAGAAACCGAGCCAATCCTGGCACCAGCCTTGTCTGCTCGCTCACACATCATTTGCACTCTTTGGAAAATGCTATCACTGTGGCTAGATTACTTGCTTACTTCATTTACTACCATGTGGGGCTCTAGGGGAGCTGATAGCCTTTCAGAGGGGTTGGAAACTGAAACACACATCCTCAGCGTGGATGCAACTTGATTATAACCTGAATCATTGAAAGTATGTGTGGTAGGAGGTTCTATTGCACAGATTGACCACAAAGGGGGTAATCAATCTGGTCTCATAGAATCTTTTACTTCATATAATTATTTCGTCATCTTTGAAAAAAAGCACCCTTTCATTTGGTCACACACAACAATCATGTCAATCCTTACAATGAATGAAGAAAGACAGCAAGTTAAATAAAGAAGAACAGCTGGACTTGGTAGGGACTTTTCAAAATAGTTCCAGTCATTTTTGCTGCCCCACCTTATTGGGCCCATAATGATAACTTTTAAAAAAAAAAAAAAAAACAGTAGCCTAGTTAAACCTGTAAACCTTAATTACATCAGACATTAATCTTATAGAGCACCAGAAACTATGCACGGTACACATCTCCTGATCCTGAATCTGGTTACACTCTTCCATCATTCCTTCATCAATAACTGTAACCCTTCATCTCTGCTGAATCCAGCTCCAAATCCTTTTCCATTTCCCCTTTCATTACCCCTCCCATCACACCTTTGCCATGAGCAGTAGACTGGGGGAGGATGAACACTGCAGAGCACTGAGGAGCATCGGTGTCTATCATGAAGGCAAGAAATAGCCCCTGCACTCTCTGTGGTATCCTCTCTGACCCCTGAGTAGAAGACCTCAGCCATTGATTTGTTGCTACTTGCTCACACAGACTACACTAGCGTCCAAGAAGTGGTCAAACAGATCCATAGTCAGAACCTCCCAAAGGGTTTTGTGTTGTGTGTCTGTTTACATGTGCATGTGTATTCATTCATGTATCTGGGTGTACATGTGACAAAATGTATAATATATATGCTTTGTTATGGTGTGGAGTGCATTGTCTAATGAATGTGACAAATGCAATAAATTCTTTCTGAAACGCTCAGTATTTGTGTCATGATCAATGCAGGGGCACAGAAGCCATCACAACAATGCAAAGAGATACTGTGTACTGATACCTTCACAGACACTTGCTACAATAACATGCTTGTATTGCTTTACTGTAAGTGGTGCTTAAAGCAATAGATAGATAGATAGATAGATAGATAGATAGATAGATAGATAGATAGATAGATAGATAGATAGATAGATAGATAGATAGATAGATAGATAGATAGATAGATAGATAGATAGATAGATAGATAGATAGATAGATAGATAGATAGATAGATATTAACGATAATATGACATGGTTGACTAGGCAATATTAGGATTTGATGCCCCATCAAATGCTTCTATGCCAAAATAAGTGGATGGATAGGTAGGCTACCACCAGTGTTTTTGGTAGTTAAAAAATGCAACTCTAATTTGTTTATGGGAAACTTCACACATTCAAATTTATTTTAAAATTCAGAAAAGGTATCAAATGTTTATGAGCATTAATATAAAAAACATACCAAAGGATATAATAGAGCTTGGACCTCAAACTTAGTTCAAACTGTTTCTCTATAGAAAAGTACATATTGCCATTGCCACTGTTGCAACATGTGGGCAAATGTGCTTCCACTTTGGGAACACTCATATTTATCCTGCTGCTGTATGTTACCCTATTAAGTTTATTTTTATTTATTAATAAATGCAAAGGAAAGTGTAAAATTAGGAGAGGTAACCGTGTCAGTGTGTTACATGATGCACTTAAAGGGACATGGGTTACAAAAGACTCCAACAATCAGTTGTAAGCATAAACACAATGACAGCTGGCAGCAGGGCAATTGAATTTCACAGGGAGCCTGGGAAAAGGAACCTAATAAATTCTTAATTATCTAAATAATTATCTACATTATATTGCCTATAAAGTATAGTAGTGCCTACTGTGGATGTCCGTTGTATATCTGATGTGCATGTTGGTAACAGCTACATTTGATTGGATACTACCAGCATATTAGCATTGAAATGGAATATTACTTCCTTATAAAGTTCTTAGGATAATGCTGTTTGGCAGCAGATGCAGGTTTTGTAGGTGACATGACAGATTGCAACCGCCAGCCCATCCCCAGAGCTGGCCAGAACTCCCAGTATTTGGCTGGATAACACTTATGATACAGCACTTTGGCATCCTCCACTGTTCAGAAGCCTTTAAAGTAAGCCTTGACTTTTGTAGACTATCTGGGTACTTCATCCCTCTTTTGCTATTAAAGCCATGGTCCGATCTATAAATAGTAGTCCGGTGCCCTGCATCCCTGATGAGCAAGCTAATTGACACTGTTAATGGATAGAGTTTCACAGAGCTGTAAATAATGTGTAGGTTCACACTTACTGCCTCCTGCCGTGTTACTTCTGGGAGGGCAACAAGAGTTTACCTGCCAAGTCCCGTCTTTCCAGCCTGTTGTCCCTCCTTCCCTCCCTGAGCCAAGTCTGCTCCGGTCAAGGGATTTACAGAAATCAATAACTCTCTGTGCGTCCACCCCACCCCCACCCCCAAGCAAAAAAGCCAGAAAACTGCATCCTCTTCATGTACTTTAACAACCTCTTGAAAGAGGAAAACAGGAGCACAAGAAAGAAAATCATAAAATCACTTTCATTTTGGCCCGCACCATTTGCATTTAAAGTCTCCCTTAATGTATGGCATATTTGATGCAAAATTACTAAATATGTATGTCCTCTGTCGAAAAGTAAAAGGCATTTAAACCTCTGAGACAGCTCAATTGATCATAGCAAAGCCACAATCATAGATGACTGGCAGCTGCAAACTGACTATGGACTAAGAGACAGATCAGGTTCTCAGTCACTTTGATTTTACAAATTGAAAGGTACCTTTAAAGACATCGCTTCAAACACACAGAGGTTGCTTGGATGGACTGTTTGAAAGAGGGATGAGAAAGACAGACATGAGGAAAGCAAAAAAACGCCACTTGGCAAAACCCTTCACAAATTCATTCTCCATCGTTATACTACTCTACACAGGCAACCTAATGAGAAAATACAATACCAGATGAGAAATATTTAATTTGTTCCATATTTCAGGAATTGTTAGTATAAAGTAACTATGAAATATCTCCTATGCTGTGTCTGTCCTTGTGGCAGCAGAGCTGGATCAGTCTGTTAGAGAAGTTGCTCCACTGCATGTCCAGGAAGTGGTGCAGGAGGTTTATCCATGATGGATAATATGTTTGTTCAGTTACCTCCACTTGACCACCACCATGCACGCCTTTATAACGAAACTGGCAATGAGTACTCTTTTTTTATAGTTCATGTTAATATAATGTGTTATATTCCAAAGGCTTATTTTCACTTACACCCTGCTTACCAAAAATATAATTTGTGTCCTTGTCCTAACTTTTATTTATTTATTTCATATCACCACTGCAGCTGGTGGAGACTAATAATTAACACTAATGATGTGACTAACAAGCAGACACCAGGGTGTTAATTGCCAGAATGTACTGTATATAACCACGATAGATAGATAGATAGATAGATAGATAGATAGATAGATAGATAGATAGATAGATAGATAGATAGATAGATAGATAGATAGATAGATAGATAGATAGATAGATAGATAGATAGATAGATAGATAGATAGATAGATAGATAGATAGATAGATAGATAGATAGATAGATAGATAGATAGATAGATAGATAGATAGATAGATAGATAGATAGAGCTGAACTGAACATAAATAGCAGTGAAAACCAATATGAGAACCCACAAGCTTTTTTTAATTAAGCCAGATCAACCATTGTACAGTGAACCACTGATTGGATGCCATTTTGGAACTCATATAAAGTCCATATACTCTGCTTATTCAACAAAATTAATATTTGATCATCAGAAAAGTAACACAAATTCTGTCTCTCATCTTTCTATTCGGCACTATCTGGCATACAATTTGCTTGTATCACACAAAACCTCACTACAAAGCCTCTGACCAGTTTATGTCACTGGCAACAGAGCACAGAGACCGTTGGCTACAGCATCACTCCTTAAGTGAGAAAGATAGATGGAAGGAGTGAGGAGAGAGATGGCTGAGCGATGGAAGGGATGGGGTGTGAGAGGAGGCATGGAAAGGCGCTGGAAATGAGGGGGAGATGTCCGTGCAGCCGCCCACAGATGCTCCCTCTGTCTCTCCCTCATTCTCTCCCTCCTTTAGAGAACAGTATGGGAGCAGTCTTTTGGGGAGGCTGGCAGGCAATCAGTGATGTCATGCCAGCAGTGCAGTGATGGCAGCTTAACCTATTTTCGGAAATACCACTGAATATCTATTTATAACCATGCTGAGCAGCATGTATCTTCACACATCCCTCATGGACTTGAGCATTCTTAAACATTTTCCAAACTAAACTGTGTCTTCCTTAAATTTTAGGAATTGGTTAGTATCTGTGGAAAACAAGGTCTGCTAATAGGTCTACATATCCCCACTTAGGGTGGCAAACTATCATATTATTCATGCTGTCAAAATACTAAAATTTTTAGTAGAATATATTTTGTCATTAATTATAAACAGCTTTGTTATTTTTGCTTACATTACAGTCATAAAACTGGAAATCACATCTTGACAGCATAGAATTAACATTACAAATCGGAGTAGTGGTATTGAATTACATATTACTAGTGTTACTAGAGGGATTCTCTCACGTCAGCAGCTTTCAGGTGATTATTTTATCTGCCAAGCTTGGCCTCTGCTCCTCCTCAATCCATCCAATCCACTGTTGCCCAAACGGCAAACAGCCTGTCAGAGGCATCTTCCATGTCCCAAGCTGAGCCATCACTCTACTCTCTCAGTGCCTTAGGATAAAAGCTGCCATTTGTTTCTGCATCTCTGACAAACACTTCGTCTTTTCCCCTCCACTTATCCATCTGTCCATACATTCATTGTTCTGTGCCATGTGTCTGTCTGTCATTTGCCTTGTGGGCCCCGCTTCATACATGTGCCATCCCAACCAAGCAATTCCTCTCTGTCTCACCGGGTTGTATGACAGTGGAGGATTAGGTGAGAAAAGTAAGTCATATCCACAAAGCTTTGTGTTCACATGCACTCTCAGGCAGATACATGTACGACATAAATACATTGTTCATTCACACCAATATCAAGGGCTCAACTATTTGGCAATCAGAGAAATGTGACAGCTTGACTAATCTGTGATTGTTTTTTGGCCAAAACATGGGGGCTAGCCAGCCCTCCAAGGGCACGGTACTATAAGGCAAGACAAATAACTTATTATTTTCCAGGCTTGTACCGGGCTTTATCGCATGAGTTCTCCTGAACCATTCCAAAATGGAGAGGGATTATCACAAAACATTGCATTAAAATCTCCTCTCTCCCCTCTCCCTTGTTATTTCATTTTCCTTCTAAAATGAATCTGTGCCCAGCCAGGCTCAAACACAACATTAAAGAGCTCGTGCTATTCTAACAGAAACCACCCCCCACCCCCCCTTCACGTTCCCTCCCTTTTTCCCCCTCTGTGCCTTTATAACCCCACCCACCCCTTCATAAGAGTACACTCTGCTCTGTAGGCAATGGCACTCTGCAAAGCTACCCATACAAAATAGATAGGCTTCTATCTCCTTCTATTTACACTAAGAAAATAGCTGTGACCTTTGAGCCTGAACAAGAAGTCAGCACGCTTCTGCCAACTCTACCTTTAGAAATGTGTCTGCAAAACACCAAAAATCATTTAGCTCAAAAATATTCAGTATTATAAAATGCCATTGGCACATCAAAGTAAAGTTTCCGAACAGATTTATTAATTAAATCTGTCTCTTCATATTATATATATATATATATATATATATATATATATATATATATATATATATATATATATATATATATATATATATATATATATAATACAGTTGCAATGCATAAATGATGCACAAGCATCATCCCATACACTGAAGAAGAAGAAGAAGAAGAAGAAACAGCCTTTATTGTCCCACAGAGGGGAAATTTGGGTGTAACAGCAGCCGCAGTTATTATAAATATAAATAAAGATATAATAATTTACACTGCTAACCATTGGCCAGTCATGTGAAGTTGTTTTTGTTATTTTATTTATTTGAATGTAATTAACAGGATCAGGATTAGTCAATACTAGCAGTAGTGATCTGAGGATGCAATATAATTTTCTGTTATTGGTCTGTTAAATACAAATTGCTCTGGTTCAAGAGTCAAACACATGCTGTCCAGCTGAGTGGACATGTTTGTAACTCCATGAAAAATAGGTTCATAAACAAAATTTGAATTGTGTTGTTTTTTGTTTGTTTTTTTATGCCTAAAGAGGAATAAAAACACTAAGAAAAAAAAAAAAATCTTGACAGAGGTTCTCATAATTGATGCATGAAAGGGTTAATGAAATACCAAAGTGATATAGGTTTCATTAATGAGTCAGACTTCACTGCCCATTTTCCCATCTTTGTTCCTTTTCTGGGCACCCATTTAGAGCAAACATATCCCACAAAGGTCATGTTATAACAGCACTTCCAACAAACTGAAGGTATAATATACTGCAAGCAATAATGAATGCTGCATTGATGTAAGAAATCAGTCCATCTGAAAGGCTCTCCTGGGCAGGCATTAACGGAGGGAGAAGTGATAACAGTCAGGTGAGCCTGGTGAGCAGATACAAACCTCCAGCAGAGCGCAGCTTTGTTGCCATCTAAGATTGCCACTCTGCTTGGGAAACCAACAGAAAAGAGCAGAAGAGTAAGGGAGGCAGCACTCCTCATCCTGAAGTCAAGGCCCATAGCGCCTGTCAGTACCCGTTGAGCTGTTGCATCTTTTATGAGGAAAGCCCTGTTGCTTATTACAATATTTACAGACGTTTAAAGATTTTGAGGAGAGTGTTGTTACTGCATTAGCTTGGCTCGGTGGCCTTCGCTCACTAGACTCTGACAGGAGACTTTATTCTAGATTTGTTAAATCGAATCACTGCACAAAACTGCAAGGAGACTGAGAATTGTTTTCCAGGTGACTCGGAGGTCACAAACGTAGCTGGAATGGAGTGTATTTCTTCCTTGGGCATTTATGAAATTGGTTAATTTCATTAGTAAACAGGCAATAATGTCAAAAGGAATAAGCTACACTGCTGTCTATTAAGTTTGTAAAATTAACACAGCATGTTGTCTCTGTACCATCCATGTCATATCTACAGCTCCGTTTAAGGGTGTAAGCGAATTTATCCCATCTGTTTCCTCAGGGGGGGATGCTGTCCTACAGCAGTGCTGTGATCTTTGACACTTTCCATAAGGCGCACACAATATGGAGATGTGTGGATGTACTCACACTTCCATAATATCAAAGGAAGAAAGTAGCTTCAAAAACCAAAAATTGATTTAATCAGTTCTTTTCCCTTAAAGCTCCAACTTTATAAAGGAAAGTCTTGTAAAAGTGTATAGTTTTTGTTGGACGGATAGTATTCCAGTCTGCTTCTTTATTCTTTAAGGGGGCATCTCACAGAGAAACCCTATCCATCAGACTGGTTCAGAAAAGGAAAAAAAAAATAAAAACTCGAATAAATATTTCATTAGATTATTCTGTGATTTAATGTGCTTCTGCTTGCTGCGGTCTACAGCAATATCTCCATTTATAAATGCATTAACACAGTGATACCCAACACAAGCTTAATATTGATATCTGGGCAGCCTTGCCCAGCAGATCGGAGCAACATGGGGATTGTTTTGTCTATGTGTCTGTCTGTTATGGTGAATTACATATTCTCTCTCTGATTTGAGCGCACTGTGGAAACTCACATGATATAATCTATCCAAAAGGACAGCACTTTTAATTTGGAGAAATAAATGAAACAAGCAGTATAGGAAACAACATAGCAGGCATACAGCAGCCAGAACAAATAAAAGGAACGCTGGTTCTGCATATATGTATGTGCATACATGTATAAATGTTTGTTCTGCATGAGATAGTTGAAGCTAATTAGAGCCAAAGGGAGAAGTTTTCACAGTCTGTGATAAATTCAACATCAGGAAATCCTCTACCTATTAATACCAATTGGGCGACAATAATTGGCAGGCCATCGACAGCGTGGGCAGAATTAATCATTTGAAGAGGCAGGCTAGACTGAATTTTTAATTGGCAGAGGCAGCCACTGTTTATGGAGGCAACCAGCTGATCACCCAAGAGACTGCTGCTTCAGACAATGCACATTTGCTAATCCTCTTGAGTCAAGTTATTATGGCCATGCATTATTATCACGCTTTACAAACTAATTCCATGTTTTCCCTCATGGATTACCAAGGGGAAAAACAGTTGCATAAGAAAAGAGGAAATAAACACAGTGAGCACAATGTGGATGAAATGAAAATCCCAAAAAAATCCAAATGACAGAACAAGTGCAATGGCTACAAATAATAGTGTGTGTGTGTGTGTGTGTGTGTGTGTGTGTGTGTGTGTGTGTGTGTGTGTGTGTGTGTGTGTGTGTATGTGTGTGCGCGCGCATGTTCCTCTGTCCATCAATCTCTTTGTTAGTATGAATGCGCCACTTTGAGGGTGCTTGCCCAGTGTTTCCATCAGGATGCATACCCCATAATCCTTTTCTGCTTAATAACGTGATTAACTATAAAATAACCTCATCAAGGATCATTGAAACATTAGAGTTTGATTTTGTATTGTTAATTGTGCAACGAGGCTTCATTACATCCTAAGTCATTTAATTTGACATTCAAACTATGCTTATCTAAAATTAATTAGTTGTTTGTACGTAAAAATTAAGGGTAAATAATGACTTGAGAAGTGAATTTGGAATTACATTTTCATCATTTCTGCTCAATCAGAAAGACGGCATAATCTCGCTGCATTTAAATTAAATGTTTTTGATTTTTTTTTTTTTAATAAAGTGCAAAAAGAAATCATAATTGATAATGAAGAGACATAAAGGTTCACTGGATATTTTTTATGGGATTTCACTTTGTTGAAAGGCTTTTTTGAAAGGTTTGTTTTGCATTTCAAACTGAAAAGGGAACTGAGGAGGATGATCATACAGAGGCTCACTGAAAGCAAGCAGTACATCTCAATTACAGATTTTCCCACTTCTTTTACTTTACCACTAGGGTAAGAATGATGTAATATATTGATGATAGTAAAGTACTATGAGGAAATCTGACAGAAACATTTTCTCTTGAATAACAATGTAGTTAAGCACCTTTTCACTATGTTAAGTGAAAAATTATTACTAATTATGAGATATTCTATTTTTGGCCTATATGTAATTATGTCAGATTTTTCACTCGAATTATACATCTACCAAAGATCAGTCTTCTCTATATGAAATGAAAATGTGCTATGTTTATGCTATATGTATAAAAGCCTAAATTGTCTTTTCCCTGATAGCACGATGAGGTGACAATCACTGAGGAGCCAAATACTGCAATCATTACACCACAGGGAAATGACATTTTAGTATTTGCATGAACACAAGCACCAAACACACATACAAGTGAATGCCAAATGAGTGCTATACTGAAAACAATGAGTTCCTTTCTACAGACTGAACAACATTAACTTTAGGACCTTTGTGAAATATGAGGCAAATGTTATCTTAATATACTGTAATTGTAGTTCGGTTTGAAACCTTCACAAACTTTTGTGCCCAACATAAAGACTCGGTTTAATTATTTTGCAGGAGTGGTGGATAACCTTTGTAACAGAAACAAATTTAATATGTTTTGATGGTAACTTGATGCGTGGCATGACAGGGTTTGTAATGTTTACTGTCATACACTGTCATTTGTCTTTTCTAAATGTCACTGTAATAAAAGGCTTATCTCCTGTGCTTACATCCTTCACACATCTACATCTGCTCTGCAAAATGAAGAATCCGTGTGTGTGTGTGTGTGTGTGTGTGTGTGTGTGTGTGTGTGTGTGTGTGTGTGTGGGTGTGTGTGTGTGTGTGTGTGTGTGTGTGTGTGTGTGTGTGTGTGTGTGTGTGTGTGTGTGTGTTTTTGACAAAATGAAGGTTTAGGTCAAGGCTACTGTATGCTGTTGTTTGTGACTTCTGAGGCAGCAATGAAATCACATATTAAACTATAAATGTTCTCCAAATTCATTAATATGCAATAGCCCTTGGCATTATTACCGTGGATCATGAATATGGCGTTGCGAACTTTGTTACCAGTGCATTGGCCTCACTATTGCAACTGTCATTACAGTGAAACTAAGAGTCTTTATAACCAGGAAAGTCTGAATGTCACTGATCAGTTAAACCAGTGTAGCTCTCAGGTTGTGTTTTTTGTTGTTGTTGTTTTGTTTTGTTTTTTCGGGTAAAACCTGGCTACGTGCAAACAGCTAAATTAAAGGTTGGGTGAGCGTTCACGGGTCTTGACGATGACGATGACAATGATGACGATGACGTCTGCACTGCTTGAATCGAGGGGATGGGGGGGCATGTATTGTGAAATGCTTTTCCCACCCAGGCAGTGATCTATATTCTTGCTAACCAACTTCATTATGGAAGATGGAAGTTGTCACTGTATGTACAGTGAGCTGAGAGGATTTACACCCTCTGCTTCCATTTCTGCAGAAGCAGCGCAGCATCACTGCCCGCTCTCCGTGGCGACGTCCGTCATCTTGTGACAGTTCTTGCGCCCTTTGGAGACATTGTAGAATTGAACTGATTTCGCTGTGTCGCCTTTGCACCCAGCCCGCTCGATTCACACATGGGGAGATGTTAAAGAAAGCATATGGATGAATAAATGATGCCGCCCCTCCGCAAAAGATGGGACTGGCAAGAGTAGGCTATTGAAAAATGCATCCTTCCCGAGCGCCTCTGCCCCACTTAGGAGCGTGTTAAGAAAACACTCACATGCAGTAAAATAAAGAATCATTCCTGGTGTTCAAAGCACTCAAAATGTTTGCAGATCTTCCTTTTTGCGATAATATAGCATACTGAATTCTCAGGATGGAAATACAAAAGCTCGTGGAATCATCACTAAATGATAATTACTAGAAAAGCTAAAAACTTGCCTTACACACAAAAACAACTGGGGCAATATTCCTAAATACTGTATGGAAATACAAGCAATGATAAGCATGATAATACAGATCATTTGGAGGGTGGGCTAACAAATTTGCTCGATTAAGCCTGATTAGGCATAAAAATAAAAGTGGCAAATTTCTGCATTTCACTACAAATCAGTTCAAAAGGCACAGATACTAATAAGCAGTTATTAAGCTTCATATGGGCCTCGCAGCCATTTGAGGGGCGACACATTACCTTTGTGCATGCCGGTGTATCGGTCCTTGAGAACTGTCAGTTCGTGGATTTTCCCAAACTGTTCAAACAGGGGTTTCAGGTCTTTTTCTTCCAAGTTCCGCGGTATCTGCCCGATAAACAGTTTAATGGCATCTTGGTCTTTCATGTTGCCGCTCTCCGGATGAATTGAAATGGGTTCTGACCCGTTCATGGGTTTCGGAAATGTGATCTGAGGGTACTGGTGCTGATGTGGGATAAGTAGTAGTGGTTGTTGGGTCGGTGGTGCCCCCGGTCCGGTGAAAACCAGGCTGGAGTGAGAGGGCTGGGGCTGCTGTGGATGGTGCTGCCTTCTTGTTTCAGTCTGAGTGAATCTGGCCATTCTGAGCTGGGAGCAGAGTGGATAATAATGACAACACACACACACACTGTGAGAGAGCAAGCACTCAGCTGGAAACCAGGCTGACTTTCTATCCGACACACAACACACACGCACACATAACGAGGAAGAGGGGGTTGATATTGGCGAAATAAGCGCGCAGAAGCGATATCAGACACTATGGAGCGACACCCAGTGGTGTTTATGTGGTGTTTCAAGTCAGGAAAGACATCTTTCGGCTGGTCCCTTTAGGGGTCGCCACAGTGGATCATCTGCCTCCATCTCACACTCTTCCTATCATCTTCCTCTGTCACACCAACCCTCTGTATGTCCTCTTTCACTACATCCATGAATCTTCTCTGAGGTCTTTGACTTTTCCTCTTGCCTGACAGCTCCATATTCAACATCCTTTGTCCAATATATTCACTATCCCTCCTTTGCACGTGTCCAAACCATCTCAGCCTTGCTTCTCAAACTTTCTCTCAAAGCTGCTCAACCAGAGCTGTTCTTCTGATGTTCTCATTTCTAATCCCATCCATCTGGGTCATGCCCAATGAAAATCTCAACAGCTTCAGTTCTGCCACCTCCAGCTCTGCCTCCTGTCTTTTTGTCAGTGCCGCCATCTCCAAACCACACATCATAGCAGGTCTCACTGCCATCTTGTAAACCTTCCCTTTCACTCTTGCTGCTGTCCTTCCACCACAAATCACCCCGACACTCGTCTCCACTCACTCCACCCTGCCTGCACTCTCTTCTTCACTGCTATTGTGCACTGTTGGTTGGTATTTAAACTCCTCTACTGCTTGCATGTTTACCTTTCCACCTGTCTCCCTCTCATTCAGACACATGTATTCTGTCTTGCTTCTGCTGACTTTCACTCCTCTTCTCTCCAGAGCATGCCTCCACTTCTCCAGGCTCTCTTCCACCTCCTCCCTACTCTCGCTACAGATCACTAGGAGTACATCAGCTTGTGCCGCCAGTATTTTATGCCTGGTGCCTGGCCGTCATCAGGAAGTTATAAAATATCTGCTCTTAAAGCCTGAATCCACTGTCATCGTGGTGCCTATTTTTAAAAATGTATTTGCTTTAAAGTGTGTCAAATGGTAATTTGTAGTAAAATGATCTAATGATTTATAATACTAATATTTCAGTGTCCCAGGGATCAAACTGAGGCTGACCTACTGTGTAGATTGCAGACATGTTCTGAAGTTATCACAAAGTTAGTTAGTTAGTTAGTTAAGTTGCACTTAACTGCAATATTTATTTTTTAAATATAAAAATCTCAAACTTTTAAGCACAGTGTGCTTTTGTTCCCTGCAGTAATTGAGTTAATGTCTGTAAATATTGCCGCTGTAAAACAGAGGTGTGAAACACCACTCTATCAGTTCCCTAATTATAATGAAAATGAACTAAACACACATGTCAAGATAAACCTGGATTCCAGCTGTAACTCTAAATGTTTTCTGTCAGTTTGTAAACAACAGTGGATGAAATTACTGGTTATGTACTCCACTGTTATAGTGGAGAGTGCAATAGCGGAGACCATTTACCATTTATTTGAATTCATGGCACAGAAATAGTATCTAAGTGTGGCTCAGGTGATACCTAAATCAAATCTTCAAAGATTGTCTTTTTAGTGCAGCATTCTTTTTTTTTTTTTTTTTGTTTCTGTGCATACAAAGTACCTCAGCTGGGGAAAAACCCAGAAGAATTTTTGTTCTTATCAGAATGTAACTTTAGAAGATAGCCATTTCATTTGGCTAATTTGGGCTCCTGAATCTTAATGTTAGGACTCTCACTTGAATAAGGATTTGTGCACCAAGCAAGGACTGTGGATCCACCCCACCCACCCCTTCCCCATTTACTCACTTTGAAAGAGATCACTTTACAGCCAGTAATGAGAGGAGGAATGATTACAGAGATCAATAACTCTTTCAACACTTTCATTGTAAGTTGCATGTACAGTTTTAATGAGTATAGGCATGTGAGTATTGTAGAGCGATAGTGATGAAAATTCAGAAATATCAACTATTGTAGACAGCCAGTTAAATAAGTGAGCATTGTAGTTTTGAAAGAACAGTAATCACAAAGACAAAGAAATATATATATATATATATATATATATATATATATATATATATATATATATATATATATATATATATATATATATATATATATATATATTTTTTTTTTTTTTTTTTTTTAATGCTGCTTGTTGTATCAGCATACAATGCCATGATGTCAGCTTGCTGTGAAAAATTAGGCTAATTATGATAAAGAATTCAAATATTATATTCAAGTGCACTGATTCCAGGGTCCTTGTGCAGTCTGGTTCACTGTCATGACTTAAACGAAAATTAAATGGAACTGAGTCATCAATTTTGTTTCACCTGTGCTTTTCCAAGTTAAAATGTTGGCAATTTAAAAAAAAAAAAAAAAAAGGTCTATTGTCATCAGATTGAGTCAAGAGACCAACAAGCATTAACTACAATTAAGAGACTTACCATATTTTTTTCAAACAGCATGCACACTAATCCCCCAAGAGAGGATTTATTTGCATCATTTGCTTTCTCTTTGCTGACTCTGTCAATAGCACTCAAATCCTTCATGAAAATAAAACACCGAACAGAAGAACAACACTGACAAAACTAATGCAAAACAGAGTAGGTAGTTTTGCAACTTAGCCACAAGCCATCCTTTAAATAAAACACATCTGCAGGACAGATTTCTAATTACAGCCTATTTAACAGTGGATTAAATGAAGTGATATACTGTCTGTGACAGCAGGCTCAAGGCTGCAAGGTGAATCAATTCTGTTGGATGCTGCTGCTTCTCTCACTGTGGAGAAATGGCACCACAGGGGGTGCTCTCCCAGATCTTTGACTTCTGAATATCTGCATCACTGTCTAAGTGAACCACCTTCAACAGCCCCTGTTGTTTTGAATTCAGCGGCGCACCTAAAAAGCAAGGCGAGGCTCACTTTCGAAGGGCCTACTGGGTAGTAGAAACAGATTGGTCAGCAAAGTTCAGTGTTGGGAAGTTTGGAGGAAAACATGGGCTATAAAGAGAAGATGGCTGTTTTCTCTGGGAGGGAAGTGGGGGTCATTTCAACTTTATTGAATTCTGCTCATATAATTTATTTTTTGCAAAGTTCAATAAGTGCAAGCATAGAGAGAAAGACATAAGCTGGCAGGGGTACACATTGACACATACCAGTCAATAAAACAGTGGGTGGTGACTACACAGACACAAGGCATTTTGAAAAATGAATGTTATTCTTTGAAGCAGTAGGTCCCAGAATGCCATGTAAGTGAGAGTTGCTGAAGCTGCTGTTTGTTTTCAATTTGCGCACCCAAGTCAAAGTCTTATTTTATGCTCTGTTCATAGTGTTATTAATTTATTGATTAAAAGAGGCAGGGTTCTCTAGCCATTTGAATGGGAGCTGGCAGGGACAGGAGTCGAAGTAGATGAGTTTGGCATATGGCTCAGCATGTTAGCCCACTTACATCTGTAGTGGGGAAACAAACAGGGACACAGTACAGCTCATATTGAATAAGGGTAGTGAGCTGTCATTGCACTGGCTCAGTGGCCTCTGAGGGAGGCTGAGTGGCTATTTTTAGGGATATGGTCAGTGCAGGGGGAGGGGTATTGAGAACTTCCACTTCATGGTTTTTATATTGACCAATGCCATTAGTGTTTTACCAAGCCCAAGGCAGAGACAAGAAATCAATAAAGGTCACACTATTTGTGCAAACTAAAAAGTTACATACAATTTAACTTGCTGGCTTTTATTTTGCTGCTTGTTAACCAGTCTGGACCCTGAGAGGGAGGCTGCCTAGCTTGAGCTGTTCAGCTTGGGAAGTCTGTGAGGCCCAGAGGGAGACAAAGGCAGCTAAGGGAGTCATTTTGCATTCTGTGAGCTCTTGTAGACATACAGTCAAGACAGACATACTCCTCCACTCATATACACACACACCACCCAATTATCCAAATTCAACATTGTTCTCCAGATTGAGTAACTCACTTGCATAATAAGCAAACACTGTAATGCACAGAAAGCATACAGTGCATATGAACACGCACTTTAAAATGCCATATGCCATCTTGTTATGAGTTGAAGTCAGTGAGTGAATTAGGAACTTGACATCACAAAGTGTGCAACACTTTGCTGTTGAGAGAAAGCGCCTCTCTGCTCGAGCTGGCGTGGTGAGTGCAGTTGTGGGTTAATAAGCGGTAAGAGTAAGATGTGTCCCCTGGTGCCTAATTCACCGTTGCATTCTGGTTATGCATTGCAAAGCATGCTTGTTCAGCTGTAAGATGTTTTTCAAGAAAATTAGGGTGTGATGTGATGATGGCATATCACACTTGAGACAGCTTTATGGACCAGTGACTTAACATGCTGATGAGATGTGATAAGAGCTGGTTGAACTGTGGAGTCGGGGTGATACACCTTTCTCTACAAGCCTTAGGTCCCTGGTATAAAAGTGGCTCAGAACTCTTTGATATTAATCAGTTATTCCACTGAAGAAGGACATTTCAGCACATTTTTCATGATGTTTTGGTTCTATTGTAACTATTAAAAGGACAGTCTATGTCAAATACCCATCCATCCACTTTCTTAACTGCTTATCTAAACAGGTTTGCGGAGGGATGAAGCCTATTTTTGTTGATACTGGGGAAAATGTGGGGTACAGGTTATCAGTCCTTCACAGGGCTAATGCAAAGAGACAAATTTGGAAACACCATTAAACCTAATATGCATGTTTTTGGACTTCAGGATGGAACTGGAGAACACCTGCACACCGACAGAACATATACTGTAAACTTCCCACAAAAAAAGGCTTTAGCCCACCGCAGGGTCGAAGCCAGAACCTTCTTGCTGCAAGGGGACAGCCTTAACTACTGCAGCACTGTACTGACTGTGTGTCAAACAAGATCAAGAAAATAAGTTTAAATGCTTAAATAATTGAAAGAGTGATATATTTTTTAAGACCTAAAGTAGAGATAAGTGCTACTTCACTACATCTGCTTGCTCTAATAAAACTCCACAACCCAAAATGACAAAATAGTAAAGACTTGCACATAAATTCTATAATCTTGGTGAGTGCATATAATTATCCAACAGAGCTCATTTAAAAAGCAGCCAAAGAGTACATACCAATCTCCCTTTTCCAATTCCAGTTAAGAAGGGCCATGAGTGTAGTCATTAAGAAAAAGAAGGAAATGAACTGCCTCTTGGAACTGTGCTTACAGTAACTAGCTGTCTAAACCACAAGTTCTAAATAATAATTAAATCAACCTTCCTTAACTCTCTGTAGAATAAGCAATATAATTTTTAAAAGGACCTCAGATTTAAACTGCATCCAAATATATTTAATTCTAATTGTCTCTGCCCATTTTAGATGTTCATTATTCTGGCTGCTTTGCAGCAGTTCATTCTGGCACAAAACAGATGCAGATCCAGTTTGTGGTTTCCTCCAGCTGAATTGGAGGAACTGGTTGTTCTTTGTCCACGGAGGAAGTGAAGCAGACGGGTTTCTCCTGCACTAGTCTCTTGCTGTGCATTACATGAGTTGACGAATAAGAGAAGGGACAATCATTGAAAATAATTTTGACACATTGCAGATTAATTTTATCACCCAAAAATTGCCTCCCAGAGAATCCTGTCACCCACTGTGACTGCGGTTTTGTTGTAGAAGAGAGAAATAGTCAGCCTGCAGAGCAATCATGTCTCCTAATCTGAGTCACTGCTGTGATCTGAGTAGCCTCAACAGCTACCTCAATTTCAAGATTGCGTGGACTGCTGCTGTTTTAGTATTGATACAATTATTGCCAGAAAAACATCATTATATCAGCAGACTACATGGTGTTCAGGCTCCTTTTCCACAATCTGAGGTCAGCAGTGTTCATTTTATTTGTACATAAAACTGTCCATTTCATAAGAAGACGTGTCTGTCCTATGATGCAAAAATATACGGCTGAAAAAAGAAAATAGCTGTAATGTTACAAGTAAATCTTCGCAATACTGAAACAGGCACACAAGAGTGAGATGATGAACCAAGGTTTTATATATGAAAGTTGGAAAAGTGCATGGGCCTTGCAAATACCCTTCAGAAAGAAAATGGAAATAGCAGGCAATACAAACAAATTTTACAAGTCCTTGTAAAATCTGCTCATTGTGATTTGAACTAAGTTGACCATTTGCCTTTATATGATTGATTATGCTGATTTCAAGAGCATTTTACTTCCACTACAACACATCCACACGTGATAATTGATTATGGACTCTTTAAAGTTTCACATTAGACATACAGATTATAACCACAAGGTGGCAGTTGTGCTCCACTGTGATTTTGTCTCTGATCCCAGTCGTGTGAGGACATCCATGTCTAAATAATGACTAACCTATGATAAATTATTGCTAGTTTCCCTAAAGCTGTGTTAGGAAAGCCAAAAAAGCAGATCTAGTAGCTGGCTCTGAATTTTGGCCTCCTTGGTTGTCTGATTATTTCTCTGCTCTGGCGCAGTCTATGCAGAGGAGGCTTTTGCACAACTTTTGTGTTGGGGACTTCCTATTTGCTGACAGTAATGTGCCAGTCATTTCAGTACTCAGTAACATACTTTGAGACATATAATTGCCAAGTCTGTGTTTAAAGCTGTGACTCAGTTTCAATTTTTTGGTATACCTAACAACATTCAAACTGATCAGGGCACAAGTAACACATAACACACATTTTAAGAGATTCTGCAACATGCACAAAATGAACGTGCCACTAGAAAGGTTTCATCAGACTCCTAAAAGGACGTTTGGGGTGAATTCCATGTGTGGGACATGTACTTACATAGGAAGGCTAATGACAAACACAATTTTTCAGACCTTTGGTGGAATGACACAAAGTATATTTACTCAAATACTCTTCTCAAGTACAACTATGTGGTATGTTTAGTTACTTATTGTTTATAACAACAATAATTTAATGTCTTCCCATCAAGAAGAGTGAACAGTGAAGATAAAGTCAGGTTTTTAAATTGACCTTTGAATAAAATAAGAAAAAAAACAGACCATTGACACAATCTGACTATAGAGTAGCATTAATGCTAATAATAATGAAATATAATGAAACCATGTCTTGATGCATGCTCAATCATCCAGATAAGGAAATCCTACAAAGTTGATTCGGTTCATCTGAATGTAGCCTCCAGATGAACCGAATTAATTTTCTGGGATATAATGAAAGCAGAAGATTTGCTAACTACATTTCAAAAAATAATCTGCATTTACAGACAGGGTCCCTGGAAAGTTAGCAGCTGCAGTGTTCAACCTCGGTGACCTCACAGTGTGGTGAGCAGTGGGATAGATTTTATATTAGACGTGTCAAGTGCATTTGACTTTGGTAAAAGAGAAGAAAACAACAAGATCCAACAAGGATCACACTGGTGCATTGTCTCTTACTTTCGCTTTGCTTGGCAGACATCTCTGATGATTTACACAGTTCTGTTGTCATAAATAATGTTTCATCATTTGCCACGACACGAGGTGAAGTCGCACTTACCCCAAGCTTATTATTTCTGTATGAGGATACTGTGTAGTGTCTTCTTGAACTTGTGCCATCGATCATTTACCATGGAAGCAGTACAGATTGTCACCAAATAAAGATGTATGCACTTACTCTGATTTATAGATAATTTTGTGATATTCATGTAGCCTGTAACATTGCAAAGTCCGTATAGGTATTACTGCTGTAGATATATTATATTATGTGTATGTTTATGTGTATGTGTATTAGAAAGATGTTGAATCACCTTGTATTTAGCTACACTACATGAAAAATGTTTCCAGTGGTTTTGTCTAGTACAGTCAAGTAAACTTTTTTTTTCCATTAAGAAAGCAAAATATGAGGAACACTTAAGTGGTGGGGAGAGTATTATGGTTAACTGGTCCATTTAAACTTGTGAAGACTTTTCACCGTATTCAAATAGAAAAAAAAAATTCTGGAAACAAGGTCTGGACCTCTCAACATCACCGGTAAATATTGAGAATATGGTGCAGTGCAGATCAACTCAGTTTTGTAAAAAAAAAAACACTGTGGGACCCCCTGATGATGACCTGTACTCAGACCTTTCTGGCGCCTGTTGCTTGAGGTGGACCCACAGACCATATTTTATATTTCCAGTATCTATCCAGTGTGACAAGTGTGACAAGTGTGACCAGACTGCCTGAGCATAACTGAATCAGCCATACACACATAAAGGCATAAAGTGTTTCTGAGAAGCTGAGGTTATTTGGCTTCTAAGGAATTTAATATTACCCTTAATTGGAAACAGTTTTGACTTAAACACATTTCAAATTGTACATTTTAAATCATCCTACATGTTTCAAAAAAAAAAATTACACTTGGTGCTCAGACATATTTGAACAAGCTCAGCTCCTTTGAGTTGTGGTCTGCTAAATATGCCCATAAAGAGGGAAAACAGTGGTTAGTGACTGTTGACCACTTTTGCGCTTTTCATCAAACAAAACAAAAAAAGTCCTCGTTGATGGTTAATCTTGATGTTTAATGCCCTTAGGAATATTATAGGAACATCACAGACTTTCTCTGTGCAGCCATCTTTTATTCAAATTTATCCTACTCAGGGTTAGAGGGTTGCTGGAGCCTGTCGGAGCACATATTAGCCGGCACTGGGACAAATTGTCCTCATAGGCAATTCCATTTACACCCATTTTCATACTCATGGGTAATTTTGTGTTTCACATTTCTGACCTGCATCTCTTAAGCCTGTAGGAGGAAACGGGAGCAACCAGAGAAAAGATAAAATGTGCCATAAGGTGCTGTTGCTGTGTTTAAAGTTAACCAGCATTAACCATTTATTTCTTTGTACAAATGTTTTCTTTGTAGTGAAAGAATATTGTAATCCAGACAAATCCGCCTATGAAATGAGCATTATTGGAGTCTTACAGACATGAGAGGAAATTTAACAAAACAAGTTGAAGCATAAACAGTTACAGTGAGGGAGGTTTTTGTAATGATATCTTTTCATCTGGTTATGGTGCTGGAGCTGTCTGTGCTTTAGTAAATGGGATTTGACTTTTTCACAGGCTGATGCATCTCAGTGCTGAACT
Organism: Archocentrus centrarchus; assembly: GCF_007364275.1. NCBI lineage: Eukaryota > Metazoa > Chordata > Actinopteri > Cichliformes > Cichlidae > Archocentrus > Archocentrus centrarchus. The sequence continues at coordinate 24,679,373 of NC_044349.1, read as the reverse complement.
GAAACTGAAGTATGGGCAGCACACAGAAAATATTCAACTTATTATTTTTCAGTAGCTCCAACTTTTCTCTCTCGCTCTCTTTTTTTTTTTTTTTTTTAACCAGGTCTTACTTTGCTGATATGTTGCAGGTATTGATACATGACCGAGGTATGCACTGCACAGAATTTATACACTAAATAAGCATGTTAACACGGTTCATTGTGATGAGAAATTGTTTCTATTGTAAGGATATTTAAGTGGTATCCCAAATGCAGGTTAAAAAAATTACACAAAAGTTTAAGCTCAATTAAATAGAAAACAGAAAAAAAAAATCTCAATCAAACCTGAAGCCAGGTACAGTCACTCTGTGGTCCATGAAGCGTGAGTGTGGCATCATGAAATACATCACACTATTACATTACACTAATGGCACTCCCTCTGGATCTTAATCAACCCACCAAGCTGATCCACATTATTGTCCAAAAACCTCGTATTCCTTATGATGATTGCTGGAATTGTTCCAGCACTAAGCCCTGTCATCTCCTCCATAGCTCCTCCAGGATTACAGGACAGCACAAGCTGGTGAAAATTCTCCATTGCCAAGAATATAATGAAAAACCACTTGCAAAACTTGACATGACAAGACTTGCAAAACAATAAGTAGCCATTTCACCTTTACATAAAACACAATGAACAACGAATATTGATTTTATTTGTATGCACAAAATGCTTTGATTAAGCTCACGGTAAACTTCACTTCATAAGGAAACTTAAGGAAGCTAAATTCCTGCTTCAAGTCTGAAGTGGAACAATAGAAAGCATCCTAAGTGCATGGCCTAAAACCAGAAGGCTCAGCGAGGATAAATTATAACTACCAAGAACAACACTGGCACCCATCTACCAAGAATTACTGATTTCTTTGACATACGGTGTTTGTCCAGATCCAGAGGATACTAAAAAAAAATCCAAGCCAAAACATGTTTACATGTGTGCTGTTATCAGGAAACCCATACAGATGTAGGAGCTCCCTGTCATCAGATCATGAGCAGTTTCCTTTATCAGTTTGAATGAATTCATCCTCCACACTTTTTAATGTTTAAATAGTGTTTTTATTATTTTATCATTTTCATTTTTTTTTTTTATTTACTAGCTATGAGGAAACTAGATCTGCACTTTCTTTGTGCATCCTAGTTGTGGATAAGTAAAAAGAAGGGATATGACAACAGACCAAAATGAAACACTCACAATTTTTGCATGTTTTTTAAATGACAAAGACTTGTGGGCCATAAACGGAAATGAATGATTTCATCTATTATTTTATTGATTTTAACTTCTGTACTGAAAATGAATTCCTCTTTATTCAGGGGCATTACTAACATAACCTAACACTCGGAAGATAAGAAATCCCTTTATTAGTCCCACGGTGGGGAACTAATAAAGGTGCATATATAAAATCCTCTCAGTTGGAAATCCAAATCCCTCTTAACATGTTCTCAGGTGAGAAAGGAGTGATTTTTACAGATGATTTTTCCATTAACTTTGAACATACCCTCTGGAGCACTTTCAGCCTGTTATCATGAGGAGGCATATGGCAAGTTCCTTAACTCATTTCATTTTATATCAAAAATATGTTGCTTTTGGTTTGTGATTTTGAGTCATTACATGACTCACAAAAAGTAAATAAATATTTCTAGCTGCCGTAGCTCTGCTGCAGTTTGTTTTCTTGTGGCAGTTTTTAGATTGCGATGCTATGTGTTCGAGAGGACTGTAGTTTCATTCAGGGGTCCTCACACTATAAGCCATATTCATTTATTAACACACGTCTAAACAGCACTTAATCCAAATGGACTAGTTCTTTTCTACTCTAGCTGAGCACTCACAGCACTTTATACAACATGTTTGCATTCACCCGAGCACTGTTTTTTCCATATCAAAGCGCTTTCTATTTAAAATTAACACACATTCATGCTTTGACGGTTGCATCGGAGAGCAACTTGTTCAGTATCTTGCTCAAGGATACTTGGGCATACAGACTGGAGCAGCCAGGAATCAAACCACCAACCTTCCAATTAGTGGATGACCTGCTCTACCTCCTGTGTCACAGCCAATCCTCCCAAATCTAACAGCTGTCTCACACTGCTAGTATGTGATTTTAATCTGCATTTTTTTTTTTGGGTGGGGGGGTGGGGGGGTTCAGGGAAACTGAGTTTTGTTTTTTCTTTTTTTCGATGTTTGTCTGTAATCATGCTTCTCACTTGGGAGTTCAGTGTGACAGTTCCTGTCAGCCTGGCATTTACAGTAATGATTGGCATTTGGTCTTCTCTGTCTGTAAATCTCACTATGATGTTGTTCACAGGCTCATTACCATATTTTTCCCTCCAGCTTGCAATTAGGAATATGTTGTCGTCTGACCCTTTTTCAGACTTCCTGGAATGTGAAACAAAAGAATAGCGCTCTGTGAAATGTCATATAAACGCAACAGAATTTAGATAGATAGATAGATAGATAGATGCTATCTATCTATCTATCTATCTAGTAAAGGCATGTGTGCTGCTGTTATGGTTGCTTCTGGCATTAATGATTTTTAACTGAACAACCACTTCATGTCCACATAAGAGAGACTTACACAGTAATCTGTTATTCAGCAAAATAAAATATGGGATGATGGATTCATGGTGGTGAGCAAAGTTAAATTTAATTATATTATTTGTGTTTACTTGTTTGTTCTTCCTTGCTACAGACAGCTATGCAGAAACTGCTGAAATGAGCTGGAACGCTCAGTTCCAACCTCCGACAACCAGAAACAAAACATTTAGCTTAAACACTTTTCACTGTGTGTATTTCAGTGGATCAAGGAATAATTTATGTCATTCTTGAGGTGATCTGTGCAATTATGTGTGTTTACATATCCTCCTGAGAACGGAGGCAAAACACACCTGTCAATTGAACTTTTTTGTGTCTACTACAGACTACATAAAGTCTCAGGAGGATATTTCACTGGAATAAATCCATATTTTGTCATATTTTAAAAATGACACATCTGTGTGTGGGCATTTGATGGGCATTTTCCTCATCATAGCATTGTTTAATTTAACCTAATATTAAGCAAAATTCTAAGAACCAGTCCTGTTGTCAGTGCCAAAAGGCTGTAAACTATTCCTTCTTCCTGTTCAATGTGCATGATAGTTGTTGGGATATTTCATTTGGGACTTAAGTGGTTCTGACTCACAAACAGTCACAAACTCAGTATCACATGAAAGGACAGTAAAACACAATTTGTGAAAAGTACATCACAGAGTGAGGTCATAAAATCCCGGCGTTAACACTAACACGAGCTGTGGACACCAGGAACCTTTTGCTTTTCCTATTACACTACTTTCTTGTTTGGTTTGAGTGCGCTTCCAGGAAGCATGTGCAGTTGGCATCCCTGTAATGTTAGTGATAAACACACACAAACTTGGCTTAAAAGGGTCTGTTTTAACCAAAATCATGGGCTTTTCCTAATCCAAACCAGATTTTTTTTTTTTAGGTTAAACCAACCATACATGAAAACAAAAGTGAACTGCAAGTGAAAGCGTAACTTAAAAATTACCCAGAAGAGACTCATACTCCAGGCTCCTAGCTGAAAGTCAAGCATTTGAGGCCGCAAACATCCTCCTATCTACTAACACAGACTTAGTAACTAATGTTAAACTGGAAGCACTTCTTTATCTCAATACACAAATGCTTACTTGGGTCATTTCCAACAGCAGGAACAAAATACATATGAATGTTTAGTTGGAGGACTTGTTTCATGAAACGTATCTGTTACTCTCTGAGGATGTGGATATCAACATGAAACTGTTGCGGCAGGGAGACCCGACTTTAATTGTTTTCTGTTAGACACTAACATCTCAGGGATGGGGGGGAGTTTCTGTATCAACTTTAAGGTTAATTAGTATGTTTGCCCTTTGGAACCATTCTTATTCAGATAACAAAGCAATAATGATTACGTAACCGTTCTTTTATGAAATCCCAATAGACTACTCCCAGCAAGTCTCTGACTTTGTGCTGTGTCAGACAGCTAGTTTATCATATCCATCAAATCTCAGCACACTGACTTGGATGTCTTTTAAAGGTCTGCACACTCATATTCACTATTGCTGCAGCTTTATAAAAGCCTGTTCTTCCACAGCTTCCACCTACTCATACTCCGCTTTCTTTTGATAGCTGTGGTTGCTTTGTTTCTTTAATAACTAGTTACTTCTTTAGTTGTTTGGCATGCTCCTTTTATGTTCTTTATCATGTGCCAGCTCTTATGTAGCCTACTGCTGGAAGCCTTTGTTCTCGTCAGCAGATCTAAGCCAAGTAAACTTCTTGCCATCTCCAAATGCAACACCTGACATCAAAAACTGATAAACTGATTACTGGTGGTGACCTCATTTGAACTTTTACATAGTGGTGGTTTAGAGAAAACGTGACAGTGAGAGTTTGCTTAAATATATCAAAGTGTGTGCTACAAGAACTCATTGCTGGTGATTAAAAGAATAGTTTGATTTTCATGTTTGTACAATATAGCTAATATTTGGTTACCTGTAGCACAACAATTGGAAATGAGGGAAACTGGTTGCCTGTGAATTTAACAAACTAATCTTTGAACAACAAAAAAAAAAAAATCCATCCATCCACTGTTCAGGGTCGCGGGGGGGCTGGGGTCTATCTCAGTTGACATAGGACGAGAGGCAGGGTACACCCTGTACAGGTCGCCAGCCTGACACAGAGAGACAGACAGCATCCGCACTCACATTCACACCTATGGGCAATTTAGAGTTTCCAGTTAACCGAACCCCAGTAAGTGCACGTCTTTGGACTGTGGGAGAAAACCAGAGTACCCGGAGAAAACCCACGCAGACACAGGGAGAACATGCAGGCTCCACACACAGGGGAAGGGGGAGGGGCCTGTGCCGAGGTGGAATCAAACACAGGCCTTCCAGATGGTATTCTAACTGTGAGGCAGTAGTGCTAACCACCATGCCCCCCCCCCCCAAATCCTTTAATTAAAAGTCAGAAGCCCACAAAAAAAGAAGAAGAAGAAAATGAACAGACAGAAGACTATAAATACATGTAGAGCAAACTAGGGAAGCAAGGCACAGGGTCCTATTTCAGGAAGCAGGTTTAGCTAACAGTTTGTTAACCCTGAGATCAGAGAAACTCTGACTTTTCTGTTCCAGAAGGAGAGTTAACTTCAACTCTGATTCTGATTCATTTCCTCATTCAAAAAGTTGCTGTCAAAGCGATCAGTGGAGCAAATTAACTTGCAGGTATTTACATTTTTACAAGCACTGAAATTCCATTCATTACATTAGTTCATTATTTATTGTACTTAACATGAGCGATTTTATAGTCATTCACTTGTCAATAGGCTATACAGACATGACAATTGCATGGCGAATTTATAATCAGCTCAAAATAAAATCTATAGTCTCCATCTTTCTAACTCTGAGATTCTGTGGACAATAATGCAGCTCTCATTGTCAGCCAGTTTCTCTAAAACATTTACTGTATCTGATTGTGGCAACCATTGTTTAAGTCATATAGATTGCTGTGTAAAGCTTTAGACACAGAACACACTGATCGATGGAAAAATGTCTGTCACAGTTGGGATCTTGGAGATGATGTAAATATTTGAGAGAACATGAGGCAGAAATTATTTTACGACTCTAAAGATGTATTTCAAAGTGAGTCTTTAAATGGAGCTGCAGACAGTCTGTGTTCTGAACTTTTAATGTTGATGTTTGTTCACAGATTGAGACTCACTCATTAAATGATGTCGCATAACATTTTGAAATGTAAGGCGTCTGAAATTCAGAGTCTGTATCTCAACATATTTTCTACTGTAAATCACCTAAATCAGTCTCAGTGGGTCTACTCAGAACTAAATCTACCCAAAGGGATCATAGGCTCGGAGTCTACATGCATGGTGGGAGGGATCCAAAACCGGTGAGGATCACGGATTCAGACAGGATCAGGCCAGAATCCAGTTCCCATTCATAGCAGCTTATTTTGATCTATACGCCTTATTTAAAATGGCACATCTTCCCAAAATCTTAAAAAGCTGAGACGTTTCATATAACATGCTTGCCTTTACTGATAAAGTGTTATAGTCAAAGACTTGGAAAGTCGCCCTGTAGTTTTTCATTTAAACACTTACTATTACTTAACAGTAACTCAGTAAAACAGCTCTGCTATGGCTGTAAGATAGTAATCATCTGTCAGTGAAGACTGACAGATGATCAGAATAGAAATGTTTTTTGTTTTTGTTTTTTTTTTATCTTTTTGTCCCCGTCAGTTTGCAGCTGAATAATTAGATTTAAAAATCAGATGTAAAATTAGGATTCTAGCTTCATCTAATGAAATTTAAGTTAGGTAAATGATGAACATAGACAGTATAAAAAATGATATATCTTATATCAAACTATTCTGTCTATGATGGTGACTAATCGTAATCATTGATCAAAATGAAAAGCTGATAAAATTTTTTTCCTCTTTATTTTTTAAGATGAATATCATGGCCCACACTGACACATGTTCATATTCCTCAGTCCACTGGATTAAAATGGAGACTCTGCTCTTTATTTACCACTTACCACAGTGAATCGTGTTATTAGCGCTCCACTGATGCGCTCCACTCACACACATGCTTAACTCAGGGTGAACATACTCAGAGTTGATTAAACTTACTCTGACCAGCTGTTCTGGAACCGAAACCTCAGAGTTGCCAATCTCAGAGTTAATCAACTCAGAGTGAACAGAATCAATCACAAATAGGAAGTAAAACTCAGAATAAGGTGCAAGGGACAGAAACTAACAAAGTAAAACACGAAGTAGTAAACACGACACAAGGAAGTGCTAGGACCATGAATCAGAATAACAGGGACTAAATGAAAGCAACAAAGTCTAATCACAGAACAATTAAAAACATAGCCTTGAGCTCAGAACTAATGCTAAATATACTAAAGAAAACCACAAAACAATTTAAACAACTCAGAAACCAAATGGAAAACAGTTTAATAAATTTAATCTAAAAGTCCTAAACTCAAAAACGTGGGTCCAAACTGTTGAATGTTCAAGCTTTTCAGTTAATGTACTTTTTCATTTGTGCACCTTTTCTTTGAAATGTACAGGAAACACTGAATTCACCAGTTAACACAAGTTTTGTATACTGGTTTATTATGCCTACATCTAGCTGTAAAATTCTTTTGTTATATGTATGTTTTTGTGTAGAGATTCTCTGGGTTTTTGATGAATGCTGAATTACACCGCTAATCAAATCAGGCAAAAAATAAAACGCTTTCATTCACTACTTTAGAATTCAGTCATGTTTAAAAGCTTCCTTTCCACCCTGTCTAGTAATTTCATTTCATTCATTTAACCCTTCGAATTTATGTTAGTGATGTTCTAGCCTAGAGCAATGTCTTTGTTTTTAAAAACAAAAAGTTTTTTTTATTTAATTTTGTTTATTTCTTTTCAAATGTGTCTTGGAGGTTAACTTTTGTTTCATAGGATGCTTTATGCAAATTACTTCACTGCTTTAATGAATAAATAAATGATAAATAATGGCAAAGCCTTTTCTTTAAGACTGGAAACTTTTAAGGAACAATAGCTCTAAAAATGAAAATAAGGCTACTGGAAGAATTACTGTTCCATCTATGAGTTTAATTAAAAATAAGATTGCAAGTACATACATCATTTAATGACATGTCTGTGAACTCAGATTTCACAAATTTGAAACTAGTAGGGGGCGGCACAGTGGTTGGCACTGTTGCCTCGCAGCAAGAAGGTCCTGGTTTAGCTTGTGTTAACTGGTGAATGCAAACTGTGCTTAGTTTGCATGTTCTCTCTGGGTACTACGATTTCCTCCCACAGTCCAAAGACATGCAATTAGTGGGGTTAGGTTAATCTGTGATTCTAAATTGCCCATAAATGTAAATGTGAGTGCAAATGGTTGTCTGCCTCTCTGTGTTAGCTCTGCAACAGACTGGCAACCTGTCCAGGGTGTACCCTATGGCAGCTGGGATGCCTCCCAAGTGGAAGAAAATAGACGGATGGCTACACACACAAAGAGATCTAACACATGCATGTGTAGGTTCTCAGTCATCCAGGTCATAGTAGTTTTGAGTTTTTGAAAAAGAAAAGGCAACTGGACTTCTTCTTGGTTCATGAAGACTAATGGGGTTATCCTGTTCAAGGTTGTTCCCCAACAGGACAACCCCAGTTGGAGATAAATACTTGAGACTCTCCATTGTTTTGTTTTAGAACTCAAAAAGCCTCTTGGATAAGAAGTGAATTGTCTTCATGGATCAAGAAGTCCAGGTGCCTTTTTTTTTTTTCGAGCACTGAGCTCTAACAAGTGTACTCTCTTCTGAAAATTTACTGTCATTCAGCTGTTGTGGTCATGGGTGGAGAAAAAAGTGCTACACCTTCCTAATGAAAGCAATTTGTCCTAACTATATCAAACTGTATGGAAAACCACTGTAAATGCAACTGCAAAGAAATGCACTGACTAATTCTGTTTTTGGTAAATGGTAGTCCACGAAAATATAGATGGCTTGATAAATATATAGATTGATAAATATATATTAGTGTATAAAAATTTTTTTTTACATAAACTATAACTGACATTTTAAGGAAATTTTATTTAAAAATGTAAAAAAAAAAAAAAGTATTTTCTTTAAAATACAAATCACAGGCCTTAAAATACATAAACAGCATGTTTTGTTTTATTTTGTCTGTTGATGAAATGTAACTTTTCTTGATTGACCAAATGACACAATTGTAAGACATACTTCTGTGAAATAATGACTTAAAAATACTTAAACAGATGATTAGAATTGTTCCATGTTTTTCAAAACCAGAGTTTGGGAGGAGTTACAAAGAATCCTGCCCTTGTTTGATCATTGTGTCATGAATATGTGCTAAAGGTCACAGCTATCCTTATGTCAACAAACTATCCAAAAAAAGAGAGCGAGAGAGAGAAAATAAAACAGCAGACTTTGCCCTTTCTGATGTTCACATCTAACGAGTGACTTCATGTCTTCTGTCCCAAAGTAGTCCAGTTTGTGAAGTTAGCTAGCTGTGTACCTTTAGCCACCAATAAGATAACTAGCATATCATCTGAGAGCCAATAAGGACAAAAGCAACCTAGTCAGCTGGGTGTGTTGAGTTGGAGTTTAGACTTTGGACCCCAGAATAGTCAAGAGATACAGTGGAGACTCTTCAGGAACGGAGACAACAAAGTAAATCAGATATTTTGTTTGGATCTCAGTTGTTTGGGAGGCTTCTTTGGTGTGCTGCTCAAGCAGGGAAATTATGGAGCACTACCCAGATCAGGTAAATGTTTTAATATTTTCATACAGATATAGGACACTGCGGTCTTTAAGACCCACAGAGCAAAGTTCAAGCTCGAGAGCAAATTGAAAACCTATATACATTCTTTAATCTACATATGTACAAAAATGTCTTAAACTTATCAATATCTATTTAAAAATCATACTAACTTGTATATAGAGTATATAGACTTGTATACAGACTAGAAGAACATAATTAAAGAGGCGCTCAGTGAATTGTTGGCAGTGAAACAGACTTTCCCAGCAATCGAAACCATGATATTCTTGTTGTTTTTGCTTGTTTCTTGCTATTTAATGTCACGACCTGTCTTCAGGGTTGTGATGGCCTTGAGCTGCTTGACTGGCTGTTTGATCAAAACAATGGTATTCTTCGTCATGAAGAAACAGGACAACACACTTGGCCAATCCAAGACCCAAATGTGTGTGAGACTGTTGTATCTTTTTCATTTCCCATTTCCTTCTCAGTGTTTTCTCTAGATGTTAGTTTAAAAGACTCTCCCACTATTTTGTTACCCCTCAAACACAGACTAATGATAGCACTTAATATTTTCACCCAGCAGATGCTGCAACCAGCCGAACAAGCGAACGATGACTTTCTCAATGCCCTCCTGAGTGGAAATGATTCTGTCTCGGCATCTCCGATCTGGTCGCCATCTCCCAGTGACAGTGGGATCAGTGAGGACCCTGCCTCAGACCAGATGGACAGTCCTCAGCGATCTGAGAGCCCACCTGGAGACTCTCAGTTCTTTGGTACAAGACCGCTAACCAAGGCAGCCCTGGAAGCCAAAGTCTCCACTGACCTCAGTAAGTCACAAATATCCAAAAGTAAGACATTCACACTGAGACACATTACAAATTGGGTTGTAATTAATAATATTTTTTTCATCATTACTGATTTAACTACAGATTATTTTTCTCTGTTAACTGTTGGGTCTTTTTAATCAAACTGTGGAAATTAAGTCCCAAGAAATATCTTCAAATGTCATATTTCTTCTTATGAAAGCCCTAATACTAAGCTATTTGCTTTATTATAGAAGAGAAGAAAATGGAAAATATTGCTTGAAAAATTGCCATCGGTTATCTACATTTTGCACATTTTTAGATAACCACTGTGTGATAACATTATCATTTCATTCTAATGACATTATACTAAATCCAGCCCTTGTAGGCAAGGAATGATAATTGGCACTCAATGTGAGTTTCAAAGTTTTTGTTTCTGAATACAAATCCAAGTATCACAAAAAAAAGTAGGATATCATGCATTATTAGTGCAGGAATAGTTCAATTTTAGACACAGACATTACTGATAATGACAAAAGAAAGTAAACATATTCAGTACCAAGCAGAGTAATCAGTATTTACATAACCGAGCTCCAGAATTGTTGTTCAGAATCCAACCAGTGAGACGAGCGTGTCTTCATGATCTTTATTTGCATGTGCTTTATGTTACATTCTGCCTGTGTGTGTGTGTGCAGGTGGCTGGAGGCTCGGCTTTCCACCGGGCAAGACAAGGATTACACAGCATCCTTCTGATGTATATAGACCACAGCTTTCCTCTAGCTTCCCCCTAACCGTCAAAGATTTGCTATTGTCGGGCACATCAGAGCCAGTAAGTAGCCTGTTGCTTTCTGATAGAGAAGGTGGGTGTGCTTTAGGGCAGGGTGAGAGTGCTAGTGTCTAATGGATGTTTGTGTATCTCTCACTGCCTTCTTGACTTATGCAAGAGACCTGTTGTTTACCTTTTGTGTGTGAGTGTGCATGTCTACTTTGGTGAAAACAAGTGGATTACTACAGTCCCTGAACTTATGAATTCAGCAAGGGGCAAGGCCTTTGGAATTGCAAATTAAATATCTATTTTTACTCTTTTGTTTATGGGAAGCTTTGCTGAACATGCAGCAAGTGGGGGCTGTTTTTCTGAACCAGAGAGAAGGAATACACAAAAGACTTTAATTAGTATTCTGTTGAAGATTATTTTTTTACTCTCCCATAATATTAATTCATTCATCCAAGATATATTGAGAGATAAAGCCCTTAATGTGTGCAGAATGTGCTGTTGTGTAGCTTTACTAAATAGCATTTTGTGGAGAGAAAATTTATTGTGTCAACATATCAAATACTCTTATTTCACACACACACACACACACACACACACACACACACACACACGTGCACAAAAAAATTAGATCATCAAGTCAAGATCACCATGACCAGAATAATATGTTAGTGCTTCTGAAACTTAAGTAGATTTTAGTTCATCTTCTTAGTATTGATCCATCTTCTCAGCCTAGTTTAATAAGATGAAGGAGAGACCAGCAGAATGAAACTTAGGTTCTCACTCCGTAATTACTCTGAGGAAACCGTGTAATGAGAGTGATGAAGCTGCCCTGATAGTCTGCACCCATTTAACTGTGAGGCTCATGCGACAGAGAGTGGTGGCGGTGGTAGAGGTGGGCAGAGAGAAAATGTAATCAAACAGCAGTGGTGATATTTTAAAAATTGGAATTTGTATTTTCACACCAGACCCCACAGCCATCCCAAAAATCCATTCAAGAGTTGGTTCTCAATGAAGATGAGAAGAAGCTTTTAGCAAAGGAGGGGGTCACTCTGCCCACCCAGCTGCCTCTTACAAAGGTAAGCTGCTATCTATACCCAAACAATGAAAATAGTTTCCAGCTCCTAGAATTTATCACACAGAGGCTCAAAATGAAACTGCTCATTACTTTGTCAATCAGTATGAAGAAAGGATTCTGAAGAAAATACGCAGAAAGATTCGCAATAAGCAATCTGCCCAGGAGAGCAGGAAGAAGAAAAAGGAGTATATTGATGGTCTGGAAAGCAGGTAATATTCTAATTTATATTAGAGTAAAAACACGACATTAGAATGGGTTTGAATGTTTTAGCACTTTAATTGTAAAATCTTACTGATAATAATAGTCTTACTTACTGATAAGCATAAAGCAATTCCTCGATTATTTTTGTGATTGCACCCTCCAGGAAGTCCTCTGCTTTTGTTACAGGTTAATGTATTTATGAGCAGGGAAATTAATAAAAAAAAAATCCACACTTATGGGTTTTGAGTATCAGCTTTGAAACAGAAAACCACTTAACAGTGTGCATTGCAAAACGTTTGTGAGTAAGGCATTATGGATGCAGTTTTTAAATAACTGACTGGAACATTCAAAATTCCCTGTATACCCTCAAATCAATTAATGAATAAGAGAGACAGCTTTAAACCCCTTTTGAGGGGCACTATTCACTGAAGATGAAAAACTAAAATAGAAAAAAAAAATGGTAAAATTGTATTTTTTCTTTTTTTTTCTACTCCTGTCTTTCCCCACATGTATCCCCTCTAGGATGACTGCTTGCAATGCGCACAACCAAGAGCTGCAGAGAAAAGTGTCCCAGCTGGAAAAATGCAACATGTGAGTGATCCAAGTAAAAAAAAAAAAAATTAATCGTTCTGTGATCTCATGGTAATGTTTGTTTTGGCATTTGCTCTTATTAAAAAAAAAAAAACTATATTTGGAATTTTGCCTTGCTTTTCTGTTCCCTCAAACCCTTGTTAATCCTCTTATCACTGTCTTCTCTTTGTATTTTCTTTTCCCCATTCCTCCCCACAGGTCACTAATGGAACAGCTGCGCAGACTGCAGGCTTTGGTCATGAATACATCTAATAAGCCAGCCCAGACTGGGACATGTGTACTGGTATGGAAATCCTCTGTGATAAGATAAATTGTCACTGATACATACGACTCTTCAAAAACAAATCCTAGTAAACAGACACCAAAAATTATTCCTGCTGGATGAGCCATTACAAAAGGACAGTCTATATTGGTACACACTGGATAATGCAACAAGGGACAGATTCCATATAAAGAGAGATAATACTGTTTCAAACAGAAGTCACTGATTGCCTCTGATCACTACACTGGAATAAAGCTCTACACCAGAGGCAAAATGAGTCGAGAGGAACTTTGTGTATCTTTTAATCTATAAATATAACTGAATGCCTTCAGAAGTCAAATGATGTAGAAAACACCAATACTTAATGTAACCCTCTTTTTTCATATTCTCAGGTGCTCCTGCTGTCCTTCTCCCTAATACTGTTCCCAAGCCTCAAGCCCTTATCTGACGCCAAAGTCAGTCAAGGTGACTTCACTCCAGTCAGAAGTGAGTAACCTTCAGCACCAAACAGCTTTGTGTGGCTGCCTGCCAGCTAATCCAGTACCTATACAACTACATTCACACACACTGCTGGAACGGTTCTCATCTGCAGAGCTTTCCAGCCAGTTTTACTGTTCTGAGGATTTACTGTCAACTTCAGATTTTTACCATTAGATGGAGGGCAGAGATGAGTAAGGCCATCACTGTGGTTCCTAAGCTCTGTTCTGTTAACAGCATCTGAATGGTTACCACTAATTGTCAGTTCAGTATTGAATGTTTTGGCAGAAACCTACTAAAATGGTTTATGTTTTGTTTTTTTTAGTCATAAGGCAAGATTAGTATTTGCACAGCAGCCAGGTGTAATTTCTTAACATAAGTGGTTTGACAGCCCCGAAAAAAGCAATCAATCTTGTGCTTTTTCCTGACTGCTTAAGGCTATGTTACATGTTTTTAGACATTTTTGAATCTTTAATGTGTTTAGGTTTGAGCTTTCAATCATCATTCAAACATATGAGGGCATTTAGACATGAAGACGTGCACTCGCCTACCTCAGTGCAGGCTTAGAAAAACTAAGAAAAGCTGAAAAATAAGCAAAGCTGAATACCTACAGGTATTCCTAATTATACCTAATTATATTTTTTTTATTTTTGTGTCTTATTCTCCCACAGTCCAATCACGGTCCCTGCAGAACCTTCAGGCTTCCCGTGTATTGCATGTCACCGACTCCCCGTTCTTCACCGAGGATGAATCAGAGCCTCTGCACCAGCATTACCCAGAAGACCAGGGATTGAAAGATTTTACTGCACTGATGGAGAAGATGGCAGTAGACCAAGAACAATCCACTTTGGAGTCCATGCCTCTCAACAGCAGTCAGGGAGACAAAGTCAGTCATTTCCATGTAGACCCAATTACTGGTCACATAGCTACTGTGACCTTGAATCCCCCCCACTCTGCCAAGTTACAACCACATGCTGATGGTATGTAAGAGAAAAGAAGAAACCTTTTCTAAATGATCTTACTCCTAATGGTAGAGCAGGGAATTATCAGGGGCTTTTGTTTACACAAAGGGAAATTTTTTAATCATTCCCATTTTGTCTTTAATACATATGTAGCCTGTACGCCTTTTTTTTTCTATTTGTGATACTGTTTTATATCAGTATTTGAATTTGAATCCCCCACTGAAAATTATTTTTCTGTGTACACTTTGCCTTTGATGAAATGCCAGTTTAAAATTACTGTTTCAGAATGTCAAAAAAATTGGTGAATAGAGCTGTGATTAACTGTATAATTTTGATCGTAACGAATAATTTTTTTGAAATGTTAAAGGATTTTCAAAGCATGTTTTCTCTGGAGAGTTAATCGCAGCAGTTTGGATTTATTCATGGTTTAAACACCCTTAAATTAAAGAAAAAATAACAAAACAAAATCAGTGATTTGAAAATACTGTGGATTCCTTGTCTATATTTTCAAGCTTAAGTAATTAAAGAGTGAAAGCATAGGGTGCAACATCTGTGTTGACAGCTCTACTTGAAAACGAGCGCTGTGGGACGGATGTCAGGAGTGGCATGGCTCGTGCAGAGGGAGACAGAAAACTGGGACAAAGGTGAGACAGGTGACCTGTTATCTCGTTAGTCAGACTTGACATGTTGATTTACTTTACTTTAAGCATTTACTTGTTGAAGCCGGGTTGCAGCTAGTGTCCCTGTTTGTCACTGTCAACCACGCAAAAAAAAGGAATGGGGTTCTTAAGCTTGCTGCCATTTCATCTAGCATTTAGGTCTGACCTGTTCAAGATGACATTTTCCGAGGTCAGCTAGAATTTATTTCAAGGAGGAGCCGGAGATTGAACTCTGGGATTAAATGATCCACTCCATCCAACACTTTGGTCCTTTTTTTTCGTCTTAGATTCACAGAAGAAAAAATACATTAAAAAACCACCATGGTTTATATTAATACACATTCATTCCAAAGCAGGAAGATACATCTCTGACACATGGACATGTTATAACACAAAAATCCTCTTTTTGAGATTATTTTATAACATTCATGAGATTACTTGAAGCTCTTCATAGGGTCCTGGCATACTGTCAACATATGAAGCTAACTAAATCTTCAGTCATCTGACAAATATCTGGAATTACTGCTGTTTGTTCAAGTGACAGAGGACATATTACATGAAAGCTGAAGGCGTAACTTTCTGTAGGCATGTCTGCTGACTGGATTCAGTATGAGGGGAAAATCAATCAATCGAAAGGGTTTTGAAATCCTTTGGTCTAAACTAAAATATTTCAGCTGGTTGAGACAACTTGAATGTTTTTTTTTTTTTTTTTTTTGTTAATACCAAAGATTGTGTGAAATTGCGCACTTTTAATGACATATTTGAATGATTATAGGATCTTTCCTGTTGCTATGGCAGCTGGCTTTGTCTGACTTTGAGTGCGGCTTTTCAGAGCAGCAGTAAACACTTTTGCCTTCAAATGTGGTCAGATGGCACCATATCTGAAATAGCTGTTCCCCTTGCATACCCTAGCATTCACTAAGTCACTGCTTTTGATTTTTAGCTGTTGATAGTTTAACTGCTAACAGTTAATGTTACAATCAAACTCCTGATTGTACTGTGTGCTGTTTTGTCATAATTCATATACATTTGTGGATGTGATTTTCAAAGTAGTGAAGGATGAGCATAGGGTTTAAGAATCAGCATTACATTATTATAGTTAACTAATCACTTGTCATTACCAGCTCAAGAGAGATAAGAGTTAAGAAATCTGAGGAGATGTTAGATTAATAATCTAACAATACAAAACAAGAAAAAATACATGGATCAAACCACTCATCAATCAGGTAGATTAAAATGATCACATTTAGCCTTTCACATGGGATGGGTAGTCACTGTTGAATTTTAGTTTGAGAAAAATACTAACATATATAACTGATGAATAGTAAATGCAACACAGTGCATACCATTCCTAAAAATGTATGTGCTCATGTGAACCAAAAAAAACAAGCAAATTCAAGTTGCCCCGCTCCCAAAGAGTCAGAGAAGCTGACACTCATATAAAATCATAAGTAAAGCAGAACAAGATAGTCGTTGAATAGATTAAATTAATGGTTAAATATTTTTTATGTAAATGTGTTTAAAACTGTTGAGCACTTTTTTATTGGTTGGTGATTTTGCAAACATTAAAGGAAGCATACAATTTATAGTTGAAAGTAAAATTCTCCCGTTTTTTAATGTGTTTGACTCAAAGTATTATCTTTATCCTCAGTGACATAAAGTACTGATTGTATATGTCTAAACCAGATCCCTACTCAAACGTTCTGACTTGTTGTCGCTAAATTAATAAATTTACATTTCCTTAGCAGTGAAAGTATACTTACTCCATAATAAGTGTGCAGCAACTAAGAACTGTCACATTTAGAAGGTAGCTGTTGTTAATCAACATTCTCAAGGTTGGAAAGGAGGATAGGGATGCTTATAAAAAGGAAGCAGGAAAGGTTTCGAGTTGAAGACATTTAGCAGCAGATTCATCTCCTTTGCCTCACGCTTTCTAAAGTGATTAGAATCGTTCACTGTTGAGTAGTCAGGCAAGCTAATAATGCCACTTTAATTTTAAGGCTGAACGAGGCCCCTCTACTGAAGGGCCAGGGTGAAAATATTAACATGTCAAGGAAATTATTAATAATTAAAGGGCTATAACCTTGCAATTTACTGCATATTCCTTCCACTCATGTAACTGATGTGAGAACTTGGTTTTTAGTACTACAGTAATGGGTTCATGAGTAATCAATAAATTTGTAACTTATTCAACAAAACCACATGTAAAGTGAAGAGTATCCATGCAAATAATGAAAAAATATTCATCCATATATAAAGTGTAAAGAGTAAAAATGATGACTTCTTAAAAGACTAGGAAACACTCTACCGTATCACTTTTTCATTAAGATCCATTGTTTGTATTTTTTGTGAAATAAAAATGATGTACCTTTGGGACCGTTTCTCTACTCGAGTTCTGCTCCTCTTCATACTACTCTCTAGTTCCTCATAAATGTGACAGTCCAACAAAGCTATAGGTTTATCACCTAAATAGCACAGCCTGCATTATTATTGCCAAGATAGAGACTTTTTTTTTTTTTTATCAGATATTATTATGTCCTAAACATTTTTTTTCCTTTCATAGATGTAATTAAGTTGAATTCTGCAGGAGCTGGAACCTCAATACAGGTCTCCTGAAAGTTTGTTTTAAAAGTCGAATTATAAGATGTGTGAAAAATGTTCACACAAATGCAACTACAGGTATTGTATTCTGTCTGCCTCTATACTTTGTCAAACGCTGAACATTAGCTTATTTCTCATTTTTTTTCTCTTTAAGTGTTCTCGAGCTGAATAGTCTCTGTGCTTCAAAGAAGAAAATAGAACAAGTCAGCACTATATAGTCACTTTAAGTGCCTGTTCTATTGAACCTGATCAGATGGGATATAATCTTAAAGGAATGTAAAGTGTGATAACTTGTTTTGTGGAATAAGGCATGCCTATACATATTAGTGTGAAAAAAAAAAACAGAGAAGAAAATCTGTGTAAAATTCAATTTTGAAAGGTTGGATAATATATTTTTAGTTGTGGTTTTGTATAGTAATTTTTGCCCAGAAGTCTTGAATGCAGCCAGTAAATGCGCCCAAGGGTCAAAAATGTCATCCAAACACCCTGGATACAACAATGCAGTATATCAGCAGCTAATGTAGAATCATTTCCATTTTTCATGTTTATGATAAAGAGGATTTCTGTGTATTCTGTAATATGATAAGACTCACATGCACAGCTACTAAATATAAAAGACTAGGACCTCTGAAAGTAACTTGTCATGATTCCAGTGTTTTATTAATCTTACAGACAAAGTAAAGTAACACAAGAGGAAAGTCAGGACTGTACAATATGTCTCCTATTTAACCATAAGATTTCATTACTGGAACTGTGCTAGTTTGAGCTACTGGCTGGAGTGAGCAAGGTAGAGGAATGTAACACTTGTTATTGTCTATGAGCTTCCCACACATAATAATACTGTCAGAACTGGCTGCCAGTGACTTAAGAGCCAATGTTTTACATCAATTTTGGTGATCGATTTTATTTTAGATTTAATTTAACTTTGAATGTTGAAAAAGATAAAATAAAACCAAAGTGTCTATTTCCTGTTCCACTTTACTGTAAGTGGTTTCCTCATATTTCTTCTTATGACTTAGTGTTATAATTATGTGTGATTAGTGGTTAATCTGTGTGGCTCAAGGCTCCAGCCTTGCAAAACTTTTGATTCGCAAACTTAGTATCAGCTGTTTGCAAAAGGGTTGGACTTTTGTTTCAAGTAAACACTTTAATTTAAACCAGTGCAATGAGTAGAGATAACTTCATTTTCCATGCACATAAACAAACTGGTGAGATGGCTCACACAGTGTCCCAATATCTTTGATGTTAACCTGACCCCTTGCTCTTTTATTTGACTCTGTCTTTAATCATGGTGAAAGTCTCTTAACCATCAGTGTCTCTAATCAGCGCCTTAGCCTCATCACTTTAACAAACCCGATCCCTTTGGACCCAGACGGCTTTATACATCAGCTCCTACTGAGTTTGGCTAGCCATGGGGGAATCCGGGGGAGACTGAGTGTCTAGACCCCTCATCTTTTTTTTTTTAATCTAAAATGGGCTTTTTCTTTCAAGGTATGATGCTGACCCAGATAATCCACAGAAAACTCATGAATACTTCCAGACTTTCTTATTAACACAATTATTTGTCTGGTATGCAGAGCGAGGAGGAAATTAAAATAACCAGAAGCATACTCAAACATGAGACCTCATAGATTAGCTCTTTTGCCAATTCTTGCCTTCTACTGTTTTCTGCTGCTGTACAATTTGTTCAGCCAAAAAGAAAAAAACTCTAAAATACCTAACCAATTGAGTAATATATGGATTGTGTGAAATATAATTATAATGGCAGGATGACATGCTACTGTAAATTGTAGCCATGCCACTTTTTAACCTTTATAATCACTTTACTCACGCTACTTTCTACTCATCTGTTTTCGCTCTCTTAATGTCAGTCATTTCCATCTTGGCTGGTTGTTATACTCTCTTCAAATATCATCTGTGTGCAAACAGACTCTTGACCCAAGGCACACATTAACAGAGGAAATTATCAGTGGTATTGCTCTGGCATAGATCATCTTAAAATGAAGGTCTATTTCTTTACATTGAAACCAGAACACTATGTAACCTAGCTTTGTAAATTCTAAATAAATGCTATTTAACCTGTTATAAAATGTCAATAGTAACAGCATATTCTCTAATATGAATGGCTTTTAATTGGCTATGCAAACTTAGATATCGGGGCTGCTTTGCAAAAGAAATGAGTGAATGAATTAAGATATTTGTAACTGGTGTTAAATTCGGTGAACTCAAAAATTAATAAGTGAATTATGGATTAAATGATGGGCTCAAATGTGACATAAATGTAGTTAAAAGGCAGATATACTAACAGAGACATACAGTATTTACAGTAAGTCACATTATATTTATAGTTGAGTTGTCCAAAATCATGAGAATCTGGATTAAAAAAAATACCAGAAGATATGATACCACAACCCTAGTTTGTTGCCATGTAAAATCCCTGCAGATTAGCTACATAGTATCTGTATACAGTTTAATTATTCATGGTCATTTCACAGTGTGTGGCAGATACTGCAGACAAACAATCTATCCAGTTCTTTCTATTTTGTTGTGCTTGGCAAATAATGGTGATGCAATTTTTTAAACCATGTGTACAGCTGGCTTTGACTGGACAGGCTTTCAATTTCATTTTGACAGATTGACAATCTAACTTTCAGCGGGGACACACACCCAAGGATGAAAACGAATCACAACAGTCACTGCTGATATTGAAGGAATATTTCTCCCCAAGCAGTTGGCGTGGCTGTTTTTTTTTTGTTTCTATATTTAATTTAAAAAGATCAATCTACATGTGTACCAAAGCATGAATTGTAGGGATAAAACAAAAAAACAACGAACAATCAAGCTTGTATTGGTAGATGAAGAAATCTAAATAAAGAGTGAAGACACTTTGACAGAGCCACTGCAGTGACTCTTGCCTGTGATCGCTATGTCAGAAATACAAGCAGAGAGCATGCCGTGAACTGTTAGCAGGGCAGACATCTCACTGTGAGTAGGAAGCATTTTAAATTAGCTTTGGATCCAACCACCTTATTAAGATGCTTGGCATACCATTTATTCACATTGGTGAATAACTGGTATGCTCTTTGACTTAAAGAGGTTATCTATCATAAACAATATTAATAGCTTCTGCTATGTTAAGAAGAGTAGTACGTACTTAGGTTGGTAAAACAGAAAAATATTCCTCCATTAAAATCTCAATTCAGCCATGCTGGTTTGCACTCAAATCCCAAAGATATGTAAAGTCTTTCTGAAATTTATAATGTTTTTTCATGCGTTTTAAGTTTCATGTGTTTCACAGGGTCATCATCGTCATTATTCTACCTTTGTTGCATGTATAGTTGTGTTTATAAAGAATGACCAAAATCCTGACAAATTGCTGAAGGCTGATGTGGTAAATAAAGGAAATCCTAATTTGACTTAGGCTTAACTAAGGGCTCCGTGCAGTGCCCGACAGGAAAAGCCAAAAGCAAACAGGGACCATAAAAAAGACACGGAGCCAGCAAAAGAAAACTAGACCTGACAAACACAGAGGGAGAGCATGCAAACTAAACATGATAAATTCAGCAGGTTACATCTTAAACTGCATTTACCATGGCATTGAATCCCAGTAAGAAAATCAAGGGTTAAACCTGAAGTTACTTTGCTAAAAACCCTAATACTGCTTCATAGTACAGAGATCAGGTGAACTCAGATGTTGACAAGGCTGAGAAAGAGAACAAAGAAGGGTGGTACAAACACTGAAAGCCACAAGGATCTAAGGTTCTAAGAAATAAACTGAGGGAGGTACCAACAATAAACTCACACAGACAACAGAGAGAGGCAGACAGAAGAGGACACAAGAAATGAAAAAAAGGATACTCAGCAAAGCAAGGACCAAGGATTACAATAAAAATCAGTCTGGAAGCAAACATTAGTGTCTGTGTAATCCTCTCTTCTAAAAGTCTAAATTTCTGTCTGTGCAGAACAAACTGCAGTCCTGGAGTTTTCAAACTAAAACTGGGTCAGGAGCTTTTTCGAACACTCTCTATTTTTCGTGGGAATAAAATGTCTCAGCAATAGTGTTTGCCCTAGCTCTAAATGCAGAAAAAGTAAACAAAAATATTAATATGGATGTACCTTGCCTATTTAGTGGGCAAATGAATCATTAAAAAACAGAACAGGCTACAACTCAATTCAGTCAGGTCAGTGCTTTTGGATGGAAGTGTGGAGGGTGCTGATGAGGGTGAATCAACACAGACCTACAGCCAAAAAAGCAGAGCAAACAACTGAAGGTTGCAACAACCGAACACTGTGCCCCACCAGAATGGGTGGCTCAACTCAACGCAAAAACTAAACCTAAGAAAAAGTCCATAGTGTGTTCCACACACAACTTACCTCAATATTTACAAAAAAGTACAAAATCTGTGTAATCCTTATAAAGGGATGCAATAGCAGGACAAATCTACTAAAGACCTCAAAACTTAAAGGTAGGTCTGGTTAAATATTTGTAATTTTAAAGAGAGATCATTATGACAGACCTACCCTTGGATCTTCCGAAAGTACAGAAACAAAGTTCAGGAGAATTTGGGACCAATAGCGTTCAAGTCTTTGGTTCTAGGCAAATGTTTGACAGTGGAATTGAATCTCCAGAGTACAGCCTACACCAAATATTAGCCTAACAGATGACAATCCGAAATTGTTGATTTTCCGACCGTGGAATAGCAATCATTCTCAAGGTGATCCTGACATTTAGCCTGGGGCCAGTTCCGTGAACTTGTAGCCATATGCTCTAGCATCAGATTTTTACACCATCAATATTCCATAAGTAACACCCATTGTTCTACTGAGACAGCATAACTGTTAATTAATTCAAGGAGGCGATCAGAACTCAAGGTGCAGTCAGTTCAAAACAGATCCATGTAATCATTCTGTCTATTTTAATGATCTGTTACACAGGATTAATGAACAGTCAAAGGTATTCTCATGGGTGAGTTAAACAGAGGTCACAGCAACATCATCAGTAATGTGAAAAATGCTGTGATTCAGGCACAGCCGTTCTAACAGTCTGGCCGCTTACTGCATTCAAATTTGCATGAACAATCAGGACAAGTCCATCAGTCATCACCCTGGGGAATAGATATATAGTCATACTCCAACATTGCACTCACTTCGTTTCAGTGAATAAAAAAAGGCATATCAACTAAGATTACCTGTGGTTTCTGTCATGTCTTTAGACGTCTTTGTGTTTATCACATCAGTGTCACTGTAAACATGTCTATGCTCCCTTTTTTTTTTTTTTGACTGGTCCTCACAAGGCAAAACAGGGCTGCCTCAATAGTTCACTCAACTGTAAGTTGTATATATCTATATGCAGTGGTGGCCAAAGTACTGACATTCTGTACTTAAGTAGAAGTACAAGTACTTGTGTTAAAAACTACTCTGGTAAAAGTTGAAGTACTGGTTCCACTTCTGTACTCAAGTAAAAGTAAAAAAGTACAGGCTCTGAAATCTACTCAAAGTAAGAAAGTAAAAGTAGCTCTTTGGAGGACGTTTCTACCTCTTTCTTACATCTTTCTCCATCTGAGTGAAGTTATCTCATTCTTTGCTCTCCCTTAAAATACAGCAGCTGTTCTTTTAGCCAGCAGACACACTGTGTGACAAACTGCAGACACTTTTTTTTGTCCTTTACGTTTTCTGTCATTTATCTTCCTCACCGTTCCGGCGTGCAGCCTCTATGTAAAGCGCAACTTCCTCTGGCTCTTTCCTGTCTCCGAGTGAGCGTTGCAGGAGCCTCTCCCTCTACCGTGTGGGATGTCTGTTCCCTCCCACCCACCCTGTTGTGGTGGTGGTGGTGGTGGTGGTGATTTCCAAGAAAAAGACGCTCACAATCAAAAGCCGGCTCCCGCACTGACTGGAAATGCAAACGTTTCTTAGACACATTAAAAATAAAGTAAAGAGCTTGTTTTGAAAATGTAAGAAGTAGAAAGTACAGATACTTGTGTAAAAATGTAGTGAGTAAAAGTAAAAAGTTGTCAGAAAAATAAATACTCAAGTAAAGTACAGATACCTGAAAAATCTACTTAAGTACAGTAACGAAGTATTTGTACTTCGTTACTGTCCACCACTGTCTATATGTCACTGTGTATTGTAAACACTGTAAACAGCTTTTGCAGAAGTCATATTGGTCATATTGGTATTATGGCAAGAATCACACATTTGAGACTTTATTTATCCTCTGATATCCAAAGCAGTTTACTTTGCATCACACCAGATAATTGCTTTTGGTCTTTTCATCTTTCTATTACAGCTGTAATGAAAAGGTGTTTCACAATAATATTTTTTGATGAAACAACACACTCCCACTCCTAACGCAGCACATTCTGACAGCTGGTCAACACCCAAAATATCCATAAGGATGCAGGTGGAGTGGTGAGTGTAAAATCACTCCTTTAAATAGTGTTTGAGATGTCTGAGTCCCCTTTCACAATGTTATTAAACCATGTAAAAGACCAAGGTTCTTTTCCTGCCAAAAATTCTCTACCTTTTCCTGACTATAACAGCAGCAGAGCACACTTTCCTTCAGTCTCATGGTCTCTTTAAAAAATTGGGGCAGTTTCATCTGTGAGTCTATTAGACTACCCTGCAAGCTGATATGCATGACACTAAAAGGGTACCCAGTGCAGGAATCCTGACCAAGGGTCAGCATGTGGCAAGTTGGGAGCAAGAATGGGTCGCAAGAAAAGTGGCTTGGTATGCAACCTGTAAAATATCTGTGCCTTACTAAGCAGCCCGAGGAGAAGCACAGTGTTCATCATCACAGATTTAAATGCTTAACACATTAAACCAGTCACACTGTCAGTGCCTACGCATTTGGAGGTTTAAGGATTGTTAAGATGACAAGAAGTGAGTTGCAACGGATTAAAAGTGTGCAGATTAATTTTTTTTTTTTTTCCATCCTGTCTTGTCTATTTAATTTCTTCAGAAAGTTACAGGGAAGGATTACTTACAGACACAGGAAATGGTCCTCAAAAACTCAAGGAAACAGAGTAATTCACCAGTAATATTATTTGTAGTAGTTTCCCCCCATGATGCCAGCTGGCAGCCAGTAAGAACAGAAAAAAAGTTCAATTTGATTAAAGTAGCTTTGCAGCATATTATTAGAGTTTATACTTACTTGAAACCCCAGATTAAGAAGTCTCACAATATAATGCAAACTAAACCAATTCTAAACTTGAGGTTGGTTTACACCCACTGGACAGTTTAGTAAGTACACCATGCTAATACTGCGTTGGACCCCTTTTGCCTTTAGAACTGTCAATTCTTTGTGGCACAGATGCAAAGATTTTGGTCTGTATTGATATGATAGCATCACACAATTGCTGCAGATTTGTAAGCTGCACATCCATGATGTGAATGTCCCAATCCACCACTTCCCAAAGGTGCTGTACTGGATTGAGATCCGGTGACTGCAGAGGTCATTTGAGTACATCAAACTCATTATGCTCAAGAAACTAGTTTGAGATGATTCGAGCCTTATTACATGGCATGTGATCTTGCTGGAAGTAGCCATCAGAAGATTGGTATACTGTGGTCATAAATATCCCCCCCACACCATTACACTAACACCAGCCTCCTGAACCACTGTTTCAAGGCAGGATGGATTCATGCTTCCATGTTGTTTCTGATGCTACCATCCAAAATGCTACTGCAGAAATCAAGACTCATCAAACCAGGCAACAGTTTTCCAACTGTTTCCTGGTTTCCTGATCTTAGCTGACAGAAATGATACCCGGCTGTAGTCTTCTGCTGCTGTAGCCCGTCTCATTCAAGGTTTAATATGTTGTGCTTTCAGAGAAACTCTTCTGCATACCTTGGTTGTAACAAATGGCTTTATCAGTTCAAAGTAGTCTGACCATTCTCATGTGGCATCTGACATCAACAAGGCAATTTCACCCAGAGAGCTGCCACTCACTAGATATTTTCTTTTGATTCGGAGCATCCTAAACCCTAGAGATGATTGTGTAGTAAAATCCCAGTAGATCAGTACTTTCTGAAATACTCAAACCAGCCTGATGTCACTATTACAACCCAGCTCAAAAGCCACAACATAAGGTGGAGACTGACACCAGAGTTTTGAGGGGATAAAAAGGGTTTTATTTTAAAGTCCTTGATAAGCACTGCTAAAAAAAAAGAGCAAAAAAAAAAAAAAATTAGAGGCCCTGCAAAGCTGACCTCATACACGCCTTTATCCACACCTCATCAGGTGTAGTCAATCAGCAATCAAGCAAGGCAGCACCTGAAACTCTCACTGCCACTACAAAGAGCAGGGGTTGCAGAGGGGCGTAACAGGCACCAACAACCAAGCCATGTTCAAAGTCACTTAAATCACTTTTCTTCCCCGTACTGATGCTCAGACTGAACTTCAAAAGGCCATCTTGACCATGTCTACAGAACTGTGTAAAAGTATTTTGCCACCTGTTATGTCTGTATTTTGCTTGGAGAGTCAATAATAGGTTTAGTGATTTATTGAAATGTGTAAACACAAATGGAAATCTATGTTTGCACATTTGAATATAATGTAATACAATTCAAATGAGTTTGAAAGTCAATGCATGGTATGACCACCTTTATTCTTCCATACAGTTTGAACTTCTTAGGTAAGCTTTCTTGCTTTTCTTTTAGTATCAGAAATAATTCTCCAGGCTGCTTGAAGGACATTAAAAGCTACTTTATGAATTTTGGTTATCTTTTGTTTTGTTCTCTGTCAAGATGGTTCCACTCTGCTGCAGTAATGTAGAGGTCTGGGCTCTGGGGAGACCAATCCATGACTGATAGTGTTCCACTGTGTGTTTTTCTATCCACATATATATTTCCTGCAATGGCAGTGTTTGGGAGCATTATCATTGCTGAAAAATAAAGAGGACAACCTGAACCAAAAATTCCAAAATTTGGATTAATCACTCCGTAAGACCTTTTGCCACAGATTTATTTTCAGTCGAGTTCTTGTGTAATTTGACATACCACAGCCTTTTCTCCCTGATCCCCTTCCACTGAGACCATTTCTGATAAGGTTTCAGCAAACAGTGAACGGATTAACTCAATGGCCAGATGTATCTCTCAGGTCCTATGTTAGGTTTTTGCTGGATTTTTTCCTATTTCTTAAGGACACGACTTTCAGATACAGTTCATCTGCAGCAGATATTTTTAGGTCTGCCACTTCTTCTTTTGGCCTTCACTTGTGCAGTTTTGTCAATTTTTTTTAAGGACAACATTGGTTCATCCCTTGAGTTAGGTGCCTTTTCTCTGCTTGAGACCTAGGTCAGTATTAAGTGGCTTAACACATAAACAAACAAACAAAAATATTTTTCTGAAAATGGTCAGGACTGAAAAATTATTTGCTTGAGACCACTTTGAAAATTAGAAGACAATCTGTCTCCTTGGAACCTAAATATAAAGAAATGAGAGGAGGTTCAAGACTTTCGCACAGTACTGTACATGCCTAAACGCATTAAGTTGCTACCATGTAAACCGGCTGATTAATATTTCTTAGCTGATTGCATTATTATTATTATTATTGCTGTTGTTGATGTTGTTGTTGTTGTTAATACCTATTAATGGTAGTTGCAAAAGATTATATGCTATAACCGTACGTACAGCTTTGCCCTCTTGAAATTTAGGCTGTATCAGAAAATAAAAAATAATAATGATAATGGAGGGTTATGTTGTGTCCTTGTTCCTTGTCCTTCAGCTCCTCAACAAATGTCCCGAATGATAATGTCAAACACAGCACCGTGTACAGTCGGAAGTCAGTCCGCTCCGCACCTGTGCATATTTTATGTGTACCACTGTCGTCACGTCTTCAAAAGCTCCTTTTTAACACTGACGCTGTACAAACATGATTAGGGATGTGCCACTGTGTGTGTCAAAATACATTAAGATTCACCGCTGATGGACATTCTGGGGGACTTTGATGTGGCTTCGGCTGTAAGAGTGCGGATTCGCTCTGGTCCTATCATCCTCTTGGTAAGGTGAAGAGCGTCGACAGCGGGGCAGAGCTTTGCGCGTTCACGCGAAGCCTATAAACGGACGTGGCGCGCACAGAGCTGAGTAGTGAGTGGAGAAATGAGGAGAGAATAACAGCGGCAGAGGATGACATCTATAGCGACATGGGAGATCATCTGATCACAGATACAACAGGAATGCTGAAAATGCCATCAACAGAAACTTTTTTCTCTATGTTTTGAAAATATAGCAGCTGCTCAACTTTCCCCTACAAGGTGATATGTGAGAAAAGAGAGGCCAACCATGCAGCTGAATGAGTCTGGAGTTCAAACAGTGGCACCTGAGCCATGTCAACAGCAAATACTACAGGATGACTACAACGGAAACTGCAGCGAAGGTTCCACCACCAACCTGTCACTGTACTGCTGGCTGCAGCTCCTTACCAAGGAATCTATCATGGAATTTCAAGGAGATGGATCCAGTGTAGTGGTACGTGTGATGATAGCATGTGTCTACTCTATCGTCTGTGCACTGGGGCTGGTGGGGAATTCACTGGCTCTGTATCTGCTGCACTCCCGTTACAGGCAGAAGCAGTCATCTATCAACTGCTTTGTGATGGGGCTGGCTATCACAGATTTACAGTTTGTTTTGACATTACCTTTCTGGGCAGTGGACACAGCCCTGGACTTCCGCTGGCCATTTGGCCGTGTGATGTGCAAGCTCATTAGCTCTGTCACTACCATGAACATGTATGCTAGTGTATTCTTTCTCACAGCCATGAGTGTGGCACGTTATTACTCTATCTCTTCTGCACTGAAGATACACAGCCGACGGACAGCAGCTGCCAGAGCCAAGTGGACAAGCCTGTGCATCTGGGGTGTTTCTTTGCTGGCCACTTTGCCTCATGCCATCTATTCCACCAGCGCCCAGGTGTCTGATGAGGAGCTTTGCCTGGTACGCTTCCCAGACTCAGGCAGTTGGGATCCACAGCTCCTTTTGGGTCTGTACCAGCTTCAAAAAGTCCTAGTGGGTTTCCTTATTCCTCTAGTTATAATAACTGTCTGCTATCTGCTGCTGCTCCGCTTCATCCTAACCCGGCGCATTGCAGGTGCAGCGAGCCCAGAAGCAAACCAAAGCCGGCAAAATCGTCATTCCAAAGTGACTAAATCCATTCTCATCATAGTTCTCTCCTTCTTTCTCTGCTGGCTTCCCAATCAGGCACTGACACTGTGGGGCGTGCTCATAAAGTTTGACCTTGTACCCTTCAGCAAAGCTTTCTACAATGCACAGGCCTACGCCTTCCCTCTGACTGTTTGCTTGGCACACACCAACAGCTGCCTCAACCCTGTACTCTACTGCCTGATCCGTCGGGAGTTTCGGGCAGGTCTCAAGGAACTTCTCCTGCACGCCACACCGTCTTTCAGGAGCTTAACTCATCTGCTGCGTCGCAAGGCCAAAGTGGCTGAGGCACCACCTGTTCTAGTACTGGTCCAAATGGATGTCTGATGAGGACGACTGGGGAAGCCAAAACATTCTGAAATCACATTTCTTTAAAAAAAAAAAAAAAAAACTGAATTATGATGGACTGTACAGTAGGATTTGCCCCAATTTTACTGTGTTTCTCAAGATTTCCTCTGCCGCAAATCTTTATATGGTCACATTTGTTCACTGTTTCAGTCTCCCTGCCTCTGCTGAGCAGTACTGCTCTCATGTCATGGACATGTATAGCTGTTAATCCAAAGTGAGAGTCAAGTAGTTGCAGCACTCAGGCACAGTACCTATAATGATGAGGTTTTTCAGTATACTGGTCAATTACTGTGTTTGTGTTTGTTCACTGGTGCAAGTGTATAATTCCTTTATCAGTATAATCAATAGAAAAAATGAAATTGAAATTATTTATTTATTTATTCATTCATTTATTTATTTTTAAAAGGGCAATGTTGTCTAGAAGTCTTTATTTTATTTAAAAAACCATAAAAGAGCAGAGCAATTAAAACACCTGTTATTGTATTTGTGGGAAAAACTAGAGAAATGTTTAAAAAAAAAAAAAAGAATCTGTGCAATCTATTTTTGTAGGTGTACGGAGTAGAATAGTAGTGTTTGGTGCATTGTCCTGGAGAACTGACTCATGCCATCTCGTGTGAAAAAATAAAAGGCAAATAAAATGTGCAAGAGCTAAAATCAATTTCCTGTGCTTTTCGAGGCAAGTCAGTATGGCATCAAAGACTTCAGTGTAATGAGTGTATAGCTGGTGAGGTAAATGTCTCCCTTGTGGAAAGCTTTGGGGATTAGGTCTTGAGGTGATCCATTCAAGATTTTATAGTCATGTGCAACAAATAGTGCATCACTCATATTTAAATTGAGCACATGTGCTGCGTTGTACGCACACCAGCTGAAAAATGTAAGCTCATTATTTCTCTCTTTCTTGCCCTTACATAGCCATGCAAATATACTCAGATGTGGTTTACTTACTTTATATATGTCAGAAAGGACATTATAATGAATTATGTGAAATTTCTATTAAAAAAAATTTGCAGCATACTTTAAACCAGACCATTTATTCATAAAAATTAGACATTTCTCAGTGGACAGCCCACCAATGCCACAAACAGCCTTTCATTCTCTGGTAAATCAGACAGTTACTCATGTTAACTAGTGCACATTAACTAACATTGATACTATTAATGTGAGCTTCTGTGAAAACTGTATTTTGTCATTCTGTGTCCATGACTGTGGTCATAACAGGATCTTCCATATAAGACAGTTGCTAATTTGATGTTTTTGCTTTTAACTCATATTGACTGATAACTCTGTACATGAAATAAAGATGAAATAAAAAGCTCTCAACTTGCACTATTTGGAATAATTGGGCCAGGCCACATTAGAATTCAGAGCCCATACAAGGAGAGACAAAAAAGGAAGAAGAGGTGCTGAGAGTCTGAAAAATAAAGTGGTGCTAATGTTATGTAAACAATCCTACACTGGCAAGAGGGCATCAGACAACAGAGACTCCCTTCTCTGTTCTTTTATTGATGAGTTTTAACTTTCTCATTCTGTGTTTGTGCAGCTCTCCTTCAATCACTAACATCATCAGCACTGCGCTGCACAAATAATGAACAAAGGTGCTGGAAAAAGTGCTGCTAACTAGATTGGATGTCAGATGGGGGGGGGGGGGGGGGGGGGTAGATTTTCTTGATCTATTCTGATGAGGATTTGATTCTCACCCTTCAGCAGGGCTTTTGTGACATGAATTATATCAAAGCCATAGTCAACACATAAATCCATCCATCCATCCATTTTCTTCCACTGGAACCAATTCCAGCTGCCATAGGGCAAGAGGCCAAAACATGAATATTAAATAAAATGCTTTGAGGCAAGAAACGTGTTTTCAAATTGTTTTGTGGACCTTAAAAGCTGCTGTTTAGTGTCATTCTTATATAAAAGTATATGAAAAGATGCCAAATGAAAGCTTGAAGAAAGAAATGGCCAATTTGTAGAAATTTGTAGAAATGGCTGTTACAGGCATCAGTGATTCTGTTCTAAAAATTGGCCTACATCACTGATTTTGCATAGTGCTCATAAAACCTATACTAAGACCTGCATATGCTCATGTTGTATTATGCTTGCAGGATGCCTATTTCATAAAGAGATATGTGTTCAAATGATCTTAAACTAGGTCACTTTGTATCAAGCAGAATTCCAGTTAAAAATAACATTTGATTTCTGGAGCTTTTGAGAAAAATATACCCATTTGCTATGAGTAGTCTGCTTTGCACTGTACTTAAAGGTAAACTGTAACATACATAAAGCACAAACAGCAGGAACAATAGCATCCATAGAGGCTCAGCCCATTTTTGCAACAGGACCTTCAGTGGGTCAACCGGAACAAACTGAACAAGAATTTTCAGCAAATAAGAGAATCCGCGACGTCTTTAAACTTGCCTGGTTGCACATTTGCCAAGGAAAAATGTCCAGGTCAGTTTTGTCTTCAGAACTTGCTAAAGCAGAATCCAGCTAATATTACAGCAATATTAACTCTAAATATCATAAGCCTTTATTTATGCAGCAGTGAAGAATCAGTGCAGCAATTAAACTTGCTTTTCACACAGCAATGTGACAACAACAGTTTTATATCTTGTTTGTTCAAAGACATAGGTGTATTATGAGTGCAACCAAAGTGCAATTGTTCTCCTGCATGAGTACATTTCAAAATCTGTATGGCTCTCATATCTTTGAGTTACCACAAAAAGCCTGCATGATACAGATTTGTACCATCAGCATGTGAGTAAAGCCTGCTGGGAAATCCACAAAAAAAGGATTCAGGGTTAGCCTCAGTGCAGAAACAACTGGCTTGTCTCTTGTAAAAAATAAATATACAAAGCACAACAGAGTGGTGATGATGGCCAAGTTTCATGCAGAGAACACCTGTTAGGCCTCCAACTACTCCCGAAAGAGCTGCTATCCCCAATCTGTAGCCCCAGACAAGTGAGTACGCTTGCACTTTTTGTTTTCTTATTACATCTATAAAATATCTAAATAGATTTTATTTATTATTGATCATTTTATGACAAACTTTATATTTATTTCTCATTTTTATTTTGTATGAGCATCCATGTACACAAAAATAATTTTCACACAGTCCACTGCCCTCAGCAGCTCCATTTGGCAGCAAAATAGAGATTTCCTGGATATATAATTCCCTTAAAAATATTGCCAGCATGTGCTGCAAATGGAGGGACAGAGCAAGAAGACAGATTTAGATTATGCATCTATCACAAAGCCAGTAACCAGTCAGGGCAAAGCCAGAAATAAGTTTTCATTTCTAGGAAATGAAAATTAACCCCTGAAAGGAAATGTATCCACTTCTAAACCTTCCAGCAATGGAAGGAAAGCGATTTGGGGCATGAAGGGCTGGTTCATTAACAGGGAAGCTACAGTATCTGAAACACTCTCAGCTCTTAGTTCTGTTGTTTTTAATCCTTTATATTTCATTATGCTTTGACAGCAAAAGATCTGAAGGTTTGTGTCTGCGTTTTTGTTTTTTCTTTTTCTCGTTTTTGTTTTTCAGTTTCTGAGACTGTTCTCATCTGAATTCTTAGCATAGATGAAAGAGTCACACAGAGTCCCAAAGCATCTTTTCTCCACCTTTCCAACTCTTTCTTTCTTCCCCTCTTATGACCTCTAACATGTGGAAGGGCACTGCAAAACCAGGAGTTATAGAGTTTTAACAGTAAGCTAATAGACTTAACAAGATGCACTTAACTACCATTCATGAAAGGCTGTTTGATCAATACTCATCTAAATTTCCCCTGGGACATAATGTGATAGTTGAAGGTTGCCCAACACCCTTGGTGCTGACCTTTGAGGCTTAATGACAGTCTGATGCTTGTATCTCTAGAATATTTAATTTTCCCTCATTAGCAGACTTATCAAATACAACACTGACTTTTTCAGCCGTGGATGGGATATTTTAGAAGGCAAGACACATTGTGTTTACCCCACATAGTGAAGCTCCTGTGTTGAAAAAGACCCCATATTGCTAGTCTGATTATTAGTACATGCCAGGGGATGAACTGAGCAGGTCATGAAAAGTGCTAGGGCTATCATATATGCAGGAGATGCTGGTTCCCAATTTGATCAGTGTAAGAAAATGGAGCACAAGAAAATTCCTGTTAAAAATCCTCCAAGCACACACACACACCAGGTCGTTATCAAAGTCAGTGTGTGCATTGACGCTAATTTCTTTTGTCATATCCCCTCTTTTTTTGGTGTCTCTTTGTTTTCTATTGGCGTGCACTCCCCTTATCGTTTTCTTCATCTTCCGGCTGCTCCCTTTAGGGGTCGTCACAGTGGATTGTCTGTCTCCATCTCACCCTATCCTCAGCATCGTCCTCTGTGACACCAATGCGCTGCATGTCCTCCTTCAGTACATCCATGAACCTCCTCTGTGGTCCTCCTCTTTTCCTCCTGCCTCCTCTGTATCAACATCCTCTCACATTCCTTCCATCTGTTTCAAAATTATATCCTTTTTGCATTTATCTAAAAAAAAAAACATTCATAAATGTGAATTTTTGCCCAGCAAAAATAATATTCAATGTACTCTCACAATCCTATAATTTATTAAATTATTCAACATTCATCATGCAACAAATTAATCCTTATATACATACATTGTGAGATTCGGTGAGCTGCTGGCAAGGTGAATAACTGATGGCTAATTTATACTTACATGAGTTTGTATAATAAGGAGAGTGACTACATGCTCTAGTGAGGAGTGGGACACCAAAGGCAGGCAGCACAACATTATGATGCACCGTAATAGGCAGCACTCGCTTTGATGATTTTGCATTCGGGCAAAATGGTCAGAGTGGATGACTCACTGGCACTGACTTGTTACACCAATGAAAGTCCACTAAAAGTCCACCACTAAACTCTATTTACTCCTACAAAGCAAACTCATACCCCCATCTCTCTAACTATTAAACTTTATTTTCACATTCCATAGATTTCTTTGCAAAGTTTATGAATTATTAGGCCACAATCTAAGCAAAAAGGGACACTCATATCATTTTAATCCTACAAACTTTGGTTATCAGATTTGCTGTTGCAACAAATAAGGACTGAAGCTTATTCTTTCAAAGGAGAGTGCAAGTACATTGCTGTGTGTATTTAACAGAGTGCTAACAACAAATTCCACATAGATCTAATGATATATTCACATATGCTTTAATCTTTGTGCTACTACTCCATAAAATCTTCTCCTCTCTCTTGACTTGTCTGACTCTCTGTTTAAGTCACTCAGCTGTCTTGTCAGCTTTGCACCCTTCATGATGCCCATATACTGCAGAAACCACGGAGAACAAGATTCAAGAATCCTGATTTCTTTTATTGTCCCCCAGGGGAAACAAGTCAGTGTCAAGCAGCTCCTCTTTGAACCTGGAATCCCTGCAGATTAAGTAGGGAGGCTGAGTTGTGTTGTTGTTCAGTGAACATCCCGAAAATAGATCAGAAAATTCCCCAGGTAAGTCAGAGGTTACATTCATTGGGAAGTCTTAAGTTCAACAGGGGAGTAATTTCAGGGATAACAGAGAAAATTTTAGAACTGCAAGATTTTTTTTTTTCCAAGTCTAAAGCCATACAAGTAGCTGTGTGCAGCAGTCCTCAGGGACAGGGCTGCTTTGTGACAAATGTAAACATTACCATCACCACTATCTTTGTTTAAAGAGTCAGTATTTGCTGACATTTGCAAATTACTTATGTATCAGGCTTTTTTTTTTTTTTTTTGGAGACAAAGTTATCTGCAGACCTGTATGGCGATCCAGATCCCAGACAATGTGAACGACCATGGTGCTGGATGATTTTGTTAAATGGTGTGATGAGTCCTATCTTCAGTTCAACATTGATTATAGAAAACATACTCTTACACAAGTCACATCCACCAAGGGTCAGATGGTGGAATGTGTTCAGTCTTATATATCTTGGAACAGTTATTGATTTAAAACAGAACTTTGAAGCAAACTGTGGAGCTGCATGGGGAAAAGGGGAAGCAGCATCATGCTTGAGAAAACATTCTTATTTCCACACTAACAAAAACTGTAATGATTTTATTTTATCATATCTTTTTCATCCCTTTCCTGGATGTCAGGGTTCGGATGTTTATCTCTGAAGAGCAGAAACCCACTCCATCAAATTGTTAAATGGGCCAAAGGCTTCTTCATCACGTTGTATTATGCTTATCTGTTGTTTGTTGCCTGTGTTTGTCTTGGAAATACGCACGTGTAAATTGAGGGATGACTCACCCACTGCAGAACAAACCTACCAACAGTTACAAACCTGAACCTGTGGAGAATACATCCTTGCAGATTCCTGTTGACATTCGCAATTCTTAATACGCATTTACAGTCCTGGGGAAAGTCTTGAGCCACCCCTCATTTCTTTATATTATGTTTAAAAGGAGCCAGACATTCTTGTAATTTTTTTAAAGTGGTCTTGAGCAATTGTTCTCCAGGCTTTCTGAAGGGAGTTCAACATTTTTCCACTGGCTGCTTTTTTACTAATTTTCAGTCCAAACCTTGTGGCTGTGTTTTTGATAATTTGTTTGTTGAACCACTTAACGCTGATTTATCATAATCATTCAAGCATAAAAAATGGCACCACCTAACTTTAGGGATGAAACGGTATTGTGTCTACACATAAAAGACAACTTGGCAAAGAACAGATTTTACATTGTGTCTTTAGGCTGTTTGTTACTAGCAGCCTGTTGCAAAAATGTTCAATTTGACCCCATTTCTTTGGTGGAATCTATAAAAATGCCAAACATAACACAGTTGGAGAGGCATATATTGTATTTATGCACCAACAAGATGAAAAGAGCTATAAAACTAAAAACTTGGCATATTTCAGCATGGTGTTCAGTATGCCCTTTGAGGAAACTGGATAAGTGTACGAAAAATGACAAATTGGCACACTTAAAAACCATCTATAGCAGTCATCCTGCAAAGACCTGAAAAATTCATTTTGCACCTCAGTTGAACTTCCACCTATTGTTTGCCAAATCCTTATCAGAAATGGTTTCAGTGGAAGGGTGCCTGGGAGGAAACCATGCTTAAGGACAGTTAACAGGGACGAAAGGCTGAGGTATGCCAGATTACACAAGAGCTGGACTGAAAATCATTGACAACAGGTCTGATGGAGTGATTTATCCAAATCTGAAATTTTTACTTTAAATTGTCATCAATACAGAGGAAGTCAAGAGAGGTAAAACAGAGTACAGACATCTGTAAAACATGGTGGAGGCTCTACTGTAGTTTGGGGCTGCATTTTAGCCAATGGTGTTGACGATCTTGTTAAAGCTGATGGAAATATGAATACATAAAAACATCCACTATGCAAGCATGTAGACGAAAGCATTGACAAAGCAACAGCTTCATTTTTCAGCAAATGCACTAAAAGCATACCTGGATAGAAAAAACGCAATGGAACACTATTAGTCATGGACTGGCCTCCCCAGAGCCCAGACCTCCACATTATTGAAGCACTATGGGATCATGTTGATGGAGATCTGAACAAAATGCAGCCAACATCCTAAGAAGTACTTTGAATGTCCTTCAAGAAGCCTGGAGAACCTTTCCTGAAGGCTACTTGACAAAATTGCAAGAAAGCTGCCTAAGAGAGTTCAGGCTGTGCTGAATAGCAAATACCAAATACTGACTTTCAATCTCTTGACCTACTTTCCATTTTCCTACCAAAATATAAAGAACTGAGGGGTGGCTCAAGAGTTTTAAATGTCTTGAGTTATAATTTTCAAAAATGATCACAGCCACCAAGCACTGTGGTGGCTGTTGAATCATTCTCAGTGTTATAATAATCATCAAGCACTATGGCTCACTGCTAAAGCTCACAGTAATGATGCTGTACAGTAATGATGCTATAACTGAATATTTTTTTAGGGCTCTGACTTTTTTTCATTCTTAAAGAGGGCACAAAGCAGCAACAGTTTAGCTGACAGACATTTAGAATTTAATGTTCTGTAGCATCTGTGAAATATAAACTAACTGTGCCTGTGCTGTGTGTAATTCACTTTGTGTAAATTCTGCCTGTATAAGATGGTTAGTGAAAGCTGAAACACTAAACATTTGAGGGTTATTTTCAGTCCTTCCTATTTCCCTTCACTATAATTCAGTCATGTTGATGTATTTTGTGTTGGGATTTGTGCATTTTGATGTTCATGAAATAAAAATGCTCAGAAACAGACACTGACTGACACTGTGAAGGTAAAAAAAAAATGAGCAACATGTTTTCACTACTTTCAGCCAACAGCATATTAATTACTTAATATAGTGGCAAGCAGCAGCGAGGTGGGCAAGCAGTTTAGCAGAGAACAGTCACCATGGAAACTTGATTTGGTCATGTTACACTTTTTTTGAATTAGTAAAATGCTCTCATTCTCATTCAAGTTTGGTCATAGTATTTTTTTTACACTTGCATTTCCTTGATCTGATCAAATCAGAATAAAGCAATTCAGAGAGCACAGGCAACACAGGGGAGTTGAAGGTTGTTGCCAATGACTGAAAACAGTCTGAGAGGAAGAGGAGGGAAAGTGCACCTAAGAGATGGTTGAGAAGGCAGAGGATGGTGAAGAGCAAACCAAGAACCATAATTTTAGATGAAAATTGAGCATCTGTGATGGGGCCTGTGCATTTCCATAGAATAATAGCAAGTGAAAAAGAACAAAGACTACATGTCAGATTTAATAGACTCTCCGTGACCACCATAACCAGAAGATTCACAAAGTAGTTTATTTTTTGGTCTTTGAATGTTTACGGTACACAAGTGTTTCGGTCCATTGCTTTGCAGTGATAAAGGACACAGAGTGATGATGTCCATTCCTGTTTTTACATGCATATTTTTAACTGTTCTAATGCAGGATGTCCACATAAGGGTGGAAAGATGGATTGCTTTTCTCTGTAACTACATGACCTGGATACTGTGTTTTGAATTACTGGAATTTAAAAACATAAAGGACAGTTTTGATGTGATTAATTGGCCAGAATACTGTAGGTTTTTTTGTTTTTGTTTTTTTATTTTTGTTGTTTTTTGTTTTGTTTTGTTTTGTTTTGGGGGTTTTCTTTGGGGGGGGGGGGGGGGGGGGGGTTGCATTTTTGAGAAAATGAGATGTATATAAGTTGTTCTAAAAAAAACATGTATCGATGTAAATACTGTTAAGAAGATGAAATTTTTTGCTATTGTTGTACCCCAGGGGTCAATCAGTAAGCCTTTATTACAGACTCAGTGGTCCAGATTAAAACAAAAAAAGAAAAAAAGAAAAGAAAAAATATGGTTATATTATATTAACAACAGTGATGTCAGTAACACATTAATCTGACTACTTTTTTTCGGTAACGAGTAATCTAACCTTACTATTTGCAGTCCAGTAATCAGATTAAAGTAATTTATCCAAGTCACTGTGCGTTACTATTTTTGTCATTTTCTTAGTAAAAAGATATATTTTTGCTTTCTTCTTGTCTCGGGGAGTGACGTCTGGCCGATGCAATAATTAAGTCCCGTTTTCAGCATAAAGAAAATAATAGCACACAGACACAAACGTAAACAATGGAGGAGGAGAGAGATGCGCGTTTTCTAGCTTCAAATACAGGCACTCTTTTGAGTTTGTGTCAGCTAAAGATGACAGTATCAAGGTTAGTTGTACTCTCTGTGCTGGCGACAAAGTGCTATCCAGCTTCAAAAACACTACTGAAATGAAGAAACATTTGGCGTCACAGCACGGCACAGTCAAACTTAGAGAGCAAGTCCCACCAGGTGATGTGAAGCAGAGAGCTGTGGCTAATGCAGGAGCCCCCCAGCACCCAAACAGCTAAAGCTGGACTTCGGTACAAAACCAGTAAGTGGGGGAGAGTTGAAGAAGTTGGTCGGACAGTATGTAGTAGAGGAAATGCTGCCCTTAAACACGGTTGACTCGCCCTCCTTTCGTGGTTGTCATTTTTATGTTGAGGGTGGGATTGTGCCAAAAAGTGATCATCTCCCATAAAGCGATT
This sequence comes from Archocentrus centrarchus, assembly GCF_007364275.1. Lineage (NCBI taxonomy): Eukaryota > Metazoa > Chordata > Actinopteri > Cichliformes > Cichlidae > Archocentrus > Archocentrus centrarchus. Next base: position 24,640,089 of record NC_044349.1, on the reverse strand, counting down.
TTCGGTATTTGCCAAAAAAATTATTTCCTGTATTTAAATGGCTTTAATTGACATCTTGACCTATAATCTATGAAACATATGTGAAACATGTCATTTTGAGCGAGAAACAGCAGTAGAAGCTGCAATCAGTTTTTGGCAAAGTGTATTTTTAATTTTTTCTGTTTTTTTTTTTTTATCAAAGTAAAAACTGCCATTGACATTAAAAACTGTCTTTGTACACAGAAATCTGGCTAAGAGGGCTGCAGAAATTGCAACAAATATCACATCACAGTTCTATGAAGATAATTTAAGTGGCCAAAAAGCACTTTGTAGGTACAATAACCCAGACTTAGGGGTGTGCGATATTGACAAAAAATAATATCTCGATATTTTCTGTAATTTTATCAATAACGATAATGAACGATATTTTGCATTATTTAAAAATGTGTTCATGCAAGCTGGTAAAATATAAGACTTAAATCAGTGTTTTTGTGACATTAACTTATTTTTTATTTTATTTAAACTTTATTTAACCAGGAAAAAACTGCAAACCACCTCCTTGCTTAGGAATTAAGGCGGTAGACTGCGAGGCTGGCGATGGCTGAGTATGATAGCATACTCAATAATGTCAGCTCGCACATCGTTAACGCGACAATTACGATATTATCGTAGACGATATACATCGCACACCCCTACCCAGACTCCTATTTTTTTCAAAACAGGTTATTTCTTCATTTTATGTATAGGCCCTTCATAAATCATGTTGACTGCCCTTACCAATATAAGCAAATACATTACACGTAAAAGCACATAGAAACATCAGAATCATTTTATGGCAGGCGATCACTTTTTGGCACAACACCAGACGCGGTTGAATGTAACTAAGTAACTTGTGATCTAACTTAGTTACTTCTAAAATTAAGTAATCAGTAAAGTAACTAAGTTACTTTTTAAAAAGAGTAATCAGATTACTTTTTCAAGGTAACTATGCCATCACTGATTAACAATCACATAAAATTATTTTAAAAAACACACACACTAAAAATTCAGGAAAACAAAAGCTCATTGCCCTATAAAAAACTGCAGCTGGTAAATTATAACTAATAACCTGATAAATCCATAATGTTTTCCTTTTCCAAAGCGCTGATCATGCAAACAAATTTATATGTAAGAGCTTTAAAGGTATTGACTCCAGCAGCTACCAGCAATTTTATTTGCACTTAACCATCTAGGCCACTTCATTATCAATCTAATAGCATCATTAAAAGCTACGTGAAGTTTTTGTGAACTTGCTTGTCTCATTTGTTCACAAGTGTGCAGTATTCAGAGGTATTTAGATGTTTCCATACATCTAAACTTGCACAAGATTCCACAGACACTAAGATTATCCATTAATTCTCAGGGAGGGCTGGAGCCTATCCCAGCTGCCAGTGGGCGACAGGTCCACAGCCTATTGCGGTCTTACACAGAGTGACAGATAACCATTCACACTCACATTCACTCCTGCAATCACCAATTAATTTAAGATGCATGTCTTTGACTGTGGGAGGGAGCCACTATTGCCTCTTGCCTTGAGGCAATAGTGGTAAATGGTTCACTGGAGTGCCGCCCATAATGGCATATTTTATTTTATTTAATTTTATTTTATTTTATTTTATTTTATTTTATTTTATTTTATTTTATTTTATTGACAGAGGACCAGAGGTCAGAAGCCATTCAGTTTGGCGGCAACACATTAAGCAGTTATTGTAATATGACCTCACTTGTTTAGCAGCTTCTATTTTGATTTGATCCCACAATGTTATTAGACATAAGAACTACTAGCTTAAGGCAAACAACAACTTAAGTCCTCAACTGAAGGACGGCTGTGGTAATTTTGGTGATGATTATAAGAAAAATGTGGCTTGTAAAACATTTTTTGACATTAATATAAAATCTAATTTGGCAGAAAATCAATTGCACTGATGCCATTGTGTTCTCGGCTTTATCTAAAGGCTCCAGCAATCCCAGATGTTATAAAGAAATGAGGAATGAAGAAATGTACTGAGCTGCCTAACCTTTGCCCTAACAATCTTTTTCAGCCGTTTAGATGAGTTGTGAGAGTCAGTCTTCTAAAATAAAGATTATAAGTGAAATTCCTCCAGAGACTAAAAGTTCTGAAATGTAGGCCAGGCATATCTATCTATCTATATTACCGTAGTGGTTTGATTGTAAGAGACAAATTTCTCCCAGTGAATTAACAGTACAGCTAATATTAATCATACATGACATCATACTGTACATATTTTCTACTGAATGAAAAAACATTTAAATATTAAGATTATCATAATGATCTATTTAAAATTTATCCATGACAACCACACTGGAACATTGAAGCAGTATGTCAAAAATAAAAAATGCCCTTATGTGGAGTTCAAGTTTATTAAATCTTCATTCACTGCCAAAGAAAAAAGAAAACTTAAACAGAAGCTTACTTACTAGAAAAGACAAATGACTTTATTATGAACGAATTTCAAGACAGACGGGATGTTGTTTTTATACAAAATGGGGTTTTATTTCGTTTCGTTTCATTTCGTTACAGTTCGGTCCGGTTTGGTTCAGTTTGGCAAGGGCTGGCACAATTATTTTGCTATTAAGTGTCGGCCTCTCAGGTCAGCAGATCACCTGCTTCTGACAGTGCCTAAAACCAGGCTTAAGCTCAGAGGGGAGCTGCGCATTCGCTGTGACAGCACCAAATCTGTGGAATAATCTGCCACTGCATGTTAGATAGGCCTCATCACTCACTCAATTTAAAACACTTTCAAAAATGCACTTCTGTCTATATATATTTACTGAGTTGTGTTTTATGTATTTTATTGTTCTACTGTACAGCACTCTGGGTGATTTGAAGCACTTTGTAAATGAAGTTGGATCAGACTGGATTAAGTGATTTGTTAATTAGTTTCTGTTCATAGGTCATCCCAAGGAACTTTTAATTGTAACATATAGACCTCATAATATCTCTATTGAGCCACAGATTCTCATCCACATCATTATATCTTCCCTTTCCATGTTCCAGGAGAATAATCTTTTGAAATGTTTTATTCAGCCTCTGCAGCTGCCTGTAGCATCACAATAACATTGCCTGTAAACAGATTACAGTACAAACATTTATTCTTGCACTCTGTCAAGGATAAATGTGAAATGTTTAAACTGACATGTGCTGTACACAGAAAGTCCCTGTCCATTTTCAGTCACTGTCATCAAAATCTTAGGTCTAGCTTACAAGATATTAGAGGACATTACACTGTTATATTGGTAAAGAAAGGTATTGAGCTGCCTAACCTTTGCCCTAACAAGGATTTGTCATTCTAATAGCACTAACGTATTTATTAACATATGAAGTTAGAGGCTTTTGGAGATAATGATATATAACGCAATGGATTACAGTTTCTTCTGAGAAATCCACTTACTGTTTCGCTAATGTTAAGGATGATTTGAGTAATGGGACTCAGATAATCTGCTTTATTGCACTAGCAGCATTCACTGAAAAGACAGAAAATTATTTCCTAATAGGATTCAAGGATGGAGAGTATGGAGGAAGAACAACAATCATCATTTTTGAATGAGCCCTAAGGTGACGTGCCAGACAAGGACAAAACACGGTTTGCAATTTCTTACCAAACATATTGTCACTCGTCAAGGGTGAGATACATGTAGGAGGTGTACAGGAAAATCAGCAGGTGTTGTATGGACAGATACTGCGAATATATAGTTCTGACACCATTTTCAGAAACTGCAGCACACATCATTATGTACTCACTACGCTGCTGTGGCACATCCACTGTAGCTCGTTGCCCTATTATGTTTCATCTTTGCCTTTTGTTTTTTTGCCCCTTTTGTTTTTTTGCCCTTTTGAAACCAGCCTTATCAACAAATTCCAGAGTGTGACATGTTTCATTTCCTTTTCATTTCCTATTCTTTACAATAAACAGAAATAGCACCACCACCAAAAAAGAATACTGAATACACTGTTGAATTTTACAATAAAAACAAAATACATAAATCAGGTGATTTTATGCTCTTTATATTTCTTTAAGGAAAAAACATGATACAATGCAATGTATGTAGATAATTTGTGCATAGCACAACAATACTTAATAAATATTGCTTCGCTCTTTCATTGTTCCACCTAAATGGTACTTTGCAGACATGCTTCCTGGGTACCTGATGTCTTCATGGTATGCTATCATAAACAGGCTGACAAAGTTGATAGTTGCAAAAATGCCAGTCATTTTTTTTTTTTTTTTTTTTAAATGCCAGTCATTTAAAGTGCAGTCTGGATCCCTTTGAGCCTTACGGTATCATTTGCATTGACCATGTTGCAGTTCTCCTGTTCATGCTTAGGTGTAAAGAATGCTCCTCTACCATCAGCATAAGGTTGTGATGTTGACCTATACACTAATATATGCAATGGCACAGTAAATTGAGGCTCTAATAACAAAAGAAAATCACACATTGGCTGAGACATATATAGTCTATTAAGATGCTTTAATTTAGTGTAAAATGCGTGCATTTAATGTACATTTTGGTCTGCATAACATCTGCAAACAGTCAAAAAACTGTCACCAACCTTTCTATCATACCCTTAATGCTTTTTCATTTCAATTTTATAAGGAGGCTATTATATAGCAAACAAATAGCAGCCCATTTTAATGCCTGAATATGACAACTGCCGGCAGTATGACACACTTTATAAATCAAAATGCATCCTGATGTAAATAGCAAAATAATATATGTCTAATTTGGTTTTGTCCCACATTTCCACAAAACGCACATAGACTATTTCACAGTGCTGAACATAACATCTCGGTGTCTGGGTGAGAAATTAAATTTTTTTTTAAATATCTGCTAACCTGTACCATACAGCCTTTTAGCATGAAATTTGCTGCAAAGAAAAAAAAAAAAAAAACTAAAACTTGCACAGAAACTTTACAGTTTCTCCCTGACTCTGTTATTTCCCATGCTATGGTAAATCTTGCCTTTATTCCATCATTTTGAGATTTGGCTCAAATAAGCATATTTTGCTGTTGTTGCATGCAGCTTTCAGCTCGGTGACTTTACCTGTGTATTCCCAGGCCGTGACTCCAAATTTCTCTTGGTGTCTGAATTCAAAATCACAGCACACAATTTTATTTTATTTTATTTTTTTTAACATAGATATTCTCTATGTTAGATATTCTCGGCAGCACGGTGGCGTAGTGGTTAGCACTGCTGCCTCACAGTTAGAATACCATCTGGAAGGCCTGGGTTCGATTCCACCTTGGCCCAGGCCTCTCCCTCTCTCTGTGTGGAGTTTGCATGTTCTCCCCGTGCTTGCGTGGGTTTCCTCCGGGTACTCCGGTTTCCTCCCACATTCCAAAGACATGCACTTACTGGGGTTAGGTTAATTGGCTAATCTAAATTGCCCATAGGTGTGAATGAGAGCATGAATGTGAGTGTGAAAGGTCGTCTGTCCCTCTGTGTTGGCCCTGTAACAGGCTGGCGACCTGTTCAGGGTGTACCCTGCCTCTCGCCCTATGACAGCTGGGATAGGCTCCAGCCCCCCCGCGACCCTTAACAGGATGTGCGGAAGCGAATGGATGGATGGATGGATGGATAGATATTCTCATGACGAATGAATACAAGGGCCTCTCTTTGCACTCTGTCAAGAAGTTCCCCATCTCTCTCGAGACTGTGTGCCTTGAGCATCAACATTCCTTTGTTGTGCCATTCTGGATTAGCCAGCTTGTAAACCTGCAGGTTCATTTGGTTTGGCGTGTTCAGTGAGTGCACATCACAACAACCACTAGAGTTGAAATTTTTACCTTTTTGTAGAATGCAAGATGGCCCAAGAAGGGTGAAAAACCCAACTATTTTTTGGATGGATGGATGGATGGATCGATACATTGTTACGAATGCTTAGTAGTCTTGTGGTGTCTAAGATTTGAAAACACTGTTTGGGGTTTCATGTTTATAGTTTTGAGAAAAAGGTGAAAGGTTTCAAAAAAATGCCTAAACGGTTATAGAAAACCTATAGCATAATGAAGACTTTTATTTTAAAAGATAGAAAAAAAATTATATAAACTGCATTACTAGAATTTTTATTGACAACTTCCATCAGTTTCCTTAGCCTCTTTTCCAATAAGGGTAACAGTATCTGGAGTCTATTCTGGCTGGCATAGAGTGAGAGGTGGAATATACCTCACTGAAACTTACAGCACAACTAATTTATTTTTCTACTGAAATAACACACTTTACAGTAGTATTTCCTCATAGTTACTGCCTCAATAATGGTTAGGTTAGAGAAAGATCATGCTGCTGGTTGTATATAAGAAATACTGTATATCGAGACATTAGATTATTAGGATCTTTGTGACAGTCTGCCAGATTGTTCAGGGACTATTCTGCCTCTTCCTCAAGGACAACTGGGATAGATTCCAGCTCCCCCATGTGAGCTGGATATGCTGTTCAGAAAAATGGATTAATATATATAGATCATTACAAACATATACTAAACCATGATCTATCCTTTATTCTGTCAAAAATGTCTTTGTTTATTTAAACATACAGTCTGGGTGTTAACCCCAGTCTATGGAATCAAATTCTAACAATCCATTGATGATGACAGACTGACCCAAAAACTGTGATCCGAGCTTGAGTCACTGAGCATAGCATTGCCTGTGAACACATTCCAGGCAGCAAGATCTAACAATACGCTGATATGTGATAATGTAATTTCAATCGGACACAGCTTCCAGCAGCAGAATGTTTTGGTGTGAATTACCTTTACGGTGGTGAAACGCTTAGTGTAGATAACAGTAATTCAAGGCAAACATCAGATTGACTTTGTGTCTGACCATGCGATTACCTAAAGACTGGCACACCATTCTTTTAAAAATAGACAACAATACAAAGATATAAGGTGTAACACACTGGTCATATTTAATTTTCTGCTGCATTTGTTGAGGAATTTTCTTGGTTTGAGTTAGTCTTTTTTGAAAATGTAAATTGACAGTAAATTCATATGATTAAAAAATCCTAAGAACAAACAGATCTAATATATGATTCAGCACCTGATTTTACCAGGATTTAAAAAACAAAAGATTTGACTGTACTAAACAAAAAAACTGTTTGCACAGCAGCTGTTTCTTTGATGGCACCGGTCTCAAAAATTGTTCCTCGCAAAAAGTGAATTGGGATGATGGTTTTTGCAATGAACACAGTCTGTGACCAATATAAACAGCATCTCTCCTTTACCAAATGAGTGCTGATTCTCTGACAAATTTACTCCATTGCAAATTTTAGAGAGAATGTTAATTATAGATAAAAGCTTTATATCAGATCACTGCCATGTTTGAGCAATATTGTTTTAGTGGAGAGGCAGAGTGAATGATTGTGAGGGTGTCCATGGATGAACTTACCTCTTATCAGTAGGATTGCTGTCCAGTTGTGAACTCTCATAATGTGCAAACTTTAACAAATGAATTTTTAGTGTTTTTGTTTCCTTGAGGGCCTGGCATAAGAAAATTAACATTTCAATGCAAAATATTGAAAGTACTGGATGTTGTTTGCTAGTCAAAGAAATCTTAGTTTAGTAGCTTAGTCTTATATTTTTTTCAGCTTGTTCCTTGCACAGATGCTGGTTGCCTGGCTGAGTGAAAATTAAACCCTCTGGCTGTGGTGACACCTTTCCCTGACTCTCATCAATACAAGAGATGTTTAACCTCAAAGTATGGTAAATACATGTAAACCAAAGCCAACAGACGCGAGTGCTGAAAGAAAAAAGAACTGAGCTCATAAGGAAAATTAAAAATTTTTGTAGATCCATCTGACTGTCCAACACGCCATAAAGATAAGGCAAGGGGAGATATGACAGAAGTAAAGATGTCCACAAGTGGTTGACTTTAAATGTTCAAAACAAAGGAGATGGTCAGACTTTCATGATACCAAGGAATGAAAAGGAAGTGTACTGGTACCAGTTTGGAAGAACAAGGTTAATGGTAAATGGACTGGTTCTTATATAGCACTTTTCTACTTTCTACTTTCTACTGCATGAGCACTCAAAGCACACAGCATGTCTCAGTCACACATACTTTCATACAAGCTCTTTCTACATCTAAATACTTTCTATCAAAAACATTCACACAAAGAATCACCTTCCAATGAATGCATCAGTAGCAGCTCAGGGTTCAGCATCTTGCCCAAGGATACTTTGGTATGCAGACCGGACCAGCCAGGGTTCAAACCACCAACTTTCCAATTAGTAGATGACCTGCTCTACCTCCTGAGCCACAGCCACCCCAATGTGATGTGCAAAGCTGTAATTACAGAAGGGTAAAGTTGATAAGCCATACCATGTAGCTATGGAAATGGGTTTCTGAAGCTAGGTTAAGAACAAAGGTGATGATCAGTGAGCAGCAGTGTGGTTTCATGCTGAGAAAGAGCACAACAGATGCAATGTTTGCTTTGAGAGTGTTGATGGAAAAGTATGGAGAAGGTCAGAAGGAGCAGTACTGTGTGGATCTAGAGAAAGCATATGATAGGGTGCCAAAAGAAGAACTGTGGTACTGCATGAGGAAATTAGGAGTGGCAGAGAGGTATGAGGACTACTTTATGAGGACAGCGAAACAGTGGTGAGGTGTGTGGTGGGAGTGACAGGTTCAAAGTGGGGGTGGGACTACAAGAAGGAATCGGCTTTGAGCCCCTTCTTGTTCACAATGGTGATGAACATCCTGGCAGACTCTGATGTTAAGCAGGATGCAAGTTAACCCACACCTGGTGACCTGGATTATGGATTACCTCACTGGCATACAACAGTATGTTAGGCTGAGGGACTGTACATCTGAGACTGTGATCAGCAGTGCAGGCACACTAAAGGGGACTGTCCTCTCTCCTTTCTTGTTCACACTGTACACATCTGACTTCCAGCACAACTCTGAGAAGTGTCATATGCAGACATTCTCAGCTGATACCACCATGACACCACCAGGTATGTCAGGAGTGGACGGGAGGATGCATACAGGAGACTGGTGGATGACTTTGTGGAATGGTGCCAACTGAACCAACTGCTGCTGAAACCATCCAAGACTAAAGAGATGGTAGTGGACTATGTAGGTCTGGACCACCCCCACAGCCAGTCTCTATTGGGCAGGGTTGATGTGGAGATGGTGAGGACCTCTCAGTCTGCAGCTGGATGACAAATTGGACTGGTCAGTGTGCACAGACACATTGTAAAGGAAGGGACAGAGCCAGCTTTATTTCTTAAGGAGATTGGGGTTATTCAACATCTGTAGAAAACTCTTGCAGATGTTCTACCAATCTGCAGTTGCCAGCATTCTCTTCTATGCGGTGGTGAGCTGGGGAAGCAGCATTAGGAAGAGAGATGTGCTACAGCTAGATAAGTTGGTCAGGTGGGCTAGGTCAGTGGTTGGAGTGGAGCTGGACTACAATGGCAGAGAGGACAAACTGCTCTCTATCATGGACTATGACAGTCACCCATTAAGCACCAGTATAATGAAACAGAGGAGTATGTTCAGTGGAAGGCTGCTCTCACAGAACTGTTCAACTCACAGATTTAGGAGATCATTATTTATCAAGAGCCATCAGACTTTTCAATGCTTCACTTGGCTTAATTAGTTATCTGGACATACAATCGTCATTACATATGTTGATATTTGATAAAGTATCTATCTATCTATCTATCTATATTGTTTGCTTGTGGTTTAGATTTTCACCTTTGCATCTTTCAGCTTAGTTTGTTCTTAGTTCTGGCCATTTTGAGTTTTGTATGCTAACTTACTGTTGGTTCTGCCTCCTTTATAATTTGTAATTATAGTTAATTCATTGAGTTTGTTTTCCTGCCCTCCTGTGTTCCGTGTCAATTCTGCCTTCCTGTTCCCATGTTTAGTTACCTCCTGTTTTATTTTGCTTGTCTTGTGTCTTGAGTGCATTGTTTTCAGTTTTGCTTCCCCTTGTCTCATTAGTTAGACTCTGTTCACCTGTGTCTTGCTTTCCCCCAGCTGTGTCCTCTCTCCCTAATTAGCTCGTGTATTTAAGTCTTCAATCCAAATAATTTTAATAAATTATAAATAAATAAATCCTGCTAAAAGACAAACAGACAGACCAACCAGTGCAACTGAAAACATAACCTCCTTCCACCTATCGGTGGGTGAGGCAATAATGAAAAGACTAAATGTGTTTTCCTTCTGAAAAAACTATAAGTTCACTCTTATTAAATGATCATAAGGTAATTCTGACCAATTGCAACAGTCTGCAAAGATGCAAACATGTTATTGTTCACACTTTTTTTTTTTTGCAGTTTCTGGCTGCACAGAATGCCAGTAAGGGGTGTTGGTGAAGATGAAGTCACTTAATGCAGCAAATACATTTTCTGTTGAACGTAGAAAAAAAGAATAGACAGGAGTTAGAGCTGAAAATTTCTGCCCCTTTTATTTTTCTCTTTGAAAGCACAAGCAGTTTCTATTAAGATAATTTAATGAAGTGCGTCGCTCCCTCTGCTGATATGAGTTAATGGATCTCACCCAGAAGCTTTTCTTTCTGTATTTCTCTCTTGTCTTGTTGATATTTATTGAATTACACTCTGGATTCCAGTGTTCAGACGGATGGATAGTCTATATTGGTCTTTACAATCCACAGCAAAAATACAAAAGTAATAATGAGACATTGGGCATTTTCTTTTATACATGTGCTTGTAATAAATAGTAATAAATAGAAGTGATAGAATTAAAAACATGAACTCAGTAATTCAAACTAGCAGCAGGTAAATCACCTGTTGAAACTGTGGTGAAATGCACCAAAACCTCAACTAGCCACGGTCAAGTGACCTGTGTGTTTTGAAACAGACTTCAGAGAAGTGTTTTGAAACATCTACACTTTGAAAGCTCAACCCATGTCTAGTTACTTCCTGCTTTATTTTTCTAGCCACGTGTCTTGTGCGCATTGTGTTGTTTTTCTTCTTCACTGCGTCTTGTTGGTTAGACTCTGTCCACCTGTGTCTTGTTTTCCCAGGCTGTGTCCTCTCTCCCTAATTACCTCATGAGTGTATTTATAAGTCCTCTGTTTTGTCCAGTTCTTTGTCACATCCTCCTTCATGCTGTGTAATCCCAAGTTTAGTGCATTTCCCTTAATTCTAAATTTAGTATTCCTGGCCCCAGCCCTGCCTTGTTTACATGTTTTGTTTGTATTTCAAATGACTTCAGCATTAATGCTGATTTTGAGTGAAGTCCTCTCTCCTGAGTCCTACAGATTGGGTCCAACTCTGCATTCCACACAGCCGTTACATGACAGTTGCATTATTATGTCTGTATCTGCCGAAATGTGAAAAGTAAAATCACTGGAGTGGAGTCATGGCCATATCAGCATTTCAAACAGAATGTCTCAATCATTTGTCTAAAAGCCAAGCACAATGCAATTAGACTGAATAGGTCTTTCACATCAAAGCCATTGCTGTAAAAGCACAACTTCGAAAGAGTTGCGCTTTTACAGACTGCATTCAACATGTCAGTTATAAAATACAGTTTGTTACATAATGATGATATTTTAGGTTTAGAAGATACATTAGCCATGTAGAAAATTCATTTTTGCTGCACATTTTTATACCCTCCTTCAGAGTTGTAAATCATATGCTTACAGCATTCAGTCTATCTCAGCTTTCCCTTCACTTGATCTCAAAATAACTCTTGTTGTTTGGATTTCCTTCAGCTTGCCTTTGTCTAGTGAGAATAGTGTCAGTAAAGATGTTGGGATCCCAGGTACTTGCATAACTGGATTTCTGTTTTGATGATTGAGAATGCTCTAGCAGGATGCTGAATCTTTAAATATGGATACCATATCTAGATGTTTTAAAACCTGTAGTTTCAAATAGTCTGAAACTTCTGTGTTTAAAGCTTAGTCTATAGTAGCGCTGGAAACCTCTAAAGGTATAACATTGTCATAATTAGACTATTCATTCAACAAATAAAACAAACTGTCCCACACTTTTTTAGTAACTGTGTTAAAATGGTGCCAAATTAAATTTGCACCTGCCTTGAATAACAATTTATTTGGCAATTCAAAGACATTCCAGGCTGATGAGACAAAATAAAGAAAAAAAAAATCACTGTGATATTTAGTTACATCTAGAGTTTCTGAAGTACAATACTAAAAGTTATAAAGTATATATTTTAAAGATTTAGATGGTGCTGAGAAATGCTAATAGGTAGACTGAAAGCATTACCAAGAAACCCATTTATGGCAGTGCTTGCTGAAGAGGTGTAACTGACATTTTGCTAAAGAGAGTGTGCATGCACAGTGTATGTGTCTAATGCCCCATTTCAGCAAAGCCTCTTTGCTGGCATCACTCTGAAAGAGAGAAAAAGTGTCTTGCCAGAATTAGATCATGAGTCACTTTTAAGGTATGGTGTATTATCACATATAAGTGCCTCTTTAAGGCTTTTTCAATTCAGTCACTTAATACTGACAAATGCAAAAAGTGAGATGAGATCAAATGCAAGCTGTCAGCTATTGTTAATTACTGCCTTTACTTTTGTAAATAGCACCTGCTTTATGTTATAACTGCTTTGCAATATGTGCTGGCATATTCTCCCATCACTCTCCCCTGCCTACTCTCCTGTTTCTCTGTCATCTTTTCCCACTTTCTCTCTTCCTGTTCTTTTCTCATTTCTCTCATCCAGTCCTTTGCTTTTTGTCCTTAAAAATCATTTCTCTGTCCCCATTACCCTGCCAAGTGAAGTTAGATTTTGACAAACCTAACTGTGAGCTATTGGATTTTCTTTTAGTCCCCAAAAAAGGATTTGTCATTAAAACAATTGTCACTGGAAAGTAAATATAACCGTCTATATAAATAAGGGAAAGTTATATAGATATTATATCACAGTCTGTCTCAATGAGTGTTTGTTTTTTGTTTGTTTGTTTTGCTTTATAGAACAAAATAAAACCCTAACTCTCCTATCTATCTTGTCCCTTTAAATATCAGCACATAAGCAATGTGATTAAATATCAGCACATAAGCTCTGTGATTAAACATCAGCACACAAGCATTATAATTAAACATGCTAAAATGTCCCAGACAAAAGTCAGACTCCTAATCAAAAGTTTGGTATGTGTTGGTGTTACTGAGACTCTCCCTGCCTTCTAATGCTGACTTGATATAGTTTTTTAACAAACACATTACTCAAGATGAACATCTGCAAAATGACAATGTAGTGCGTTACACAACACGTTACATTCTTTATGCTACCTGGAGAACAGGGAGTGATCAAAATCCATGTGTGTGAGTTGGGCATAAATTTTGCTTGGAAATCTGGTAAAACTGCAGTACTCTGACAGTTTCAGTCCTACAGGTACAATGTGAAGATCACATTGACTAAAATTTCAGAACAAGTTGGTATGAGGGATAAACAACTCACCATTCTTTTTGATGCTTTTTGAAGCACAAAGTATGGGGCACAGAGCTATAAATACCAACTTCAAAACAGGCATTGTTGTAGAGCGATTATCACAGCAGTGTTGTTGAAACAGCTCAAAACTGTTTCTGTTCACATTTTTCTGACCGGGATCCTCTTGGGCAACATTGGTTCTTTATTCAAACAACTTAAAGAGACAAATAAATGTGTAATTCAGTGTACTTGTTTTATTAGATGGGCGAGCCGGCATATGCAGAGGAAGGGTAGTGGATATTGAAGATGGAGCAGCAAGGCAGGATGAAAAGAAAAGCAACAAAGATTCATGGATGTAGTGAAGGAGGTTGATGCATTAATATTGGCATATTCTTTCAAAATGTATATTCATTGATTTAATAATAACTCATCACTTTTACAGATTACAAATCTTGGTCTGGGAATTTATAGTTGTGATAACCACTTAAACATTAGTTCACTATTATATTTGTCATTAAGTGAAATAAGCATTTGATCCCCAAGCAAAACATGACTTAGTACTTGATGGAGAAACCCTTGTTGACAAGCATAGCAGTAAGATGTTTCTTGTAGTTGGTCACCAGGTTTGCACACTTCTCAGGAGGAATTTTGGCCCACTCCTCTTTATAGAACCTCTCTAAATCCTTTAGGTTTCTTGGCTGCCACTTTGCATCTCAAAACTTCAGCTCCCTCCACAGATTTTCTGTACGATTGAGGTCTGGAAACCGGTTAGGCCACTCCATGACCTTAATGTGCTTCTTCTTTAGCCGCTCCTTTGTTGCCCTGGCAGTATGTTTTGGGTCATTGTGATGCTGGCAAACCCATCCACAACCCATCTTCAGTGTTCTGGCTGAAGGAAGGAGGTTCTCGTCCAAGATTTTATGATACATGGCCCCATCCATTGGCCTCTCAATGTGATGATATTATCCTGTATCCTTAGCTGAAAAACAGCCCCAAACTATAATGTTCCTAACTCTGTGCTTGACTGTGGATATAGTATTCATTGGGTCATACTCAGCATTACTATTCCTCCAAACACAGCGGGTTGAGTTTGGTTTCACTGACCACAGCCCTCTCTAAATGACAAACTTGCAACACCAGCAAGGGGAACCTTGAACGCGAAGCGATGGAGAAATACATCTCTGATTCCCTCTCAGCAGGTATAATAAGGCCATCTTCATCCCCCTTAGGGGCTGTTTTTTTCTTTGTAGAGAAGAAGGATAAGACATTGCGACCATGTATTGACTTTCGGGGGTTGAATGCGATCACGATAAAAAATAAGTATCCACTTCCTTTGTTGTCATCCGCTTTTGAGCTTCTGCAAGGAGCTACTGTGTTTTCTAAACTGGATCTCCGTAACGCATACCATCTTGTCAGAATCAGGGAAGGTGACGAGTGGAAGACGGCCTTTAATACACATGTGGGACATTATGAGTATTTGGTGATGCCGTTCGGGTTAACCAACGCACCTGCAGTCTTTCAAGCCATGGTGAATGATGTCCTCCGGGATTTCCTTAACCTGTTTGTGTTCGTTTATCTGGACGACATTCTCATATTTTCTAAGTCTTTGCAGGAATATGAAGTCCATGTCCGCCAGGTGTTGAAACGCTTACTGGAGAACAAGCTGTTCATTAAAGGAGAAAAGTGTGAGTTTCTTTTCTCGGCTTCATTGTGGAAAAGGGACAGATGAGAGCGGATCCTGCCAAGGTTCAGGCTGTGGTCAACTGGCCAGTACCCCCCCAACAGGAAACAGCTACAACGCTTTCTTGGATTTGCTAACTTTTATCGACGCTTTATTCAAGATTTCAGCAAGGTTGTCTTACCTTTGACCACTCTGACCTCTCCCAAGGTCCCGTTTCACTGGAACACTGAAGCCCAGGAAGCCTTTGAACTCCTTAAGAATCATTTTGCAACAGCTCCCGTTCTCATTCAGCCTGATCTTGCCAAGCCATTCATCGTGGAGGTCGACGCCTCAGACTCCGGAGTGGGGGCCATTCTCTCTCAACTGGTTCAAGGTAAAACATGCCCTTCTGCTTTTTTCTCTCGCCGTCTTTCCCCCGCAGAACGGAATTATGATGTGGGCGACCGGGAGTTGTTAGCAATCAAGTTGGCATTGGAGGAGTGGCGACATTGGTTGGAGGGTGCTGATCAGCCATTCCTCGTTTGGACTGACCACAAGAATCTGGCTTACCTCCATACGGCCAAGCGTCTCAATGCCCGTCAAGCCAGGTGGGCCCTGTTCTTTGCCCGGTTTAATTTTACCATCTCTTACAGACCTGGTAGTCGTAATATCAAGCCGGATGCACTGTCTCGCCAATATGCCACTTCCGAAAAACCCAGTGATGCTGATACCATCTTGCCGCCCTCATGTGTGGTTGGCGCTCTGACTTGGGAAATAGAAACTCTGATCCAGGAGGCCCAGCGAGAAGAGCCGGATCCAGGTACTGGACCTCCCAATCGTCTTTTTGTGCCGTCGAAGGTGAGGGCGAAAGTATTGCAAGTTTACTTGCCATCCCGGGATCCAGCGAACTATTACCTTTCTCCAACGTTTGTTTTGGTGGCCATCTCTACAAAAGGACGCTCGTGAGTACGTCTCCGCATGCAGTATTTGTGCGCAAAACAAATCCACTACTTCTCCCTCCTCGGGCCTTCTGAGGCCTTTGCCTATCCCGGGCCATCCTTGGTCCCACATAGCCCTGGATTTTGTGACCGGCCTGCCCCCATCCGAGGGAAAAACTGTGATTTTGACTGTGATCGATCGTTTTTCCAAAGCAGTTCATTTCATTGCTCTGTCTAAATTACCATCTGCCCTAGAAACTGCTCAGCTACTGACCAACCACGTCTTCAGACTTCACGGTATTCCTGAGGATATTGTTTCCGACCGGGGCCCTCAATTCACCTCGCATGTTTGGAAGGAGTTTTGTCTGGCCCTAGGAGCTCAGGTCAGTCTTTCATCTGGTTTTCATCCTCAAACCAATGGCCAGACGGAGAGAGCCAATCAGGAACTGGAGGCGGCCTTACGGTGTGTGGCATCATTCAACCAGTCCACCTGGAGCACACAGTTGGCTTGGATCGAATACACACACAATTCCATGACCTCGACAGCTACGGGACTTTCGCCCTTCGAAGCATCCTTGGGGTTCCAACCACCCCTGTTCCCTGCAGTTGAAGGTGAGCTTTCTGTTCCGTCTGTTCAGCATCACCTTCGGCGCTGTCGACGAGTGTGGAGGGCGACCTGAGCTGCGTTGCTGAGGACTGCGGCCCACAATAAACGTCTGGCAGACCGCCACAGGACGCCTGCTCCCGATTATCAACCCGGTCAAAAGGTCTGGCTCTCCACTAAACATGTTCTTCTCCGCTCTGAGTCTAAGGTGCCGTTTACACGAGACCGTTTTCATTTTGAAACGGTGTCGTTTTGATGCGTTTCGGCCTTGCGTTTACACGACAACGGTGTCGTTTTGATGCGTTTCGCCCTTCTGTTTACACGACAACAGAGTGAAAACGATGTGTTTCAGAAACGGGGTCCAGAGTGGAGCGTTTCAGAAACGCACCGGCTTGCGTTTTCGTGTAAACACTTGAAACCGGGGTGATTTGAAAACGCTCGACTCGCACATGCGCACTATGGTTGCGACGGCCAGTTTTTCGCGCACGCGCAAACTGATAAACAGCACTCGCGGATTCACGAGTGCTTCTTATGCTTTTCCTGTGTTTTTACCGTTTTGTAATTCAGCGTTGTGTGCAGCAGCGATCCAACCTCATCATCTGTCCACACAAAACCTCTCACATTGGCCGTTTTGTAAGTAATGAACAATTTGCCGCACTACCTACTGTGTCACTCCACGCATGCGCGTCTTGCGTAAACAAACTGCAAAGAGAAAACCAACGCCAACTTGTGGCCTGGCATGGGAACTACATCGTTTTCATCGTTTCACATGTCCTCGTGTAAACGCGGATCGTTTCTGAAACGCCATCGTGTAAACGAAAGGCTGAAACGCATCAAAACGACACCGTTTCCAGTGAAAACGGCTTCGTGTAAACGGCACCTTAGAAGCACTCCCCTAGCTTCGTTGGTCCTTTTGAGATTGTGTCCATTATTAACCCTGTATCTGTCCGAATCAGGCTGCCCCGGTCTATGCGCATTCACAATGCGTTCCATGTATCCCAAATTAAGCCTGTCAACTCCAGTCCTTTGCTTTCTTATGAAGAGAGCAAGGCAAGAGAGCAAAGTGAGGCTGATTATCTAAAGCAAATACAGGGGTTGGACAATGAAACTGAAACACCTGGTTTTAGACCACAATAATTTATTAGTATGGTGTAGGGCCTCCTTTTGCGGCCAATACAGTGTCAATTCATCTTGGGAATGACATATACAAGTCCTGCACAGTGGTCAGAGGCCATTCTTCTTGCAGGATAGTGGCCAGGTGACGACGTGATGCTGGTGGAGGAAAACATTTCCTGACTCGCTCCTCCAAAACACTCCAAAGTGGCTCAATAATATTTAGATCTGGTGACTGTGCAGGCCACGGGAGATGTTCAACTTCACTTTCATGTTCATCAAAGCAATCTTTCACCAGTCTTGCTGTGTGTATTGGTGCATTGTCATCCTGATACACAGCACCGCCTTCAAGATACAATGTTTGAACCATTGGATGCACATGGTCCTCCAGAATGGTTCGGTAGTCCTTGGCAGTGATGCGCCCATCTAGCACAAGTATTAGGCCAAGGCAATGCCATGATGTGGCAGCCCAAACCATCACTGATCCACCCCCATGCTTCACTCTGGGCATGCAACAGTCTGGGTGGTACGCTTCTTTGGGGCTTCTCCACACTGTAACTCTCCCGGATGTGGGGAAAACAGTAAAGGTGGACTCATCAGAGAACAATACATGTTACACATTGTCCACAGCCCAAGATTTGCGCTCCTTGCACCATTGAAACCGACGTTTGGCATTGGCACGAGTGACCAAAGGTTTGGCTATAGCAGCCCAGCCGTGTATATTGACCCTGTGGAGCTCCCGACAGACAGTTTTGGTGGAAACAGGAGAGTTGAGGTGCACATTTAATTCTGCCGTGATTTAGGCAGCCGTGGTTTTATGTTTTTTCGATACAATCCGGGTTAGCACCCAAACATCCCTTTCAGACAGCTTCCTCTTGCGTCCACAGTTAATCCTGTTGGATGTGGTTCGTCCTTCTTGGTGGTATGCTGACATTGCCCTGGATACCGTGGCTCTTGATAAATCACAAAGACTTGCTGTCTTGGTCACAGATGCGCCAGCAAGATGTGCACCAACAGGACTTCCGGTTTAACGAGCATGGGGTAAGACGTGTCATCTTCTAGCTCCCCAAGTTTTATCCTTATAAACCTACCTGCTTTTATCTTAGTCGGACATCTGCCATTGAAGTGTTTGCTACTCTTGTGTAACCCTGTTAAAATCTGTTCATGTAATGTATGCGGAAATAAATAAGTTCATAGTTCGTAAATGGTATTTGTTAAAAATTCGTTAAACAGCAAATGAGGTTTGACGTTTAAAATTGTTTAAGAAAGAAAAAGACAAAAGTTGTATATTTTATTTCTGTAACCTTTTGTGAGGGAAGTGATCACATCTCCGGTGAATGGACAGGAAATGAGGTGAGAGGAAAACGTGAGGGATACGTGGTGGAGAGAGCAAGAGAAAAGTGAGAGAGAGAGACGAGCGAAAGAGATGCAGGTGTACACTGCGGACTGTTAAGCCAGCTTTTATCATCGTTCAGTGAAAGTGCTCGACAAGGACTCTTTTCCAAAACCTGAATGGTGGTGAAGTTGGTGAGTTTGAGTGGAAAACTCAACCGAGGACTGACGTTAGCCGAGTGAGCTGCTAATACAGTGGCTAATGCTTTCGCCTGTGCCATGCTAAGAAGCTAGCAACCCGCGAACTCAATTAGCAGAGCCTGCGTGAAGCTGTGAGCGGACGACGAGGACAGAGAGCCGACGGAGCTGGTCAGCGCTGTGTGTGAGGGCTGTGCCTGCATCGTCTGCTGCGTGTTTCCCCTCGTCTTCCAGGCGAATCACCTCTTCTCATCTTCTTCTCCTGCGTCCTTGACTGTGTGAGTGGTTGACTCCATCAGCAAAAGGTACCGCTTTTTATTTTGCCCTTGAGGTGAAACGGCCATTTGTTTAAGGCTACAGCGTTCCCGAGCAGCGTTCAGGCCTGCAACGATTGGACTGGAGTATCATATTATTTTGTTTTCTTGCCGGCTGTAGGTTAATTATTGGGGCCCATAGGAGATATTTAAGTTTGACGTTTTTATTGAATGTTGAATGCATTTATTGGTTCAAAAGAAACTGAACAGAATATGTAAATAATTCCTTCTATTTTGCTAAGTAAATGTTCTATATATTTTTCAATTAATTGGTGTGTTTATTGACTGTTCTGATATTATAAGTGTATTAGTCAATGCAGGGTTTAAAGGGACATTTATTTAAATTTCGTAGAGAAACCCCAGGTTCTGTGAATACTTAAAAGAACTCAGGTTAGCCACCTCTCGTTATAGCTGTACGCACTAGAGAGGCGCTACATAAATTGGAGGCACCGCTGGGATCAGGATTATTGTGTGGGTTTCTTGTTTTTTGTGCATTATCTTGTGAAAAGTATTCTGTTGAAACCGTAAATGGTGAAAAGTTTTTCTCTTTAACATGGGAACTCGAGACGAGTTGGTATTAGAGTTAAAGGGTTGGTGCCAAGGGGAGTCAGTAGATGAGGCTCATGCAGTCTTGGTGCTCATGCAAGAAGATGTAACTGCAGCAGTTATTGAGGAGACTATGCAAACAGTGAAGAGTCTGGGACGTGTTCGTGTCAGAGGCCGAACACTAAGTTTACGGCAAAACAGATTTCTTGTCTTGTGTGAATGCAAGGAGGCCGTAAAGAGAGACATGGTTCCCTTTGAGGTGTTCCCCATTGATGGGGGAGGGCCGTGGTCTGTGGTCACAGTTGATGAAGGTCTTCGAGCTAGTGCACAAGCTCAGGGGTCATCTGGACCACAGCAGGCTAAAGATAAGCCTGTAGATGAACAGTGCACATTATTCCCAGAGGGAGATACTGTTGCTAAGTCAACAGAAGCTATTTTGCGAGCTGTGAGTGAGATACTTGACAAGAGCAAGTCTTCGAGTGAGCATGGAAGCTATCGCCGCTTACGAACCTTTTCGGGGTTGTTGCCCACCCCGGCTGGAGAGGAGCAGTTTGACCACTGGTTGAGCCAAGCACGGCTCATGGTGGAAGAGTGTGATTGCTCCCTCAAAGAGAAAAGACGGCGACTGATGGAGAGTCTTAGGGGCCCGGCGCTTGAGATTGTCCAAGCAGCACGCGCTGGCAATCCTGACGTTAGCCCTGAAACCTGCTTGGAGGCACTTGAACATGCTTTTGGAATAGCAGAAACAGGTGAGGAGTTGTATTTTGCTTTTCGTTTGTTGCAGCAACAACCAACTGAGAGGCTCTCTGACTTCCTTAGACGTCTAGAACAGTCGTTAAACCGGGTCGTACAGAGAGGTGGCCTTCCTCCTGGTTGTGCTGACAGAGTAAGGCTAGATCAGTTGTTGCGTGGTGCTACCGCTTCTGATCTGATGCTGATTAATCTTCGGCTTAGGGAGAGAAAAGATAAGCCACCCTCTTTTCTCCAATTGTTAAAAGAGATTCGTACAGAGGAAGAATATGAGGCCTCAAGAAAAAAGCTTCATCCTGTTGTGCAAAGTGCATATGTAAAGCAGGAAGTTGTGGACAAGCAGACTGAATTTCAGAATTTGAAGTCTGAGATGAAGGAGCTCAGGTCCTTAGTTGCTGCTGCTGTGTCTAAGCCAGTTCGAGACACACTAGCTAGCACTGATCAGACTCCTCGTAATGCTGTAGCCAGTGAGTGCAGTCCTGACAATGAGATAACTGCATTGAAAAAGCAGTTAAAGCACTTGCAGCAGAAGTTCACAAAGAATGTGGCTGAACCACAAGCAGCTGTTTCATCCGTAAAGACATCAAAGCTAGCTGCTAGCTCTCCACAGAGATCACTCAAAGTCTCAGAGGAACATTTTTGTTATCGGTGTGGAGAGAATGGACATTTCGCAGGGAAATGTCAAAATCCGGAAAATCAGGCTAAAGTTATCAAGAGATTAATTCAAGCCCTGAAGTTGTCTAAGACCAACAAATCATCTGGTGATGCCCCTGCTAGCACAATGAACTGTTCAGTCGAGAATAGTACTGCAGACATGCCAGAAAATGTGAGCATTCCAGATGGGCTGGTGGGGCCGCCTAGCCTGGTCCCACTGAAAGTTAATGGGCAGCCCTGTACTGCTTTATTGGATAGTGGCTCCCAGGTGACAATCATTTTTGAACACTGGTACCAGAAATACTTGTCTGATATCCCCATTCAGCCAGTATCTGGTCTATCCTTGTGGGGCCTAAGTGAGTCAGGTGTTAGCTACCCATACACTGGATACGTGGTAGTCGACCTTGAGTATCCAGCTGAGGTGCTAGGAACTGTTCAGACAGTAACTGTCCTTGCCCTCATATGCCCTAGTCCAAGAGCTGATGACAATACCTCTGTCATTGTAGGTACTAATGCTAGCCATGTCAGACGCTTGGTGAACCAATGCAAGGACAATGGTGTTGATGTCACACGGGCCCTGGGCCTTCGTGTTTGTGTCAGTGAAGGCCAACCTGTACTCAAAGGCGTTACTGTTCCTGTCCAGGATGACGACGAGGCTGGTCGTGTCCGATGGATGGGTCCAGGCCCTTTGACTGTACCACCACACGGTGATGCACCAGTTGTGTGCAAAGTGGAACTGAAGAAGCCTGTTCAGCAGGAAATCCTCCTGATGGATTCCTCACCAGCAGTCACTCTACCTGCTGACGTGTTCATCCTTCCCATGGTAATGCCCAGTGGGGCATTAGATGCTAATAGGTTCAAAGTCCTAGTCAGGAATGAGTCTACAAGAGAGATTTCTATACCTGTGGGAACAGTGATTGGCAGTGTGTTTCACATTGATTCAGTTTCTACCATTCCACCGAAAGAGACAGCTCCCTCCAACTTTGATGTGAGCAAAATAAACTTTGGAGACTCTCCCATCTCCGAAAAATGGAAGAACCGGCTGCGTCAGAAGCTAACCCAGAAGTCTCATGTCTTCTCAATGAATGAGTGGGATGTGGGGTTAGCAAAAGGGGTGGAGCACAGAATTCGACTGTCGGATTCCAGGCCTTTCCGTCAACGATCACGTCGATTGGCGCCAGCCGACATTGAAGATGTGAGACGACACTTACAAGAGCTGCTACAGGCAGGGATCATAAAAGAGTCAAGAAGTCCCTATGCATCCCCGATAGTTGTTGTTCGGAAGAAAAATGGCACTGTCAGGATGTGCATAGATTACCGACTATTGAATAGCCGAACAGTACCAGATCAGTACACCACCCCATGCATTGAGGACGCACTGAATGCCTTGACAGGGAGTCAGTGGTTCTCTGTGCTTGATCTGCGTTCAGGCTACTACCAGATTGCCATGTCTGAAGAAGACAAAGAGAAGACGGCATTCATTTGTCCGTTAGGCTTTTTCCAGTTTGAGAGGATGCCGCAAGGCATCACAGGAGCTCCGGCAACCTTTCAGAGGTTAATGGAGAAGGCAGTCGGAGACATGAACCTCTTGCAAGTGCTAGTGTACCTTTGTCGTGTATTTTTATCTTGATGACATCAGTATTTTATATCAATATTTTTATATCATGTATTGTTATATATATTAATCACACACTCTAATTAATGGTCACATTATGTATTATTTGTCACCTATATTGTCACTCACACACTGAAGCTCTGCATGCTGTAGACAGGTAAAAATGCTGAGGCCTGCTCTGCAGGCAACCTGGGATTTTTCCATTAAGTAATCCTAGCCCCCACCTTTGTGAGGAGCTTCACCTTTTACACAGTGCACTTTTGACCCAGCTTCTCCCGAGGGGAGGGGCGGAGGCGCACCTGGACTTCGGACCGTGGGAAAGATGGGTTTTTGCTAGCCCCCCCGAGATCAATTCATGGAACTGTTGCTTAAAGGAGCATCTTAATATGTCCCCTCCCCTGATAACAGCTGCAGGAGGTGTGAGATTGGGCTATATAAGGGCATGGCAAACTTGGGAGGGAGCGCTCTTCTTTGCTCTTCCTCTCACCCGTGTTTGCAGCGGCTGCAGGCTCTCACTCCCGAGAGGGCTTCTGTTTTTATATTCTGTTAAACTCTGGACGTTTATTTCTTTGCTTTTCTACCACCTTATAACAGCACCAAGGCGCTCACTCTCGGGAGGCTTTTTGCTTTCTTGCATTTTGTTTAACTTTTGCTTTCTTGTATTTTGTTTAACTTTTTGCTATCTCGAACTTTGTTTAACTTTGTGCTTCAATAAATCCTGGAAACGAAGCCTGCTCATCTCCAGTGAGTTTCTGTGAAGTGTGGAGCTTTTCTCAAGGTGCATTTGCTTCCATTGGTCTCCCCTCCGCCTGGTAAGAGCAACAGGGGGAGAGAGCCGCAAAAAAACCCGACATCTTGGCGACCGCGGCAGGACTCCGAGATAAGAACAGCTGGAGAGGTACCTAGGGTTTGGACGGAGCCTCACGTTGCTACGGAGAACACCAAAAGCGCGCAAAAGTAAGTAAAGCAGTTTTCTGCAACAATGGTGTTGTCCGGGTGACTGAGACTTCCGCCCAAGTTCCTGGTTACACTTTCAAAATAAAACAGCTGTCTTGCTCTGGATAAAGAATTTGTAAAATTTAAGGGTTTTGTGGTCGGCTATTTTGAGCTAAAATGGTCTAATCTGGATAAAAGGAGACTCCTGGATTGAGCAGGTGTTGTGTCTGGGGTTTTTATTGCTTTGCTGAACTCTGGAGTGGAATGAATGCGTGTTGTGTGTGAGATCGCAGCTGTGAATGGTGTTTGTTTTGTCTGTTCGTCTTGTCGTATCTGTTCTGTGGTATTTATTGAGAAGCGCTGAAGAGAATAAAGTGATAGGTCCTCGCGGAGATTTACCGCTGAGAATTATCCGGTCCAAACCTTTATCTTGGGCCGGACGAGCTCAGGCTGCTATCTGCCGCGGGCGATACTGCCCAGGTCGTGTATCGGAAGTAAGCTATTGGGGGTCCCATGATTAGTATTTTGAGACCTTTGCGGTAACAATGCACTGAAGATTCGGCCTGGAGGATTCACTGTATGAAAAAAAGGAAGCTAGCAGAAAGTCGCACGGCGGTTACCGCACGTTTCATCAGAATCCGCTAAAGGTTCGGGCTCTGACGAGCGGGGGTCCACGGTCGGGGTCGACAACCAGGGGCGGATCGAGATAAGCTCTTAGGGGTAGCTCTCTGAAGGGGGAAACCTTTGATAATAAGACATCGAGGTCCGACTGGGAGATTATGACGTCAGGCACTGGATAAGTGGTGCCACTTGGTTAAGTTGTGTTTAAGTAATGTTTTGTACATATTGCCTGGGCTTGTAGTTATTCCCTGCTGTATATTCTGCTTTTGAAAAGTATAATTCATTTATCCTTGTTATTGCTGTAAATTGTGCTTCAAGAATATAACCTGCTGTGGGAGAAGGAGGAGAGAGGCTGCTGCAAGCTGCAAAGGCCTTGGCTGCAGACCTGTGTGTGTGTGTCTACCCGCCTGGATGTGTGTGTGTGTGTGTGGGAGAGCCTGGGATGTGTGTGTGTGCGAGCAGGCAGGGAGTTTGGGGGAGAGAGAGAGAGAGAGAGAGAGAGAGAGAGAGCTGTCGCTGGGCAGTTCTCTCTCTGCTCTAAAAGAAAAAAGGTTGTGTATATGTGAATAAGGAATTTATGAATTGGGATTAATAGTAACTTTATAACCAGTAATAGGTTAAGGATAATCGGGAGGAGCTCAAATAAAAATAGCCCTGTGAACAAAACAAAGCTCCTGCCGGAGCCAGAAGTCATTCAAACAATGTTAAATTTGATATTGGTCAAAAGAACAGCTGAAAAGAAGCAGATTAGAAAATAGGTCAGTGAGAACAAGTGACACAATTGGGAGAAATTGGTAAAAATAAGGGAGGAAATACTTGGGGAAAACTAGAAGATAGTGGGAAAGTAAATAAAATCTCTAACAGCCGTAGTAGAATAATAGATAACATTATGTAATGGTAACAATAAAATAACTGGGAAATAATCGGAGTGTAGATCAAATAAATTAATAGATGTGTTCATGAACTGGTGGTCAGTGTAGTGGAGGAGTGATCTGTGAAGATGGACCTGCTGCGGGCTGCAAGGCCTCAGCCTGCAGCAGCATACATCTGTTGGTGTGTATATTAAAAGCAGAGCTTGTCTGCTTTTCTATACAATTGGTGAATGAAAAGTTTGCATAAAATTGTGAGAAATAAGTGCAAACTAGGAAAATTAATCATTGAGGTTTAAAGTTAATATTGAAGAGTGTAAAAAGTTTAAAAGTAGATAATCTGGAGGGGCTAGAAGTGTTAAATTAGAGACCAAAAGGGGAAAACAGGAACAGTTTAAATACATTTGAATAAAAGAATAACCCATTTAAAAGTGAAAAACCTCTGATAGAATAATTGGATTGATTAAAACTAATAATATAAGTAACATTAACTAGAAAAAGAGTCGAACAAAATTAAAAAGCCTAAGAGAATGGGTAAGAATGAATCCTAAACTTGGAAGAATAAGGGGAAATAAACGTTAAAATATTTGGGAGAAAAGGAAAGAAGAGAGAATTAAATAAAATAGCTATAATAACAATAGTATGAATAATAAATAATAACAAAATAGTAATGATAATAATATAGCTTGGACACAAACTAAGCCTAAAATAAATAGATTGAAGTGGAAATATAAATGTAGTAGGTGTGAGTGAGGTAAAGGAGTGGTGAGAATAGATTAGAGAGGATAAAATATCAGCTGAGCCTCTGAGGAGATAAAGGAATTTTAGAAAAAATATAATCTGATTATTAGAAACACTTCTGTGTAACAGGTCTGAGAGACTGCAGGACACCCAGCTGATCAACCTGAAGCTTTGACACCTCACAAGAACCCTAATTTAAAACATAATTCAAGATGAAGTCAAAAGGAGTTCCTAGAAAAAGAAAAATCTGTAAGTTGGTCCTCGGGAAATATTGTTTTGGATATTTGTGTGAGTGTTCTCAGTGCAGATGATGTCTTCACCTCAGCACATTCTTTGAATACCGGAGGGTTTAGATGAAGGGGGTAAATTGAGTTGTAATGACCTCTCTGCTCTATATCTGCCTGGTTCCAAACATAGTTATAGAAGTAAATCTGTAAGTTTACCAAATTATTAAATAAACACATTTAAAATAAATAACAAATGAATTAAATAGATTTGATGGTGCTGAGAGATTACTCTTTGAGTAAAAATTATAGCCAGAAGAGACAGCTATTGTTTCACAGTGGACACTGTGTTATTCTCAGAGAGCGAGTGTGGAGCAGGAACCCATGGAGATCCTCTAAAACAGGGGGGTGATCCACAGCCCCATGCACACGGTAATAAAACGGTAATATCCACCTCCAACCAGGAGTGTGGTGTATGCACAATGACAATGATGGATTCCCATCTCTGACTTTCACCTGGTATCTTTTAACATGGCATGTTGCTGAGTGACATAGAGATGAGAATGTGTTTACTGATAGAAAGTGGTTTTGGGGTTATGATAGAGGGGAAATAGATTAAAGCAAAATTTATGGTAAACAAAAACGATGTAATAAAGTGGAGGTGAAACAAAAAAAAAAAGGAAAATTCCTGAAGTGTCTTTCTCTGCCCCATTGTGGCAGAAAATGCCTCCACTTTATTTTTTAAGTGCTTGAAGATCATTTTTGAGAAGCATGTCCTCTGAGCAAACTGCAGTGAGTGACGTCACACAAGAAGTGGACCTTTAAACAAAAAACCATGAAGATAAAGAGCAGAGTACATGAGCAGAATGCAATCTGTTCTCTTCTACTAACATTGTGTCCAGAGATGATTTACAGATGACGCTGCAGGTCTCCACAGCAACCTTCCTAAACAACAACAATAACAACAGCTGGACAAGGATGAGGATGGCCTTCCTGCAAAGGAGGCAGGAGCAGAGGCTGGAAGATAATACACCAGACGGCCAGCCAGCAAAGTGACGTCCAGACACACAAGAACTCTTACCTCCTGAATGGGAGGAGGGGGAGCGCAATGTGTCTATGTGCTCCACCGTGAAGGGGGTGAGGTGTGTCTACCCATGAGCCATGGATGCTTATGGACATGGTGAGACTGGCTGATGGACTGTTTTCAACATCACAAAAACCAAGTAAGTCATCATTTCCTTTGGAGAAAATGCTGCAGGAGCTGCTCTGCACTTTGAGACATTTAAGCTCTTTGGGAGACATCCCAGTGAGCTGAGCAGAGTATTCCAGACTAACCTGCCTGATGATGTGAAACTGGAGATGAAACACACTGTATAGTGGAGTTTTTCAGGCAGCAGTATCCTGATAGCAGAGCTCTTCTAAGATAGGAGAAATCCTGACGGAGGAGGAGAGTCCAACAAAAGGGCTGCGTACATTCCAACGGAGGAGAGACTGAGAGAGCTGACCAATCAGAGGAAGGAGAAGGCTAAACACCTCTGATAACTGCACACTGAGGCTCAGGCTGCAGTGCTGACTGCTAACACTGCTCAGAGTCTTGCAGCTTCTTCTCGCTCACCCAGCCTGCTCCTCCTGCTGTCAGCACTACACAGGTAACGGGTGGATTCCCTGCATCAACTGTTCTTAACACTCTAACTGAATCTGCTGTGCCTGTTGTATACATGCATGTTAATCAAGGTGACAATCTGGACTTGTACACCTGAGAGGGAGAAACTAGAAGCAGATGAGAGGCAGAGTGACCTGGCGCGGAGGAAGGAGAGAACTGTCACAGCCAGGACCGCTGCTTGGACTCACTCAGCCTACTCAACAGAGGAACAACCTGCTTAGAGGTAACTTCACAGGTCACCTCCAGAGAGACTGCCACATGACCTCTTGGGCTAGACCAATAGCCTGTTGGCCATAAGGAGGTCCAGAGAGGCCTGAAGAGGAAAAGGAGCAACCTGACGTATCCTTTAATTTGTTAAGTAAGCTGACATTTCAATAAGTCTTATGAGAAAAGACATTCTGTGTTCTTTAGAAGCAAAATCATGTGCAACAGTGATGAACTGTATGCAAACTGTCAACTGAGGAAGCACACAGAGTGATAATGTGCCAACAGACACAGAGACTGTCTGGGTTCAACCTGAGGTGGTTTGGTTGCAGCCAGTGACTGAAGACTCCATGTTAAATGAACGATGGATGAAATGTGGGAGCTCTGGGTACGAATGCAAAGGAGGAGACTGAGGAGCTGAGGAGCCCGGATTGCTCTACATTTACTGTTTGATGAGAAACTGGAGTCCAAAGACTATGGACTGTGATTTGATGAGCTGATCAATAGGGGAACGTAAGAAGAAAAATGTTCTTTTGTTGATCAGTTCATTTTTACTGGTGACTACATCTACTTTGCTCCACAGGGTGTGGCTGCTGCACCTGATGGACTGAAAAACTGGTAACAAGTGTCAAATGCTGGGCCACATCTCATTGCTGATTGCTCGTGGACATACTCTCATGTACTGCACTGATGTTTAACAAGACAAAGCTTATTTTAGAGGGAATCTAACTACACAATAAATGCATGCACATTTCTAAGGACAAAACACTTCCCACCACCAAGTATGATTGAAGTGTGAATGGATAGTTTATTAGATAAACATGTGTAGATCAAATTCAATTATCATTTGAACATAAGTAGTTGTTGAAACAGGTTCCATCTCAACTGAGCGAAACAACGCAGTATACTTGGCTGACTACGAGAGAGCCCTGCGCAAAAATTCCAATGTGTCTGGACCTCGGTCCATGCACAAATGGCAAATAAAAATCCTTGAATCCTTGAAATGAGGGAAGGCTCAAATTTGTCCAGCCTGATACAGTTGAGCTGAAACCTGAGGTCAAATTACCTTATTAAATTAGACAATGTTCATTTAAGTCACATGCCATTGAAGCTATCAGGCTTAATAGTGATGAGCTGTTGAAGGCTGGAGTGCTTTTAAGGCTCATACACTAAAACCAAAATTCAGACAGTTACACACTGATACAATTGCAGATTCTGATACACCTGTGGTTCCTGATCCATATCTTTGCTTTCTAACAGTGCACCAGATATTAAGTGGTATTTATGTTTAGTACTTAGTACATTCTGTGATAATTGTGATTAACAGCCCTAACATCTTCAACCAAATTTTAGTGTAAGATTTGCAGTATCTGAATATTCTCAGTACTGTCTCACAGCATGCAGCTGATTTGTCGTCCTCTAAAAGAACAAAATGAGAAGAATTCTTGCAATTGTGCTAACAAACCACTGAATATCTAGGAAGACAGTTTGGTGGACAGAGGACGCTAATTGTTCTCTCTCAATCAGAAACTGTGATTAAAACCTGACAACCGCAAACGGTTGGTGAATGTTGACATGTTTGGGAATGACAGGATTCAGCAGACGGTGGATTTGTGACTATGTGTTTAAAACTGCATCTCTGCTGCTTCAATAAAGCAGCAGGACAAACTAACTCTGATCCTTAGTTGCAGTGGTCGGTGGGAGCTGAAGCAACATCTGATGCACTGAAGCAGGACACGCAATCTGACCTGGCATTGGGTAATCAGATTACTCGTAACCTTTCCATTTATATGTGGCTACTAGCAGGGGCTAGGTAAGAGCTGCCCTTACGCAGGATCTCCCAGTAGGTAAGCGGTTCCTGCCTTATTACAATATAAAATTGGATAACATGAAAGCTGGCTTCTCACCTTGCTATCAAGGTTTGATGGCAGCAGACTTTGTTTTTCAGAAACTAGGATTTTAACTCCTGGTCATCCTGTAACTCTTTGTACGCCACATCAATTGTGTGTTTTGTTTTTTGCCCGAGGTTTGTCATCACCCAAATAAGACTACGGGGTAGGAGGTAAGATTATCTGCCCCTGAACTATTAAAGATGTAATAATGTTAACCCTGTTTCCAAAATGGACTCCTCATGATTGTGCCACAGACTGACAAATTCAGGAGCTGAGAAAATTAATGTGCATAATGAATTTATTACAGCTGATTTAACACTGCTTTTGGATGGTTCTTGCTTTAGGGATGAGTGTGGCTGTAATGTGGGCTGCACAGTTGTTTAACTTAATTCTGCAGGTGTAAGTTTTTCTGCTCTAGAAGCTCAGAAGGTTGATCTGCTGAGTTCATCGCTGATCTCAGATCAAAAAGCTTTAACAGCAGCTTGTACACTGGCTACAGGTAAGACTTAATTTGTACATTGATTCAGCCTAGGTTAATGAGGTTTGTCATGCTAATGCTAATATTTAGAAATAGAGAGGATTTCACAAGAGCTGAAGGCAATCCTCTAGTATATGGAGAGGCTGTGTTGCAGTTAATTGATGCTTTACAGCTTCCCAGTGCAGTGGCCATTACTTTAAAATCAAATGGCCAGGAGATGTCAAAGGTGTGATCGAGGGAATAGCCTGGTCAGAGCTAACTTTGTCTTTCCAGGAGGAGGAGAACTAAAGGGTGACACTTCACTGGACATAAGTAATCTGAATACAGAGGGGGTCAGCATGAAGCTGGAGAACAGACAGTGGAGCCGAGGTAGGAAGTTATGGTCAAGCACTCATCAGCCTCAAGGGGGAATAATTGTTGGAGGAATTAGAAAGTGAGGCTGATGATTTGCTATGTCATTAGCAATAATAATAGTATTAATACCGCTCCACATAGGTAACATAGTGCAGAAAGTGAGGTCTTTCTTGTCTAAATATGATAATATGCTTGGGTGCATCAAGTTAATTTAAAATTTATGTTATAGAATATTAAAACAATCTCAAGTGAGCTAAGTGCAGTATAGTTTATATAAAACATGCTCAGTTGATCAGTCACTAAACCAACAATAAATAAATATATACTAAGAATCAATCAAAAGAAAAAAGAAAAGCTGTGTTAGCACAGTAAAACCCAGAGTACTAAACTCAGTTAAATCTGTATGTAAGCAAATATAACATTTTTAAATTTTTAAAAGAATAAGAATTTGGGCTACTCTCATGGGAAAGAGTAAATCACTCCAGAGATCAGATGTCACCACTGTAAAGGCTCTGTTGCCTCTGCTCTTCAGCCTTGAAGCAAACTGAGGAGCACTTGGTTTGTAGACCGCAGGGCTTTGAAAGGAATATAGGGTTTCAAAAGTTCAGTTAAATAACTAAGTAACACCTGATCACATCCAACATATAAAGAATTATAACTAGGTTGAAACAAGAAGTAACAAAAGTATAAATTACTCTCAACAAGTCATGGTGTGGGAAAAAGGTCTTCATTTTTAACTAATTGGAAAAGCTCTTCTTAACAACAGGGCTGGTGTGTTTGTTGAGTTTTAAAACACCATCAAAAATCACCAAGGTTCCACATAACAGAGTGATAATAGGAGGCTAAACGATCAATAGCGCTCTCATACCCAACCAAGGTGGGGTGGTCCAAATAAAACAATTTCTGTTTTGTTTTTATTCAGCTTAAGAGGGTTTGTCTCCAGGCCATGAGTACATATCCCTAAGACAGTTTACTAGTGTCTGCATAGAAGCAGAAGCAGTCAGATTATAAAGATAAGTATATTTGTAGTTCATCTGCCAAACAATGAGAGGCAATGATGTGCCTTTCAAAAGTGGAACCCAAAGGAAGCAAATATAAAGAAAAGAGAGTGTGACCCCAATAGAGAACCCTGGGGAACCCCATAATTGTTTGGGGATACAGATGACAGATACTGTCCTAAATGAACAGAAGAAACTCCTATCAGACAAATATAATGGATGCTTATCTGCTTTAGAAGTCCATCTGTAAAGCAAACAAAGCTTGCTTTGGGTCAAAGTATTATTCTAACCTATGTTAAATTTGAAAGATAAAAGATTATATGACAACCAAAATGATTAACTACAAGGGGTAACTGCATGAAATATTGTACATGATAATGCAAAATAGACTTCTGCCTTATGAAATACACTACCGTGTGATGGCAAGGACTCCCCAGGTAAGATAACAACTGTAGATGCCATCCTTTCTGTTACCCATTATAAAAGCATAAAAATGAAGAGAAGTGTAAATATAAAAACAACTTAATAAGAAGGAAGGGAGAAAAGGGAGTGCTTTACTTCAAGAAGATCTAACATTGCATGTTATGGATATTATTAATCTTATGTTTTAGGCTATAAGCAGTAACAACAAAACCTGAATGGAAGATAAGGTTCTGACAGTCCCATTCAGCCTCCCCCGGCCAAGAGGCTGCCGAGCCTGGCCTCGTATTGGAGAAAATCTTGCTGAGATCCGTGACCAGCGAAGGCTCGCCCTGTTGTGGAACGGCTAAAGGAGAGAGGAGACTCAGCAGAGCAGGTATCCAGCACGGACCCAGATCTTCTTAGATCTTCTGGAAGCAGAAGGAACCATCTCGACGAGAACGCGTTGTGGGCTGAGGACGCCACCTGGATTGGAACCAAGTCGTTTGAGGGGCCTTCACGACATGATGACATCACCTACGTGACTCCTGGGAGCTGCTTCCCCAGCCAGTGGGAGTTCTGATGATAGCAGATAGCCAGTGCCTCCTAACACCCGTGGCACGAGGTACACCGGGAACAACGCTAACTAGGGGGATCTGAGAGGTCCCCCAGTTCAGGAAGTGCTTAATGCATCTTCAAGCAACCAAGTCTGTGAAACAAGTCAGCTAAAGGATGAAGCAGCAGAGCTCGACAGTGACACTGATTTTGTCACCAGTAAG
Source organism: Archocentrus centrarchus (assembly GCF_007364275.1). Taxonomy (NCBI): domain Eukaryota; kingdom Metazoa; phylum Chordata; class Actinopteri; order Cichliformes; family Cichlidae; genus Archocentrus; species Archocentrus centrarchus. Next base: position 24,606,810 of record NC_044349.1, on the reverse strand, counting down.
TTGGCTACGGCCAGGGTCGTCGATGGAGAGCAAACCAGTGAGATTCAGAAGCTCACTGCTGAGAATTGAAATTGAAGATCATCAACGATTTGCTTAGAGCAACGAAGGGGGAACAGGTGGAATGGAGGAAGTGGTCCCCACAGAAGCCTGAAGAAGATGCTACAACATCATGAGGACTGAATGATCGTCTAAAAGATGCTGACAATGTTCTGAAGTCTGTCTAACACTGAAATTGTCTTTGCTATTGCCGCTATTGTTGTGTTTTCACATATATACTATATCTCGAGTGCCTTATCTTTTGTGCCCATAAGTATAGGTGCCTCTGACCTGTGTGGTGTGCACTGCAATTGAGGATGCTGTGTTGGTAAGATCAGTTTGTTTGTTATTACAGCTTCCAGAGTGACGAGCACACCATGTGAGTGAGAAGATTTAGTTTGAAGCTTGCAAATGTTTATATCAATAAAAACAGCTCACGCAGTGTTTTTGCAATGTTCACCTTGTTTAAACAAATATTTACTCTTGATTTGATAAAAATACTTTGTGTTGATACCAGTAGGCATCAAAGGGGGAAATGTCGTGTATTTTTATCTTGATGACATCAGTATTTTATATCAATATTTTTATATCATGTATTGTTATATATATTAATCACACACTCTAATTAATGGTCACATTATGTATTATTTGTCACCTATATTGTCACTCACACACTGAAGCTCTGCATGCTGTAGACAGGTAAAAATGCTGAGGCCTGCTTTGCAGGCAACCTGGGATTTTTCCATTAAGTAATGCTAGCCCCCACCTTTGTGAGGAGCTTCACCTTTTACACAGTGCACTTTTGACCCAGCTTCTCCCGAGGGGAGGGGCGGAGGCGCACCTGGATTTCGGACCGTGGGAAAGATGGGTTTTTGCTAGCCCCCCCGAGATCAATTCATGGAACTGTTGCTTAAAGGAGCATCTTAATATGTCCCCTCCCCTGATAACAGCTGCAGGAGGTGTGAGATTGGGCTATATAAGGGCATGGCAAACTTGGGAGGGAGCGCTCTTCTTTGCTCTTCCTCTCACCCGTGTTTGCAGCGGCTGCAGGCTCTCACTCCCGAGAGGGCTTCTGTTTTTATATTCTGTTAAACTCTGGACGTTTATTTCTTTGCTTTTCTACCACCTTATAACAGCACCAAGGCGCTCACTCTCGGGAGGCTTTTTGCTTTCTTGCATTTTGTTTAACTTTTGCTTTCTTGTATTTTGTTTAACTTTTTGCTATCTCGAACTTTGTTTAACTTTGTGCTTCAATAAATCCTGGAAACGAAACCTGCTCATCTCCAGTGAGTTTCTGTGAAGTGTGGAGCTTTTCTCAAGGTGCATTTGCTTCCATTGGTCTCCCCTCCGCCTGGTAAGAGCAACAGGGGGAGAGAGCCGCAAAAAAACCCGACACCTTGACGATCTGATTGTTTTCGGAAAGACTCTTGAAGAGCACGAAGAGAGACTGCTCAAGGTCATAGATCGTCTTGGGGAGGTAGGACTCAAACTTTCAGTCGACAAGTGTCAGATCTGTCTGCCCAGAGTCAAGTACCTGGGGCACGTAGTGTCTGCTGACGGTGTTGCCCCAGATCCAGACAAGATAGAGGCTGTTACCACCTGGCCTATGCCAACAAACCTAAAGACACTGCAATCGTTCTTAGGGTTTTGCGGCTATTACAGAAGATTCATCCAGAACTATTCTGCAATCGTTCGACCGTTGACCGAGCTCACCAAGGGTTATGCTCCTACCCAAAAGGGAAAGAAGCAAGCCCCTGATGTCAACAAAGTCTACTTGAAAGAGTCAGAGCCCTTTGGAGACAGATGGGACAAAGCATGCACAGATGCGTTCCACCAGATTATCCATTGCCTGACCCATGCACCTGTCTTGGCATTTGCCAACCCACAAAAGCCATACACTCTGCATGTGGACGCAAGCTGGAAGGGTCTTGGTGCAGTACTTTACCAAGAGTACCCTGAAGGCCTGCGGCCAGTTGCTTTTGCAAGCAGAAAGCTGAGCACAGCTGAGAGAAATTATCCCATACACCAACTGGAATTCTTGTCTCTCAAGTGGGCAGTAGTCGACAAGTTCCACGACTACTTGTGTGGGGCAAGATTCACAGTACGTACCGATAACAACCCGCTTACGTACGTGCTGTCAACAGCTAGGCTTAACGCGGTAGGGCATCGCTGGCTAGCTGCCCTGTCGACGTATGAGTTTGACATCCAGTATCGTCCAGGTCGACACAACATCGACGCCGACCTGTTGTCACGGAACACCCCAGATGTGGATGACAACGGTTGGGTGACTATACCGCAGTCTGGTGTCAAGACTATTTGTCAGCAAGTCTGTGTACCAGAAGCTGCTCATTTGACACCTGTATATGTCGCGCAGCTAGGGGCATCTGCACAGTGTGTTCCTGACCTGTATGCATATCCAATGCATATGAACTTGAAATCGCTTGAGCTCATGTCAACGCAGAGTCTCAAGAAAGCTCAAGAAGGAGATGAAGCCATTGGACCAGCCATCCAAGCTGTCAAGCATGGACAGTGGCCTGATGAAGTGTCAAAGAATCTAGAGTTATTGAGATTGAAAAGAGAAATAGGAAAGCTTTCCATGAAAGATGGATTGTTGTACCGTTACAGTAAGAAACCATCTGGAGAAATGGTCACTCAGCTTGTCCTTCCAAGGGAGTTTCGACCGATGGTCATGCGAGCTATGCATGATGATCTGGGACACCTTGGGCAGGAGAGAACTATTGACCTTCTCCGTAGCCGATTCTTTTGGCCAAAGATGTCAATGGAGGTGGAAGAGTATATCAGGAACTGTGGAGAGTGTGTTGCTCATAAGACCCCTCCACAGAAAGCTGCTCCATTGCACCAGATTGTCAGCCATGGGCCAATGGATCTAGTGTGCATGGACTTCCTTTCCATGGAGCCTGACTCCAAGGGCATAGCTAATGTCTTGGTAGTCACAGATCATTTTACAAGGTATGCTCAGGCTTTCCCAACTAAAAGCCAGAAGGCCCAAGTAGTGGCTAAGACCCTGATGGAGAAATATTTTGTTCATTATGGGCTGCCATCAAGGATCCATTCTGATCAAGGGAGGGATTTTGAGAGCAGACTGATCCAGGAACTACTGCATCTGATGGGGATACGCAAGTCACGGACTACTCCCTATCACCCGCAAGGAGACCCGCAGCCAGAAAGGTTTAATAGAACGCTGATCTCTATGCTTAGCACGCTGGGTCGTGAGAAGAAACATAGCTGGAGCCAGCATGTTCCTTACTTGGTCCATGCGTACAATTGCACAAAGTGTGACGCTACAGGGTACTCACCCTACCATCTAATGTTTGGTAGGGAGGCAAGACTTCCTGTTGATCTGTGTTTTAAAACATCCCCAGATGGCCTAGAGGATGCATGCCACACCCGATATGTCACTAAGCTGAAAGAAGATCTGAAACAAGCCTACAAGTTAGCCTCGGAGGCTTCAGACAAAAGGCACCAGAGAAACAAACGGTTGTATGACCAGCGAGTTACCTTTCAGTCCCTCGAGATTGGTGACAGAGTTCTACTCCGAAACTTGGGTCTGAGAGGAAAGCATAAGCTGGGAAGCAAGTGGAGTACTGAACCTTATGTTGTCACGGGAAAGCTGCCCAACCTACCTGTGTTCAAGATCAAACGGGAGGATGGAAAGCCAGGGACAAAGACTATCCATAGGGACCACCTTCTACCTATTGGACAGTTTGTGAGAATGCCACTCACCAAACAGATTGAGGATCCACCTGCCAGGCCCAGGACCAGAGCATTCACTCAAAAGAAAAACCAAAGAGACCAAAGTCCAGAGACTCCAGAGTTACAGGAGTTCTCTGACTCGTCTTCTGATGTGGAGTATTTTGTCACTCACCGGGCTATGCCAAAAGACCTTGCCCGTAGAGTGTTGAATACTGCCAGGTCAGTTGACATAGATGATGAATCTGATCCAGAGCACGACGCTGACTCAGAGTATGATAATGACACGAGAGTTGAACCTGTTGATGGACAAGACTCGGATATAAACAATGATGGTCACAACTCTGATCCTGAACTAGAGGATGAAAGGGGTAAGGGGTGTGAAAGAGGAAAAGTTCCAGAACATGTCAGTGAGAATGAATTGGAGTCTGGAGAAGAATCTGTAGTTGAGGTCCGGGAAGAGAGACTGAGAACCAGAGCTGAACCCAGACCAAAAAGAACTATTAAGCCTACCATTAGACTCACCTATGATGAGCCTGGTAGATCCAGTGACAAGCCCTTGACCATAGTCCACAGGGGAATTGTTATTAAAATAGGACCACCCTAGAGGTACTAGGTGTTGTGCCCTTAGGACTCCTTAGTTTGGTGTCTGGTGAGGACACACAGACATTTCAAAAGGGGGAGGGTGTAACCCTGTTAAAATCTGTTCATGTAATGTATGCGGAAATAAATAAGTTCATAGTTCGTAAATGGTATTTGTTAAAAATTCGTTAAACAGCAAATGAGGTTTGACGTTTAAAATTGTTTAAGAAAGAAAAAGACAAAAGTTGTATATTTTATTTCTGTAACCTTTTGTGAGGGAAGTGATCACATCTCCGGTGAATGGACAGGAAATGAGGTGAGAGGAAAACGTGAGGGATACGTGGTGGAGAGAGCAAGAGAAAAGTGAGAGAGAGAGACGAGCGAAAGAGATGCAGGTGTACACTGCGGACTGTTAAGCCAGCTTTTATCATCGTTCAGTGAAAGTGCTCGACAAGGACTCTTTTCCAAAACCTGAATGGTGGTGAAGTTGGTGAGTTTGAGTGGAAAACTCAACCGAGGACTGACGTTAGCCGAGTGAGCTGCTAATACAGTGGCTAATGCTTTCGCCTGTGCCATGCTAAGAAGCTAGCAACCCGCGAACTCAATTAGCAGAGCCTGCGTGAAGCTGTGAGCGGACGACGAGGACAGAGAGCCGACGGAGCTGGTCAGCGCTGTGTGTGAGGGCTGTGCCTGCATCGTCTGCTGCGTGTTTCCCCTCGTCTTCCAGGCGAATCACCTCTTCTCATCTTCTTCTCCTGCGTCCTTGACTGTGTGAGTGGTTGACTCCATCAGCAAAAGGTACCGCTTTTTATTTTGCCCTTGAGGTGAAACGGCCATTTGTTTAAGGCTACAGCGTTCCCGAGCAGCGTTCAGGCCTGCAACGATTGGACTGGAGTATCATATTATTTTGTTTTCTTGCCGGCTGTAGGTTAATTATTGGGGCCCATAGGAGATATTTAAGTTTGACGTTTTTATTGAATGTTGAATGCATTTATTGGTTCAAAAGAAACTGAACAGAATATGTAAATAATTCCTTCTATTTTGCTAAGTAAATGTTCTATATATTTTTCAATTAATTGGTGTGTTTATTGACTGTTCTGATATTATAAGTGTATTAGTCAATGCAGGGTTTAAAGGGACATTTATTTAAATTTCGTAGAGAAACCCCAGGTTCTGTGAATACTTAAAAGAACTCAGGTTAGCCACCTCTCGTTATAGCTGTACGCACTAGAGAGGCGCTACACTTGCGTAGTAAGTTTTTAACTTCAATATGCCGCCTAAACCTCCCAAAACAGGCGAAAAAGCTGAGTCTGAAGCCGCCATTAGCAAAGCTGACCTTACAGCCTCATTAGCTGAGCATAGGTCTGCGCTGATCTCCGAGCTGAAAACATCGTTTAAAGAGGTTAACGACAAATTAGATGTAATCCAAGAGACTGTTGTCAGCCACGATCAGCGTTTGACCTCGCTGGAGGAAAACGCCGAATCTCTTCATCAGCGTTTGGAGAAGGTGGAGAGCAGTCACGAGAGGCTACAAGCTGACAACGAGAAGCTTAAGGCCAGGCTAACTGAGCTAGAGGGGAGAGGCAGAAGGAATAATGTCCGGCTAGTAGGTATACCTGAAGGTATAGAAGGCCCACAACCCAGTCTTTTTTTTTCAAAGCTACTACGGGACGTGTTTGGTCACGACACTTTTCCCTCGGCACCGGAGCTGGACCGTGCACATCGCAGCCTGGTGCCCAAGACTGGCCCCGGATGTAGGCCGTGGCCCGTCATTCTCTGCTTTCATCGTTTTCAAAACAAGGAGCTCGTTGTTCGGGAGGCCAGGAAGAGGGGGGATCTGAAATACCAAAACATCTCGTTCAGGATCTACGAAGACTACCCCCCTGAAGTGGTGAGCAAACGGAGGGAATATAGGTCTGTAATGTCATCTTTATACAAGATGGGACTGAAACCCTCCCTGCTGTACCCAGCAAGACTCCGCATCACACAGACTGACGGGACCCGAACTGCATTCGGCTCTGTGGCTGAGGCTGAGAAGTTTATTGTGGATTTTAATAAACCCTCTTGAATAGTATACCTACATAAGTAAGAACACGCCCAAATGACTCTTAATTTACTCTGACTAAGTTAATGACAGTATTTACTTAAGTTATTGGTTCTGGGCTCCCCCGGTCAAGTGTACTAATATCGTGAGTGTTATTTGGATAACAAAGTATTCAGTCTGTCTGGGCCTGACCTGTCCTGTTCATCAGCGGGGAACCTGCCAATTTTTCTAAGGAGCAGGTGGAGATGTCATTTAGATAGATTTTGTAGGGAGGTGATGCAGGTAGATAGGGAAGGTGTGCTGTTTGTTTTTGCAGCTAGTATCGCCTTAGGTTTTGGGAAGGGTTTTGGGTTCCCGCTGTCAATAATAGTAACTCTTTTAGTTTCTTTTTCCAGATCGACCAGCGTAAACTATTTTGTACTTTGTTTTATGTTTATAACCAACTGTATAGTTCCCTAACTTTGCAGATGTCCTGAATATGATAAATAATTTTGGGTTTGTTACTTGGAATGTCAAAGGTCTGAACCATCCTGTGAAAAGGAAGAAAGTTCTCACACATCTCAAAAACTTGCAAATAGGAATCGCATTTCTCCAGGAAACCCATCTTAAAAATCCAGAATATCTGCGTTTGAAATGTGGGTGGGTGGGGCAGCTCTTCCATTCAACCTTCCAGGGCAAAGCCAGGGGGGTTGCTATATTGATTAATAAAAATGTACCCTTTACACCAGCCTCTTCGATATTAGACCCCAATGGGCGTTATGTTATAGTTACTGGTAAACTTTATAACAAAGATGTTATATTAGCTAATGTGTATGCTCCAAATTTTGACGACCCTCAATTCTTTTCACGTTTTATTAAGCTACTCCCTTGTTTGAACTCGTATGAGCTTATTATGGGAGGGGATTTTAATTTGTGTCTGGACCCTGGGCTGGATCGATCATCAGTGAGACCAGGTTATGCCACATCCAAGTCAGCATCCTGTCTAAAAGCTCTTTTTGCAGAATATGGCATTTCAGATATTTGGCGTTTTTTACACCCACTTGATAGACAATATTCCTTTTTTTCTCATGCTCATCATAGTTACAGCAGGATCGATTATTTTTTCATTGACAATAAACTAATTCAGGATGTTCAATCATGTGAATATCATGCCATAGTAATATCTGACCATGCTCCACTGATGCTTAAACTTAATATATCTGAAGTGATGACTCCTAGGAGACACTGGAGGTTTAACTCTCTTCTATTATCTGATGAAAACTTTAGAAAATTCTTGTCAGACCAAATTTCTCTGTTCCTGGATATCAATGTGACCCCTGAAGTTTCTATGTCGACTGTTTGGGAGGCGCTCAAGGCATATCTAAGGGGCCAGGTAATATCTTTTGTGGCCAAAAAGAAAAAGAGCAGTGTAGCCAAACAATTGGATTTGGAAAGTCAGATTGCAGCCATAGATAATAAGAACACACAGGCTCCATCCCGGGATCTGTATAAGGAACGTTTAAAACTCAAGGCAGAATATGATTTACTCACCTCACAATCTATAGAATACCTATTATTGAAAAATAGGAGTGACTTGTATGAACATGGCGATAAGGCTGGAGAGATATTGTCAAGACAATTAAAAGGCATGAGAGCTAAACAAATTATTAAAGGTATCAAGTCTCATCATGGCAGGCTCACCATTGATCAGCAGGGGATAAATGATGCTTTTCAACAGTATTATGAAGAATTGTATAGTTCTGATAATCTCAGCAACCCTGATCTCTTACAGAATTTTTTTTAGGGATTTACCTATTCCAATCTTGTCTCAAGACCAGGTCTCTGCCTTGGATGCACCAATAACGCAGCGGGAGGTCGAGATGGCAGTCAAAATGCTACAACCTCGGAAATCTCCCGGGCCAGATGGTTTACCAAGCGAGTTCTATGCCACATTCTCCGCACAACTTACTCCTGTGCTGGCGGCCGTGTACTCTGACTCCCTTGAGAGAGGGTCTCTTCCTGCCACTTTGAATGAGGCTTGTATAACATTGCTACCAAAAAAAGATAAAGACCCCTTTGACTGTGCATCCTATCGACCAATATCCCTGTTAAATTGTGACTATAAAATATTAGCTAAGGTACTGGCCCGACGATTAGAGAATGTCTTGCCAGATATTGTCTCTCCAGACCAAACAGGTTTTGTTAAAGATAGACGCTCCTTCTTTAATGTACGGCGTCTGTTTAACATTATGTACACCACATGCCAGGCTGACTCGGAGTGCCTTCTCTCCATGGATGCAGAGAAGGCATTCGATAGAGTAGAGTGGGATTACCTTTTTGAGACATTGGCAAGATTTGGATTTGGTAGAACATTTATTTCATGGATTAAGTTATTATATACCAACCCTTCAGCCATGGTTCTTACAAATCACCTTTATTCTAAATCTTTCAAATTAAATCGTGGGACTCGCCAGGGATGTCCTCTGAGTCCCCTTCTTTTTGTATTAGCAATCGAGCCCTTGGCTATAGCCATAAGATCTAGTGGTTCTATCCATGGTATTATCAGAGGCTGTACAGAACACAAATTATCCCTCTATGCTGATGACCTCTTGCTGTTTGTATCCAGGGCAGAGACGACTATTCCTCCTATTCTAGACCTTCTCACTCAATTTGGGAAAATTTCAGGGTATAAACTAAACCTGCATAAGAGTGAGCTGTTGCCATTAAACTTAGATAACACTGTTCTTGCAAAGATTAGGGTGCCTTTTAAGATTGCTGAGCAAAGCTTTATTTACCTAGGAGTTTCTGTAACTAAGGATTTTGCAGATCTCAAAAGAAATAATTTTGATAAATTATTACTTAAAATTGAACAAGATTTGGCTAAATGGTCTCCCCTCCCGCTGTCTATGCTTGGGAGAGTGAATGTGATTAAAATGTCTGTGCTACCTAGGTATCTATACTTGTTCCAGTGTCTCCCTGTGTTTCTTCCCAATGCCTATTTTAAAAAGCTTGACGCTATTATATCAACATACATTTGGAATGGGAAAAGGCCACGCTTGCGAAAAGATCATCTACAGAAATCAAAACAAGTTGGTGGAATGGCCCTTCCAAATCATAGATATTATTATTGGGCAACTAATTTGTGGTGTCTGTCATTTTGGGCATATTACTGCTTTGATAAAAGAGGCCCCATATGGGTTGAGATGGAGAAACAGTCCTGTGACCCTCAATTTTTATCATTAGTAATCGGAGCATCTCTACCTTTTTCCATAAATCGGACAATCACTAACCCAGTAGTTAATAACTCTATTAGAATTTATTCACAATTTAGGAAATACTTTGGCCTTCGAAACATGAACCTTTCTAATTCAATAGCATCAAATGTTTTCTTTCCTCCGTCAATGCAAGATGCCACTTTTAATACTTGGTTCAAAAAAGGCCTGAAGTATTTTAAAGACCTTTTCATTGAAGACAAGTTTGCCTCTTTCGCACAGCTGTCTTCTAAATTTAATCTCCCCACTTCACACTTTTTTAGGTACCTACAAGTTAGGCATTATGTTTCATGCTCCATTTCAGGGTTCCCAGATAAACCAGACAATAATATAATTGATGAACTGATATCATTTAACCCAACCAAGAAAAGAGCGATTTCTGCCATCTTGAGATTGATTTCCCATTTGCATTTCCCTCCCATCCCTGCAGTAAAACTAGCTTGGGAGCAAGACTTGCAAATCACAATCAGTGAGACAACTTGGGTTAAAGTATTAAAGAGAATTCACACCTCTTCCATGTGTGCAAGACACTCCCTTATTCAATTTAAAGTTGTTCACCGGATGCACCTTCATAAATCAAAATTGGCTAAGATTTATCCAGAAGTGGATCCAATCTGTGATAGATGTAAATCTGAGGAAGCCACTCTGATTCACATGTTCTGGGCCTGTCCTAAAATACAAGAATTCTGGGGAGGTGTTTGTGAAGCCCTTTCTGATGTTCTTGCAGTTAAATTGAATCTAAATCCAATTATATTGCTTTTTGGGGTTGTTCCCGAGGGGATGATATTACCTGTTGGGGGACACAGGGTGATTGCCTTTTCAACTTTGTTGGCACGCCGTCTGATCCTTTTGGGGTGGAGGGACGCTGCCCCACCCACAGTAACATATTGGATTAGGGATGTGTTAGCTACTTTAAAACTGGAGAAAATCAGATGTATAATGAGAGGCTCAGAAAAGAAATTTTATCAGACTTGGAAATCTTTCTTTCTTTTCTTTAATCAACCCTCAACACAGGTTCAGGAATAAGGCTCTTTCTTTAGTTATACAGATCGATCGGGTATTATTCATCAGTATATACTGTTTTACACCCTTTGAATAGTATTTCATGACAGTGTGGACTGGGTTTGTTCATTATTGGGGGTGGGGGGGGGGGGGTGCATTTTTTTTTTTTTTTTTTGTTACTATTATTACTAATCTTTTTCTTTTTTTCTCTCATGGATATTTCTTGTACATTTATATCTTTGTAAAGTGATTTTGTAATGTAAAATTTTCAATAAATATATCAAACACTAAGATGTGCACCAACAATTTGTCCTCTTTTGAACTCCGGTATGTCACCCATAATGTTGTGTGCATTGCAATATTTTGAGCAAAACTGTGCTCTTACCCTGCTAATTGGACCTTCACACTCTGCTCTTACTGGTGCAATGTGCAATTAATGAAGATTGGCCACCAGGCTGGTCCAATTTAGCCATGAAACCTCCCACACTAAAATGACAGGTGTTTCAGTTTCATTGTCCAACCCCTGTATGTGGATATGCTATGTCAGACTTCCATCTTTTGTCACAGAAAGTGATTGTAGAACAATGATCTTAAGGTAACAAAAACTACTTTGAATTTTAACAAAACATGTTGCCTGGTATGGCTGATGTGGGAGAAATCATAGTCCTGTAAGAGTTTGGGGCATTTCAATCCATGGCCAACTACTCAAGCTCAACTGCCTGCCATCTCTCCCTGCCAATCATTCTGTGTGAGTGTTGTTTACAGATATGACAGTCCAATGGGAGCACAAGCACAGCACAATGTTTGAGAAGCAGCACAGGTATGTTAAATGAGAAGATTGTACACAGCCTACTTGCTGTTCTCACAGGTAATTAACACTGTCAGATCTGTTCAGTGTGTGTGTGTGTGTACATTTGTTTGTGCCTATGTGTCTATGTTAGGCCTAATTGTTTTCTAATCCTGTTACTAATATACCCATCACCCCACCCCTCATCTCCTTCCTGAATATGAATAGTGGGATATCTTAAAGCCTTTTAAACACTACTACTTTATAGGACTATATCATGTCTATAAAATTCTCACAAGATCAGTCTGTCAAGGTCAGTCTATCATGTGAATCTTCATGTACCATTTCTTCACACAATGTCATTGTAAAAAGGTATATATTTCAAGATTGTGCCGTAGGAGATGAATAAATGTCTTGACATAAGGTTCTGAGTTCGGGCAGAACTGCAGGCAGCAGCGCGGGCGGAGACATCGAGGAGTTTACGGAAACTGTTGTGGGATTTATTGGGAAAGTTGTTGATGACACTTCACTTAGGAGGACCATCAGGACTTTTCCCAACCAGAAGCCGTGGGTGGATAAATCTGTCCGCGACGCCCTGAGGTCCCGCACCGTTGCCTACAACTCCGGCCTCGCCTCTGGGAACATGGAGGACTACAAGGTTGCATCATACAACGTCCGCAGAGCGGTGAAAGAGGCTAAACATCGCTACGGCCCTGGAACAGAAACTACAACAGTCTGACTCCAGGGGACTGTGGCAGGGACTACGCACCATCATGGACTACAAAGCACCACACACACACCCGGTGAGTGCCGACGCTTCTCTGGCTGATGAACTCAACATCTTCTTTGCGCGCTTTGAGTCGGGAAGCCGACAGCCCGCTGCGCTCCCGGCCGGAGGGGCGGAGACACTCACTGTGACGGAGCGCGACGTGAGGAGGGCGTTTAGACGTGTAAACACCAGGAAAGCGGCTGGACAAGACGGTATTAGCGGACGTGTCCTTAAGACCTGCGCTGACCAGCTGGCACCTGTGTTTACACTGATATTCAACCTCTCACTGAAACTGTGTGTGATTCCCACCTGCTTTAAAAAGTCCATCATAGTCCCTGTCCCAAAGAAACCACACCCCAGCAGCCCCAATGACTTCAGGCCCATAGCGCTCACCTCTGTGGTGATGAAGTGTTTTGAGAGACTCATCAAGACATTCATCACCTCCTCACTGCCCACCACCCTCGACCCACTACAGTTTGCATACCGGCCAGACAGATCCACAGATGACGCCATATCCTTCCTCCTCCACAAGACCCTTTCACACATAGACACTGGTAAGGGGAACTATGTGAGAGTGCTGTTTGTAGATTACAGCTCAGCATTCAACACCATAGTTCCCTCCAGGCTGGTCTCTAAGCTGCTGGACCTGGGCCTGGGCCCATCCCTGTGCAGGTGGGTTCACAGCTTCCTGACCAGCAGACCACAGGTGGTACGAGTGGGTCACCTCACCTCATCCTCCCTCACCCTCAACACTGGATCCCCCCAAGGCTGTGTGCTCAGCCCTCTGCTGTACTCACTGTACACCCATGACTGCGAGGCCACGTCAGAGTCCAACGTCATCATCAAGTTTGCTGACGACACTGCTGTTGTGGGACTAATCTCTCACAATGAGGAGACAGCCTACAGGAGAGAGGTCTCCCGCCTGGAGAACTGGTGCCAGGAGAACCACCTCCTGCTCAACGTCAGCAAAACGAAGGAACTGATTGTGGACTTCAGCAGGAAGCAGCAGAGGGACTACCATCCACTTGTCATCAATGGTGCTGAGGTGAAAAGAGTGGACACCTTCAAATACCTGGGAGTGACCATCTCACAGGACCTGTCCTGGACTCATCACATAAACAGCACTGTGAAGAAGGCCAGACAGCGTCTCTACCTCCTCAGGCGGCTGAGAGACTTCAAGCTCCCACTCAAGGTGCTCAGGAACTTTTACACCTGCACCATCGAGAGCATCATGCGTGGGAGCATCACCACCTGGATGGGAAACTGCACCAAGCAGGACTTCATGGCCCTAAAAAGGATGGTCCGTTCAGCTGAACGGACCATCAGAACCACCCTCCCCAACCTGCAGGACATTTACACCAAGCAGTGCAGGCTGAGGGCCATGAAGATCCTAAAACAGCCCAGCCACCCCGGACACTCTCTCTTCTCCCTGCTCCCATCAGGCCGGCGTTACCGCTGCCTGAGGGCTAAGACTGAAAGGTTGAAGAAGAGTTTTTACCCACAAGCCATCCGTCTGCTCAACTCTGAGCCCTAACTGGACCATTATTGCACAATGTAAATATTATAATTTATAAAAGTGTGTATAGTGTATAGTATATAGAGTATAGTGTGAATTACTTTTTTTTTAATTTTTATTCTTCTTATTTATATGTGTGTGTATATATGGTTGCAGGTACAAAATACATTTCACTGTGCATTGTACTGTGTATAACTGTGCATGTGACAAATAAACACTATCTTAATCTTAAATCTTAATCTTAATCTTAATCTTAGAAACTGGATGAATTATAAATAAGATAAGATAAGATAAGATAAGATAAGATAAAACTTTAATGATCCCACGACGGGGAAATTTGCGCGTTACAGCAGCTCAGTACAGAAAACTAAAAATAGAATAGAATAAAATAAAATAGAAAAACACTATACACATATACATAAGCACTATATACAGAAAATATATAGTCAATACATGGCCCTGTGACAGGCTGGCGACCTGTTCAGGGTGTACCCTGCCTCTCGCCCTATGACAGCTGGGATAGGCTCCAGCCCCCCCGCGACCCTGAACAGGATAAGCGGAAGCGAATAGATGGATGGATATAGTCAATACACACATGTACATATACACACATATACACACACATCAAAACACTATATACAGATATCAAAATATTATATACATTTGTAGCCGATTTGTGGATTGTGGATTTTGACAAAGGTAATACTCATCATTCAAGTTTATTGCCATGGCAGATTAAAACAAATATATCCTTTGAATATAAACAGGATGACAGCCAAACAGCTTCTTTGGTTGTTCTCTGGTTGTTTTGCAGTTAAAGTTATGTGCAGCCTTCTGTATGCATAAGAAAAGTCACAAAGATGGAAAAGGCCTTGGCAATTATGTTAATCAAAAGAAGAATAATGCTTAGTTTTCTTGAGAATGGTTGGAGCATTCAGTCCAGTCTAATCAGCATTCGGTCCAGTATAATCCAGCACAACACAGGGGTCTTTATTTACACATGATTATAAGTAAAAATATTTACTCCACGAGACTGGGTGATGTCAGCTGATCTAGACTGGCAACTGAAATCCCAGCTTACATCACCCAGTCAAAGTCCAGACCTCAACCTGATTGAAATGCTGTGGTGGGACCTTAAGAGAGCTGTGTATAAACAAATGCCTGCAAACTTCAAAGAACTGAGGCAATGTTGTAAAGAACAGTATTCCAAAATGATGTGAGAGACTGATAAAATCATATAGAAAACAATTACTTCAAGTTGCTTCAAATTATCAGACATACTTGTGGGTATACTTTATTTGGTTCAGCAATACAGTGATCCTTCAACTATCGCAGGGTTTATGTTCCAGAGACCCCTGCAAGAGGTGAAAATCCGCAAAGTAGCGGCATTATATTTATTATGTATATTTATTTTATTATTTATATATTTTTAAGGTTTTATAAACCCTTCCCACACTCCTATAAACCTTTCCCAATCTCTTACTACAACATAAATGATTAAGATGATGAATTGTGTAGTTGTGCAGTACTGATGGCAATGAAGGTGGTGCAGTATCTTCGCCCTTGGCCGTTGTTTCTATTTCCGCTAAAGGCGTAGGCGTAACATCTCTTTGTCCGAGTGATGAACATAGTTATGGGGTGTTACAGAAATACCTATATACCGCAAAGTCCCACAATATAGTGAAAATTCTGAGATACAGAGTTAATAATATTTATTTTAAAAATCCGCGATACAGTGAAGCTGTAATAAGTGAACCGGGATATAGCGAGGGACCACTGTACAAAGTTACATTCACTGGTTTCACTGGAAGATTTTAAAAGGTTATATTTATTTATCTGCAACTACTCTTATACATGTTTTTCTCTATCCAAAGAGATTGTGATCTCAATGAGGCTACCTGTTTAAATAACAGATTTAATAACAATACAAGCATAATTTACTCAAGTAAGAAATTTGTGATACAACTAGAGATAAAAATACAGATAGAAGTACATCAAGCGTTAAGGATTCATCAGAGGTTACAGGTACACAAGTTCCTCATTTATTTGCAAATCAGAATAGAATTTTTGTTGCTCTGTCAAGGTTTGGTTATTCTAGTTGTCTTAGAATTAAAATTACATACGAGAGATCTGTAAAACAGGTGAGTGCCACATGATCATTTTTGTGTCAGTTCAGTGAATGCAGAAAGTTTAGGAATGATGATCATAATAATGGATTTACATAAACCTGAGTAGACTTCTGTGCTGAAATCTGGGACTGAGGCGCCATCTAGTGGAAAAAAATAATCAATCAACGCCACAGGAACATGCTGTATACAATAAATAGGAATGTCCACAGAGACTCTTTTTTTTTTTTTTTGGTTTATTTGTTTGTTTTAGGGGCAGCACGGTGGTTAGTACCGTTGCCTCACAGCAAGAAGATCCTGGTTTCAAATCCACTATTTGGCCAGGGCTTTTCTGTGTGGATTTTTCATGTTCTCACCGTGTCTGCATGGATTGCCTCCATGTACTCTGGCTTCCTCCAATGGTCCAAAGACATGCAGTTAGTGGGGTTAGGTATATGGTGATTCTAAATTTCCCATAGGTGTGAATAGTTGTCTATCTCTCTGTGTTGGCCCTGTGACAGACTGGCAACCTGTCCAGGGTGTACCCTGCCTGCTCTCGCTCTGTGGCAGCTGGGATAGGCTCCAGCCCCGGGGCCCTGAATTGGACAAGTGGAAGTAAATAGATAGATAGATGGATGTTTGTTCTAAAGTGAAAAAAAAAATTAAAAAAACAATGACAAAGGCACAAATATTGTTTTTGTATCTCGTATTTTGAGTTTGGCAAAAAAAAAAAAAGGCTGATGAACAATCAAAAGAGAAAATTAAAGCAAAAAAAAGTTTAGAAAAAACTGTCTTAATCTATGTTAAATTGGATAATCTCTAATCATGGTTTGTTTGGGTTGCCATAGTATAGTAGCTGCTATGCTAATAAGTTTGACACGAAGCATTCAACTAAATTGCATCTACTTTGAAATGTCAAAGTGAATAACACTGGTCAACAATCATTTTGCTATCCGGAGAAAAATACCTGATATAAGGCACTTTGCGTATGCTGATTCCAAATCTATAATCAGAATTTCTCTAGCACGTCAAGTTCTTGAATTATGCACATGTCAATATTTAGCTAATGTATTGCTGTACTGGCACTTCACACGCAAATGTAGAGTGTGCTAAGATTTTCTAATTTTGAAACTGAACAGAATTTAGCAATAATTTGGGTGATTTGGGGGTGCTGAATACAAATATGGTCATAAAATTCAATCAAGTAAAGTTTAACTGCCAGTACTGAGGATCAACAATGCCAGAAATTTGTAATTTCTTATAGTGACTACTTTGATATGTCAGTAGATAAAAACAAAGTTTTAGTGCTACATCAAGTGATGGACTAGTCTTTCTGGGTGATGCCAAGCTTAAAGCTGGGATCTTTGATGGACCCCAAGTCCGTGAGCTTATTAGAGACAAAGACTTTCAATCTAAGCTCAGACCCCTTGAACTAAGAGCACGGGAATCATTTGTTCAGGTGGTACAGAATTTCTTGGGCAACCACAAAGCCACAAATTATGAAGAACTAGTTGACGACATGCTCATATCATTCAAATGCATGGGTTGCAGAATGTCACTTAAGATTCACTTCCTTCACTCTCATCTTGACTTCTTTCCACCCAGTTTGGGTGATGTGAGCAATGAAATGGAGACCAGGTGCCAGGTGCGCTATAACACAAACATGATGGGTGACTACTGCTGGTTTCTACAGCGTGAAACTTCAATGAAGCACAAGCGCAAGTAGCACTTCTGAACTGTTTAGGCACACTAATTGTGGACTGTATTAGTTTGAGATTCTTCATATGATTGATTTTGGTATCTGTGTCTTTCTTTTTAAGGCCTTTTCGGCTTTATTTGATAGTTTTCTAGTGGAGATAGACAGGAAATTGGGGAAGAGAAACGGGGGAAGACACACGGCAGATGGCGATAGGCCGGGACTTGAACCTGCACCGGCTGCACAGCCAAGCGGCATACATGGTCGCCTGCTCACGCACTTAGCTATCCTGGCACCCCAGCTGTGTCTTTTTTTTCACCAGTTGTATGTTCATGGTGTACTTTTCTAATAAAATCATTGACGTAGAGTTTGGCGATTGGCGTTTATTGGCATAGATACGCAACTCAAGATCCTGACATGCTAGAGAAATTCTGTTTGCATATTAGTAAAAATCTGTTGTTTTTCCAAGGTTTTTTTGTTGACCAGTATACAAACTTTAACAATAAAGTTAATCATTTTATGTAATCTATTGGTTTTAAGAATGTAAGTCAGTAAATTAGTAGTTACTTATTGTTTGCATAAAACTATACTTACTGTAACTGTCACATGTATTCCATAAGTGCTTTGTTCCGGAGTTTACTTTTAAAGTCTACATTAATTATGCTTTATGTTGAATGCTGATAGGCTCTGGCCTTCACTTGAGTGAGGAAAGAAAGACACAATCTCCCCCTACTTTAGCCCTAAGGCATTACCAGTGGGTCAACGCACAATTAACGCAGGAAAAACCCTGTATTAACCATTTCTACACTTTCCACTCTGAGTGCATATTCCTTACAGCCATGCAGTTATTAGTTAGGAGATATAAGGAACAAAATTTAATAACTTGCAAAGGAATAAAAATGTTTTATCCACCACATTTCAAAAGTTAGCCAAGAGCAGGTGCTTGAAAACTGTTCATGATAACAGTCACATATACACTCAATTCAGAGTCACCATTTAACATTTTTGTTTTAGGACTATTGGAAGTAGCTGAGGCATTCAACAAAAAAAAAGGCGGGAATGTGGAGAACAACAACAGGTTAGCTGCTAATAATCCTCTTGTGTCCTCTTGTTTAAAACTGGCATACCCTGTTTTTAGAAGTTTGTCTTAATTCTGTCTTTCATCCATCCATCCATTTTCTTCCGCTTTTCCGGGGCTGGGTCACAGGGGCAGCAGCCTAAGCAGAGAATATCCTCCCAGTAGGATATGCCCTGAACACCTTACTCAAGAGGTGCCCAGGAGGCATCCTAGTCAGATGCCACAACCACCTCAACTGGCTCCTTTCGATGTGATGAAGCAGCAGCTCTACTTTGAGCCCTGCCCACATGGCCTGCACCCCTCGCCCTATCTCTAATGGAGAGGCCAGCCACCCTTTTGAGGAAGCTCATTTCTGCCGCATGTATTTGCAACCTCATTCTTTCAGTCACTACCCAAAGCTCATGACCATAGGTGAGGGTAGGGACGTAGATTGGCTGAGCGTGAAAGGCAACTCCAGACTGGAATAGAGGCCAGCCCTTCTCCAGGAGACTGGTTCCAGAGCCCAGGCCATGCGTTGAGGTGAGCCCGACTATATCTAGCCGGTATCTCTCAACCTCACACACTAGCTCAGGCTCCTTCCCCACCAGAGAGGTGACATTCCATGTCCCAGTAGCCCATCTCAATAGCCAGTGATCAGTCTGCCAGGGCCTTCGCCCTTGGCCACCACCCAAAACACATTCCAACCCAACCCCTACAACATCTCCTGCGGAGGGGCCAACAGGAGAGCGGGCCCATGTCTCCTCTTCAGGCTGCGCCTGCCCAGGCACCATGGCCACTAGAGGATTTCCCTTGAGCTCCCTTCCCAGGTCTGGCTTCAAGGGGGGGAGGCAGTAATTTTATCCCAGGCAGGGTTCGCTTGGTGTCTCTTCCATAGGGGTTTTTGGAATCGCTCTCTGTCTCGCCCCTCACCCAGGACCAAGGGTGTAGGGAGACCCTGCCAGTGGGACAAGCCCCCAGACAACATAGCTGCTGGGATCACTTTAATTCTGTCATGAACTTTTTTTTCTTTTTTTGGTGCCGTAGGTTGTATTGTGATATTGCCTTGGGCTGTAAAAGGCATTATCTTTTCCACTCCTAAGTTGCGTTGAGAAACATTACACTGAAATTGTTACACAATTTGTTTTGTTGGACATTGGTGACCCTCTGCCCATCTTTACTTTTGAGAAACTCTGCTTCTCCAAGATAATCTTTTTATACCCAATCAAGTTGTTCAACTCTTGGCAACTAATTAATTGCAAAATATTCCCCCAGCTGTTTATTTTTACTACCACTTACTTTACAAGCCTTTTGTTGTGCTTTCCCAACTTTTTTTGAAACCTGTTGCTGCCACCAAAATTAAAATGAGCCTTATGTTTCAGTAAAATGTCCCCATTTAAAGATTTGATATGTTTTCTGAATGAAATATGGGTTCATGAAATTTGCAAATACTTGCATTCTGTTTTTATTTATATTTTACACAGCATCCCCAACTTTTTTGGAATTAGAGTTGTACTTCACAGGTGCCCAAACAATGTCTGGAGCCTATCCCCGGTGACTTTGGGAAACCCTGGACATGTCGCCAGTCTACCTTAGAGCTAGCCATGCACATGTAGCCATGTATATATAAACAGCACAAGATTATAGGAAATTTGAATGATAACTAGCACACATGTGCCCTGATAAAAAGCTAATATTTCACACAACTAGTACAGATTAAGATCCGGTAGTTTGTTCATTATTATTTAACAGATTGACATACTCCAGTAACCTCAAACATATAAAAAAGATAGAATTTTAATAGACACACAATTGTTTTATATTGCTGTTTAATTAATATGGACCACACACGCCTACACACACATATACACAAAACTACGTTTAATGAATCACCTGTAAACCACCAAACTACTCAGTGGCTAACATAACATCGGATAACATAATGCTGCATTCGAAGACAACTGGGAAGTTGGAATTAATGTCACCAACGAGGTAGTGAAATGGGTAAGTGGAAGCCATGATAAGGAAGGAATGCTTCAATGCTGCCATCCTTATCTCCTGGACCATCTTTTGTAATAGGAAAGGAGATAATTAACCATCCAGACAGTCATGAAAGCAATTTGCTTGAATGACAAAAGACAGAAGTCATCTGTTTACCGTCCAATTTAAATGGTGTTAAAACACATTTAAACATTAAAAAAACATTTACTACAACTACATCTGACTGGGTCTAACCAAGTAACATTTACATATCGCTTAGAATTTTGAATGCATGCCATCATAAACCCCTAAGTAAGCTGTAAATCTTACACATTAGGCTCTTTTAGCCACGTGTGGAGCACTTTGTGAGGTGGGATTTTTTTAAGTCTTATAAAAAAGATTATTTGCTATATTAAAATTATCAAGAGAAAGGTTTGTATTGTATTTTTTATATTTTTTGAGAAATGCTGCACTTCTATCTATCAGTTAATTACACTTCAGGTACAATTTCTAAAAGATCTCTCTTTTAAAAAAAGGCAAGAGTAAAACTTGGTTGAGTATAGTTGAGTGAAAAGGAGGGTAACAAAACATTCTGTATTATATCTTCTTGCTATTGCTTTTACAGTTATAGTGTAGATATTAATGCCATTTCCACTGTGCTTTTGCACAACATCAGTCTTATTTTTTTACTTTATCTTTCTTTTATCTTTTTTTTACTTTTTTTAGCACTGTTGTATGCATTCAATTTTTTTTTTGCACTAAGACTTCACCATGGACCTGTGGCACATTTACTTTGTGTTATTTTTATTGTAAATTACACTGTTTTATACTTATCTTGCTTAAAATATCTCAAATTGGCTTTTTTTTTCTTACCACAGTTGAACTGGACTGTTCAAAATTTGCTTTGTAATATTGTCAAGTCACCAAATGTAAACAGTCATGCTCATGATGATAAATAAATGAGCATTTTCTTTTCGCATGAAAAGCACCTGGAACTACGTAGAAAGTGAGCTACGTTTCCCCTGACTTTGTGCATTGAACCAAAGTACCCAATTTCCACTTATTGAACGCAGCGTTACGTGATGACGCATGTGGTTGACGCAAGCAGTATAAAACTCTATTTTCTGACGTCAGCGGCCTCTTCCCTGCCTATGCCCTCGTGAGGTGGGCAGTGTAAAATTCCTTGTCTCTTTTCTCCATCAAGAGAATCCAAAACCATCTGTCAAAATGGTGAGTTGTTGTTGTTTTTTTAACTGAGGAATGAATTGATGGACACACAAAGTATCCTCACCGTCAGTATTAAGCTCATCATATGGATATTGTAAGGATCCATTGTGGTTTGCATAATAGCCTATGGTGCTCGGATCAAAATGGCAACCATTTTGTTATCTGCCGGTGGCCTGTTAGGCCCGCAGAGGCTGACGAAAAGCTGTTTTGAAGTGTTTTTAAAACATGTTTACCTATTTGTCTACGTTAGCGCATCTGTGGCAGTGTTAATAGTTTATCCAGCTACATATTTAAAGGTTAAAATGGCTCTATTGTGTGCCGCTAATGTTGGCTAACTTTCACAGCCACTGCGTCTTGCGGGAACTTTAGTCGTAGTCCCAGTAAACTGTCGCTTATGTCGATATACATGTCGCAGAAGCGCGATAACGGTGAGCTTTTGAGCGGTTAAACCTGGCAGGCCGAGCGAAATGATCAATATGTAGTTTTGGCCTTGATCCGAGATGTAGATATAATTTGCCGGTATGTTGGCGCTGTCAGTGTTAGCATTTAGCATGGTTTCAAAGTCTGTACACGTGGCCTGTTCATGCCGACATTATGCCGGGTGTTGGTGCTTTAACCATCTTTTGCCAACGTTTCGTTGAGTAAGCTGTTTATTTAATCAAATTGATGCTTTCAGGTGGATATTTTGATAAACTCCGGGCGAAAGACTCAGATTTTTTTAAAAGCTAAACGTAGACAATAGTAACGTCATCTTTGATGGCAGATACCCAACGCCCAGGGTGGAAGTGCAGCGCAGCCGAGTTTACCTTATGTAAGCAACATTTTAGACGGCTGTGGGCGCAGTTATTGTGGTGGAGCTACTGAAAGATCCCTGTATACTAAGCAGAACTATACAAAGCATGAGCCATAGAGGCTATTGATTTGAATAACAGACATAATGGGGTACACTTTTTTTTTTTTTTTTTAGTGTTGTATGTCCTGAGCTTTAGTATCTTGTTTCACATCAGTTGGTGAAAGAAATGATGCTTCAACTGCACTTTACAGTAGGATAGAAACAATGGCCACAACACTGTTTTATTTTTAAGCTTAAAGCCAGGAGAAAAATCAGACATCTTCTGAATGTTCTTATCTCTGTCCCTTCAGGTGAACTTCACCGTAGACCAGATCCGTGCCATCATGGACAAAAAGGCAAATATCCGTAACATGTCCGTGATTGCGCACGTAGACCATGGAAAGTCAACTTTGACAGATTCCCTGGTGTCAAAGGCTGGCATCATTGCCTCAGCTCGTGCTGGAGAGACCCGTTTCACAGACACGCGCAAAGATGAACAGGAGCGTTGCATTACCATCAAGTCAACGTAAGTATTTTGTATTTTAATTGATGTGAATTTTCAATATAACAAGTGCACTGGGAAGGAGCACCAAGATCAACAATGTTAATCAGTTTCATAGCAAGAATTCCACTTTTTGTAGGTGTACAATGTCTAACAGTATCGGCACATTATGCTGTGTTTTTTGGACATGTTGGACACAAGGTTTGAGGTAAAAATGAAATATTTTTGTCTTAATTTGCAGAGCTATTTCCTTGTACTATGAGCTGAGTGAAAATGACGTGGCCTTCATTAAGCAGTCCAAAGATGGCTCTGGCTTTTTGATCAACTTGATCGACTCTCCAGGACACGTTGACTTCTCCTCTGAAGTGACTGCTGCTCTCCGTGTCACTGACGGAGCCCTGGTTGTGGTGGACTGCGTGTCTGGTAAGGGCTGACCCCGAACATGTGTGTCCTCCCATTGAATTCTTTTTTTCTTTTTTATTATTATTTTATTTTATTTTTTATCTGCACATTTCAAGCCCACAAGTGCATAGAAGGAAACAGGAAATGGGTGAAAAGAAGATATTAGGTGTAGTTAGAACTGTGTGTTTAATGTTGAGAGAATTTTTTGTTTTGTTTAAAAGGCTCCTGGATTCTGGGGAAACTCATTTGTTTTATTGTTCATGCTTAGAACGGCTCTGGGAGATTAGATGGCATTTACATATGGGTCAGGTTTTCATTTTTTATTTTGTGTGTGACTAAAGTGCTTTAAGAATATGCACATGTCAGAGGAAGACTTGTGCCAGTGCAATCTTGAATACTTGGATTAAAATTTTCCTACTTCTATGAAATGATTTATAATTTAAACTGCTCTTCAATGGGTTAAGTTGTCATATTGTGTATCCCTTAAAGGTGTTTGCGTGCAGACCGAGACTGTGCTCCGTCAGGCTATTGGTGAGCGCATTAAGCCAGTCCTGATGATGAACAAAATGGACCGTGCCTTGTTGGAGCTGCAGCTTGAACCTGAAGACCTTTACCAGACTTTCCAGCGTATTGTTGAGTCCGTCAACGTCATCATTTCCACTTATGGAGAGGATGAAAATGGACCTATGGGTAACATCATGGTGAGCAGTTCTCTGAAAATTTTAATTGCAACAAACATTTGCCAGTTTGTGTATGAGAGTATTTTAGCACAGTTACTGATATAGTGGTGTCTCTCTTCAAGGTTGATCCAGTCCTCGGTACTGTTGGCTTTGGCTCTGGACTCCATGGCTGGGCTTTCACCCTCAAGCAGTTTGCTGAGATGTACGCAGCCAAGTTTGCTGCCAAGGGCAACACCCAGATGACACCAGCTGAGCGCTGCAAGAAAGTGGAAGACATGATGAAGAAGCTGTGGGGAGATAGGTGCGTCTCTAATACTCCTTAAGGGTTAGGGCTGTCCACATGTCAAATTAAGAAATCTCATGCTATTTTGCATGACATTGCATATTACTGTTCATCCATCGGACATTTTTTAAATTGCTTATTGATTCTAGTTTAACAATTAAGTAAATTAACAATAGCTTGTGTCACATGAGCCATTTTGTGACATTGTCAGCATCATGTGATCAATTTGCAAAGTGCTCTCATTCTTGATGCATTTTTGAGCAATGCAGCCCACAGTTTCTTTGCCAAAAAAAAAACCCCCATCTGATTAGCACGTGTAGCTAGCAACAATGATACAGTAGGGTCTGTTTTTAGTGCTTCTGTAATGCCTAATCTTTACACTTTTCCATTACTAGATACTATGACACAGCAAACGGAAAGTTTGTCAAGACTGCAGTCTCACCTGACGGCAAAAAGAACGCCCGCACCTTCTGTGCTCTTGTACTGGATCCCATCTTCAAGGTAAGAAGAATTTAAATATATTTAAATATTTAAAAGGGTAAAATCGTAGAAAACATGGTAATGTTAGAGGTGCTATCCTTCGTACTTCTTGGTTAAACAAAATGAAAGTTTCTTTGTATGCCTGCATGTGATGATTTAAACATTCTTCACTTTGACCTGACTAAGCAGTGATGATGACCTTAAGCCTGAGCAGGCACAGAGGCTTCAGTAACATCCTGGCTGTGCTCATGTAATATTGCATTGTACTATGTGATGACTAATGTAAATAATTTCCCCTCTAGGTGTTTGATGCCATCATGAACTTCAGGAAGGAAGAAGCTGCCACACTGATCCAGAAGATGGACATCAAGTTGGATAATGAGGACAAGGATAAGGAGGGTAAGCCTCTCTTGAAGGCTGTTATGCGTCGCTGGCTGCCTGCTGGAGAAGCCCTTCTGCAAATGATCACCATTCACCTGCCTTCCCCTGTCACTGCCCAGAAGTACCGTTGTGAGCTCCTCTATGAAGGACCTGGAGATGACGAGGCTGCCATGGGTATGAATCTGATGTATTTCAAATTTGCTCATTCACACAAAGAGTTGAGTCAGTTGTCATTTTGAAATCCCAAATTTCAATTAGTGTTTTTTTTTTTTGTTTTCGGTTGTTTTATTTTTTGTTTTTTTTGTTTTTTGTGGGTTTTTTTGTTTGTTTGTTTGTTTTTTAGGTATCCTAACGTGAGTTTATCTTGTAATTTAGCTGTATACTAATACTGATATTTTTTTTTTAACTGGTCATTAGGTATCAAGAACTGCGACCCCAAGGGTCCCCTGATGATGTACATCTCAAAGATGGTCCCCACCAGCGACAAGGGTCGCTTCTACGCATTTGGTCGTGTGTTCTCTGGGTGTGTTTCCACTGGCCTGAAAGTGCGCATCATGGGACCAAATTTCGTCCCCGGCAAGAAGGACGACCTCTACTTGAAGCCAATTCAGAGGTTGGTTTCAACATCTTTTTTGTTAATCTGTTATGAGAATGAATTTGTCAGACCACATCTGACTTGCCCATTTGTGCTATCCCAATCTCTACCAGGACCATTCTGATGATGGGCCGTTATGTTGAGCCCATTGAAGATGTGCCTTGTGGAAATATCGTTGGTCTGGTTGGAGTGGACCAGTTCCTTGTCAAGACAGGCACCATCACCACCTATGACCAGGCACATAACATGAGAGTGATGAAGTTCAGTGTCAGCCCTGTTGTCAGAGTTGCTGTGGAGGCCAAAAACCCCGCTGACCTGCCCAAGCTCGTGGAAGGTTTGAAGCGTCTGTCCAAGTCTGATCCTATGGTGCAGTGCATCATTGAGGAGTCTGGAGAACACATTGTTGCTGGAGCTGGAGAGCTACATCTGGAGATCTGTCTGAAGGATTTGGAGGAGGATCATGCCTGCATTCCAATCAAGGTAATAAATTTAATTTAAGCAAAAGAACACTAACTTTAATCCTAAAATCCATAAAAGGCTTCAGTGTTTTTGATATTATCCTTTGGATGAGCATTTGCGCATTAAAACTTTTTTTTTTTTTCTCAGAAATCTGATCCAGTGGTGTCCTACAGAGAGACAGTCAGCGCAGAGTCAGATGTCATGTGTCTGTCAAAATCACCCAACAAGCACAACCGTCTGTTCATGAAAGCCCGTCCCTTAGAAGAAGGCCTGGCAGAAGACATTGAGAAGGGTGAGGTTTCCTCTCGTCAGGAGCTCAAGGCCCGTGCCCGTTACCTTGCTGACAAGTATGAGTGGGACGTCGGCGAGGCCAGGAAAATCTGGTGCTTTGGACCTGATGGAACTGGCCCCAACCTGTTGGTGGATGTTACCAAGGGAGTGCAGTACCTTAATGAGATCAAGGATAGTGTTGTGGCTGGTTTCCAGTGGGCTGCCAAGGAGGTAAGAGCTTTTAGAGTATAGTATATTTATGAGTGTAACATGAGAATTTTTAAAATTTGCTAGCCACTGGTCAGTGGATATACTTTTAACAGTTGGTGTCTGAATGTTTTTAGGGTGTCCTCTGTGAAGAGAACATGCGTGCCATCCGCTTCGATATCCATGATGTGACCCTGCATACAGATGCTATTCATCGTGGTGGTGGTCAGATTATCCCTACAGCCCGCAGAGCTCTGTATGCTTGTGAGCTCACGGCCGACCCCAGAATTATGGAGCCCGTCTACCTTGTTGAGATCCAGGTGAGTGTCACTTGAAATGTAGTCAGTGATTCTTCCTGATAAATTAGTTCATATATATATATATATATATATATATATATATATATATATATATATATATATATATATATATATATATATATATATATATATATATATATATATATATATATATATATATGCTGTTACTGGTTTGTTTGATCTTCTGATGTGTAGTTTAGGAATATGGTTATTAAGTAGCAAGTTTGATTAGTGAGACGTACCCATAGCTTGTATAGGTGGTTTGCACAGACACTGGAGAATGCAAATAAAATACAGTTTAACTTACCAGAACTGAGGCACAGGCTTCTTGGGCTGCAGACAGTTTTAATAGACAGTCTCATTTAAAAGGGAGCCAGAAGACACAAACACCACAAACAGATATTAGGTGGGAAGAAACCTATCACACAGTGAGCCACCTAGTAAGCACCCAACTTTGACTCAAAGCAGCAGTGTCTCAGATTAGTAATGCAGTTTAAATGGCAGGGTTGGGTTGCAGCTCTGCAGGATGGCACCTGGTTTAGCTTTGTAAATCTTTTTAATTCTAAATCTTGTTGAACAAGTTTACCACACCTTTTGATGTACTGTGGGGTTATTCAGCTACTCCCCTCACATTTGAAGTATTTACCAGAATTAATGCGTAGCTCACTTGCTTGGCATTTCACAATTTCAAGTCAGCACCACTCACGATCTTGTGTACTTTGCAGTGCCCTGAAGGTGCAATGGGTGGAATTTACGGTGTGCTGACCAGGAGGCGTGGTCATGTGTTTGAGGAGTCCAGGGTCATGGGAACACCCATGTATGTCATCAAGGCCTACCTGCCTGTCAACGAGTCATTTGGTAAGTCCTCTTATTCTGGAGAGCCAAACATTTGCTATCAACATGGTTCTTATATTGCCATCTAAGCTATTATTATTATTATTATTATTATTATTATTATTATTATTATTATTATTGTTTAAATAAATAAAATAAAAATAGTAATGTAGCTGTCTTTCATTTAAATATGAACCAGAGGGTGAAAATGCATTTTTCATGTCTGCTTTACAGTTTCTACTTTGTGTCATAATATACGAGGTATTAAATAATACTCTGTCTGCTACCAGGTTTCACAGCTGACCTTCGTTCCAACACTGGTGGCCAGGCTTTCCCACAATGTGTGTTCGACCATTGGCAGATCCTCCCTGGAAACCCACTGGATGCTACAACCAAGCCCGGTGTAGTTGTCCTTGATACACGTAAACGCAAGGGTCTCAAAGAAGGTGTCCCAGCCTTGGACAACTACCTGGACAAATTGTAAAAGCCTGGACACTCCTCTTGGCGCTTGTCTCATTCCTCCATGCCCAACAAATTTAAGTATACATCGTGGGACCGGACTGTACAGAACACAGTGAGCACAAATGTTTGCCAAAAGGATTGACAATAATTAAGAAATGACTACAAAAATTGTAAACGATAAATAAAATAAAATAAAAACTTTTATGGATCAGGCTGTGTTCTTTTATGGGGATGCTCATGTGGGTTTTTTATTTTTTACTATATTACCCACTCCTACAGAATATTTAGCAGCAATGATGAATTTGGAGCTTCATGTTCTAATATAGCACAAGCAAAGTTTTCAGTGAAACCTCACTGAAAATTCATTTTAAGATGGACTTTGTTGCCATGTACTGTTATACTATCAGCTTAAAATGGATTACTATTCTAGGAATCATTTATTTGTAGCCACGGTTTGATTATTCTACATTTTATGTCCCTGCCATCAGTAACACCTGTGGCTAAACGAATTGTTTTCTGGTTTTATGCCCATCCCATTCTCATATTAATGCCTCAAAGAAATTTCATTTGGCACAGATATTTACTTGGACTGATTTTAGATGATGGTAGTCAAAAGTAAGTTGGTGAAAATGGGTTCATGGGAGCATACATCCACGAGGCAGCAATTCTAGCTTTTATGTTTTAGCTGCTGCTTGTGATTTTTTTTTTTTGTACTGCATTTTAGAATTGTGAAATCTTGTTTGACGATGTCTACGTTTGTGGAAAAATATACCAAGAGTATGTGTATATGTATGTGTATCTTGTTTATTTATATATATATATATATATATATATATATATATATATATATATATATATATATATATATATATATATATATATATATATATATATATATAATAAAAAAATATATATAAATGGGCCACTCTGGCTATAGTCCAGTGGGCCTGAGTTCCTACAAAAAGTATCTGAGAATGCGCAAGATGCATGTCTTGTTTTGCTCAATTCCCAGCACGTCTTTAAAACCACCCCCAGACCATTTGTTGTATGCAGGGTTTATTTTGAAAACAGTGCCAGATTTCCTCTCTGCATCTCCTCTGTGACTTCTTTAAAAATAACATTGGACACTGTCAACCTTGAGTCACTTGTTCTACAACTTGTGTGACATTTTAAGGACTGTTAGACTTTCATAAGCATAAATGGCTATAAATCATTAAACTAGAGCTAGCTGAATAACCAGAACCATTGTTTTGCTGCAAACTTAACAGTGTTGGCTCATTTCCCCATTTAAGGCTTTAGAAATGTAGCTAAGAAAATGGAGGGGTCTTTATATGAAAGCACAGAAAGGAGTTTTGCCAGTTATTCTCAGGATGTTCTATATTTACGGTGTGCCAAAATTATTTTGATTTTGGGGAATTCAAGATGGCATCTCTGTATATTTTTTTTTTTGTTCAGTACACAGTGCTAGTAATCTCCCATTAAATCTTCAATCAAGTAATAATGACAATGGAGAAAGAAACTGAATGCTTAAAGGGTAAAAACATTAATCCAAAAATATGGTTTAGCTAAACTTTTTTTAAAAAATTTAAAAAAAAAAAAAAGCTTTTCAAGGAATGGGAGGCACTGGATGTATTTTGAACCAAAGTGAAAAATATCTGATGCATTGGGCGCTCTTGAAATGCCAGTTGATTTTTGCTATTAAATGTTTGATCAGTGATCAAAACCTTAAAGATCAATCACAGAAGTCTTGAGACTATGCTTCACTTCACATATACTTCAATGGCATTTTAAATGAATAAAAAATTTCTGTAAAATCACCAAACCTATATCCTTAACACCTCCAAAATTAGATTACTTTAACCATTGATTAATTGAAATGAATTTGTCGGCTTTTTGTTAAAGGATATGGAACAAATTATTATGCCAAAATATAATTTCTAAGACGAAGTCAAAACGTGTAAAGATGGCCATTGAGTTGCAAGACTAAAGGTTGAAAAACTTCTTTCCTGTGTATGGACTGAAGGTAGTTACATGTTGTGACCACTGGGGGACATCAAAACACGTGATGAATTTCACAACAGACTTGTTAGGGATAGCACAACCAACAACGAAATAGCAAACGTACTTCCGGTAAAGATTCAACGACATATATATGCAACGAAATACTAAGAGTGTTTATATATATATATAGACTCAGAAACGCCTCGCGGCCACCTTGTATACATGTCTCACTGATGCATTGGAGATGCCTTGTCACAAAATAGTGAGCGCTTCAGCTCAGGCGAGGCACTAAGCGTTTGATGCACAGTCACAATGTACAACTTTTTACTATCAACCTTACAGCTACACCAAAATAAACATGTAGGAGAACTATAAAGTGGAAAATACAAGCTCAAATTATATTTATAATTTGAGCTTGTATTTTCCACTTTATAGTTCTACATGTTTATTTTGGTACAACTGTAAGGTTGATAGTAAAAAGTTAAAGAGAATGTCTGTTAATATAAGGCTTTTTTTGAAAAGTACCTAACTTACACAACTCAAACTATATGTAGACGAGTACAGTGTGCTTTACTTTACTATTTACCCATAAAACTTAAAAACTAATGACGTGTTTAAAACCTCGGTTTTGTATTGAGGCGAGAGTGCTGTGCATACCGGTTCAGGGTGGAAAGGGGGGAGGGGAGTCGTCAACGAGCCGACCAATCATGAGTCTCCTTACCGACCAATCAGGTGACAGGCAGGCTGTTCTTCCTGTTTGGCCGAGGGATTCATTATCGGGTGAGTAATAAAATCCAAAAAGTAGAAATATATTTTTAAAAATCTGCAAATTTCTGGAGTGAAGAAACATTACTCCCTTTAGGAGTCCTTGATTTACTTGAGGGTTTTTTTTTTTCTACCTGAAGAGTGGGCGGTTTGGATTACCTTTTATTGTGTGGATTTTTATCCGTTGTGCATGTGTGTGCGTGTGTACGAGCTGCGACCAGTTAACGTTAGCCACACTGAACTGCTAGCAGTCAGATTAGCTTAAAAATCGGCGTTACTGTGGGGAAATAATCCATGCTGAAATGTGCACTTGAGCGCATCTTTTTACACTACTTAAGCCGTTTTATTCTGCACAGATTTCTTCCCACGGAATAACTCTAACGGATTAGCATTCGTTTTTATTCCAAGTCAGCTGCACGGACAGAGATCATGGGAGGGATCAAACAAGAGCAGAGTGATGCATCACAGCAACCCAAAGCCTCACAGACAGCGGATCAACCACAAGAAGAGGTGGGTTCTGCTGCATCTGACCAAAATGGTCAGAGTTTGTAAATTAATTTAGTTTTACTCTCTACATTTCTTAAAGGTGGTCAGATTTAATTAAATATTTTTGCCTCAGCAGGTCCAGTCAGGTGAAAAATAAAGTTTCAGGACTCTATAAAGTCCTTAAACTAAGTACACCCTTGCTTGTAGAACTTTCTTTATTGGCAGTATCTTGAAATATAGTTTTCTTTATGACTTTATCAGTCTTTTCCATCATTGTGGAGGAATTTTGGTCCACACTACAATACAGACTTCATTATGATTATAGGGATTGCACACCTGTAAAATTGTTGGGACAAAAACCAGACTGTTTCGCCTTCATGAAGGACAGCAAAGAAATAAAAATGACAGTTTTGGAGTGTCATTTGAATGCCATCTTCAACATATTAATATCCCTGCCTTTCTGAGACTGTGGTTTTACATTTATCTCCAGCCTAAGAAAAGAGGCTGGCCGAAGGGAAAGAAAAGAAAGAAGGTCCTGCCAAATGGTCCCAAGGCACCAGTTACGGGATATGTGCGCTTTCTGAACGAACGGCGAGAACATATGCGGGCCAGATACCCTGACTTACCTTTCCCAGAAATCACCAAGAGACTCGGAGCAGAATGGACACGATTAGCTCCGACTGACAAACAGGTAGCGGTTAAACGCATTCCATACAGATAATCGATATTATTCAATATAACACAATATAACAGTAACAACTGGATATCTAATGATGGTTTGATTAATTAGTTACGAGGCCATGTGGCTTGTAGCTAAATAATCATGCAGAGGGTGTTGCTGTATTTGAACTGTCACATTATTTGTATACGGATAGCGCTATCTGGATGAGGCAGAACGAGAGAAGATGCAGTATGCCCAGGAACTGAAGGAATATCAGCAGACTGAGGCCTATCAGATCACCAGTGCTAAGATACAGGACAAGAGGATCAAAAAAGGTAACAACTAGCCTCAGCTTACCTAATGGTTGTTAAGCCGACCACCACATTACCAGACATATAAGCAACGTACAGTGCATTGGTCTCTGTGTATAATGCACACACGTTTTTCAGAAGACACACCATCTGCTGTCATCGGCGCTACTTCAGGGTCATCCTTAACAAAGGTTTGTGACACTCTAATATGTTGTTACTGTGGGGTAGAGTCACGTAGTCCTACATTTCTAAGAGCTAAGTTCCCCATTTGCTGACTGTTTCTGTTTTAGGCTTCTGACCTCTCAAGCAGATTTGACATCCCTATTTTCACTGAAGAGTTCCTCGATCAGAACAAAGGTAACCGAATAACTGACAGCACGGAAAGTGTGTTCACATGCTTAAGTAATAGTGTTATGACAGAATTGTGCCATTGCTCTATTAGGTAATCGGACATTCTCGTATAAACTTATATCTCTGTCAAACTCTTTTTATTTTTAATCTCTGTATTCAGCTCGAGAGGCAGAGTTGCGACGCCTCCGTAAGGCCAACGTTGAGTTTGAAGAGCAGAATGCAGTGCTGCAGAGGCACATTAAGGACATGTACAATGCTAAAGAGCGCCTGGAGGCTGAACTGGGGCAAGATGAGAAGCGTACTCAGGCTCTTCAGCAACACTTGATGGCCATTAAACACACATTGGTCAACAGTCTCTCAACGGTGCCCCTGCCAGGTCAGCATTGTTTGGGTCGGGTTTCGTCAAAGGGAATGCAAATGGAGAGTATAACCAGAGGTGGCAAAAGTACTGACATTCTGTACTTAAGTAGAAGTACAAGTACTTATGTTAAAAAATACTTTAGTAAAAGTCAAAGTACTGGTTCAACTTCTCTACTTAAGTAAAAGTAAAAAAGTACAGGCTCTGAAATGTACTCAAAGTAAGAAAGTAAAAGTAGTTCTTTGGAGGATGTTTCTACCTGCTATTTTTGTGTAAAACAAACTGAACCTCATTATATATTATTGTAATAATATAAAATAGTACATGAGAATACAAATGTTATTCCAATTTAAATTTTAATTCTAATGAATGCACTCAGCTTGAATCTGTTACGTAGGACACAAACTGTGAAAGGGAATTTAAACACAGCTCTATTCTCTGTGTCCTCCATAGTAGAGGGTAACTGTGCCTCCACCTAAACACCAACATGAGGATACTCAGGGGTTACAGTGGGATTCAGAAGGTGGAGGAACCCTAAGATCAGCTGTAGTGGCTCTGCATGGGGAGAAGAACCACAACTTTCTATTGTGAGCTGCAGTAAATGATGTTGGTGTGCAGGCTGTGATCAGCTGACCTGCTGCTGCTGCTCTGAGGTTTACTGCTCTGTGTGGATGGACTGAATTCACAAAGATGTAACCCAGTATTTCACAGCTATCTGAGCTGATCTCCATCCCCTACACTGACAGCATACAGGCTGCATAAATGTTGGACTCAGTGAATGAATCTCAGCATCAGCAGCTTTGATTCAAACTCATCTCTGCTGCACTGATGTAACCTGTAACTCTGACCATGAACACAAACACTGTGCTCCAGTCCAACACAGAGCTTTACTGTAAATACAGTACAACAAGCTAACCTAAACTGCAGTATTTTCATAGAATCTTTGAATTACACAACGTCAGCATACTTCAGTTTATTTTCCAGTCCTTACCTTTAATTCTAACCTCTCTTCTTCCTCTCCTGTCCTCTTTCTCCATCTCTGAGTGAACTTCTCTCTCTTTGCTCTCCCTGAAATACAGCAGCTCTTCTTTTAGCTAGCAGACACACTGTGTAACAAACTGCACACACTTTGTGTGTTTGCTGATATTTGTTGAGCATTTAGAAACGTTGCATTTACCTGCCACACGTTACTCCCTTCATGCTCGCTCCTCTTCAGTAGCGCTAGCTAAGCTGTTTATGTGCCGCAGCGCAACTTACGGACTCGGTCCGGCCCGCTGTAACCCCTGATTATAGCGCTATAAATGAGACGTTAATTATATGGGTTTGCGTATTTAATCCCTTTGTACGAGATAAGCCCCGATGATGGAGGATACGCCAGTACGATTGTCTCTTATGTGTTATTATTCCTCCGTTTAGGCTCAGATCGTTTGATGTTTGACGGCGCACTGACCGGAAATGCAAACTTCTCTCTGACGTGTTAAAAAGTAACGAGTCTGTTTGAAAATGTAAGAAGTAGAAAGTACAGATACTTGTGTAAAAATGTAGGGAGTAAAAGTAAAAAGTAGTCAGAAAAATAAATACTTAAGTAAAGTACAGATACCTGAAAAATCTACTTAAGTACAGTAACGAAGTATTTGTACTTCGTTACTTCCCACCTCTGAGTATAACATGGCATAGAGTTCCTGTTGTTCCATCGGATTTTATTTTTGCTACTTTTAAACGTGGCTACAGTATTTGTTTATACAAATTAGAGTCTCCTAAGAAACTATATGAATTAAATATTCGCAATTACAAGATCAAAATAAATGAATATTTGATCCTTCTGTATTTATTGTGAACAGGTACTGGGGAGACAGCATCTCTCGGAAATCTGGACTCATACCTGAGTCGTCTCAGTGGAGTACTTGAGGGCAACCCCCATAAACACCGTGCCCTACTTACCCAGCTTTGTGAGGTCTTATCTCACCTGGACAGGTAATTAATATATCCCAGACTAAGACTGATGGGGTGGAAACTTTAAAATAGAAAATTGGGAGCTGTAGTGCAGCACATATCAGCAACAGCTTCATCTTACGAGAGATGTATCCATTCACTTGCCAAATACTGATTCTCTCTTAAAGCATGAGGTTACATCAGAGTTTGAATGCAAATGCAGTATGTGTGATTTTTGTGTTAAGTCCGGAATGCTGCCAGATACAGATGACTACAACTCAAAAACTGCAGCACAATACTTTGCCTTATCATCCTATGTTGACACAGATAGAGCACCTGAGCTTTTTTCACAATGCTTCCTATGTCAACACAGGTGTTCGTGTCAGCAATAGCTACTGCCAAAAGCTGGTTAGCTGGTTCAGGTTTTGTACATATTAAACAAACAAAATGTAATTTGTTAGTTGCTCAGCCTTATGGCTCAGTCACACTCGAGTAAAAATAGAACCTCCTTTGCGACTAGGAAAAATTGGTGGTTGCTCAGCGATTGCATTGAATTTTTTCATGCAACACCTTCAACCCCTGGGCGACCACTTTCAATCTCAAGGTGATTGCCTCCCACCAGGTGACCTGTGCAATCCATCTCCAAACAGTTGCAGTCCAACTCAGACTGTGATGGTCTGACTCAATCAGTCTCTCTTGATTGGAGAAGGTTTGCAAATAATTGCCATCCAATGTATAAACACAGGCAGATTGCCAGTGCGTTGCAATCAATCCAAGTCGGTCTGCGCTGATGAGTGCAACTCTTCTGCATCACATCTCTTTGCAATAGAGGACTCAACTTAACTGTTTGCCAACTGGTTGTATTCTGATTTCATACCTATATAAAAGCAAGGTTTACTAAGTGTCTGTGTCATATTGCAGCTAAATTGCCCTCCTGCTGCAACTCCATCACTATTTGTGGAGAAATTTCTGATTTTAAAATTGATGTATTCTCATCAAGAAAGTGAATAACCTGTTTTTCAAAATTTTGAACTATTCCTTGAATCAGATGGATTGTAGTTCAATGTATTTGCCCATATTATTAATATAACTTAAATCAGTTCAAGCTTCAAAGGTGACTGCATTTGAAATCACTCCATAACTGCTGTCTAAGGACTCTGCATTTGTGCCATGCTATATTGGTGCAAAAATTACAGTTATGCAATGTAAACGATTAATTTACCGCAGCTATTAAGTGTCCATTTTATATTGTTTCTTTATATCTTTTCTCTAACTACATGTTTTCATTTCTTGCCAGTGAGAAATTATGAGGAGACGGCAGTCAGAGACCCACCTCCTCTTGGATTGTAGCGACATATGAGAGAGAGAGAGAGAGACACATGGTGGTTTTAGGTCAAATCATTGCCAGTCAGCAGAGCATGTAAATATTATAAGATCAGCAAAGGAAAAGGTACTTCAAACCAACACACATACTCCATGTCTGCATGCCTGTTGTTTATGAATATGTGTGGACATGTGTACTCCTACATATATTTTTTTGTGAATGTAAGTCTGTGTTGCATTGTTGGGTTTTTTTGTTTGTTTGTTTTTTTACAGTTCAGAAATTTCATCAAATAAGATGTAAGTTTACTTTCTGAGCTGCCTTAATTACATCTTCTGGGAATTACCCTACCCTTATTGTGTAGATATGTATCAGCAGTTATCTACAGGTCCATGGCATGTACAGCAAGCCTAATTATCAATTTACTGTAAATTATGTTTGGTGTGTGTTGGGTGGGGTGGGGGGTGTATAAGTAGTTATTTTTTATAATGCGTGAACAAAACTGGGAAGGGGTGAATATTAAATGTTGGGGTTTCTATTGATAAGCTTGTGAAATGGACAAGCAATTTGCCATGTTGTCAGAATGCTGAATATTTGTATTTTTCCAGATGTTCATTAAACCATGCTGAAAATATTGTTTCAAAAAACAAAAAGGAGGAATTTTTGCAGTGTCCTTTTTTTCCTTTTTAAATAGTTTTGAGGCTCACGTAATTGTTTAAGATACCTAAAGCTTGTGTTTAAATCAAATTTAAAAAAACAATGCATCAAGCCTGCAGAGCTAGACACCACACCAGGTAACTAATTAGATATGGTTTAGTTAATTTAGTGAACTGTAAAACGAGAACTCAGGGGATACTGTGCCCCAGTAGAGGGAGCTGTCGGCCCACACGTAACGGTTGCTCAATCCTGGACCAGCTTTAAAGAGGTTTGTCAGTCTGGTTTTTTTTCAGGGTGAGTTGGGGTGAGAACACATTCCAGTTTGAGTGAGCATGCTTCAGATTTTGCTAGTGTCATATGAAGGTTTCAAACGTCATCATTTCTAGCAAACTCATTTAAAATTTCCTACATTCTGCAAAGACGGTCACCAACACTTGATGTGCTTCCAGTCAAGTATCACTCACCTAAGTCAACTTACCTCACCACTACCTTTTTAAGGGAATGTTTTTTTGCATCTCTGAAAATGTAAAATTTTAAACTATAAGTGAGGTGTAGAGAAAAAGTTTTGTTTTTTTGTTTTGTTTTTTTTCTTTTTTGGGGGGGTCTCATTTTTTAAATATACAATGATACAAATATACACAAAATGACAAGAACCCCCAGTACCATTATGTAATGTAATGGAAACAGGATTTATATCCAGAGCTACCAATAGCAGTGTAACACTGGTAGTCAATAGCAGTAGCTAAAAATAGGTGAAATACATGCCTGTCCCTTCTGTCAGGAGTATTCAAGTGAAAAGAAAAGCAGATGGAGGAGAAAAGCAAACAATTAGAAAAGTGCCAGAATAATGTTCCAGATATATAGTTAGGCGTAATCAAGCAGTCTTCCAGCCCATCTTGAATTATTTGATGAATTGTCTTTGCTATAGGAAATTTGTTCCCATCTTAGCATCAGAAAGCGCCTTGTCGAGCAACCTGCTGAAACATGGAGGCACCAGAGACAGTTTAATAATATCAAGAACCCATTTTTGGTGGGAGGGAGGGGCAATTATGCTGTTGTTATGGTTGTGTTGTCAAACTACAGTCTGGCTGAATGTTAATTTGGTAAAGTTTGGGAATCCAGTAATGACCTTATACTGGAAAGTAACCTTTTAGAATGGTGCATCTATCACACATGACAGAAGTTGATTCAAACATTTCTCTAAGTTTTGTTTCGAGGAAAAGTACTCTGTGAATTAAGCTTCATCTAGAATTGATAGAGCAGCTGTCTGCATGGGCAGGGCCTTCCTCCCACAGTTCATCTGACACTGGAATACCCAGTTCTTCCTGAAATGATCAATATTTGGTAACGTCATAGATGTGACAAAAGAGGAAGATCACATCTGTCAGTTTTCTAGACAAATAACATTTAGAAATGTCGCCTTAATTGTGAATTCTGGGATATATTCCTATACAAATGCCAAAATTGAACATGGCAATAAAAAATTTAGCTGAAAATGGGTATATTTAGTATGGAGCTGGAGAAACAAGGCATATTTATTATCTATGTTAAACTCACCAATACAACAAAGTCTCTTCTACTTCCATTCCAGAAATACACAGTCCATCTGTGCTGGTTTGTACAAGTGATTGTGTGCTCTAGGGCTGTGTAGCAAGACATTTGGCTGTCCATAAAAGTTTTATTTGATTTGAAATCTGCAGGGAGTTTCTGAGAATGGAGTTATAACCACATAATTTGTAGGAAGGCTGTACTCAGAACAGCACTTAGAGAGGTCTTTGAAACTGGCGTGGATTTGATTTTTAACCAGAGTGCAGAGACAGCAGACCAGTCCTCACCAGGGAAGTCCCATTACCAGAAAGCAAGAGCTCAGTAATGATACCTAAATATAGGCAGGCCGAAGCTAGCCCATGTTTATATTCATCTACAAATGGACATTAGCTATGCAGATTTTTTTTTTGGGGGGGGGGGGTCAAACAAATGGTAGGATAACTGAATCCACTTGTCTGTGCACAAAGGGGGAGGTTTTAGAAAACGCCCAACTGATTATATAATTCAGGCAATTATTGAAAGTGCACCAATTTCATTTTCTTTTGTGAACTTTTACTCTCAGAAAAATTAAATTTTATTAAAAAAAAATTAGTCAGAGGTATGTCAGCTGATTAAAAAATAAATAAAAACCCTTCACTTCAAATTTAGCCAAAGAGGTAATTATTTTCCTGTTGTCTATTTCTCTCCTTAGTGTTAGCATAGGTGGTGCTAAAAATATAAACAAAATATATTTGCAAATGTCTTGAGCCACTCTTCATTCCTTTATATTTTTCTTCCAAGGAGACAGACTTTTAAAAATCAATTTTGAAGTGTTCTTTAGCAACATTTCTCTAGCCTTTCACTCATTTTCAGTCCAGTCATTGTACCTTTCCAGTTATTTTGCCTGTTGCAAATGCAAACTGGTGCTGTTTTTCAGTTGAATTTATGAAAAATACCAATGATAACACAGTTTAACAGGCAAAAATGTTATTTTTACACCAACAAAATGATTCACAAAGCGCTAAAAAAAAAAAAAACTTGGCATATCTCGTTAGAATTGTCCAAACTCAGTTCTTGCCTTATATATTGTATTTCCATGTATAGTTCCAGACATTTCAGTGAATAACTGCACCTATTTCACATTTTCCAAGCAAAGTATAAAAAAAATTAAGTGTGACTAAAAACCTTTGCACAGTACTGTGTTTTTGGAAAAAGTTTTTACTGAGAAGTTAATAATGGGGGATTTCACTTCCCCCCACCCAACCTTTACACACCACCACGCGCTCTTACGTCACTACCAGGAGCTGTCCACGCAGCGGTGGTGCTGAAGCTGAACAAGATGGCTGTGTGTTGGGGACCGGAGAGCTGAGAGCGAAGGGGTGAAAGAGTCTCAAATTTAAACAGTCACTCCATTTAAAAAATAAAATAAAATAAAGACCGAGACCACCGCGGCGCTGGCGTTCACTCTCCAAGTGTGAAAACTTTAATTTTTATCAGGTGTAGCGAATCCTGTCGGGCTCTAGTCCTGCTGACTAGCGACGGCAGTTCTCCATCTCCCGCCCAGCTATTCATCCCTGGACTGTATATTGCACAGATTAGCTCTGCCAGTGAGGAAACTGGCGAAGAAGCTGGATCCTGTACTAAAGGCGTGTTTAAGAAATGTCATTGCTGTGTGTTGGAGGTAAGAGAAAAACTAATAATCTGTGCGTTAGCACGACTTGCTGTCCGCTTCCCTGACCTGCTGATGTGAGCAGTTTACGTAGCTCTAATAGTATCTTTACAGCTTCTGGGGGGTTTCTGGTGATATTTTTACAATAACCATCTCCTACAGATAATGTTCTGGGAAAATGCTGGACGGCAAATCCAGTTTATTAGGCAATCTTTTCCATCATCTGCATCGATTTTATGTTTTTCTGATTTTTCATTTTTCACTATAATTTACCCAGAAATTTGCACTCCTGCTGTCCATGCTGACAGTCCAGGCTCTTTTTTTTTTTCTTTTTTACAGAACCTGGCACTGCTACAACAGGATCGATTTATGTAGTAGGCGTATGCTTCTGGCAGCCACTGTCAAACATAGTAAAGCAAGATGCAATCCACTCTGCTTGTCCCTATGTGGAGTGTTTTATCTTTTTTTTTTAAGAAAAGATAACGGCATTTTGATTAAGATGTCTCGAGTGGATCCCTCTCATCTCAGTTTCCATGCATAAATATTCTCTGCAAAAAGGCGTGTTCTATTAGCCTGCCGGGTTCCTTTACATTAGGATTTCCCTGAACCACGTGATTTGTTGCAACGTTAGAAAATTTCCATTTCTCTATTTCTTCCTTTTGTCCTTAAATGTTGAGAGATTTTCAAATGATGTCTTGGCTTCCTGCCGTATAAAGATGCCCAGACTCATAAAATGTATTTTTCAATGAAGTCTTTAATATTGTCTGTGATGTTTGTAAAAAATGAACCCAGTAGACATCTAGTGTCTAAATTCAAAGGCTGTCAGTGAGGTATTGGTAAGACTTCAACTGGCATTCTTTTGCTGTAACACCCGAGTATTTACAGGAGGTCACATCTGTGATTTAAAGTAATGCTGGTTTGGCTGGTTTGGGGTTTCAAGCATTTTGTAGAAGGTAAAGTTGTTGAAATCTAAGTCCCTTGCTCATAAATAAAAGTTTTAATTGACCCATGCAGCTTTGCAGTTGGAAACTGTGTGGACTGATTGTGCTAAAATCTAGAACTTTAGGAACTAAAAGTTGATGTAATTTGAGATATATTTAAAGGGATTCATGCTTAAAATTTAATTGGAATTGATCTTACTCCTTCCTAATAGTTTTCAATTTTTTTTTTTTTTTTTGCTATCCCTCCTAACAAGGAAAACTTTCTCATGTCTTTTACAACAACTCAAAAAAAATATTTATGTACAGTACCAGGCAAAAGTTTAGACACACCTTCTCATTCATTGTTTTTCTTTTTTCTTTCTTTTTTCTTTTCCTACATTGTAAATTAATACTGAAGTCATCCAGACTATGAAGGAACATATAATGAATCATGTAGTAAACTTAAAAGTGGTAAGCAAAGTGTTAAGCAAACCAAAATATGTTTTAGATTTTAGATTTTTCAAAGTAGGCACCTTTTGCTTTGATTACAGCTTTGCACACTCTTTCATTCTCTCAATCAGCTTCAACAGTCGTACTTGATGGCTGCTTTGCCTTCACTCTGCGGTCCAACTCATCCCAAACCATCTCAGTTGGGGTTAGATCAGGAGATTGTGGAGGCCAGGTCATCTGACGCAACACTCCATCACCCTCTTTCTTGGTCAAATAGCCCAAACATAGACTGGTTAAGTGTACCTTGGATTCTGAATAAATGTCAGTGTGGCCAGCAAAGCACCCCCATACCATCAGACTTCCTTTTCCATACTTCATGGTGGGAACTACACACGTAAGAACCATCCGCTCACCTTTTCTGTGTCTTACAAAGACATGGCGTTTGTGTTCCTTGGCCCAAGCCATTCTCTTCCTGTTGTTGTTCTTCCTCAGAAGAGGCTTCTGTGCAGCAATCCGACCATAAGGTCCAGATTCACACAGTCTTCTCTGAACAGTTGATGTTGAGATGTGTGTGCTACTTGAATTCTTTTTCTTTACTTAGTTGAGTAGTTCTTGCCATAATATGGATTAGAACATTACTCAAATAGGGCTATTCACTGTATACCAACTCTGCCTCTTCACAACACAACTGATGGTCTCAAACACATTAAGAGGGCAAGAAATTCAAGAAATTAACTCTTGACGAGGCACAGCTGTTAACTGAAAGCCATTCCAGGCGACTACCTCATAAAGCTGACTGAGAAAATGCCAAGATGTGCAAAGCTGTCATCTAAGCAAGAATCTAAAATATAAAACATATTCTGGTTTGTTTAACAGTTTTTTGTTTACTAGATAATTCTTTATATATTTCTTCATAGTTTGGATGACTTTAATATTAATCTACAATGTAGACAATTTTTAAATAATGAAAAACCACTGAATTAGAAGGTGTGTCCAAACTTTTGACTGGTACTGTAGTTACACCATATTCAAAGAACTGGCTTATTCTGAGACAGCATCATGATGCAGGAAAACTCAATTATAAATGCAACTACAGCTGTGAGAGAACCACAAGTTTATGTAATCCAATATCTAGCGATACTGAATGCATACTGAAATGTGTGCATATCTTTGCCTGTCATCTACCACTTCCTGGACACTGCTGCTCGCTTTACTCCTCACTGAATTGATGTGATCGCTCCTGTATTACAAACGTTTATTGTAACTGCTCAGTACGTCTAATGCTTTAAAACAGGAACGAATGAGTGCTATGCACAGAATCTCTCTCTCCAGTTTGGGTGCTTTTCCTATTCTGAGATATGTGATCAATTCTGTGTTTTAAGGGTGACTAACGAAAAAATGGGGGGAAAAAAGGGATTTCCTCAAGCTTCTTCTTCTTCAGATTTAACAGGAGGTTAGAACAGGCTTGTAGTGTTTGTGAAGAGGCTGCTTTGCTGCTGACACCAGTGCTGGAGCTGATTGCACAGATGTCAGGATTGAGATTCAGGCTCGTTGGTGGTCCCTTTATGTCCTGAAGCTTTGTTGGCATAGCAACCCCAATGGTATTTTAGGTCTCTGCTGGCATTTTCTCATTAGTTTCTAAACACACTGTAATAGGCCTGCAGCTAGGTTAATATTGATACTATGATTTTTTTCTGTCATGGTGGATGTGAGAGGAATGGAGAATTAGGGGATGAATGGTATGGGGTGTCATATTGGACTGTAGCAGTCATAGAGTTTTGCCTGCTGAGATGTGTGTGTGTCTATGATGTTAGACCTCATCTGTTAAATGATGCTGTGCTACATAAGCTGAGTAAGTATATTCACAAATGGCAACCATCTTTACTGTCACACTTTGTAGCAAGATGCAAATTCAGGCATTATAACTCTATAAATGAATGAGGCATGGCACACGTGCTCATTAGCATAATTGTATAATTTAGCACCATACAAACCTTGACTACTTCTGTTTTTTTAATGACTCAAAAACATTGCTCCATTATTGCAATAATAACTAGGAAGGAGTCTAGAAAAAGATAACAGCAATGGGCAGTTGTTTATGAATGCAAATATAAATGATAGTTATAATGAAGCATTTACATTCTGTTCTTAATCATCCTTAGGCTGTATCAGTGACGTGCAGTCAGGGGAGGCAGGTGAGG
Organism: Archocentrus centrarchus; assembly: GCF_007364275.1. NCBI lineage: Eukaryota > Metazoa > Chordata > Actinopteri > Cichliformes > Cichlidae > Archocentrus > Archocentrus centrarchus. Next base: position 24,562,733 of record NC_044349.1, on the reverse strand, counting down.
CACGGCCTCACCTGTCATCGTGGAAATATAAAATTAAAAAATAAATTAAATGGTTATATTCATTCAGTGATTTGTATTTTAAAGTTCTTTTCCATTTAACTACACCATTTTTAGATTAGTTTTTTCAAAATCGCTGAATTTTCGCATTTGCCGGTCAAATACTAAGAGACGAACGGTGAGGCACCAGCCCGGCGAGCCGCACCACGGATTGCGCAATCCGTGGTGCGGCTCAGTATAGTCATTGCCAATGACTACTAACTGTGCTGGCATGCTATGCAGTGAGACCGGATTACTTTCCCTTTGCATGTGGCTATTAAAATGTTCTAACACTTTTACTATATGAACTAAATTTCCATATTTTAGCTGGTGTATATAATGCACAGTTTTTTTTTTTGTTTTTTTCATTAACAACTGTATGTGTGTGTAATGCATTCTTGTGTTGAGCGATCATGAAACTGCTGCGAAGAGACACTAGGTGAGGCACGCAGTTCTCGTGCCTCATGGTAGGGGGCGCTGGTGATCCCAGGGACTCTACGACTCCTCGGCGGCAAGCTACCATAAACAGTTAGCAAGGCCAGTTAGTTTTTCCTGTTGCTTGGCCTTATGTTCAACATGGAAGATTACATAACTCAACTGAAAGAATTTTCTAAACTGGACTTTCAATCGAAGCAGAAGATAATAATTAAAGGAAGACCAACACCGGAGCTAAAAGGTTTGCTTCAGACTATGTTAATGTTAAACAAAACAACTGTTGCCAATCAAATGGTGAATAAGCTATATGTTTGTAAATCTGATGTGATGACGTCAGTGCCTCACCAGTCACGACCCTCACCGCACGTCACTGGGCTGTATATACGCTTTACTGTATGTACTATATATATTCTTTAACAGGCAGACCAGCAAAGTGTGATCTCTATGCATTTAGCATAATGGTATTCTAATTCTTTTCCAGGTATTAGTTCAGTTCAGTTCAATTCAGCTTTATTTATATTGTCACAACAACAGTCATCTCAAGGCAATTTATACTGTAAGGTAAAGACCCTATAGTATTCTGGAGAAAACCCCAACAATCAAACAACCCTCTATGAGCAAGCACTTTGCAACAGTGGGAAAAAACTGGACTGTTTTGGGGTGGGGGCGGGGTGGGTGGTAGGAGGGGGAAGATTGAAAAGACAGAGAAAAGAAGAAAAAGGAGACAGGACAAAACACAGAGTAAGGGAGAGAGAACACAAAAATTTAATGACATGCTGCAGTGATATATAAACATGTGGGGAGTAAAAAATCTGTTTATCACATGAAGTCCTGCAGCAGCTTCAGTCTATAGCAGCATAACTAAGGGATGGTTCATGGTCACTGAATCCTGAATCCAAACTGGGAGCTGGTTTCTTAGGGCCTGATAGCTGAAAGCTCTGCCTCCCATTCTACTTTTAGAAACTCTAGGAAACACAAGTAAGCCAGCAGTCTGAGAGTAAAGTGCTTTATTAGGATAGTATGATGCTATCAGGTCTTCAAGATACTATGGGGCCTGATTATTCAAGACTTTGTATATGAGGAGAAGGCTTTTAAATAAAATTTTGGATTTAACAAGGAGCCAGTGAAGAGGAGCTAATATGGGAGAAGTATGATCTCTCTTACCTGTCCATGTCAGTAGTCTTGCTGCAGCATTTTGGATTGCGTGAAGTTTTTTTTAGGAAACTTTCAGAAACCCCACCCCATCTGGTTAAACATGGTAAATGGACTAGTTCTTATATAGCACTTTTCTACTCAGTCAAAGCACTCAAAGCGCTTATACAACACGTTTTACATTTACCCATGCACACCCATTCATACAAGTACTTCCGTATTAACTAAGCTAAGTGCTTTAATTATCTAACATTCACACACATTCACACTCCGACAGTTGCGTTGGAGAGCAACTTGGGGTTAAGTATCTTGCCCAAGGATACATTGGCATGTAGTCTGGAGTAGCCAGGAATCGAACCCCTGACCTTCTGATCAGTGGGTGACCTGCTCTACCTACTAGCTAGCTACAGCCACCCCCCCCCCCCACCCCCCAAACATAATTTTTCTAAAATTTGTAGGGTGAAATATGATAACCTGAGGGGTTTTTTTTCTGATTACCAAACAACTGGGCCTTTATGTAGTTTAACTAAGTGATTTGTGCCATCAAGTTGGGTATCATCTGCATAGCAATGAAAATGTATGTAGTGTTTTCTAATAATGCTGTGTAAAGAAAGCATGTATGAAGTAAATAGAATTGGTCCCAGCACAGAACCCTGTGGAACTCCATGACTAAGTTTTATGTGTGACAAAGACTCCTCATTTACATGTACAAATTGGACTCTATGAGACAATTCAAACAATTCAAACCACTGCAGCACATTTCATTTAATACCAACAACGTATTCTAATCTCTGCGTTAAAATCTTATGATCAACAGTATCAAATCCTGCACTGAGGTCTAACAAGACAAACACAGAGATTAATCTGCTATCAGAAGCCTATGATAAATTCTGAAACCTCATCGAAACTCTACAGATGGGATTTAGCCTATAATTAGCTGGATCAACTGCTGGATCAAGAAAAGGCTTTTTAAGAAGTGGTTAAATTAGAGCCATCTTGAAAGCTTGTGGTAAATATTAGTGACTACTTAGTACTTACACTAGTTTACATTATTAATAGACCATCATCTCCTAGGTATATTGTAGTTCACTAGGACAGAATTTTGTGAAGCAGACAGGGATGAGCTTTAATCACAGTCTTGCAAGCTGTTTTTTTTTTTAATTAATCAATTTATTAAACAGTTTATTCAATCAGTTTTGTTTTCTTCTTTTTTTGTTATAATATTTATAATTTTCCTCAATGTGTTCCCTCTTCAGTACTACAGGTTTATGTTGCTCTTGCGGGTGTCAGTATAATGCCTCTGAAGTGTGGGCTCTTTGAAAGCTTTTGATTAGAAAACCCCCTGAAATGAAAAGTCCCTTTAGCTCCTCTGAACCAGGGCATGAGTAAAAGTATTTGTCCAATTTTCCTCAGCAAAGAAAGAAAAAATGAAATCCTGTAATCACTGTGGCCGCGACTCAATATTTTATGTTGAGATTTTGCACAAATATGTAACTCTCTTATTTTTTCACCCACTCTGTAGCAGTAACTAACTGCAGCAATGTTAGTTTAGTCTCACGCCTGTGAGCAAGTAACCCCTCCACTACCCCACCCCTCTTTCCTCATCTCCTACACACACACACACACACACACACACACACTCCCACTTTCCAGCACCCCCCCACCCCTGTCACACTGAAGTGGTTATTTTTAGTGTTGGGGATGCAGCTCACTCTGCCTGCATCCGGCTCCACAGAGAGATTAATGGAGCACAAGAGAAAGAGATAGAAAGGGAACACACGTGCATACTCACCACATGGCAGGGGGAGCTTGTAGAAGCAAAAGATTGACTGAGAGGGAGAGAGAGGACTGATGACTGTCTGATGGTGAGGAGAGGACTGTATATGTGAGAGAGGGAGTGCTGGCAAGGGTGCAACCGAAGGTACATCTGTCAATTGCTGCCTACTTAAAAGCAAAGTACTCATTTGAACTCATCTTTGTCGAATGCAGTTCAGTGCTACCATGGAAATGAACCTTCCTTACCCCTTTGGCACAACTGCCTTGTCAGCAGCTAAAATATCAGGAAGGAGATTTTACTTTGAAGTTGGCTAAGAACATACATGCTTCACAACACTTCTTACTCTGGCACTAGCTTCATGAATCTGAATAATATTTAAGTGATAAGAGTTATCCCAGGGTTTTCCTGGGGTGTTGCTATTTTTAGAAGCCAATTTTTCCACAGTGATTATCATGCCTGCTCAGTGTGACTCAGTGCATTTCTTTGTCATCATCACGTTTGAGACAGACAGACAGTATTTATTTTTCTCTTCTACTTTAGTGAGTTGGGCTTTCGGTCTTACACTATATGCATTGTGCATCCTTTCACACATGCTTGGAATATTTTCAGTGCATGTTGCTCAGTTTCCATTAGATCGATTTTAAATTATGCCTCTTCCCTGTATTTCTTTCTTTAACTGTAACATCAGTGAAACTAGGAAGTCATCAGGGATTAAATATAAGTGTGCTGAATATTAATACTTCACTCTTGAACATGGGAATGATGGGAACCGGCAGGGTGCAAGACTAAATGAATAATGAATAAGCATTTGACGTCACTGTGGTTTTAAAAGTCATATTGGTACCTCTAGAGGACCCTGCATGAAGGAACTGGCAGTGGCACCTCAGCAGAGCCTTGTCTATTGTGTATGATAAACTGAACCACTGCTCAGTCTTTTATCCATCAACCTTTGTTGACAGCCATGAAGGAAAACACGGACGCATCATTCAGAGAAGACAGGGCATGTTTTCATTCTCTTCCTTGGCATCACCTTTTACTTTTTCCTGTACAAACTGTCCATCTATTGCTCCTCCAACAAGTCACTCAGCAACCTTGATGTCTTCTGCTGAATGGATGCAGTCTTTCATATTGAGATCCTGGCATTCTGCCCACAGAGCAAAGTTTAGTCCCAGACCCCCCACTTACGCTGTAAAATGCCAGTCTACTGTCAGTCACCAGCCAAACATACTTTGATGCACATGAGCCACAGGCAAAGACCTGTGTGGACTGCAGTGTAAGGTCTCACATGACACTGTAAGCACAGGCCTGAAGCCTTTGTAGATTGTAGATTCGCTGAGTTTATTTTCAGCATGAAATGTGATCTCTTAAAAAACTGACAGTCATTTCCTGTTTGTTTTCTCAATTGTTCACAGTGAAGAAAGGCAAGCTTGATGGACCACAAGGTGAGTAGCGACTGGTGAAGATCATCGATGCAATGAATCAAGCTGTTTAACGTAACCCACGGGGACATGAAGACTGATGGTTGCATGTGTTAATTTTCACAGAGAAATTCAACACATACGTGACCCTGAAGGTGCAGAATGTTAAGAGCACAACCATCGCTGTCCGTGGCAGTCAGCCATGCTGGGAGCAGGACTTCATGTTGTGAGTGTTTCTTGCCCTAAAAATGAAAAAGAAAATCCAGGGAATGAAGTTGGAATGAGGCAAACTTTCCACACCTCTCTGGCATGAGGCTACTTTAGCAGCTACTACTATAACACAGCCAAATCCAACCAAGCTATAGACAGTTGAGATGCATTTTCATGATGTGGATTTCAGCTTACTGAAGAGAGAAAAATGCATGAAATAAGAGCAGTATTCTGGCATTGATTTTTTTTTTAAACTGCCCATTGCAAATGGCACAACCTTTTAAGAGGCAAAGCTAAATGAACTGTTTTGCTACCATAATATATTTTTAATGTGAACATTTTTTTTCCTTCTTAACTAGTGAAACTAAACCTGTTTTCATATATGCACTGCAGCCCTGAACTTTTTTAGATATTACCTGACACCGGTGCATGTGAGAATGCAAATCTCTAATTTCAAACCTTCCAGGTTTCTAGTGCAAAGTCTGCATGTGTGACTATCACAGGTAGCAGTCCATTGCATTCACACCAAGCATGTGGAAGTCATATGTGCTGCCTTTACCCAGGCAGCAAACATTACCAAACTAAACATATTTCCTTTATTCTTCAAGGCCACTTAACTAGCAAAATGATTATAAAAATCTAATACATTCCATAAAAGGGTATGTCTAGTATTGATATGTGTTGAAAGAGTTATATCTGAGGTTCATATTAATATATAAATAGTTTCCAGCTATCAACATGAACTCACAACTGGCTACATTATTACACATGAGCATGAGATGCCACCTGAGTTTGGTTCCAGAGCACCCTGATGTTGTGCAACTCAGGGCAGCATAGTCTGTTGTGACATTTATGTCCCAAAAGGGGTTATTTTTTTGACTTCATTCTTTTCCTTCCATTCTGCCTCCCTTCCACTCAAGAGTGATGGGATGAAATAACACCTCTGCTGCTGTTTGCACTGCTCCAGCAGATTTCACACATCCAGTCATGGCAGTTTCTCCCTATTCAAGCTTCATTAACACGTTATAACTCCAGAACTTCAATCTAACAAAAAAAAAACAAACCACAAACCCTTTTTTCTTTTTTTTACATTCCCATTGTTTTTGCATAATCCACTACAATCATAGTGCTACACTGAACTTAAAGAATATCATTAAAGAATGGCTTTCCTCTACTTTTCCCTTTAGGGAGCCAGCACACCAGCCATCAAATTGCCTGATTATTTCATCATCTCCCAAAGAAATTCTTTATTATCAAAATCATGGTCATTATTATATATTTTTAACGCATTTAAACCAGTGGGCCTCAGAGTGTCATTTCAGTAATGGGAGATGCATAGTGAGCCGATTAGCTGCAAGTCAGATATGTAGTTACATTACAAATCTTAGCTAGCCCTAACATTAGGTGCAATATGTGTGCTATATATGAGGTTTTAAGTTCACCGTTGTTTGTCACGTATACATATAGATAGTTTCTTTTGTTGTCCTGTCTGTGCAGTCACTTACATCTTGCCGGGAGCGTTGTTGACTGTCACCTGCACTTTTCCATCTTCATGCTGAATGACTCATTTCCCTCAGCAGATTGAATCATGGTGCATATCCATCACCGGATTAAATTCAGCTCCTGATGGAATAGACTGTACTTTTGCTAAAAAATCTTATGCATACAATCCAAGCCTCCATTCAGCTTACAACAGTATTCTGTATTTAACTCATTTTTTATTCCTCTGTATTTTTTCTATTTGCTTCTCCTTTTCTCATCTTGCCGACTCTGCCAAACAGTGAAATAAACCGCCTGGATCTGGGTCTCACAGTGGAGGTGTGGAACAAGGGGCTGATCTGGGACACCATGGTGGGCACCTTATGGATCCCCCTGCGCAACATACGGCAGTCCAATGAGGTATACCATCTTCATTTTTCTGATTCAAACCTTAGAGTTTATTGGCTATGCTTACTAGCCCAGTCTCAATGAAAAATGAATGCAGTTATTACATTTCTAAAATCAGCGTATGGGTTATGAAAATACATGCCTTGTTTTTGGTTCAACTTTAAATCAACTGTTGTTGATTTACTATGGCATAAAACACTAAGGTGGTAAAGTTGACACTTTTATATTTTAAGGTGATATAACAAGAGTTTCAGTTAAGAACTGCAAATAAAATAAATATCGAAAGTTTTTTGGTTCTCAGTTGTCAATTCATCACTGGTTCATATTAGCAGGTTGTAATTTAGCCTACTAGACAAATAGTTTGGCATTTTGACTGCAGTTTGACTTATCAAGAAGTAGGTGAAAAGTTTGATGCCACTGGTCATTTGTACAAAAACAAAAATGACACCAAAGTAGGTCCTGGACTAAGTTGCCAAAATGCATGCTGATCAGTAAGTACTGTTGTGATCATTTTTCTCCTTTTGTCTTTTCCAGGAGGGACCGGGTCAGTGGCTGACCCTTGACTCTAATGCGATTATGGCTGAGAATGAGATCTGTGGAACCAAAGATCCGACCTTTCATAGGCTGCTGCTCGACACACGCTTTGAACTGCCACTAGGTTTGCCATTTATCATTATTGTACTTATAATAACTTATAATAGCTGAGCAGGACTGACATGCACAAGCACCAAAAAATAAAAAATAAAACAACCAACAAAAATCAAGTGATTACTATAATGTTACTTGTACCGCTTCCATATTGCCATTACATTTGTAGAAAATGATATGATTGCTGTATGGCTATATTCCTGTGTTTACAGGCTAAGGTACAGAAACTTACAGTATAATGTCCAATAGTTTATGTGCTGAATAGAGAATCTCAAGTGTTTCTGTTGTTCTGCAGACATTCCAGAGGAAGAGGCGAGATACTGGGCAAAGAAACTTGAACAACTTAATGCCATGAGAGATCAAGATGTAAGACCTTTGTTCTGCTGAACACTCTTTACTGTATTTCCAGATCATTTTTATCCTTCCTTATTACGGTATTTTCCTTTGTAACTGAGTTTGTGATGCAGTCATTTTTTCCAGCAATTTTCCTCTGAAAAAGCATTACATCCTATTTTCTTATATAATTGTTGTTGCTGCTTTTTTGCCTCAGTATGCCTATCAAGAAGAACAGGAGCGACCATTACATGCACCATCCACACAGTGCTGTGAGTGTTACCAGCCTCTTCCACATTTACCTCCTCTTGTGCTATATCCTGCTGTGCCCTTTTTATGCCTCCTGTTTTTCCTCGCCCCTGTCCCCCTCAGCTCACTGAGAAGAGGACTAGACAGGAAGTAGAAATTAAGCTAATAGATGAAGGAAAGGTTAGCTGGAGAGAGGAAGGAGAGCTGATGAGATTAATCACAAATACATGCCTGCCTGAACACTAGAATGACTTACAGGTGATAAATCCGTGATAAATGTGAGATGGCATACGGTGGGAGTCAGACACACTCCCATCCCTGCCTCCCTGCCTGTCTGGCATGGGTGACACTGGGAGCAGGTGGATAACTGTGTGTATACTAAAAACCTGTGGAGAGAGGGGTTTGGTTTGGTGCACGTGGGCTTATGTTTGTCCAAGAAAGGTGTGTGTGTGTGTGTGTGTGTGTGTGTGTGTGTGTGTGTGTGTGTGTGTGTGTGTGTGTGTGTGTGTGTGTGTGTGTTCTCCCAGTTACCTAACTGTATCAAGGCCAGCTGCCTTAAAAACTGTTTTCCTCTAAGTTTTTCCAAAAGACCTTGTGTTTTTCTCTGCTCAAACACACACACACACGCATATACAGCCACTTATAAACTGTCTCCACACATATTTACATCATGAAACAATTTTATTTGTTTACCCTGGCTTTGTTGACTGCTTGTGTTTTTTGTGGCCCAAACCTAATTTGGTTTTTCCAACTCCTTTATCTCTTTGCAGGTAATTGGAGTCTGTGGGGAGATCAGCAAAGTAAGTTTCTTTCATGCGGTTCTGCTAACAACTTGGAGTAATTCTGTATTTATTGTCCATGTCTCACTTAATGTAATGATCTCCTTGTGTAGTATTCCTCAGAGAACATTAGCTGCCAAAAAAGTATTTCTTCTCTACACATCCTCTCTGAACTTCCTCTCACCTCATATCCTTGTTTTTTTGTTTGTTTGTTTTTTTTTATCAAACTGTTAAAATTAAATTGAGTATAGCTCAAGGCAAACTCAGGACACATACATATTTAATGAGATACAAATTAGTTATTTCCAAGTAAGTCATTATGACACACAAGGCACATAACCAAATAACCCTCACGTCCATCTCAGGCGCTGAACAATCTGAAACCCTATTTTCACAAAATCTGAATGATTTGCAAATCATTTAAATCCTGATCGAACATCTCACAACTGTCTGGGTTTATTCATAAATAGATATTGTGGTAGGGCTCAATGAGAGGCTGCATGGACAAAAAGTTCCACAATTTAATGATAATGCTTCTCAATATGAACATGAAATTGTTGCAAAATACTGAAAATCCACAGACATTTCTGTTCGCAAAGGGCAAGACTAAAAACTATCCACTATTGATTTTCTGATTTTTTTTTCAGAGTCTCAGTTGGGACTGCATTAGAAACAAATACAATTCTGCAGTGAAGAGCTTTATTTATGAAAAAACCCTTTTAAATAAACACAGTTTGCGTTTACATCACAAACACAAGTTAAAACTCTTCCATGCTAAGACAAAAACCACATAAAGAAGACCGAGAAATGCCACCTCTCTTCTCTGGACCCCCAGCTCTTTCATAAAACACTGACTGTATATAGTAGAGTTGTGACTGGTCATCCTCTTTTTGTCTCGCCCCCTCACTTTTTTCTGTCTCCCACTGTGTTTTCGCGAACAGACGAGGACCCAGACAGTGCAGTGGATGACAGGGACAGCGACTACCGCAGTGAGACCAGTAACAGCATCCCACCTCCTTACTACACCACCTCCCAGCCCAATGCTTCCATGCACCAGTATCCCATGAGGCACCAGCACTACAGACACTCCTACTCTGACGACATCAATGAGCTGGACTATGATCACAGAGCTATGAGGTAACAGTCATACTAATAAGTGAGACTGAAGAAAAGGGTTTTATTTTTGCTTATGTGCACCATAGAGATGGTCAAAGTTTACATGCAACATAGAGAAAGGCATTTTTGGTCACACAGAGACCAGAGAGATATTTAACATCACGCTCCTCATAAACAGAACACTCCTTCTCCATCTCTAGCACATAGCCATGAGACAACTGAGCCCCTGTGGCCTTGTTTTGTTATACTCTGTTGTACATAGTAACATGTCCCACTGTGCTTTCCTTCTCTAGAGAATAACCCTGGCCTCAATGTATACAAGCATGCTGGGGTACAGAGTTCTTGTATACAGGTCATGTATGAAGGGGCCTTTGTGGTTCTCTTTTCTGTGTGAATGTGTGTGTGTGCGCGCCTGCATCTTTGTGTGCATGTTGAGTGTGTGAGCATCAGAAAACCCATGCTACCCTGTACTGTACATGAAGACTTTTTTGGACATAATGGTAATTATTTTAGACATGCATATCAAAGCAGGAGAGGATCAAAACTCATGCATTTCTCAGAAAAGCTGCAACAGAAGGTTTGACCTTTTTCTTTTGGCAAGGCTGAGATGGATAAAATAAATTTTAAAGTGCTCAGCCTCAGTAAGAGGTCTTTGTGCAGATGTTTAATGGACAGGTCCACAATTTAAGCAGATTGTACTTGCTGTTATTGTTCTCCTTTTCATACGATTCTAAGGGAAGAGAACCCTTCCCCATGCACTTCCAATGTAAATGATGAGGGAACGAATTCCACATTCTTTGCCTCATGCAAATGTGTTCATCTGAAGTTAATATGAGCTTTGGGTAATCTGATTTAGACTAGCAAATTGGGTATCTTCAAAAGATGCTTTCTTAGTGCAAAATTTCCTCCTTGCAAGGGCATAGCAGATGAAGTTTCCTGCTGAAACGACTGGAATATATGCATTTGATTTAAATAACTCAGACTGCAGCCTCATATTAACAATAGAACAATAGAACACAGACCACTATGGATCACTTAGGAATAGATCTTAATAGCTGGCAGGAAGAATGATAACAGCAAGCATAATTTTAGTGTTCATATGGACACCTGAGTAATGTTTTAAGACAAAATTGTGAAACTATCGTTAACCAGGCAGCACAGAGGCTCAGTTTGGTTAGAGGTGTCTTTGAAAGATTTACACTGAGCTCTACTGATGCTCCTCTCCCCCTCTCCCCTCCTCCCTGCCTCCCTCCCTGCTCCTCTTACCAGACGCTATGATAGTTTAGACTCGGCCACCAACGGGCGCAGTGATATCGACTCAGGCTCAGGGTCGAGCCGGCGCACCAGTCGTCAGTATTCTCTAGACAGTAGGCACTCACTGTCCGATAGGTGGGTCTCTGTACCTCCTCTCCAACTTTTCCTCCTCTTCTTCCTTCTGCTCCAGCCTGTGACTCCGTCTCGCTGTGACGTCAGTGGTGGACTTGTCCCGTCCTCCTCGCTCGCTGTGCTTGCATGCATGCGCTCTTATCCTATCTTTGTATATGTATATTCTATATACTTTATAGAAAACTACTGAATCTGCATCTATCCTTACTTTGTTCCTGTAAAGAATCACAAATATGGTACCATACTTATCCCCCCAATTGTTAGAAGTTCTATGCTGTGTTGTCTTTACATGTGTGGGTGAGTGATTGACGGGATGTGTGTGTGGTGTTTCGTAACAGTCAGAGACAGAGAGGTTAATTGTCGGTTGGAGTTTGTGGAACCGCCCGTGTGAGTCTGTGTGAGCGTGCCCATCTGTTTTCATGACAGCTTGTTATTATAGCCTCACCCTGTATGTGAGACTTTAAGAAGGGCCCTGTCTTATTGTGGGTGTCCCATACTTGGTAATTATACACATTTAATTTCCACTTGTGAGACAGCAGGAGCCCGTCAGCCCAATAATGGGGCCTAGCAGAGAGGCCAAGACAGATTGCGTTCATTTTCATCTTCATTTCATCATGTTTTGTTTTATATTCTTTGTGAAGAAAGAGGGCAGACATGTGTTTAGACTCAAGAATTATGCAAGCATTTGTCACTGTCTGTGTTAGTCTTTGTGATGGAAGAGAGAGATTGTAAGATAGGTTATGAATAGAAAAAAAGGGGTATTATGATTGAGTATTTATTTGTCCATTCAACCATACTTATGTATTCCCTCTGGCTCACAGCCCCAGTCACAATGCCTCCTTTACTGCTCCTGCACTATGCATTATTAAACCAGCAGGACTGTAATCAATAGAGACGAAAACAATAAAGTGTGAGTGTGCGTCAGAGCGTGTTTAAGAAAATAATCTTTCTATGTGCCTCATATCTCTCTCTCTCTGACTCAGTCTAATGGGCTCATTTATCACTGTGAATAAATGTTATTTGCAAATTTATCTGCTATTTCTGCCAGTCTGTTAAATTACCCTCAAACTCTCCAGGTTAACTTCTCTTGTTTTAAACATATCTATTTATATCTTCAATTTATGAAAAAATGTATTTTTGTGTTTTTGCAATCAAGTGTGCTTCTGTATGGCGTGTGATTCTGGATTAATTTGCGTTTGAACTAACATTCACAGTAGGCATTCCTGTTACTAAACAGACGAGTCCCCTTGCAGTGGCATAGATGCATCACTAATCCAAAGCCCATTCTGGGTAACCTGATCGTTTGGTTTAAAGTCACTCCTCTTTTCCTGGTGGTTAGTTGTCTCCCTCCCTGGCCCCAACACAAGCTCCTTAAGTATCTCTGTGACACCCAAACATGGAAACAGCCATAGTTTACTTAATAACCAAAGGATATGTGTTTATCTAACACGTGTTTTCATCTCCCCCTGCTTTCAGTCCCACAGACAGTCGTTACGCCTCATCAGGCGAGTTGAGTCGAGGCAGCTCCCAGCTCAGTGAGGAGTTTGCTCCTGAGGATGGTGAAAGCTTGAGAGGCTCGGAATTCTATGATGAAAACGACTCCTATCATTCCTGCCATTCTTCTGTCAGCTACGGCAAAGAAGATTCCCCAGGTTGGGATGGTGAGGACCACCAAGGCATCTACAGCGATGAGGGAGGCTACCTCAAAGATGGAGGGGAAGAAGGAGCTTTGTATGATGAAGAAGACGGAGACATGTACGGGGAGGAAGGAGATTACAACTATGAAGATGAGGAGGACATGTCATATAAAGAAGATGAAGAAATGCATCCACTGGATGGCACACTCAGTGAAGATCAGGAGCCTCCTTATACCCCCACACCCACAAGCACTGCCCCCACCTTGATGCCTCCATCTGATGGTCTTTCCTCCACCAGGCCACCACTGGAGAAGCAGGCGTCATTGCATCAGCAGCGACTTGCCCAAGATCGGCCTCAGTCGCCCAGCACAGTTCCTGGTCTACCTCCAGTCTCGCAGGACAACACAATGCACCCTTCTATTCCAGATTCCACCAAGCCTCCTTTTGCACCCACACATCAGGATCTCTCCATCACAACTACAACTACACCCACCCCCACAACTACATCACAGGTTCTAGCTCCAGACACCAAGCTTCTGGAGCCTGAGCCCATATCTGAAGTGCCAAAGGAGGAGTCTCAACCCCCCGAGCACCCTCCGGCAACAGAGAGTGTCCCCTCGGCTCCTGAAGAGAAGAAAGTGGAGCCTCCTGTTGCAAGGTGAACACTGTACACTTGTCAGCGTTACAAAGGAAAACAAATATGTCTCCCCGTAATGTAAACATTTTCCAGTTAAATTCTGTATACAGTTGTGTATATTTTTTGTATAGAGCTACTTCAGATTGCAGCTAATAGACCTAAGACCTAATCGACCAAAAAGACACAGAAATCCCAGTAAAGGGCAAGAATAGTAAAGAATATCAGCCTGTCCAGATTAAGCAGTGTGATTTTAATAAACCAGCCAATGAAGTTTTAGCCTCTGTAACAGTTCTTTGACATTCAACAAAAAGCTCATGTAAGTGGTGTGTTGGTTGCTCTGCTTGTGTATTGTAGTAGGGTCAGTGTTGGGGATGCTGGCTGACACCTTTTTAATTCACCTAAAATCAGAAAAGTGAATACAGTGTTGTTTAACATCAACCAATCACTTACTGTATGGAGATAAAATAACAGTATATAAATACAGTTTTGAACATTATATTTTTTTCTCAACCTATATTTTAGTTTCCCTAAGAGGGAAATCATGGAACCTGGTCCTGCCAGAGCTAAGGCTAACTGGCTTCGACTTTTCAGCAGAGTACGGCTACAGCTACAAGAGGTACAGCCTGTGTGTGTGTGTGTGTGTGTGTGCGTGCGTGCGTGCGTGCCTGTGTGTGTGTGTTCAATTTATTTGGATCACTTGCTTGCAGTCACTGCCAGGTGAATTCTTGCATTCACAGGAATGATTCTTAGAGTCTGGTTCTGTTGCTGCTCACTGACTGCCTTGTTGCATGAATCCCTGCATGTTCTCTGTATTTTTCCAGCTGTTGTTGACTACCCCGTTATTTTCTCCAGTTTTCGGTCATAGCTGTGGATTATATTGTCTTGTGTTTGATAGTTTCTGTTTACCCCTTGTATTGTTTTTGCCATTTCATTATTTTCTTTTCAGTTGTTTGCCATCCTCGTAGCGAATGCATGTAGTCCATTCTGATTACCCATGGCAGGAGCTGACTTGCAGGTGGGTGTGGCCAGTAGTGTGTGTTTATAAATCTAATTTGTACTGTGTGTACCTGTATGGCTCATAGATATTTATGGTGAGTCAAGACACACATAGGAAGCTGTTGCAAGCCTGTTAAGTGTAATTTTCAAAGCCTGGCATTTGTATCAATCAGGACTGTTTCTGCGTATCGTATGACGTTAGTATCAGTGCTGCGTGTCATTCTTTGAAGAGGCACGCTGACAAAGAACATGTCTTTCAATAATAGAGCAGATAGAATTAGAAAAATGATTACATGGATAGCCATCTGGCTGTAATCTTCTTCTACAATGATGCTCAAACACAGAACCCACTGCTGATGTCAATAATCCCCAGAATCACTAAGAAATACACAGTGATATATATTTTTTCTCTCTCACACTTGTACCTTTTCTTTTTTTTTAAACTTTTCTACTCTATTGTAAAGTATAACTTCTGGGAACACCTGCAGTCATTGTGGTAACAGCTCATGTATAAATTATCCATTATATTAGATATTTTTGCAAAGGAACATCACACAGTATGTCTTGACTTTGTAGCTGCAGCTGTAGTTCCCTTTTTTTTTTCCTGATTGGCTGCCTTTCCCTGCTTTTTCCATCTCATCTTGTTCTTTCTCCCCAGGCCCGAGGAGAAAGTGTTGGCATCGCCTCTCTGCTTTTATCAGCAGGGTAAGTAACCATGATGCTGACATCTCTGCGGCTATTGAAAATCTATAACTTACCAGCCAAAAGGAAAGACCGGCGTCTCAGTGCATTTATTTTGTAACTTATTCATGGTGTTCAGGTTCTCGGTACCAACAATTCTCTGAAAAAAAAAAACAGCTGTTATTTAATGTATGTTTTCTCTCTAGGATGGGTGGTGCTCTGTATAGTATTGACAGCATGCCAGACCTCAGGAAGAGAAAAGCAATGCCTCTGGTCAGCGATCTGGTGAGTTTCTGCACTAATCTCTTTATGTTCCCTTGACTAAGTGTCTCACATTTCCCAGATCCATCTATCACTCAGTTCAGCAACCGGCGCTCTCATCTTCAAATGCTACTCTTGTTTTCCATCTAACTTGGATATATTTATTTACGTGGTCTTTTCTTATATTCTACTACTTTTTACTCCTGTTCTTCTCTGTCTTTACTCCACTGCTTCCACTCTGCTAATAGACAATGCATTGTTCTGCTGTTAAAGCCTGACAGGGCAAGAAGCAAGGCAGAGAGGCCAGTGGTAGGGGCCAGAGGTTTTCTCTGGCTGGCATTGATGTCTGCTAAATGCTGTCATGTAACAGACCTTTATTACCCCAATCCACCATAACTCTTTTTGACACTGTCTTATTACCAACACGGCTGTGAAAAACATAAATACTCTTTAGACTGCTATTACTCATGTGTAAATTCTGTGTGTATCCTGCACCATTGCACAATGTGGAAAGCATTGTTACTGTTTCTTAAAATATAGACAGAAGCACAGTATAATTCTGTGGAATTCAGTGGAAATAAAAGAAAACTACACGCCTATTCAGGTTTCGAGCACACGTTGGTCAAGAGCCACCCACGGGTGTCATAGTTTATCCCATTTACATTTAATGTTTATCATTTACTTACACCTCAGTCACACAGGCCCGGAGACTAGCCAATTACCATCTGGCAACCCCTGGTCACTGGGGAAAAATGTGTATTTTTCGACTGTTTGTCAAGTAGTTGCTGGAGGTTTCTGGCTGACGCTGGGCGAAATCAGTTGCAAAGAGGGTGCTACACCAAAAGCCTCCCTGTGATTGCTACAGTCGCCTATAGGTTGCATGGAAGATGTCAACTCCTCTGCAAATTCTCACTAAAATTTGAAAGAGTATGATGCATGTATGGTTTGCCTTCAAAGTTAAAGTTGTGCTTTAGCTGCATTTTAAAAGGTGCAACTTTAACTTTGAACCAGTTTCTGTTTCTGGTTTGTGTCACACTTTTCAAAGTTTCAGTACCACTTGGAGATTAATTTGTAGAGTGTTTGCAGACAAATCAGCAGCAATCTGTTAGCAGCCAAAGTAACTGCAAGCAGGTTTTTGGTGCAGCACTGTATACCTCTTTTTTAAGCATTATTGTTGGTGCTTTTTAGCCTTTATTATGACAGAATGGTTTAAATGAAAGCTGGGTGAGACAGCAAATGGTCCAGGGCCAGGAGTTAAAGTAGGTTTTGGCAGGTGGGGGAACCCTAGGATTGGGCATAGTGGATCAGCATGGAGTAAAGAACTGCTTAAAAATAAGTCACATAATAATTTTGTCAGCTTTTTCAACTAATCTATACCACACTACATGCACAGCAATAGTTATAACCTAAAACCATATTACAAACGCAGTGTTGAAATTTCATAGTCAGAAACTTTCTAAATATTCCATCACTACACGACTGAAAAATTAATACTGCTGTTTGTTAAATAAACCAGATTATCTTAGTTTAGTATCAAGACTAACCCCTGTAGGAATTTTAGCTTATGGTTTAATACTTTGGTTCAACAAACAAAGCATAATGTACTAGCTAGAGCTGTAGATGTGCTGGCTTGTCACCTTTGGACAGATCCATGCTAGCTGCTGTCTATTGCGTTTGTCTTTACTGCACAAGAGTGGTTCAGCCTTCTCATCTTACTCACAGCAAGAAAGCAAATAAGCGTATTTAGCATACAATATGTCATACTGCTGCTTTGATGCCAGATCACATTGTGCAGTGGGAGCGAACATAATGCTGACTCTTATATCAGCTGCCAGTCAAAGCTCAGCGCCACACTCATAAACACCCACCATGCACTGACAGGCAGGTGCACCTCTTTCATCATTCTCTTTTACACACACACCCAAAAACACACACACACACACACACACACACACACACAGTAAGTATTATTTCATTCATAAATCAAATATTGAGTTGGAATTGCAGCAGTGATTTTCTTCAAGTCTTTTCCGTCCTTAAAACTCTCCATCATCTTGTTCGATTCGCTTGATTTCCCATTAGTTTCATTGTTGTTTAAATTACAAAACCATCATATATGCATAATAAGTGCATCAATTTCTCATCAACTCTTGCATTTTTGATTCTCTGTGGATTTTTTTTCTCCTTTGTTGCCTTTTCTATTAATAAATTTCTCCCTTTTTTTCTCCCAACTTCTCTTCACTGCCTCAGGCTATGGTGAGTAGCACACCATTTGCTAAAGAAACATCTGCAGTAGGTTATGGAGATTTACTAGGTTTTTTTAGTACCAACAAATTGGACACTCTAAACAAAAGAATTCACTTTAAATTCTGCAGCTGTCATCTCCAGTTTGCTGCAACTATTCAGAAAAACAAGGCCAGACAAATAGTAATATTGCACATTGCGCATTGCTATGAAATTGCACTGAGATTTATCTTCATATAAAAAGATATTAAACGTGGGAGCTGAGAGAAACTGATCCTTCTTCTTCTGTCACACAGTCCTTGGTCCAGAACTCCAGGAAGGCAGGCATCACCTCAGCCCTGACATCAAGTACCCTGCATAACGAAGAGCTGGTCATCCTCATTTATATTCTTTAATGAAATTATATTACATACTGATGAAAAGTAATTCAAGGAGGTCCTCATACATAAGCATTTACTCTGCTGACCTTAGACATCTTTTTTGTACCCTTGTAGAAGAGTCATGTCTATAAGAAGACTCTCCAGGCCCTCATATATCCCATTTCCTGCACCACCCCACACAATTTTGAGGTGTGGACAGCTACCACACCCACGTACTGCTACGAATGTGAGGGACTCCTCTGGGGTATTGCTCGCCAGGGCA
The DNA here is from genome assembly GCF_007364275.1 of Archocentrus centrarchus. Lineage (NCBI taxonomy): Eukaryota > Metazoa > Chordata > Actinopteri > Cichliformes > Cichlidae > Archocentrus > Archocentrus centrarchus. The sequence goes on along the minus strand of NC_044349.1, from coordinate 24,544,209 downwards.
TGCGGTGTACTGAGTGTGGAGTGAAATGCCACGAGAAGTGCCAGGATCTGCTCAATGCTGATTGTCTGCAAAGTAAGAGAAATTTAGGGAAACATCCCCCAAGCACTAATGAAAAGAAGTGACTAGATTACAAATGTGATGATGTAACAACCCATGGATTTAGCTTAGCTGTGAGGCTATACTGTATGTGCAGGGGTAAACACTGTCAGTCATTACCAGTGTAAACAGATAATGTAATTTCTAGGATAAATACAACTGCAAACTTTATCTTGCTCAAGTTGGCTTCTATAAATTTTTTTTTTTTTATTGTTTAGTTTTTAGCAATTATTTATGTGTTGAAATATGTTTTGTTTGCTTTCTTACTTAGCGTTAGATAAAAAGATTCATATGACTCACAAATCTTTATAGTAGTGATATTGTCGGAACCAGATGCATAGCTTCATGCAAAAGGAAAGTTTTTAAGTTCACTGGAATTGGTAGGTCATCTTTTTGTTTTTTTAACTGTTTCCACCAACTTTCCATCAAAGACAGAAAAGCTGTGGTTCAGGTCAGATGAATTAAGAAGAGGTAGCAATCCACTGATTGGAAGGTCCGCTGTATGATTCTTGGCCCTGAAGTGCACTTAGGGAAGGAACTACATCCATGCCCTAAATGCATCCATCAGTGAGAGATAAAGCGTGTGAATGCGTGATTGTGTGAATGTGGCTTTGAGAGGTCAATAAGACTCGAGGAGCACAATATAAATAATAGTCCAATTATGATTACAGGCATGAGAGGGGTATCAGTGAGAAAAAGGATAGAATAAAATATCCTTTTGCTGACTTTCTGTTTCAGACTTATTGCTGTTTCAGTTCTATTTTATTAATAAGAGAAAATGATCTAGTCCATTTATTTCCTCTGCTGTCTATTTGTCAGTGCCAAGCATAGAGTCTTCCTCCCTCCTCCTTCTCTTCTTACTCCTACGTTCCTATTTTCCTTGTTATCTTGAGAGGATATTACAAGCTATTTGTCTTTTCTTGTCATCCACCTCTCTCTTTCCATCTTTTTCACTCACCATTTTATAGCTCTGCAAAAGCGTCCACCTATAATCCATGATATATATCAGTTTTTATTGTAGCATTAGTTTGAAATGGTCTGATAAATTGTAGAAATGTATCCACCATGATTTTACAGTCAACAACCCTAAGCTCACTTCTATCAAACATCTCATATGGCACAATTTCTGTCTTTGTTTACATATCTAATCCTTTTATTTCTCACTTTTCTTGCTAACCAGGAGCAGCAGAGAAGAGCTCCAAGCATGGTGCAGAGGACCGAACTCAGAATATCATCATGGTTCTTAAGGACCGCATGAAGATCCGTGAGAGGAACAAACCTGAGATCTTCGAACTCATTCAGGAAGTGTTCACTGTCCCCAAGTCAACCCACGTCACCCAGATGAAGCAGATCAAACAGAGTGTGCTCGATGGCACCTCTAAATGGTCAGCCAAGATCAGCATCACAGGTGCGGTTCAGTACAGTAGCTTTGATTGGAGCTGGCCAACATGGTCAGCATCAAAGTCAGAGGAAACAGCAAGTCAGGTGTTTGTGTCTATAAAAAGAGACAAGCTGCTGTTTGTATGCAGGGAACACAAGGTGGTGTTTATGGGGCAGTAGCACAGGAGGTCAGATGAATTAAGAGGCATCTGTTTGCATCCAAACATACACACAGACACCCACTGGCTGACCAGCTTTGCATTTTTTTTTCTTCCTCCTAGTGTTGTGTGCCCAGGGTTTACAAGCCAAGGATAAAACTGGCTCCAGTGACCCTTATGTAACCGTCCAGGTTGGAAAGACGAAAAAGAGGACCAAGACCATCTATGGTAACCTCAACCCTGTCTGGGAGGAGACGTTTAATTTGTGAGTCACGATCTTTTTGGGAAAAAAAGGGGAAAAAAAAAAAACTTTAGTTGTGTGGCTAATCTTAATCAAATAAACATCTTTAGATTTTTTTAAGCCTAGTCATTTTTGTTTACGCTTGAAGAATATGATACATATGAGTCACCGTAGTAATCTGCTCTTCTTGTCTAACTGCCAATTTGCCTACTATATTTAGTAGCTGTGGCTCACTCTCCGGTTCTGTCTACGTAGCGAATGTCACAACTCTTCAGATCGCATCAAGGTGCGAGTATGGGATGAAGATGACGACATTAAGTCTCGTGTGAAGCAGAAGTTCAAGCGAGAGTCTGATGATTTCCTCGGTCAAACTATCATTGAGGTCCGCACTCTGAGCGGAGAAATGGATGTCTGGTATAATCTGGGTCAGTTGGATTTACAGCCCTCCTCTTACACCATATGCTGCCCTGCTCAATATACTGTATCTCATTGTCCATTTGTGAAGCCAAAGCAAACCTGGTGACTGTGTTTCTGTATGTTTTGTGCTCTTCACAGACAAACGTACAGACAAATCAGCTGTGTCTGGGGCTATCCGCATGCACATAAGTGTAGAGATCAAGGGAGAGGAGACAGTTGCTCCATATCACGTTCAGTACACCTGTCTGCATGAGGTAAACTCAGGTTTTGTTTGTAAATGTACATACCTTTAAAGAGGGTTAATGCTTCTCAACCTCTTTGCTTGAATACAGTTTTGAGTTACCAGTGTTTTGAGCATGCATTTTGTCAGATTATACTTTGTCTTCTATTAATGCGTCTTAGGCAGATATAATTTTTCTACACAATAGGCTACCTAAAAAAAGAAAATAATGAGAACAGGTAAGGCATGACTTTTACCCTGAAAAGGGTTTCCCCTGGTTTACTGCAAATATTTATGTCTTTACTTTCAGTGAGAGACAGATCCGACATTAAGACTGCAGCAGTTATTTAATTGCTTGTCTGCATAACAGTATGCACAAAATATAGACTGCTTCCCTTTATGTGGTATGTACTGGATGGGAACCATTGCACTGCACACAGGTGGAAGATTAGGCCATTGGAAATTAGGTTTACAAGAATCTTTGAATTTATTAAAACTTCTGTTATAAGTGTATGCTCCCTTTTCTGCCTCCAGTTTGTGTGTTTGTGAATGTGTGTGCATCTCTGTGCTAAGCTGTCCTAATGAACCAAGCTAAACCATTTCATTTACTTGGCTGTTGTTCAATTCAATAACTGAGTCTAGCAGGTTTGACAGAGAAACCAGAGAATTTTCTCCAAGCATGTCATCCCAGTGTACTTTGGACCCAGCCACACCATTGGAAAATAATCCCAAATACAAGCTAAGCAACATAGTGTAGCTCTGCTTCAGGTGACCTCAATAGGTCACTTGATAGAGTGGGGCAAGGTCTCACAGTGGGTTCACCTGAATCCCCTAATGTTAATGACTTTATGTGTTTTTGCACATCTTCGCTCGTTTGATTATGGACATGAACAATAGTGGATCAATGACCACCTCCCCGTGGCTTAAATACCTGGGTCGCTCCATTATTTGGTTTTAGAACTGAAGAAGCCTCTTGGATTTCACATCCAAGTGAAATGTCTTCAAAAACTCAAAGAAGTCCAGCTGCTTTTTTTCAAGCTCCAGAGACTACCATGACCTCGATGACTGAGAACCTGCACAGACATATTCATTAATTGAGCCATTTTAAATTATATTCGAGTTAGTCCTCTGCTTTAGTCTATAAAGAGAAAGGCAACTTCCAACAGCAAAGACATCACACACATATTTCTGCTCAGGGTCTGTGCAGAAAATTCTGCTGATTGATTGTAGGCCAATCCCAACTTTGTATGGAGTCATTACTCAGTCCATTACTCATAGCACATTAGCTGACCTTAACTGACAAATGGGCACTGTTATTGCCTCACATAAGTGCCCATAAACCCACTCAGAATATTTTACAGTGGTGTAAGGTTTTATGGATGAGACAGCACCTTGTGTTGGCCTCATAATGTGGGTTTATGGCTTTTTATGCAGCAGAGCCAATAGACACAACAGCTTGGGAGGTTATAATGTGCTCTGTCTTAATAGGTGAACTGTTTACAACGAAGTGATAAATGCTTGAATAACCATTTGAATTTTTTTGAAGCTTTCATTGTGGTTTTTTCCAGCATCTTTTCTCTATTTCTTTCTTCTCTCATATTGCCTTCTGTTTTCTTTTCTTTAGAACCTCTTCCATTATGTGACGGATATCCAGAATAATGGTGTGGTGAAGATCCCTGATGCCAAAGGTGATGATGCATGGAAAGTGTACTTCGAGGAGACTCCCCAGGAAATCGTAGATGAGTTTGCTATGCGTTATGGAGTGGAGTCCATCTACCAGGCCATGACGTAGGTTCCCATCTGAATATCTGACTCCAGAATGTCAATTTTCATAAGAAAGGCTCACATGTTGGAGTCAACAACATCATGTCCTCCAATCCAAACGGCAGTATCAGTCGTTTGTGCAGGCCCTGAAATACGACCTATATGAGCATTTCCAGAATGAGCTCTCCTATCTGTGACTTCAATTCAGTTCAATTCAATTTTATTTATATAGTGCCAAATCACAACAAACAGCCATCTCAAGGCACATTATACTGTAAGGTAAAGACCCTACAGTAATTACAGAGAAAACCCAACAATCAAAACAACCCCCTATCAGCAAGTACTTGGCAACAGTGGGAAGGAAAAACTCCCTTTTAACAGGAAGAAACCTGTTGTCATAGCTCAGGAGGTAGACTAGTAATCTAGTAATCTATCAGTCGGAAGGATGGTTCAGTCCAAGGCTGTTCCAGCCGGCATTCCAAAGTATCCGAAAAACAAAATACTGAATTGCTTGTATGAATAAGGAATGTTTGAGCGCTCAAGTACTCAAGTAAAGCATTATATAAGAAACGGTTTATTTATTTATTGTTTTAACTTTTCCGGTTGCATATAATGTCATTTAGTCCATGTAGACTGAGGAAATTCATATTTATGTATTTTTTCAGGATTTGCTGGAGAAACACGAACACGTTATTCACACACACTTTCGTCTACAACCGCTAGAGGTCGCTCAATTTCATTTTAAAACGTAGATACTGGTCGCAAAACGTGCCTGCAGAAACGGCCGATGAGTTTGTTTTTCCAAGGACAGGCTCGTTTGAGTGCATTGTGGATTGTTTATATGCATTAAGAAGCTGTTAATATCCAGCATTTGCTTGTCCACCTCTCATTTGCAGCCATTTTGCCTGCTTGTCGTCTAAGTACATGTGCCCAGGTGTGCCTGCAGTGATGAGTACCCTGCTGGCAAACATCAATGCCTACTATGCCCACACCACCCAGGCAACCAACAACGTCTCTGCCTCTGATCGCTTTGCTGCTTCTAATTTTGGGGTAATTATTAATAACTATAGTTATTAATAATAGTATTATAGTAATATTTACTAATTTGCCCCTAATAATTGTAATGCCATGGTTTCTTTGTTATTTCACACTTGTAGCTTTATAATTTTACCTTTATATATAAAGCTGTGTGTTGTGTCTGCTACATGTTTAATCACAGAATCTGTTAGCAAGCATCTTTTATTACCCACAGAAAGAGCGATTTGTCAAGCTCCTAGATCAGCTGCATAACTCTCTGAGGATCGACCTGTCTATGTACCGGGTAAAGTTGCTCATATTATCTTATATAATTTATGCTGGCATTTAAGTAATGATTCTCTGTCTCCTTACATGTCTCTCTTTATCGGAAGCAATATGAGAAGGCAAATGTGTTAATTAGAGTGACAGCTCCGCGGAAACATGCACAGACACATTCAGGAAACCATGAACACCCACACAGGGCTTACTGGCAGTGAAAATTGTGTGACCATGCCGGATCTTGCCCACAGACATACACAAAAAAAAAAAAAAAAAAAAACACTGGGCAAGGACAGATGTGAATTCATGTATTGTGGCTCACTATTTCCTTTTTTGTTTTTCTATTCTGTTTGTTTCTTTGTGTTACCTGGTTGCAGAACAACTTTCCAGCCAGCAGTCCTGAGAGACTGCAGGACCTCAAGTCCACAGTGGACCTCCTCACCAGTATAACTTTCTTCAGAATGAAGGTATAGTCCCTTCCTCTTTCACCATTTGTTCAATATTTTTTCCTCTATTTTATACAGTTAACACATTAACATTAGACTGCCACCTTGTTCACTGTATTCAAACACTGGATTTATCAAACTTCAAAATCAACAAATTCCTAAAAGATTTGAAACCCACAAGATTTTCATCTTAAAACTGGTGCTGAATTGGTATTAAGGCTTTTCTGAAGCCCTGTGTCTCTCCCCTCATTCCCAGTCAGTCACAGCAGATGGCTGCCCCTCCCTGAGCCTGGTTTCACCAGAGGTTTCTTCCTGTTAAAAGGGAGTTTTTCCTTCCCACTGTCACCAAGTGCTTGTTCATAGGGGGTCGTTTTGATTGTTGGGTTTTCTCTGTAATCATTGTAGGGTCTCTACCTTACAAAATAATGTGCCTTGAGGCGACTATTTGTTGTGATTTGGCGCAATATAAATAAAGTTGAACTGAAGTACCAGAAATGTAGAGAAGCCTAAAAAACTAGCTCAGCTTTCTTTACAGCATACACCAAACTCCCTCCCAATTTGACAGTCCATTTAAGCTGAAGAATATCCCATTTTTCCCTCTGACATGTCAGTGCTGCTGTTGCCCTGCATCACTGCCTAATGTTTCAACCCTTCCAACCCCGCATGGAGGCTCCAGGGAGATATTTAGCTTTATCCCCCCCAATTTTATATGTTGCATATTTGAGGAAGCCTTGATGCCAAACTTCAACTATTTTCTGCAGCTGTAATAGATCAGTAATTTCAAGTGTGATTTGTGTGACTAAACTAATTAATGAGCCAGCTGTTGGTCTAGTTAAACTGTCTCTCTGGTTTGTGTGCATGTATTTAGGTCCAAGAGCTCCAGTCACCACCCAGAGCCAGTCAGGTAGTGAAGGACTGCGTCAAAGCCTGTCTCAACTCCACCTATGAATACATCTTTAATAACTGTCATGAGCTCTACAGCCGCGAGTATCAAGCAGACCCGGTAAGAAGCAGCAGCAATGGTCTGAATGTCTGTGTAGGTGTCAGTGAATGTGTCTTTCTTTTTCCCTCTTTTTCAAAAAAAATTCAACTTTGACTTTACTTTTTTTGACATGACCATAATAACGTTCAAAAAGTGAAGCGTTATTAGCACACTAGTCTAGTACATGTACTAGACTTCAATAATATATGGACTCAAATGATTGCAAACAATTAAAATAGCTACAGATTCATAGTGGTTTTCTGTACAGCTATGACAATATCTGCTTTCCTGCAAGAACATTTTAAATTTCATTTAGACTAAAATACATCAAAATTATTTAAGTGTAATTTTAGCTAAAAACTCAGATTGTTACATCTGCTTACAGTAAAGTGTAGCAAGATGTGTTTAGTCATCCTTTGTTCATTTTTTTCCCCCAGTTCATGTTTGTCTGTGGTTAGACTTGATTGTGATTACTTGATCTTAATTCAGTTGGTGTCTTTCTGATGATCTGGTTGCTCATTGTTACGAAGGAAATTATATAAACTTGATGTTATATTTCATTCAGTGGCAAAGGCAGTAAAGTTAAATTTTTGCTGTAGATTTCCAGTGATTGATGAACCTTTCCCTTTCTTTAATCTTCATTCTGGTTTAGGATTAATCAGGATTGCAGGATTAATCGTGGCCCAACCCCAATTACAGTTTTCACACCTGTGTTGTTAAGTCCATTTAAATTGAACTCTGGTTCATTTTCCCCCTTGGTGAAGTTCGCTTGTGCAGATGTGAGCATGGTAATTGCACTTGCACCAAATCAACCACACGGAGACCCATTCGAGCAGGTGATCTTGATCCAGTTCCAAATGGACTCCACATTTGAGCTTAACACCTTCTAACAGCCAGTTACAGTGACTTGCAAAAGTATTCATACCCCTTGAACTTTTCCATATTTTGTCACATTACAACCACAAACACAAATATATTTCACAGGAATTTAATGTGAAAGACCAACACAAAGTGGTATACAATTGTGAAGTGGAAAGAAAATTATACATGATTTAAAACATTTTTTACAAATAAAAAAAAGTGTGGTGTGCAAAAGTATTCAGCCCTCTTTTCTCTGAGTGCAACCAATTGCATTCAGAAGTTGCCTGATGACTGCTAATGACTAAAAAGAGTCCACCTGTGTGTAATCTAATCTCAGTACAAATACAGCTGCTCCGTGACGGCCTCAGAGGTTGGTTAAGAGAATATTGGGGAGTAAATGGCATCATGAAGTCCAAAGAACACAGCAGACAGGTCAGGAAGAAGGTTGTGGAGAAGTTTAAAGCAGGCTTAGGCTATAAAAAGATTTCCCAAGCTTTGAACATCTCACGGAGCACTGTTCAATCCATCATCCGGAAATGGAAAGAGTATGGCACAACTGTAAACCTACCAAGACAAGGCCGTCCACCTAAACTTACAGGCCAAACAAGGAGAGCACTGCTCAGAGATGCAGCCAAAAGGCCCATGGTGACTCTGGACGAAATGCAGAGATCCACAACTCAGGTGGGGGAATCTGTCCACAGGAAAACTATTAGTCGTGCACTGCACAAATGTGGTCTTCTGGAAGATTGGCAAGAAGAAAGCCATTGTTAAAAGAAAAGCATAAAAAGTCCCATTTGCAGTTTGCCAGAAGCCATGTTGGGGACACAGCAAACATGTGGAACAAGGTGCTTTGGTCAGATGAGACCAAAATTGAACTTTTTGGCCAAAATGCAAAACGCTATGTGTAGCGGAGAATTAACGCTGCACATCACTCTGAACACACCATCCCCACTGTCAAATATGGTGGTGGCAGCATCATGCTCTGGGGCTGCTTCTCTTCAGCAGGGACAGGGAAGTTGGTCAGAGTTGATGGGAAGATAGATGGAGCCAAATACAGGACAATCTTGGAAGAAAACCTGTTGGAGTCTGCAAAAGACTTGAGACTGGGGCAGAGGTTCACCTTCCAGCAGGACAACGACCCTAAACATAAAGCCAGGGCTACAATGGAATGGTTTAAAACCAAACATATTCATGTGTTAGAATGGCCCAGTCAAAGTCCAGACCTAAACCCAATCAAGAATTTGTGGCAAGGTCTGAAAACTGCTGTTCACAAACGCTCTCCATCTAATCTGACTGAGCTTGAGCTGTTTTGCAAAGAAGAATGGGCAAAAATTTCAGTCACTAGATGTGCAAAGCTGGTGGAGACACACCCTAAAAGACTTGCAGCTGTAATTGCAGCAAAAGGTGGTTCCACAAAGTATTGACTCAGGGGGGCTGAATACTTTTGCACACTGCACTTTTCAGTTTTTTATTTGTAAAAAATGTTTTGAATCATGTATAATTTTCGTTCCACTTCACAATTGTATACCACTTTGTGTTGGTCTTTCATATTAATATATTTATGTTTGTGGTTGTAATGTGACAAAATATGGAAAAGTTCAAGGGGTATGAATACTTTTGCAAGCCACTGTATGCTTTGCTTTCTGGAATGCAGGCGAGTACCATAAACCTGCAGAGTACACAAACTATAAAATACTGAAATATTGGATGGCTGTAAGGAGTAAATTTGCCGTATTATCCTCTAGTCCAGAATACACCACCTTCTTCTTATAATTACTGTTGTTACTGCCATTACTGCCATAGACACACTGTATGTGGTCAATAAGCAGATTGAATGTTTTCACATGGTTTGTAGTGTCGCATTTTGGTTCATTTAGAGTTTTCTGTGTGAGAAAAGAAGCCAAACCAGGAGAAAAAGCTACAAGTTTAAAAACTCAACCCATTTATCATCCAAAGAGAATAATATTTATATTTTTATATTTCTTGTACAAAAGGATTTGTTCTTCTCATTAGTGTACTTTCTTTACTTGATTTCAGTTTTGTCCTCATTTCATATATAACATATGCTGTGACACTTGCCTACACACACAGACACAAACCTTCAGGTTTGTGTCTGTGTGTGTGTGTGTGTGTGTGTGTGTGTGTGTGTGTGTGTGTGTGTGTGTGTGTGTGTGTGTGTGTGTGTGTGTGTGTGTGTGTGTGGGGTAAGGTCGTCTCTTAGTCTGGTTAAGTTGGGCTCTTCCATTCATCACTGCTGTAGCTGATTTCAACAGGGATTTCTAGAACTTGCTTTGAGTCCTCATTAAAGCACCAGCCCAATTCAGACTCCCCCTTGAATTTCAAATAAGCATTTTTCTCTTTGAATAAAACATTTCATCCTGAGGGACTTTGCTATATTTTGTTGAAATCTCTGCAAGATCATTCTTCACTCTTCAAACCCTGCGGCACCCAGCTTGGTGGGGGTTTTTTTTTTTCTTCTTTTTTTCAGCACATCTTCAGCTGTTTCAAAGAAGTCGACCAGACAGTTGACATTCGGAGTCTGTTTAAAGCTGTTTGAGCAGCAAGTGTTTAATATGTATGAGTTGTTGAATTAACGACACAGTCAAGATTTCACTTTAAAAAAAATTCTCCCCTTTTCAGACAATAAAAGCATTATTAGTAAAATTCACATTAAGAGTACTAAATGGTCGCACAATTACAAGACTTTGTCAGTTTTTGATTCTTTGGTTCTTCTCAGGGTGATAAGAGCTGGACATACTGTAGTATGGTTTTAAAAACTGGTCAAAATACATTTATCTGCAGATTTTGCAGCTTTGTGGGGGGTTTTGCCAAAAGGGGCAATATCTTACAAATAACAGGCAAAACTTTCCTCAGAAAGTCACTGTTATGATTCATTATAACTCTTCTTATGTCATTGCTTTCCCAGGCCAAGCAGGGTGCTGTGCCTCCAGAGGAGCAAGGACCCAGCATCAAAAATCTCGACTTCTGGTCCAAATTTATCACACTTATTGTCTCTATTATTGAGGAAGACAAGAACTCTTACACTCCTTGCCTAAACCAGTATGTCCCTATATTTTCTGCATGCCCATTTTACCTTTGTATTTACTTTTCCCCTCTTGCAAACAAAAAGCAGAATTGTTTTAATGACATGTAATGTAATGTAGTGTAGTGCACTCCTTTCCCAGTTTCATGTTTATGTTCTCCTTCTGCATCCAGATTTCCTCAGGAGCTCAATGTGGGTAAAATCAGTGCTGAAGTCATGTGGAACTTATTTGCTCAGGATATGAAGTATGCAATGGAAGGTGAGTGCAAATAGATCATACAGTGTCTGAACTGACTGTCAAAATCCCACAGACCACATAGTATTGTGCTGTAGTATTTAAAGTACATCACCATGCAAAAACACACAAGAGAATACAATGTGGTTCATAATCAGAGGATTGAATTGAATGTCTACTGTTTGTATTTTTTTGTTTAATTTCCAAGGGCTTATAAATATTTAGGGAAACAACCCTCCTCTGCAGGTAGTCCGATGCGCTGGTTATTGGCCTCAGTGGTGCTCCCACTCAGTATATGCAAATGGATATTAAAAAGACTGTTAAACTCTCTTGAACAATTAGAAATGCAAAACAGAGAATTTTCCAAAACCCAAAGGGAAAGCTGACTAGGGTTTAATATTTTTCCCGAAAATGACATGAATCAAATCCCGGGAAATGACGAGCCATTTCCCGGGAATCCCGGGAAAAAGTTTATTTATTTATTTATTTTAATTAGGCCTTCTGTAGCCTGTGTCGGCCTTAACCTATTCTGATATTGTAGAGGTAGCTTTCCAGCTATGTCCTGTTATGCCCAGTAGGGGGCAACGTCGGCTTGATTAACGCAATAAAACCTACATCTGGCCATTCGAGTGCTCGAGCAATGCGGTGTTGTATCGTTCCTCAACACTCCCTTAACAAATATAATTAGAATATTCCTCCATTGTACATGGAATTATACCAAGATATTTTACAACTGCTGGTGCAAAACAATACGGTTCATCTCCACAGCATTGATAAAGGCTCAGCCACGCTGTCGTGGCGACATCTGTTGCACTATATCTCCACCAGTGGAACGCTGTTTAACAGTCATTGAAAAGTTAACTACCGTACTACACTATAACATGACATAACACAGGGCCTTGAGTAATGCACTACGACTTGGTCATTGCCATTCTGGCAACAGCAAATTTATAACACCGTGTCTGAGGGTTAAAGTAGGTTCGCTGTGAATCGTCTATTGAAAAACTGGCCAATCCTTATAGCCTAAAAAATATACATTTTACTCAACTCCATTTTAAAAGCGAAATATGTTAAAGCAATCTATTTCATGATAATTTCTTCACACATTAGGCCCGTATCCTAATTCATGATTGTTAGTAAGCGGCTGCAAACGAGGAAAAGAAACACTCGAAGTTAAACAGATATTTCTTTATTGTTCAGGGCAGGCATATTTTATAGGCTATATAATGCAATATAACAATATATAATAATATAAAATTATATAATACAAAATACCTTAGGGTAAACACATTGCCTACGATTTCAACAAATTAAAGAGGAAAAAAGTACAACTGTGTAATACCTCTATTAAAACGCTTGAGATGAAGGCTGAAGCCTTAAACGGAGGCTGAACGTGCCTGAAATGAAGAGTAATGCTTTTAAACGAACCCTTCTCTCAATATTTCCTTAAATTTAACTTTCTGAAGCTTTCTTTTCTTTCTGAAAGTCAAATCGACGCGCGCGACTTTTTCCCGGTTTCCCGTCTAACGTTTCCCGGGAAACGGGAAATGGTTCTGATCGCATTTCCCGGGAATCCCGGATCCCGGGATTAAACCCTAAAGCTGACAAACGTAGCCTAAACACAAACTCCTCCTGGAAATATGTGTTTTCTCTTTTTTATAGAACATGAAAAAAATCGCTTGTGCAAGAGTGCAGATTACATGAACCTGCACTTCAAGGTCAAGTGGCTATACAACGAGTACTGCAAGGACCTACCCTTTTTCAAGAGCAGAGTGCCTGAATATCCTGCGTGAGTAGCATCTTGTTTTGCAGAAACACACGCATCCATGAAGCTGAAAAGAAGTCAAAAAGAATTATAAAATATATTTTTGGAATGCTAGAATTTAGTTTGCAACTATCTAAACTGTTGCTCCCCGTAGGTGGTTTGAGCCATTTGTCATTCAGTGGCTGGATGAAAACGAGGAAGTGTCTCGTGACTTTCTGCATGGTGCTTTGGAAAGAGACAAAAAAGATGGGGTAAAAGTTTCTAGCTCTCTTCCTCCTTATCTCTCCTTCAGTCCTCTTGAAACGCTGAGTTGCTGTTGTTATTCAAGTAGAATTATTGTAATCCATCCTTTGTACTTAGTCTGTCACAGTCAAAGTTATCATCCAAAGTTTCATCCCCACTCCTGCCATGTCTCCCACACTTTCTGCTTTCTCCTCTGTGTTCTTCAAATACTAAAATAGACAGCATGGACACAGCAGCACAGACACGGGTTCTTGGGAAGTTTTTAAAAAGAGTGGCTGAGACTTGCATATGCTTAAAGCCTAAGATGATTCTGTTACAGCAGGACATTGTAAATGAATGGCCTTATTCCAGAGGATTGACTGCAGAAAAGCTGTCCTCGCCTCATTACCCAGACTCCCTGGAGTAGCACCTACACACTCACCTCTAGCCAGTTAAGAACCAGGCAGTAACCAGCAGCCAATTACAAGGAGACAGACCGGAGCTCCCACCTGTCACTGGATGGCTGTCTAACTGTCTGTACGGCTGGCTCTGGGAGGTCTGAAACTCTGTAGAAGCGGTGAAATATATCAAAAAGAAAAAAAAAAATAGAAAAAAAAAAGAAATATATCAGAAGTCCAGTTTAATATAGCATCTAATGATCCGTCTATATGGTCTTAGATGGCAAGGGTCACATCTTGCAAAATCTCCTTTGACTCCTTCTCACCTGCTGCCTTACTCATCCCCTTCTCATATCATTTCTGCCCTGCAGTTCCAGGTCACATCAGAACATGCTCTGTTCTCCTGTTCGGTGGTGGATGTGTTTTCCCAGCTCAACCAGAGCTTTGAGATCATCAGAAAGTTAGAGTGCCCAGATCCGCAGATTGTAGGACACTACATGAAGCGATTCGCCAAGGTAGATTTAGTATAATTTTAATTTGCAGGTTAATCATCATTCACAAAATCAATTATTTTTATTTTTATTTTTTAATTTACTGATAATTTTTCTTTTTTTGTTTTTGTTCTCCAGACCATCAGTAATGTGCTTCTGTCCTATGCTGATATAATCTCCAAGTTGTTTGCCAACTATGTCACCATGGAGAAAGTGGTGAGTGGCCAAAGACATTCTTTTCTACACTAATTTGCATGAAAAAATAAACATTAAAAAAATGCTTTAATGTTTTGGACGTACATCTGCTCTTTTATTTTTAGCCCTGCATCCTGATCAACAACATCCAACAGCTGAGGGTTCAGTTGGAGAAGATGTTTGAAGCCATGGGTGGAAAAGATGTGAGTGATTCTGCTCCACTCTTGAACAGCCAGTATTTCAACTGTTTTATAATTTACACATATATGTCCTCTTTGGTGTTCTTGATCCTAGTATATCAACTGTATGTCAGTTATTATTATTATTTTGATTTTTACTGCATATTGGTCCTAGTCATCTTCTCACTACATTTTTCTCCTTGGCGCTGCTATCAGTCTGTTGACTGTTATACGTGTATCTGTGAGTACTCACCTCCCTCAATGATCAGCTGTTACCTGTATGCCGCTGATCAGATGACTGTCCGCCGAACAGCTGGTAGCCTGACCCAGCCTTGGCCCAGCAAGCAACACTTCTAGCTGCTATGCCTTCTAGCTGTGGATTTTACTCTGTCACTGCTGGCCTTCCTTCACCAGTGAATTCTTGTCCTGGTTGGACTGCTTCAATTTCACGCAGCACATTAAAGGTCCCACCCACATCAGAGGCCACACACTGGATCTGGTTTGCTCTAAAAGCATAACTCCTTCTGAGCTGCAGTGCGTGGACCTTGCTGTCTCTGACCACCTGGTCTGTTCCTGTTCTTCTGCCTAGGCTGTGCACCAAACATATTACACATACAGGACCATCAAGATAGTATCAGTGCATCAGCCCCGAACAACCTGATAGCAACCCATTTGGCCTATTTTACCTGCTCTGCCCCATGCTTTACGATGAAACTTCATGCTCTAAAGACTGCCGGCTGATGACTTGAGAGGCGCTACAAAAGATCTGGCCTCACAGTTCACCTAGAGGTTTATATAGATTGTGTAAGGTCTTATAAACCTGCTCTTACCCTGGCCAAGACTCATTATTACTCCCTCATTCACCAACAGCAAAGACATCCCAGACTGCTGTTCTGCACCATCAACTGGCTCCTTCACCCCATATCAACCTCCATACCTTTGGGGACAGAGCCTTCAGTGTGGCAGCCCCCACCTTCTGAAGCTCTCTCCCTTCTGAGCTCCACAACGCCCCATCCCTGAACTCTTTTAAGAAACTTTTGAAATCTCACGTGTTCAAAAAGGCCTTTAATCTCTATTTAGTTTATTTATTTATTTATACTTTTGTTTATTTACACTCTTTGTAAAGCATCCTTGGGTTTCTTGAAAAGCGCTATATAAATCTAAGTTAGTATTATTATTATTTTATTGCATAGTGACTTTGTGCGTTTTCATTTTTGTACTTTAGTTGTGTGTTGAAGCTAGTGATATCCTGAAAGACCTGCAAGTTAAACTCAACAATGTCATGGATGATCTCAGCAGAGTCTTCGCTGTCAGGTAGGAACACACATTCATACACAAATAAACACTACACACGTAGTCTCTGTAGTGCGCATTCATTAAAAGCTTCTCCCTTTCTTCCTCAATAGTTTCCAGCCTCATATTGAGGAAAATGTTAAGCAGATGGGAGACATCTTGGCTCAGGTTAAGGGAACCTCTAATGTGGGAAATGCCAGCAGCGTGGCCCAGGATGCTGACAATGTCCTGCAGCCAATCATGGAGTTCCTGGACAGCAAGTGAGTCAATCTGCAATTTAAAACGATTCCCTATTTTTGAAGCAGTTACAATGTTTCAGTTTTCTTCTCACTGACTGCCTGATTGACTTGCAAATAGAAAGTTTGAACAGCAGGTGGCTGGGGCTGCCATGCTCACTGCTAGAGCTATTCCTGCTCACTGACATCATCAAAAGGACATCATCCAGGGATTACTTGTGAATACACTAATGTGATCATTTGAAACTTTGATCCTGTTTTATACAATATATAGATAAAGGTTTTGGGTCATACCCTTTAATCTTTGAATTCAGGTGTTTTCAGTCCTGTTGCCACAGGTCTATAAAATCAGGCACTTATCTGTGCTGACATTTGTGAAAGAATGGCTCGTTTTAAAGAGTTCACTGAATTTGACCGTGGTACTGTAATAGGATGCCACTGCAACAAGTCATTTTGTGAATTTTTTTCCTCCCTAGATATTCCATGGTCAACTGTAAGTGGTTTTATTGCAAAGTGGAAGCATTTAGGGACCATAGCAACCCTCCTTCATAGGTGTAATGTGTAGGTGACTCAGTACTTTTGTCCATAGGGTGCATGAGGAGCCACCAATGTAACAGTAGATATATGACAGAAAATAAGGAAAAACAGAAACACTCCACTTAAAGTGATTGTGTAAATGTGAGGTTAAGGCTCAGCAATACACACAGCAACTGTTATACTTTTGAAAAGAATTTCTTCTTGAGTCCTTCATCATTTATAGATTGTATCAAGCCAGAAATATTACACAGCATGCAAATTTCTTACTGTCAGAATGATTTGAAAATGTCCAGGACTTTATGTGACTCTGAATAGTAAAAAAATATTGAAATTTTCCAAAGTCTGACAAGGTTTTTTTTTTCCCCTCATTAAGTTATTTCTCTTTTTTTGTATTACCTTTTCTTTTCGAGTGAACAGTATTTGTTCCCCTCTGCTGCTTAATACTTACATCTCCTTTCTTACTTGTGTCTCTCCCTTCTCCTGCCAGCCTGACTTTGTTTGCTAAGATCTGTGAAAAGACTGTGCTGAAGCGTGTGTTGAAGGAGCTGTGGAAGCTGGTGATGAACACCATGGAGAAGACCATTGTTCTGCCACCACTCACAGACCAAACGGTAAGAGCAGATAGAAGTGTAAATGCACAAAGGGGCATACAGATACACACAATATACACACTTAGAGATGTTATATTGGTAAATTTGGATTAAAAAATAAACATATACTTCACTAGGATCTCTTTTACAAAATGTTTACAGATTAATTTAAGTCAGTGTAAATGTTTCTGTGAACATAAATGAACATTTTATATGTTCATATGGTGACCACTGCAATAAGTAAGACAGCAGCAAACACAATTCACCAAGTGTGTAGGCTACACATGCACTCACCTCTTACTGCCAAGGCAACATCGAAAGAAAGAAAGAAAGAAAGAAAGAAAGAAAGAAAGAAAGAAAGAAAGAAAGAAAGAAAGAAAGAAAGAAAGAAAGAAAGAAAGAAAGAAAGAAAGAAAGAAAGAAAGAAAGAAAGAAAGAAAGAAAGAAAGGAGGTGGAGAATGAGAAAAGGGAATAAAAATGCAGACATTTTGTGTGTTGCAATTCAAAATGGCCCATGTATAAACAAAAGATCAAACAGTTTTTGCATCACATCTACATCCTATCCTCTTCTCACCCCCGTGCACACAGTATATTCAGCATTGCCCCTCGGTGCCTTCATTCATCCAAACAATCAAGATGAAACCCTTAAAAAGTGAAAGGAAAAAAAAGGATTGCACCATATCATTCTAACACCAGCTCATGGCTGCTCTCCAGTATGTCAGTTATTTGGAGAGATTCCTGATTTATGAGTAACTCGCATCGGAGTTATGGAAGAATGTTAGCCTAAAGGATCTGGCCCACTTCCAAAAAGAATCATACATTTTGGAAAGCAGCCTCTCTTTTTTTGTTTGTTTTTGATATATGTGTTATTTATGTTTGGTTATTAACTAAAGAGCCTCATATCACTGTTAATCTGTGGTTACTGTTACCTTTACTGGTTCAATCCCAGGAGACAGCCTGAGAAAATACTAAGATCCTAACGTGTGCCTAAGCCACACAACAATGACAGTTTCTTCATGTGAACTTGCTGAAAGTTAAACCCCAAAAGATGTTGCTGTAATAAATTAACTTAGTTGTTATGGCTGCCTGCTCAGTTCTCTATCTGCACTTAGTCCAGGCTCTAAACAGGTGTCAGTTGCTCCACGTCCCTCCAGGCCTGGGGCCCAAACTTGTGATTTTGATTGATGTGGGGCTCTTTGCAGCTTGACTGACCCTTCTCTCTGGTTGTTGTTGTTGTGATTACTATTACATCCTGCTCCCACCGCTCTCCCTCCACAGATGATTGTAAGTACAGCACTCCTGCGTGTTTGTCTGTCTGTCAGTCCACGGTGGTCAATTTCTCTGCTATATGTGGCTGCGATCGTCCCCTGTTTTTTACCCTACATCACTCTGTCTGCCTTATCACTGCCTCACCTCTTTGATCTGTCTCATGTCTCCTCTTTTCTCTTCTCTCCTCCAAGTCTGTCTCTCGTTTGAGAAGACAGTAGCATGGTGCATTCCTAGCTAGTTCTAATAGGTCCCGCCCTCCTCAGCAATCTTCACCAATTAGTGCCCCCTCCCCTTTCTGCTGTCTCTTCTTCATGAGCACTCTCCTCAAACAGGAAGTGGTACTCCTCTTTTGTGCCTGATGTTGGCTTGTTTCTTCTCATGCATTGAGTCCTTTTATTGGGACCCTGGTGAGGTGACTCTGATCTCGCGGTAGCTTGGTATCTTCTGTCCCGACCCAAACCCAGCACCCCTTTTCCGCCCTTCTAATCCTCTAACCCCGCTGTCCCCACCTTTCCTACCTGTTTGAACTGTGTCCTGCCTTCCTACCCCCTATTGTGGGTTTGTTGCTTGCATCTGATCTATTTCAACACTGCAGTCTTCTCTCAGTATACTGTACGACACTGTACTGCACTGTATGTCTCTGCAGACCTGTCCTGTTGGTCTCTTCTGGTTTGGTTTCATTTTCTGTCGTTACTGTAATCATGATATTATAAATAGTCCTGATGCAGTTTCTTACAAAGGTTTATTGATTTGGGTTCATGTCGTGCAAATGAGACACCAGGTTTGTGCCTTTAATGTCCTCAAACTCAGGAAGCAGGGCTTTCTTGTACTTTGACCCACAAATATTTCACCTTCTGAAGCTGAAGCTAACACCTTCAATAAGAGTCAAATTATTAATTCTGGTATCTGGTGCATTTAACTGTAGACCAATTGAAAAAAAATACTGTAAAAAAAAATGCAGTTTTAGTAACTTCAAATAAATTAATTGTGTTTTTTTGGCCAGTCTTGGAAGCTTCCATAAAGATACAGGCTCCAAAGTGGCACTTTGGATAGAAGTTACTGCACAGAGCTTATAATGCTGAATAATTATTTATTTTTAGTTTTCTCATCAAAGGAAAAGTTCATTTTTGGGGGAACATTTCATGTGTCAGGGATTTCACTAGAAAACTGGTAAAGTTTACATGTCTTTATGCTACATATTGAGTTATCTGCCTACAAGCACACCTAAAGTTCACTATTACCATGTTACATTTTGCTTAATTTATGCATGAATCTAAACATTGATAATTGATCTTCTTTTTAGACAGCCCTACATTTTTATCTGCAAAGTGACCTTGTTCAATTGAATGAGCTCCCTGTATTTTTCATCCAGGCAAAATGTTTGTACAGTCACAGCCAAAATGCTCGGCCAGTTTAATGGCAAATTTAAGTCATTTTTATGATTGACAGCCAGACAATTAATTTCTTATCCAACTTTTAAAGAGTAAAAGAATACAAATGTAAAAGTGTTCTTTTAACTTCTTTTAACATGTTTCTTTAATGGGAAAGATTTGTTTCTTTTTTTGTTTGTTTGTTTGTTTGTTTGTTTGTTTGTTTGTTTGTTTGTTTGTTTGTTTGTTTGTTTTTTTTGGGGGGGGGGGGGGTCCAGGCACCATTTTTGCTTTAGATAGCATGTGAGCAAGTTGCAAGTGGCCTGACTGAAATATCAGACGACATACAACAATACCATTATTATCATCTGCCATAAAATATCACCAAAATTATCATAAGTTTTAAACAGAGTACACTCAAAACATTTGCGCATCATCATGTCATCATACTAGTATTTTTGACAGCTTGCAATCTATTAAATATTTATAAACATTGATTGTTTTGTAGACGCAACTTGTGATGTTTTTGACGAGCAAAAAGCTGAATGAGAAATCTGACAAGGGTTTTTAACATTTGTTAACATTTTTCAAAGCAATATATGCACTTCTGATTGCATACTCTTATGCAGACAGTGAGAGTGAAGTCAGACAGCAGGGACTGACCACTGCTTGAAATATTAACCACATGCTCTCTTTCCAGGGGAGGCTGAAGAGTGCTTCTCACAGTGATGTAAGGACTAAACCCCTTTAGATCAATGTGTGTTGTCTCTCTCCTCCACGTCTTCTCTCCGTGTCTATGTCTCTCTCCCTCAGCTCCCCAGTCAAACAAAGCAGCGGAAATATATTTATTTCTCACTTTTTTTTTTTTTTACACAGCTATCTACATAATGCTGTTTATAGTGTGCTGTGAATATACCCCTATTAGATGCACACATTTGTGACTTAAACATACCACACACAGCAAGTCAGGGAGTTCAGAAGTCGCTTAATTTGACTCAGACATGATTGGCTATGTACAAAAAGATAAAAAATAGAGTTCGGTTCAGCTGCAAACAACACCACAGTCAAATTATAGAAAGGCCACAAAAGTCTGCTTGAAGGGGCAGAAAAGCTATATTCATCATAGCAGCCCCTGCAACCAAAGGCACATCTATCTGCCCTATTTTCTGACAGTTTAGGATAGAGCAGCACACTCTCTCACATGACTCAGCCGAGCATTACTTCCCCACAGTTTCAGAAGTGCACACATTATAATGAAACTCCTCCAGAAACTTTCATGTTGTTCAGTTTTGTTTTGGGGTTTTTTTTTGGTGTTATTTAAAAGAATATCAAAGCTACAATTGGTTTTGGCAACATTGTAAAACCATATTTTTAACCACAGTCAGCAGCACTTAGTGATATATCCTCTTACGAGAGTATTGCATCAGGCTGGACTTCCTGTAAATACCAGCACACACCACAGTGCAACTTTATAGCTGCTAAGTGTGTGTGTGTGTGTGTGTGTGTGTGCGCGTCTGCATGTGTGAGCGAGAGTAACAGAGAGAGATAGAGTGTGTGTGTGCATGTGTGTGTTTTCGAGTGCACAAATATGTCTATTTTCCTGCCCTCACTACCAGCTGAGCCACTTTCCCTTTCCCTCGTACTGTTTGTGTGTAATGTTTTGGAATGATTAAAAGACAGATAATTGTGATAACAGCACTTGAAGGAAAATTTACCATGACATCTGTAAAGCGGCTTAGAGTGACTGTTTATGAATGTGTGTGTCAGAAACGTCGCTGTCCTCTGTGTGACACTAAGCCGTTTACTGCTGCCCTGTTTTGTCACGATAATAACGATACTCCTCTCTCTCTGCTTGTCTACCTTTCTTGTTTTTCCTCCTGTCTTTCTGTCTCTTTCAGGGCACTCAGCTCATCTTTAATGCTGCCAAAGAGCTGGGACAGCTGTCCAAGCTGAAGGTACAATATGTTTCTACTACCCTTATGCTCTGGGCCCAGCACCAGTGCTTCAGACTGAGACTCTAATTACTTAGAAAATATGCGGAAGAGCATATGAGGGGACATATTGGTCATTTTGCTTTATGCCTCTCCCGCTGGCGTCTTTAGGAGCACATGGTTCGTGAGGAGGCCAAAGCACTAACACCCAAGCAGTGTGCTGTGATAGAGCTGGCTCTCGACACCATCAAGGTAGAGATTTACTTTCATTTTCAATGAATACTCATATGCTGTATATAGGAGCATATCTGATATACTGGACAAATTAGCTCAGTTGACAAGAAAACTCTCTGCATTGCCAGAGTTTGGAACCCAGAAATATACAGACTTTTAGAGATGAGTTTTTTAACCCTTTAGGATGAATTAATGAAGGAAAAATAAAACATAATTAAGATGTATTTTTCACTCCCAAAGCATTTTTCCCAAGATAACACTCGCACCCACATAACACCAAATGCTAATGCAAATGATTATTTAAAGCTCTACAGGGGCTCTAATTCCCACATCATAGACTCTTGCTTGAACAGTTTCAAATTGTTATCTTTAGTTTTCATTATTGATTGGTTTTGTCAGTGTTGGAGCTCTGGATTAATGTGTGAATGTTTGAATGTCAGATTCTCTTAAGAACAAAGGGATTTCCAGGACAGCAGACATCACAGTAGTTCGCTCCTTCAGATGATCGCTCCGCTGCGTTTAGAATTATTTGTGCCCTTCTATTTCTTCAGTAAGCTGCGGTAATGGTAAAAATAAGTTTTGTTTTGTTTTTCTTTTGTACAATAGCAATATTTCCATGCTGGTGGTGTGGGTCTGAAGAAGACTTTCCTGGAAAAGAGTCCTGACCTTCTGTCTCTCCACTATGCCCTGTCCCTTTACACGCAGGCCACAGACAAACTCATTAAGACCTTTGTCCAGTCACAGAATGCTCAAGGTAACATAAAAATCTTTATTGTCTGTCTCTGAAGAACTTTGAATTTGCTTTATCTTCCAGTATCTTCATTTGCTAAGTATGAGCTTAACTACCTGCAGTATCTTACATAATTCTCTGAGGAAGGGAAACGTATTCCTTCTCCGCTTACACTCTCAGAGGAGCCCATCTCCCCCACTCCTCTGTTGATGTTTGGGTTTCCCAAATGCCAAGTTTCTATATCCTGAAAGTATCTCATATGCCTTGTAGAGTGTAAAATTGAGACTGTGGCAGCACAGTATTTCTCACTGCTCTGAAATGCTGAGTCTCTCGATAGCAAGCCTCCGGAAATGCAGCCACTATTCTTTACATGATCTGACAGCTATTTGCAATGAAAAAGAATAAATACCTACCCACTCTTTTCTCCAGCTCTTTGATGCTGCTGCTCAGCCTCCGTCCCACCGTCAGATAGCTGTACAACAGCCATCGTGTTTGTGTCATCAGACGCTGACACACACAGTCCCTGAGCACCGCTAGTAGAAATGCCATTTGAGTGGATAATCATTTCAAATTTGATTGTAAAAAAATGCCATGTGGTTTTTGGAGCATCCCTAGGTACATATTATATTATATTTTTTTCACTGCAGATCAGAATAATTCTTAAAGAATTAACTGATTCAGTAGAAACAGCTCCGTTTCCCCACAAATCAGGGAAAATGCTTATACATGTTGGTCTGTTTTCTACTCTGTAATTCTGACACTCTCTGCAAACCTCATATTTCTTCGTGTGTCTCCTTTCTCTGTCTACTCCCTCCTCCTGCCCCGTCTGTGGGCCAGTGTTCGGCGGGAAGGGGGTGAGATTCACCACTAGTGAGGATGTTTACCCAGAAAAGGGTATGTGGCATTCAGGCTGAGGGCCTGAGACACCCAGGACCACCAGAGAGCCTCCAGAACAAAGCCCAGCAACCTCCACCTTTCACCCACCCCCACCCCATGTGCATCCTGAAACTCTCCTGCTTGCTCAAATTCATCCCAACAGACAAATGCAATGCACAGATTGAACACACGCTATCCTCTGCCTTTTTGAACACACACACACACATGCCTCCCACAACAACAAGAATGGTAACTTTATGCATTCATGCATGAAATGTACACACTGATGTCTGTATGTACAGAACTGCGCTGAATACATACACCATGGACAGTATGTATGAGCAGACACTAACGCATGATGTGCGGACATCAGACAAATATAATAGAAATGCATTAAAGTGTGCAGGAATTCTGATGCAGCATGATGTCACCCAGAGAAGCCAGAGGGCTAAGTATGTGTGTGTATGTTTGTGTGTGTACACACGTGTGTAAGTAAATGACCGAGCAGAGCAATCTGACTGAGTGAGTCTGTCCTTAAGGTTGTAGAAGCAATTATGTGTCTCCACAAACACTGAGAGGAAATCCTTTTCAATAGTGTTACTGTCCCGATCACTATGTTTGAAATGACAGCTGCTTGATGAAGAGGAGTAGGATTATGATGATGATGATGATGATGATGGCTGTCGGCTCGGTTTGTCTGGGAGGGCTCCCTGTCCTTTCCTACCCTATGA
This sequence comes from Archocentrus centrarchus, assembly GCF_007364275.1. Lineage (NCBI taxonomy): Eukaryota > Metazoa > Chordata > Actinopteri > Cichliformes > Cichlidae > Archocentrus > Archocentrus centrarchus. Next base: position 24,520,022 of record NC_044349.1, on the reverse strand, counting down.
TCGCACACAAAAACAGGCAGAAATGGAAACACCCAGTCAGCTAACGCGTGCAGCGCGGCCCTCCCCAAAGCAGTGATGAGAAAGGGTTCTCAGCTCATCTCCTCTTAACAGATTGAGCCAATCACAAACAGTCCCTCAGGTCAGGTGGTTTGATTTCTGTCACTTTAAATTAGGATAAAAAAGGTCCGACTCTCTCTCACATGCGGTATATTCATACACACTCACACAGCGAGTTGCTGGAGCTGTATGCATTCTGCTACTTCAGTGTTTGTGTGTGGACTTGGCTTCGCCATCTCATTTGATGCTTTGATGATGATTTGGTGCTGCACAAGTTCTCGCACTCTGACAGAGAGGCATCCAAGTAAATCTGCTACACATCAAGTTGTGTCACTTTCTGGAAAGAGGCCAAAGAGAGAAACATGTAAGCAAAGAAAAGCATAAAAAAATGATTTTTTTTTTAAGCAGATGAATGCCTAACTGTAAAATGTATCCACTACTCACAGCTTAATGTTCAAATTTAAATACCAATGAATGGATTTAGTCAAAATATTCAAGTTTTACAACTATTTGTCTGAATTTATTAATTCGCTTTCTAATATTTTTGGGAGCTAAATTCAAGTTTGGCCATTTTAAAAGTCCTGATTTCATAATTTCAGGGTTATTTATTGCTTATCTGACTGAGCTTTTCTTGACATCATACAGCTGACAGATTATAACATAAAAAGGACAGAAAACTGATTCATTCACCTTAAACTCAGTTACTCATCCTTCAAAAAGAGCAAATTGTTTTTTAACATGACACCAACTTTTTAGATTTGATGAATGAAGACTGGAAATAATTTAAATGCTCCTTTTTGAATACCAAAAGCAAATTTGTGAAAATGATCTTTTTTGAAATTGAACAAACAAACAGCAAAGCAGTGTATCTTTAGCCTTCCTGCCAGCTGGCGAATGTCCCTGACTGTAACAAGGAAACAAATTAACTCCCTGTCAAACAGATTTCAGTGAATAGTTTCTCCAACCACATTAGAGTGGGTGATTAGAGCTGGATGAATGACCGAAGCTCAGTGGAATTTACTTGTATGAACTCAACTGCAGCTGAAAGAGAATCTTTGTTCAGCGCTGGTGGTCGCTCTTGCATGCTGCTGGCTACGAGCTCCGATACTTGCAGCTAAAATAATCAAATCATTTGTGAATAAGCAGTATGCTCAGGTGATGCGTTGGCACAATTAAAGTACAATTCTGAGATTTAATATCTATTCTGGGGAAGAATTTTGCAGTATGGTACAAAATGTGCCTCTGATTGCTGTGTTTGTTAAAGAAGAAAGGGCTGCATTTTCTTGGCAACGTCTCTCTGCCTCCCAGCCAGAAAAGTTTCTTTCTCATCTCTCATGGACGTCCTCCACAGAGTAGACAAGGCCAGATGGATGACTGCTGCTCTCTTTGGTCCTGTTGGCAGCAAAACCAACAATCCCATAATGCTCCCTTGAGAGATGCAGAGAGTTGCGTGCCAGGAACACTCTGCCGTCTAACTCCCACAGACACCTTGTTTAGTGGGCGGCTGGTTAAAAACACAAACACACAGGCTGCTGGTCGTCGCCACAAAGATACCGTTGACAGAGTGAAGACACTAATTAAAACACTGAAAATTAATGTCCATCTGTCATTATATCCTTCTGGAGTTGTATGTGGATATAAACCACTTGTTCGCATGCAGCACAAAACCCCAGATACTGAGGAAAGCTCATCATCTCCCTCCCAGACAAAAGTGTTAGCTTAAAGCCATCTAGGCATGTCATCATCTTCCTGAAGCAAAAAGTATAGCTCCAAAGACCCCAAACCAGCCCAGGTCTAGCGTAGCGCTATCTAGGCTGGACATGGAGCAGTTAAATGGGTTTGATATTTGTGGTTAAATTGCAGCAAAATAGTTGACTTCAACCATTCACATTGTTGGTTTATGGAAACATTTGAGTCCTGCGAAGTCAAATATATTTACATAGCCAAAAGTACTTTTACTCAGTTACTATAAACGGTCTTAAAACCCATATAACACCTTTGATCCATAAACGTATTTTAAACTATGAAAAAATTTTATTCTGAAATGAGAAACAAGAGCAGTCTCTCATCAAGAATGGAAACAGAAAATTTAAAAACACTAAACAGAGTGACAATATTAGGACAATGGAGAAAACACTATGAAAAACTTGGATTGCATTTTAATTCTTCAGAAATGTGGCTCTTCTTACGGACAGCTTTATTTAACCAGTCGGGCATCAGTAGTGTCATCGTTTACCGACAGATCTGAGAGGCCAAGCTGCTTCTCTCCTCGTATGGTCCTTCCCTTTCTTGGCCCTCCTCTTACCATGCTTGGGTAAAACTCTTTACCAAGGAATGGGTGTATCCACCTGTCTAGATCCATCTGAGCATGCCCTCACCTGATCTATGTCAGTGGGGGGGGGGCACACTGTTAGTTGACTTTCTCCAGCTTCTCTCCTGTCTTCTTCTCTGCCTCTTCCTAACCACCCTGCATCCGAACAGACACCTTGCATCTATGAGTGGGCCAGAATTACCATACTTGCTGATTTCAAATGATTACCTCTCAGTAGATGAATGTCTACATAGGCTTTTGTTTTCAGTGAAAATGTAATCATAATGTAGAATGTTGCAGCAATTTCAGGTCTATCATTATTATCATACACTATGTGTGTTAAACACATATGCCCACTCATAGCTGCTTTGTCTGAATGTCCACTTCCAGACCACAACATATACACAAACAGATCTTTATGCTTTATTTTAAAGCCCCCTGTTACACTGTTATTTTATGAAGCAACAGTTGCATAGCCAGTACTCTACTTTATATTCATCAGGTTATAACTAAGTCAATTTCATTGTTTCTTTTGTGAAATTTAAATGGAAATGGCCTGTAACTTTGTTTTGTTTTTTTATTGAATTATGGAGAAGAATTCGGAGTAGAGGACACAGTGGCTGTGATATGAGCACAATGGAGATTTCACATTTTAAGATTCAAGGGTATAAATACCACTTTTACTGTCTGTCCTGTCCTGCCAGGCTCTGGGGTGGATGACGCTGTAGGCGAGGTGTCCATCCATGTGGAGATTTTCACTCACCCGAACACCGGAGAGCACAAAGTTACAGTTAAAGGTGAAAGAAAATTATATTTCATCTTTTTTTTTTTTGTTTTCACATTTGGGAACTCAATCTGAGAATGTTTCTGGAAAGAGTATTCAAATCAGAGTCAGAGCTTAACATTTAAAAATTACTATTCCAGCTGGAAGATCCTGTGGCCAGGACAATACGGCCACCGCAGGGCACCAGCTTCTTTTCATCTACCAAAGAAAAATAATTTTGTAATTGATTGATTTTGTAATGAATACTCTCCCAATTCTATTTTCATTATCTTGATCATAAACTGAATATGAGGCCTGAGGGAGAGCCAGTATTTTCTGAATTTCCTGTTCACTCACCCTCTCTCACCGCTCCACATTTTCACACATTTTCTCCACACGACTCTCTCAATCACCCGCACCTTCCCACTCTCCTTCCTTCCTTTAGCTCTGTCTTTCTGCCTATTTCAGTGGTTGCTGCAAATGACCTGAGGTGGCAGACGCAGGGAATATTCCGGCCATTTGTGGAGGTCTATATCATCGGCCCTCACCTCAGCGACAAGAAGAGGAAGTATGCCACAAAGTCGAAGAACAACAGCTGGGCTCCCAAATACAATGAGACCTTTACTTTGTAAGTAGTTGATGTACAGTGATGATTTGGGGGATTGTTTTAGGAATTTGTGACATGGAGATGTTTGTAATACTCTGCATCACTCAACTCTGCAGCACCCTGAGTAACGAGGTGGGTCCCGAGTGCTACGAGCTACAGGTGTGTGTGAAGGACTACTGCTTTGCCCGAGAGGACCGCACCGTGGGCATGGCTGTCCTTCAGCTGAAGGATGTAGCCTCTAAGGGGAGCGCCGCCTGCTGGCTGCCGCTGGGTAAACGCATCCACATGGATGAAACGGGACTGACCGTCCTGCGCATCCTCTCCCAACGTAACAATGACGACGTGGCCAAGGAGTTCGTCAAACTCAAGTCTGACCAGCGCTCTGCTGAGGAGGGCCGCAGCTAAGAGACAACATAAGAATTTAAAACTCAATCAGACATCTCCACCTGCTGTTCAGGAGCTCTCCTGAGCCACTGCAAGCCACTGCCCTGATTATCCAGTGTTGTAAAAGCACACATAAGACAGCAGTCGCCACACATCCAATACTGTAAATACATTTATTTCAGTGAAAATCACACAGTGCAAAGCAAAGGATCACACATTTTCTTAACAATGCACCACTGTCTTTACTGTTACCGATTTGATCAGCCATGCTTTTGATTCACTTACACATAGAGTTTAATCTTAGAGCATATATCTGCTTTCCTCTATTCCTAGAGGAGAGCCATGCCATCCCACACACACAACTGAACACACACACACACACACACACGCCTCACTTGAATGGTCAGGGTGAGAAATATCTTGTAGCCTTTAATATTTTTGGCTTGCTTTCTCACTTTTTCTCTGCCTTTTTACCCTTACTCTCAACTTTACCGATCCCCAGCTCCTCTCGTCCCTTCCCTAGTTTGCAGCCGCTTAGAGAAGGGACCGCAAGTGCCAACAAATAATTGCTCAAATATGCCCTAAGCACAACAGGACCAACTGTCCACCTGACCCATAAACAACTACAATGGCTGCAGCCTCAAACATTCCAGATATCGGGTGGGGAACACATACAGGGAACAAAGCACTATTTACTTTTGATGAGTTTAATATTTATTTACTTTTTTCTTCCAGATTATATCTATATTTTGATAATTATATATATATATATATATATATATATATATATATATATATATATATATATATATATATATATATATATATATATATATATATATATATAATAATAATAAGGACATATGTAAAGATAAAAACAGGATTATTTAGTGGATCTGTGGTCGGTTAAAGATTGTCTTTTTCTGTCTTTTATGTCCGTCTACCCTGTAACAGAGCACACTGCCTGACACCCTTAATGCCTTCTGTCTTGTTGACCCTTGTACTGTCTCCTATATGATGACTGTATAGAGAGAGATGAGTCTGATGATCAAGCATTGAGACTCATCAGACTATATATGTGTGAAAATGAGTGAGCGTGAATGTATCTACGTTTGAGCACAATGTGCAAGTGTGTTTGTAATACGTTCTAGTGTCGACCTCATGTGGCCACCTGTGTTGCCTGTTACCTTCAAATGTAATCACAGAAAGCCATCACAAGTGAAGGACATCACGCCGGGTGGGGTTGGGAGTGTGATAAGATTTAGGGGATTGTTGTTTTGTTTTGTTTCGTTTTGTTTGTTTACTTTTGCACAGACAAAACCTTTAGTCTGTGATGGATATTTCCATCTGTTTTACTGCACACATTCCTCAGCCAGGCAGCCCTATGACGAAGTTAACTGCCTTCAAAAAGTACTTGCTAATTAAAGTCTTGCATGTATAATTAGATGATTAAAAACACAGTCCCTGAGACCCTATTTTGCAAAGCAACATCCTCTGAGCTAAAGTACCCACATGGGTTACAAACCAGCACATTCAGCACCACGGGGAGAGCACCGACCGCTAATGAGCCAACATTTATCGCTTCTAATGATCCACCTGCAGGTGCTGTAACCCTAAATCCTGATTGAGAAATAAGACCTCTGCTAAAGGGCTGCAGAGCCAGACCAACCCAGGTCTGGCACTGACATTTAAAAGAGGGCCTACAGAGATGTAGTGTGAAAATTTAGAAGCACAGGGTCTTTGCTGCACTCATAATAATACATTTATACTCTAACCTTGTTTTTTTTTGGTTCTTTCTTTCTTTTTTGCTCAGTAACTGTTTACGCGGTTACAGGAATTACACATTGTTTGAAATCATCCCACTTCACCTAAAGCTACAGTCACTTTTGTGTGAAACTAAATGTTTGAAAATGACTGCTCGCTGTTTAGCATGTCTCTTAATGCCACTTCTATTTTCGATGAATATCCTTTTTTAAAAAAAAGAATAGACTGATTGTTTTATTTATCTAAAAGATGTTTGTATGCTTGATGTGAACAAAAAAAAAAAAAATAGAATCCAGAAACAGAAATCATATTGATGACTGGGGGGGTGTTAATAATGATAATAACAGGATGATTGGTTGGTTGGGTTTTCTTCTGCCTCATTACTAAGATGCCACTAATGAGGGCCTCCATCCCCTCCCAAACCTGAATAATTTTAAAGGCCCCATTATAAGAACAAGGTGTATGAACTGAACTCTATGCATCTGATCTATAAAGTCTATGTAGATGAGTCATTTTGAAGCAGTCTTATAATGTTTACATTGTGGATTATTAATCTGATTATATCAGCACAAGTGTTTGTCTGATATGTTGTAAATGCTGTCTCTATTTCAATGGGCCAAACATCACAGCTGCGGTATAGCTGACTGGAGATACGAAATTTGTTTGTACAGCTTTTCAGCTCAGAGGAAACTGATCCGGAGATCGATTGTTGTCACTGGGCCTTGTAAATAGCTCGGATGTAACAAACACACGTCATAGTATGTGAAGTGAAGTGAAGTTTGCTGCTCTTTTGTAGACTTGAATTTTGCTCCGAGTGACTGCACAGCCAGTATTTTTGCGTGAACAGGTGCCCAATCTGGAAATGTAGCTACTATTGAAAGGTATAGAAAGGCCACATATGTACACTCTGGAGATGAAAATCATATATATATATATATATATATATATATATATATATATAGCCTAGTAATGAAAACTATTTACAACTAAAAGTTAAACAGTCCCTTAATATGCTCAACATCAATAACAGGTACACAGCTGGAAATGCCACGAAACAAAAAAAATCTTTATTGCTGTTGACAATGATACTCTCCTTCTTCTGAGGCCCAGACTGCGTGTTTAATTATCAGGTTGGCACGTGGAACAGGAATGCACACACAAGTTAAGGACAGAGGTAGATGAAGCACAATGAAAAGCACACAGACACAAGTGGACATGCATGCATGATCTGTCCTGAACTGTCTCACTGACCAGACCACACAGACAGACACATGCACAGCGCTGCCGGTCCTGTACCTCCAGATATGGTGCATTATAGGAACAATAAAACAAAAAGTAAAAAAAAAAAAAAATGTATTGTGCCAGCACGCATAATTATTTGATGTTTAACTGCCAGTTGTTGTCTTCTTTATTTTGATATTTAATTATTGTTTTCTATTTTTCAAACGTTTGTGAATATATAAATATGTATTACTGATGATGTGTAGTGGTACAAAGTACTCGCATGAGAATTTTTTTATACACAACATGTTTCTAATTTTTTTGTTTGTTTGTTTTTTTATTCTGGTTGTTCTTATTGGGGGTTGAGGTTCCTGGGACTGCAGTCTCATTGTGTTTCTGCTTCCAATAAAATATGAAAAAAAGCACAGTGTCACTCTCTGTTTGTCAAACTGTTCAAAGAAAGAGCTGCTTTTTTTTATAGTTACTTTTAACATTCATGCCATTTTAGTTATTTTCCTAAGATGACATAACTTGTGACCTCCTATAAGATACAGACTACATTAATAAGAGTTTAGTTAAACAAGTTAATGCAATTTTTTTTAATCTGAGGGAAGAATTACAGTAAAAAAAAAAAAAAACACATGGAAGTTATTTAAATTTCCAAGGACTAGCTTCAGTAAGTTAGGAGTTAAATGTGCTGAAGCATTAATAAATTTGCATCCTGTTTTTTTTATGCCTTCCGTAGAAAGGAGATCTTGAGAGAGTCTGGGATGACTAACTGCTCAGCACTGAGGACAGGGGGAGGCAAGTAGGGGAATGTGACAGGAAACACTCTCCTCACATCCATTAGGAGCTGTGAATGCTGACTGTTTGAACGGCCTTTGAGAAGCCCCTAAAACGGCAAAGACAGAGAGCAACATGGGATGCAATGTTTTCAAAATGAGGAACTTATTAAACCTCACAGCTACATACAGTACCTGAACAGTACGTATGAAATTCAGCGTGACTCTTTCATCCAGATCACTGTGGGGGGTGTAGAGAGTCAGAATCTTCACAATCTGCCAAACAAAATAAGAGACCAGCAGGCAATAAAATGCGACATTTATGGACATTTTTCCTCTCCCAGCCAAATCCAAATAGCCAAACAGACCCACCTGCTGGCTGGACAAGGCACTGCAAGTCTGAACAATCGCCTCAGCATCCGCCTCGGTCTTTTTCCCCAGTTGCAGCAGCTGAACTGCCTGGATGAGGGCCTCCAGTGCGGCCACAGCGCCTCCTGCCTGTAAACCTCGGCTCCGCAGCCACTCCTCCAGTACGCTCACATTGTAACTAAGCGACAAGAAAAGGATGTGAAATAAAGTTTAATAGCGAACTGTTATACTCTGAGTAATGCAGTTTTTACCAAAAAAAAAAAAAAAGGAGGAAAGCTTTTGGTTCCTAATAGGCATATAAAATAGATTGGTCTATTAAAAACAGTGTAAAACTGGCAATGCTTGTAAAGATGCTTTCAACAAGGGTGACCAAATGTCCCTCTTTATGTGGGACTGCACTGCATTTTTATGCCTTGTCCCACATGTTGATACAATGTCCCACTTTCTGGCTGGCTCTGCAGGATGTGTTCTTTTTTTAAGTTTAGTTTTAACCCAGTGCATGTGGAGAAAGTAGGGAAGGCTTGTTGTTATATTCAAATGGAGGTTAGCATGTCTAAAGCTATGCTTGACAGGTAAAGAAGTCACCAAAAAGTCACAAGCTTTGAAGATTTTGGTGAATATGATGGAAACTCCTACAAAGAAAATGAAGTGGCAGTTTATACTGGGAAATACAGTTTATTCTGTGAACTGCTCCTTTACGTTTGAGTGTGGGCGGGTCCTCGTCGGGACACGGAAGCGCACAAACGTGGGAGAACACGCTCCCCTTTCTTGTGCTGCAAATACGTTTTACGGTCCAAACCAAACTACTGCAGCATCTGTGTGCAGCACAGAGGGAAACACAGACAGCACTTTGTGTCCTTTTATCTGTGATATGAACTGATACAAAGCAGCAATTTCAGCCTTAGAGCCCAACCTAATCCACAGCCGAAAATCGCTTCCCTTTTCTCATGTAATACACATGTAATATGAAAGAAAAGTTTATGTTGAGATGGCAGAGTCACGCCCTTCTGCCGCTTTCGTCACGCGTTTATGGTTCGAGACCAGCTAGTTTGCGGGGCCGGAGTTGAACCCGTTTTTCGGCCGAGCGCCGAGTGCTTCCGCGGTGGAAAACCCGCCTAACGGTTCAAATAAAGGTACCGGTTCCGGAACCCTGTTGGTGGGAAAGAGGCTATTGAGAATACAGGAGTATATGGATGCTATCACATGAGACCATAAGAACAAAGTTCACCTTCTCTTTATCCGTATTGTAGTTACTTAGCCAAAGAGCTGAAAAAGCTCCATTCAGATATCATTTTTCTGGCCTTTACACATTAAATGCAAATCTGGTAGCCTTCACAGTTTATTGTATTTTTATATTTAAGTTGGATATGAAAATTTCAGACTCCCAGACCTCCCAGCATTGCTAACGTCTCCCACAATGTCCCACACAAACATAGTGTTTGGTCCACATCCTACCTTCAAGTGAGATGAAAAAATAATAATTTTATACACATTTATTGATAGAATTTTAACTCTGGTTGTTGAAAGCGTAGTTCAAATATGTAAATGAATGACCATAATTTTAGATCACACTATTCAGAGCTAGTAAATTATGAGCTAGTTTAATGGAACAATATGGACTTAAAACTCAAGATATACTAATTAAGCCACAAAACTTTGGTATGACATGCATCTCCATTTGCATCTCTACTGCAAATAATGTCAGACTGTAAATGTAAATACAGCGTAATAGTGTGCGTTTCTACCGTATTTGCATGCCACGACTCCAGCTGCACATGTCTTTCCTCAGCAGCAGGCTGTTAAAAGAAGAGGCACAGATGAGGTAGGTGAGCTGGTGAAAGGCTTGCTCCAGCAGTGTCTTAGGTAAAGCTTGTTGAGTCAGGGAAGTGTGAAGGGCTCCGAGCTCCCTCAGCACAGACGCCATCGTGGGAGCTTCTCCTCCTACAGTCCTGGGGTCTGAGCCTGCTCGCCTCCTGGTCACTGCCAGCTTTACCGCTGAGCCAGAAAGACCTTGGATGGTCTCGCTCTCCAAAAGGGCAGAGACTGAGAGAGAGGAGGATTAGAAGGTAGATAAGAAGAGCAAAGGAGGATTGAGCATCATTAGCATCAGTACCAGTCATTACTTTTGTAGTACCTATGATGTTTTGTAGACGGGTCTCAGTAATGGAAAGAAGCTGCTGATAGGCCTGGATAGAAAGGTCACTCAGGGTGCGGATCAAATCACTCAGATCAGCAGACAGTGGAACCAGTTTGTCTGAGTCAAGGGTCTGAAAAGCAGTCAGTCCAATCACACATTCATGTAGCTGTGATAGTAATCAGTGAATCCCAAACTAGAATGATTATGTTCTTCTAATCTAGAAAGTAAATGAAAGCTGATCCTGCCTGCTTTGGGGAGTGCTGGGTCAATAAGTCGTGAAACAGACAGATGTTTTTTAACCACAGAGCAGTCATGTCTATATCACTGACATGTTTCTGCAGAAAAAAGATGAGAGGAAACAATTAGAAATCAACACTACCAAGAAAAAATGAAAATAAATCTCAGTAATTGTTTGAATAGATGTGTCCAAGACAGACTTTATTATAGCTAACATTTTCCTCATTAGCCAGACTGACATGTATAAGATGCATGTGTAGAGCAGAACAATCACAAGGACATGTTTCAAAGTTAGCTGTCAATGTCATTTTGTAAGTGGCAATCTACCGGACATGATGTGAACTGTCCTTACACATTAAACCTCAACCAGATGGCACACCAAGAAGGTTCAGAGATCACGTTACCTTCAGAGCTGCCTTCATAGCGGTGACAGCAGCGCTACAAAGCGAGCGAGCGCGAACTTGGTCTCCGCTGCAGTCGGCCTGGCGGACACACAGGAAGAGCACGCTGGCAGGCAGACCGGGAGGCAGAGACAGGGCGCTGTCAGCACGGATGTCTGAAGCACACACAGTGAGAGAAGCAACGGCAGGGTGGACAAGGCCAGGGCATTGTTGTCAGCTTCAAGAGTTGGCTAGAGTAAAAGTTCATTCTAGAGTGACATTATACTTGCTACTGAATTATTACATTTTCAGAACCTGCCCTGCAAATTACAATTAAAGAGTACATTTTGATATATTTTAACTGTCATTGTCAAAGTCCTTGATTATTGCCTTCGCTCTAGATGACAAAAACGTGTCAAACTCACCCCTCGTTTTAAATACCTGCTTCACAACTCCTCAAAACTCGTCAGGACACAAGAAACAAAAGAGATGGGTGAAGATGATTAAGGCAGAAAGGGATGAGGCTCACCTGTGACGAGGTTCTTGATCAGTTTGGTTTCATCTCTTTTCCTGCATTCCAGTAAACCAGTAACTGCTGCTGGCTTTGACTGGGCAGGACACGAACTCTCTGTGGCCAAAGCTGATGGGAAAACTAGAAAGTGGAAACACCTCATCACGAACAAATGAAGAACAGCACATTAAAGACTACAGACGTGGAAGATAATTTAACTGAAAGGCAGATATTTTGTGTTCAGGCCCAAAAATTTCACTTGTGTTTCATGTAGTTAATCTAATTTCCGCATTAGAATATTTGTGGTATTTAAATTCCTCTAACAATAAGTGTTCATTTATCACCGGGAATAAGGTCTGATGATCAAAATGCATGAATCAAGCATCTGTTGTATGTGTTTTTCATATGATCCATGGATAGTGGTTGTAACCTAAAAGACTCACTTAAGGGGTTTTCTGCTAAAAACTTAGTGCCTGATACCACAGAGCACCTTCAGAGCACTTGTTGAGTCAATGCCTTAACAAGTCAGGTTTAATGAGGGGGGCCTATATTAGGCAGGTGGTTTTGATTGTGTGGTTGATCGGGGTATTGTTAAATTGATTTTTTTTGTTTTTTTATTTAAAAATGCACATCAAACCCAACTCTTGCAGATTGTTTTCATCCCAGAGTCAGTTTAAGCTCCCTGGCTTCATAGGCAATCAGTCAGGTGAAATCTCACCTTGTGTCAGGAGTCGCCGAAGTGAGACTGTGTTTCTTATTTCCTTCAGCTCTCTTCTCAGCCTCATGCATTCATGCTCTCGAGCCTCCAGCATCTCCTGTAGTTCCTTGAAAAAAAAAAAAGAATATTGTTTACAAAATTCAGTGAACATTGTAAACAAGTGACTCACAATATAGGGGCATGTCAAAAAAAAACACACAAACACTACAGACAGACAACTTTAACAAGTGGCAACAACCACATTCAGAGAACAGCTTTGCTATGACACGGGTCACGTTTATATATTTTCTAATTTTCACCTAATTTCCCACTTTTGCACTTGCCTTCCCCATCCAAATTTCACTTCACATCTTCCTTTTCCTGACTTTTTAGCTTTTGTGTGATTCCCCTCCTACTGTGTCAGTTTGCCTTTGTACCTCGTGTCACTGGTTCCAACCCTTTTCCTAGTCTTGGGGTTCTGGATTTGGACTTTGTGCTTGCTTTGTGTTTGTAGGTAGTATTGTCTGACCTTCTGTACAGAACCATGTCACCAAAACAAATGTATACTTTTTTCTGTTTTGAAGGGTCTTGTTTGTTTTGTTGTTAGTTGGCTGGCTGGCTCATTAATTTAAAAAAGAAAGAAAACACACATGGTTTTCCTCAAGCCTTACAGGCTTTAATAAATTCTATACCTGTCTCTGTACAGCAGAGGATGAGCCAGAGGTTGATCGAGCGAGCTGACGCCTCAGAGTTCCCAGTTCTTCCTCCCACTGACTGCGCTGGTTATGCAACTGGCTCTCCAAAAACCTGACACACACAGAGGCAGAGATTAAAAACAAAACAACTTACAAGTTTATCCACTAAATTTAAATCACAGCTTAAAACTGAAAGGTAGTACTCTGCAAAATGAGTGAGTGAGTAGGTAATAAGTGACTAACTTGTTTGCCACCCGTACAGCATCATAAGCAAGTGCCAGATCTTCTCCTTTCAGCTTCACCACTGGGTCTTTGGCCACATCCATCTTCTCCATCAGCTGCTCCTGTCATTGCAAACACGATCACAGTGAGATACTAGAGGACACTGTCAGTGATGATGACATTGCAGTGACAATGTAGATGTTAGGAATTGTATTGATGAAATGCCTTTTGCCCAATCTTTATTTCCTCACCATTGGTGCTTCAGAGCTCCACACTGAGACTCTCCTCTCCGGGGAGGGAGACGTCACACTGACCTTGCGGACCGCCTCCGGGGATGGAAAGGCAGATGGGAAGGGTGACAGGGAGAGTGGGGTTAGAGACTGGGGCGACAGTGGAGTCGAGGGAGAGAGCGGTTCCAAACTCTGGGTGGAGTCAGTTCTTCTGTGGCCTTTGGTACGCTATGATGTGAGAAGAAATAAATAAAATGAAGCTCACAAGATTAATTTTAAGTGTGACTGCTGTTGCAGTTAGTTAATAACCTCAGTGAGCAGACTCATCTCCCTGAGGTTGTCGTATCTCTGCTCCAGTCTGGTGAACTCTCTCAGGAGACCCTGATACTTTCTCCTCTCCTCGTCCACCTCTGCCTGAAGGGCTGCGGTCACGTGAGACACAGCCTGATGCACGCATTCTGCATACACACAGAGAAAGAAGGCATGAAGACATATGAGAGACACAGACGGGTGGGAAAAGAACAAACAGAGTGTGAGACAGCTGTGACTGTATGATGCTGGTGACGTGAAAGCTTACCTTCTTGTTTTTTTTCTTGTTCAAGCAGGCAAGCAGAGAGATCCTCTCTCTCTTTGTAAAAACTCTCTTTTTCGCTTTGTAGAGCTTGCAGCTCCTTAAAAAATAAAAGTCAATAAACAGACAAAATCAGAAGTATTCACTACTATATAAAGGAAGGAAAGCATGTTTATTGTTTGCAGACCTACTTCTTTAAGCTGGAGGATCTCCTGGGAAGCTTTTTCTTCAGCTCTTCTTCTGTCCTCTGCCTCCTTTTCACTGATAACAGGCCCAGGCTGAGGCTTCTCCTGTAACTGGTTCTCTAGTTTCTGTATCGTTGCCCTCAGAGTTGCCAGCTCAGCACTGGAAGCCTCTCGTTCTGCCGTTAGGGTTTCTCTCAAAACAGCACACTCCCTGGCCTGGATACACACAAAAACAACTTTGTCATGTGAATATAAAATAAAATGACCTCTTGTCTCATACAATTAATGCTTATCAAGATCACATGAGAGGGTCAAATCCCTTCACAACCCTCACCCACCTCCTGGTCTGCTTTCAGCTGCAGCTGCATCAGTTTGACCTCCATGCCTTTGTTGAGCTCTCTGTATCTCTCCACTGAGCGGGCCTCAGTCTTTAGTTTCAGCAGCTGTCTTCTGGCAGCCTTGCGGCGGATGCAGCACTGCATGAACACAACAGCCGCACATACTCGCCTATATGCCTGCCTCGCCAACCACCCACGCACTCTGGCCTGGAGCAACACAGCTGCCCTCTCTGCCACCAGCTGAGGGGAACCAACAGGGTTTTAAATCAATTCAGGTTAAGTGTTTATAGGTGCTTATGAACTAAATGTTTGTATGTTAGCCTCTTTTAAGATTAGAGAAAAAGTGGACAAAACATATTTTGCACATCCCAAAAAAAAAAAAAAAAAAAAAAGAGTTATAAAGTGTTTGAGTGTCATTTTTTAAACATCTGTTGCTGACCAGTCTATATCTGCGGCGTTCCAGCGTCCCCCTGGTGAATGCTTGGATGGTGATGGTGGCCTGTCGGATCATGAGGAATAATTGCCTGACCACCACCATACGGTAGGTCTTCTGGATCACCAAAGCAGCCTTGGTGTAGCGCAGGATCAAAGCGAGTCTGCAGCCAAACGACAAAGAAGAATTTTATGTGCAGAATCTTTTATTAAATTTAGAGTTTAGTCAGGTTGACGTCTTCTTCTTCTTCTTTTGGCTGGTCCCTTTAGCCTCACGCCAACCCTCTGCAAGTTCTCTGACATTCGCCTCCACTCCACCCTGTCTGTTGCTTTGGATAGTTGATCCCAGAGTTAAACTCATCTACCTTCATTACCTTTGCTCCTTGCAGCTTCACTGTTACACCTGTCTCCCTCTCATTCATGTATTCTGTCTTGCTTCTACTGACTTTCATTCCTCTTCTTTCCAGAGCATACTTGCACTTCTCCAGGCTCTCTTCCCCCTGCTCCCTACTCTCACTACAGATCATAATGTTGTCTGCAAACATAGTCCACAGAGACTCCCACCTGACCTCATCTCTCAATCTGTCCAGCACTGATGTAATCCCAACCCCACCTGTAACTCCCACCGCACACCTCACCACTGTCTCACTGCCCTCATGCATGTCCTGCACCACCCTCACATACTTCTCTGCCACTCTGCCACCTTTTCTGTAGTCACTACAGCTCTTCACATCACCCTTGTTCTTGAAAATCGGTACCAGTAGACTTCTTTTCCATTCCTCGGGCACCCTCTGACTCTCCAGGAGTGCGTTAAACAATCTGGTCAAAAAGTCCACTGCCCTTTCTCCTAGGCGTTCTTATACCATCCACAAGTATATCATGTGGACCAACTGCTTTCCCACTTTTCATCCCTTTCATAGCTGCCCTCACTTCCTCCTTACTAATCCTCTGCATTTCCTGATTCACTAACTTTCCTCCATCTGTCCTCTCTCTCTCATTTTCTTTATTCATGAGCTCCTCAAAGTTGTTTGTGACCTACTTCTTTAAGCCTCCTTCCACCTTCTCAACAAATAATACTGAAAAACTGAGGAGTGAAATAAATCCAAGCTTAACTGATGCTTAAATTACTGTATATATTACTGTATAAAATACATAACTGCACATATCATTCAACCTTTTCCACAAGTGAATGATCTTCTTAATGTGGGTAATCATAACTACTCTTCAAACATTAACAAGAATTCTGGAAAGGGCATATTATTAGTTTTCCTTTCAAAATAATGAAATGGCAAAGACTGTGCCATAAAATACAGGAAATAGACACAGACACTCATTCTGTCCTCACCGCCTGGCCAGGGCTCCCCTGATGTATCTCTGTATGGTGACAGTAGCCCAGAGGATCCTGGTATATCTGATCCGTGCCAGCCATCCTCTAACCTGACTCTGGATGATCACAGCAGCCACACGCAGTCTCTCAGCTCTCAGCCTTTCCATAAGAGCCACCTGACCAGCCCGGAAAAATACTTTTGTTTTTCCAAAGCGGTACTGGTCTGGATCTGGGATGAGCTGAGGCAAGGCCTGTCTGCATGCAGCCTGGGCCTGGTCCTGGCTCTGAGGTCCTCGAAGGAGAACTCGGTATCTGCTGAAGAACTCCTCATACGTCCATCTGGATTCACAGATTGCGTAGAGCAAATCTTAGAGAAAACAACTTGATATTTCTGTTATTATAACATAAGAATCAATCAATTATTTAGAAAAACATAATTATATTAATCTCAGTGAACAGTTATATCACTTTATTCTTGTGCTACTTAGTAACAGCATTTAAGTTGCTGGTTTGATTGAATTTTCTGGTTTATATGAGGACTTTCAAACCCACACTGTTCAAATACTCTAAAGACTAAAGAATAAGAGGAATATCTTAGAATTGCTCAGTACCTGGATGGATAACCTGCTGCACTGATACGAATTGTCTCCAGCACCCCACAGGCTCTTAGCTGCTGGACCGTCCTCTTAGGGTCAAACCTAACAGGGAGAGGATGTTAGAAACATCAGCACCCATTAAAATACACCGAAAACCTTAGCTGTGAAAACAAGCCAAATGAGGACTCACATAAAAGGCTCTTTGAGGTCATTGGGTTTAATACAGCGAACATAGTGAGGGGTGGTGCTGTTGAGAGTGCCCATTAACATCTGTAAGGACTGACGGAACTGATGGGAACAAAAGCAAAGAACAATCAGCATGAAACTTGTTTAAAATGGATGGATGCACTAAGAAAATGAAAATAGAAATGAAAACATCTCACCTGGAAGCCTACAGTCAGCTTGTGTTCTCTGGTGGCTCTTTTCCCTGAGCAAATGCTTCCATTGGCCACAGGAGACACATCTTTCTGCTGCTGGAACAACTCAGCCACCAGCTCGGACTGAAGCGCGCGCATACGCACGCACGCATACACACACACACGCACGCGCGCAAACACAAACAGCTGGTGAAACCAATGTTGCTTAGACGTTTTAGATTAATATATATTAAGCACATATCTACCTGACTTGCTTTCAAAATGTTAATGAGCTCTTCAAAGACCGTGTCTCGGTTTTTATCTAAAAAGCCATCACATTCATATTGTACCTGAGGAAAAGAAAACAAACCATCAATGCAAACACAGACACACTGAAGAGAATTACTGAAGGCTTTCAGGGAGTCATAAACATCACTGGAGACCTGACAGATACATTATGTAACTTACTGTGTCAGCAAAGTGCAGAACGATGAAGGCGCTGTTTGACATGCGAGGCTTCCGGAAGTGAGGATGAGGCTTGCTGGTCAGGTGTTGGTCGTACAGTTTGGACACCCAGCTTTCATCAGAACCTTTAGGCATCTGAATAATGCACAGATTATTACACATACTAACACAGTTATTTAAATGTTTGTGTTCCTGAACATGTAAATATTTTTATGCACACAGGCAAAAAGTAGATAGAACAGACAGAACCTGAGGAGCGAAAAACAGACAGTATAACAGACCCTGCACTCCTCATCTAAGAGATCGAACATGCCCAGTTGTCCCTCTATAAGATCAATGCACTGCTGATTATCACTGAACTCAATCCGACTCCAGGCCAGCTCCTCACGGATGTACTCCTCCTGCTCCAAGTGGAACACATGCTGCAAACACCGCAAAACAAAAATGTAAAAAATGATAATGATACAAAATTATATAACGCAGTGTCTCAGCTGAAAGTTTAAGGAACTGACCATGATGGAAACCAAGAGCAAACTCAAAAGGCAGTCTGTGTTTCCTCGCAATGTTTTTTCCTTTTTTTTAATAGGGACAAGTACAGTACCAGTCAAGAGTTTGGACACACTCTCCCATGGTATGTAGTACAAACCACTGGCATACATTGCATATACTGCACACAAATATGGCAGACAAAACAAATTTCGAACAAATACATTATATTTCATATATCAAATATTTTCATATTTTAAGTGTGCATAGGTGATAGGGCTGATTTCTTAAATAAAGTAGTTCAAGAGCAGCATGTGCAGGTAAAATAACTGACAAACTCACAGTGGCCAAAGCACAAAGGTAAAGGGAGACAGCTTACCCTGTTGAACTGTTGTTGCAGTTTTTCATTGGCATAATTTATGCAGAACTGCTCAAAACTGTTCCTCTCAAAGGTCTCAAACCTGGAGAAGGAGACACCTCTCAGTCCACGTCAAAGGCATACAAAATATCTTAATCATATGCTGCAGACAGTCACAAACATTGTTCACTCACCCATAGATATCTAACACCCCTACAAAAGATTTGGTCCGTCCTCGCTGGGCCCGCAGAGCTGAGTTGAGCCTCTGGACTGTCCATGTGAACAGCTGACCATAGATGTGTTTGGCAAGTGCATCTCTGGCTTCTACAGCCTGCTGACCAGTCATAGGTTTAACCAGCATCTCCCCTCCTACAGCAAGTCTGCGATGGCACAGCCAGTGAGCCATCTGAGATCCCTCAACTCCTAATAGCTTGGAGAAGATAGCCAGAGAGCTGTCCTCTGCCTGAGAAACAAAGCAACTATTATTAAGGAATAATAATGAAAGATGGGTGAAAGGAAAAATATTCATTCAGATTCATTACATCAATATAACTCCGGTCACAGCTTCTCCCACTGGCTTGAACGTTAACATTTCCCAAGTGGAGAACAGCTGACAGGATCCTGAAGAGCTCCATCTGTTGGTCAAGCTGCACACCTGCAGTTTTAGCATATAAAACATGAAGAATTGCCTGTTTTATTGTCAAAGATATATTTTTTGTGGTTGTGTTAATGCAAAATACTCTACCCAGAATGGTGAAAGCATTGCGAGTGCGCTCCAGGTCTGACAAATCATCAGTACCAGGTATCTGCATCTCCCCTCCCTGGTTAGTGTAGCGGAAATTCTCAGGTGCATCTGGACTCAATAAAACACACAACACTCACATTGCACGCACTGTGTACATAATAATGTAGACATCGCATTCTTCTGAGGGGGTCGACTGTTACTGAGTCTCACCGAGTTTGAGGGACCTCATTTCAGGCAGCTCTCTGGAGGCGCACAGCTGATAGAAGATATGGTAGTTTCGCTCTGTTGGTGCCTTAAAACACACAAATATATGGGAAACATTCATGAACAATCATTGTATTATTTCTACAAGACATTTGTGGTAGTCTTATTGATTTATCTGACCTAAGGACATTTTCTACATTGCAGCAAGTGAGTGTTTACCTGGAAGACCACCCTTGACTTCTCCAGTAGATACGTCCTCATATTGGCCCCGATGATGTCCCCCTTTGTGCCAAAGCCAATCTCAATGTACTTTCCAAAACGACTGCTGTTGTCATTTCGAGTGGTTTTAGCATTTCCAATGGACTGCAGACCAAAATACAGAATCCTAGTTTTTATATTATAACTTCTGACATGACAAAACGAGGAAAACCTTTTCGTCGTTTACCTCCATGATCGGGTTAGAAGCCAGAACTCTCTCCTCCACACTGGTCTGCTGTGCTGCTCCTCCAACCACAGCAAAATATCTCATGGTAAACTTTGCAGAGACAGTTTTCCCAGAGCCAGACTCCCCACTGATGATGATAGACTGATTCTTCTCCTCCCTATACACACAGACAGCGTGATCATGATATCCCACATAGTGCAGTTAATGCTCAGACTATCAAAAAGTAAATGAAACATAAGATCTGCCATGAGATGCCAGCAAACACCCAGGATCCAGCTGTCATAACATGACCCCTGACCTGATCATAGTGCGGTAGGCCTCTTCAGCCACTGAAAAAATGTGAGGTTCCATGTCCGTCATGTCCTGACCGCTATAAGCGTCTATCACCTCCTCTCCATATATTGGAAGTTGGTCATAGGGATTGATGGCCACCAACACAATACCTGGAGGCACAGGAAAAGAAAGCAATCTCACCTAGAGAGCTTGAATTTACATGGCTGTTTTTAAAAAGGCAGATTTCAGAATATAAATTTATAATTATAATAAATATGACAACTTAAATGCATGCTATAAGAATATGACACTATTGTAGGTCATTAACTTTTGTCCACTCTCTCCAGTAGTTTGCCATTTCATGTTTGTTGTTGGTTGTCTCTGCTGGTTGTCTCCCTCGTTTATAGCATCTCTTTCCCCTTATCAACCAACTGGTCTTAATAGATACAGTCATCCAGTACTGGAAGCTACTGGGCAAAAAACTCAGTAACCTCATGATTCAGTTCATTGAGGTCTGCAGGCATTTGTTTATGTACAGCTCTCTTAAGGTCCTTCAACAGTATTTCAATCGGATTGATGACTGAACTTTGACTTTACCATTGCAACACTTTGATTCGACTCAATGACTGCAAGATACCCATGTCCTGTAACTGCAAAACAAGCCCAAATCATCCCCACTCCTCACTATGTTTGACAGTTGGTGTGAGGTGTTTGTGATGCTGTGTATTATGGCCAAGCATCTCCACTTTTGCCCCATCTGTCCAAAGGACATTGCCCCAGAAGACTTGTGGTTCGCCCAGATGCAATTTTGCAAACCTAAGCTGTGCTACCATGTTCTTTTTAGAGAGAAGCCGCTTTCTCCTAGCATCTCTTCCAAACAATCCACAATCATTCTGTCTTTTTCTAACTGTACTGTACTGTGTAACCAACTTTAATATTTACCATGCTAACTGAGGCCTGCAGAGTCTGAGATTCTCTGAGCGATGCATGATCTGGCTTTGGGGTGAATTTGCTGGAACGTCAACTCCTGGGAAGCTTGTGGCATTGTATTAATACAAACCTGAATGCTCCAGATCAGCCAACTCAGCTTTTATAGAAGTGGTCGTACTTGCTGATGATCAGGCATTCAAGTTTGGTTAGCAGCACCTGGCTCCTACTTACCTTCTTAATGGAAGCGGTAAGGGCATATTTAGTTTTCACAGGACTGACAGAGTCTTGTGAAAACTATTTTTCACATTATTCCTAGTAGCCCCGCCTGAATCTGGATCTGTCAGAGGTCCCTTCTTGTTAAAAGTGAGTTCTTCCTCTTCTATCTAATTAGAAGATAATGTTCGACTAAATGTGTAGCAGGGTTTTTTTTTTCTTTTATAGTGTGGCAGTGAAGGAGTAGTCTCCCTGTGTCAACCTTTAACCTACTGTACTATAGAGCACATTATGAGCTGCAGTATAATCATGCAGACAGAAGCACACAGGAGCTGCTCGATTCTGGCTTTTTTCCAGCAGGAATTTAAAGATCCTCTGTCACTTACAGCATTCTGTTTTTTTTTGGCTGAATAATCATCTGTCTTTCTAAGGTTTCCTTTCTTTTACCCAATGTGGTGCTCACCACAGTATGTGTAGATGCTGCTATAGTCCAGAAATCGAACCCGGAGGTTGTGCAGCACAGCCGGCTCATGAAGAAAGCTGAGAGCTGTGAGATCATTCTCGCCCTCCAGTATGTCGGGGTTCCCCAAGGGTGGGAGATCAGAGGGAGCGTCCACTGGGTAACGGACCTCCTGTCATTGAAAGTGGAAGTTAGACGACTTGGATGTAACACATTACTGAGAACGAGGTTTTAGGTGTAATTTTAGCGAGACAATTATAATTGAGCATTCACGTTAATCTATGGACATTGAAACTGCTCAGTGTGTCTCACATTTCCATTTGAGAGCTGTAGCAGTAGGTGCTTTTCTCCAGGCCTGTAGTCCTGGAGAAGCTGGGCTGAAATCCAGACAGCATCTGGGTCAGGAACCCACACACCCGCCCCCTAGCAAAGGAACAGACTGTTACAGTTGTGCAAAAAACAGACTGAATAAGAAAGAGGGAAAGTGCAGGATAAATCTGCATGTGCTGAACAAATCAGAAAGCTGAGAGCCATTTCATTTGATATTTTATTATTGTCAAACACTGTTAGGGTAGATGTCACACTTCCTGGACCCACCCAGTGAAGCTATTTGGTACCCATCAGCATAAAAGGCTCCTAAACTGTGTTAAAAATTAACATCAGTCATCCTCTCTCTAAATTGCCTGTACAGATTAGCTGTTATTTAAAAATAACAAATCTAATTTGCTAATTCACTTATTAATGAATCACCTTTACGCATAAGCTTTAAATCACACAAATTCTGAATATATTCACTAAACACTTTAATAATTCAGACTATTACACTGTCACCAGGCTAATAGATCAAAGATCAGGACTAGTACTTATTTACTTGACAAACACATAGGAGGCATCTCATTAATATGCTCAAACATCACTAACAATGCTGTTTTTATGCATTAAAAGATATTTCTTATTCAAAGTACTGAAAAAGTGCAGATCCCATAGTGAATAAACCATTTGGAAAGCCCTAAGCGTACCTTAAGTTACCCTTACCTTGCTGTATAACTCCAGTGTTGCCATCTTTAATAATTCAAAGCATGAGGGGAAACACTATTTAAGACAACAGGCAAGGTAATCTGTACATGCCCCTTTGAAGAAACAGCCGGTATCCTTTCTCTGCAGAGCGTCGTCCCGTCCAGCTGACAGTAGATTGCACTTTGTCCAGCTTCACATAGAGACACGAGGACCGTCGGGTTAACTGTTAATCTGTGAGGGGATGCAGTGATTGGCTGTGTTGAGAGAGAGCCATTTCTGCCAGGCAGGGCAGCGCTACAAAAGTTATCCTTTAGGGACATCTAAATACCATAAAAAATAAATAAAACACTCAGCAGATTTTCGTGACATACTGACTCACTTTAATAATACAATCAAATTTATCTCAGCAAACAGCCTGCTGATGTTTTGTAGGGAATCTCACGATTTCAGCTGGACGCATTATTCATCAGGAATTAAAAAATACAAAATCTTACCACTCAGGTAATACAATGAAAAGACAATTTCAACTAATTTGCTCTCTAACCCGTTCTGTGCGTGTGTTTCAGAAGAGGCAGCGTCTTGTGTGGTAACATTGACACATTAGAATAATTAAAAAATAAAAATACATGGACTGAAGCTGTGATCGTAACAAAGCTTTGAATAAGCAGCATCTCACAACATCAGTAAGCACCTATAATGATGATGAGAGTTAAAAACAGTAATAAGCGTACAACCAAAAGAGGTCTCAAGTCATTTCTCTCCCACAGCCCCATCACGCACTCTTTTCACCTTAGTTACGTTTAGCTGAGTAACAGCGGGGCCAAAAGCCGAAAACCTAAAAGCCTTTCAAATAAAAAATGACACGTCTCCTCTTTGGTCAATACTGAACGCGACTCACAGGACAACGCAGCTGGTGTGGAGGACTTTTTTTTTTTTTTTTAAATTACAATAAAAACTTGACTGTCTGTCCCAACAGACACAAATCAAACCGTAGGGATTCCACCAGATCAGCGTGTGCTGTGACAGGAGTGTTTCAATTCAAGAAAGAGGCGGCAAAATTACAAAACATTCGTTTCCAATCTGCCTGAAAAAGAAAAAAAAAAAAAAAAAAAAAAAAAAAGGCAAACAAATCGAGTTTTTTTTCTGACATTTAGATTTGACATGATTGTCACAAAAAATACAAACTCATTCAAAGCTTTTTAGTAAAAAATACACTTATCACTGACCATTGAATTTGACACAATGTAGATAAGTTATTTTTAGTATTCCAAAGTTCATTTGATTTTGTGTTGAATTTCTTTTTTCATTTCCTCATTAACAATCATGTGGGCTCAAAAATTTGGCCAAGGAGTCCCATCCAGTGTAGTTAATGACGAATGGACGCGTTGGAGACTTGAGTTTCTGGGGTCGGGCGAAGGGAAAACAGCTCTTTAGGTTGCACTGGAATAAGTCAGGTTTAGGAGTTGGATGCCGATTCGGGGGGGTGGGGGTGGGGGGGTCCTCAGGGATGGACTGGAATAGGAATCCTACTGTTCATGGTCATGTATGTAGGTGTGGAACAACTCCATCTGGACTTTGCAAAAACCTACAAGAGAAAAAGTATTAGCAAATACATTAATTACACAGGTGTCTTTTTATACAATGTAAAGTAATGAATGTCCAAAGTGCAGAATTATTTGATATGGATCAATACTGTGAAACTGTTCTGGGTTTGCAAACTGTAAATTTAAAAGCTTTGGAGCCACACATTTGAAGAATTACACTCCCCTCCAAAAGTACTGGAACAGTGAGACACATATTTGATATTAAAAAAAAATAATAATAAAATAAAAATCAATATAAGACAAAAGATCATCATCTCAGCTTTTTATTTCCAGGTTTTTACATCTGGATCTGACACACAGTTCAGACCACAGCACCTTTTGTCTGAAGCCACCCATTTTTTTTCTTGTGAGCAAATGTACTGAAACATGTGACTGACAGGTGTAGTAGGAGCAATCAGTGTGAAAGCCAGAGAGCTGTATATGGGTGAAAAACAAGCAACTGTGAAGCTGAGAGAAGATGGAAAATAAATCAGTTTGAAATGTCCAGAAGAAGAAAGTCGTCACTGTCAAATGTCGAACAGGTAGACCAAGGAAAACACCAGCAGTTGATCACAGGAACATTGTAAGTGCTGTAAAGAAAGACCCTAAAACAAGTGTTAGTGATATTAGCAACAACCTCCAGGGGGCAGGACTGAAGGTATCACAATCTACAGATGTAAACCACTAATTAGCAAGAGGAACAGGAACGCCAGGCTGGAATTTGCCAAAAAGTACAGAGACAAGTCTCAGAAATTCTGGTGCAAAGTTTTATGGACTGATGACAAATATTAACCTTTACCAATGTGATGGAAAGGCTAAAGTTTGGAGAAAGAAATGATCTGCTCATGATCCCAAACATACAAGCTCATCTGTGAAACACTGTGGCGGTAATGTCGTGGCTTGGGCTCGCATGGCTGCCTCTTCATTGATGATGTCCTGCTACTTTTAGCAGGACATCAGCCTGCTAAAGAAATCGTTGACAGCTCTATAGCCAACACTGCCAAAATTGGACAACTTGAAAAAGGGAAAAAAAAAAAAATGGACTTTGGGTGAACTGGCACTTTTATGTCTATCAAAATCTTTAAAAAAATGTCCATTACACCACCAACCTGTGCTATACACTCTCCATGTCTTCACTGCCATTGCCCTCCTCCTTTAAAGCCTCTCCTTCATTGGCAGCCTCCTCAACATGGGCCAACATATCAGCCATGAGCGCCTCTTCCAGCCGCTTCCTCACACTGTACACCAGCTCCTCCTGTTTCCTACACATAAACACAACAGGAAGCTGTTACTGTTGGCAGTTACATCTGCCTATAAGAGCCATTAAATCAGCGAAGAACAGATGGTGTTTTTACAGAGATGAGTGGTCACTTGTTACAGGCTGAGGAACACTGGGCAGAAAATATTCCAAGTTGGGCTCATCGGAGATGACGAAAAAAAAAATACAAGCTTACTCTGAATTTGAGAAATATCCCCATTAATTTTTGCTCTAAAACTATTTTACAAATGACGTATTTAAAAAGGGGATAGGATAGAGAAGGACAGATTACACATGGCATTATTCCCACACTACTGGAGCTGTTGTTTCCTGGCACTGAAATTCACAGTGGGTGAATATGAGGTAAATATGATTTTTAAAAAAAAGAAAAAAAAAAAAAACACACAAAAGAGCAACACATCCAGATTAGACTACTTTATGAAACCCACCGGATGTCCTCATCAGTGACTATGAAGGCCTTGCACAGTGGCTGTGCAGTGTTTAGCCAGACTCCTGGATTCTTCTCCACAGCAGCAGACAGCTGCCCGGTGATTGGAGCAGCACTGGTGTGCAGAGCGCTGGCGATGGCTGACAGGAGAGTTTTGTCTGTGCAACCTGGACCAACACCTGCGGGACCAGCGGGTGGTTACCAGACATTTTCCAGAAATGTAACAGTTGAACTACACCCATGTTTATCTAAATTTTATAACAATTAAACGGTTGCTGAGGTCAGTCAAAACTGCTCTTAGGGGAAATACTAAAACGTCATTTTAAGACAAACTGCTTGCTGAGGCTGATGAATTCATGTTTTACCTTGCAGGCCTTTAGGCAGTTCCATTGTTTTCACCAGCTCTTCTGCAATGTCATAAGCATTTAGACCACTGAGTTTCTTCTCCCAAAATAGCTGTGAACAAAATAAGGAAGAATATTTTAGCTGGAGGCAGTTTAACAGAAATACATTGTTCCTTTGAGTGCAGCAAACTTGACATAGTCAAAAAAATACTGGTCTATCCAGTTTCAGAGCTGCACGTCTTTGCAGTCTGTGCATTTGTTATCCAATGCTATATAGTGTCGCTTCCCGATTTTTCTGGCACACTGTTGTAGTAATAGGTTGTTCACCTGTCTGGGCTGGTCAACAGCTTTCTGAGGGTCTGTCTTCACTTTGTTGTTGGGATGATTGGTAACCTTGGTTACAGGCTGCTTAAAGATGGAGGCTGTCTGTCTGACTGGGAGTGATGTGTTCAGGTCAGGTTTGCCCTTAAAAATAAAAAAAAAAAACAGTGAAAGAGAATGAGAAGGACAAGAGAAAGAGGATGTCAGCACTTGACAGAGTTAAGGCCTCAGCCACAGAGGCCTAGAGACTGGTCAGCGACCCCTTGGCGTTAGGGAACGCATATTTCCTGACCAGTTGGCAAGTGGTTGCTGGAGGTTACTGGCTGACACTGGGTGAAATCGGTCATAAAGATGGTGCTGCACCGAAACCCTCCTTGTGACTGCGTTGATCGCAAGCACGGTCACCCATAGCTTGCATGAAAGATGCCGACGTGTCTGCAAACACTCCCCATTTTACTCTCCCGGCTGTACTGACACTTAAAAAAGCATGAAGACAACCAGAAATGGAGACTGTTGGCCTATAAAGTTAAAGTTGTGCACTACTGCTGCAACTGACACTTCAAAAGGTGCAACGTTTACTTTGAAGGCCATTTCTGGTTTGATTTGTGCTTTTTTTTCAAGTGTCACTACCGCTGGGTGAGTAGCTGGTGAGTGTTTGTAGTCAAGTTGGCATCTTCCAACCTGCAACTTGCTAGAGACCAAAGAAATTGCAAAGACGTTTCTGGTGTACAACCATATATTTCTTTGCAACCAATTTTACGCTAGTGACTACAAGCAACCTCCAACAACTGGTTGCTGTGTGACCAGTGGTTGCCAAATGGTCGCTAACTGGTCTTCAGGCTTGTGTGACTGGGGTCTAAATGAGCTGACCTGCACACTGCTCATGCGAGGTGCAGTCCGAAGCAAGTTATACAAAACCAGACTTTCTCGATGCTAGATGACTTGGCAACACCTAACACCAGCATGAGGCATCATGACAGTGGTTATCAACAGGCTTTTTTTCCTGGGCCAGTGTAATCCCCTATAAGAGAGGCTATTTGACACCTTATTTAATTTAGCTCTTCTTTTCCACATCATCCAACATCAAGAGGAAGTTGAAAAAAAAAGTGCACAGCAGAAAATTGTTCATCTTATTTATTTGCAAAC
Source organism: Archocentrus centrarchus (assembly GCF_007364275.1). Taxonomy (NCBI): domain Eukaryota; kingdom Metazoa; phylum Chordata; class Actinopteri; order Cichliformes; family Cichlidae; genus Archocentrus; species Archocentrus centrarchus. The sequence goes on along the minus strand of NC_044349.1, from coordinate 24,492,154 downwards.
TGCATGCCAGTTATTCCCAATTTTACAGCTGCACATAGGAACACTTCAACTCGTGAACTGCTACCATCCCATTCCTCATATTTCTATCCATACCTAGAACCAATTTGGTTTTACTGACTTATTTCATAAGGTATGTTTTATCTCTTTCTCTCTCTGATCTGTATATGCACTCACCACATCTCTCCCTTCTGATTTATTATTATTTGTGATAGCCGCTGATTAAACAATCAATTTCCTAATCTGTGTTTCCTCCTGCTGAGGATCTACATCACTTTAGAGCACATCATCAGGAACATACTGCTCAAAAAAAATTTAAAGGATTGGTTTGAAAACATATCAAATCTAAATGGGGAAAAAATCATGACATATCTATACTGATATGGACTCGGTAATGTGTTTGGAATGAAAAGATGCCACATCCTTTGATTGAAATGAAAATTATCAATCTAAAGAGGGTTGAATTCAAACCCCGAAAATCAACGGGGGAAAAAAAATGATGCAGCAGGATAGTTCATTTTGCAGAAATTTAATTGCAGGTGTCGTGGGGGAGAATCTCCTCCCAGATCTGGACCAGGGCATCACTGAGCTTCTGGACAGTCTGAGGTGCAACCTGGTGGCATTGGATGGACCGAAACATAATGTCCCAGAGGTGTTCCATTGGATTTAGGTTAGGCGAGTGTGGGGGGGGGGGGGGGGGGGGGGGGGGGGGGGGGGGGGGCAGTCAGAAAAGATGAGGAGGGAAAAATGTCAGTGGCCTCCACCTGTAAAACCATTCTTGTTTTGGGGGTTGTCTCATTGTTCCCCCTCTAGTACACCTTCTGTTAATTTCATTAACACCAAAGCAGCTGAAACTGATACTTAGGTGACCAAATCAATATCCCAGAGGTTTAACTGATTTGATGCTATACTTCGATTAAAAAGTTGTTTTAATTTTTGAGCAGTACACTTGGAGAATCTCTTGAACATCACCTTCTCTGCAGCTGTTAGCTGTGCGGCCCAAAAAAAGTGTGGGCCGCACAGCTAACCTGTTACCAAGGTGATCTATCCTGTTTAACAGAAACATCTTTGGCTCTTGCTTTAGGCTCAGTGCACATTGCTAACCCCTTAATCCCACTTGTACACCCCTTAGGTCTACTGATAAAATCTGTTTATCAAGTAGAGAAGCATATAAGCCCATAAAAGAGATTAAATTTACAAAGGCAGTGGCTGCGCACTTCTTTCCTCTACTTGTGGGAATTTGTGGCTCTTCATAGATCAGACTTCCCATTAAGAATTCTAGTATGCAAATAAACCGACAGACAGTAAATAATCTCGGAGACCATTTTAGTGCTGAGGCCAAGCAGCTGACCATCACGAGCCCATTTGTGTCACCTTGTTCTGGTTGTTGTTATCATATCGCAGTCTCTGGCGATTCTTGTTCAGCTTGCTCATCAGCATCTTTCCCGTGCGGAAATCAAAAGAGCTGAGGTCCATCTGGTTACCAAGGTAACGGGCCAGCTGAGGCTTGCTCCGAAACTTCTTCCCAGATGGACTAACAAGGCAGGCGAAGAGACGCGGGGGGGGGGGGGGGGGGGGGACAAAAAAAAACATGTTAATACTGTCTCTTAGCAAAAGGAAAGGTCACACCAAAGAGACATCAAAACTGAAAACCAAACCAAGATGAAAGGCAGGAAAAACAAAAAACACACAGATCACACCAGAAGACAGAAAAGTATAAAACACAGACTACAACATGCAACAAGTCAACAGCAAAAGAGAAGCAGGACATCCAAATGAGCAAATGAGCACTTCGTGAAATGGATGCAGACTCTACCTTGGCTCTGTCATTTATTAAAAAGCTGGAAACATCTTAGTAAAATGAGCAGATATGAAAATATATATTGAACATGTGTAACTAAACTCCACCCCCTCCTCTCCACATTAGTGATCACAATGTAAACATGGCAAAAACTAACACGTGACCAAATGTTTCAAAATGGAAACATTGTAGCTCCACTGGTGGGAGCAACATCGTCTTGAGCCTGAGCAATGACCAACAAAGGAACAACTGTGGGTGGATACGTGCTATAGTAACTCATGCAAATGCATCTTACATCACACACCACACAGTTAACACCAGTATGATTGTACATTTAGCCTACCACAAACTATACAACCGACCCGCCTCCCCCCTCTCTTGCCTCTGTTCCTCATCTTGCTCTTCTCCTCTGCTAAATGAGAACAAATCTGGCGTTTGTTGATTCACTTCACTGGGAAATAAAAGGTAATTAACTGAGATTACACTGAAGTTTATTCATCTGGAGACCTTGGCAGGAATGAGGAGCTGCTGCTGCTGCTACTACTAGCCTGCACGTTTGGACAGACTCCTTATCCTAACAATTGTTGAGAGGACATGGCCTGGCTGGCCTTGTTGTTGTCGTCGTGCAGCAAACACAGCCCCCCCTCTACCTCCCATTCCCAAACTTTACATCGACCACTGATCACACTCCTGCCCGTTTCCGTCCGCAAATTCGGTGTCTCGTGCAACTAAGTTTTTGCAAGCCCTTAGCTCGTGCAGTACCTAAAATAATAGACATCGCTTTTCCCAGCTGACAAACCGGACTTTCTGGTCACTTCTTCCATTTTCCAGCCTTTGGGGAGAGCAGTGCAATCCCACCTTTTCTTCTCCATTTCCCACGCGAGTAATCTCTAAATCCACTAAAACTTACTGCAGATAACCACACTTGGTTTCAGGAAATGTGCCGATATAAATAAATTTTTTGTTTGTTTGTTTTGGGATAGTAGGCCTATCGCTTCTCACGCTTTTGTTTCGACCATGTTACTACGTGCGTCCTCTGTAGTGGGATCTCTCTGCTCACATCTCATCTCTTTGTCGTCGCACAGATCGCTCCGCCGCGGACCTCAGCCACATCACTACCTGGCTGTCTCTCCGGGCCACGAGGGCTACATCCGCAAGGAAAACAGGACAGCGCGGCTACATCAAGATGCCGCGAGATAAATAGGAAGTTAGTGTGTTCGGATTTCGGTAGAAAAGCAAGGGGCCAAGGGAAGGGAAAATGTTACTAATGTTTAAAAAAGGAAAAATAATCCCCTAAATAGACAGAGGTTACTGATGAAACACACTGCATGAGTTACACGGCAGTAGAGACGAGTTATTATTATAGTTTTGAACTTGTTTAAGCGGAAGAAAATGGAGGAATGGACGGATGTATTTAGTATTACTTTTTTTGAGTGTTAAAGTTTGCTTCCAAAGTGTTTTTTTTTTCAGTTCACATTTTTTTCATATTTAATTTTTAATTTAGTTTTAATTAACTATAATAGCCTTAATACAGACTTTTTCTAATCATTCACCTCAAGATTTCTTAGCATGTGTGCTGTGGGGGTGCAAGCCCATCCAGAAAGGTCACTGTGCCCCCTCAGCTGAATTCTACAGACATACTTTTTACAAATATAAGTACACTTATGGCATATAATTTGGTAATAAAAATGTTAAATAACCACAAGTTATTGTAGTAACAATCACGCCCATGCTAGTTATTCGGTTAATACTAACTTAGAGCATTTGTACCAACTGTAGCAGCATGACTGAGGGGGACACTGATTTTGGAGCACATGAGCCAGACCCTGGAAAATCGGCTAACCCCATGCATCTTTTTAGAACTCAGAGAGGTCATCATCAGCTCATGAGGCTATCTTTAAAGCATGATATTACTTAAAACTTGCAAAACAAATGAGTGTACTGTGTCTTTATAGTTATTATGCATACTGGTTTGTTATGTGGTTTCAGATAGGTTGTTTATGCTTGAATTTGTTGTGCAGGTGGCAGTATTATTTATTTATTTTATTTATTTATTTTTTATGAAAAGGCAAAGGGAGTTGAGTCTAATGCCCCCCAACTGTCAAAGTTGGTTGACTGTCCAGGCCACCTGCTCTGGTGCACACTGTGCTCTGACCGACTTTTGGAGGGGTTGTTTTGTTCTTTCAGGATGCTATGAGCTAGACTGACCATTGGTCAATTCTGGCCATCAAGTTGTACTTTGAACATATCAAGTACAGCTATGATATTAACTGATATTATGTTTAGTCTCATATAGTTTTATAAAGTCTTTATAGAACTTGCATGAAACGTTTACCTGATCTGTCTCAATTGTATGCACTGGACAGAGAGATCTACCAAATGTCATTACACACCTGTACAATGACAAAGACATTCTTTCATGCTTTCTTAAATATGTGAGTGCAGTTATGCAATTAAATATATAATTGAAATGTTAAATAACAAATGTATATATTTTTTTCCCTTTGCTGTACTTAGTTGTACCAAACCTTAGGTTATGCAGCTAAATGCTACAAATTCTTGCGCTGAAGCGACCCTTACGTTCTTTTATTTTGGAGAAAACAAAAATCTTAGCGGAAGTTGTGTTTTATACTCCATGTATCTGGACGCCAGTGGCGTAACACCACGGCGACGTTAATCTATGGGAAACATAAATTAGGCTCCATCTACAAATAGACCGTAAACAATAATCACGAAACTGCATTGACAACAATCACGAACGTCGCTAAATAATCAAATGCCGCAAAATAAAGACATTTATTTGCCGTTTCAAAACCGAAATGCGCAAGTTTCTGTGTGAGCTTCGTGAAACTGGAGAGCCGTTTCACCACGACAATGCCGACCGTTGTCATTCAGACTCGGAGCCGGCTTTAATCAATGAACAAAGTAGATCTTATCGATCTAACACACAGCATTTCAAAAACATGTTAAGCACATATGGAAGCTTTGTTTGTATAAAAACAATGCAGAGGGGAAAGAAAAAATATTATGTACTTTGCATGGCTAAAATCTGCGCCGAAACAGCACAGTGTCGACGCAGTACCGCCTCCATGCTTAATTCAACATTATCTGTAAATATCGGGAATGTTAAACCGTACGATACGGATCCGAAGAGACGGACATCCTGGCCGCAAGCCGGTGCATGGATGTTTGCAGAATGCGAAGAGTCTACACCAATGTATTTACCTAATCGATGACAAAACATACTTTCCAAATATATTCCGAATACGACAAATAACGCATCAAACGCTACAGTTACAATTAAACCCACTGCTCGTGGTTTTATTGTCCTTTACATGTACTTACTCGTTTTTATCCATCTTGAAGACACTATCTCGTTTTCTCCCTCTCGCTATGTTAAATCCCTTCTCCCCTCTCTTCTTTCAGTCCCCTCCCCCTTCGATGTTAGAAATGAAAGACATTATCCACGCAAATTTCGCAGCAGTCTGCCTGATAAAATGAGCATAATGTCTGGCCCAAACTGGCCCATTCTGGATGAGCCGCAGGGCTTAAAATACAGCAAACATTTAAGACTCACTGTAATTAATTACGGTTTCATTTTACAGTATTTTTACAGTAGAAAAAGCCATGCTGTCAAAGCTACTAAACAAAAAAAAAATCTATCCGTTTTTTTTTTGTTTTGTTTTCATTTTTTTTTTTTATTGCAAGCATACTTTAATAAGCATAAAAGACAACTTCTCATCATACAAGCTCAAACAAACATTTTAATAGTTGTGAATTCACAGAGCATGGAGACATATCGGGGTAAATTCAATTTATTCACATTTAATAACACTGAATCAAAAACAGTAGGTAATAAAGAGAGTGCATCCTGCAGTCCAAACTCCTAATAAGCCCTCAGGGACTGACTGTTGAGAAAGGGTGTCCCACAGAGCTGTGAAAGCAATCCAACCATCCCAAAGTTCTGGTCCTGTAGGCAGACATATGGGCCCATTCATTAGCAAAATGTACATGAACATGTCAGCCTGAACGTGTGAAAAGCACATCATTCCTGTTTCTCTCTGAGGAAACACTCTGTCTGATGCAACAAGTGAATGATTTCTGACATGAACCACAGAGGCTTAAAGAGGTTGGGATAGAGTGGAGGGCTCCAAAGGTCTGTAACCATTAAAAGGGCCTGGGAATGTTAATATATGTACAACAATTATAGAATGGATTATCTGTGGTGACACTGTCACACTGTTGATATTAATACAAAAAGAAAAAATACATAATTTAAAAACCTTAATTATACAGAAGCATGGAGCCTTTATTCTTGCACATTTTTTTTTTAATTAATAGACAAATAAGAACAGACTGATCTCTGTGGCTTTCATACTGCGGGATACAGCTATAACACACTCACATGTTAGAGTTTACTTTACTCGTCCGACTTGAACTTCCCTCTAATGTATGGCACGTAGTCTAGCACTAATCGCCAGTCTGTGAAGTGAATGAGAGCCACGCCGCCAACTGTTCCCCAGGCAACAATGTTTGGGACCCTGGATGGAAGAAAACAAAGGACTCCTGAATAAGACAGAAATTTAACCATAACATCAAGAGCAGCTGGGATTACACCCCTCAGGTCAGACAGAATAATCATCATTCAGTCATCACATGACATGCTGTTTTTCCTATAGACAACAAACATATCTATTTATTTTATTTTATTTTTAAAGTTGGATTACTTGGTGATGACCAGACACATTTGCTTACCAAAAAATAAATAAATGCACTGACAAAGGAAGATGACTTCCTCGTCGAATAAAGAGGAATAAATTACTAACAGAAAGGTTTTAATTAGCCTGAGCAATACTGATTATTAGGGAGTAAAACATTCCCATGGTTTATACATATAAATAAAATTACAGTATGCTAAAGTTGCACTGAAAAGGTAAAATTATGGGGACATACTAACTTTCTGTTAATGTACTTCACAAACTAGTAAGCAGCTTACTGATGCCACTCTGCTGCAGGTGCTGCAGGCTGGAAACAACGGAGGTGGTGCCACTCCGCTGGTCAAACTCTGTATCACACTATTTCTAACCACAAAATATTGTTTTGGACAACAAATCCCCCTGATTCCTATTATCAGCCTATTACATCTAATATAGGTACAAATCCCCTTTGGCTTCAATAATAGATGAGGATCTCCTATTATTAGTTATCCAAAGATTAGGATATTAATTTTTGTAAATAGGTATCTAGCAGTAACTACAAACATTCAAGTATAGTTAGGAGTATAAAAACACAAGCGAATCCTTACATTTGATGTAAAATAAAAACACAGATCGTTACCTCTTATACTGAATACAACAATAAATATGTCATGCTTTGATTATACATATGATTCTGAAAGGTAATATTTCTCAGGTGAACTGTGCATTTACATCCCACTATGTGCCAAGAAAACCAGTATGAGCAGTCCTGTTCTCACTGAGAGGATTTGGATGGTTATCTTGAGGTCTTTCACACCCGTTTCACTACTCTAGCTGTAAACTAACCGATCTGTAACCCTAAGCCATACATTTCAGGAGAAAATAAAGCATAGCTGAAAATAAACAGCTAGCCAGCTAGGCTAAACGGGTGACACAGGACACAGAAACGTTTACGGCACGACCGCAAGAACAGCAGCAAACAGCCCAAAAATTCATCCCTGACAACGTAATCCACCTCGTCACTTACCACGTCCTTGCAATAGCAATGTACTTGGCTCCGATGATTTTATTTAGTATTTTCTGGACCATTATGACCTTCCTGTGATTGCGCTGAACGTGAAGGACCCCGTGGTGCCTCTTGTTATGCCTGTTTAAAAGTAACAAGCATGTCCGCGGTTGCGTGCAGCAGCTCAGGGTCGTTTCAGGCCACCATTTTAAAAGCTCTGCATTTACAACAGAGGGCTGTTTAAACATGTTGGATTTAAAGCTATAGTAATGGCTCACACCATCCCTTAAATGTGGCTTCTTTGTTGCATTCCCATGAGGCTTGAATAAATGTATTTTTTACCCTATCCGAATATTGGTAATAGAAAATATGGACAAATTAATTTAACCCTTTATTACAATGGTTTTCTTTATTTTCCTTTTTTATGTATACAATATTCAAAAGCCAGACATTGGAAAAGGTATAATCTGTTATTAAAAATGGCACATTTATTGCTACATTACTGTTATTTACAGGACAGTTCTCAACTATATATATTTATATATGTAAATATATATATATAAAAGAGACAGATTGAGTGAGGCACTAGAGGACCAACAGCATCCTCACTCCAAGATCTCGAGCTCTGTGCCTGTGAATGTAATTAACACTCAATGGTCTAACCCCATTTTAGCTCCACAAAGATATGACAAAATTGTAGAAAGGCAGTTTTTTAATCACTGCTTTCCTTTAAACAAAACAAGTCCAAGCCCATCAGCTGAAACATTTACACTCTCCTGTTGTGACCGGGGTTGGGGTTTTTTTCCTGCAGATTTCAAACTGTGTCTATGTTAAGACATCAATCAAGAAGGTTCCCCCAGCCACATCATTTCAGCTAATGGAATACTAATTTACATCTAGTCCGATTTTCCCTTGGAATAAATCGCAACATTCAGCACATTTACTGATCATGTAATGAGAGACAAAACTTCAAACACAACTTGTTGAGAGAAGTGATCAGAAGGTCTCAAAAGAGTCACCACCAATACCACCAAAGAGCTAGAAGAGTAAATGTCAGGGGTGAAAATTGTCACTAATGACTACATATACTCAAAGTCACTGCAGCCAAGGGCTTGCACGCTGAGATACAGAAATTTAAATTGCTCCAAGTCTTTAGAGGTTCCAGCTACACTTGAAAATAAACTCTCCACATTGACACCAAAGCAGCACATACTGAAACATGTTCATGTGCATCAAAGGCAGACAAGCAGAGCCAAAAATAGCATCTCCTGAACCCTGCCATTTTTTTTTTTTTTTTTTTTTAAAGCAATATAGGGCAGACAAAGAAAACTGATGACCTGGACCCATGACCACAACCTTAACTAAAACAGCAGATTGGACAATCCAGTTGAATAATTCAGGGGGAAAAAAGGGAATAAAAACTAAACAAGATCTATGTAACATTTATTTATTTAACTAGATACACTGAAAGAAAAATCTCTTTATACCATTTAAACTTCTTCCTGAAAACTGAAAAAAGCATTAGGAGAAGGGAGGGTGGGGGAATGAACAAGTACCTCTTTAATCTCCATGATAAATGAAATGATATGATTCACAAAATAAAAACTGTCTTAAATGGAAAAAAATAATACAAGTTCAGGCACTGATAAGGTATCACTCTCCCATCATGACATCTTAAGTCTTGAGAATGAAAAGGCCACACTATTGATTTGTATAGGTCTTTTTCTTCATCTCTTTTTGTAGAAATCAAACACACAAAAACCTCCCATTTGTGATTACATGTTGGTAAAAAGAAGCCATTCACAACATAACATGACATGGGAATAACATCACAATAACACTGTTTTGTTCTCCATATTATCCTTAACCTTATACCCAAATGCCGGCATCTGCTTCCAAAATAAGTGAGCAGGAAGTTGAACAGTGAGCTGTACACTGCGAGCCATTTGGTTGAGGACATTAGGGGAAAAAAAAAGAAAGAAAGAAATGAAAAACTATTATACTGTACTGACAAAACCCAGGAACACAACTTTGAAAATGAAGGCGATCCACATTTTTATGGTAGCTACATTCAAAAACCAGTTGCATAATTACTGTTAGAGACAAAAATCCCCTCCCACATTTTTCTCCAGTGCCCCCCGCTGAGGTCAGAACACCTCAACAGGTCTGTGGCACAAACTCTGCCCACACATTCCCAAATGGAAAGAAAGAACGAATCTGGGTAGCTGATGATATGCCTTACAACTAAAACTGGAATAAAAAGGACACACCAAACGCTTTCAACATTTTCCATTTATCATCCGTTGACCCTTTTTCCGCTGCCATCCCAGTTCAATTTTGAAATAAATGTCAAATATCCCCTTATACAGCTCATCTACAATACACTCTAAACTTCAAACTAATATTGCCATTTATGTAAAAAATCTACAATGTATAGACTAACAAAAAATATATATTTTTATATATATTTAATTTTGAAAAATGAAACAGAATAATGTATGAAGTGAATTTACACATCACACTTCTCTCAGTAAGAAACGTGAAAACACTTACTCAGGAGAAAGGTGAAGGGCTGTAAGTGGGAATGCTCATTTAGGAAACAAAGCCTCAGTTACACAGAAGCTCGTTTGCTTTAACACCTGCGGACTGATGAGATCCCTCCTTTGTAGAAACCCAGATTTTTTTTTTTTTTTTTTTTGATTTTTAAAAAAATGTTTTGTCTTTTGCTGAACTTCAATTAAGGGGAAATATTCGAGCTGTTAAGTCTGCTGGCACTGTCAAACCATTTCAACAAAGTTACAGCACTAAACGGCGCCGTTCACTTGGCGAGTAATTCAAATGGCTTTCATACAGACTTTCAGGGACTGAAATGCAATACAGGTCAACAGTCAAAGTCCAGCCTAAAACTACACAACTGTGCTTTCTCTTGTATGTGTATGGTTTCGTACATAAAGCGGTACAAAAACCTGGATCGATAACAAGGGACTTCTGGAGTAACACTCAAACTTGTGGTCAACAAACAGGAAGAACAGTTTTGTTTTGTTGACACATTTGACCACTTGGCTAATTCATCATCTTCAAGGAAGAAGTTTTCAATTCCAAGTCTCCAGATGCCTTGTGGGATGCAACCGGGCTCCAGTCAGACTTCCCGTTTTTTCATGCTTCAAACTGCGTTTTTACTGTCAAAACTGTGACCTTTGCCTTGTGACCTTTGCCTTGTGACACCCCCCCCCCCCCCGAGCCCCACACACACAAAGAAAAGAATTTTGACAGTTCAACTTCAACTATGGGCTTGGTTACATAACATATGTAAGACTGTACCATCACGCTGGGAATGACATACATTAAAAATAATTGCTCATACACATAAGCAATCCCTCACAATAAATGTTCCTCATATGTAAAGCAATTTGCTTAAATGTCAAATAGAAAACATGTAACAATTAGGCACAAATCCTTGATTCAAATTGTATTTGTCTACGTCTCTTTTCTTCCCCCCACCAGAGCACCTCTCGGCAGTGTATGAAGCCCCAATGTGTGGCAGGACAAAAAAAAAAAAAAAAAAAAAAGTACTCTGGCATTCCGTCATCATTGTGTGGAAACCAGAAAAAAGTCTTACATGTTTAAAAAAAAAAAAGGTAAACCTTGGGAGGGAAAAAAAGCAAAAAAAAAAACCCAAAAAAACAGTTCTTCACATTTGAGCTTGTAGTCATGGTTGGGAGTGCGACAAACAGGCTGTGTCAGTTTTGGCAGTATGCATGTGTGTACGAGTGTGAATGTGCATCTTGAAACTTGAACGGACAATACACAGACATGTCCACATATACACACACACACACACTTGAGAATAACGGGTGGAAGAAATCTGTTAAGGCCACATCCTGTGACAGCCAGGAAAACACCACCAGATCTGGAAAAAGGAAGTAGCACAAAGACATTATGCAGTAATATTCCTACATAACACAGAACTGATAAAATGTGACTGCCAGTAATAAATACTTGCAAGAGGGTTAAATTCTACCTCCCATCTTTAGGGCCTACCTGGTGTTACATGTGGCCAACTGGATTGTGGCCATCTCCACCCATGCTAGGATGGCCTCCTGAGAGCTGCATGGGTGCCTCACCCACCACCCCAGACACTTTCTCTTCCTCACGGCGTTTTAAACATGCTGCTTTTGGGTTAAGGTTACGCTCTGACAGAAAGAGGAACGCAGAAATTAGCCTTCTTAATGAACTAAAGTTGTGATTTCCATCTGTAAGACTTTAAGTGTAGACGGACCTCTGACTTGTTGTTCTAAATTGAGGATGACATTAACAGCTTGGTGAAGGATGAGAAGTTTGGTCTGAGGTTTGTCATGACTGAGGTGCAGCTGGCACATCCTCCCAAGCTCCTTAAATGCCTCGTTGATGTCCCGTACTCTGAGGCGCTCACGGGCATTGTTAGCCACTCGTCGTTCCCTCTCACGCTCCATCTTCACCTCAGGGGGAATGTCTTCATCATCGTCCTGACTGCTATCAAGCAAAGATGAAATTTCAAATTAAAAGTGCTCAAATTACCATTCCACTGTTTTAAGCAGAATAGGAATGGCAGACTCTAAAGTGCTGGGAAAAGATAACTGAAGGAAAGTGCTGGCGGCAATGCTTCACTTGTAACACACACACTTTAATTTGACAAATCAAGCCAGCAGTTTAGTTATATTGCCAAATTTTGGGGGTGGGGGAAAGGGGGTAGTATTTACATTGTGGAATTATTTGCATCATTTTGAATTTGTGGATGGGGGGGGGGCACAAACAAATGTGAAATGCAAACTTTGTACTGTGGCCTAAACAACCTCTGGAGAATGTAACCAACAGGCACAAAGAATCACAAATGGGGCGTTTGTGTTCGATAATGCAAAATCATGTAAGTAAGTTAAAATGCTGTAACCTTTTAAAATAAACATTTTGTATTACAAGTTATTATTTCCAGTACTGCTGAAAAAGCAGCAACTCCCACTTCATATAATCATTTAATTAAAATGATTATAAAAGTTATAAAAATGTTCTCTATGTGTGAATAGGTTGCAGATTTAAAATGTATCTCCTCTAAGAAGCTAAGCATGGTAAACAGCTTCAGCCTTCATGCTACATTGTTAGTTACTGTTAATGCTGGCCTCGGAATAAATGTCTTGTTTTGTCCTTGTAATCATTCATAGCGTTAGGGTTAGTCTAGCCCAGTCTAAAGAGCATTTCAAGGTCAAATTTCAGAACTTCTAGATACTAAGTATACAGAAATGGTGAATAATGAATAGTAAGTTTCAGAATGACAAATATTATGACTCTGAAGGACAGAGATCGTGTAGACACCAGCTCCAACCAACAGCATTTGCCTGCTGAGTGATGTCTGTCAAGAGCCCACAAAGCATTAGAAATTGATCTTCTTTTGGAGAAACTTACTCATCTTTCTGGTCTGAAAGGCCAGAGAGCATCTGGAGGGTCAACGCCTCCTTTCTGAAAATGTGACATGAAGGGAGGGGGGGTGGTTTGACATCATTAAACACCTAACATAGCCTAGGCAATCACTGGGAGACACAGGAAAGAAGAGATGACTAAGACGAATTAAACTCTTGTGAAAGTGACAGGTGACTCCCTTTATATACTCTTACTGACAAAACAATCTTCACCTTTGTTTGATTAAAAAAAAAAAAAAAAAAAAAAAAAAGAATCTGATTTTTACAGCATGTTAAAAATATTTTACAAGGTTTCAGGTGAAAAGCGCCTCAACAGCTTAAGGATTTTACCTTGTTCGACTGCGCGCTGCTTTGGGGTCTTTCTTTTCCTCCTCTGACTTGTCTGCAACAGATGAGTTTTCATCATCCTCTTTGTCTTCTCTTTTGATATCTGAACTGCTGGAGGAGTGTGTGGAGCGAGCCATACCACCTGGGAGACCTAGGGACAAATACAGAGTGTGAAGTTTTAATTTAATAAAGGCTAGATATTTTCAAATTCAGGAAAGAATGCAGCACCAGTTGTAATGTGGGAAGCTATTAAAGTCCAAAAGAAGTCTGTGCATATAGAAAAATAGACATTTCTATAAATAATAAATATTAATCAAACTTACTGGTAAAGCCTTCTGGCTGGCTTACTGCTGGTGTGGGTCCAGATGCGTGATGACCGTGCAGAAGAGTGCTGCTGGGAGGAAGGCCTGTGGGTTCCTCATGTTTCCCTCCCTGTTGGTAAAGGTGGGGAATGATCATAGTATAGCAAAACTTTGCCACAGCAAAACAGACTGCAAAGGCTCCCCCAACAGAAATGTATGTGCCCAACTTGCACAGAAAGCACAAAAAAAAAAAAAAAAACAACTAAATTTTTCAATGATATGAAAATGAAAAATAATGCATACTTTTTTTTTTTTGGAATGGGATTTACTTACCTCAGGGAAAATTATGTATAAAAAAAGTATAATACTAAATTCATGCTATATAATCTTTGGCCAGTAGATGGCACAATGTAATCCAGCTTGATTTTTCTTCTTTTTAATCTAAATTCTTTCTTGGGAAAAAGAACAGAAAATGTATCTGTTCAAAAGGACAACTTGTTGTTCAATGTAAAATTAAATACAACAAAGTTTCCTCTTCTAAGTGTAAATAACTTCCCATGTCAGTTTTTGTAAAACATTTTACAAAATACAGTAGAGTATGTTACTTCAAACCTCCATACCGACACAGCTTTTTCAGAAATGTACTGAATTTGAATATCCATGGCTCACCATTGCAGAATGTCTGTTGCTGAGGGCAAGACTAGCATTGGGGAAAGCTGGAGAGAGGCCTCCGAGACCCCCGTTGTGTACTGAGGACAGCAGGCTGTGCATGTCAGAGTGGGCGCCCTCTAAGCCAGGGCCCTGGCCCACAGCATGGCTGCGGAGCACGTGGATGGCCTCTTCCAAACGATCCTCCATTTTACTTTGCTGTGCAAATATATGAAATATTTGCTAAGTTTTCAAGATGAAGGCAGTACTGTGCACCAAACTATTAAAACAAGGCATGATATACAAAGGCTAGAAGAACACACCCATATGGGCAACATCAAGTTTTTAATTAGTTTTGATGCAAAAGAGATATCTTGGCATACCAGCGCATGTGGTGGCCCTTCGTAGTTGGGTGTGGTTGGTCTTTGCCACTGAGACTGAGGTCCTGCAGAGAGAAACATTGGGCTCGGGTTAAGCGGCATTTCTCAACTTTACACCAGATGGAGCTGCAGACACATTTTTCTACAGAAGAATATTAAAAATAAACTAATACAAGTACCAGGCAAAAGTTTGTGACAAAAACAAGGTCCCATCAGACTGAACAAGTGAAATAAATTGTACTCATCAAGGTACTGTGTAATAGACATTGGTGGATTATCCAAATTTGTAGTTGCATGGCAAAAATTAAAAACAGCAACAGAGATGAAGCCACCTTAGCTCAATTTACCAACCTTTTGATTTGCAAAATCTAGACAACCTTGAGGTTCACATGAATTTCTCATCAGTAAATGCAGAATTGGTTTAAGCTGATGCAACTTAAACTTCTGTTATTCTAATGAGATTATCTTTTTAATGTGCGGTTTACAAAGTGCTAACAATATTACACTATACAAGAGAAATTAACTGTACCTGCAATAGCCTGAGGAGATCCAGGAGTAGATGGAGCTGAGGAGAAGTTATTACTGTTGTGGTCCGAAGGGTAAATCTGAAAGTATGAGCGAAAACACCTCAACTTTGTGTAGAATACAACAAAACAGAACAAACTCTCAAACTACTGGGTTCAATAGGTATTAACAGTATAGGTAAAAATGTATATACACACACTTTAATATAACCGTTTGTTATATTACAAACAAATGGTGCCTTTTGTCATGACCTTGTAAATAATTTAGGACTAGGTTTTCATAATTTTTTGTAAATCTACCAAAAAAATAGACTTAAGGACTGTTTGGAAAATTAAAGTGTTTATATCAATTAAAGCCAAAAACCAACCTTTTTAGTTTTTTCACTTCCCCTTTCAGCATATTTTTCAACAATTAAATCTGTTTTGGATAAAACTCTTGATATCCAAAATAATGCTAAACTATCAATCTAACATTTTTGTAATTTTCAGACACCACTGAGCAGAATTTCCACTTAATTCTCCAACAGAATTTGCCATCACTGTTGATTTTCCCTTTGTCAAAGGATATAAAACTCTCAGGAAAATTATTTTAAGCGTTTTATTGCCCAGCACTAATTTAAAGCAACAAACAAAAAGAAAAGAACTCACTGAGGCAAGAGCCTTTCCAATTTCATCTCCTGAACTGCCAGCTGTGGTGCCTCGGTTGGCTGCAGAGATAAAGTAAATGTGAGTCAGATGACTTGTTAATTTGGGTGGGGACAAAAACAAAACAAAACGGGGGACACTTTGACCACAGGTGTCAAAATACTGATGGACAGATTTGTGATGCGCACATTTCAGAAGTTCCTCACCCATTATGCCTTCTCCGTTGATGGTGGGTGTGTGGTTGTAGGTGGTTGGGGCCGAGTGGAAGCCGTTGACTTCGCTGCCGTGCAGAGGATAGTTCTGTGGGGACAGAGGCAGGGGGTGATGTTTCTGGAGAAAGGATACAGGTAGAATCATAAAGGACAAAAAGCTGCTCATAGATAATGAGTCCATTTGAATTATGTGCTCAGTTTCATGAGAATGGGTATAGCATGTTGAATATCAAAAATGTTAACAGCACACGTAGAATATAGCATCATGAGTTTGTCATTCATGATAAAAAGGACATAATCAGATAACTGTTAAAAAATTACTACAAATATCCAAAATTAACATTGGATTGAGGCATTTCTACCCACCATCCTGTCCTGTGGATTAATTGCAGAGAAGGAGCCTGGTTGTCCAATATGAGGGGAATTACCCAGCATGGCAGAGTAGCCAGAAGATGACCATGGGTCGTCTAAGAAAACCAGATTTGGAAAAAATGAAAATTTTTTCACCACAAGCTTTACAGGCCATAGTAATATTTTATGAAATAAAATTATCTTGCATGTAAAAAGAGCCGGTGTAGACTCCAGGCCATAGTAATATTTTATGAAATAAAATTACCTTGCATGTAAAAAGAGCCGGGGTAGACTCCAGGCTTTGCACTAGGGTATCCCCCATTTTCCCTGGTATACTCGTCACCAGAGGTAGAAGCATACACCTAAACAAACAGACAAAACAAGCAGTTGGACTACAATTCTGGCAAAAACAACGATATACACCAGCAGTGATATGGTATCACGATGTTTTCCTATGAATCCTGATCCATTATGAAAGATGAACTATGATGGTATTGATCCACCTTGTCTTTGCTATGGACAACCATTTAATTACACTAGCTCCAAGTGGCCACAAGATGGCAAGAGGGAGTCTGCCAATGGTGGAGAAGGAAGGCCGGCTCCTCGCCTGTGGAGGAGAACACAGTGGCCATGGCATGCTGGGCACAGCGACGGCTTGGATCCCAGTGCACAGTGAGCACTTCCTCTAGCTCCTAGGACCCCAGTGACATCGCACTGCCTGGCCTGCAGCCCCTCCCTGTAACACACTCAGTATCAGCTCGCACACATACCATGCATTCAATGAGCCAACACACCCATCCATACACAATCCAAAAGCTATGTCCTCAAACCCACACTACAGCATCAACAGAGGATTGCAAATATGACAATGAACAACTCTGATTAATATTTTAGACATTTTATACTTGCACCTCTAAGAGATCAATCACATATTGTTCCTAAATACTGCAAACAACCATGGATGCTGGGCCTCCGAACACACAGACTGAAGACAGACATGAGACGCCTTCAATTTCCAGACTATCAGCCACCACTCAGGCCTCCTTTTCCTCTCCTCCTCTGTAGTACATGCAGATAGAGGAAGAGAGAAAGAGAATGGAGGCTATGCTGCAAAGAATGCTAATCCAGAGAAGGGATTTTTTCTGTAATTTGATTTAACAGGGAGAAGTGGAAAGGGAATGGAGAGATGCACTTCTAATTACAGAGCCATCTGCCTGTTCCTGGACCACATCCAACTCCACAGGCAGCTGGGCTGAGGAGAGGGAGTGAAGAGAGGGAGAGAGATGGGGGCTGGGATCCAGTCAGCAAGACAGAGAGAGAGAGAGAGACACGGGGAGAGAGAGAGAGAGAGAGAGAAACGGGGAGGGAGAGAGAGAGAAACGGGGAGGGAGAGAGAGAGGGAGAGAAAGAGCGAGAGAGAGAGAGAGAAACAGGAAAGAGAGAGATTGCAATGGGTAGGGGGTGGTAAAGGGGCAAGGGGGAGGACTGAGGGGGAAAAAAAATGAAGGCCCTGATGATTTATGAAATGGGTAGAGAGATAAGGGGTGTTGAGGGGGACAGGAGAAGGTAATCTAAATGACTTAAACAAAGCTTGATATGGCCAGGGGAGTGTGAAGGAAACAGGGGATTTAAAATGATCACGGTTAATTCAGGGGAAAACATGATGGAGATGGCTTCATTTAACAATAGGCTTTGAGTTGTTCTTTCACGGGGAACAATGTCGAGTGAATCCTGCCGCTCTAGATGGGAACACAGGACTACACAATGACTAGTGCTGCTGGATAATTGTATTCTCAGGAAGAAAGGGATTGCTAGGGTAAAATCCTCAACTAATGGGGGTTTAATGTAATTCAGGTTATGACCGTGTAAAGGTCTCTACACTAGGAAAAAAAAAATGCGGCTTGTGGCAAGGGGTGGGGAGTAGATGAAGATTAACATCAAACTAACCTCAGAGCGCTTTATTCAACCACAGGGGTTTGTGGTTAGTATACTGGACAACTAGGGGGCAGAAGAGAGGCTCCTCCATGTTTTTTGTTTGTTGCACATGAAAGGGGGTGTTAGGTTTACAGGGTTAGGGCAAGGGTCTTGTGCACAGGTAATGCTGGGAAACAGAAGTCAGCTAGCTTGAGGGAAAATGGGATATTCCAATGCACTCATTTGGCCACTTAAAGATTTAGAGCAAATTGATTTCTGTAACAAAAGTAGATAAAGAAAATAAGTAGAATATGCTGATGAGGTAGTAAAGAGAAGCAGCAAGGGAGGAGTGTGGGAAGGAGGAGAGACCACAGGATCATCACCAGCTATCATTAATCTGGGCTCAGACACAGGGCTAAGAGGCCTCACAAGCATTGCGCCTCACAACTGGGTCACTCACAGGGGGAGGCCCACCCAGGCCATCATGTGGTGAAGCGTAGGCGGAGGGCTGGGTGAGGTGGGGGAGGGGGGTTCACACACAGAAGTCTCATCATTCGCACTAAAACCACGCAGCAATCGTTCACGCTGCAGGGACCGACTGAGGTTCAGACAGTGAACAAGAGGGGGCCTCGGCCAGACAGAGAGTTCACACTCAGTCTCTGTGATGTAGTCACTTTGGCGAAGCCTGTCTGCACATAGAGGTTTCGGCGGCCACTTCAATATGACAACACCCACAGGTGGAAGACAGCAGCAGAAGTAATGACTTCTTCATTTCATAAACAAACAAGAAATCAAAAAATTTGGCTCAGCAGAGAGTTCACCAGGTTCAACTTTGATCTGTTCCCATAGTTACACTTGACTCAATCTGATAAACACAAATCTAATCAATGCGCAGACTGTATGTCAATTTAAGAGTCAAGACACAGCTCTAGTCAAGTCTGGCTAAATTTCCTGTCAGACTACACATCTGTAGGTCTGATATGGAACTTGTCAGACAATATCAACCCTTTGAATTTACTTTCTTTATGCATGTAAAGCAATCAGTGTCAGTCTAAGTAAATGCCTTTATGAAAATCTGTAAAACATATACTAAGATGATAACAAGACCCATCACCGATGGGAATATCTTCCAGCGATTAATGAAAATATAAAATTAATTTGGAAGTCAGGATAACATTACAGACCCGTTTCATAATAGAAAACCCTTCAGATGACATATTATTACAATCTGCAAACTATTTTTGCCCTAATTTGGAGACCCTGCCTTAAACCTTGAGTCACCAATGGGTTAGTAAAAATATAATACATATTCCAGCATAAATATGTTTTCAATACTAACAATACTCATTACTCATTAAATGCTGTAAGAGATTGATATTCTGTGATTTTCTTTAACATTTCTACAAATACTTTTTGGTAATTACATCCTGGAACAGCCACAAAAAAATTCCATGTACACAAATTAGATAAAGTACATACTGCATATCTTGTACAAGTGTGTATATTAAATACTGTCTTTCTATTAATATAATCTATAACAACACGCCAGACATAATGCATACTTACAAGGTACTCACATCATAATTGTGTACAGGAACATTGCTACATAATCTGCTGATCTCAATGCATTATGTATAAAATCACTAAAATAATAAGGCAATCATGTACAAAATATAATGGAACCCTGTTGTTTACATTTGAGCAATATTGCTGAACAGTAGGTATGGCTTTAATATTGCTCAACAATGAGTGACAGTCTTTACTATTCATGGCCATAAATCATTCCTGAACAACATGTTAGACAATGCTCAGCCCGTCAGAATTTGGCATCACAGGCTAATCAATAAGGCTGCTATAAACAGGCTGGCTCTTTACCCAGAAATTTGTGATTCCCCAGTTTCTTACTAATTAGCTACTGCCAGCTATTCAGTGACCTAGGTCAGTTGCTAGATCCCCACTTTCTCCATTCCAGTCAATAATGGTCAAGTAGGTATAGCCAACCACACAGCACAATATCTCTCCCTGATTAGAATAAGCCAATCAGGGAGAGAAATAGTCTCATATCATTTGCATACATTATCATCGCATTAGCAGCCTGAAATCATCCATGTTGTTTACTATCCACTTCAGATAAATGCAGCCAAAGTGTACAAAGGGTACAATATTCATATTCAGGAATATGAATATTGTGTTACACATCTTTCAAGAGTAAAGAACACATATGCCAAATTTCATGGCTCAACTCCTTGTGGTTTTGGAGTCTATAGACCAGAACGGTCAAACCTCACAAACAGACGCCCAGACTGACGGACGGTATGACAACAATATCTTCCCGCTTTATTTCGCACACAGGGCACAGACAGCTGAAAAAAATTGAGATCTTGATTTAAATCTTTTCTTCTGCTTGTGTTCATAGCACTGTGGTGAAATGCAGATGCCACAAGTGTGGATATGCAAAGATTCACTTCATCTTTTAGGTCACTCTTGTCATCTTAGAACTACAGTAGCATGAGGATAGGATTACAGAAGACGTTTGTGCAGTGGCAGCATTTCATATTGATGATCCACTGGCAGCTTAAGCATCAAGACAGCTCTAACAGCAACACAGGCAAGCTATACATGATCATCTTTCTCAGTTTAAATAACCTGTTATCAGCACACAAAACTCATATACATTATGATAAAGATTTCTAATTTGACCAACAGCAGCACCAACGGCCTAATTCCTTGTCAAGTCAAATAAAGAGCAGTATTCACTGAGTGTATATTCAAACATGTAACAATGACTAGTATTTCCAACAATGGTTGGCTGCCATCATCCTCACATCAGCTGCATTAGCAGCTGGGAACTCTGAGCCCACTGCTAAAATGTGGCAGTACAGTATATCAAAACCCTATGAAATAATCCTTTACCTTGGAGCAACAAGTTATTGCTTTTAAGTATGTTTAAAGCTTAATCCTTTTAAGTTTTGTTTTCCCCAGGCACAAAAGTTAAAAATAACCCAATACAGAGGAACAAACTCTTGACATTGCTATTAAAAAAAATTGAAAATTTGGATAGCATAATTACAATTACCTACTTAGCTACACGTCTTCCAGTTTGTACATTGTAGAGGCCAGCAAAAACAGATTTCAAGGTTATTCTATGAAAGATTTGTTAGACTCTGAGCTTAAGAAGGCAATGAATCAAATTACAAACCTTCAGCTACATCCAAAAAAAAAGGTCAGACCCAAACCTTGTACGATTTGTGCGTCAGCCAGCATGGTCCATGAACATTTAATTGTGTTCTCATGAAATATATAATTCAAAATAGGCTATAGAAAAGATAAGTTGACAAACTCAACAAAGCACCTAAAAACCTACAAAATTACTTGTCTACATGACAAGCAACCCAGAACACCACTTGAAACCACTTGACTATACAGACAACCACAGTGATGATGTTTACTGCGGCCTGAGTTGCCTAACTGTCAGCTCGCTAAGAGTCTGACTGAGCAGAGGGTCTTTACCCCTGTCTGTCACAGAACTGCTCAAGCAGAGCAAGGAAAGCAGTGTGTATATGTGCAGAAAGAGACAGAGAGAGACAGAAAGAGAGAGACAGAAAGAGAGAGAGACAGAGAAGGGACTGGCTGTGAGCTGTGTAGACGAGCAGAAATAAGCTCTTACCGAGGACGGCAGGCCAGGGGGTTTCCGAATCTTCTTTGGCTGGGTGTCTACATACAGGCAGCAGAGACATACAGAAAATGCGTAAGAGATAGAAACACAAATAAGGACTAAGCAAAGGCAAATTTGCAATTGCTATGTTAGTATGTGTGTATTTTAAAGTCCAGACCAGAAAATAAGAAACATGCTCCAGGAAGTGCATGCCACTGTGTGCATGCATTTCAGTTTGAATTAAATTTTGAGGTGCAGCTATCTGTATACACTGTAGCTTTGTATTCAACAGATTTATATTTATGTTTAACAGAACAACATAGACACTGTTTTTGGCCTGATGGTCTGACAAAACAAGCAATGCAAACAATTTTTAAATGTCACTTTGGGTTATGGGTAATTGTAATGGACAGTTTTCACCATTTTCGACCTACTATATACGACAAAGTTAAAATCATTTAGAAAATAATTAGCCAATTAATCAACATAATTATTAACTACTGCCACTGTTGACAAAACAAAAAACAATTGGTGGAATCCTGAATGACACCAAAAAGAAAACAAAAAATTAGTAGCCACAGTGCATGTCATGTGACGTACCTATGGCTCCTTCAGGCGGCCTTCTCCTGGGGTTGTTAGGGTATGAAGGATAAAACTGAGAGCCAGACTTCAGACCAGAGGGTGACATGGGATCTGGGCTGGGCATCGCTATGTCGCTAGGAAGAAAACCAGGCTAGCAGAAGACAGAGAGATAAGATTTACTAATAAAACACAAGCGTGGGAAAGGACAGCTACTTTCTAATAAATCAAGACTGCTGTTAATTGTAAGTGCTTGACATGAAAACAGAAGCGAAAATACAGGGTTTCTTTTGCACAGGCAAACTATGTGAAATTAGGTCACGTGTATAGCCTTGATGTTAAATGCAAGGAATGAGCACAACTGACAAACCTGGCTTCCAAACGGAGGATATGGTGGTCTCTCATTTTTACCTGTGAGGTGAAAATGGATATTTCAACATTAATTCAAGTGAAAGCCTGAGCTGTATACACAGATTAAGATGCAATGGAGTGTGCTAATACAAATAAAAAGTAGGTTTTTCTAAAGTACAAAAAGTCCAGAGATGCCCTCCTTTTTTTTTTTTTTTTTCTTCTTCTCAGTACGCTCAGCTGCATAAAGCCGCCCGCCAGACAAAACCCTAGGGAAGGTTTCTGCTTCAATAACCTAACATCCCCAACACTCAACGAATGAACACACTCTCTCACACACACACACACACACACACACACACACACACACACATCCAGAAGACAGTTCTATGGTCATAAATGTATACACAACAGTCAAATAAGTCACCATCAGCATGAACTGGAGGTTTTAAAGCTGGACTTTGACAAAGCAACATTCCTCTGGTGGTACCAAGATGAAATTTTGCTAATTTTGTACACTAATACAGCATAAGTGCTAAACTATACAATTGAGTATTTTTAAACAGATAAAAATGTTGAAGTCTAAAGAAAGCAGTTTAAAGAACATACCAGCAATCCCTGAACTGATGAATGGAGAGGACAAGGCTTCATGCTCACTATAGTGGGATCCTTCATAACCCTGTGGGATCAATGGCACACACAAAACAAGACAACTAACCATTGAAAGCAAAGGAGAATGTAACTAAAGAACATGCACAAACTAACCTTAGGCATATAGACTAACACACTTGCATGGCCAGCTACAAATTTTTTGCACCCCTGCATGGCTTAGCGCTTACCCTCCCTCTGCTCTTCTGTCTAACTAACAGGATCCATGCCAAACAAATCTGCATCAGCTCGAGGGAATCAAACCAACTTTCTTAATTATCAACTTGTGGTAATCAAAGCTTGCTGCATCCATTTCACCCCATGTTCCTTGTATTTACACAGAGTTGTGCCAAGACAGTTATGGTAGATGTGAAGCTGCAATTACCGGTGGGCTTCAACAGAGGTTCTGGGCTACCAGAAAGCTTGCCAATGCAGGATCCTGGGCCAAAGTTATTAGGTAGAAAGTAAAACTACAGCTTCAAATTGCATATGGCACATGGAAGAGAAAAGTACTAAGCTGTAGTTGTGGTTGGGGGATAGGAAGTTTGTGTTTTTAATCTATGGCAGTGTGATTAACTGAATGTGAGAGTGTGTGACGATATCATGGCATCTGGTGCTACTGCTTTGCAAACTTATAATCATGAGCGACTAAAGAGGGCGAGTCTGTGTATTTGGAGCTTACCCGTCCTTGGGGGAATGAGGGGCTGTTCTGTTCTCCGGAGGCCCAAGACCCGGAGCCGCTACGCTCATCTATCGCTGTAAAATGGCACATTAACAGGTAGGGAGGATCAGCATTAGTCTGAAGTAGAGTTTGAATGATCGAAACACAGGTTGAACTAAATGCTAGAAGAAGTTAAATGTTCTCACCTGGAGATTGCTAACTATTATCATATGCATTACTGCATGATATGAACAGTTTTGACAATGGAGTTAGACAAAGCATTTATTCTAAACGTTTTATGTTCTTAAGTGGCTACAATGGACTTTCAAAAGCAAGGACAGAATTTATACTGATCAAAGGCAATTCTGTTCAAGATGCTATGCAATGTTAATTTCCAAAGATAAATGTAGGAAACACTGTGCCTTATGGTCAATCAATAACAGAACATTAACATTACCATTCTAATGTAATCCAATTGTTGTGAGTGTAACGTGGCATCTAAACCACATTTAAATGCCACTCAGTGACAAACAATGAGTAATGCCAAAAATTTAAATACTGTGTTTTAGGTAACGAAAGAGCCTATGTGCAGCACAAAGAAAACACAGCCAAAAGACTGGTGGAGCAGAAAACTCCAAAATACCCCCATCATCCCCTTCTCCCTGTCTTATGCACTAATGCTATCCAGGCTCTCTGGAGACACAAGGCTTAATTGCATGCTGATTTGCATAATTGTGCATATTAATGTGGTTTCCTTATGAATATTCATATTTCGTCTTTGATTTTTGCCTAATTAAAAAAATGTGTGTGAGAAAGCAAAAGAGAGTGAGCGAGTGGAAGGAGAAAGCAAGGGGACGGGGATGGGGGGGTGAACAAGAGTGAGAGGGGTCTGGGTGAGATCAGCAGCCTAGCTGACAAGTGAGAATGAGTGATGAGACTAACAGAGCGGTGCAAGCACCTACACACGCTGCGACAGCCGTGATCTATGGAGCTGATGCCAGTGGCATGGAGAATCAGGCGAGCAGCTAGGAGAGGGCACCTCAAAAGATCAGCCGTGCTCACTGTCAGATCAGCCCTGCTGAAAGGCCACAACACTAATAAAGTGCTGCACCACCGTCAACCATGTCCAATGGCACAGGACACTGATGATGAGCTCGCTGCTAAATAAAGATGACAGACTTTGTATGGAGACACTTCAGCCAAAGCTTGGTGCCAGGAGAAGTAATACCAAATTAGTGAGATAAAAATCTAGTTTAGATGAGAGGCATCAAAAATGTCTGCTTTTAGCCTTGCAAATTTTAATTCAAACAACTTCTCTTTTCTACTTGAAGACACTCTAACTTCATCCAAAATTGCTGTTAGACCACAAGTATTTTCATACGCACTAAATACTGAAAAGTTATTGGTAACACACACATTCATGTATTACCACTGTCAACAACCTGTATTCACTAGACCTATGAGACAAACAAGCAGCAAGCAGAGTTACGAGAGTAACTTCATCTTCGCAGCTATTTTCAATACACCACTCATCTGGCTGTGAAGCCTCCATTTGGACAACAGGGGTGCTGAGGATGAAGCGAAAGCACGGCTGTGCAGGAGAAGTCTGACAACATTGTTTCACACTTAGTGGAGTAATTAACTCGGAGGCAATTAAACAAAGGTGGAGAGCTGCCGAGGTGACACTGACGCCTAAGAGAGCCCAACTACGCCAGAAGAGAGATCTTTCTATTGTTGTTAATCTCCTGTCACATTTTGTCAAACAAAAATTCACTGTCACAAAATTAAAATGATGCAAAAAAAAAAAATAAATTATTATTCTGAGTCTACACTGCGCATTATATTAAAGATGTTATTTAGATGCCTCATATGTTACCATAAATGTATCTTTAAAGTAGGTCAGTGATGTTCTCTCCTGCATTGGTTATTTTGGCCAACAAAATAACTAATTTTCTGACCAGCCTTTTGTGTGTGACCTAAAAAAAAAAAAAAAAAAAAAAACTGCATTTAACATTTATGCAGTCTCATTCTGAATGAACTAATCCTGGACCTTTTTTCCAAATTTATTTCACTGTTAATCCATTAATTTCTCTGACTGTTTTACTGTACAGCACAAAAACAAAGCCGCCTCTTAGAAAAGTTAGTAGCTATCAACTGTTATCAACCATCACCGCAGTTTATTATCATGACATCACAGTCAATGCGATACTGGGCAGCAGTGCTAAAACATCTCATGTCCTTTGACAGCTTACAGTTTTGTGCTGTGTTGTTATCATTTTTGCCAAAAAAACACTTTTCAGTGTTTCTACAATGGCTTCAATAATCACTAATAATGACATAAAAGGCCTATTGAAGCACATTATTAACACAATAAAATGACTATCCAATTTTTTATTTCAACTTGGATGAAAACAACACCGCACACAGTTACTGCTAAACCCTGATGCCGGTGTGTCTTGTCAGTGGGTTGTTTATCCAAGAACTTTAGAGACTGCATGAGAACAGCAAGAGAGTACTTGAGAAATGAAGCTCATGCTAATTTAGACTTATAATCTGTAATCAAACTTAGCCCACTATCAGGCAACATACTGTCCAGAAAGGTGTGATGTGTAATGTGACCATTACTACTTTATTAATACTGAAAATATAAGTTTTATCAAAATTAGAGCAGTTAATGATGCATTTCTTCAAATAGGCAAATAATATTGCGACTAAAAAAAAAAAACAAACAAAACCCTGAATAGTCCGCATTATTAGTTAGACATTAAAAAAGTCATGGATTTAGCATGAAAACAACAGGTTCTCTGGATTTCTATCACATCCATCTAGATTTTGGCATGACCACTGCGAATGTACTCACATGGCAAGACAAATACTGACTCACTACCAGAGCCCAGAAAAATATTTATTTTCTGAGCCACAAAGCTTTCTCACGGCTGCAGGCTCTGAAAACATCTAATTTAGTTGAAAAAGGAAGCCACTCGCCTTTGAGATTTCCTCTTTCTGAGGGCTTAGATTTTCCAACTGCGACTAAGCAATGTACAGAAAAATACAGCACATGACAAAACTGCAGCTGTGTGCAGGTGGACAAGTTAAAGTGCAAAAGTTAAACACAAAGCTTGCAAGTTAGCCATCTAGAGAGACCACATGTGTCGATTTAAAATGTTGTTTGTTGTGATCTAAAGAAAAGTGAGCCTGTCGTGTCCCCTGTATTTGTGTTTGTGTGTGTGTGAAGGGGGTTGGAGACGTTGCCAGCAGCTGCAGAGGTGACAGAGGGGACGCCTGCCTGAAGGCTTGTGGGCTTGGCCAGCTCCCACCACACCGTCACACTCTGCCTCCCCTACTTCTTAAACATCCCACACTTCTTGCCAATCCTCTCCTCTTTCCTCTCCCATCCACTCTACTCTCCTCGACACACCCTTCCCCACACACACACGCGCACACACACACACACACACACACACACACACGCTCAGGCCACTGAGGAAGGGAGAAGGACGCCTAATGCAATTAGCACCCCTCTGAGCACTTTTGTGCTGATGAATAGAGGTGGTCTGGTGGGCCACTAGGCTACTTGCAGCCGTTCCCGCGCTGCTGGATCCCTGAATATACAAACCGCCTAAGTGACGTCATAGATAGGCGTTGTGGTTTAATGGACATCATTTTTAAAGTAGGTTTCCTGGCCTTTAGCTATGTAGCATTGTTTCAAATGACAGGGTCTCAGCTTAAAAACAACAACAACAAAAAAAAAGCACATCCTAAACTGACACATGCACCTACACCATCCAGAAATAATTTGCATCCAGTAAAATGCTGTAGTTTTCTTCCTCATGCATATAGTGTGTTTACAAGAATATGCTTCCTCGTATTGTCTGCCTGTATTCAGCGTAGTATGTGTATTATAACTTGACACAGATCTACGAGAACTCTTAGGCCGGAATTTGCACATGTTAGCTTTTTGGCCTTCTAGCGCCATTAGAGGGTACCTGCTGATCTCCAAAATGTTAAAGGTGACAGCTTTAAGTATCACATTAAAATGGGTTTCAGTGACCGAGGGTCACACTTCGGGACATAGGGAGGGGTGAGGAATTAACTCCTCACTGCTTAGTAATTGCCTGCTGTAATAGAAACAAACAGAATCCCACTTTCCATGGGCTGATCCCTCTATTCAACAAGCTCTCTCCCACTCTGGCCACTCTCTGCATGCTGGGCCAGTTTAAGAGGCTGCGAGCTAAGGGTGAGGGACATTGTCTCAGATTCAAGCCATTTCCTGCAGATCAGTGGGGGTAAGAGCCCTGTGCCGTGTTGGGGGAGGAGTGTTTTACACTTCAGGGTGGGGGGAGTCGTTTCAAGTCCATAAGCCCCCTTCTTTGCCTTTGTTCCTCAGTGGCCAAGTTCTCACTCTGGGGAACACTGGGGAGTGTGACTCGATTTCACACACCAGGTTGGCAGGGTGACAGAGGAATGAAAGTAACATGACTTCCTAATAACCTTCAGGAAGAGAGAAAAGCTTACTCAAAGCCTTCAGGTACTTGGGTTAATTGGAGATAATTTGACCATTAAAAAATGTGAAACAAAAGACTAAACTGAATAAACAGAACAGTCTGTAGCCCTTCAGTAAGCATATTTTTTTTGTTATTGCTTACATGTATTACACTGAGTAATGTAAACAGATACAACCACAACCACTTTGCTATACATTTTTCTCTGGCAAAAAGCCGATGAAAACTATACAACCAGTCTGTGGATTAGAGAGGATATTATTTCTGAAAATGTAGCTAGATTCGCAAATGAAAATCTGTAGAGCAACCTGCACTACAAAGAAAATTTACCTATAACCAGGGAAGTGGGAAAGTTCTCAAAACATGAGTAAATAAAACTGAAACTATCCGCATCATAAATACCACAAAGGTTAGGTTAGAAATTTTTGGCACCTCAGTGGGGTGACCTTTAATATGTGTGCTCCTTTATGTCAGCAGTAAATTACAAAGACAAGTTCTCTTTTTTGCCTAATCCAGTTTTGCATTTACAATACTGCTAAAGAGCACAGATTTTTAAACAGCTAATTTGCTTACTGTTGCTTTGTAAAATTTCAGCCACAGTAATGTCAGTTAAAAACTATGTGAAAAGATTGTGAATGACACAGGAATTGAAACTAATATAGTTTAAGAAAAATGTTTTGAGATCGAGCTTAAAAGCTTACCTGAGCCACCAAACTGAGAGCTGGCGAGCGTCATTGTTCTGTTTTTCCCATTGGCTACTGGAGGCGCGAACATCTACAAGACAAAAGCAGAGAGATACCATAAGCAACAAGGAAAATGATGGCACACTTCACACATCCTATTTTCACTAATGGCCAACATCACACACACAAACACATCGTTCAGTTGTGATCCCCCACCCCATCCCCTCCACCTTAGAGGCATTTCAGATTTGGATGAGTCTAAAGTGAGATATAAATGGTTTAAAAAAAAAAAAAAAAAAAAACCTTGATTTTACCATATATAACTTCCAGCATCAACAGTAAAACCTACAATCTACTTACAAATATTCTTGGATTTAAAAAATGTATTTTTATTCTATAGCAAACAACACCCAAAACAAAAGTATGCAAATATTGCAATTTGAAATGAAACTGTATTGACATAACTGATATATACAAATACTGTCAGCAAGCTACTGTGGGTTTTACCATGAAACTATGGTGTGAGGTCTAAATATCTGCTATCTTTCAATGACATGGCCAAAGTCTGCTGTACAAACCAAACATTTCTGTAACTAGGACAGAATAACACAATCTTCCACTGCCAGACATGATTTTTTAAAATACACAACATAGTCAAAGATTTTTGAGTTAAAGGCCATCTTTGCTTCCATTACATTTAACTATACTGCAAACATGTTTAGGTTTTCTTTATGCCATGTCCAATCTTGCATGCCTCCCTATGACCAGCCAACAAATAAACAAAGAGGAGGAAATTTGTTTGTGCGATGTTCAGCAGATTCTCACCCAATTATCAATGTCATATTTAAATGGAACATCTGCTGATACAAATTGGCAGCTGATCAATCTGAGCTTTTTTTTTTTTTAAAAACACAAACCCAAGTGACTAACAATGAGAACCTCCCACAAAGCCCCACTCATAACATAGGTTAAGTTTCTTTGAAATACTGGCGGAGTGGCAAGAAATACAACACATTAACAAAGCAGCTAACTGCAACAAGCGTCATCTTCACTATCTTATATATGCACACAATATATAAGATGTTTTAAAACTAAAAGAGAGAAAAAAAAAAAAACAAAACTATTTCTGTTGTTCTCCAGTGTAGCACATCATAAAAACATCAATTCAACGACAACAATTCATTGAGAGTCACAGTTTGGAATTACCGATTATTCTCTGCATATAATAATTATCCAGAACTTGCAATTTAGCCTTGCCAGTTATCCAATTTATTGAGGAGAAGAAAGAAAGAAAAAAAAAAAAAAAAAAACTAACACAGCTCCACTGGGGCTCCGTGATGTTTATGTCAGCTGAAAAAGGCCTCACAGTAAAATGAAACGCAGGTAAATAAAGCTGAACAGAATACCTCCATCCATTTCAAAGATAATGTCTGGAGTATAGCTCTCAAAACATCTTTGAAAATGTCATCTTAAAGACTAAAAATATGACAATGAGAAATGCAGAAGCTGCCTTCTCAGCCAAGTTCATATATCACAACATTTCCCCCTAAGAACCTCCTTACAACACACAGTGGTGAGATTATTCGTACCATGTCCTTTAGCTGCTCCTGACTCAATATTTACATTTTAAAGTGGACACTGTTTGACAGCAGTACAATCAACTTCCTTGTTGCACTACATCTCTGTATCATCTAGGTAATTGAGTAGCCTAAAGTGTGAATTTATACCACCCCCCCACACCCAACAATTCACTTGAAGTACAGCAGTATTTTATCTGCAATACTCAGATGCCAAGAATGAAGAATGCAAACATCTTGATATGACAGAGCCCATTATTAAAGAGATTTTAAAATTTCCATTTTATACGTTAAGCTTCCAACCAAGCATTTTTTTCTTGGTCTTTTTCCCCACTTCCCTCAGACCTCCGCCTATGCCCAGACCTGTATCGCACTCTCCTCCTCCCAGTGCCACCCACCTACCACTGCCACCCAGAACCCCGCTCTCTTACCGCGCTGAAATCCAGGAGGTCGCTGAGTTCCTTGTCAGTTTCCACTGCAGCCATTCTTTGCTGCTGTTCGTTCATACCCTTCAGTTTCTAATAAACCCTACGAGAGAAATTTGCAGATACAGGATTTTAATGGCGCTAGCAAACACAAAAAGAAGTTACATGTTCCTCTTAAACAGAGATGATGGCAATCGATGATTCAAGCTATCCTACTTTTTCTATATCACCCCCCATATCTTGCGCATTCTTATTGGCAAGTTGTTCCTATCTCATTAGATACCAATGCAGGGATGCAGTATGTCAACAATTTACCTTAAAAGCAATTTTGTCATGGCCAATGCTCCCTTTGTTTTCAAAAAGTTCCCCAAAGATGAAAATTATATGCAGGTCTTGTGTAAATGCTATGTTTTTGGAAACTGCCTCAATGAAATATGGGCTAATAATGGCAAAAAGGACAACATGAGCCTACTAAGCAGTACACACTATTTCCCCTCAGACATTGCCTTCACATCCAAGCAGTGAAGGAGATGCCACCATGAAGTGCTGAATACTCTGCCTTCAGTCAAATTACTTCCAAGTAATGACTAAAAAAGTCTTTCATTTTACGCTACCCTGGCAAATAACACAGCCATATGTCGATCATTGCTACATAAAAGAATTTACAATTACAGACATAATTGGGACTATTGTTAGCCCAAGGAAATAGGGGTGAAAAGCAGAGCTAATGACTGTATGCAAACACGTCATTACAAAATTACCATATGTCAACTCAGAAAGGACCTTGTCAAATGACACAGCGAGCATGAATACTGGATTTACCCAGTGTTTTGCATTCCAACGCAAGCCGGAGGCCGCTCTCTGATGCCGAGCGGTGTTTCTGTATGCCTCGCAGGAAAACCAGGGGTAAGGGAACAAGTGGAAGAACAGAAGCACTTGGACACCAACAGGTGGTGTGCTTTTACAGCCTCTTTTCTTATTCAGCACTAGCATAAACAGATGTGATAAATAATAACAAACAAACAAAAAAAAAGATGCACTTATTGGAGAACATGCAGGTGTGTGATGTAGACACATGGGAAATTTGGATTTTTCTTAAGAAACAGAAAGACCAATTTGAAAAAAACTGGCAGACGAAAAAAAAAAAAATAAATCTTTCTCTACATATTTGAAAAAAAAAAAAAACCAAGCCATTTCACTGCAATCCAAGTGCAGAGAAGTCAGACAAGTGAGACTAATTTAACCTTGGGACAAGGAAAGGAAGTAAGCATACACAAAGCACTGCCCCAAGTGTAAATAGGCTCGAAACACATTGTCACTGCTATCCCAAACTTTTGGATAATGAAAGGAAAATACAGCCATACATATACATGCTGCTAAAATAAACTTTTAAATATGACTTAGCCACATAGTTAAATGGAGTAGAGCACATGGAGGGGCTTAATGTTAACAAAATGGCATCTTCAGCTAGTGCTGGATCAATATTTGAAGAAAGCACATTGGGGGTCTTTGTCACCCCACACAAGGCAGAGGAGGCAGGTTATTCTCCACAAAAGGAGTCTACACTTCCAGTAAAACAAACTACTCAAACACAACAGTTACCCCCCCCCCCCCCCCAAAAAAAAACAAAAAAACAAAAAAACAAAAACAAAAACACACTTAAAAGTTTATTATAAATCGTGACAAGTTTAGATATCTGTCCGAGTCTTGGCTTTCAAACATAATAAGAGGCCAAATTAACTTCCCTTTGTTGTCCTGAAACAACAAAGCAAATTTGGGGATATATGAGGATAATGTTGACTTTAAATAGGTTGTGTCCAGTCCAGCAGGCTGTTAAAATAGAAGAAAAAGAGAAAAACTAACGTGTTTATATCAGTGCTATTACTATGAGAACAACATGAGCTGAAAATTAGCGTTTTCAACTGTTGATTCAAATACTGCGCGAAAGTAACGGATGTTAGGGTCTCATGTCATAAACACGTTAATATAAATACTTTTACAACAATGCCAGTGAACATGTGCACCACAGGATGAAGGCTGCACAATATTTGACCAGCTCCGCTAGGCCACATCCAGGGGCCAACCTTTTTACTGACAACTAAACCCATTCACCATTTATTCTGAACCGTGTTGACATCGTCCACAAGAACAACAAAATACACGTCTAATCTCAAGTTCTGCCTCCCCTGTGTAAAAACAAGTGCAACGGCCCTGACCCTGACCCCGGAGAATAAGAGCGAGGCTCCAAACTTCATGCAACAGATACCAAGCTCTTTCTTTCACATATTATTAGGCTCCAATCGTGCATTATGAAGGAGTTGAGTGGAAGAGACGGTGGGGGTGGGAGCATGAGGAATTTCCTGCCAAATGTGCAATAAAATAAGTCTAGCTGGTGGCCAGACACTTCCATAAAGGAATGTTTAAAGGGCTACCAAAAGGATTTTATGGAAAGTTTTTCCCGGCCTGTGTAGAAAATACAAGTCGGTCCACAACACAAAGTTTAGCCAAAATGCTAGACAAGGTAAAGATTTTATATTTTCTCTTAGTGGCTCAGAGCTAAAGCGGCTGAGGCATACGGTGGAAAAACAAAACGAGGCTTGTTAGGCAGCTCTAACATTTAACGTTAATGGGGTCTTTTTGCAGAACAAAGGAGTAATTTCCTTCTCTCTGTGGTTGATGCGGAGCCCATCACACACTTGGCTCGCCACCTCAAACCAGACAAAAACTTAACATCCCCCCGCTTTAACCACACATTCCCAAAAACTTTTCGACAATTTGCAGGCGTCAAAATACGTGTCAATGAAAGCCGTCGAATTCATGCAACTTTCCCCGAAATATGAAGCGTAAAGAATGTGTTTTTTACCTCTCCTCCCCAAGTGTCTGATATCCAAGAGTAAAAAGA
This sequence comes from Archocentrus centrarchus, assembly GCF_007364275.1. Taxonomy (NCBI): domain Eukaryota; kingdom Metazoa; phylum Chordata; class Actinopteri; order Cichliformes; family Cichlidae; genus Archocentrus; species Archocentrus centrarchus. Next base: position 24,457,920 of record NC_044349.1, on the reverse strand, counting down.
AAAGCGGAGACTCGCAAGGGGAAAAACATAAAACTTCAAGAGTATTTCGACCTCAGTGCATGAAACGCATTGGAGCACAGTAGATGTCTTCCTTTTGTCCCGGGAAGCCTGCTTTTTCCACACAGCGCCCACGTGTTTGCTTCAATGTAACAAGTCTGTGTGCAAACAAATCTATTATAGTAACTAATCTCACGTCTTCCTTTTTTGTTGTTACAACTGAGATGATTTCATTCTTCTCGTAGACATCTTCACCACCTCCGTCCACATTGTCAGACGCAACAACGTATCCCTCCGCACAAACGTGACGGCCTTAACGCCAGCGGTGTCCGATTTCAAACGCCTTTGAAAGACGGGCTGTTTTTAGAGAGAAAAAAAGGCAGAGTCAACGTTTTCCGATAGTCGAAACACTGGAAATGTGTAACCGTGACGCTGGTTTTGGGGTACCGTATCTGCAATCCTCAAAATACGGGCGCGCTACGAGCACTAGGGTACCCTGCGGAAGGCTATCGTAAGAAAGTTACCTGCGATTACACAGCAGCAGCTCGACGAGATGGCACGATAAATGCGAAAGAGCGCAACCAATGGGAACGCGTATGCTCTTGATTGACAGCAGCGGAATCGAGTATGCGGGCGAAAAAGCAGTCAAGCCCGCCTTCTTCTTGACGCTCACTTTCCCTGTGTGCTCAGGGAGGCTGGCTGGGGGTGGGGGCGGAGGAGGAGGGGGGGTGGGGGTCGCTGACATCATTTTATTTATTTGGTTGGTGTGTGCGCTTTTTAATTTTTTTTAAATTAACATTTCGAAACTGCGGTTTTACATTAATTTTATTATTATTGATTTCTGGAACTGTATTAAGTAACTGTACTAAGGTTTTGCCGCAATAGTTATACAATGCTATATGTAAAACTATCTTCATTTATCTATATAGATGTTAGTATCAAATACGCATATTATTTTAAATAGATATAGGCTACATATTTTATGGATTATTATATTTTTCTTTTCATTTTTAATCTCGAACCTAAAATAATTGATGCTGACAGTGTCCACTTTTTCTAGATTGCTATACTCAAGAAATATTAACTGCTTAAATATTAAAACATTACCCCACTTACAATAATAATGTAAATTAAATTGATGCTTATTTAATTTCTTGTACTGTCAAGACCTATTCAAATAGCTTCGTTTGTCAAACCAATATATATATATATATATATATATATATATATATGCCAAAATACCATATTTAGGGGAAAAAACTAGCTGAAACGATTAACACATTTTTATTTATTTATTTAATATTTTATTATCCAAATAAATATTCTGATCAGTTATCAGCGATTACTGATCAACCATTTCTGCAGGTTACTAGTTTTTAGATCCGGTCCGTCTTTTGTGACAGAGCTGACAACCATAAGATCAACATACCCCTAGTAACTGCCTGCTCCAGAGCAGAGTGGAGAGGAGGGAGAGCAGAGTATAGGATCACAGAGAAGTGGGGGGGGCGGGGGGAGAGAAATACTTCAGAAAAAAACAGTTCAAACAAGGAGGGCACACGAATGATCAACCGAAATTTGATAATCATATTAAAATGCTCCTTTTATAAAGTACCAACACCAATAGATAGGCTTCGATCAACTAAATTTTCATATGTCATGTTTAAAATAAAATTGAATAAGTTTAGATAATCCTGTTGGTAACTCTAGTGTTACTGCCTTTATTCAACATGCACGCAACCTGCCAACGTGATTGTGCTCACCTGAAAACACACAATAACCTCTCTTTTCAAAGGTGTATGTACGTGTTAGACAGCTGTTGTTTTTAACCTGAGGGCAAACCCTGTCAAAAAAGAGGGAAGTTAAGAGAATCCTCCATTGTTTTCTGCTTTTTAAGCTAGTTATAATTTTATATACATTTTGGAAATATAAAAACACGAAACTCTCTTCACTCTCAGAGCTGTCACTATCAGATACTACAAATGCTTCAGTGACTCAAGAAGGCTATCATTTGAGTCACTGTGTGGGCATGATGCCCATGCTTTGGGTGTGAACTATAACAACAAAAAAAAGACATAGAAAATACAAATTCAGCATAGTGTTATTATCCACCCTGAGGCCCCAAACTGTCTGTTTACACAGAGGTTACCAACGGGGAATGGGAATTCGCTGTCAGTAGGACATATAGGTAAATAATCCATTGGGTGGGTGTCCCTTGGGTATAAGAAAAGCCTCGCACAGAACATTAATTAGTCTCATAGACCATCTTAGGAATGTAATGGGGTTACAGCTCAGAACAGGCACACATATGGGCCATAAATACCTTCACAAACATACCATGCCCCCATTCACATTTGTTGGCACATACAGGTACTCACACACATACAGACATAAAAATATAAAGGCAGCTTTAGCATCGCAGATCGCAGACAATCACACAACTATCGATGAAAGGGCAGGCTGAGTTATTTGTCTAACACCTATTTGGAATCCTTTCACTGAGGAACATATTAATCAAAAGATTAAGACATGAACAGATGGAAACATCTGTTTGGGGAAATGAATTTCTGGTGGAGTCAGAGAAAAATCTCTCATATTCTTGCTTTTTCCAGTAGACGTTAAGCTTTGAGTAAGAATAGTGCTGTTGTCAGTATTAGCAATGAGGCTTGTAAGCCCTCCAAGTAGTTTGTAGTAACAGCTGGGTCTGACATGGAGAGCATGTACAAGGGCAGCCAGGCTGAAGAGAAGAAAAGGGGGGTGGGGGGCTTTAAAAAACATAAATATATATATAAAATATACTAAGGATCTTCACCTTAAGGAAGACGGACTGCATCTAGCAGACATTAGGTGTATAGCAGGCAGCTAAAGCCTGAAAAACAAAACTCAGAGTACCATGTGTTTCCAAGAATTGTCTTCTCGTGGACCAAATTAACATCATACCTATAATTTATTTTTACAAGTCAACCAGGGTGTTGCCACTTTCTCCTTAGAGCAAGGGCAACAACAACAAAAAAAGCTTACTTAATATGTTTTTCCTGATACTGAGAAATCTAGTTTTATATTCAGCTGTAACAAAATAATTAGCCCAGTCTGGAATATGCTAATGTTATAACACTGCTTCGTTTGTCCCACCATTGATACAGTCATAAAAGAACAGATAGTGACCTCTAAAAGCCCAATTTACATGCTTAAATGATGTTTGATTATCCACAGTAACGGTGGGTAATCTACCACATGGTATACAGGATGGACTAAACAAAAACAAAAATATGCCATCTATAATCTGAAAATTTGTTCACAGGACAATGGATAAAGGCAGAATGGGGAGGGATGCTGTCACACATGCCCTTTTTGATTCCTTCGAGCCATTCCCAGCTTCATATCTGTAATTAACGACAGATGCACATTGAAAATTAGCATATGTTTGCCACACTGGTGCTAATCGGTCATATATTTGTGCATATTAATGAAATACTCTGTGTACATGTATTTTGAATTGCACAAATTCACACAGGAAATAACAGCGTGTAATAATGTGTACTTAATCCTCTTGGATTCAATCAACAGTGCTTTGCAGAAAACTAACTTACAGGGCAATCCTGCATACTGGCGCATGGCATATGTCACCTCAGATTCTAGCAGACCGAGCCTCAGTCTCGTAGCTGATATAGCTCATATGGGAGCCAGGTATGCAGGAAAAACCAGATCACTAGGTTATATCACACGTAAGGATAAGCTCGTAAACATACAGTATAGGCAGCATGCATAACGCAAACAGAGCTCAGTGGTGAGGCAAGCTGCTCACCTCACTCCATACTGAGCCCCTCACAGCCTGTAATAGTAGAGGCTTAGGTTTGGATGGGGGGAAGGGCAGAGGTGCACAGGTTTCTGATCAGACAAGAAAACTAGGCCAAGACCAACAATCCCTCTCCCCGAACAGCCTCAGCCCTCCTAAAAGATACAACTTTGTTACACGGCTCCGGCAATCACTTACAAGGTTGTCATTAATGGAAAAGCAACAGAGTGATTTTTAGCCACAGCATGTGTATTTAGAGGCATAACCACTTCTCATAGCCGGGCTATGATTCATGCTTTCTTGCCCCTTTGGAAGCTGTCCTCCAATAAGAGTTAGAGGCTGGGGGTAGGAACGGATAGATTGATAGTGTTGGCTGAGTGCCCGTGCTCCGAGTCTATCTGTGCTGAAGGGGAGGAGACGGGGGGGAATCTATCTGTTGTGCTCTCTGTGCTCATGATAAACTGACTCCCGTCAAGCTTCTTCCCCCCTATTACAGCTCGCCTGGCAGAAAAACACCCAAACTCACCCTGACTTCCAACATGTTAAGCAACAATAAAATGTTGGGAGGTGATTTAAAGAGGGCAATAATCCACAAGGTTATGCTATCAGTTGTCACCCAGTAGTTGGACAACATATGTAAAACAGAGCAGTTGTTTTGGAAAAAGTGAGAACAGCAAACCAGCCTGAATTCAAACAAGTATTCAAAACAGCCAAATTTAAGGGAACCCACATTTCACTGCTTCACAAATGGGACTATTGTCAGGAGCAAATGCAATGTCTTTCTCCTTTATCCACAAACTGTAATTCCCACAGAGCTCCACAGTTAGAAAGAAAATGAGTTTGAGGGATTGTCCATGACATTAATCCTCCCAAACACTACAGTGCTAGACAGGATCCAATACAGACAGACAAACACAAAATCAAATCAACAATCTATTTACTAAAGGAAAAACTAAATCAACAATCTTTTTGGCTTCTGTCTACTCTCATTTGACAATGGCTTTCCAGGATGCCGCCTTCCTCTGTTCTCTCTGCTGATTTTATGGGACCCCTCCCTGCCATCTTGGATTCCCATTATTGTGCAGTTGTATTGGTGCCCCTGTTCTGCTACCCACGCTTCAGGTACAGCGAACAGAGCACAGGCTTCCTGTTTACAAAGCCGGGCAATTGAGAGACCCACCACCAGACTGTGCAGCTGAGGGGGGAAAAAAAAGCAGATAGGACTCTGCAGTGGTGGTTGATATTGTGGGGAGTTGGGGGGGGGGGGGGGGGGGGGGGGGGAGTTGGGGGATGAATAGAAAGGTGAGAAAAAAAGAAGGAGAGGCAGACCAAGTAAACTGAGCAAGTGCAAAGTAGGGAGGCGTATTGCTACAAAAAAAAAAAGAAAGCACAAAATCTCTAGCCCCACTCAGAAAATAATACAGTAGTCATATATCGAGAGGGAGGTGTGCAAAAAGTCACATGATAACAATCAGATCAAAAGCTGAATTGACTCTAAATCAATTGAAGTAGGCATGTCAGGGCTGCTCAGGACATGAGGGGGAAGAGAGGGAGTGAAAGGGAGATAGATGTGAGCCCGTGTGGGGGAGGGAAGCAGAGATTGTTGGTGTCGTGGGAGCACTGCAACAACAATAACAGCAGTGTGTGCATGTGTGTGTGTGTGTGTGTGTGTGTGAGAGAGAGAGAGAGAGAGAGCGACAGAGTGAATGAGTTAGAGTGGAAGTGAGGATGTGTTATGGCTCACAAAAGTGATGAAATGACATCTCCTTTACTTCAGCACACAGCTGCTATTGCAGCAAAGAACACACTGTCGAGATATCTGACCTTCTATTTTCTTCGGTAGCCGCTGGTCAGAAGTGTCTGCCCGCCTGTCATGCTCACCTCTAATTAGCTATAGCTACACAATGACTGCACTGTGTCCATCCGTGCCTATAGATACTCACATAATCGTTGTAATCTTATTTTCATGGGTATTTACTGAGAAAAAAAATACAACAAATCCAACTTGATGTAGATGTGTTTTGAAGGCTGTTTATTGCACATTTATATTCCCTAAATACTCTTGATCATTATACATATTGTCAAGTAAGCAGTTCAAAGAAATGAGCAAATACTTTAGATTACAGCTCCTAGGTAAAAAAAAAAAAGTGATATGAAATACTTATGGGTATAAAAAAAATTTAGGTTGAGGCTTCTCTTTTTCGTTGTTTTCTTGATTTCTTTGATCTCTTTTTCTCCTCCCCTCCCCCTTTCTTTGCAGATTAGAATTCATTAGCAATCAAAGAGCCTCCAGAGAGCCTCAGCTCTTAATTACCTACTCATTTGCATTTTTGCATATTAATGACTGCAGGGTTTTGGTACGGTTTTTGCCGCAGTGGTTTAAAGGCACCTCAGTCCTCTGTTCTCTGGGGAAGAGGAGAGATGGCCAGAGGCAAGGCTCCAAGCCTGTCCAGTCCCCCCTCTATCCTCCCTGATGGGAGCTGGACAGAGCAAGAAAAAGGGAAAAAAAAAAGGGGGGGGGGGTAGCTGGGGGCATATGGGATGGGTGGGGTGTGGTAATGTGTGTGTGTGTGTGGAGGGGGGGGGGGACTACTGGGGTGCACAGGTTAAAGGTCAATGTCCCTTATCAGCATAAGAAAGAACACATGTCTTCTGCACCACCTAATTATTGTCATATTGAGCAGTTTAAACACCTGATCTGAGCAAAATATACCCTAAGAGAAACTGGAAATCTATACTGCAGAGATTGCTCACGTGGGTTTTATTGAGGACGGCAGCTAGTTTGGATGAAACTCATGTCCCACAGTATGCAGAGGCAGGGGCATTTCATATCCCTGGAGAAAGGTGCATAGTGGTGAAAATGAGGCTAGAATGTGTGTGTTGCTGTTTTCCTGTACAGTGCAGCCTGTCTCTAAATGCTCAGTGGAAGGGCAGTGAGTGACTTATTCAGCGAGCCCTAATGACGATGGTAGGCATGCACATGAACATGCGAGCAAGATTTTTAAAACCCCAGCTTTGCGCGTAAGCATGCAGGCAGAAAGAGTTGCAGACACTTGCAGTCACACATGTGGACATTCACATGCACAGACTGAGGGAGTAATATCACTAGAGATGGCAGACAACAGCTCCAAGGCATCTCCTGGCCCCTGAAGTGTTGCTGTTCCTCTTATCCAATATGTTTTGACTGCAACAATAATGCCTGAACATGGAAAATAACACCATATCCCACTGTGTTTTTAGATACCTTACAAACATAACAATTAATGACTTGGAGCCCCGAGACATCTGGCCAGGAGATTCAGCATGACTGAATGAAGCACCCTATATTCTCACACGTTACCCAGTGTGAATTTGTCTTACAGTTCATTTTGAAGCTGGATTCCACTCTTGGAAGGATGGAAAGTCACCATTTTTGGCAAATAAAATGAACATTTCAGCATTCCACAATTACAGGGACTGTCATGCTTCAGTGTAGTGTCGATACATGCAACATGCAAGACACGTGTAGTTCTCATGAAAGCATACCACTCACAGAGTGGGCTTAAGTCGACTTAACTGCTATTAGTGGGGCATTATAAAATGTGTGTGTGCATGTGCAGTCAGGGCCTGAGGACTGCAGCAATGTGTGGGCTATTGGGGTGGGGTTAATGAGCTATTCTGTGACCTCTGTCACCCTGCAGGATTGCCTCAGGGAGACAGGCTGAGACAAACAGGAAGACAGGGTGACAACAAGCCTGCGGTTGCAGTCTGCCTCCGGACTTCTTGTAAGAATTAGACTTAAAAATAGTAGAGGTGGCCTCACCTTAACACATATGCTTAAGTAACATCTTAGACTTTTCCTTTGGAACCAAGCTGGTTAATTACAGTTCACTTGTACTATATGCATAACTCTGTCTTAATTATGTCTTATTGCCTGTACAGTACTGTTTTTTAAATTATTTTTGTGAGGTGTAGTGAGTGTTTATGCACCAGATATAATGTACACACTGTGTTGTCATGTTTGGTGAAGCGAGGGAATGAGTGAAAGAGATGTGTGGCAGGAAAATGAGGATCACTGCATCCTCAAACAGACAATAGCATTGGCAAGACTGCCACCTTCTGGTCGGTTTAGAGAACTGATATCATAAGTGGCAGCATTAAGTACAGTTTATGAGTAAGACTATAAAACACAAACACATAATTTAAGGTGATCACATAGAACAAGAATGCTATGATTACACACCTTTGTAAAGTTAATCGTGTTAGCGTTTTGGTGACAGGCAGGTGTTGGTCACACCTTTCTGTTACAACTCTAGAATTTAAATGGTTATTTAATAGTAGGTAATGTAGCAATGTAATTAACAGACCTTTCTTTTTATAGATAATACTTCCACTTAAGAGCACCATTTGTACAAACTGTCTTATGATAAAACACACACACAAAATTATCCACACAAAGCTTTGCAACCATCATTTTTAATAGAAAGATTTTATATTCTTTAAACCAGACAACAGATGCCAGACATTTTTGGATATATTAAAAAAAGAACAGAACAAAAAAAAAACCAAAAAAAACAAAAACACAAAATGGAATTATATGGTTTAGACTGTGGATTTAGTGGTCTCATGTACAATTTCTTTGTGTTGCCAAAAAGTGCAAATTCTCTGGAGAAAAAAAAAAAAAAATCAGCTATATTTCACCCTGCAGCTTCCAACAGATACAGACTGACAGATTTATATGCAATGAGCAGAAAAACAATGGGGTTATGGAATAAAAATCCACACTGAATCACGTAGAGGAGGGGGAAAAAAAAAAAAAAAAACATCTGCTGCACTCTGCGAAAATGTCTATGTTGTGTTTTCTGGTCGCTGTCAATTGAGTTAATGGTAGTAGTGAGCAGGTATTCCACCTTTGGGATAAATTTGAGATACACAGAACGATGCGTGTGCTGAGCAACAGGAAAAAAAAAAAACAACAAAAAAAAAAACACAGACACATGTGGAGCAGCTGTTTTCTGCCTCATGTGATTCAGTGTAGATTTTCACTTAAATGTCCAGATTTGAGAACTGGGTCACTTTAAAATGTACATCATAAAAAACCTCTAAAGAATTATAGTAATCACAGTTAAACTCAATCTATAAATCGTAGCCTATTTCTTCTTTCCCAAGTTAAACCGTTTACTGAACTATAGATTTACTGAATGCTTATTATGATCAATAGTATTCTTTCCACTCTACTGTAGTAATCTTGATTTGTCATCGATGTTAAGGCCAAAACGCATTTCTGTACTGATTTGCAAATGTAAATGATGGTTATTTGGCCATTTCGTCCTGTTTTTCATAATCATTTAAGCTTTATGTGGATACCAGATCCAACCTTTACCGACAGACAGGGCGTTATTGCAGACAAAGAGATTCTGCAGCAGATACAACACTGCACGTTTAACATTCAGCACAGCTAGCCTTCTCAGAAAGCTTTGCAACTGTTATACAAGTTTCTCAAGGTTTTTCAATAAAGAGTCTCCAGAAATTAGATCAAATGACCTTTCTCTCAATAAGATCTGAAACAGCGAGCAGAGAGCAGGGAGGGGGAGGTTTGTTCTGTACTCCCCCCCCGACCCAAACCATTGTGTGACTATGCAATAAGTTGCATAACAGGTATGGTATAACAGAGATGTGTTTGTTTATGACAGCTTAAGCCATCTTTATTGTAGATACCAAATATTCAAGTTTTTTCTCGTTTTTCATTTTTCATTATATAGTTTTTGCATTTAAATAATGTTGCACCAAGAAAACAAAACGACAGGGACAACCAAAAAAAAAATATATATATATTGATACGGATAAAATAAAAGCACACAAATTCAGGATGGCCTTTCGCAAAGTGCTTTTGTTACAATCGCAGAAGCTGATAAAAGGCAGCTTGATAGTGCTACACTGGGGTCCTTTCAAACTATCTGTCTACGTGTCTGTCTGTCACACAGTAGTGGGATAGTGAGGATAGACAGACGGACAGAAATAGCCAAGCACAAAATGTTGACCATTTCCTTCTCCCGCCTCAGACTCACAACCTTGCTAAATAGTAGGAATCACAGTATGAAGTTATGGAATGTATCCTAAATTGGTTTAGGTTACTGTGAACTGAAACTGTCTCATCCTCCACACCTCATCCAGTCCTCTCTCCCTTCCTTCTCTCTTACCAATCCCCCTGCTGAGGGTGTGTGATCTTTGATCAAAGGCCAGTCAGCAGCAAAGATGTACACTACGAGTCCAGAGAGAGGGAGAGCAATGGGAGAAGAAAGTAGGAGAACATACATACCCCCCCCACCCCATCTCTTTTCAAATGTGTTACAGTCCAACTAATAAGACTAAATCCCAAGTGACTTCCTTCCTTCCAACTAACAATTCACTGGATCAATATTAGATGGAGAAATAGGTTGGTCACATCCACTTTACAAAGAGGGAACTGTTCGTGCCAGTACCTTTCTGGGAACTATTACATTAAATATTTGTATGAAGAAGAAAGAAAATGACAGGACAAGCACACAGAGGGTGATTAGACATACGATCAACTGAGCACACACTGAAACCCAATGCATAGCAGTGTATTTTCCACCTGAGTAGTACTTACATAGAGACAAAAGAGATATGCAACATTCTGATGGTTGCAGTTCCCTAATGTGAACTCTGCGGTGACCTCTTTTGTATTACATTTCTTAGTGTGGCCATGTAATTCCCATCAGCATAGAGGACCAACACTTAACAATCATTCGGGCTTCCTAGACTCATCTCTGAAAACAACATTCAGCCTTCCCCTTCCACCTGGATTTACTCCTCCTCCCTGTATGCCAACCTTTGTATCCCCAGAGACTGAGAAAGACTCCAAGTGCAAACTGTCCCCACTTGGCTGAGAGCAGCCAACAGACAGCAGCCTGCCTCTCTGAAGGACCCAGGGCTGTCTGTGTAAGTGCCAGAGCCACGCTGTGCATACTGCTGTACTGCATATGCTGCACTCAGCTTGCTGTGCATCGACAGCCCAATGGAAAACACAAAAAAAATAAATAAATCAGGTGCGCCGCAAAATGACAAAGCAAAGTAAACAGCCCCCTTTCTGCTGCCACGAGTCACCCCATCCTGCTTTGATTATTTGCAGTTATCGTACTTGTTATTGTCGCCTTTGTTTTTACGGCCTTCTCAGATAGATTTACAAAAAGTCTTTGATAATAGCACAGAGAAATATAATTCAAGGTCCATTTGAAGAAAAAAAAAGAAAGAAAGAAAAAAAACAGCTGCGATGAAGTTCTGAGACTGTCTTGGTGCAGCCTGTGTCAGAGTAACCTTGGCCTGGGGCTGAGGCTGGGGACACACCAGTTGTGGAGCCACGGAGGCTGATAGAGACACTAATATATCAATTCATTCAGTACTAACTATTTCTTTAGTACTAAGCCAATCAGCTTTCACAATTTGGTTTCAATGTTGCAAGAAAAGTGTTAAAATGGTAAAAAAAATAAAATAAATAAATAATAGTAGTAATAAAGGAGAATTTTTTTAAATTCCTGTCCACATAAGGCACACTGTGGCCCCTGATTCTGCATTATCCACCTGGTGGGAGTGAGCCTCAGCCCCACACTACATAACATTACTAACTGGAAATACATACCACTACAAACTTAGCGCTGCCCAGTCAAGGCCACAAAGTCACCGTCTGTTTAAATTAGAAAACACTTAAACTCAGCTCAAAGAGCAGTAAGTAACTGGAAATAATCCAATTCAGCAGTAATAAAAATCAGTGGACTGAACATAAGACAAAAATCCCATTTCGAAATCAAAAAGAATTAGAATAAGTATCTGTAGCATCTTCAAATATTACATCTCAGCTGTCATCAGGAACAATAATTTTTTTTTTCTCAGAGAAGCTTTGCTGTTTGCCTAAATGTTCTATATTTAGATTTTTTTTTTTGTCTATAATGAGCACATATGATTTACTTCCATCAAAAAAAAAAAAAAAATCCCAAATCTCTTTTGAAGAGCCTTCAGATTAAACAGTAAAACTAATAACCCAACATTTCATTGGTAGCTTAAAATGCCCAGTGATTTTTTTTTTCTCCTTTGGTGTTTACTGTTGCTGGACGTCTGTATATTTTTAATATACTGTACATGATTATTTCTATGGAGGGGTTGGATGGACTCTTATTGAGACCATTGAGTATTAACCACACTGCTCTGTGCTCATGGAAACTCGCAGGCCTTTCTGAGGTCTCCTGTCCTTCTCCCATAAGCAGGACAAGGACATTTAACATTAGTGCAAACTTTTGCTCTTTCAGCTAAAGCACCACTTCCAGTGCTATCAGGCTTTTATCCATAACCCCACCCAAGCACCCATTAACCCCACCTTCCTGGCACAGCATCCCAAAACCATGACCACCCACAATACACAAGCACACACAATGCTAGCATACACACACACACACACACACACACACACACACACACACACACACACACACACACACACACACAGCCATGTATAATTGTTAGAAAAAAATTGCTGTCGCACAACACGTTATTTTAAGAAAAAAAAAAAGTGTAGACAGAAACAAAAAGCTATACATCCTTACACCTCAAATTCTATTTTCCACAAGGATACAAAGAGTGAGAGAAAGCAAACTCAAGTAAGTATACACACATTTCTGCATATGTATTCCAGAGAAGGGCATCTGTGTGTGGCTTAGTCAGGGAGGCCCAGCCTGGCTAAATTATAGACATACTTTCAATATCTCTTGTCTACGGTAGACTAAGACTGGAGGGCAAAAAACTTTGGTTAATCAACAAACAACATAAGACATTTGGGGAAACATGAAGGTCCAATGAAATATTGTGTTTAAGATGGCCCACAAGTCTTGACAGGTAAAAACTCTGCCAAGTCAAAATAAGTGGGTTCAGGCAGTCCATGCCAAGTACCACGATACATAAAGATCACAAGACATTAGAATACCCCACTTACATTGGTCAGCCTGTAGGAGTCAAACCGTGCAATAATTAACCCCACCTTTGTCATAAGGAAACAACAACAATACAAAGTAAAACTCTCAAGACCTGGCCAAACCCTGACAATGGCCAACAAGGGTAAACAAAGAGTTATGCAAATCTGCACCAAGAGAGCCGTGAAGTAAACAACCAACTGTCCAATGTGTTGTTTTACAATATGGTATTTTCACTTCTGTGGTACCGTGGACCTATTATCACTGTGGTTCCTCTGAGAACACATGTAGTTATGAGAGTAGCTGGTGAACAGATGGGGTAGACACTAAGTTTGTTTATCCAGAATTGTCCTGAGACCCTTCAGCCTGCCAGCCAGCAATGCATGCTTGTGCACATGCATGCAAAAAAAATTTTAAATTTAAAAATTAACAAAAAATTGCATGTATACATGCACACGCACACAGTGCTCTCTCTTCTTGTCTACGTCCTCCTTCTATCCCCTTACTTTACATTAAGACATTAAAAACAACCACTAGATTTATTTTTACAACTAACTTCAAGTGCTTTCAGTTACATGGATTAATTTACTCTTTTTTTTGTGTGTATCACGTTTTTTGTGAACCTGCCAGGCTTCTTTTGTAGAGATCTATACTGGTGTATTACTTTTTTTTTCTCCTTTTTTTCTTTTTTGGCAGCTTGTCGTCAAAACCTGAACGAAACCAGTGAAGGAGTTCAACTTCACCATCACGGACTGAAGAAAAAGGCTGATCTCATTTGCAACTGGTTAGTTTCAAAGTACCCGTTTTGTTGACCAAAGTGCCCTCCTCAGTAACAAAGTGCAATCATAACCTGCCTCTTCCCATTTAACGTGCAAAAGGACTGATAGTTGAACAATAGCACTACTGCAGAAATTATAGGCTGGGCTGGAGGTTGGGGGGGGGCTACAACACATGCATGTTCTTTTAACTCAAAGGCTCAATGTGCTCATATGGAAAATAACATTGGATTTTGGAGTATAATAACACAACGTGGATTGTTTAAGACTAACAAATCCAGATGTATGGAGTCACTGACAATATTCAAACAGATATGTCAGCTCTGGTGTTTTCCCCTTCTCTACAGGATACCTGGACCCAGTGAGCACACGTGTGTGTGTGTGTGTGTGTGTGTGTGTGTGTGTGTGTGTGTGTGTGTGTGTGTGTGTGTGAGAGAAACAAAGTGTATTGGGGCTGGCAGCTCAGGGTGCATGTTTGAACAGGCTGTGGCTGACTCACACGCTGATGATGTGGCCAGAGGGACCCTGGCTGCCACGCACACACATGCACGCAAACACATGTACATGTAAACACACTCGCACACTAAACTGCCAGCACCAGGCGTCCTCCCCACAGTAACACCAGGCTCTAATATAATAATATCCCCTCCAGGCTGGTTCGGGGGCATTAGAGGACTACAGAGGGAGAGGGAGAGGGAGAGAGAGAAAAGGCCTGATTTGATCCCCTCCTGCCTGGAAACGTGGCTGAGCTGGGGGAGATTATTTTTTGGAATGCAACAGACATTGTGAGATCCCCCTCCCCTTCCCTTGATCCCCTCCCCCATCAACCAGCTGCAGCTGCACTCCTATTTGGCCTCCCAACTTGGACAGGTATTTATTGCTCTCTTCATCATACAGGTTGCCTTACGGTTGTGTGGTCCCTAGGGCAAAAAAGATTGGAATAAGCATGGTACATAAACCTCCTCTCACTATCTCCCCAACATCAGCCCACTTCCTTTAAATATTACCTCTCACTCTGTTGGATATCTTTAGTAAAGCTGTGCAAACATAGAAAAAAAGGTGCTCATCTATCTCTTCGTACTCTTTGTCACTCTCTCACTCAGGCTCCTTTAACCCGCAGTTGGTTAAATGCTACCCGCGCCTTGTCACACAAGGACAGATTCCGAAAAACTGCAAAAAGTTAAGCACATTCATTCAATCGACCCTCTCATCCTTTGGGCAGGAACTTTACATATCAAGTGTTAAGTTTAGGACAAATGGGTGAATCAATGTTTTTTTTTTTTTCTTTTCATCAAACATTCATACAGTTTGTTTTGTTCACCCACAAGCTTCACTCTCTGAGAAATATGACATCAAGCCTAAGAGGAAAAAATGTGATTGGTAACTACAACTCAGCATTAAGAGAGGCCAATGTCATATCACCCCTGCTGTATATACATGTATACAATTATAAAGTGTCAAGTACCCGAAGCAGTCAAAAAAAGAAAAAGAAAAGAGGAACGACCAAAAAAATTAAGACAAAATCAAAAGGGCGAACAAAAATGTTGACACTGCAGGGCTGTGAGAGATAAGAGGCCACATAGTAAAGCCAACAGACACATTGACAATGGTAGTGCTTTAGAAACACAAACCCTCCACCCCTCATATTCCCTAGTCCTGCAATTGGCGAGCCCCCATTAAAGTGGATTCGACTCAAAGTGAATTTGTTTTTCAGTAAGACAAACCATAGATTCTTAAAATGCATTTTCATAGAGTAAGTAACACTTCAATCAAACCCCTGCCTCATTCTTTCTGGAACATTTAGAGAGGAAAAACTGTTGCATCAAAACTGTGGCGAGTTTTCCTTGCATATGCCATATTGTGGCAATCTTGTTTCTATGGTAACTGTACATCTCAGACCTGCAAAGAATAGAAAAAGAGTTGTTTTCATCGGGAGGATTTGTCCTCGCTTCACCCGTACAGCAGCCAGAAGGTGCTTGACAGACACCTTTCTTAGAGCTTGAAGGCTGTGAGGACAAAACCGATAAAAAATCTAAATCAACTGCATAGTTGCTCAGAGTTTCTTTGTATCTATCATACATTTGCCTAAGCACATATGGCAATGTATAAAACCCCTACTATTACAAAGAAAGAAATGGCCCAGAAAGTGGATGGGATGGGTGCATGATTTGAAGCGTTCTTTGCTCTTTTACAAATAAACCAACTTAAGTGCTTGCAATTCTACGTCCTGTCCTAAAGTAATAGGAGAAAGAAATATAAAGATTAGATTTTTGTGACACCCTGATTTGGTTTATAGAGGAATAGTTAGTTGTTTGTTGTAGTTTTTTTTTTTTTTTTTTTAAATTGCCTTTGCATGTTTTTTTTTTTTCTCCTCTCTGTTCACTGGCCTGTCTTACAGGCGGTGCAGAGTGACTATGGTGTCCAGCAGTGTCCTTGTCCTCCCTGCAGTCTCAGGGCCCTGCCTCCCCTGCTAGCTCCTGCAGCTGAGGACTGTGTGCATGTGCTCCAGCAGCAACCTCCACCTCCACTGCTGAGGTTGACTCAGATCGCCGCCTTCCCCTGATGGTATGAGACCCGGGGCCAGTGTCGGAGCCGGGGCTAAGCAGGCCCAGGGGGGCCTCGAGGAGCCCTGGCTCTCTCACGCGAGGTTTTCGGCCTCGACGAGAGGGGATGCCGTTGCAGCCATCCTTCTTGAGGTGGCGGTGCAGGTGATCTGAGCGCACAAAAGTCTTAAAGCAGCTCGAGCACTGATAGGGGCGCAGGCCAGTGTGTACACGCATGTGGTTCTTCAGGTCGTAGTTGTGAGCAAAGGCAGCTCCACATTGTGTACACAGGTAAGGCTTCTCTCCTGTATGCTTCCGCATATGAACCTTGAGCTTGTCCTGCCTGAGAGGGAGAAAAATAAATATCACGTAAGAATACAAAAGTTAAAAAAAAAAAATCAATCAAATGCACTAGAAGATAAGGTCACACCCATTTGAATGCACTTAGTGCACATAGCCAACTTCAGGCTATTTTGGCTTCTAATCAGTCATGCAATATCATATACAAATACACAATTAACTCAAACTATATTATCAGTTCTCACATGTACGGTGGCCAGCGTAATATGCTTTGGATGAATTTATTTCCCATCTCTTGGATCTCTTCCAGTTCTGTGAGGGTAGCCTGTCTAACTGACGAGAAGCCATAAACTTAACCTTTTTATTTGTGTAACTGCACGCAAGAGCACCGCTGTGGAGTGACAAGAAAGCTAAATGATAACAATATCAGCTTTTTTATGGCTTTTGTTAACATGTGTTTGACGACAACACAATAACAATTGACAGATTGCAAAAATTTTTAATGAAGACTTCAATTTCCTCTGCAACGGAACAATTCCAGGATAATTTTGAAAAACCTGACATTTATTGTTGAGTAGTATTGAAACAGAAATGAATCCGTAAAACAATTCCGTGTAGTTCAAGTTTGCAGCTTATATTTATCCCCAAGAGTCGCACTTTGACTTTTTTTGTAGGGGTCACGCCTAAGCGAATAAAACAGCTGACGTGGAAGACTTATTTTCCAACAATTTGTGAGTTCCACAACAATCACAGTCAGTCAAAACAAGACCAAAATACAGCATGACTTAACTCTATATCAGAATGCATCTCATTATCTCATGAAACAATTTTACTTTCCAATGACACCACCTACTAAAATTTATCAGGCTTCCTTGGCCTTCATCTGACTCTTGTCCTTCCCTTCCCCCTTTAGCCCTTACTATCTCTCCAGCTCCCGAGCTCTTAAATCGCCTAACCCTTCTGTACTGAGGGCAGAGGGCTTCTAAACAAACAAGCGTAGTTAAGACAACTGCATCTGAACACACATACACACACAGGTGTGTCTGCGAATATAAGTGCCATGTAAGTGGATTAGCTGTCATATAAGCAAACAAATAAACCCACTGCAACCCTCACTGGTCTGTATAAACTGTGCCCCAAATATAAATTTTAAGAAAGAAACATGTGCATAAGTGAGGAGAGACACGCGTGTGTGTGTGTGTGTGTGTGCGCACACACAAACGCACATGACAGACACACATACTCAGGCTGAAGCCTTGGAACAAAGTGGCATACTGACAGAGGTGAATTATTTAAAGAACAGGAGTGATTTATTACTGTGCAAGGCACACTCTTAACCCTGTTCAAACAGGATTAAGATTACAGTGCCCCCTCCCACTGCCAGTCGAATTTACCTAGGAGTTAAATTCACATTGGTCTTCCCTACTTACCACGCCAGCAGAGGTTTTGGTTATTTCTAGCCAACTGCATCTATTTCCAGCACAAGTCCACTGATTAATTAATTAAAGGAATCATTTCATGGAAAAGACAAGACTTCTAAATACGAGAAAACATGTGCACCCAAGTCCCCTTCTGTAGACTAGTCAAATTTATCTGAGCAGCACATGGCAGATTTCATTAGAGAGGTAAGGGAGTGACAGAGAGAGAGGAGGGGGTGGTGTAACTACTCTGCCGTGGGCAATAATCAACATAACCAGAGATCAAAAGTTCACATTATTTCATTGGAACACATAGAGCTCCATCCAGTGCCTGTAATCCCCCTCTGTATCAGAACACAGGACTTTATAGCAGCCTTCCACTAGATAACACCACCACTGCCTTCTTTTATAGATGTTAAAATTCCAGGACTTTGCTATGAAGGCTGTCACAATAAAACAGACCTTTACAACCATCCAGCCCCCTCTCTCTAAGCTGAAAGATTCTACATGGCATTATCAATAATATCCAGCTTCAATGTTATATTGAAGGAAAAAAAAAAAAAAAAAAAACCTGGTAAGCGCCTAATCAGTCCATCTTCAAGGTAAACACACACACACAGCTTCACAAACTGCACTGCCTTCTTAATGCAAAGCTAAGTTGGTTAGCGCTAATACTCCTGCTCTTGGCTTTGTGGGGTTTTCCACTGCTGG
The DNA here is from genome assembly GCF_007364275.1 of Archocentrus centrarchus. NCBI lineage: Eukaryota > Metazoa > Chordata > Actinopteri > Cichliformes > Cichlidae > Archocentrus > Archocentrus centrarchus. The sequence continues at coordinate 24,439,422 of NC_044349.1, read as the reverse complement.
TCATTTTGTCAACAGTGTCCAAGACTATTAGTGGGCTTACCTGGTAAAGCGCACTTTGCAGATGGCGCATTCATAGGGTTTCTCTCCCGTGTGCGTTCGGATGTGGCGGGGGAGCTTGCCTGCCCCTTGAATGACCTTGGAGCATATGGGGCACTTCTGGAAGGCCTTGGAGCGCATCTTCCGTTCTCCTCCACCCCCGCTGCCTCTATCTCCAGCCCCCCTCTCTGCTCCTACTCTGTCTTGGCCTGTGCTGCCTCGTGATAACCAGAGTGATTGCACTCCCTGTGTTACAGCAGACGAAGCTGTATCCTCATGCTGTGTACTACTAAAATAATTCAAGTAAAATTCCATGTCAGGGTCATCTCCATCTCCGTGCTCCTCACCAGTTGTTGCACGCTCCTTCTGCCTCTCGATGGAGTCCATCATCTGCTGCAGGAGGGCACTTGCTGAACCTCTCTCCCTTATCATCGCCTCCCTACAACCGTCCTCCACTTCGGGCTCCTGCCCCAGCCTAGAATCAGGAGGGAGGTAGAAGTGTCCATTTTGGGATGAAGGGTAGTATGATGACCCCAGGCTTCCTCCATTACCCTGCGCCGCCTCGCCATCCTCATCGTCGTCTTCATCATCATCTTCGTCTTCTGGTTCCTGTTTAGGGACCTGGGACAAGGCAAGAGCCAAGGGGGAGTAGTACTCACTGGGGCCAGCAGGAGCCCCATTGCTGGGGGTGCCCCCATTACCGTGATTAAAGTGCAGGTGCGTGGGCAGGTCCCTGAGCTCTGGCGTGCTGCAGCTGCTGCTCCAGTGCGCCCCTCTCTGGAAGTACTCCAGGTACTCCCGGGCCCGCACCCGGTTCCCCTGCTCCCTGCCTCCTTTGCCTTTCCCATCTTCATCTTCATCCTCATCTTTTCGCTCACTGCCCGCCTAAAAATATGGACAAAGAAAGTGGCACGATTTTTGTGAAAAAAAACAAAAAAACAAAGAGAAAGACAGTACAGCAGCAAAGGAGAAAAATATATCTTTAAAAAAATATATAAATTTCTCTCTCTCTCTCTCTGTATATATATATATATATATATATATATGTATATATATATATATATATATATATAAAAAACAACACATCAGCTACAGGAGGATGATGTGACTGTACAGGCCTGATGTGAGCAGGCCTGTACAGTCTGCAAGTCTTTCAGCATTGGCTGATCACTGACTTGGTATCCTGGATGCGCACCAAGGGGCTCAGTAAGCTCACGGGTATTAGTATGTGCAATGAGAAAATGAAAACTAAACGGCAAAGCACATTTATGCCTGCTGTGTACATAAAAAGAACAATAAAGCAGCACACCATCCTGTGTTTTCACTGGCATATTCTGTAACTCTCAATCTTGAAAAGGGTTATTAAGAGATGTCAACTTTTGACAAAATGTAACAACACGTAGCTGGAAAGTCTCCAGTGGGGCTATGAACTGCGCTTTTAGGGGTTAAGATGATTTGACATGATGTCATCCTACCAATCACATCACCTTATCTCACGATGTAAAGCATTATGTATTCAACGCAGCATATCACAGCTACATTTGATCATACTGAAGTGTAGTTGCAATGTGCTCTGTCTGTACTCTGTTAAAGAGCGTGCTGTCCTTCCATAAATGCTGTTGGATCAGAATGAGTAAGTGTTGAACTAACCCCAAGGCTGTGGGGGTGTGTTTGGCATAGTGAGAGAAACTGATAAAGGCCATGATATAAGCTTCATTATGCTGACTATTAATTAAAGTTGATGGTATGATGACAGGGAGCCCCTTCACTATGTGAATGAAAAAGAATGACTCAGTTGCTCAGATGCAGTATGGTTCATGACTAAATTTGAATTGTGATATAAGTTACTTGTAGCATTATAACAGTCTTGTACCGGCGGGGAGAGCACTTTGGTGTCCAGCAGGTGTGTACAGACATCCTGGACAGGTGGGATTTCCAGGAGGCGTGCAGCAGCAAGGATCTCAGCCACACTGCTGTGACTGACTGTCAGTGTGGCTGTGTAGGCAAAGTCCAGCAAAGCTCCCAGAGCCTCTGCTGCCACAAAGTCGATGTTGTAGATGTTCTGTTGGTCGGCAGCTGCCCCTGAAGTAAAGAGCTTGTGGAAGTAGGTGCTGCAGGACGCCAGGACGGAGCGGTGAGCTGGGAATTCCCGGTCTTGGGAAACCAGGAGCACGTCACACAGCAGTCCACTGAGCCGCTGCTTGTTCAGGCTGCCCAGGATGTCTGCGCTGTGTTCAGGGAAAGGGATCCCCACAGGACCTTCCTCCGCCTCTCCTGCTCCTCCTCTCCCTCCTCCACCCCCGCTGCTCGCTGTCCCCCTGAGCCGCCTTCCGCCCCTCCCACCGGCTCCTAACGACATCTTCCACCAGCCTGCCGCCGAGCCGCCTAGCACAGCCCCCACCCGTGTATCCGTCCTGCCGTCTGTCCGTCTGCCTATCTGAGGGGAGGAGAGTGGAACAGAGGGATGGAACAGGAGAAAAAGAAATGGAGGAAATTAACAGATTGGTATTATGTGGATACAGAAAGAGAAATAAATATTGATTAATGGAATCAGACATTCATGGAGAACATATTTGAAAATTATTTAAATATCGTCACCAAGTCATTTTTTTCAGGCTTTTCAGAAAAAGACAAAAAAACGAAACATCGAAGAAACATCGAAAAAACATCGAAAACTTGATGATTTAGGCAAAAAAAAAAAAAAAAAAGCCTTTCATTAAAAAAATGACTTAGGCCATTACTTTAACAAGGTGACGATGTCAAGTGCAAAAAGGGAAAAGAGTTCACAATTTATGGTACACAATTTCTTTGGAAAAATGGCAGAAACTTCTACAAACCTGGATCATATCCAGTTGCCCAACAATTAACATTATTATCAAATATAAAACAGCTTTACAATTAATATGCTGACATCCAAGCTTTCAAGCAAGATGTGAATGAGAACAAAATAATTCAATTTCTAAAAAAACAAAAAAAAAAGTCTTAAAAATTCTAATAATTGGTTTGTAACCTAACATGACACCATTTAAATGCTGATTTTCTTTTCTAGCCTATGATCTTCATCAGCATAAACTGTACTGACTTTTCCAATACAATCTCAAATGAGTCACTCATCTTTATTCATTAATTTCTTGGCAGTTCAAAAACTTCTCTGATGCTTTTTTCACACCAACACATTGACAGTTTCTGTGAAAATATTTCAAACCTTCCCAAAACCACATCTTTCAAAATTGTCATGACATGTTGCTAGACCCAGCTATAAACACGTTTGACTTGAAACCAAACTTCACCGTGAGTATTTCACATTTGCCACATTTGTTGAATGTTGTAAAGAATCTATTTTGTTAGGGCTCACATAAGGAGTGCCAAAAAAAATAAATAGGCCAAAAAAAAAAAAGGAAGAGCATACACAGCCGATTAAAACAATTCACTCTAAGAATCTTGAGAAAGGGTCTGAAGTAGAAAAGAAGCTATCTGGTAACACCACAGTGTAGCACATCACAGCCGCTTAGGAATCATTTTAAAGCAAATACCACAGGTGTAGATACAGATTTTGTGAAAAACAAAGTTGATATATGCAATAAATTAGTTTCTGATGGTGTGCAATAAACAGCACCCTGTAACAATTTTGATTTGGGTCAACAGTTGATTGAAGACGTTTGGACTATATGCGTGCAGGTGGGTAGGAGCCCATTTCCTCGTATACACACCCTCATCTACGGGAGTGTGCATGCACTCGTGCAAGAAATCAAGTAAGAGGTCGTGGAGGACAGATAGGCAGAGGGCTGTGGGGATCAGAGTGCATGCTGGGAGCTGGGCTGCGCAGGCTATGCTCTCTGTGTCAGTCGAGAGCCAGAGAGGGAAGCGAGAGAGGTGGAGGAAAAGGGGTGGAGGAGGGGGGCTGCCAGAGCAGACCCTGTGGAAAAAACTCTACAGGAGGAGGAAGAGGACATGCAACAAGCTGCGAGGGAACGGTATTAAAAAGGGAGGTTGTCAATCCGGTCTGAGCTGGTTACCCCACCCTGTACTGTGTGCCAAGTTTCAGAAAAGGCCTGTCCCCTTGCTCACGTGTGGGGGGGAGATTAAAATGATCGACTGAAGCCTGCGCAGCGCGAGGGGGGTTTCGGCAGAACAAGCCATCCTTGATTTCTCTATGAACACACTCGCACACAAAATACTGTAACATCAATAACATATCAAACACACATGGACTCAGACACACACATATAGGGCATGCACATACTCCAACCCATTCCCCCGTCTCCATCTGCCAGGGAGACCCAGCAGGGGGCGGTGGGTGGGAAGCAGGGATGTGTTGCATGTGCTGTTCTCTACACGAGCAAGGCACTGAAATGACATTCCTTCAGATCAGACCTTCTGGTATGTTTGTACACTACACCCCACTAACAAACCTGCCAAACCTGGCTGCCTCTCTTCTTTCTTTCGTACCAGTTCACCTGTGCTCACCTCTTCATTTCCCTCCTCTGTAAAAATGAAAAAAAGCCTATATGACGTCACACCTGAGAACTGGCAACATGTCACCTCTGCACAAATAAGCAGATGCGTGTTTAAGCTTATTACAAGCAACTAAATAGGTCAACGATTTTTTTTTTAATTAGCCAAAAATTATGATAAATCTAAAAGCTTGTGCATCCAAAGAACACATGTAATGCATATTTACACAGCTGTGCTTTGTTTGATTAGTATTAAAATATCTAATGGCTCCACGATTTCTTTTTACTTACTGTAACTCTCTCTTAACTCAATTCAGTTTTGATAGGCAGTTGACCAGAAAGCCTCTGCAAAACACTGCCAATGTCTTTCACAAAGCTCGAATAGAAGCAAACTGTCAGACATGGCAAGAGCAAATTTTATTATCCAACCCCTCATCTGAATATGTTGAGGGAGGGGAGGGAGATGAGAGCAAAGACAAAGAGAGATGACACAGGAGGGAGAGAGGGAGCGAGAGCAGAGTGAGATGGAAGAAAGAGCAAGAGAAAGGGCAGCCACATGGCTACCGGTCATGTCCTTCACAGGTGGAAACAGATCTCTTTGAGCCCATCCAGACCCGAGCCAACCTGCTTTTCTCTAACAGAGATCTACAGCACCTGCAGCAGACCAGGCTGTGCTGCAAGCATTCGTAGCATGCTATCACCCATACATACAAAGCTGACCCTGGGTCACAGCTTTGTGGGGTAAAGACGTTGAGCTGAGAGGAGATAAAACACACACACAAACACACACACACACAAAACTTGATTCAGTGCCAACGAAGCACGGAGGCACCACTCTGCATGCACAAGCCACCTGTCCTCAAATAAACCTGCAAAGAGCACTAAGAAAGAGGAAACACAGTGCAACAAACCTGATCCTGACACCTCCTCATGGCTTGAAACATTCCTTATCACTAATTCATGCCTGTGGGTGACAAGGCCCGCAGCCCGGCACAAAGCAGCGCAGCAGCTGTCCGTGTCCCTGGTGCTCCACTTCCAGGGTAGGGCCTCCTCTCAATGCTCAGTCCATGAGCACCCAAGCCTGCTTTGCAAGTCAAACAACTCCTTCAATATAGGCCCTACCCATCCCTTCCCCGCCCTCATCACCTTCATTTCATCTGTTATCTGCCCCTTCCCATATATCTACACACAACAGTCGCCTGTAAAGGCGTTTTTGTTGTGCTGTTATTTCAGTTGACTGCGCAGTGACCTGTGCATACAAATTATCTTTGCCAAGACAGTTGTACCCGATTTTCCTTTCCTTCACAGACAAACATGTGACAACAGGATGCACTGGTAGTTAGTAAAAGCGGTAGTATTATGGCTGATACACATCATCTATGAAACATACCACTCATTTCAAAATACAAAAGGAACAGTCTGTGCAACCTCAGATGTTTCTTAGAGAAGAAAATGTATAGCTCACTTTTTTAAACGCACACAACGGTAAAAACCGAAAAACAACCGTTCACTGAATGACGCACACATCCAAGTGCCACATCTGCATATGTCCACTATTTTAAACTTTCAGTTACTTGTTTCTCACACGTGAAAACATAAAAATTTGTAGCCGGCTCATATAAAATATTACAACTCAAAACTGCTGAGAAACCTTGTCTTTATAAAAGGAAACAAGCAGAACAAACACGACTGAATTAAAGGGCCCTTAAACTATAAATGTTAATGGAGCATGTAGCAGCAACCTTTCAGAACTAAAATGCAGAAAAGTTATTAATTTTACCTGTTTGTAGTCCTAGGCCTTTTATAAGGCAACAATTATTTCACAATTTTACTCAGGCAAAGACTTCATGCATTTACTAGCTCATTCACTATCCAAATAATTGATGTATTACAACCTCAATTTTTGTATAAAGATTGGAGCACAGCAGAAAGAAAACTGAAGTTTCAGAGATTAAAAACATCTGAAAAATCTGGATATATTTGGGTGGCTCTGTGATCTTGTCTGTTCTTATTTTTTACATTTTTAAAAAAAAAAATCATCTCTCTTTCTCCCTTGCCCCTATTTCACAAACTGCCTCAACTGTTTTTTTTGCCTCTATAGCAACAACTAAGTCAAGCTCACCCTGCTGCAAGGGAATCACTTTACTCGGGTCATCACAGTTCAAGGTGGGACAAAGAGGAATGAGGAGGGGGTGGCAGTTCCTAGGAAAAGTGGATCTTGATCAAGTGCCACAGCTAAGTGACTCATTGCTGCCAGTAGTGGAAGGAAACCTGATTGGTCATATTGGGAGCAAAGCAGGAAGAGAGTAAGCAACTGATAAAACTGAAGTTAAGAGGGCTGGTCTAGGCCTGGCAGCTTTCACTAGAAACTAACCAGGAAGCACTGCCAAAACACAGACAAAGCAAGTGAAAAGGTAGTGGGCGAGGCAGGGCGTTAAACTTACAAGCTCGGTCATAACTCCTGAGCACATGAAGGCCTAGGAATCCGGCTCAGATGTCAATGATAAACTCAAGAGATCTCATTCAGTTAGCTGGTGTAACCTGCTCCAATAAGGGGAAAGTTAACCCACCCACATGAGGAAAAGTTTAATTTGAGGAAGCCAGCGGGGGGGGGGATTTATGACTTTCTTAAAGAGCATTTGTGCTGCCATAGAGCAAGGCAGCTCCAAAAGGGAAATCTGCAGCTGCTGTTAACAACATGTATAAACCCTCAAACTGTTCTGAATTTATATGATTTTATTTTCTTGACAGTTTGCATTTTACCGGTGTATAATCACGGGCCACCAAAAAAAAACAAAAAAACAAACAAACAAAAAAAAAACACCGACCCAGATATAAATAAAAACAATACTATGATTAACTTTTTTATGACAGATCTAAATGACTGTTCTCACAATACTAATTTTAAGGAAGCTTTTTTTTTTTTTTAACACAATAACAGAAAAGTTAATTCTAGGTAATTCTAGGGTCATTTTTGCATCTGTAAGCTTTCTGTTATTAGACACTTAATGCTCTCATATGCACTCCTCCATATGCAAATGACTCTCAAAAAAACCACAGGATGTACTGATGCAGTTCAAACAACTTAGGTAGTAATCTAAATAAAAAGAGATCTTCTTTAATAAAACAGCGTTACATACATTGCATTGCAAATCCTATTTTTGTGGTTGTTATATGTAGAAAAAAAATATACCACTTTTGTAGTTAATCAAATCAGTTTCTTTCTCTGTGACCTGGTTTATACGGCTGTAACTTCAACAATTCTTTAATGCCAGTTACAGTTTTGTGGTTTGGGTGACGATTTCGTAGAATTCATGAGAATTATAACACATGGTTTGGGAGACTAGCCTTTCTCAAGCTGCAGCGTAATAAAACCACATCCACAGTCTGAGTTCCTTTTAGTGTGAGTAACATGCTTTGACACTGCCATGCTGCCAACCAGGAAGTGTAAGAAAATCTAAGACATGCCTTCAGAAACCGCACTACATCCCTATACTGCATCGTCCAGCACAACTCAAGCTGGCCAATTGGGTTGGTCCACAGGCCCAGTGTGTCCTGGCTGCACCACTCTGTGCATGCGCAGTCCAACAGGGGAAAGAGGACTTCCTGTGAGTCTGTTGCAGGCTTGTAACAGAACCCGCTCTGTTATCAGATGACCAGCTCTCTGCTTGCTCGATCTCTCTGTCCCTACTGTCTGACCCCCCCCCCCCCTTTACCACCCCCCTCCCCCTTCCTCTCATCTGTCGCTCTCATCTCATCATTGCTCCATCTCTGTCTAAGACTCTGCACTGCATAGTATCCACCACATCACCCACTTCCCCTTTCCATTGCTGAGGAGGCAAAGCAGTGCAGACCAACCCACCCTCCTGTGTCTCGCCATCCCTTAATGCAACCCACCCATCGTCTCTCTTGTTTCATTGCAAACCAATTCCCTAAATCAACATGCAGACAGTGTCAGATCGGTCACATATCCTCCTTCCTGATCAGTTGGCCTTTCTGCTTAATTAAAATGAGCCTCTGGACTCTGTCCTACAGTTCTTAATATCAATTTGACAGTAAATTAAAGTGTTGACAGAAGCCTACTGCCTTCAACTAATTCACGGTTTTTACTTTATCCTGAAAAACCCTCACTTAACATAACATTTAACTCCCAAAGTGTGGAAACACAAGTACAGCTTTACCCCCACTCTGAAAAACATCTCAGCCTTTTACTCTCCCACTCTAATTTGATCAGGTTGTGTTGGCCTCACCATAATAAATGTCCCAGAAGAGAACAGAAGAAGCCCCTTTACTCCCCCTAGACTTCAGCACAACAACAGAAAAAACAACAGAGAGGGGTCTGTCTGTCTAGCCAGGCTGGAAGCTGTGGTATACTAAGCAGCTGACCAGGGGAACCAAACATTAGGGGGAAGTGAAGCTGCATTCACCATGGAGGAGACTAACCAAACAATTCAAACTGGAGATAAATGTTCAAACTCAAATAAAAGAGTATATAGAGACAGAATGAAATAACAGTATAGAAAGCGTGCTGTTTATCACAAAACACTACAACAAAACATCACCATATGTGACACAAGAGATAATTTGACCACATAAAAAAAAAAAAAAAAAAAAAAAAAAAAACTTAAACACAATAACTGTTACATGTGAGGTATTGTATACAGCCAACATTTCACTCCAAAATGAAACCTCAAACTGCCACGGCGACATCACGCAACCTGTCTTCTCAGTCTGTCTGAACCTGCTAGTTTCAGGCCATAGTGGTGCAGGCACAAACATACAGGAATATCAAACTGTATTCAGCCTCACCGCCAAATTGATGGGTGGTGTCTTGGACCTGCCCACAGCCACTGAAGTCCCCTGCAATTCCCCTGGAGTCTATTGTTGGTAACACAGATGCACACGCATGCGTGCACACAAGCACACACTCACCCATACAAACACATATGGCGTCCTAGTTTAACCTCTTGCTGGAATTTACTTGAAATAACTAGACTTTTCTTACATAGTGCTACCTAAGAAATAACCCAGTGAAACAACAACACAATATTTACTGTAACTAATACATACATAATTTTTTTTTAACACTGAGCTGAATAGAACATTTGCCTGTCACCTTCTGAGAAACATTCCAAAAACTTTCCCAGTACTTGGGCGTCTTCACGTACTGTGCTCTGCTTGTACCCTCTCCATGCCCACACGCTTAAAAAACGGGTTCAGCAAGTATGCGAAGCCAAAAAAATATGCATCTGGTTATTGGGCAAGGCAGCCGAGGGTTGCTATGAAGTCTTTAAACCACGAGCCGCAAGAAAACATTACATGGCAGGCAAGATTAGAATCTGCTTTTAACAAGATACTGGTGACGAAGGGGGTGAGTGGACTGGGCGGAAAAGATGTCATGAGATTGACCGTGGTGTGAGTGGTTGACAAAACCTGCACTCAATCTACAAGAACATCAGTTCTTCAGGAGAAAGTTTCCAGAGCTTAGGTGCTATTTTAATATTGCATGGACTTAGCTGCGACAGCTTCCCCTACGAGTGAAAATCAACTGTCACGAGATGTGTCACATATTCTCTTTGTCAGCGAGATGTCACTTACTGATGAGTCTCAAATAAGCTATTGCTCAACACCTCACCTGTACCCTGTCAGCGATCAGCCCAGTCGCACTGCTACAGTCTAGAAAACATCTGATATGGTGGTTTTTGTGGAGTTGGTTTAACAGCCCTAAAGAAGCAGCAGTACAGGATGTGCAACTGTCTTCATCTTTTCACTCTACTAATAATAGCAGCAGTGTCATTTAATCACAGCAGCAGATAAAAAAAAACATTAGAAAAAAAAAAATAGTGCACCTTAACAGCATAAAAATAACCCCATGCGCAATAAGCTTAAATGCCCAGAGTTAAAAAGTCAGTGTGATGGGAATGAAAACTTTTCAAAAGCAGCTATTTTTCTCGGCATTATTCTGTGCACAAACTTGCACTCAACAGTGACCTATTTGCCATTCTCTATCTGCAAGTGGGTCAAGAACTCTGAACTCTATCAAGTCCCTTCGCTCTCACCCACAACATGCTATGGTATTTATTTCCTCTGCTTGCCTCTCTTCTCCTTTCAGTGACAGTCTAAAAACCCAGTTTGTGTATGTGTGTGTGTGTGTGTGTGGATGCCTTTGTGGTGCTTACCAAATAGGCTGAAAATGTTTCCCGAGCCCTATCTGCCTCCCCTGCCTGCCGGCCAGCACTCCTGCCTCCGTCTCTGGGCAGGGCTAGAGCTCTACCAGACAGGAAACTTGCGAGTGGCCCTAGTCATACAGGCAAGCCCTTGCCTGATCCCACACAAACAGACACCTACCCATTCCCCCCCACCACCCCCAGCCACCACTACCCCACCCCACCCCCCCACCCCCTCTATTTTCAGCCCACAACTCAGCTTTGCATCCCCTACCCTCATTGGCTTGACAGCAGCTCACTCACCACACCTCCTTGTTGGGATAGGCTGGCGGCTGTTCCCTTTCCTGGATGGCCAAGGGCAAGGCACTCTGGGATATAGAGTTCTGAAACTCCTTTTGACCTGGTTTACAGTCCCTGCTGTGCACTACGAGTCCCAGCTCTCTCTGCCCTCACCACCCCCACTATCTCCAAGCCTCCTCTAACGTAAGCACTCAGGGCTGAATTATACACTACAGTATGTTGCTAGCAGGCTGCCAGGTATTAAAGTACAGACCAGCCATCTAGCAAGGCAGAGCTTCGCAGGAAAAAAAAAAAAGAACATTTCAGCCTCAACTGTCAGAGCGGTTCTGAAACATCAGTGGTGAGAGTCATCTCGCACTACAGTGACATCGCAGACCCTTGAAACTCCTGCCCTAATTTGCGACTTATTCATATTCTGAACAGTCTAGTGCCACTACAACATGCCCTGCGCACACAACACACATCTCGCACCACACTGAGCTTTTCAATCGCTGCCATCCCAAAAAGTTGTTGCCATTGCTTTTACCTTGTCCAATTGAATTATTTTTGGTTCCTCCTCCTCCTTGTTCAGTGCCCCCCCCACCCCCTCTCTCTTGAGAACCCCCCCTCCTCCTCTCCCTCCTCCTCTAAGTGCTTCCACCTGCCTGAAAAGTTAATGCCTTGAACACATCCTATAAACTTTATCTCAAGGTTCCCCAGAGGTAAAGAGCAGCACAGAGGAAGTACTTTAGGAGGATTTAAAAAAAAAAAAAAAAAAAAAAAGAGGAACCTTAACTAGAGACTACTGCTGCGACCCACCTCTCCTCTCCGGCCAACCCCCCCACCCTGCTCTCCTCTCTGGCCCCCTCCCTCATTCCACTCCTCTTCTGCCCTGCTCTCCTCTGTTCGACAGGCCCAGGGCAGATAGAGGGAGGGATGGCAGGGTGCCTTTAGCTCACCTGCGATGGCCGTGGTGGTGCTTGTTGTGGGTTAGCTCAGCCCTCTCCTCTCCTCCTCTCCGGAGCTCTCTCTCCCTCTCACTGTTGTGCAGCTTAAAGCCCCGTATGCGCTAACCAAGCAGCAGCAGATCAACTCAATTCCCTTCCTGGTTTCTGGAGGGCAAAGAGGTCCCTCCCTTTCTCTCTCTCCCTCTCTTACTCTCTCTCTTAAAGAAACAGCATCTCCCCCCACTCTCCTCTCCCTCCTCCCTCTGTGGTATAAAAGTAAAGTGAAAATCATTTTATGCTAAAAAGTTGGCAGTTGTCAAAGTAATAAACTCACTCAGATAAAGCACAAATCATTAACCCATGCCTTCCCACTGTGCAGTTTCACCGTGGATGCCTCTCAGTGTTCCCCTCTATGGGCAATCATGGTTTTTTTTTAATGTTGAATTGAGTTTTAGTCTGTGTCTATTCTCACCCGCCTCATCTCTCACTACTCCTTTCCTTTTCTCTGTCAGTTGAGTCGCACCCACCCATCCTATTGCCTGAGGTCATGGTGTCCCACCCCAAAAGCAAGTCTTGGCACATTCCAGCACATTCACTGGGGGCTGCCAGCAACCCCCTCTATACACATACACTCTGGCTCAGCAGTGTTTGTGCATAATACCTGCCAGGCTCCAACAGGTGAGGTATTAGAGAAGACATTTCTATGTAAAAACGTGTCTTACCCACTGTGGAGAACACCAAGTTCCCATGTGTAAATTTATAGTGCGTGTATTTGATGTTGCGCCACTTCCAACCACCCACCGGCACACCCCCTCAGTGAGAGCAAGCCAGCCATTGTGCCACTGAGTGGGATGGAGCATAAGATGTATTTGATAATCGTGTTGCACCATGAACCAACCCAACACACCTCTGAATTTACTTTTAAGCAATATGTTTTAAGCTCACACATACAAGACATACTTTACACAATGTTGCTGTTTGTGAACAGTTTTCTTTTGAGTCACAGGAGTCCCACAGTGTAGCAGAGCTCGACACTGACTTGGCGCTGCACTCATGCAGGGGAATTAAGGGCTATTTGGCAAGGTGAGGCAGTGACACACTGTCTGTCTAGAGGGCACTGTTCAGCCAATCTCTGCATAAGCACGTGGGAGTTACAGCTTGCAAAGTTCAGAAAAACATGTGAATTGCAGTATGTGAACCTTTGATGTTACCACTTGGTATAATTTACAAGGCTAAGACAAGAGGATGTAGGTGGACGAGTTGTGGCCAAAGTGAAATGGCAAAAAAAAAAAAAAAAGGCAGATATACACATTCACATAAATACATAAAATTTTCACAAGATGCCTTCTATTCGGTTTTGCCCTAATTACCCACAATGAAAATGAGTTGTTCTCAGTCCGAAGCAGTCTGAGATGATGTCAGACATTTTTATAGCAATGTCGCCTTTCAGTCCAATATAAACCGGTCCTCTCCAATGCCAGACACCCCACATGAGATCTGGATTTGTCATTACTGCCTGAATGATGGTTTTGATTATATCTAGGCAAAAAAAAAAAGAAGGTAGTTAACAAGAATTCCTCTATGTATGACCATGACCTTCTTATAAAAAGTTGATATGTTTAGTAAAAGTAAAAATGTTTCTGTGACCACAGGCATACATTTTGTGTCAACTATGTAGCAGTGTCTGTGAACAGTAGGTTAGTCTTTAGCACATTTCATAAACGTATTATTACCTGCTTAAAGAAACTGATACAATGAAACTGGCACAGACTGTTGTGTCTGTAAACATTTTCTTTTCCTGTATATGCAAGCTCCAAAGTACAATATCAATGTAACGTGTAACTGCAAGTTGCATGTTATTATAGCTTTCATTGCTAATGTACTAATGAGTGAAGAGTGTGTTCAAGGGATGGAAGGAGTTTGTGAATTAAGAAAATGAGAGAGGAGGACAGATGGAGGAAAGATAGTGAATCAGGAAGTGCAGAGGATTAGTAAGGGGGAAGTGAGGGCAGCTATGAAGACAATGAAGAGTGGAAAGGGAGTTGGTCCAGATTACATACCTGTGGAGGTATGGGGATGTCTAAGAGAAAGGACAATGGAATTTATAACCAGATTGTTTAACACAGTCTTGGAGATTGAGATGAGCTGTAGTAACTACATAGGGATAAAGCTGATGAGCCATACTGTGAAGCTATGGGAAAGAGTTGTTGAAGCTAGGTTAAGAAGGGAGGTGATGATCAGTTAGCAGCAGTGGCTTCATGCCAAGAAAGAGCACTACAGATGTGATGTTTGATTTGAGCGTACAAGGATTTGCACTGTGTCTTTGTAGATCTGCAGAAAGCACATGATAGGGTGCCAAGAGAGGAACTGTGGTACTGCATGAAAAAGTCAGGAGTGGCAGAGAAGTATGTGAGAGTGGTGCAGGACATCAATGAGGACAGCGAGGCAATGGAAAGTGAGGTGTGTAGTAGGAGTTACAGATGGGTTCAAGGTGGGGGTGGGATTACATCAGGGAACTGCTCTGAGCACCTTCTTGTTTGCAGCGGTGATGGACAGACTGATAGATGAGGTCAGGCAGGAGTCTCTGTGGACTATGATGTTTGCAGGTGATATTGTGATCTGTAGTGAGAGTAGGGATCAGGCGGAAGCGAGCCTGGAGAGGTGGAGGCATGCACTGGAGAGAAGAGGAATGAAATCAGCAGAAGCAAAACAGAATACTGTGAGATAGTGAAGGTAGATTAGTTAAAATATCTGGGGTCAGCCATCCAAAGCAACAGATAGTACACCAGAGAGGTGAAGAAGAGATTGCGAGTAGGGTAGAGTGGGTGGAGGCGAGTGTCAGAGGTGATTTGTTACAGAAGGATAGTAGCAAGAGTGAAAGGGAAGGTTTACAAGGATGATGTGTGGTTTGGACACGGTGGAACTCACAACAACAACAACAACAACTCACAGGAGGCAAAGATGGAGGTGGGAGCTGGATATGTTAAGATTTTCACTGGGGGGGTGACCTGAATGGACAAGGCTAGAAATTAGTATATCAGAGGGACCGCTCAGGTTGAGCAGGTTGGAGACAAAGTTAGGCAAAGGTTGAGATGGTGTGGACATGTGTATGGGAGGGATAGTGGATATATTGGAAAAAGGTTGTTGAATATGGAGCTGTGAGGCAGGAGGAAAAGAGGAAGACCACAGAGAAGATTAATGCATGTTGTGAGGGAGGACATGCAGAGGTGTAACAGAGGAGGACAGGGTGAGATGGAGGCATATAATCTGCTGTGGTGACCCCTAAAGGGTACAGCAAAAAAAAGGAGAAGAAGATTCAAAGCGTATTCCATTGTATTATTAGTTTCATTTTATAAACTTCTTGATTCCACTTGACACTTAGATGTCCACCTTTATTGTTATGGAAGATTTGATCTCCTGTATCACATGTATCATGTATCACACAATCTATAGAGATAATATATTCTGTAATTTTTAATGACTCTTTTCAGCTGCTCTTTGCTGGAAAGGTTAGTAAATATACTAAAAAATATACCAAAGGTTTTCTTTTGGATTAATGTCAAGGGGTTTTGTCCGATTAATAACATTCACCTTTTTTCTTTACAAGAATTGTATATTACTGTTAAAAATGCACTTTGGTTACTGACCAAATAATGTGCTACCAACATTCACCAGACATCTGTTCATGTTCTTTAGTAAAATTCAATAAGGTCTCTTACTTGTTCAGGCAGTTCCAGCCCTGTAAACCCACATTGCATTAGACACAAGTAAGGGCGTTATCAATATTTTTTTCCAGTGTAGTGGCACTGGGGGGGACCCACAGGAAATCAGAATATTAGATTAGTAATAAATACAGTGTAGAAAAACAGCATAGAAATAATCATGTTTTTTAGGCTCACGTGCAGCCGTGTGCCCTAACTTAACTGAAGTGACATTAGACAAGAGCTAGAAAATTGCTTCATATTGAATAACTGTTTAATGATGTGGTGAACCCCCTTAGTAAGAGTTATAATCCTACGGAACTAATATTACAAAAGTTTTTGAATCAAAATAGGTAGATGGGCAGGTTTTAAAAAAAAATAGTACAGCGTCATATATGGTTTTAAAATCTGTAAAATAAGATGCAAATCAAACTCTTCTATTGCTGGCAAGGAAAACTATTTTGTTAAAGTGGGTCGGGCATGAACCTCCCTCCATTTCTATATGGAAGTCAACACTCCTGGACGTTTCTGTTATGATAAAACTTGGATATCATACTGAAGGTAGGATGGATGTTTTTCTGGAAAAATGGAAGAAACCGGTAGAGGTACTTAACTTTAATTTGGACTCTAGAATGTTCTATGCATGATTGAATAGACAGACGGATCCATGTGGAATCAAGTTCATTTACTCAGTTTTGCTTCACACACTGATGCCTAGTGCTGCTATGTACCACCATGTGACTGACCAGATATGTATGGAAATTGTGTCATAAAAGAAATAAACATGTTGAAAATTTAAAAAAAAGAAAGAAAGAAAAAAAAAAGATGCAAATACAGCTTTAAATTCAATAATATGTAATAAAAAGTAAATTATTTGCAATCAAAATATTATGGAGTAGTAGATTTAAACTGTTTTCAGTAATTTACTTGAGTAGCCCAACAGTAGTACTCGGGTTCTAGTTATTTTCAGTGTAGCATCACTCTGCCTCTCAATGCTAAAATCATACTGTGCTAAATGTAGAAAATGACACTAAAAAAAAATATTAACGATAACACTTACCATGTAATCGGTCAATAGCCTGCATTCAACTCGCCAATTATCTGTTAACCGCCAAAGTTATCTAGCTAGCCTTACTCATAGGTACTGACATGCGCGTAATTTCCGAGGGGGATGGGGGGGTTATGACCCCCTACAATAATCTGATCCAATCACTATAACCCCCCAATAAAGTCACATCATTTCGACTTACAAAAAACATCTTACATGAATAACATGTTTATATTCTTTATTCATTATCAATTTTGGGTAAAATACTAGCATGTTTAATCATTTGGTAATGTAACCCCCCTCTCCCTACAAAAACTTGGTATCACCCAAACCGCTTTCTCTACGGTTCACCGTTTGCTTGTGGAAGCAGCTGCTGGGGAGTGGGTGTAGGTGGAAAAAATTAAAAGAGCGACAAAAAGCGGACACCCGCTTGTAAATGAATGATTTGAAGCTACTACAGTCTTATATAAATTAAGTACACAGCTGCAACTCTTGTTGTCTTTAGGTAATTTTGACCTGATTTCAAAATTTACAATGTCATGTACATTTAAGCATAATTGCTGAAAATGACATGAAGGGTTTTAGTCTGCTCTTGTTTAATTACTAATGGATATGTTTGTGGAATTGTGTTGTAATTTCTCCTAGCCAAATTATAGTGCACCAGGTAAATACACACACTTGGAAAATTGAGAAATTTGGGTGCGTCATATAATAGATTCTAAAAGTGTAAAATATTTGTTACTGTTGGAAGAAATGTGAAAAATGTAAGCCTTTTCTTAATTGTTGAAGGTGCAGAGCAAATACAAAGAAAGTTAAATACACAGTAAAAGCATTCCAATGTATTTCTAATATGGTTAACCCAAAACCTCCTGAATCCTTTCAAAAAAGTAAATGATTTAATAAATAAATAGGCAGAGAACTTAACCCCCCAGTGTTGCACCCAAAGTTATGCCCTTGGGCACTGATGCTAAGGTTACCAGGGATTCAGCTATCCTGACACTGGCGGTCAGCTTGTTAAGTTAAACCAGGATTTCCCCCGCGCGTTCACGTGAAAGGGGTGGCGTTGGCAGCCATAGTATATATGTCTATGTTGGCAGCATCTAACCAATCTAAACGGGGTGTTTCACGGGTCACGTGAATTTTCTGCCACAGAAAATGATCCGTATGCCACCTACACCAGAGGCATGGTTATTAAAAATCTACAAACATTCAAATATAACAGTGAAATGTAAGGACAGCAGATGAATGCTGCCAAAAATCATTAATCTGGTGATTTAGCGCACAGAGCGGTGAAATAAACATTTTAATTGCAGTCCCCCATCAAAGACTGTACTGCGCTTAAAACTTGCTGTAAATAAAAAAAAATTATTTTAAACTGACACTCTGAGCATAACCTGCTAATAACAGACGGTTCTGTTAAAGGGTTTCAGAGTAAAGATTTAATATAAGAACCGAATTCAAACATAGGCTCAGCCTGCGTACAAACTTGATATGACATGATTTCATACCTGCTGCCCTCTAATCGCAGCACAAAGTTTTACCCCGGTAAAAAGTGAGTTAACCTTCGTAGTACAGAAACCATGAAGTTACCTGGATAAGCCAAAATCCTGCTTCGTAATACAGACCCCTGGTGTCCGGAGTCAAGTTGCTAATTTTAATATGCGTCAGCCAATCTGAGGAAAACTTTGGGTGCATAACTTGCATGTTCCAACTATAATAATAAAATTTTAAAAATAAGTGCACTGTTTATACATTGTCGGTCATTTTATTAGGTACACCTGCCAATCACATGGCAGCAGCTCGCATTTAGGAAACTCATCAGTCAGGACAACCTGCTGAAGAATGTGAAAGAAATGTAATTTAAGTGACTGCATATGGTATAATGGTTGGTGCCAGACGGCCAGGTCTGAGTATTCCAGGAACTGTCGATTTACTGGGATTTTCCCCGCAACCATCACTACACTTTACAGAAAAGGGTTTGAAAACTCACTATCCAGTGAGCAGCAGTTGTCTGGGTGACTGCTTTAAGTTTATAGGAAGGCAACAGTATCTCAAATACTCACTCATTACAACCAAGATATGCAGAAGAGAACCTCTGAAAGCATGATGCATCAAACCTTGAAGCAGGTGGGCTACAGCAGCAGAAGACCACACTGGGTGCCACTCCTGTCAGATAAGAGCTGGAAACTGAGGCTACAATTCACACAGGCTGACCAAAATTGTGGAATAGAAGAGTGGAAAAATGTTACCTGGTCTGATGAGTCTTGACGTCTGCTGAGGGAGGTAGGGTTAAAATTCAGCATAAACATGAAAGCATGGATCCATCCTGCCTTGTAGTAACAGCTCAGGCTGCTGCTGGTGGTGTAGATGCGTGTGGGATCATTTTTTGGCACTTTGAGCCACTTTTACATGCCACAGCCTACCTGAGTATTGCTGCTGACCATGTCCGTTCCTTTATGACTACAGTGTACCCATTTTCTGATGGCTGCTTCCAGCAGGGTAACATATTATCACAAAGCTCCTGTAATCTCAAACTGGTTCCTTAAACACGATACTGTATTCAGTGGCCTCCAGTCACCAGATCTCAATCCAAGAGAGGACCTTTGGAAAATGTTAGAACAGGATTCTACAGCAACTCCATTATGCTATCATGTCAATACAGCCCACAATCTCTGATGAATGTTTCTAGCATCTTGCTGAATCTATACTACAAAGATTTGAGGCACTTCTGAAGTTAAAAGAGGCTCCAAACCAGTATTGGCAGAAAAAAAAAAAGGGAGCCAGTCAAGTGTGGATGCATGTGGACTCCAATTTCTACTACAAATGAAAAAATGTAGTACATTCACAAATAAGTTTTATTTTAATCTTTTTATACATTATAACCATACCAACACATTTTTATATTATAATAAAATGACTTGTCATTTACATAAATCAAGGATTTGTGTATTAAGACTGCAAAATAGTACTGTAATTTTTATATATAGCTTTGTACACATACAGGTGACAATGCATCCATTTTGCTCTTTACAAATGCACTTTTTTTATGGGGGGGGGGGGGGGGGGGGCAGCCATAAGCAGAGAGAATACAAGAGCTCTAGCAAGACAGCAGGATAGCAAGTAAAACCACCACCAATACTGACCTGGGTTACAATGTTCGGTCAGACCCATTGTACTACTTAAGTCTGAAGTCCCACTTGAATTCAGGTTGTACTTTTAACAAAATTAACTGGGTTTAATCACAAGGAAAAGCGTTTTAGCAGTATTTCAACCTAAATCTTTCAACAGCAAGCCTCCAGACTGACTGTGTCCAAAGAGAAAGCTCGGAGCACCAGACGTAGCAGTACGGTGAAAATATGAACACCTCAGGGGAAAGTACAGACCAACAACATAGAGAAAGAAAAAGTCAAATAAGTCAACATGATTGAAATCTCATAACATTGCAGAGTCATTCTCTTGATTAAAAACACCAGCTAATCATCCCCACCATGAAACAAAATACACATACAGTATTAGAAAGATAATAAACCATGCTATATCGTCCCATGAACATTTTTGTTTCCTCAATGTCAAACATATTTTGGCATATAACAGCACGTATATCCTCCCATGTGAGACTAAGTGTGGGAAATTGCGTAAATTGAAATGTATGCTGAAGAAACAATGTCAATCAGTGCTAAGAAAATAAGAACATTCAAATTACAGTTTCATATGCTTCATGAATCTGCATACAGGAAAAGATCAGCCATCAGAAAAAAGTAGTAGTCATGAGTACCCTCTTTGGTTTGTGACATTGTTCATTTGCCAAAAAAAGTGAAAATGACTCCTTACATGCTCATTTGCCCTGCACTCTACTCTCAAACATGATTATTATATTGGAGGTAATTGCAAAGGCTCAGCAAAGAACCTTTTAGCATTTATAACTGTAATTAAAGTAACTGCATTTACCTTCAATAAAAGCAATCTTGAGTTTGCAAGTAGATAATATGCTCAGATTTCCCTATGACTTTCAACAAATCTCTACAGCAGTTTATTAAAATACAGTCCCACAAGCCATCACCTGTCGCCATAGAAAAGGTTAATACAGAATATTTGACAATACAAAATAAGTTTGTCAATGCAAATTTAGTTGATACACTGGCAGCCCTTCAGTGCTTTACATCCTCTGTAGCAATGTGGAAAAAAAAAAATGAGCTGAGGCTGCTCTTGACACTGTCATGGTGAAGCTGTGATCTTACAGTACAATGAGCCCTGCTGCTGGTGAAGAAATAAATGGGGAGGGGGAACTAGAACTGTTTGACTCTATAGAAACATGAAAAAAGTGCCAATGTGTGTGATGGCTTCTGTACGTATACGTACAGGACATGTATGTGTATGCACAGAGACCCAGAGACGTGGCAGGGCAGTGTGGCAGCCTGGTCACTCAGTGCCGCGGGTGGGAGTACTGGGCTGGTTGAGGCCCATGGTTTTGCACAACCAGCCGGCAAAGTCCACTTCCTCCACTTCTGATCGCTTGATGAACGTGTGACTCTAAAGACAATGAAATTTCAGTTTTTACTGTTATCCACAAACAGATCAGTTAAGTATCACATAAATAAAAAATGAACATTTAAGGACCCCACCATTAGCATCTTCAGATCTGCTCTCTCAGCCGGGTTTTTAATCAAACTGCAGACACAAACGACATCAAAAATGTTAATGGAAACATAACTGTTTCTCCAAAACTACCCCCTCCCCCCCCTTTCAAAAATATCCTTCACTTTGTATGCATGTCAGTCACTGTGTATGACATGCGCGGTGTTAGATGCTAAAAGGCCTTCCTTGTTCTCTTTGAGTTCACCTTAATCCAAGTTTAATGTGTACACATGCATGTTCTCATTTTGTGACATCACAAGTGTGATGCAGAAACATGATATGCAGCAATTATTTGAACTAATAAAAATCTCTATATTCATAGATTTCAAACTTTTTAAAGATAGAGAAAAGGTAGATGCTATTCTGGGCTTTTATGGAGAAAAGAAATCAGAAGAGGATTTTTATCAGGGTCTTGTGGTCCATAGGTGGAGGGATGTTATGTTTTCAGTACAGTTTGTCTGTTAGCAGGATAACTTGGAAAATTATGAATGGATTTTGATTAAAATTTCTGGATAATTGATTACATTTTGGTAGCATAGTATCAGCACATAATTTGAAGGGCTTTGAAGAGCTCTGCTGAGTGCCCTTCTAGTTGTCTATGCTGTACTTAATTATTCCCCAACCACCTTAGAACTGCACAAGCACAAAAACTAAATTAAAATCATTCAATTGCCAACAGCTCTTGCAACATACAAAGCAATTTGGCGATTTCACAGTTATCTAAATAATTGTCTCTCATAATTCTTTTTTCTCTAAGAGCAGAGAAAAGAAAAAAATGTCTTATCTAGTGCTCACCATTTTGTAACAAAGTCCTGGAAGTCACTGGTAAAGACACCGAGTGGCAATTTGGGGGGTGGCTGAGGAGGAAGCAAGAGTCAAAGATTATAAGCAGAGTAATTAAAGGTTTGTGTGTGTTCATATTATGAAAATGAGCCATTTCTCAGACCTCATTGACAATGTAGTCCAAAAGTTCAAAGATGGCCATGGCAGGTCTACTGTCCATCCCAGATCCTACGGAAAAGGAAACATCACAGCCACAATCTGTTTAGAATAGGTTTACATGCTTTAGTGTTCATTTACTGTACATTTTCTCATACGACAAAGCACCTCTTTTTGATCTCCCTAAAACTCTGTTTTAACTCTTATCGCTTAGACAGTGATTATACTATGTTGTAGACACTGACAGCTGGCGATACCCTGGCTGAGTAGTCATTCCTGTTATACTTCTGTGAAGTTCACATGCATAGTTGGGGCATTGTGATGTAAAGTTGGAGTCCACTAGGTCACCAAAAAATAAAAAATTGACAGGCACACAGATGCCCACTCAGAGCCTTGCACTCATTGTCTGATGATGAAATTTACATCACTTGGATCCAACTGGACCCTAGCGGACTTGAAAACTGCAACACCTGCATAAGGCCCCCCTCCTAGTATGAGATGACTGGGCTCATAGTACTTAGTACCTAACTAGTGTTTTGGGTAGGTACTATGACCCCAGTCATGTCTACTGTAATAGGTTTTTCCCATGGCTGTGCTGCTTTTCTTTGGGAGCTCCCATTTCTCCCATGATCAAAAACAAGTCTCCTGTAATGGTGCTCTTCACCTAAGCACTGGCTGACATACCATTACTAGGAAATGTTAAGTGCAGAGAATACATTTTACTATGAGGATCAATAAAGATAGATTTTTTTGGCCTTACTCAAAACGTTGGACCATACAACCAGAATGTGAACCAGACATATTGGACTGGACATACAACAGAACTGATGCTCTGTTCTGCAGTGGGTCCATAACAGAGAGGTAATGAATGGAAAGACTGGGCATTACTGAATTATAAATGCATCATGTGTTTAAAAAACACAAAACAAAAAACGTGTACCACTGGAATTGTTAACAACACAGACAGCTGAGTTGCACAACAGCACAAAAGGCAACATGAAAACATAGTTACCTTTGCCCAGTCAGCGTTTACTGGCTTCAAACCCATCTTATAATTTCCACATTCTCTAATTATTACATTATGATTATTACACAGCTGTGACCTTTTAACATGAAGTCAAAGTAGCGCTAGTCAAAACTGCCAAGTAACACACCAACTTTCCTGTTGTTGAGACAGTGCTGTCAAAAACGTTACCCTCTGGGCATTCAGTTCCTCAGATACCAGGAGTACATAAAGACTCTTGTGTTTGTTCTTAAAGCCAACAATAGAATATTTTCTGTGCTTTGCTTGTGGCTAAGATATTTCAGAGTTTGCTCTGAGCCATCCACTCATACATTGCATGAGGCCGTGCCAAACTAGCTGCTAGTCAAGCATTATGGAAATGTGTTACGTACTGGTATAGGTAAGTAGGTTAAGGAGCTGTGTTTGCTTGCGGGCGAGAATAACTTTGTTGTGGACTTTACAAATCTTATGCATGCACAAAATGCTATATAACACACTAAAGGAAGTCCAGAAAGCATAATATGATCTCAAATTGTGTGTGTTTTTGCTCTTCATACCACTGATGGGCCTGCCGGGTGGTCTAGGCCTCTGCATGTTGATGTGAGGCTCTCCCTCAGCTCCATCCACAACGGCCCGTCCGAAGATGGCCTCCAGCTCTCTGGCGTCTGGTGGGGGGATGGGGTAGCGGCCAATCGCCAGCTCTACCAGAGACAGACCCATGCTCCACACGTCAGACTGAACCGAGTAATGAGTGCCCTGCAGTCTCTCCGGCTGTTGAGAAACACACAACTACGTCACATGGAGTTGGTGAAGCCAAGATGCAAGGCAGGGGAGAGGGCTGGGCAGGCACAGGAAGTGGAGGAGAGGAGTGGGAATGGAAAAGAAGGGGTGTTACGGCAAGCAGAGGTGGGGTGTGGTTAGGGCAAGAGGACAGAGAATAAAGGGTTTGGCAGGATGATCAGCAACTCTGGACTGTTTTAGGGGTGAGCAAGGACAGGTGTGTGTGTGTGTTAGGAATTACAATCAAAGGGCAAGTCTCTCTGCACCAGCGGTGCTGTTCTGGGAATAGGATGGGAATTAAACTGGGACACATAAGCAGCTTTTGGCACTGCACCCACCAGGTGTCTAAGAGTGAGGGGAAAGGACGAGAAAGAGCGAGCACAGTTGCCTCCCTCATTGCCAAAGAGCCCTTCCTGGGTACAGCCCTTGGTTCTTGGCAGGGGAGTGTGGGAGGGCCAGAGGAAAGGAAAGCAGAGGGTGGGACCAGTGAACAAGAGCCATGTGAGAAGAGTGGAGAAGGAAAGTGGGGATAGGGCCAGAGGAAAAGGGGTGAGGGCGCAGGCGTGCAGAGCTGACTCACCGACATGTAGGAGCGCGTTCCAACAAAGGAGTTGGCCATGGAATCTATGAGCTGGCCGCTAACACCGAAGTCACACAGCTTGATCTCCCCACGAGAGTTGACCAGTATGTTGGAGGGCTTGACGTCTACATGGCAGAGGGGACATGGACAAACAAATGCACATTAGATCTACAAGAAAAGACTCTTCTTTATTCTCCGTCTCTTCTGTCATTTGCATGCCTCACCTTAGCACTGACAATTTGATTTACACAAGTTATTTGTAGGCAAAAGAATGCAAAGTTGTGTAACTAAATTATAGCTTAAAAAAAGGAAAAGAAAATGCCAACACTGCCACACTGTTGTGCGAATATACAATACTGTGCAAAAGTCAGGAATTTTAAGTAAAGAATAAAAAAAGCATTTTTCAAAATAAAATACAATTAACATTTTAATAAAGTTTCAGAAATCTTGGATAACATACCATAATTTTTCTGTGGATTTAAACTATTTAAGTGTGTAATCCCAGACTTGCTTGAAAACGTTAAGATCGGCATTATGTGGAGGCTACACTATCTGTTGCATCTTGTTCTTTTTGTTGCTCCAGACAATTCTATATGATTGTGTATATGTTTGTTTATGTAAACCCTCGTGTGGCTAACAACTTCTCGGCAATGGCTTCATGTCTGAACATGTCCCCAGGTCACCTTCCCCAAAAAAGTTGCAGGGACAATGTTACTGGACTGGGCCTAGCATAATTTATGTACTGTATCATCTTACGCACATGACGAATTACGACAGCTCTTACATAATATTTTTAGAAAATTCCCCAAACAACAAGCTTCATCATCATTATTTTCTCAATAATAGCAATTTAGCAATAAGATTGAAACATTTGTCTGTAATAGAACAGAATAGAAGAGAGATCTCTATTTCTGATTAGGGGCAGAGGCAGCTTTCATGCACACTGCAGCACTTTTGCACATATTGCAAAAAAATAAAATAAAATAAGAAATTAAAAAAGTGATATGTGTGGGGTCGGAACTGACAGTATGATATTTTGTGTATTGATGGATACCAAATATTGATATTTTATGATATAAACTGCAAACACATATTTAACTTTTAGTACCAGAATAATAAAATCAACTGCTTTTCAGTCCACCAGATGATGCTGTTAGGTTTTTGTGGTGTGAGGTCAGCAGAGGTGATGGCCAACATGTGGGGGGAAGTGCGTAGTACAAAGATGGAGTCATTGGAGAACAAACAGAAAAGCTCCAGCCAGATTTAAATCAAACGTAAGAACTTTTTTTTTTTTTAAACTTTTAACAATGATGGGACAAAGGAGATGGATATAACACGTGTGATTTGTTAAATCTTGTGGAAAACGAGGGCTTTTCTTACATGCTCAAGACACCAGTACCCAGATATGTGACACTATCACATAGTTTTTTTCACAGACACAGCCCTTTTCTACAGACTGATTCTAGAGAAGTGATGAGAGAAGTGAAGCGTAAAGTTGAGGAAAAATTAGAAAAGCTTATGCTTTTATTTTATTTGGGGGGGGGGGGGGGGCAGTAATTGCAGGTCTTTGGACTGTGGGACGAAGCTCGATTACTCAGAGAAAACCCACACAAACACAGGGGGAACATGCAAACTTCACACAGAAAGGCCCCAGCCAATGGGGATTCGAACTCAGGACTTTCATGCTGTGAGGCAACAGTAGCAGTCTATAATATCACTTTGCACCAATAAAAATGACTAAAGTGAGAGGAACAGACTGAGAACGTTGTCTTATTGGATAAAACAAATATTGACAAACTTTCATTTTTGAAGGCACAATTTGCATCTGAAAAAGGTGACAAATTGTAATATGTGTTATTGCAATGATCAGTATATAGGAAAATGTTTTACCTCCTGAGACCCTGCGTCCACATATGGGGACATTACATTTTGGCTTTGCTGCACCTTATACTTCATTGTGCTCAATAGTATTTTATACTTTGTTAAGTCATGTTGTTTTTGTTGTGTTATGCTATAAAAATAATCCCAGTATAGTGTAAAGTATGTAACAACCATGTAACAAAATACAACTTCCTGTTCAAAGAGGAAGCTTAGTAAATATACATATCAGGTCCATCTAATTACAAATATCTAGGAGAAATTGAAAATGCATCGCAAACAGGAGCTCGGGTCTCAGGAGGTTAAAATCACAATAACATCATGAATTAAGTATTGTGATATCATATTGCAGGGACTGGTGATTCCCAGCTCTAATCTATACACTATATTATAGGGCAATGAATGTATGTGTATCCACGGTTTGGGCCCTGGTTTTTATGCCAGACAAGACAATGAACATATTTTTTCCACGATAGACTGAGAACACCTTCTACAAATAAAAGATCTTTCGTGCTTCATAGAAATATTCAGAACAGTGCTACAGTCTTCCATGAAGGCCACGGGTGGCATGCACAGCGCTCCCAGCTCTTGCTGAACCCCTGTTATAAACAAGCCCAGTCCTCCACATATCCAATTCATCACTGAAAAACATCCTGCAAAATAATGGTGTAGGACTGAGGCCTGCAATCTGTCCTCTGCGGTGTATGACCCCCTCCCACCGACCAAGGACATATGAGGAGTGGCTGAGGAAGAAATGGCATGAAAGAGTGGGAGAACGATGGAGGGAGACACAGAGGGAGGGGTCAACAGGGCGCGGTTGCTCTATAATCACATCTGAGAGGCTGTAATTACCGCCTGAGCTCACAGACAACACTGTCCTAGAGTACCACCGACCCTGTAGCACTGAAACTTCACTGCACTATGCATGTCTCACTGCTCCCTTCATCAGTAATTTTCACAACAGCACACCCATGTGTCCTCACTGGTGTGCAGTGAAAAAAACTTGAGATGTTTGCCTGAGATGCTGCGACATGTCATTTTGTTAAATACAACGATAATGGTTTTCATTAAGCTTCTTTCCCCCCTTATTCTCCAAATTTCTGTGATCAGAAACTTGTGATTTTCCCAAAAGAACAGCATGTCTTTTGAAAAGCATGCTAAACCTCTTAAAATGTTGATGCATGTGGAGGAAAAGGCCTGAAGACAATTAATACAAATGTGAATGAAAGAGGACAGGGACTACCAGAGCCTGTCTCCTCGATGTGGCACATTTCAAGTGGTTACACTAACCAAAGAAGTTCAAACATCTGGAAATACCGATCATACCTAAATGCTTTTTGTTAGTGTGTTTGTCCTTCTTTCAGAGATGAAAGGAGAATGTCAGTAGGGGAAAGGAAAAAAAAAAAAAAAAAAAAAAAAGTGAATCCGGCATTTAAAAAGTAAAATAAATAAATAAAAAAATGTATAAATCTGTCCTGATGCCTCATAAGCATTAGAAAAATGTATCTACCATTAAGAATTGGGTGATTGGAATCATTATGACACCCATAAGCAGTGCCCACAAACATATCTACATATGTTAAATGAGGTTGAAATTCCATATTTTTGATACTTTATCAAAACCAAATCATTCTGTTGGCAACACACTGATAATATAAACTCCACATTCAGGACTTGTTATACTGTGGGGATTTGAAAGTGTTGCAGAAGAGATTTTAAGCGCAACTGTAATTTACTGAGGCTCAAGAATGTTGTTACCTCTGTGCATGATTTGGTGCTTCTCTCGCAGATAGGCTAATCCTCTCAACACCTGTAAAAGAACAAGCAAAACATTCAAACCAAGTATTCAGACATACAAATCTTAGGCAAGAATCTGTGCACGCACATAACAGAATTTGCCATAGGTAGATTACAAAAAATGTTTTTCTAATGTGTTTGTACCCTTTGGGCTTGACCCCTTTTGGGCTTGTTTATATATCACTGTCAAATTCAAACAAAGACTATATTTATAATGAAAAGAGTATCTTAAAAGTTGCTCTGTGTGTTCAAAACTACCGCCTTCAGGTGGTAAACGTTAGCAACTAATCATGCTGCAGTGTACGTGCATATCCTGTCCATAATTTTAGACACCAAAGAACACCAAAAATTCATGTTTTTGGTTTGTGCAGAACACTTTGAATGTGATTTGTCAAAGTTTCAATGACCTTTTGGATGTAAAACATTTTAATTTTTTCATTTTATCCTTCTATACATATTTAAAATTTGTAATAAATAAAGGTATAAATGCTGATGTTTGACAGTCAACATTAAATACACTTTAAGTGAGCGAGCAGTAGTCCTATGGCCTCCTCAAGGCACATCATGGAGCGCTTTTGTCTAAACCAAAGGAGTATTTCCAGCAGTGAGAATGTGTCTGATGTTGACCTTCTCCTGCTGTGAGCTACATGTGAGAAAGAACAATTTCAGAAAATTTTCCAGGCCCGATACTCTTGACATCGTCCAGAGTTCATGTGTGAAAACTTCTGAAGTGAACGCTTGTGCCAAGACATTCTCTCAAGGCATTCAAGAGAGATCATATTTACAACCTAAAAATATACACCTCAAACCACAAGACAAAAAAGAAAAAACATTAAACGGTGTACGTACAGCTATGCTAACTTTTCCAAGGATTTCTTCTGGGATTCTTCTGGCTTCCTTAAGAACCTGGTCCAAGGATCCGCCATCCTGCAGAGACAAAATCAGCTCATGTTAAGACAAACAAAACTGCACATTCCCCTGTCTGAATATATGTTTTGCACAAAATAACTCAGGTGATTCAAAAAATAAATTCTATGTTCTTACACAGAATGCCCAGCTAACAATCTTGGTCTCTTACCATGTGCTCCATACAGATGCTGATCTCTCCATCGCTGTAGAAAGCCCCATAGAAGCCCACAATATAGGGTGAGTTGCACTCATGCAGGACCTGCAGCTCTCTGATAATCTGGTTCCTGATGGCAGGTTTGATTTCTAAGTGGATCAACTGACAAGACAAAAGGCTAAATTAACCATTGCTCCAATGCAAATGATGCAGTTACATTATTTGCTGACCTCTTTATAGACTCATGGCCACTTTATTAAGTACACCTGTTTAACAGCTCATTACCACAAATATCTAATGACCAACACGTGGCAGCCACTCTGGGCATTTAGGCATGTAATCACTGTCAAAATGACCTGCTGAAGTTCAAACTGAGGATCAGAATGAGCAAGAAAGGTGATTTAAATGACTCTAAACCAGGGGTGGGCAATCCCAGGCCTCGAGGGCTGGTGTCCTGCAGGTTTTAGATGTGTCCCTGATCCAACACACCTGAATCAAATGGCTGAATTACCTCCTCAGTATGCAGTCAAGTTCTCCAGAGTCCTGCTAATGACTTCTATATGTGATTCAGGTGTGTTGGCTCAGGAACACATCTAAAACATGCAGGACACCGGCCCTCGAGGCCTGGAGTTGCCCACCCCTGCTCTAAACACATCTGTGTCATGGCTGTTAGAGTCAGGTGGACTGGTCTGAGTATTCCAGAAACTGCTGATCGACCAGGATTCTTCCATACAACGATCTCTAGGGTTTACAAAGAATGGTCCAAAAAGAGAAAATATCCAGTTAGCAGCAGTTCTCTGGGCAAACGGCCACAAAGCTTTGAGCTGACAGGGAGGCAACAGTAACTCAAATAGTCACTCACTACAATCAAGGTATGTAGAAGACAATCTCTGAATGCACAACACATCGAACCTTGAAGCAGATGGGCTACAGCAGCAGAAACCCACACTGGTTCCGGGGACAATCCTGTCAGCTAAAAACAGGAAACTGAGGCTACAAATCACACAGGCTCAGCAAATTTGGACAACAGAAGACTTTAAAAACACTGCCTGGTCTGATGAGTCTTGGTTTGTGCTGCAACATTCAGATAGCAGGGTCAGAATTTGGTGTAACCATGAAAGCATGGATCCAGCTGTCCATGTCCATCCCTTTATGACAACAGTGTACACATCTTCTGATGGTGGCTTCCATCAGGAAAACGCACAATGTCACAAAGCTCACATCAAACAGGTTTCTTGAACATGACAATGAGTTCACTGTACCCAGATGGCCTCTGCAATCAACAGATCTCAATCCAATAGAGCACCTTTGAGATGTGGTGAAACCGAAAATTCACATCATGGATGTGCAGCTGACAAATCTGCAGCAACTGCATAATACCATCATGTCAATATGGACCAAACGCTGAGGAATGTTTCCAGCATTTTATTTCAACTATGCCACAGAGAATTAAGACAGTTACGATGGCAAAAGGGGCTCCAACCAGGTACTAGGAAGGTGTGCCTAACAAAGTGGCCATTAAGTGTATATCAAGGTAACATTTAAGAGGTCAGGGCCAATTTAACGAGAGCAGTGTGTGTTGGGTAAACAACTTGCGCGCACACAGTGTTGAATCAGACATACAGAAAACACTTACTTCCTTTATTTCTCAAGCTTTCAGTCGAAGTTCAACTGACATGTCAATCCACGCTTACAACTTACAGGCTACAAGTTTGAGCTTGCTTAAGCTACTGTAGTTTCTGTATGAAATCTGAATAACTTAAACATTGATGCTTAAATACTCAAAAAGAGACAGATACTAATATTTAGTGTACTACACTTGGAGAGTTTGAGTGGAAAATACAGACATGCATGAGGTTTATAAAAAAAAAAAAAGTAACATTGGGAAATATCTTTCTTAAAAACACACAAGATGATACTTGTGATAAGGATCCCATTAGGTATAGGTAAGCCAATATATGTGCTGAACAAGAAGTTTCACAGTGGCACAATGTGTCAGGCACTGGCAATAAAATACCTCAGGCATAACCCTGACATTTACCTGTAGCATTTTTGTTTGTGACAAGTGAATTTACTAAGGCACAAGAAACACTACAGGGCTCCATTTTTTTTTAAACTTGTGGTGCAAACTAACTATTTTATTCTACTTAATTATTTTTGGTTCATTTGCTTCTCGCCCAACAGGCATTTCCAGGCATGGTGTAATGACAGCTTAAATAAACCTGAAGTGGAATGCAGTTTTTTTTTTCCACTTTCACTTAGAGAACAAAGTTAAATAAACATCGTTCTTTACCTTCCGAGCCATGACCAAGCCTGAGGGTTTGTGGCGGACCTTGTTGACCACCCCTCCATTTCCTGCACCCAGCTCACATATGGGTTCAAAATCTTCATCTTTCAGCTCCCCAACCTGAGCTTTCTGGGTGAGAAAGGCTTCCAGCCGCTTCCTCTGTTGTTCATCCAGGTCCAGCTCGCCCAGCTTCTTCTGTAAGGCCTCTAGGTTGGCTCTGTAAGGAGGCGGCATTTGGTTTAACTGAGTTCCATAAAAAGAGTGAGAACATATGCACCTCCTTATAAGGTGATGCAGACATGTAACGCTGTGCAACTGCAGCAACTGCTAATTACCCAGGTATAAATACAAAGCAATTAATGATTCAGTCGTTCAACACAGTAATACTACTTACTCAGATGCAGCATCAATGGTGTTTGAGGTGGCCTGTCCTTCTCCAATGGGCGTAATGTTAAGGGGACCGGGTTTTCTTTTGGGGCCCATTTCAACAACGACCCGAATCGACTTCGTCCAAAAAAGGGAAAAAGAAAAAAGAAAAAAGAAAAAAAAAAAAAGGAGGGAAGGGGAGGAAAAAAGTACCCAACTACAGGAAACTGTGCTACTCTAACCTTTCCCTCGTCTGAAAGTCAGTCTTAAACAGCAACAGGATCAGGTCCAGCAACTTGGCTATCTAACGTTAGCTAAGTTAGTGTACTTTAGGAAGCATGTCAGTTAGGTTTTACCAGATTCACTATCACCCCAATGTGCCCTTTAAAAGTCAGACAGCTTATCTGGTGCATCTATAGCATTCGGTGTACACACATTCTGTTACTCGGCTTCTTCTTGGTTATCTACCCGCTGCATTAGCCACCTAGCTGCTACTAGCTAGCGCTACCTCCTGCAAAATCGTGCCCTGCGCCTCTAAGTCCGAACGTAGAGCCGCCTCTCAGAAGACACGGGGCCGCCCGCCACGTTTTACCGGCAGCAACACCGGGACACCGACTCGGCTCGTTTTCCTCAGCAAGACGGCGGTGTCCGAAAAGTAAATCCGTCCGTGATACAGTTCGGGGTGTAGGGTTCTCAAGCGGCGAGAATAACTGTAGCTAATACAGGAAGCAAGCAGCCGCCTGCAGCATCAGACCTGACACCAACAGGGAGAGCCCGTGATAAGTAGCGCGAGATTGCCTTTGACAAGTTGATACGAGATATGCAAAATAAATAAATAAATAAAATCTCATATGGGGTCGGAGGGGGGCTGTATGACATTTGCAGTTTGTGCTAACACCCTCAGTATGTAGTTTTTAATGAGATACAAACTCATTTTAACCATATCTCATCCACCCTGTGCAGCCTTATGTATTTATTGTCAGTAAGTAAACACACGAACAGAAAAGACGGATATCTTTTGCTGCCCTCTGCTGGCAGTAACAGGTTTAACTGAAAATAGTTTATTTTATTCTTAAACCAGAAATCGTGTTATGCCACCATAAAAGCATAAAAGACACCATTTGACGGTGATTTTTTTCTTTTAATTTTACATTGTAAAAACTGTATTTGATAGAGTTTTGAAAGCAGGATTGTTGTGGATCTTCTGTTTTCTATTAAACTAATGAGAGTATCAATATTTTACAGTTTTAAAGAAAAATGTCCAAATATGCACCAAGTTTTTGTATGTTCTTTTTTGGCAATGTGCTACCTGTCAAATTTGATTAGATTCAATGGCTTTTCAGTTATCTTGCCAAAAATAAAATAAAGTACTGATCATCTACTTCAGCATAAGCGTTAAATTAAAATAAGGGATTAGCAGAAGAGGATGGATGGATGTTTAATATAATGTAGTTCAACATCAGTTTGATCAAAAGAAAGTCATCAATGAAATCTTTGGTATTGTTAAAAGATACTATGGGATGTAAAAAAAAAGGAACCCCCCCCCCCCCCCCCCCCCCCCCCCCCCCCCCCCCCCCCCCCCCCCCTCCCCATTTGAACAAGCAGACGTGCTCTTAACAGTACTTATTATTAAAGGTGAAATGGCATAAAATAGTGTGTTTTCAAGATTTAAGTAAGCTTGATATTAAAAATATAAGCAAAGCCCAGGTCTTCTGGAGTAATGTTATCTGCACGGAGGAATCATCAATAAATTTGGCTGGCAACAGAAACAATAGAGCAGACAAGTGGCCTTAGGAGAAGAATCTCATTCCAACTATCAAGCATAGTGCTGGATAGTGGTGGATTGGTTTAAAGTTATGTTACAGCCTCAGGAACTGGATACTTTGCATGAGTTGTTTAAACTGTGAGTTCTGCAACATATCAAAAAATATTCAAGAAAATGTGAGGTCAGTGGTCCCAAAGTTGAAGAGGAAGTGGACCTTTTCCACAGAGTAATGTTTATATGTATACAAACAAATCCAAGGAATGGCTTAAACAGGAAAAAAAAAAAACGGCCTATAGTTTTGAATATCACAGAGATAATTTGGGTGGGTGGGGCGGGGTCTGAAATGGGTAGCACAAACAAAACCCTCAACCATCTTGCAACTGAAAGCTGTGTCAGAGCTTTAGCCAGTCAGACTGGGGACAAATGCAAAGCTTACAAGACCTTATTTCTGGTAAAGTCAGCCCTAGCTTCTGAGAATAAAAGTGTTCTCACCCACCCCCCAACAAAAAAAACACTACTATATATATTGAAATCTTTATTGAAGAAATGGCTAAAATAAGTTGTTTTTATCTTGATGCTGTTCAAGTATATTACCTTAATTTGTAGCCACCGTATGAAAGAGGAGCAAATGTTTTTGTAGGGTTTTCTTCATGTGTAAATCAGTATTGCTCCTTTCTTGCATTGAATGCAACTCCTAACTTCGGGAACTGTCTTTGTCACAAGGTAGGAGCCACAACTACAAATAGTTTTTTGGACTGTGACAAAGTAGCATCCCATCCCCAATTAGACTGTGTTCCAGTATGCAACTCATCTGTCTCTTCATTTCCTGTTAGCACTCTAGGGTCTAATAAAGGCCAAAAAAAAAAAAAAAATTCACAAAACAATTTCATGTAACTATGACATCAGTGACGTTGCCAGTTGCTGCAGGAAATATTTTATTTTTACTATCACAAAAAAGGCTCATTGATACTCTGGCGAGTCAGTCTTTATACAGAAGTTTCTTCTTTTGGTGTTGATGCCTACTTTTCCAGAAAACAACACACCCAGAACACTGCACAGATGCATCGCAAACTCTGATCACTGATAATGGCTGCCTAGCTGAATAAATTCAGAACATTTTCAAAATAAGATACTGGCAGACAGTTTTTTTTTTTTTTTTAAGAACTTGATTTTTAATTAATTCCACACGTCAATAACAGCTGTTAGAATAAGATCATTTTTAAATTTTACAGTTTTAACCTCAACAGGCATCAAATGAGTCCCCAGATCTGAGCTTTTGGTACAGGACATGACAATCCACATGTTAACCAGTCCTCCCTGTCCTCAATGGAATCAGCTTCCAGTGCTGCTGCCCTCAACAGCTTCTTATTGTCCACTTGCCTATAGGAACAATTGGAGGCAATTCAAGGCTTAATAAAATATTATTTAAATTTTATTGTCTTTTAATATGAACATATATATAAAAAAGAAACAAAACAAAAAAACAAAAACATTTACATCATGGATTGTAAGCCTCTGCCCATGCTACCTTATGCATTATTACAAGAAGAGATGCCACTACAAGAACACCAGACCTTCAGCTCTCTCTCTGGCTCCCAAACTGCAAACTTACCTGGCTCAGTTCCACAGCAACAACCTATACCGTCTCCCATCTTTAACCATAAGGCAATGAGAAGTTTAGGAGATCCACGCAAAAAAATGACCTTCTATACCTAGCAACAAATGAAAAACGCCATTTTCATGTGTATAGCAGTTACTTACAAATACAAACTGCCTATTTAAAAGGCAGCTATTAGAGTTCTTTACAATATTTTGCTTCAAAGCACCTTAAATAGCTTTTCAGGGACACACTGATGTATTAGAGGCAAAGTGCCATCAATCAATCTTGTGTGGATTCCCAAAAATAGTTTCATCTGTATATTGATTTTGTGAGCCGTCAAAAGAAGAAAAATGGAAGACCAGATTTGACTCCATCTACTTTTTCAATCATCAGCCGTGTCAGAGGATGCACTTGGAACAGTGAGGCCCCAGATCGATGTGTAAATGTCATTTCGGCGCATGTGAGCAAGTCAACAGAAATCCCGTGCTGACAAAGGGAAGTAAAGCATGCAGAATGCCTTCGAGCCCCTAACCCCCCAGTCGGTCATGGTGGAGTGGGATTATTTCCACCTTCACATTTTCTGATTTTTATGCACAAGATGGACGACCGGAACTCGTCACGATCGGCAGGGATCTTTTAACACTCATTACATGAGGGCTTTTGAAATAAATAGACCATGAGTAAGTATTGATGTGTCACATGAAAGTGCAAACAGCTCTAGCAACACAGCAACAGTTTTTCTGAAACCAACACTAACGATCACCCTGCAGATAAACCTAAAGCCTGCACATGCCCAGTGTCTCTTACTGCAGCCTTAGTGGGGGTGGCACAGAGTGGAGCACAAGGGTGAAGTAAACACAGCAACCCTTGTTACTGTACACGCTGTAAAGGAGGAAGCCACTCATGGCCTGAGCACTAGCAGCTCTGCTGCTAATAATGTTTCAGCTGCAACACTGAACAAGCACATGAGGACAGGATTTGATCCAATATTACTTGCACTGGGCCTATCAGACTGACAGGCTCAGTGCAAGGTTAGCTGCAAGCTTAAATAAATTTTTTGTTTGAACAATACAGAACTTGGTAAAACTCAGGCCACAATTAAACTTAATTTTTTATCTATACAGAAATAAATTCCAGAATGGACACAACAGGGCGGGGTTGTTTTCAGCTGATCACACCACCCACAAGCAGTTAACCTAAAGAAAACACTGATCACTATCTGTGGAGCAGCAATCACATATGGACAATATTAGTGCAGGTGCAGAGGAATTTAAGTGGTAAGCCTACAGCATGTAGCAATTAAAGTCCAATTCTATTCCAGCAAATAGATCTGACCTTATCTACATTGAAAGGAGGCCAAGAGGGGTTGCTGGATGAAGCTTCTCTGCTTGTTCCCGACACGACTATTTGTAATCCAATCAATGACTTTCAACTTGGTGGGGTTGCACTCAATGACACTTCATTAAGTTATGTTGTGTCAGACATGTTGAACCCACTGCAGCAAAATACTCTGAATGGTGCTTTGACCCAGGTCGCATTCATTCAGTGGAAAAGAAAAGCAGCGTTCAACAGCAGAGCCATGCGCACAGATCGATATATATCTCCACACCAAATCCCAGCAGCAGAGGTGCCCTGATTCCTGCAATCAACAGCTACAGTCTATACAAAAACTACAACCAAGTATTATGTAGATTTACCACAAACTGTTAAGAGAATGTAAAGTATTTAAATAAATATGATACTTTCAAAGCAGGACACAGTAATATGGGATAAAATGATGACTTTGTAACCCTATTCTGTCCACTTCTCTGACGGGAAAATATTGATTAAAACATGTTCTCACAGTCTGGGGTCCCCACCTAATGGCCAGCTCAACTGGCCTTAAAACCACAGGCTTCACTCTTTACTACTTTAACAAAAAAGGCACCTCACAACCATTTCCCCCTCAGTGAGCTCTTAAAAGATACCTGCTTTGGCACAGCTGCCGCACAGCAATTCTGACGAGTTAGATCCATGTGGAATTCTGAGATATCAATCCTAACAGATCCTGTTAAAGACACAACTGCAATAAAGTTTTACAGAGCGGAACAGTTCCCAACAAGTTTTTGTATCACTGACTTCTACAGTTAGCCTGGTTATTCACAAACTAACTCACCTTCAACCAAGATTTTTTTTTTTTTGTGCTACAGAGGGATCAGAGCTGCACGGAGCAGTGGAATTAAAAAAAAACAAACAAAAAAACAAAAACAAAACAAAAAACAACAACAAAATGCAGGAAAACACTATATCCAGTGTAAAATTGGATTCAGAAAGACTCGTCAATTCTTCTGTCTTCTTCCACTTCTTTCAAAGCTACTCTCTGGTCAGTCTGCCAAGTTTTTATGACTGAGGTAGGTTCTTTATCTAAGGACAAAATAAAATGGAAATCACACACTGAAGCCAGTATCATGTCCTGCCATTTCATAATAAAAATGATAAATTCCTGAAAAAAACCCTTTCAAGCTTTGAATTCATTTGAATGAACAAAGAACAAAATAGGAGAGTTTAAAATTTGCATCACACTCCAGATATCTCTGCCTTGTCCTCCCCCAAATTTTTTATTTGCCTTTTCATTTGTTTTTCACCTACCAAAAACTACTGAGGAGCTTCCATTTTCAACTTGCCTGTGCATCACAAATGTGACAAAAATCAGAGACGCAACATTGAACGCCCATGGCTAAAAGAGCCAGTAATTCCAAGTCATATACAAAGAGAGATGGGTGGTACAGGGAATAGTCTGGTAAGAGAGAAGCAAGGGCTGTGGCTGTGGTGGGGTGCTCAATCCATTCAGTCTCTTTAGCAGAGGCAGGACAGTACAGATGTTCACTGTAGGGTGACAATTGACCAAGAAGTGTAAGAGTAGCTTCCAGTGGTGTACAGTACAAAGAGGAATCCTTATCACTCTAGACTGAAGAACCAATGACAGTGCATGTTTGAGTGCGTGTTTGTCTGCCTGGATATAAACCAGAGCTGCTAAAAGGCTCTGATGTTGGGGCAAAAAAGGAGGGTTGTTGCATCTAGTTGATTACTGTGTTCCTGTCCTCACGTTTTAAGGCCCCTGCCTCTCTGTCTCTGTGTGTGTGTCAGTCTACGAGGGGACAGAGCTGTGGGGTCAGTAGGCAGTGACCAGGTCCTTGTCGTAGTTGTATCGGCCCCTCTTTGGGGCAGGACTGTCGGCGCTGTCCTCAGTGTCCTCACTGTCTCCTCCAGCCCCGCCCCCCTCCTCCTCAGAGGAAGAGTCAAGAGTCAGATCTACCACCGCACCTCCTCCTGGTGCCACAGCAGGTGCTCCTGTGACTCCTGGCATCCCCACAGAACTGCTTCCAGACTTGGCCGTCAGACTAGTGCTGCTGTGGGCTGGTGAATGGCCATTTGCTTCAGGAATGCCTGCAGAAAGAAGTATAATTTTAAGGTAAGGAAGAAAAATTTACTTTAGTAAGCAACAGCACACACATACAAAAAGAAAAAAATTTAAGAAGGTGGTGAACTAACAAGATTTAACACTTACATATATCAACAACTGGGTAGTCTGGTGTATTACTGCGTTCTCTTTCCCGCTCCCTCTCCTTCTCATCTCTGATGGGTCGCCAGGAACCGTCTGTTAAGTACTCTATCTCCTCGATGTCCTCGCTCGTTTCTTTTAGGATCTCAGATAGCAGCCTGAAATGCACACAGGTCATTAGGGGGGCATCACAAAACAAATTATACACTAACTGCTCAGTTTTAACTCAAGTGCAGGAAGAGTCGAGTTCAGCACAATTAAAAATAAAATCAGGTCTTCGGAATAACAGTGTCTTTTTTTTTCTTTCCCCCCCATGTGGAGCAAACATACTTTCATCATTTTGCATCCACACTCCTTCACCACACTGCTAACCATGTTTATAATCATTACCATTAACATGAAATATCAAGATCTTCAAATCATGAAGAAAAAAACAAAAACAAAACAAAAAACCCCACAAAATATTTTAAACTCTTTCATGAATGAAAATTCCATTTTTGACAACAATTAATTATTTGACAATTACACTGTCAAACATCAAACTTAGATCAGCTAAAGAAGGCGCTTTCACACAAACTTAATTTAAGGAATGTAAATATATCTCAGAGCCAAAGTGCGGCACAAAGCTTTCAGTCTTTGGGAAAGTAAGACGTGCCTGTGAGCTGCTTAGAACTTCCAAGAATGACACCCACAAATCGCTGTGGATGGAATATATTCTTGAGATTTTCTTTTCTTTTTTTCTTACTAAGAAAAATCTATTGTGCTGGTTATAAAATACATAAAAGAACAGATGTGTTCAAGTGTTCACTGCTGAACAGATTAACTATAAATATTTGGCACTTCAAGCCTAAGAAAGCTCTAAGTGCTAATTTTTTGTGTCTTAAGAGACACTTATAGCACGAGTGCCCAAAAGTCCTCAAGTCCCATCATTAGATAGCTCTCTACATTGAAAGTGAAAACCAGGTATGTCCAAAAGTCAAATAATTTTTCATTAATATAACTGGACAGCAGGTGGAGAAATACAAGTCATGAAACATAACGACTCTTCATGCAATGCAAAAAGAAAAGGGGGAAAAAAAAAGAAAAAAAAAAAGAAGAAAGCAGTACATGTTGGTTCATGGTTCAGCTTGTATCAAGAATCCTTAAAACATCTTTGAAGGTTCCATAATCTTCCTCAAACTGGCATCACATACAAGTACTTAAAAATGACACAATGCAAACTTTCAGAATTTACTGACTCAGTAAAATAGTGCTGCAGGGGTGGGACAAGTCAGAGCACGCTTTGCTCTCCTTACCCATCAATAGTGAGAAGCTCGAATGGAGCGGGCTTGTCACACACTGGGCAAGTCCATGTGGGCTTCTTTTCATTCATCTGAAGGAAAAAGACCGCGTCGAAACACTGAAGGTGGGCACAAGTTAACACTCGACATGGCACCCCAAGCCGCATCTTCACCAGCTGGAAGTGAGAAAGAATGTAGAGAGAAAGAAAAGAAAAGCTGAAATATGCCAGCAATATCATGCTTTGTAAGACATTTTGGGAGATCCCTCATAACGACACAAACAGCCAACACCACCACCACAGGACTCTGAACCCCCCCCTTCCCCCAATTTCATGCCCCAGCCTGAGTGTTTTAGGAGGGGTGGGGGTTAAGTAAAGCTCAGGCATTGGATATTAGGACCAGTACCTGCATGACCAAAAGAATCATGACATCCATGCATGCACTGAAGGCAAAGTCTGTAAAAAAGCTGATACTGTGGGTGTTTAAATCAAAGTTTTCTTCCAGCTGGAATAGTCACAGTGTTTCACCACACACAGCCATTAGTGGGCGAGCAGGCCACATATATTAAACACTTTCACAGTGACTGACTTTGGCATGTTAGATTTTTTTTTCCATCCATATGACTAAGCAGCAATCTACAATCCGTTTGCTTGTTGACAAACCCCTTGTTCTTACTTTGAAAGTTCAGTTGCTGCTAACCAGCTAGGCCTGGCCCTTCCCGTGTGGTGTTTTCCAGCTGGCCAGGTTGTCATTGTGGCATGACTTATCAGTCAGCTGCTTCCTCTGAGATGACTGTTCCTCAGATAGAAGACAGTGTTGGATTGTAGTTGGTGACCTACTACAATCCAGCAAGATTTGCTGCAAGTTGATGGGCCGCTCCAGCTAGAACATGCAGCAAGTGGAAAACTGGTTCACGTGCTGCTATGTCAAGCACTTTGAGGCTGCTGAGCAGAACAAAGACCAGCGTTGAGAGCTGCAGTCCAAGATGGTGGAGGTGGAGTTTGGCCACAGGATAAGAGACTCACTATGCTCCATTATAAACATAGCTTTGGTTTATTAAATTACAAGCTGAAACTACATATGGTTTAATTTTTTTTTTTTTTTTTTTAAATGGAGGTAAACTTTCACACAGTCATTCATTTAGTGACGATATCCCTCTAGAAGTTTTGAAAACTGCAGATTTTTGCTCTTTCTGCTCTGACAAAGAAAGCATGGTGCATACTGAAACGGCAAACGTGGCACAAGTTGCTTTGTATATTAAAACCCCACCATTTTTATTAAGATGTACTCACTGGACAGATGAGAGACACTCTGAGGCCTGTGGTCGCAATTTCGCTCTCTGGGTCAAAGCGTAGTTTGTCTTGTACTGTTTATGAGAGGTAAATGAACAGTTATGACATTTAGTATCAGACAATCAGACAATATGCTATAATACTTAAAAATCAACAACAGAGGGGGGATATTAATGCATTTTTACTGTTAAAAATGTACTGATCAATTTAAAAAATAACATTTAAAAAAGTAGGCCTACATAGATTTTTTTTGCATGAACAGCTGATTTTTTATCTTAAAACTCTGAACCCAGAGTCAAAACTCAGGTATGTCAGTGCTTGCTGTTATTAATTTGATGTCATTACTATGCAATGTGCAAACATGGTAGCACTAAAAAAAAGAAAATGCATAAGCTGGGAAGATAACTTGGAACTCATTCTTGATGCATGCACTGATGCAGCCCTACTACACAATCCAGTCTTACCAGAACGACATAACTAAACATTTAGTTAGCGACCTTTATATACAACACTGAAGTGACTGTACTTTTCATCCCATTCTCAATGTCAAAGATGTAAGCAAAAATATTCAGTGTAAAAGCATCACTTACTGCGTTCACGGCAGCGTTCTGCACTTTCAACTGAGCAGAGTTTAAGCTGGCTGAAGAGATCTGCTGCAGTGAAGACCCTCACTAAATATACTGCCACAGAGTATCGCTGAAAACACAGATTAAAAGGTTGTTAAATTTTTATTATTAAAAGAATTTACCCACTAAGAATTGAGCACTGACAGTGGCACTTTAATATGACTTGTTATGGTAAGAATTCACTTAGCTTATGTTAGAAGAAGGATTACAGAACCATCATATTAATGCAAGAAACCCCCTCAGAATATGTGGACACGTCAATGAAACTGCATCTTAGCACAGAACATTCTTCTAACTAAACTAAAGAATGTTACTCATGTGTTTGATTGTGGTTACAATTCACTCAGACACTTGTAACATGTGTTGCCCATAATAAACAAAAACACTTAAGTTTAGGCTCAACCAAGTCTCCACTTTTAAAGAAGATTAGATTTTGGAATTATGATCATGTATTACTGTCAATAAACTCTAATAAAGAACCTTAATTTGCAAAATATGAAAGAAATCTGTTCCTGAAATCAAACTTTTTTCACAATCTCAGGCACTGGCTGGGGACGGTTTGCCTCATGATGTACAGTCCACCAGATCAGCCCCTCTGAGGCCACAGCCAGGATAGCTAGAGGCGTGCAAATCTGCAGTTACTCTGTATGGTATGGTGGCAGCGATTCAGGCAGTTCATGTTAGTCGCTCAGCACTCATGTCTGATCTCCCAGTTTCTAAAAAGGTGCCCACAGGCTTCCAGTTCACATGTCTGGACCCTTGGTTCCCCCATGGAACCCCTATAGTCTTTGGCACTCTTCAGAATCCCCCTTGATCCCCTCAACAATGCTAATTTTAAATGCCTTTCCCTTAAAAACAGCTTTTCTGATAGCTTCTTCTTCTCCTTCATAACATTTGCCAGTAGGTTTCACAGCGATTGCTGCAGGTTTTCGCCAGAAGGGTCAGGGGTATCCTTCAGCCTAAACCTGCATTTCTGCCAAAGGCTAGTCTATCCAAGTCCTCCTGTCCAAGTTTGCTTTAACTCTGGGGTCTTGGGCAGACCCAGACAGTCAAACTCCAGGCTGTCCTATCAGGTTGTAGAGGCCACTCACCAAAGGTATGCATTTTAAAGAACTCTTCTCCCATCCCAAGTACGGTGCCACTCAGGTCGAGGTGTGACCACTTTATGGGCCTTGTCAAGGGCCATTTGTGCTGCTGTGACATGGTCGTGTGAGTCCACATTTTCCAGATTCTGCCATCTTAATGTGGCAGCGAATCCCTCCTTTGGAGAGCAGGTGCTGGGTGCATCTCAGTGGTAGCCAACTGGGCATTGTCTCTATGGTCGATCTAGCATCTTGTGGACCAATCACAGCACCATTATGGCTT
Organism: Archocentrus centrarchus; assembly: GCF_007364275.1. Classification (NCBI taxonomy): domain Eukaryota; kingdom Metazoa; phylum Chordata; class Actinopteri; order Cichliformes; family Cichlidae; genus Archocentrus; species Archocentrus centrarchus. The sequence goes on along the minus strand of NC_044349.1, from coordinate 24,395,993 downwards.
TCCCTCTGCATCTTTGTAGGGTCTTTCATTGTGCAGAGTAATAGCTCCTCTGCATCTCAGGCTTGGCATTCACTTCTTGAAGGGTCTTTACCTGGTTGCCATGTAAATATGTACATTTGTGCATAGCTCACGTACTTAAACCAGGGATCCTCACATCCAGACCTCGAGAGCCGGTGTCCTGCAGGTTTTAGATTTGTCCCTGATCCAACACACCTGAATCAAATGGCTGAATTCTCTCCTCAGTATGCAGTCAAGTTTTCCAGAGTCCTGCTAATGACTTCTATATTTGACTCAGGTGTGTTGAAGCAGAGACACATCTAAAACCTGCAGGACTCTGGCTCTTGAGGCCTGGATGTGAGGATCCCTGACTTAACCTGTGGTGGTTAGGATATTGGGCTGCACCATCTCCTGTCAGGGTGTCTCAAAGAGTTACCCCATGCACATGGAATATGTAAAGAAGTGGAGAAATAAAGAATATATGGTTATGTTGTACCTTAATGCCCACCAGGGATGGATTCACAAACTACTTTCCAAGCCAACAAAAACGTTTTAGACTTTCACTGATTCAGTATGCTGAGCAAGGCATTTATTATTTGTATGTACAACTACAAACAAATGTTCCATAGTGTAGTGGTTTACACATTCACCGAACAAGCAAAAGAGTCTCAGTTTGATCCTGGGAGGAAACACAAATCCCTTTGGGACTGAATCAGAAAGGGCATCCGATGTAGAACTCTACCAAGCACGCAGAGGTACCTGCTGTAGCAATCCCTTGTGAGTAAGGATGCAACCAAAAATAGGTTTCTTTTATGCGCAACTACAAACAAATGTTTAGAACCTGCAATTCCTCAAGTGCACAACACTGTAAGCGGAGCTGTTGGAATTGTGATCATGCAGTGAATAAGCTGAGGTTGTTGAAAGTTTGTGCAAACCTTCCTCCTTCTTGCTTGAATAAAATACAATACAAAGCCAACAAAAAGCCCACTTTGTCTACAGGCAGTCCAAGATCCCAAAAATATTCAGTTTTCAATTGTAAAAGACCAAACAATAACCACACTATAGAATTTAAGTGAACTAATTGGTTCACAAAAGGGTTCCATTTAAAAAAAAATGTTTTTAAAGGTGCTAACCAGAGTAAGAGTCTTCTAGCTGCTTATGTGGATCAGAATTGTGGTGCCAACAGTCCTTAATGAGTTATATCACACACAGAGTTAACTGGGCCCAAGGAAGCACTCAAAGATCTACAAGTACCAGCATGCATCGATGCACTACAAGATCTGCCAAGAGGAGGTGGACGGATTAGCAGGGCAAAGAAAGAAAGTTTTAAAAAAAAACAAAGATCTGTGACCATCACAACCCTGAGTTATAGCTACAAGATGGAGGATTTGACTGACCTTTCCAAAGTTTCCCCAGGTGATGGTAACTCTGTTGGTGACATTGGAGAGGTGCAGCCATGGAGTGATATTTATAGGACGACAAGGACGACGAGGTTCAACACCAGGCTTATTGGAGGGGTAATATCCCTGTAAAACACACACAATTGAAAATAAATACATAAAATAAAACTTCAAAAAGGTAATCGAGCAATAATTTATCCAAAATATCTTTTCATAATTTGTTAAAATCAGAGACAGAAAAACAGTTCAAATAGAAGAAAGAGCTCAGACTAAACTTGACAAGATTTCTGAGCTCAAAGGAAGTGATGCATAGATGTTAGATTTCTCTCAGTATCTCAATTTTTTTTGTACATACTTCTATTTGTTTACTTATTCTTTACTTACCTAACACATTAAAAAAAAAAAAAAGACGAATGTTTTCACTAACAAAAGCCAAAATATTCAATTTACAATAGGGCTGTGCCTTGCTATACCATCTGAGATAATACCAGCATCAATTGTTATGTGATATAAAAATGCCATATCATATGATATTAATGATTTACCAATGCCATTCATTTACATCCATAGTGGGCACAACAACAAGACAAGCCCAGACATGTCTTGAGCAAGAGTCATGTGTTAGTCTCTGATAACAATTTAGAAAAAAAGAGAGCTATTAAAACAACCTCAAACAAAGCAAAACGCTTTGCAAAATATACAAGAAAACTGTTCTCACTGAAGGTCGAAACAGCAAACTGATTTCCCCACTTGAGGCAAAAAACACCAACGGGTACAAGCAGGTTATGAAGGCATGCGAGGAGATGATACTAGCAGCTGGTGATGGCCCCAAAGTAAACAAATGGCTCAACTGAGCATCGCTGGCGGACTCGCTAGTTAGACTCCCGATGACAGGAAGAGCAAAATGGTGAATGGAAATTACCAATATGGTTACATGGTGGTAAAAGAGGGCTTTAAACAACTGGCTAAAAAGTGTGACCCAGATAAAACATCCAAGGTAGAAAATATTTTTCAGCTTCAATGTTATTATCCGACGGTATTGTGCAGGCTTGTGAAGCATCACAAAGGTAGTTATTGTTGTCATTAAAAGTCCTAAGCAAGATTATAATAGTTTGGGATTTTACATTATAGTTCAGTTTTATTTCATTTTAACTTATTTTTCTCTAATTTACTTAGTTTTAATTAGTTTTTAGAGTGGTTTTGCTCATTTTTATTTTTTGTTTAATGCTTAGCTTTAGTTTAGTTTTCATTAGTTTTAGTCTTAGTTTTTTCCATACTTTGTCAGGTGCGAGAGTATTGTGCCATAAGAACTCAACAAAAGATACTGTTTAAACAATTTGTATTCAACAACCAACTGTTCACAAGATAACAGTATCATGTGCTAAATGTGTGTAATACTAAGGACACACATGAACATCAAGAGACAAAGGGAGAAACGTAAAGAAAAACAAACTCCAAAGCCAAATAAACTCCCAACAAAGCTTCGGTGCAGTAGATTAACAACACCTCGTATGTGATGTGCAACATCAGAACACAGCGAATGTTTGACAAAAACAAACTGAACTCTCTGAAGGAATCAAATCCCAAATACAGCTTTTCAAGACTGTGTGTGTTTGTATTTGCGATGCTGGTTCTCTGTCAGAGATGCTCAGAGAGCTAGCTTGGTTAGATACTCACTAATTAGACTTCAGCTGGTCTTTGCGGGGCCTACATATGCAACCTACATAAGTGGCCAATGTCGTTACCGCATTTATGCTTGTGTAATTGCATTATGCATTATTACCTCGTGGTCGCCTGCCAGTGTTTTATATGCGGTGCTGGCCGAAAGAAACTAAAAATGCTGGGACTTTTTCCTCTCCTTGGTCCATGCTCGGTGCAATCACCAATAAAACATCCTTCAGTATTGTTTTTTATATGAACATGAATATAATTATTGCAAATTCTTTGAAATGCCATGATAAAATTTTGAGGATCTATCCAACAACCCTAATTTATGCGTTGTGTTAAATGTTGAAAATTACAACTGCTATTTCTGCTTGAAAAAAAAAAAAATCAATTAAAAAAAAAAAAAAAAAAAAATCACTTAATTATCAGAATATATGCAACAGAAAATAATAATAATAATAATAATAATAATAATAACAATAACAACAACAATTATAATTATTATTCTAATTATTATTATTCTAATTCTAATTATTATTATTATTATTATTATTATTATTATTATTATTATTATTATTATTATTATTTAGTAGTAGTAGTAGTAGTAGTAGTAGTAGTAGTATCATCAATAATAATTATTGTAGCTTTGGTCCCATCTATATCCTAGCTACAGGTTTCTCACTTTATTAGATTTTGATGATAATTGATTCCAGTCCACTTGTTGAGTCATTTCCATTCACATTCACCAAAGTCAGCAATTTTTATCTCCTGTGCCACTTAAACTAGCTAACAGCTTAAATACAGTAAAAATTCAAATAAATGTTTAAGGATAAGGAGCTAAGGGAATTTAAAAGTGAACTTCTCTTGTACAGTGAGGATTTCTTGATCCATTTAGATCTGTGTACAGGATAGAATGGTAGTATTAGGCCAGAGGCCAAATTTGGACATTTATTGCCAAAATATATCCATAGGAGGTTATGGCTCACGCCCTCCTAGCTGTCATTAAACTGCTAAGCTTGCCAGTTTGATTTCTCGTGGCACACCTTAAGCCACATAATGCCTGCCAGCTGGAAAGGTTCCTCTTAAAGTTTAGTTTCCTGAGGTCTTCAGGTAAGCTTAGACTATTTTTACCTAAATTTTATTTATTTATTTTTTGCTGTTGTTCAAGGCATATCTACATTAGGTTACATTATCCATCACTATGATGACATTTTATTGTTGACCCGGCATATATCTGCCACTGACACCAAGTGACATATTGACTGCATTTGAAAACAGAGCGCACAAACAATGACTGAGAAAATATTTCACAACAGTAAAACAAGCCCAGCTTTAGTCATGCCTGTATTATGAAGGTGTGGTACATTTCAGAGTGAATCAACTCACCGGCACATGACAATAGGACTGATTGACTTTGACAGCTATGTTGGGAGGATACTGGTCCTCCTGAACACCAATGGAGTCTGTGTAACAGATTCTGCAACAGAGAGCAGTAACAGAGGAAAATGATTAATATCATCATATGAATGAACCACCTTTTGGCCACTGAGGATGACTGAATGTGTATCTATTAAATCTTGCAATATACATATGAGATATTCTTATGACCAGTACAGACACTGGCAGCACCTTGAAAAATGTAACTTATTAATGGGAACTTACCTAAGAACTACTTGGATTGATCGGATTCCTGGACGAAGTTCACTAAGAAAATGATAGGTCACAAATTAAAAAATGCTTCAAAGACATATTTTATATTAAACTGAGATTAACTCCAAGTGCACATCTACCAGAAAATATATGAATTCTTACCTTGCATTTCGGATCTGGTCTGCTTGGCTGGGTGTTAACTCAAAGATGCATTGACTATCCTGCAGTTTCTCACTGTTCTGGGCAACTGTAAGTAGATGGAGATGAAACCCATCATTAAAAAAGAACAGTGGAAAGTCTCAAAGTTGAGTAAAAATACAATGTTTATCAAAAAACAAAAACAACAACAACAAAGCCTAACAAATAGTCCACACTCACTTAGCTCTGTTGGTGGCAGCAGTGTCTCTAAAGTTTGGTAGAAGGGCAGTGGCACTAGCTTCACCTCTGCTGCAGGTGTGGGGATCGGTTTGGAAATGCCGTTGAGGTAGTCTGCGCCCTGAGAGGTGGCAGTAGGGGAAGAGCTGAGGGATGAGTAGGCAACTGGGACGCTCTCTGGACGCCGTGCAGCCAGCCAACCAGATGTTTTTGGGAAACGTGACTCATAGAGCTGCCTGACGTTCTTCAGCAGCTCTGGGCTGTATTCAGTCTGCACTAACCTCAGCGCACGCCCCACCAGGTCTTGCTTCAGCCCACTTTTGCTGCGACCCATTGAGGCCAGCAGCGTCTGCAGGTCTGAGACCCGGAAACTTTTGACCATATTCTAGTGGGAGAACAAGAAAATTAAAATTTTTTTTTAGATAGATAGATATAGAATAATACAAAAATAATGAGGTTTGTACTCAGGGAAGGCTGAAGTGACAATGACGCTAATTTGCAAGCTCAAACTTATTTTAAGAGCCAATTCCCAAATTAAGGTGTATATACAACTAATTAAAGTACCAATTACCTTTTTCCTGTTTGTCTCAGGTAGGAAAATACATGTTACAACACTTGTGTTTATAGTCTCAGTTTCTGAAGTAAATGTATTAAGTAAATGAATGAAATAATTTAATATCTTGTGTAAAGTGCTACATAAATACAACTGCACTTTGTTTTTCCCCTGTCAAGATCCACAGAGTTAATTACAGGTAACTTAAATGCAGAACAGAGCAGTTGATCAAACTGCTTGATACCTGCTAAAATTAGCATCTGTCCTTGGTCACTTTAATCCTATAGAGGGTTGAAAGTGCATTGTAATTAGCTAGCTATATTAAGAAGTCCATTTCTAACTCTGAGGAGAATGGCTTGGCCATGATACAAGTGATCAAACTAACTGTGGTAGCGTTAAGCTTTAGAAAACTTCCCAACGCAGTTAGAAAGTATGAATAAACTTGGCAAAGCACTGTTTTACACCCATACCATTTACCATGCAACGCATAGAAATCTAAAACAATACTCTGGCAGTAAGGCTGAGTTGCAAATAAATATATGCCTAAAAATTTGTTATTACTGGCCTAGAAATGTACAAATAGTGCATTCCACTCTGCATGACACACACGAAACAGCTATAGTTTACCTTGTACACGCTTATATGCGCTTTGAGTGCTCTGACTGAGTAGAAAAGCGCTATATAAGAACTAGTCCATTTACCATTTATATGTATAAATCTGTTTAGGTCCACATTAAAATGGAGCACAAATGATGACAAAATCCACATGATTATGATTCTGTTAACCGTTTAATGTAATTTGAATTAGCTGTTTATGGCTTAATAAAAACCTAATTTGTGAACTAATCAGCAAAATGTAAGTTGAAGACAAACCATAACAAGCAAGGATGTTTATTTACTAAATACATGTGAATTACAGACGCACGTTGGGCTGTTAAGTAAGCGTAAAGTATCTTATTTTCTACATAATATGTTAAAAATTTCAGTAACTTGTATATAATACTTGCATGTACGTGTGGAATAGATTATATAAGGACAAGCCGCACATGGTCGTATCTGATGATGCTTTTTTTCTTTATTTACTTTTGATGACGTAGAGAGCATGCGAACCGGGCTCTAGGGGCAAAACATGGGATGTTGTTTAGCCTTCTGCCAAGCTTCAGCTTTGTCTCACATAATTGATTTGGACATTACTGGGCAAGTGATTCATGTCTATATTAAAATCTACACTGTACAAATGCAGCCGATTGAAAAATACAGTTGCGTTACACAAGCTGTTCAGCCTCACTTGAACGTTGCCAATGTAGCCTATGCTATCGCCGGGCTAGCTTCTCAGACTCGGCATTCAATCACGACTGCTAGACATTTTGACAGGTGCACGGCTCCATAAACTAAACCGGCTACCTACAGACAGAATATTAATGTAAACCATATACTGTCAAACGGTAACATGCCAGAAAGCAGGCTAGTGGCAGACAACTACACGCTTAAACGGTCTTATCATTCATTTTCAGTGTCTTCCTCCAGAGCCAGCGTGATGCTAGGTGAACCAACGCACTTGCCTAGTTAACATTTCCAGGCAGGCTAGCCACGTTAGCACCACAGGCTAGTTCGTTTCAGCGTGACTGAAATACTTCACATTAGTAAGAGTAAATACCCTTTAATAATATTCATACAAAGCCCACAGTTTCCTCACAACCTGGGTGAGTTTCAACCCACACTCCCGCGCACGTCTCCCATCAAATCAAAGCCCACCAAGCTCTACTTGCCATCGCTTCCACCAGTTCGGCCGCCATCTTCGTGCAGCAGTACCGCGAGAGTCAGAGACGCTTGCTGATCTTGCACCAATGGAACAATGAGCCTGCTTTGATAGAGAGGCAGCTCCAGCCAATCACAGCGCAATTTTAACCAGCATCTGAAGTGAGTCACTCAAAATGGGCGGGAGCACATTATTTTAAAGTTACAGCACAACTTTTAAAAAGCACTAAGAGGCAGGTCTCAATTCCAAAATAGGCCTCTGTGTCGATTAATACCACTACGTGTCAAAGTATTTCGATATTGAGGTTGTTTCAATTTTATAGTATTGAGGTATTGTGAAGGCGTACCTTAAACATAGTTTAAATTCAACGTGAGTGGAAAGCATGGGCTGTCAAGTGGACTGGGTCGCATGGTCCCTTCAATTCCCGTCCGAGCAAAATATTCCATTTCAGGTTCAGCGATCAGCCGTGAGATGTGGCGTTAATGCTTTGTCTGAGGTATGTTCATAATTAAATTAAAATGAGTGATTAAGAAACCTACACTTACACGTGCAGGCATAGTCCTACAAATCGTTCTCTGAAACACAAATACCAGATTGTGTTACCACCTCAGCAAAGTGGAAACATGTTTATTGAGGGAAACGTCTGCTCCATTTCCGAATCCAGCCCTGCTTTTCCAAAACTCTCCGTATGTGGGCAAAGAATAGCCTCATGGAAAAACAAAAATCAATTGAGGGAATTGCAGTATCATGTAATAACATGGTGTGTTTTGTTGTGGCTCCGCTTTGGATGGGAAATGTCAATAAAACAGTGCTGTATTTTCAAAAGAACAGGTTACTATGCTTCTGTGCTGACTCATAAAAAAGATTTTCTTAATTTACATTACAAATAAAACTTACATGAGAAATCTGAGATTCCTTTAGTTCAGTTATTCATGCACCTGTTTCAATTTAGTGCACAAATACAGCCCCTAAATGCAAATTCATGTTGCATACAGGTTGTTATATTTTAAAATTTCTTCAAACATTTTTTCATATTTATCTAGTTACTATAGCATGAGCTTGAAAATAAATGAATGAAACTAATTACAATGACAACTTGCAAGGTAGCATAGAGTAGTGTTTTAATGTTGTACATAATTCTTGTTTCATTACTTAAACAGAAGAGGGCAATATGGTCCATGATTTGACCTGACTATGATTAAGTTCATCCCCTCTGTTAAACTGAGAGAACAAAGCAGACATAGACACTGTATTGTTGGTGTGTATGGGCTACAGCCATGAATGCTGTGAAAATTGCATGGGTTAATTATATTATATTAATGTGGAGGTTATTTACATCTTTATAACTCCACAGTTAGGAAATCTATCATCCCTACTCTGCTGAAATTACACGTTTATTTGTTTAAGATCCCAGAGATATTTGGAATAAGAAAAAACATGGAAAGCCTGACTACAATGTTGCATTTTTAAGCCTACAATTGTAGCATACCAGATTCAAATAAACTCACTGGCCACTTTGTTAGGTACACCCGCTCAACTTCTCGTTAATGCGCATATCTAATCAGCCAATTACAAAGCAGTAACCCAATGCATTTAGGCATGTAGACATGGTCCAGACAACCTGTTGAAGTTCAAATTTAGCATCAGAATGGGGAAGAAAGAATATTTAAGTGACTGTGAATGCGATGTGATATTTGAGTACCTGCACAATCATCTCTAGGTTTTACAGAGAATGGTCAGAAAAGGAGAAAATAAACAGTGAACAGAAGACCACTCCTGTCAGCTAAGAACAAGAAATTGACGCTACAATTTGCATAATTTCACCAAAATTGGACAATAGAGGATTGGAAAAAAAAAAGTTGCCTGGTCTGATGAGTTCTGATTTCTGCTTCAACATTTCAGGATCAGAAGTAGGTGTTAAGAACACGAAAGCATGGATCTATCCTGTTAACAGTTCAGGTCCCTGCTGGTGGTGTAGTGGTGTGGGGGATATTTTCTTGGCACACTTCAGGTTCCTTATAAGCAACTGAGCATTGTTTAAACACAGCAGCATCCCTTTTTGACCACAGTGCACCCATCTTCCGATAGCTGCTTCCAGCAGGGTAATACTCCATGTCACAAAGCTGATATCATCTCAAACTGGTTTCTTGAACAAGACAATCAGTTCACTGTATCCAGATGGACTCCATACTCACCTGATCTCAATCAAATAGAGTAGCTTTGGGATGTGGTGGAACGGGAGATTCACATCATGGATGTGCAGCTGACAAATGTGGAGCAACTGTGTGATGTTGTCAAGTCAATATGGACCAAAATCTCTGAGGAATGTTTTCAGCACTGTTTAAACTCCATGAATAATTAATTGAGGCAATTCTGAAGGTTTTTTTTTTTTTTTTAAACAGTTTTATTAGTTTTGTGTTTTCACTAACAAACAAAAGAACATAGAATTGTACAACATACTGTTATGTCACATTGCAGTGGTGAAGGGCAATTCTGAAGTCTAAAGCAGGTCCAGCCCAATACTAGCAAGGTGTGGCTGGTGAGTGTATAGCCTACCATGGCCTGTAAGCCTGATACAGTTTTAGTTAGGCAGTAGAAGAGGCAGGTACAGAATATGTGTGTATTGTGGTGCTGCTTACGGAAATCTTACAGTGATCAAAAATGCAACAATAACTTTCTGTCACTATGAAAATCAATTAGCTGTGCAAAATTTGTTCATTTAAGTCCTAATTGTATCAACAGTGTAAAGATACCATCTGCAATTTTTGCCATCATGTACTTGAGTTTGATGTGCAAACGTTTGACCCGTATGTCGTAACATAAATAAATCTGCTGTATTTCAGCTAAATCCTCCTTTATTGTTGACATTACAACATCGCTACACAAAATGGTGTTTAGAAATGCTAAAACAATTTGTCAAAATGGATTTCTAGGTGATTGTTGTTCCATGAAGATGTTGAACCAAAACCTGCAAATAGCCATTAATTTAAAAGGTAAAGTGTAACTGAATGTAGAAATTAAGTCAGTTAGGGAGTAGGACTTGATGAAATGAGATTTTTTTTTTTTTTGCATATGAAAAAATATATAATTAGCCAGAAAAATGTCATAAACAGTTACAGAACACAATTTAATACAGTTTAATAGTAACCACGGACAGTTTTGAGTTTTATAACTATACTGGCTGAACTGAAAAAAATATGTATTTGGAGTAGTATGCTGTGATATATGAAAAACAATATTTCTTCTGGCTAATAATAAAAGTAATTAAAGCTCTTTGGTAACCATTTAAATAAAGGTGACAGAAGATCCGATTTTACAAAGGAATATGTGAAAAACAAGAATTAAACCATTCTAATTTGCCATTCATACTCTTCACTTTTTGTAACCTGGTCACTGTCGATGGCTGCAAAATACATTAATGGTCTTTGCAAATAAAGAAATGACTTAACTTAAACACGCTGAACTTGACCCATTAATTACTCCTCTATGGTAAATGAAGTAATTCTTTGGACAGAATCCTGGACAAAATGACTCTAACAGGATAACTCTGGCATCTAAAAGGCCTTTGATTCTACAACATCCATCCTTTGCACACCATGTCTTACTAAATCTTGAGTGTTTAATCTCCCGTAATTACAAAGATTTGCTTAGGTTAATAAAAATAATCCGCCTCAATTGAGACCCCCCACTTGGACCTCCCCTGTGCCTTCTTTGCCCCTTTCTGTGAGGGATAAAATCACAGTCATATAAATAGAGTCACCTTCACATCTTTGACGCACAACTCTTTGATTGGGGAGCAAAAGGCTGTTGGATACAAAGTAACAGGTTTTGATACATAGGGTTATCGTAGAATCGAAAATGTTTACCTAAAATTTCTTGGCAAACGAAACATCCGTATTTAGTCTTGTCGACTGACGTCATTTCCACAGGTTGAGATTGGGTCACTCGTGAGCGCATCAAGGTTAACAACAGTTGAGAGGCTCATCTTTATCTGTGATCTTGTCAACAGTAAGTCTTCGGTGAAAGAATTTAGTGGCAGTGAGGCGCTGACTTTATGAAGGCTCCTAATTTTAAAGAACAATAGTCATGCTGTGCAACTTCGATACACAATTTTGAGAAGACGTTTGGGAGAGACATTTTTTATTCATGACCCGACACTCATTCAGCAGTCAGCGTGAAATCAATAAAACTTCTGCCATGAGTTTGAGATATCTTAATTCAGAAATGACAATGGAGGACAGAAGCAGCCGCAACGGAAGCAGAGACAGACTGGGACTGAGCTTCACAATTGACTACCTGCTCTTTAATAAAGGAGCCAAAGCTTCTAAAGACGATGCAACAGCAAGTCGTGCCGCAGAGCAGATAACGAACAACATGCCAAATCATCAGAATTCTAAACTCGAAGAGGTGGGGATTCACTGCGAGATTCAGGAGAAGGGTCTACAGAGGTCAGAGGTAGACGCTGAAAAAAGGAAAGTCAAAGAAGATGAGGGGGATGAAGAACAAAAAGAGGAGGGGGAGGAGGAAGTGACCACCACCATAACTACAAGCTGCAGTACAGAGAAGTCCACGGACAAACCCAACCAGTCGTACATCGCTCTCATCTCCAAAGCAATCCTGGCGTCTGAGCAGAAGAAACTCCTTCTGTGTGACATCTATCAGTGGATCATGGATCAGTACCCATACTTCAAGAGTAAGGTATGTTCATGTCTTGTGTTTTACTACATGGTAAATAGCATGTAGCAATAGATATACTGTAGTGGACTCGATGTGAAATTGGGTAATGATTTAAAGTAAATTTTTCAAGCAGATGTTTGCTGACTTTATTAACACAGTTTTGGGGCACATTGCAAGAAAACATGTTTCCCCAAACCCCTGAATGTGTTTAATTCAGTCTCTAAAAACTAAAGTGGCCGCCATTTTCACAAATAAAGTGACCTACTTGGCGCAGGTAATCTGTCTGAGTGGTTAGGCAATTAGGTGCTCACAGGGACACTAGATGATCTTGTTGTTGGCGAAATCACAAATAAAGTAATCCTGTTGCTAGGTTGCAAACTGCCTCTGCCTTTACCAGGTGCTACAACAGATTGGCTGAAACCTGGTGGATTAAAGTTTATCACTGGTTTGACGTGCTAAAAAGGTAACGCAGGGTGTTGTGACTTACTCAGATCATATACTGTCTTGACACGCCAAGGCACATGCTGCCAACAACAGGACAACAGGACAAGGTGACATCCTGAAGAGGATCAGTGATACTTAACAGCCACTTATGTTAATTTTCAAATAGCGACACATTGTTTGACTCCTTCTTGCACTCAGGCTTTGATTTTAACCTAACCATATTTATTTCCTTGCCTGCAGGACAAAAATTGGAGGAACAGCGTGCGTCACAATTTGTCCCTAAACGATTGTTTCATCAAAGCAGGCCGGAGTGACAACGGTAAAGGCCACTTCTGGGCGATCCACCCATCAAACTATCAGGACTTTTCTAATGGAGACTATCATTGCCGGAGGGCACGACGAAGGGTACGCAGAGTGCCAGGACAGCTCCCGCTTTCCTCCCTGAGCTCCCCATACCACCCTGCCATTGTCCGTCCCCACAGAATGACCTGCTGGTGCTGTCCTCAGGCCTCTGCACTTCCTCTGCAATGCTTGGCACCCAGGCTCTACTGGCCTTGGTCCAGCATGCAGCCACAAGTAGGGCTCCACCTTGGCCTAAATGCCTCTGTACCCCGAGATTGAATAGTTTGTCATATTGAGGTATAGTATACTAACAGTTTGACCCTGAAATACTATTGGTTAAAAGAGAAACCTTTAAATCTTATTTTCTAATGATTGTATCATCAGGTGATCTTAAAACTGAAATGGATTCTGTCAATATTACATTATATTTATATACTTCTTAATGAGTAAGGGCAAAGTGCTTTTAGGGCTTTTGATGATTCAATAAAATTCATGTTTTAAAACTGTTGCATTTGTTCTTGCATTTGTACTCTGAATGTTTTAGATTAACAAAAATAAAGTGATGGGTATCACATAATTAAATAAAGTGTTTTATCAACTGTTTCAGTTGTGTGTGTGTGTGTGTGTGTGTGTGTGTGTGTGTGTGCTGGGGGGGGTGTCTTGCTAAAAGTGAGCCCTTGCTAAAATACCACCCGCTGTTAGATGCTAATTAGTCAAAGCTGTCGCGATGCAAAATCTTCTGCATTAAGAGACTAAAATCAGGCTTTCCGAAGCCAACTCCCAAGGAAATGAGGCCAGATAATCTCAGCAATCCGAAATAGTTTCAAGAAATAGGAAGCTTATCACACAGTGTAATCCGTAACCACTGCAGATAGAGGCGGGGCTACGGGAGGTCAGGGATGAAGGAAGCAGAGGAAAGGGAAGGAGGCAGCGAGAGACTGAGAGGAGGGGGGCACTGATTAACTGGGGAGAAGCGGGAGGGCATTTAAGGGAGTGTATGCAGATTAGGGGTTCTTAGAGTTTGGATGACTAAGTACTAGTTTAGGGAGCCAACATATGATTGAGGGCTGTGCAGGAAAACTGCACTAATCAAACTTTTAGTGTTTGTAATGTACCTGTTCAAGGGGTTGTGTTATATGTTGGCTGTTGACAGTTTTCTAACTATTAGTAGTGAGGTGACGTTACATTTCTTGGCATCAGTGGTATTTGTGAATGTTAAAGTAGACAAGTAAACTGAACAGAAATGCTCCCTTAGTCTTGTGCTGTGCTGCTATATTGTGGCATGTGTATATGTATGACAGTAACAACAGATGAATGTAAAGTAGTGCACTCACTCCTTATTGTTTTTGCAGGCTGTATAAGGGTTGCCACATAAACACATAAAGCCAGAGTCACTGTCAAAATGAGTAGGGTGTAGAAGCACTGGCACTGATGTAAATTTCTACAGATGAGTCTTTTTAAACAGACAAAATCCACACAGTCCATATGATAGAAACACCCATAAAAATCACAGCATAAGTTGACAATAAAGTAGGATTGCTCATCCAGCATTGTTATTTTATGACACCAAAATACTGCCACAGTAAGAATCAAGTCAATCTTTGCCTGTCCGGCTTTACATCAATAGTGAAATTCCTCTCTGACTTGCAAAGGTTGGCATTTACATCCACGGTGCCTCAGCCTAAGAGGATTAGATCATACATTGACTTTTCTGAAGTTTGTTTGTCTCAGCTCATGGGGGCTTCTTATTTGCAAATTATTGAATATTTGAATAAAGCAGTATTTGACATTAGATTAGATTCTGAATGGACAAACAGGGATAATGTCTGAGAGAGAGAGTGAGTGAGTGAGCAGGAGCTATGCATAGCAGTTATTTTCTGGTAATGTTCATTAGAACAATGACAAATCCATCTAATTATAATTTTTTTTGCTCACCAAATCTTCCTATTCAATGTCAGTGGCTAATTAGAGACCTAATTTGCTTAATTCCCGTGATTTGGTCTCTGCATCAAATCCTCTTGAATTCAACAGCTTTAAGGCTTTAATTTGGTTGCATATGTTTGCTATACACACACACACACACACACACACACACACACACACACACACACACACACACACACACACACACACACACACACACACACACACACACACACAAACAGAGGCATACAACAGTGCATAAATGTACAATACACTCGCATACAGTTTCCAAACTGTTTGAATAAACAGACACTTTAAGTTCAAAATCATTCATAAGTCACACAAAAAGTGTGGAGCTTGTTGCTCTATAGTGTTCTGTTCATTTTGTAAATATTTGAGATATTATACAAGTAACAGCCCACCAGAGCAGTTTTTTGTAATTCTTTTTTACAAATATATAAAATAATGTGCATAACATCAGTTTTGTTCAACATAATCATACCAAATTATAATTAACTTTTTAAGGAGAATCAGATTGAGGTCAGATTGAGCTCTGTGTGTGTGTGTGTGTGTGTGTGTGTGTGTGTGTGTGTGTGTGTGTGTGTGTGTGTGTGTGTGTGTGTGTGTGTGTGTGTGTGTGTTTTCATATGCGTATGTCGTTTTGTTAATCTAATGAGATGGGCGGAAGGGTGCAGGGGGCCATAGATTAAGACCCAAAGATTTGTTGCTGATTAGCAGAGAGTGAGGTAAGAAGATCAGTCCTGCTGAGATGGCGATCAATCATTATGGCCGTGTTTTAATACATTACATTTACAGCAGCATTCCAGAGCTTCTTCCCTTTATCTTAAATGTAACTCATTAGTTTGACCATAGGCGCAAGGTAAAACTTTTTACACAATATGGTATGATGCCTGAAGCTGTACATGCAAATACATCAAAGAGATACACCAGAAAAAGGGGACGTTACCATGAGTTCAGTGCAGGCTTTCATGATTTTCACCTTGTAGTTTCTGTTGCCTGTCCTGTGAACTGTGTTTTCTATTACTACAATAGCGGCACTTTCATCCACTTCATGTAATTGATTTAAGGGAATGTGCCACTCTAGAGTATGGTATCTGCCATTCTCTTAATTGAAATTATTATCTATCCATTTTCTTCTGCCTATCCTATTCAGGATGTACATTGATAATCATCAAATAAACAACAAGTAAATACATTTAATTCAGTGTAGAACATATATGTTAGATATAGTATGCCTATAAAAAAAAGTTCCCTTTCTTGACACTTTAAATTACACAAATGATGCATTTTTATTTAAGTTGGGGTCTTTGGTTGATATGAAGACATGACACTAAAAAAGCTGCTTTTCAACTGGTTTTAAACCCAGAAATAGTGAAACAATTCGTTGAAATGTGAGGCATAACTCATTTAAATATGTGACTGTATTAATGCAGTGTAAGCTAAAAATGAATACGTTAAAAAAATTATTTAACTGCAGTGAGTTGGTATATAAAGCTAAGTACCCTAATTAAATGACAAAATTGCAATATTAAGGAGAGTTTATTTACTTTTTTCTACATATATATATATATTTTTTTTTTGTCTTTATTCACTTAATTATTTGCCTCAGAAGTGTAAGTTGTGGCGTGATTGCAGCTGAATAGCTCTCAATAGGCCCAAAAGGTTGAAGAGCCCAAATTGCAGGTCTATTAGAAAGCATGATTGCATAGAAGTAAGTAGTATTTAAGGCTCGGGAAGCGCTATAGTTGAACCAAAACCAGCTACTTTTCTCTGGTTGTGTCCCACTATGAACAATAGCCTGGCGTTACTTCGGCTTCAAAGGCTCCATAATAGTCAATCGATCAGAATGCGAGGCGCTATTCTGCAGATTACTGTTAACAATAATTTGCCTCCTAGTGCACCGTTGCCATCTTTGAAGCAATGTTTTATTGCCTTTTTTTTTTTTCATCTGCATCTGCCATCCCCGAGGTCCACTGTTTGATCTCTCCCCACCAGTGTCTGTCTCCCCGGGGTCGCGTTGACCTGTTGATTGGCAGCTGCGATCAGACATATGGTGGGACGAAGCATCGACCGGAGCTCCCCGGAGACAAAAGCAGACTAGTGGGGTTTTCCCTCCTCTTTCCCCCGTGCTGAGGAGCCGAGCACCAGTACGGAGGAAGAGGTCGGATCCGACCACTAGATGACGCAAGGTGCAAGCGAATATTTCCAGCAACGTTTCGACCATTTAATGTAAGTCGATGTTGCAAAGTTTTAATTATAATTTAACACATCCTCGCTTTCTGCTTTTCCGGGTAAAAAACAAACAAATGCATGATGTGATGATTTGATTGTAGCATATAATACTTAAGCACAACATATTTATCATAAATATTTTTGCTTATTATCATTTTTTTCATTAGCCATGGAAATTCATTTCCAGTAAGATTATTTAACCATTAAGCCACACTAATACAGAAAGAAAGAAAAGAAAAGGAAAGAAAAGAAAAGGAAAGAAAAGAAAAAAGGCACATATATGATTAGTACACAACAGGGCCTTTACTGCATGCCACAGTATTAATGTGGGTGTGACTACGTGGGTGTTCATGCCAGGCTTCCATGGGCTTTGCCCAGTTGTGAATGTATGTGTGTACACTGGAAGCCATTTGGGGGCAGCTTGATTTTTAGTGAAAGAAAGCACAAATGTGCCGCTTAACCCTGTGTATGTTTCCCTGTGCATGATTATAGTATACTGAATGTATAACACCCCCATCTCTCCTCCTATAGTGAGTAGTGTTGCCATGGTGATCTATCCCTGGACAGGGTCTTGCAGTGATCCCCTCTGACCCTGATTTGTGACCTCTGACATTTAGGCCATGGCCAGGGACAAAAGGTCAGCGATGGCCTGAGGGCAACAAGAGCACTTCCATGATTGGCACCCTTGACATGTGCGCTGCTGCCTTCATCGGCAAAACTCACCTCCCTCGCAGTTTGCACCTCTCCTTTGCATTTGTTACCGAACAAAGACCATCAGCTTCAGGAGTTTCATTCCCCTTGTTTTACATTGCACTTCAACCATAGCTTGTTCAGTGCTCACAGCAATGTAACGCACACTATTGTATAATTTTGCATTCATCTTGGGGCCTCATGTTCTAATTTTCCACTTCAGTTATGTATAAATTTTGATGATAAAATGCAATCTGCAGCAGGCACCCTGTATCATGATGGTTATGATAGCAGTAATGATCGTCAGTATTCCCATGGCTTCCACAATCCACTGTATGTGAGGATATTTATAGTTCTGTGTGTGTGTGTGTGTGTGTGTGTGTGTGTGTGTGTGTGTGTGTGTGTGTGTGTGTGTGTGTGTGTGTGTGTGTGTGTGTGTGTGTGTGCATATTGCTTCATTTCTGGGGGGAGATGGGCAATGCACCACACCACGGTTCTTCTCGTGGGGAATAATTACAGAATCGTGTGTACTAAAAGTCATGTGACCCTAGCCTTCTGCTCCCAAATAATTTATCCCTCCGGCTGATAGCTCGTCAATATCAATTTATTAATTTAACAGTTCTGGACTGATAAAAGGTAGTGCACACAGTTAGCTTGCTGAAGCGGAGAATAAGGATGAATTTTACAGTGTAATGTGTGAGGGGAAGGAAAGAGGGAGAGACTGTCGGACAAAGCGAGAGGGAGAGAAACGACACAGGAGTGATCAATGGCAACGCAGAGGAGAGCGTTGCATATTTGCTGTGTAAAAATGGGCCACCATCGCTCATATTCCAAAGTTATTGAGCTAAAGTTATGAAAATTAATACACTTATTATCACCATATTAAAAATTAAGATTGAAGACAGCGTGCTTATTGTATTGATATTCAAATGCCTCCAATATATTGATCAGAACAACCTAGTTTTACTCTAACCTCTTTGGGTGAGCAAGTGTTTCAATCATAGAAGAAAAAAACGATTTTGCAAGAAGAGCTTTTGAAGATTTTAATTTGTAACACAAAGAAAACCATATTGCATTACTAAATCAGCTGAGAACCCTGAGAGACGTTGCATAGAGTAATTGTTTCCCTGAAGAGGCATCCTCCAGAAGAAAATAACCCAGAAAAACACAGAAATGTGACCTCTTATAACCCACGTTGACCTCACAGCGCTTCCTTTGCATTCTAATTTTTTTAAAAAGGGTACTGAATTTACATCTGGCGTAAACACGTACTGTATATCATCCGGCCTCCCACAACAAAACAGTCAACCTGGAACCTAACCTATTCCCATAGCCATTACATAATATCCCTGAAGGAGGCTAAAAGGTATTTTAACAAGACCCTCCGTTCTTTGACATTTGACCTCTTCTCAATTGACCTCAAGCTCCTGACCCCACTTACACTAGCCAGTGACAGTGGTCACCAAAGAACCCATACACTTCCTAGCATCAGGAAAACAAAGAGGGAGTGATTAATCTACAAATTGGTGGATATGAGGATTCAGCACTTTTTGACCGACGCTGGCAGACAGGTTCTAATTCTTGATTTATGGTTATTTCTTTCACTCTGTAAAGAAACCAAACAAGCAGCAAATCCGATCAGTTCTAGTTCTGTATGTCTGCGCATCATGTAATCCTCCCTTCTCTGCGGGCTCCAAGGAGTCCCTCGCATGGACAATCACTGTAGTGGATTCTCCTCGGCTCTTTGGAGAGCTGCAGGGTAGCAAGTGTCAATAGAAGTGAAGTGTGCGAATGCGAGAGATGATAGACTGAGGTTAAGAGGTGTCAACACAGAAAGAGAGAGGGCTCAAGGACTCTTCACCAGAGACTCTGACACTCTCCTCAACCTCTCCTCTGATTAACCCACTCTAAAGACAGCATTTAGACACCGATGCTACACACACACACACACACACCACACCAGTTCTTGGAAACACACTTCACAAACCCTAGTGTCTTTCCTCAAAGTCGCACACTTCTCTGTGAGGCTACATTTCATCTGTGTCTCCGTGTGTCAGACACACATCAGCTCTGAGGTGTGGAAACCTGAAGATGTGTTGTTCACAGGCACAGAAACTCTCTGAAAGGTTCTGGCAGCCAGGAATGGATTTGTTACACCTCTGATGTGCTGTATATGATCAGCCAAGTGTAAGACACAACAGTGCCATCCCACAGGGCTCTGCAGCTGTCAGGTGGTGTAGTGCAATATAAAAACTGCAAGAACACACACTGGCATACATTGTCACTCACATATGCACACACTGAACCGCCAACATCAGTCAGACTGTTTCTGTGACATGGTCACAAAGCTCTTGTGATCGAGTTTGTAATTTTTACTCTTGCCCTTAAGAGTTACACTCATCTTGAGAAAACAGCACAAAATACATAATCTTCATTTTGTTGAGTAGTTTTTCCTTAGGAGCTTTATTAAACATTTTTATTGTTAATAGCTTTTAAATCAGTTTATGAACTTGGCTCCATATCACAGGAATACATTTTTGCATTTATGTAGATTTTGGTGTAGTAATGTAAACTTTAAATCACTTCTGCTGGTTGATATAGATTTTATTTTATTTTTAAGGAGGGTTTCAGTATGGGAGCATTGAGTATGGGAGTTGAATTCTCCTTTGTCAGAGTGGAGTAAATTTGGTACACGTGTCCAATACTATAGTAAAAAAATGAATCCCCAGACTTGAATATTCCCACCACAATGTTTCACTGTTGCTTTATATCATTCTCACTTCTGTTTATTTCCTTTTGTTCCTGCCACAAACCTCCACTTGGATTCATCTATAGTTGGAACGTTTTCCACAATCTGCTGCAAATTACTGGCATGTCTTAGCAAACCCAAATCTTTTGGTTTCGTTTCTCCTCTTGAGAAGTTTTTTCAGTGAACACTATTAAACAGTTTTATTTTGAAAGTACTGTTGCTGAATGGAGTCTTGTATTCTTTATTTAGAAAATTCTGCATGTTTGATTAAGTTGCTTTTCGATTTCTCCTTGAGCAAAGCTTGATGCATTGACCTTATGATACTGAGGTTACTTGTGGTACAGCTGATACAAAAAACAGCAGTTTGTTGATGTTATTATAGTGTGCTTTTATTCAATAAAATTAAACTGCATTTCATTATTGGTAATGAATGGAGCATGATTTTTTTTCAGCTTCTAAAATGGGGCATTACAGAAGGAGTTTGAGAGCCATGATTGGAAGCTGAAGGGACCCACTTTGCATAGAATAACATGACTCTCATGTTTTCACTTATTTCTGATGATTCCCGCTAATTGTTAAGCAATGTTATGCTGGAAACTTTAGGTGTGCATTAAAAACAGTTAAGCTAAGGCTGCAAATTGATACCTGAACAGCCCTCTGATGAGTAGATTAAATCCAAGTGTTATCTGAAGTGAGCCTCGGTGAAGGGAAACAATTCAAAGAAATCAGAACTTTTTTGTTTTTATACAAAGGAGTTAACACTCCTCCAGTATGAGTATGCTAGCTTGTGTTAGGCTCACGTATCCCCTTAGAAGCAGAGGTCATTGCAAATCTATACAAAGTTGACCTGAGTGACTGCTTTTATCCTATGATTAAACATTTCATGGGGCACAAGGGGTCACTGAACGGTATGAAACTGAGTATGAAACTTATACAAATCATGCTATAGCTTTTAAAGTCACCAGATTTAAAATTCAGTGGGAGAGTCTGATTCTTCCACTGGATCTCCATGAGTAATGTAATGTCATTTTGGAAAAAAATGGCCGTCTGGGCCTCCAGTGGATATCCAGACTCTTGTTGTATCAGTGCCGAGGTGCACTGACACTCTTCTGCTGCAGTCTGTTGGGAAAGCACCTTACTAAGACTTACAATTTCTGCCCCAAAACCCACATCCTCCCTCCCAGCAGCTTTGCCAGTCTCACAATATGTCTGCTATTTTATTAAAGTGACAGAGTCCTCTATCGAGCATATATTGGTGGGACCTGGGTTCACAATTTTACATAAGACTCAACATAATGTGATAATGCAAATAAAATGAACTATGCATGTGCTAAACTGAAACAATCTGCATGACGATGCACAGTTGCTACTTCTAAAAATAAGTGAGAATATGTAATTTACACTGCTAGAGTAGATGAATTAGGTTCATTAGATTCATTTAGGTAACTGCTGGTGAGTTCCTCTGGTGTTTTCTGTTGTTCATAAAGTGAGTGTTTGTTTCTGCATACTTGGGAGGAAAGGCTCAGTCTCACTTGTGGCAGATTCCAGATCTATATGAAGTCATACAATATTACAAATCCTATTGTAAGCATTTTATTCTAACAGAAAATTAAATTATAAGTGTGCAACTTTGGAGTATTTACACCAATTAAACTTGGCAATAATAAAAATGAACCCTTTTTGAAATGCACACTATTTTGTTTGAGTATACAGTACTTAATTTGGTCACACCACATACTGAAAATCTGCAAATAAAGCATAGTGTTTATTTGGAACATAGAAGCATCTATTTGAATCCCTATTTGATTTTCTTGCCTCGGGCTGGTTATATTACATATTATTTGTGTGTATGTTACAAGGTCATATTATTTGGCACTGCTGGGCTCAGCTCTGCTTTTCTGTGCTACTTAGTGTTCAGGCAGTTCCTGTGACATGCCCTCGCTCCATCACGCTTAAGCATAAAAGCAAATGGCAGTTCTCAAGTGATCAGACAAAACTGTACAGAAATAGAGATATAATACACACACTTGTGTATGCTATAGATTGCAAGAATGTGAGAACACTGGATGAGTCAATACCTAAATGAAGAAAGATGCTGATGTGAGCACAGATATATGACTCATATCTGTAAGAGTTGACATGCAGGCAGGTTCATGAATCTTAATAATCAAAGATGAGAATCAAGTAGGTTGAATGGCATTACCAAGATACGACATGTGAGCATTTAAAACAAATAGTCACGTTGACAGCGATGGACCAACTGCTGCCAAAACCCTGTATCTCTTCCCATCCCCTCCCTTCCTGCCTCAAACCCTTTGAGGTAGAAAATACAGAGATATGAAGAGGTGGGGATGGAGGGAGATAAGCTGAGGTTGAGATGGAGACAGGTGAAAGAGGTAAGGGTCATAGCACGTGCTCCTCTCGGCCTTCTCTCGCCAATGTTGTTTTATTAGCCCTGTCAGATTGTAATTTACCCAACGGTAAACATACAGAACGGGCTTAATTAAGAATTTTTGAACGAGGATACGGTCAAGTCCGGAAACATTAGAGAGATGCAACCGGGTGTCGTAAAGATTGATTGAGACAGAGGATGGAGGGACATGGTTAGAAACAAAGGGTGGAGGGAGGGGGGTGGGAGTGGTGTGTATGTTACACCGGAGGGGTATTCTTGTGTTGCTTAGGGCAGTAGGGTGAGATAAGTTTGGAAAGATAGGGACAAACGATTTTTAATGCATTAACAACCCGGATGTGCGAGGCAATAACAAGGACAAGATCGGCGTTAAAATGTTTGACATCCTGCTTTGAGATCAATGCACCCCGGTCAGGGCACACAGACATAGGCCCCATATTCACCTCAACTACCGGCACACACACACACACACACACACACACACACACACACACACACACCAACCTTAACAGGGCACAGAGCTTGTGGGTGGGTCCACGAGTTAAGAGCCTTCAAACCTCAGGGCGATGTGTAGGAAATAAAAAACAGCACCTATATCCACAACAATATCCGCAGGTAAAAGCATCTTTAAATCAAAACAGAGAGAGGGAGCATCTGGAGTCGATTGTTGAGAGCTGTGCGGACTATGTAAAAGGCCAGCAAAGTAAAAGAGTAATGAGCCTATCCATATCTCCCCATGGACCTTAAGTTTGCATTCAATACATTATTTACAGCTGAATTTTTACTGAGGTATAGGTTCCTCTCAAGGGTGTTTACAGACCGGTGCTCTAACTGCTCTCCATTGCCTGCAGTTGAGTTGAGCAATGTTTAGAAGTAATGCTCGTATCCCCATGTTTACAAGCCTGCATCTGCATTCTGATGCACCCTCTGTGTATGAAGAAAATTTGGAAGAGAGGAATATTATCTGCACTTTTTTTTTGCCAGTTATAGATTAATAAGCCTCTAATAAGCAAAAGCCTAAAAATGGCACACTTAAAAAAAACTATAACTGATGCTGGCCACCTTCAACTTGATGTCATCCCAATCGATCTCGACTGCTGGCTGTTTAGGGGTTTTAGGATAAATTATTGTATATTTTTAAGCTATGTTTACCCTTTTTTGGTGAAAGTGACTTAATGCTGATATTTCTGTCCTCATGTAGCACAAACTAATCATAGTACACTGTGTCATTGTAGAGACAAACATGAAAAATTATATTCTGAGGAAAGATTTGGAGCCTGATTAAGCTCATCATCATCGGAGTGCATTTGTAAGTTAGTTTTACATCTGAGTTTTACGTGAGTGACTTGCTAATATCACTTGCTTTAAAAACTAGATGCATGTGGTGACCTGCAAATCAGATATTGGCAAAATTCCTGCAAACAAAATTCATATTTATGTAAATGAAACATAAGGTTAAGTGTAATTTCAGATACAGGATTTTGGTGTGAAATATTTGTCTGCATGCTCTTTTTAAAGCACTGTTTCTAGATCTGAAAGACTTTTTTTTTATAATAAGCCCCCTCCTCCTCCTCTTCTAGCCGCCAGAATACACACAAGCTGCTGTAGCCTGAGAAGTCCCTGCTCCCTTTGTCTTTGTAGTTCAGCATCTCCCATCCAAAATACTGTAACTTCTGGGAAACAGGGAGGTCTCAGTTCTCTGCACAGAGAGCTACACAAGCAGAAACTCTTTCTCCATCTCTTTATGACGCTATCTCTCCCTATGCCTTTGTCTCTCTCTTTTCAAATAGACTATTTGTCATCTCTGAAATAGAGCATTTTAAAAATTCAACCTGGAGCCAACCCCCACCCTAACTCCCCTCTATTCTCACTCTCAATTCCCCAGACTCTGGCCAGCTACGATCAATAGCCTATTGATCAACTCTCTCCATTCCCATTACACACCAGTGCCAAAAGAGCCAACCATTTTCCCTGAAAAGCTGAACTGGGCCATATTTGCAATGGTAAGGTTTCTCTAATTTCAGTGGTTTATTATTAAATGCATACAGTGTATGAATGCGTTGGTGCTCTGAGATGTTGAGTGGTGAGAATGGCTGAGAAAGGACCCCACTAAATGCATTTACCTTTTAATTGAAAGGTATTGCACTGTGGTAAAGCAGAGTATGGTTTTCCACTTAAGTAAAATAGGAAAGGTGAGAGCATTACCACATACGTAGAAAGTAATTCTTTTCCCAGTTGTTTCTATTTCATTTCTCTCCCCCGCCCTCTGTCTTTCTCCTCTCTCTCTTTCCCGTTCTCTCTCTCTCTCCATAGACAATGCTACGGGCAAAATCAATACTGGAAAGAAAAAAAAAGAAGGCATATTTTTAGCCTGTTATTATATGAGCTGTATGAGGAAAATAGTGTTTGTGGGAATGACAGAAATGCCAAGGTGCTGATAAGAGAAGGATCGGGTGGGGGAGATACAAAAGAAGTGAAAGAGTGAGAATGATGGTGGTGGTGGGCCGTATAAGGGAGAGTCTAATGGAGATGGATCAAATGAAGGTGGAGATAAGATGGGGTAACTGTGAGAAAATGGCTGATGTCTTGACCAGCAATGTAGCAGTGTAGTGCAAAAAGATGTGATGATGGGGTTTTTCTTGAAGATTTTAAATCTGTAAATTCAGAGCAAATACATAATCTGCATTTTAATTGTTAAATTTTGTTGCCTCTCATTTCATTCGCAGTTACGTGCTGTTTGATCGGTCTTTGTCTGCTTGTCGCATCTGAAAATGAATGGTTCCTCTCAGTCTGTTTTTTTTTACATGTAGAAGCAATGTGACGATCACATTTATTACTTAGAACATCTCCTTATGCAGTTTGGCTCCACCTCTGTGCATGTTTGTGCTCTCTGTGGATTGCTTTATACTCAACACAGACTACACCACAGCCCCCACTTCCACTCTTGCTGCCAGTAGCTTTCTGATGGACTCCCCTCTCCCTAACCTCTTTCCGGGCTCACTCCTGTGCCGCTGTCAGTCAAGCTCCAGCCCTGCTCTCATTGGCTAGAGATGCTATGTTGATCAAATGGCGGGCTGTCCAATTGGCCGAAGAGCTCAGGGGGGAAGGAAGGAATTGATTTATCTGTGGTATTAGGAGATCAATTAATCCCCATTGTGTGTGCCAGCACAGATAGTCCGATGTGTCTTATTTGGTATGGCTTGTTTCTGCTCAGCCAAGATAAGAGTCTCTCCCATCACTTCCCTCTATGAGCAACAAATCAAATCAAATCGAAAGGGATGACGGCATGGAGAGGGTTCCTCCCTAGGCTGTGGCTGGCTGATCACAATAAGGAAAGGCCATCAATATGAAAAGTAGTCTGTGCAGAATAAATGCCGCTCATCTGAGATGTCTGCCCTGTTGCTATGACAGTGCAGGGTGGGGATATAAACATCTTAAATAACTTGACTTTCCTTGTGACCCCATTTATGATTGATTAATGACATTTAATTCAGATAAAAGAGGAGTAACAGGTTGCATACAGCTAGTCCTGCAGTTATTAGTCAGTTGAAGGACAGGTTTCTTTGCAAAACCAAGCTTACATGCTTATGCAGTACATTCATTAGATCATTACTTTAGTTTATTCAGTCCTACTGATAGCAGATGGATTTTTGCAGAGAACTGAAAGGACTGTGGATTTTGCCTCTTGTGACTTATATTGAACAGCTTTATGAGGGCATCTTTTCACATCTGCAAATATGGGGATGGGATTATTGTTTTAAGACAACTAACCTTCCCTTAATTTAGTGTTCAGCCAGCAGAAATGTAATAGATACAATTTTGATAATCAATCAGTCAATCACTTTTCTATTTTTTTCCCCCTGAGTCGTAATGATCATATTATTAACTATTGGTTAATTAAAACAAGTCACTAGGAGATGTCAGCTTCAGCTTGTGATGGACATGTTTGACGATTTTCTGACATTCTGTAGACCAAACTCATAATCAATGAATCGACACAGGCTCGGGCAGTTTTATCAATAACAGAAATTAGTTGTGGTACTACATGGAGCATATTTGTATATAGCACATATAAGGAACTGTAATAACCCAGGAGGAATGGAAGCAAAATACTGTTTTGCACATTTCTAAATGGGAAGGCAGTCATAGCCAGAGGAGGAAGAGAGAAGGGTCAATGGACCGATAGTCGCCGATATGCACTCCAAGATGACAATGAAAAGAAAAGGTAAGAGAGACTAGGATAGAAGTGGGTGCTAATTCCTACTTTTCAGTTTAAATAAAGATTGGAGCTGGATAAAAGCCATTAAGGGAGAAATCAGACAGGGCATGCTATGTAGGACAAGAGCTGACTGCAGGGAGGTGAGTGGTGGGATCGATACTCAGTCGATGCGCTCAACACCCAGTTCTGCACACACACAGACACACAGAGGGGCATGTGGTGTTGCCGGGCGTCTGCATGTTTGTGTGTGTGCGTGTGTGTGCGTGTGTGTGTGTGTGTGTGTGTGTGTGTGTGTGTGTGTGTGCAGCAGTGACTAATGGAGAAAGAGAGGGAGCCCGGAGAGAAAGAGTGCATGCAATATACAATTAACTCTCTTTTGAGTAAGGGAATATTAAACTCAGGCTGCTTGTGCAGACTGTAATTTGCAGTGATAAAAGTATTAAAGTAAAGCACTTGGACAAAGATGGAAGGGTGGACAGCTGTAGAGATGGATTTATTTTTGGAGGCATGGTACAGTTAACAAAGATAGATGTTTCAAAAGAGGGTCTTCAGCCTGAACTGGAGCCTCAGTACGACTGCAATCACTCTGCATCCTGTCCTCCCCTCCTTTCCTCTCTTTTCTTCATCTTCTTCTCTCTCTCTTTCTTTTACCTTCTCACTCTCTCCGTCCCTTCTCTGTCTCTCTCTCTCTCCCCCTTGCCTCCCTTCCTCTCTCACCCTCTCTCTGTAGAATTGATTGACTATGTCTCCTCAATCCATCTCTCCCTCTGTCGCTTAGCAACGGGTGCTCTATCGGGTGTGTAGGGTGGGAGTTTCTCTGAGGGAGGGGTGGGTGGTTAGGTGGAAGAGAGGTATGGAGGGGGGACATGTATGGTTGTATAGATAGCTGGTTTCTTTTTTTGGGGGGGTAAACAAAAGCCATGAGTCCGTGTTTATTCCGACACATTTCCCCTTCATACTTTGCTTCTGAGGTTTTACAACTTACAGTTTACACGAAAACAAAATGATACTGGCAGGGAAATATTTCACCATTTACACCATCTCATAAAAGAAAACATGTGCTGCAGTTGTAGTAAGCCAAAAAATGTTTGATCTTGGAGCCAGAATGACTAGTAGGTCACTGGCTCTGTTTTGTGCATCTGAATGTTACAAATCCGACCGAGCAGTCCATCACTTTCCCTGAAGCTGTGTCACTATTTCATACAGTGAGCTGTCTCTGTGAAAATACAAAAGCACAACGGAGTGCGCCTGCACTTTAAATTTATCAACGCCTCCTCTTCTGTCTCCACCAAATAGAAAAAAAAAAAAAAATACAAGAGAAAGGAAGAAAAAACTTGCAGTACTTTGCCTCGAAATACAGCATTTGTATTAGTTTTTAGGTCATGCAGTTATGCTGAGTGTAGTTCCCTCACTTTGTATAATGAGCAGAATTACTATGAAAACATTTTCATGCAAATCAAATCAACTCTATTATTTTTGGGCATAATTTTTATTAAAAAAAAAAAGTGGGACATGTAAAAACCCCTCTGTCCATGAGAATTATTGTGTGGATGTGTATAAATTGAAACAAAAGGCTATGTAAAGTGGTCAACGCACAATCCCTGAATTAACATGCATATGGGAATTAGAAAAGTGTTGTGCGAGAAGCATTGTTCTGTTTTTAAGACCTTATCCTTTTGATCTACACTTAATGTCTGATCCCCTTTGAGGAAGATGTGTAGACTATTCTTTAAGCCTAATAAATCCAGCGTTAGCAGTACTTAAGAGGGGAAAAAGCTGTGTGGTTTAAAACCACGAGGGCAGTGGGAGAAGAACAATGTATAATGCTCTTAACTAGCTTGTGAGATAATACATACACATTACAATCTATAATCATTTTAATCTACAATCTAAGAAGCAGAATAAATGTATAGACATTTCAGCTAAGGCCTATAGGCGATGTAGAGTAATATGCATCAGCATTACTGTCTATTATGCCTCTAATTCAGAATCTGAACCACAAAGGTAAAAAAAAAAAAAAGTGTGAAAACCTACATGCACCATATACAGGGTATGTGAAGCAACTATAACACAGGTAGCCTATAGCTAACATACACATTTATACACAGTCCTGCAGACACACAGTGCCGTGCATATTGCTCACAACAATTATGCCTCACTTATATCGGCAGTCAAATACAGACAGTGGAAGGATTGCAAACAGAAAATAAAATAAATAAATCCAAAGGCAATTCAGTTCATTTTTAACTTGAATCACTTTACTTTTTGTCCAGTTTAAAAATTGAGGCTCTGTCATTCATCTATCTATCTATCTATCTATCTATCTATCTATCTATCTATCTATCTATCTATCTATCTATCTATCTATCTATCTATCTATCTATCTATCTATCTATCTATCTATCTATCTATCTATCTATCCATCCATCCATCCATCCATCCATCCATCCATCCATCCATCATAGAAGTAGTAAAATTATACAGCCACACGAATACAACAGCTATTGGTTACAATGGACATGCATGCACACATGTGGACATTTCACATATTGCACTTAAACACACACACACACACACACACACACACACACACACACACACACACACACACACACACACACACACACACACACACACAATTGTTTAATTTACAGTTCTTAGTCACATAACAGTTAGTTAGACATGCACACATCCACATGACCCCCACCCCCCAAATTATATGAAGTCACCCAAAATGTTCTGTCTGTTTGTAGATATGCCCTCGTAATTTAAAATTTGTGCCTCTTTCTTAATGTATTTTATTTTTTAATTAAAAAAAGTGTGTTGTTGAGTTGTGCACTAAGTCTCATATAATGTTACGAAAATATGTTTTTTCACTGTGTATATAAATCAAATCCTCTCAGCAATATACTGCAAAATATACTTAAAAAAACAGATCAAATTCAATAGCTTTTCACCTTTATTCAGCAGGAAGTGCAAAGACTAGCACCATACACACACTACATATATATATATATATATATATATATATATATATATATATATATATATATATATATAAAATGTGTGTGTGTGTGTGTGTGTGTATAAAGCGGGTTTTATAGGTTTAATATGTTATTTCCTTTGGCTATATTTTGTTGTTGTTGTTGTCATCACACGCAGCATCCAACATCGTGGCCTTGCCAACAGAAGTTGGATGGATCCGAGAGAAAAAGCAAGTTAATCCGTATAACATTTAGCCCGATCAGATCGATAGTGTATTGAATGTGTTTGTGATTAGTAGCTCTATTGATTGCAGTGACATCATGTGAACACACCTGAGTGATGGTTATTTTGCCAAGCTTGTTGGAATTAGAATTTATATGTAGGACTTTAATAACCTTATGAAAAAATTTTAAACTATAGGCTAAAATCTAAAAAATATTTTTGCAGATGCAGTTATTTCAAATTGCGTTCGTTTTAATTAAATTACATGACAAGTCAGACGGAAACATTTGAACACCCCGTCCATTGCGAGCTTTGTCAAATGACATATAATTTAACTTTTTGAATGACAAGGGACGCACAAGGAAATTTCAGAAAGGTGTACAATAAACTAAACTGAAAACAGCTCTAATACATATAATTAATGCCGCCACCCTTTTTAATCCAAAGCATTTTTATACGCATTTATTCTGATACATGTCTCAACATTGTTTATGATAAAACAATGTTGATAAGAAGCAGTTTACCGTACTAATTTCTGATCTTTGAGGGGGCATATCAGGCCTGTTTTGGCATCTGTTGTCCTAAATATTTTTAGAAAACACACACACACACACACACACGCACACGGGTCTGCTGTAAGCTCCATTTCTATATAAGTTTGTTTTCATGTCGAGTGAGACCGAGAGCAGAGAAGAAACGTGCGTCCAATTCTTTCTGCCAATCGATCAGACTGCGGATAGATCGATATGGCACCAGGGCTATTGATCACTATGGTCCTCTATTGCTGGACGCTTTCAAATGCAAATGTACCTAAATAATAATCTATGGCAACACACTAATTCCTTAACAAACTGCAGCCAAACGCTTTACAAACACAGCTGTTCAATGTGCAAGTGATTCTTTTTTTCAGCATTTAGGTCTTTTAAACTTGGCTGCAGAGCCCTGACTGTGAGACAAACTGTTAAACAGTAGGCTGCCGTTTAAAGATTTAACAGGACAAACATGGAACATTCAAAATGCAGGGGGACATTGATTTGGCCTGTAGCTTATTGAAACTTTACAGAAAATGTTTGAAAGCGCGGCTGTAAGTTAAAGGTCTACGTGGCTGTAGAAAAAGATCGAGTTTGTAGTATCAGGACAGAAAGCTAACACCAAAAAGCAACGTGTGCTGTGCGGCTCAGCAAAACAAGTGCTGAATAATTTGAATAATTTTAACGTTTTGCCAGTGATGATATTATTAAATCTTATTTGTGGCTGTTGGACAAATCTAGTTATGTGACTCTCTCTCCCACACACTTACAGACACAAACACACGCTTACTTAAAGTAAAGCCACTGGCAAACAAGATACATGTGGTGAGTTCTGTCTCCAGGAAGGCCACACAGGCGTGTGTGTGTGTGCGTGTGTGTGGGGGGATTGGGATGAGTGCAGCAGAGCCCCGTCCCGCTGACTTGCTCAGAGTCCTGATCAATGCGACATTACTAAACACTGCTACTTAACTTTTGCCAATAGCCAGTTTCAAGTAAATATACTTTAGAATACATTAAGCGTGATGCATCAGCCACGGAGTCATTCAAGAAGTCATGAAAAGATTAGTCTGTCTTTATCGAGTGATTCCAGGGAAAATAGACAAGCTTACAGGAGCGCTGTCCCAATAAAAACGTCTTGGTGTAGTGTTATAATAAAATAAAATAAAAGTTTTTAGTAATCCCACATGAAAATATTCTCATGTATGTCTTTAAGAATCAAACTTTTTAAATAATAATAATAATACTAATAATACTAATAATAATAATAATAATAATAATAATAATAATAATAATAATAATTCTTTAAAAGCGAGAAAAAAAAAAGTGGTGCACACTGCAGTTTACAGCACTCAGCCAAATGAATAGCATGGCTCAAACTACAGTCGTTTCCTGTAATGAAAATGCCTGTTGACACAGGTCAAACACATAACCGGATAGATGTAACTTAGGCCATTTTCACAGGTTACATTTTTTGCCACTATCGACCCTTCAGAAATTCATTGATCGAAGCTCCGGGTTGCGGGTTCACTATTGATTAGTTGATCAGCAGAGGACAGCAGTGCTTAAAGATAAAAACAAAACGCTTTGAGGCCTCATTAAAGACTCCAGGAGTGACTTTACAAACTCCTACATACTTCTAGAAATTCAAACTTTTAAAAAAATATGATTTGATGCTAATAACAAGTAAATCAAAACACCGAAACATTGCTGAACAATCATCGCAATGTGTGTGTGTGTGTGTGTGTGTGTGTGTGTGTGTGTGTGTGTGTGTGTGTGTGTGTGTGTGTGTGTGTGTGTGTGTGTGTGTGTGTGTGTGTAAAGTCGATGCCAACGTGGTGCTGAGGCCACCGCCTCGCCCGTTGTTATTAATATGAAATAAATCACCGGGTCTGTGCAGCATCGCCCCAGTCACACCGCAGATATTGACACAGTTAATATTTCATATTGTATTTGCCATAGGATATGCTTATTTAGGTATTCGAAAAGAGTACATTAAAATACAAATTAAAACTAAGCTCTAGGCAGATGCATGGATTTTTAAGATGGCTGGGGGATGGCTGGATTTTGCATTCAAATTCTTTTTTGGCTTTCTGTAGAAGAGGTTTGATCAAGCCGCATAAAACAAAAGAAATCAAAACTAACTGAAAAAAGTGACGTGTCCTGATCGCTTTCCCACGTCCTGTCGACTCTGCGGTTGTAGGCCTAACTGTTCTTATATGTAAAGGTGACCCTCACATGTAACCTAATAAAATACTCAAATTTGAAGGAAGACAGAGAGACAGAGGGAGAGCGCTTTTGCTGTTCAGTTTACAAGTTCTTGGTGAAAGCATAAAACTTTTCACTGCGTTGTTTTGGGTTGTAAACCCTGGTGAATTAGGAGCAAGGAGCCAGCAATGAAAGTTAACATCCATCACCACCGCGACCAATAAGCTGCTCTGGCCGGCTGGCTGAGCACAGATGACGGATTCGCTGCTGTGCGGGCTTCGGTAATTCATTTTCAATAGCAGTGGTTGCTGGGATCAATATAGGGACATTAACCCAAGCGGACACTGCTGTTCTCCTGATGGCACAAGCCAAAAGCCACCATCCCCCGTTGGCAATCAGCAAAGATACAATTTTTAGGGTCATCCTTTGCGGGAGAGGAGCTGTGTGCCAAGGCAACACTGATATCACAATTCATCAGTGAAGTTATGGATGGCCGTGACCTAACAGTTGGTAAACACTGCTCAGGGAAATTATTTTATGCAATTTGCAAATGATTAGTGATGCCACTTTCTAGACTGTTAGACTATTTTTCCCCAGCCCCGGGTCGAAATCCTAATGGGCTCATTTTACATAACATCGGTGTAAATGCCAGGGTTTCTCACTTGGTAACAGTGTTCACATAGTTCACACAGCAACTAACGACTTACAGAGAGCAGCTGGTTACTGTCGGTGACACACACACACACACACACACACACACACACACACACACACACACACACACACACACACACACTCACACACACACACACACACACACACACACACACACCAGTGTGTTGTAAATGGTTTATAGATTTCATAGAAGTGTTTATGTCTTGATATTAGGAGATTAATGGGCAAATTTCACTCTATATAAGCCTGCACAACTGCATATAACAGGCTAGACACAGCAACCATAAAAATAATAACGACATTGTAAATTATAATTAAGACGTTTCTTATTTCGTTTTTCCAGCTTTTTTTTTTTTTTTTTTTTTTTTTTTTTTTACCGCCACGTTGCCATTGATTCATCTGCTAAATTTGGGGACCAGTTAGTTGCATAACAACACTGCAGAAAATAACCACAGTAGCAGATCATTAAGTCAAAAACGGTATGCATGTTTTAACAAATTGATTACTACTATTATGCATGCGATAGATTTTACGCAGTGACAAGCAGCAGTACAAAGAGTAATAAATGTACTTGCCGCTTATAGTAGCTTAAAAAAAGTATTTAACGACTTCAGTGAAGTTTTAAGCTCTCCACGACCTATTCTTTAGCCCATTTCACAGAGTCCAATCACTCGATCTCAACATGCCGCTATATAGTATCCATACTGTGGGCTTCTGTAATAGGCACCAACCTATCGATAGATCCCCTGATCCATACATACTTTGACATTGATAGATTGTAGAACTGGATTGACACCAGCGAGCAGCAAGCAAGTTTCACGCAGATGTTTATAGGCATGGGATATTATGTTGGAATATATGTGAGAAAGTTTGATTTTCGTGGCCTGAATTCGAGGAGCAAAGATGCGAAAGGGGTCAAAGCCTAGAGGCAATGATGAAATAAAACTCGACAGATTTATTCAGTAACATTTGCTGGAGGAAAAAAAAAACTTTTAAAAAAAGTTCTGAGTATAAGCAAACATTTCAGAAACATTTTATAATTTACATTTCTGATTTCTGAAGAGGTATGCCTTAGGAAACTGGCTACAATGGACATGTCAAAGGTCAGACACGTGACTTAAAGCTGTAATTCACACGTTTTATTACATTGTTAAATATTTTATTATATGTATAAATTTAATTCTTTCGATATCTATCAATAAATCGTGCATGCTTAATTTATAGCTAGAAAAATAAAGAATGTAAGCTATGACCTCAACTTCAAGATCTGCTTTTTCCTCGCCCTCGTGATCTGTTGTGACACTCGTCAATTAATGTTTAACCTTCAACACAGCTATCACATGTGTTGCTGGCGCCTGTCAAAATCTTTTATCAGACAAAACAAGGAGCACGTCCTTCTTATCCATCTGAGTGTAAATGTTGCACATTGCAAAGTTCTGTGTTTTATCTAACGTGTCTAACGCAATCTTTTCGGGAATTTGAGGTCCACACTTTACAACTGGAGCGAGCCCTGACAAGGGGGCCAGTGACGTCAGATTGGCCCCAGACTGGGTTAGCGAGTGCGAGGATAGGCCACGGGGGCGCGCACTTGCGCACAGGCTCGGTCTCATCTTAACAGGAGCGCGGGCACGTCAATATACACACAGTGAGCGGAGCAGCGCTTTGGGTATAGTAGAAGGTGCTCAGCAACGAGAGAAATCCAGGCAGGCGCAGACACCTTCATACACTGAGCAGCGGTTTGCGGCGCAGTTTGTTTGGCGACTGGGACCCGATCTTTTAAAACCATGCTGGATTGACTGCGGAGAGGCAACTACAATCAATGGCTTGGCTTTGAAATCGTTTAAAATTTATTGGAAAGGAGTGTGAGATAGAGCGACAGAGGGAGAGGGAGAGAGAGGGAGAGAAGCGAGGGAGAGCGAGAGAGTGGCGTGAGGGGTGGAAATAAAGATCCTTTCAACGATGGAGCTTACAATGGAAAACATCGGAAATCTGCACGGTGTATCACACTCTCATCAAACGAGCGACTTAATGAACTCCCCACACGCGCGCCAGTCGTCGGCGTCGCATCGGAACTTGGTGTCGCACGGACGGTCAGCCATGGTGTCCAGCATGGCCTCGATACTAGAGGGAGCAGGGGACTATCGTTCAGACCACGCTTTGTCTGCCCCCCTGCATCCGGCAATGACCATGTCGTGCGACTCCGGGATGAGCCTGAGCAGCACCTATACCACGCTGACGCCGCTACAGCACCTGCCCCCCATATCCACCGTCTCGGAGAAATTTCACCATCCACACCCACATGCTCACCATCATCCAGCACACCAGAGACTTGCAGCTGGGAACGTCAGCGGCAGCTTTACCCTGATGAGAGACGACCGAAGCCTCGCGTCTATGAGTAACCTCTATGGCCACTACCCCAAAGACATGTCCGGCATGGGGCAGCCCCTGTCCCCTCTGTCCAATGGTCTCGGGTCTTTGCACAGCTCCCAGCAGACTCTAAGCGCCTACGGTCCTGGAGCTCACCTCTCCAATGACAAAATGCTCTCCTCGGGGGGGTTTGAGTCTCACGCAGCCATGCTGTCCAGGGGTGAAGATCATTTGGCCCGCGGTCTTGGGGGTCACGGGGGCGGGCTAATGACATCCTTGAACGGCATACACCATCACAGCCATCCGCACTCTCAGGCAAACGGATCCATGCTTTCAGACCGAGACAGACAGACGGTGGTGGGAGGCGGGCAAGGAGCTGGGTCAGGACAGGTGGAGGAGATAAACACCAAGGAGGTGGCACAGCGAATAACAGCAGAGCTCAAGCGCTACAGCATCCCCCAGGCCATCTTTGCTCAGAGGATCTTGTGTCGGTCCCAGGGAACTCTGTCTGACCTGCTGCGGAATCCTAAACCGTGGAGTAAACTCAAGTCTGGCCGGGAGACGTTCAGGAGGATGTGGAAGTGGCTCCAGGAGCCCGAGTTCCAGCGGATGTCAGCGCTCAGGCTTGCAGGTGAGTGAGGAGACAGCCTGAGTGATGTGGAGGGATCAATTAGAAGTCAATGTGGCGAGACTGTCAATAGCTGCTCAAATAGACATTAGTAGAAGTTATTAGTCGATTGTATCGAGTAAAACTTCATCATGACAGTTGGGGTGTTAAATGTTGGGGGAGATCTATATTTTGATTGATGCTACAATGCACAGTAGTATAAACAGACATTGTGTGATAAACAAAAGAGAAGGGTCATCTCTCATAAGCAGATGCATCTCTCATAAGCAAACCGAGTCTGCTTAGACATTTTTGGCTTTACGCACTTACAGCACTTTTACGCACGAGTACAGTATGCATGCGTTCATCCATCTTCCTCTGTCTCACACCCCTCTCTCTCTCTCTCTCTCTCTCTCTCTCTCTCTCTCTCTCTCTCTCTCTCTCTCTCACACACACACACACACACACACACACACACACACACACACACACACACACACACACACACACACACACACACACACACACACACACACACACACACACACACACAAATATATACACACAGAGAACACAGAAAGAGGCCAAACAAAGGAAATCAAAGCAAAATGATTGCATCTTACTTTAAAGGTAAACTTTACGCTTTGATATCATTGTAACTCAGATACCCAGTTTTATTTATCAAACAAACCTGATCTAATTCTTTGGCACTTTCCTTGTCAAATACGTGCGTGGCCGCAAACAAGGATCGTCTGAGGCCTGGCCAAAGAGTCTGGGGAGCATGACCTCCTATGGATCAATATTTCAGGTCCAGGCGTCCCCTTTCAGAGTAGCGCAGTGATAAATGATCGATTTGGATCTGAAAGACACAAACAGATGCGTCTTTCTCTGGCTGTGTTGTCCCTTCTACTCTCTGGGATATCTTGTCTACTAATGTGATTTAAGGACTATTTAGTTATTGTGATAAGAAATTGTTTATTGCGGGTTGTGAAGTTATATGAGTTCTTAGCTCAACAGAAAGAAACGGAGAAATATAAACTGTGGCACAAACCCTCTCTGCCTCGCCATTGTGGTTTCCTGAATGGATCGCCACTTTGATCCATCTTTTCTAATTTTATTGCTTAAAGATTGTCACATTAAAGGCTGTGATTTGAACCCAAATCTCTGCCTCCTTTAAAGTATTTAACACTTGCAACCTGATTAATAGGACATAAATGAAAACAAGCGCCACGGTGGAGTTAATACAAAGATGTGAGTGAAAGGTCCCCCCCCATCATTGATGTTTCTGTAAAGGCCTTGTTTAGATGTGCTGCTCTTCCAAACGTCAATCAGCTCTTCTGTGTCGTATTTCAGTGAACAGTTCAATTAAGCAGATATAGTGGCATATTTTAGTTCCAGTCAATGCCCTATTGAAAAGCACTTAATGGCATGTAAATTGTTCCTTTGCGTATTTAGTGGGGTTCTGGTAAATAAAGATTTAAACACTCCACAATTGTCTCTTTAAGTGCCACTGCTGTTAAAGCTAATTGGGCTATGGGGTTTTATATCTTCCACACCCGGCATCAGGATAAAACCCCTCAGTTCAACTAACGTGTTGGAGTGGCACAGTCCTGTGCAGCACACAGCTACTGCATATTTTAATGTGGTCAGGTCCAGGACAGCCTAGAAGTGCTCAATTTTCGGCTGAAGAGCGAAAATAAGAGCAGCATTTTTTCCCCAGATAATGCAAATGTTCTCAAGCATCATATTAATACATTAAGTTATTAGAAATTTACACTATACTATTTATAAATGCTTAGTTTTCTTTTTGGAAACAGCTGATTTTTAAACTTCCATTGTGCGTTACCATGTTGCCACAATAGATTCAGGGAAACTCTAGGCGGATAAAATGACAAATGACTTGTATGTAAATGCAGGGAGCAACATTTTACTTATTGCATTTAAAATCACAATTATCCTCGGCTTGCATGTGGGTTGGGAGTGGGAGTTGGGGGAGGCGGGTTGGGGTTTTGATGCTGAAAGTAAGGCTGGGCGATACTCGCTAGGCCACATCAATCAATAAATTCAAATTACTATTCCAAATTCATCACAGTCACACAAATCAATGCAGCTGCCCTGCTTAGCTAATGCGAAAATGCCAGTGTCCGCGCACACACGACAATTCACTCCTGAAAGGAAAAACTGAGCAGACGTAGGCACGTTTGGGGCGGGGGGATTCAAGAGATTTGTGTCCTTCACGCTTAACATCTCCTAATGCTTTCTCCACCTATTGTGTTGTTCATATGCAGACCCAGGCCACGCAAACAAGAACGCTTTGCATGCACTCTCTGAACGTCTTAAGGTACATATATTAGCCAGACGGCTGTTGTAAAAGCAGGCAGCTTTAAGAGAGACGCGGGCAGAGTGAGGTTTGGGGGGCATTTAAAGATCGCATTAACGATGAAAACAATTCGTCTTTGCATCTGTGTTGAATTCCACACTCCATCTCAATGTATTTGGTCGAGTCAATACAGCCCTGATCGATAAGGATAGCCAGTGCATCTATCAATTATCCCGCCTCAGCACTCTCTCCCATTGGTTTCTCCCCGGAGCAGAAGGGGGGATGGGGTGGGGGGAGTAGGAAAAGGTTGGGAAAGGGGACAGCTGGTGTTAAAAATACGCCCCTGCACATATTTTTCGTTGCTGTGATCATGTTCCATTTGTTTTATGCAGGATATAGTAGCTCATTTGTTCTTTGGGATTTCGTACATCACGCCTACATGTTTTTCCAGACAGATGCTGGACAGCACAGAAAATGAATGGCGCGCTGTATGCATTCCTAACTTTCACCGTAGTACAAGATATTTGCTTCGTTTCTTTTCATTTACCAGTGATAATGTGCCATGGCATGCCAAAGTACCCCCCCCCCCCCCCCCCCCCCCCTCTGTCTCTCAAAAAAAAAAAAAGCGCAATAGGTTCATTTCCATATGAATGGCCGGAGCACGTGCCAGGGTGTGGAGGTCAAGACCCACAGGACACAGAGGAAAAACATTGTTGAGAATGACGGTGGGAGGCCTCTATTCATGTTTCAATGGACTACACGCAGTTTACACAGGCCTAATCCTGGAGCAATACTCAACCCCATCCACCATCCCCCATCACCGTTACTCTGCGCCCTTTCCTCGCTGCACTAATCCATTCATTTTCCTTGGTAAATATATGTTTTTATTAAGATGTCCAGTCTATTTCCCTTCCTTGCAATGTATGGCCTTCATTTTCGTTAGGGGTTCATCATTTTGAGATCAACTCAGGCTTTTATATTACACCAGACTGATAAATATGGGGTATTTTGTATATTTCAATTAAATTGTTGCTTTTCTTTAAATTAAATCGATTTATATTGGTTTGTGAGTAGAATAGAGAAGGTTATAGTTGGTTAAAGCTTTTTATTTATGTCTACAAAGCGTTTGGTATGAGTATGAGGCAGTTTTCCTGCTGGCCAGTTTGTGGTATTAAGGCGCTGTCCAGAGTGCTGAAATATCCACCGCTGGACTGAAGAACCTTGAGTATGATTTGAGGACAGTTTAAGGTGGAGAACTGCAGTTTTCCAAATACATACTTAATACCATTGTTGTGGGCCCTAAAGACCATTATTTCATCCAACAGCTTCCACGCAACGATCAATATTACAATCCACAATAGCGTCAATCACACCACCATGCACCCTACTTTCCAGTCCAGGACGAAGCCCATCGGGGTTTCCATTTAAATCACATCTCCAGCTTCTTTTGGAAGCTGCAGCGTGCAAACTGGAGGTCATCTTTATTTTGGAATGTTCACCAAAATATCCTGAAAAAAAAAGGATAGAAGGTGTCATCTTTTTGTTTGCAAGCAAGTATAATTTAATTGGTAAAAACATTAAGATGTGATTCATGAGGGATAATCTAAAACAGGATTTAAAAAAATTTTTTTTTTACATTTTTTATTTATTTATTTTACATGAAAAGATGGCTTGATGTTGGCCTGTGAAATAATCGATTGGTACGTTAATAATTGATGTATGAGGGGAAGATAGGGGAGTAAACAGTGCAGCTGTGGTTTCAGACCTTCGTTGTTCGTTAAGCACAGCATCATGTGCTGTAAGTACTGAGACAGCGTGTATAAGCATCGCCTTTGCAATCCCCTGGTGGGAGAGCAACAGTCATTTTCTTGAGGTTATACCTCGAGGCTATTTTGTTTAAAACCCATGTTCAGTGAGGCTCATTTCAGATGAAATGACATCTCGCGAAATGACATTGTCTGTAACCTCGCGTGGATAGGCTGGCTGTATAGACTCCTAAAGCTTTAAATCAACCTTACATTTGCAGAAATCTCGATGTTTGAGTGTGAAATTGGGATTTATAATGGAAAGCACCACTGAAGTCATCTGGGAACTCTTAAACAACAGAAAGTTCTACTATATACGTTTATTTATATAGATTTTAGCTTCCCACGGGATAGTATTTTACCACCAGCTCCGCATACATGTCGCCTCCTCCATTTCTACTCTCCAGTATACATGTATGTGATCGGGATGTAGAGTGCGTCTGCGCCAATTGTTAAGGCCGATCTGGTGAGCCCTGCATCTGTATCGATTTCCATTCCCCGGCATCTCCTTTCCATCTCTGGAGCTGCGCCATGCAGCCATGCAACCCCCTCCATCTCCACCATGCAACACCTTTTCCCCCATTAACAGCTCACCTTTCATAACACATAGCAGAATGAATCTTGTTCTCTTCGTACTCTGGCCAAAATTGTCAAGTGCTGACTTGAAAATCTGAGAGCTTGGCTCCCCTCTAGTTCTGTGATATAGTGGGATTAGCAGCAAGAGACCACTCAAAGTTCACAGTCGTTTAACCTCTTTTTGCTCATTATACATCCCGCCCACTCTGCCCCGTCCTACAAACACTACCCTGACCATGTCGACCTTATTATTCAAAATAATGTAATTTTAATAGAAATCAGATTAGCCTGGCGGAAGAGGGAGCCGGCGTCGTCTCTCCCACATCTTCACCCATTTCTCTTATAGCACACGCACGTTCCAATTCACACGGGGTACGTGGTTAGCAATTATAAATGCAGTCGAGGTCTGTACAGTCTCGAATACCGTCTCTTCTATTTTAGATGATCAATTCCTACGCTACTCAGTCGCCCCCTCGCCAAACCGGATCGATAGGAGAGAATGACCTTTAAATCAAATTGCTGGCAGAGTCAACGGAATGCACGCGGCTACCATCAAATGGTTAATGGCACCGCGCGCGTTCCCCTCTTTCCAAGTAAAAACACAAAGGGTCCAAAGATAATCATAATGCAATCTCAATATTCGTCCTTGCGCTTTGAAGTTAAATAGCGGCACAAAATGGTTTTAAAATGTGAAATGAACGAATCCTCTGTGGAGCTGTGTGTAAAGATGCCTGCTGAAAGCAGACAATAATACCGTGTGTTTTTGTTATTGTTGTTATTTATTTATTTATTTATTTTTTACTTTTTGCAGTCTGTGGTAGTTTATGTAAGACCATAAGTAAGCGAGGACTCCAAAGAGCAGGCTGTTGTGCAATTAAAATGTTGACTGGACCTCAGTGTGTCAGTCCAGTCCGCAGTTATGTAACGCCGGGGTGCCCCCCGAAACACTCTGCTTGCTCCTGTGCACCTGCACAGTTTTCTCCGAAATTTCTGCCAAGCATCTTTTCAGTGACATTTTCACTATTACAAAACACTCCAAACGGTTAATTTATCATCTGTGCAAGTTCCTCCTCTCCCCTGATTTATCCTGAGCGGTGATTAGCTCTGCTATTTCCGAGATGTCGCCGATTCTTCAAGAAATAAGCAACAGAATACTTTTTTTTTGGACGAGTAGCCTAAACCAACCGCTGCTTATAAATCAGTGTCCACCGGCGTCGAAGCAGCAGCGATTCCATCCACTCCCTTCTTATCTGACGCTCTGACAGGTCATCGGTTATTAAAGGCCCGATAATGGCTTGTTTAATGCGCGGCTAAGAACAGAAGGCAAGGACACTGTCCACGCAATTAAAGAGAGAGACGGATATCCATTTGAATACTGTAATACTTTTCTTTTTTTTTAAGCAATAAAAACAATAAGTCATTTAACATCGTATTAAGGGATATTTCACATTTCTATACAGTTATTTCAGTTGTATAGAACAAGAAATGAGGAATTTTTGTGCAAAAATCAGATATCAAAGTATCATTTAAATTAAAACTTTTGTTAATTTGGTTCACTCGCTAAGGAAAAAAATAATATTTGAAAGACACAAAACAAGATTCAGTTATTTAATTGACATTTGTTCACGATGTAAAGTAGCTTATACAGTATGTTTTGTATCATTTCGGGCCATCCGATACATGCAGAAAGAAAAATGAAAAAAAAAAAAAGCAGGTAGAGACAGAAATTCTTCTGCTGACAAATCATATCTGGAAAGAAAGAAGTCTACAGATGGTTTGTATGTAAGGAGCCTTAAGTCTTCCTGGGGTCGATCAAAACAAAACCGCAAAACACACACGCACGCACACACACACACACACACACACACACACACACACACACACACACACACACACACACACACACACACACACACACACCGCTTATCGTACCCACAGATGCAACCCGAAACTCCGGTTGGGCAACCCCACACAGATCAACAAAGGAACAAAACGACTGTGAAATCAATTGATGAATGAATCGATGCCAGCCTATGCAGCCTTTGTGTTACATGTTATTAAATATAACGAACTGCCTTCGGGTTTTAGCTAAAATTAATAATTTGGTTAATTTGTTGCTTTAGTCAGGCGATATGAATACGCTGACGATGCGTTTCTTCAGTTATTCAGGCTTTCTGAATGTGTGAGAATACTGCGGCGTGTGTAACAATTATTAATGCTACAAGTTTTTAGTCTGTGTTAAATGTGTATTAAAAAGAAAAAAATATATAATTATTTTTATTGAAATATATCACTGCTGTTTGCTGATCAGTTACAGTTACTTAAATATATAATATCTTACTATCCATAAATATATATATAGACCTATACAAAATAAAAACATAAATATCAGTTAGACAACTTTTAAATAAAACTGTTTTAAAGCGATAAGTCAATCTTCGAAAAAAACAAAAACAAAACTCCGTAATATAAAAATAAAATCTTACATTTAAAACCATGTGCATTTTGTAACAGAATAAAGACACATCACCTCATTTTATAATTTTTTTTTTCTTATTTTAATATCCTTTCGTCTTACACTGGAGATAATAAATCAGATAAATGCAATTACATCAGTGCAATAAGGGGTAGGGAAATAAAGGTTGGAAATATTTGTGTTGACTCTCTCTTCGCATGATTGAGAGAGAACGGTATTGAACTGAATCTGGAAAATCCTGCATATTGAAAACCTGTCTGTGTCCCCGTGGAGAGTAAACAGTATCATCTGACTGCAGATCAGTGTGATGATTCTCCTGCGACAAATAAAAAATTAGCAGAAAAGTGACAGCCTGGCGGCCATGTGACATTTTGATTATTTTTTATTTTATTTTATTTTTGATTTTTTGAGAAATG
The DNA here is from genome assembly GCF_007364275.1 of Archocentrus centrarchus. Lineage (NCBI taxonomy): Eukaryota > Metazoa > Chordata > Actinopteri > Cichliformes > Cichlidae > Archocentrus > Archocentrus centrarchus. The sequence goes on along the minus strand of NC_044349.1, from coordinate 24,351,703 downwards.
AAGTGAATCAAACCTTGAAATGGTGCAAGAATCTGTACACTTCCATCCAGAAGTGCAAATATTTTTTAAAAAGGAGGTAAACGTTGCCCTAATCAACGTGAGCAGATCCCGCTAGTCCCGCGAGAAAGTTGATAGCGTGGTATCTACACAGGAAAGTAAGTTGTTCAGGTAAATATTCTATTGTAATTTTCATCATTTTCACTATAAAGGAGCATGTGACAGATTAAAGCAGCTTTCCTCTTCACACACACCAGAAATCCAAAAGAGACAGATTAATAATTAAACGACATGTTTATTTAATTAATTAAACGCTGATGAATTTTAGGAGAATGATTTGTGCTGGGGAAAATTTATAAAAATGTAAAGAAATTAAATAGTTTATCACTTTTGACTGTTTTTTAAATAATATATTTCATGTGAGTATGAAAGTCTCTTTTTATTTAAACCAAAATTCAGCTCGGGATTCAGTAATAGCAAAATTAATCACAAATTTTCCCGCAAGAGCTCCTAATACATTAATAATTACCAAAAATAAATAAATAAATAGACCCACAGCGGCAGCGGCACCCACACCTGTTGTTTGTGGGAAAGTAACCGTATGGCCTCCCTGTCTGTACATTAAGAATAATAAATACAAGAATCGCGATTACCGCTATCACACATAACTCAGGCAATTATGACTGTAATCAATGATAATCACAGATAAGATTATCACTCTAACAATGGACCCACTCATAACAATAAATGGCCCATGCAGACCAGGGCTGCTATTAAGCTGGCAAAAAAGTACTGCGGGTTAAATTTCAGTTAGGTTCTTTCAATCTTTTGGTTAAATGGCTGAGTGCTTTTAATTATCCAAAACCTCATAAGGAGCGTGATCATCACAGACATCAGCCTCAACTCATTATTGAATTTCTTAGAGCTGCGCATTTTCTTGGGTTCACTAATATCACGTTGGGATGGAAATAAGGCTGAACACTCCTATATCTCGGGTGCACTTTGTGCATCTCAGGCTGACACGGAGCTCGTAAAATTGTTTGTTTATTGATGTCCACTTAACATGAAAATGAAAATTCCCGTGCATACACGAGAGCCTGTGAGAGCTAATACATCAAATCTAAAGGTAAAGGCTAGATCAAAAATGTTTCAGGCAGCAGTCTTATGGACTTGAAGGTGGGATGTGGGCGAAGGTGTAACTGAGTTCAGGTTGAGTGTTATTGAAGGGCTGGAACAGAAATGCCTCGCAGCTGAGTCGCAGGAGAAGGCAAACAAACAAATTGTGCCGCTTTATCAGTATATTAACACCAATTCTCACTCATTACATTAAGGAGTATTGAGCAGGAAGTGTTTTGGCCTGGCGAGAGAGAAAGAGAGAGAGAGAGCTTGGCACTCCCCTGCAGCCGAATGCCACAGTATACAGAGAGGCCGGTGTGGATACATATACACATTGCTATCAATCTTTAGGGCAACAGCCCATGCAAAACAGCAGAGACGTCACTTAATAAACAGGCTGAAGCTTTAACATCAAATTGCCCAATCACGCCTCTTACAATATGGGGAAGAGTGCAGCTGCAAGCAGGCTGCATAGATTATTAGTGGAGACAGTACTGCATTCCAACAATAAAGGAGCGGAACTGTGTGTGTGTGTGTGTGTGTGTGTGTGTGTGTGTGTGTGTGTGTGTGTGTGTGTGTGTGTGTGTGTGTGTGTGTGTGTAAACGCACTCAACCGTAACCGGTAAACATGCTCATTGGTAAATTAATTAAATCAGCATATGCTGTTGACCTTTGATCCTTCACAGGGATCACAAACAGGGCACCAGGTCTGGATTTCAAACCAGCGAGAAGGTTTCGAAAACAAGCAGGGATGCTCTTTATGCAGATGTGTAATCATGTTTTAATATAGGCACAATATTAGGCGGTTTGACTTTCTCATTATGAGCAGGAAGGGCAGTGATGATCAATAAATGATTAATGCTCAAGATGAGCTCACATCTGCTGGGATAGAGGAGGCCTCCTAAAGACAGCTGTGAATATTCAGCATCATACAGAAAGCACAGCTGAAGCTGGTGATGATAATTTACTTATTTTCCTGCTCTGATTTCAACAGCACAGAAAGCTGGATCATCACTCCGCCGATTCCTGCCTGGTGTGCTTTCGCGTCTCCAGCCCCCTTCATGAATCTCCTCTCCAGGCCCACTCCCCCCTCCGAGGCATAATTAATTGGACGAACTGAATTTCACACACGAATTATTCACGAATCTATCGATCGATATTGAACACCCAGGGCCTTTCTCTTAACCTCGCTTGGTTTGTCGTGAAGCAAAGAATATTAATGTCATCAATGGAAAAGAAATAGGTCTGTTATACCGTTTTCATCCGAGCATAAAGGCATTATTAAAGAATCCGAGATGTATGGACGCACAGCCCAATCTGGAGGGACTTTGAATTGACATTCATGAGGATTAACTGGACTTCCACTATGTATACATATTCACGGAATATATATATATATATATATATATATATATATATATATATAAACAGTAGAACACAGGACACACGTGTTTGTGTGAATCAGTCTTTGTATAGTAGTAGGTCAGCTCCTGAAAACAGCTCCAAAGCGAGTAATAGAAATCTCATTTCTCTCCGGCCGCAGCTTTTATCAGCATCATGCGCACCTCGGAAAACACCCAGCGCCAAATCAGGATTTCTGCTCTTGTCCGGCTGCTCTTTGTGCATGAGTTTATGTCCGTCTCTCTGCTCGGTGCCTACTGTAGCTCTAAAAGCTGCAATGATCGATTTTTTTTTCTTTTCTACGCCGAGCTTGGTTCAGTAATCAGGGCCCCCTTCCTCACCGATCGATCGATATTGATTACTAAATCCAGCGCCTGTAGCAAAGGCAGCGCACTATGGCGCCCCGTGCAGCCGGGCCACGACGAGAGCGACACCTACCGACCGAAATGGAACAAAGCAAGCGGTCGATGAGGTGGCAGAACGTGACTATCCGGTGGAAAAGATGTGGAGAGAGGCTGGGACTGTGTCAGCTTGCTGTGGAGGCACATTAATAGAGAAACACTCCTCCTGCTGACTCCGCATCTTGCCCTAAAACAGGTGCATTCATGGTGAAAATTTTGAGATTTGTTTTTCTTTAATCTTACATATTAAATTTTAGAGCAGTACTAGGAACACTTTAAAATATATTGCAGTTTAATGCACCACCCACCATGACCTCTGTAATAAACATATATTAAAAAGCCATTTTTTAAAGGAGAAAATTAAAAATGAAGAATCATCTCAAAAGCAGAATTCAAGGCAAAGCTGATGTATTTGGTTGCATAGGATTTCACAGGGGTTCCTAGTAAAATAGCTGGTATTTGTTTGGGCACTTAAAAAGAAATTTATGAACACATTTCTGAAGTATCCTGGTTTTACTGCCTGTAACTGCACAGTGTGGAGTGGTGGCCACTGCTGAAAAACAAAATGTTCAGCCATAAAAACTAAGCAAGACAAAATGCTGCTACTGATAAAAATCTTTTTCTTTTTTTTTTGAGTATTAATGTAAAATTGAAAAACACACACAACACTTTTGCATTTATGCCACCTGAGGTTGTTTTTTTTTTTTTTTTTTGAATGCATATCTGTGCATGGTCACACATCTGGATAAACCACAGAAGAATAAAGCCACACACTAGGAGGAAATATAGCTGCTCCGACCAAGTGGAAGCTTCATAAAATAAATGGGGAATTGAGTGTCATAATAAATATTAAGACAGTAATGAATCTATATAACTAAAAATTGAAGAAGCTGTTCTAAAAGCGGGATCCATAATAAAAATACTCACACACTCACATCAGATGCACATTTGTAACAGAACTGCGTTAATTAACCCAGATTATCTGTTCAATGTGTAGACAGAAATGCAACATCTAAAAATTATTTTAAAAAAAGAGTTCTCAAAAATGCTAAATATTTAGTATTTTCACCTTTAATAGAAAAAAAAAATTAACCCAGCGCTGTTCACGAGCATCCCAGAGGGTCTGTGTTTCGGCTTTTCCGTATTCCAGTGACTGTGGAGGAATAGACATGTCACACATGTCAGCACTACACTGCTGCTCCTCCTTGGACTTCAAACAGGCCTGGTGGAGCTTAGATGCATGTTAGGCTCATTGTCCTGGTGGGAAAAAAAATCCTCTTGCACACAAGTTTAATCCATATTGTCTGACATGTCTCTGATGGGTAGTACACTTCTCCCTGATGGCCTCGATGATCCAGTACAAGTTCTCAAATGTAGAATAAATAGAGATTTCATCACACCTGGAAATGTTTGATCACTTAAGCTTTATCATTGGAACTGTGATGTTCAAATTATGTTGTGACTGAAACAGTAATTCTCAATAGAATTTCTTTATAAAGGATATTTGTAAGTCACAAATGATGAACTGTGTGTGTACATTAGCATGAAATAAGGAACTCTATTTTTTGAGAAAAAGAAAAAGCTAAATACTAACATTTATTGGTTTTTGGAGATAAAAAAAGATAACAGTGATAAATGACAAATACATCAGTTAAAATAAAATAATAATATAATAATAATAATAAAAACCATGATATAAGCGACCCTATCATCGTTTGTCCCTGGAACTACCAGGATTTAGTTTGGTATGTTTAGAGTAACATCAACACTAAATGTAAGATGTTATAATTTTAGTAAGTATAGGCTTAATTGTGTTTCATGATTTCTCACAGCAGTCCTGCTGATTCTTTAGCATCTGACTCTAACTTACTGTGAATAATTTCATGCAAACCGTGAAATGGCATCATCCTCATAACCCTCCTCCCTTTTCTCATCATCATTCCTACTCTTAAACCTTTAATAAATCAAAGCATTATATATGATGGTATGCACACTATTTGTACAAGTATGGACAAATTTGTATGTGGCATATTAGCATGTTTGTGTAATATATAGCAGCAGTGTTGATGTGAAATATGAATATGATGGATGCGCAAGTGTGCAGATTAGACATCTGTAGTAAACAGATTGGACTGCAATGGCTGATCAATGGGCTCTGCTCCACTGTAATTAGACACACAGCGCCACTGCTTGGCTCCAGCCACTTCAGCATAATCACAGCCTCCTCACTAACACACACACACACACACACACACACACACACACACATCGGAGAACATAAAAAAAACTGTCCTTAAATGCATACACACACAGCGTGAGAGTGAGACATTACTGAAGGCGAGTATGAAAGTATCAGACAATACCAGCGGCAGCAGGTGGAGACCCCATAGGGATGGCATCTTTCCTGCTCTCTTTCTCTCTCCAATTTGCTCCCATTTTATTGAGACAGTAGGGAAGCTGAGAGGGACACACAGTGCGTTCTGGCAGGATTCGATCCTCAGTCAGCAGGGGAACATGTGGCTGCAGAGGTGGTGCCTTAGCCGTCCACACACACACACACACACACACACACACACACACACACACACACACACACACACACACACACACACACACACACACACACGCACACTAACTACACCATCTCTGGGCGCCATTTCTGCCTTTTACCCTCCACCTGTCTGCTGCTTTCCACCCGTCTCCTACAAATACTTTGAGTTACAACACACTTACCCACATTCCATTAACTATTAATTTCTGCGTTTGCTGCATGCAACCCCATCACCCCCTTGGACACCCTCCCAAACGTAGAAGAGTACACTTGGTGTGTTTTCTTTTGAAAATTGCTCTGTGTATGGGAAGGGGCTCAGAGCAGCCAGTGCAAGCACCTCTCCAGTGTTTGTGTTTGGGAGAGGAGGGGGTAGGGGGGGGGGGGGGGGGGGGGTTATAAATACCCTCTCAGAGCTCAATAGAGTGGGCTCCAGTGGGCTCTGTTTGAAGTAGCAGACTGTAGACCTGCTGGGGGGGGGATTCTGACCTCAGTCCCTACAGAGAACCCCCCAATTCCTACAGCAAAGTCAGTCAATATCTCGCTTTCTCCTTCACTCGCAGCCCCTCCCTCTTCATCTCAGCTCCTCTCTTTAGTTCTTACACACACACACACACACACACACACACACACACACACACACACACACACACACACACACACACACACACACACACACACACACACTTTGTCTTACTCCTGCTTCTTTTCTGTTCTTCTCTCTCCAACCTATTCTTTCCCAGCATCGGCCCCTCCTCTATCTTTCATTTCTACATGCACACTCAAACACAAAATGCTTACTTTTGTGCAACAGTCACTCAGTCCCCCATTGTGACTCAAACTGCATTAATATTGAATCAAACAGCAGTGTCTCCAGCTAGCAGGCAACAGCCAGTGCCCCCCCCCCCCCCCCCCCCCCAATCTTTCTCTCACCGCAGGCTGGGTCCCTGTCTGCACTCTGCAGGATGGAAGGAATATTCCCACTGGGCAGGAGGCATGGATTAGCTTTAAATCAACTTTAATATGGCAATAGAGATGGAGCCGTAGCTCCATCACTATCTTCTGGTGTATAAACTAGTTTTATGCGTTTAAGTACTGAGTAATTATAGTTTAGTTACTTTACTTCTTTCCACTTCCAATTTCCTGTTATCTGCTCAAGAAAATGATCACTTTTGTATATTTACCTTGCTTTGTGTTTCCTTTCTCCTCTTTGCCTCCCACTCTCATTCCCATCCCTCCCACCTCTACCATCCACACCAAGCCTGCAAGCGCAAAGAACAGGAGCAACACAAGGACCGCAACACGGCGCCCAAGAAACAGCGTCTAGTCTTCACTGACCTGCAGCGCCGCACACTCATTGCCATCTTCAAGGAGAATAAGCGTCCATCCAAGGAAATGCAGATCACCATCTCCCAGCAGCTCGGCTTGGAGCTCAGCACCGTCAGCAACTTCTTCATGAATGCGCGCCGCCGCTGTGTGGACCGCTGGCATGATGATCATGGTACCAGCCCTGGGCAGCCAGGCACCTCTGCCACTACCTTCTCCAAAGCCTGAGAGGAGGAGAGGGCCTTCAGAGGGCTGGGGAACCAGGTTGGAACAACAGGCGACACGGGAAATTGGCGGTAATGCCTGTGTATAACACCCCTACCTGGCCTGGACCATCTGAAGGTGTCCTCTACACGATGAAAAAAATCCTTTGTGCCATGCAATCATCTTTTATGTCAGTTAAAATTTCAAGCTCTCACCTGAAACAAGCATAATCTTAAAGGTGAAGTGTGAAGTCAGGTCCACTCTGCATTACTTACACACAAGGACAATCATTGAGTTTTTTTTTTTTTTGTTTGAGAGAAAATAATTTTTATGGCATCTGATAGAGCAAAGCGACACCAAAGATTTGACGTTTTTGTTGGACGGTATTTACATTATGCCGGCCTCCTCCTTCACCACCCAAGTAGCCACTGATTCTGCTTTTTCCTCTCAGCTCACCTCCTTTGTGTCTGCCTCCTTACTGCCCCCCCCCCCCCCGTACGCCGGCACACGGAAGCAACAAGGGCAAGAGAACGGCAATAACTCTGAAAACAGAACAGCACATAGCCTTATTATCAGAGCCCCATCCTGCACACACACAAGGCCGTCATAAAGAAAACAACGCAGCCTATGAAAAAAACAACAAGGCTTTCCAGTTCTCCGCCTCTACCTCCCCCCTCCTCCTGCAGTCTCCTTCATTCCTCGGCCAAAGGTATTCCCTGATGGCCAGCCATTTCAGAGAGCAGCTCGGCCTGATCATACGGCAAACTAATGAATTGAAAAATGAATCGATGCAGACAGAGAGAGCGAGGCCTTGACCCCTCCTGAAGGTGAAACTCAAGACACTCGGCAGTAGATACTCAGGTCTTCCAGGCCCAGGTCTCATATATTTTTTGCACAGATGTTGGGAGGCCTGTAGGGAGACATGTCATTGTTACTCTTAGCCTGAGCCCAGAGTCTGTGTTTCTCTGACCAACAGGAGAGGCGGGTGAGATGTCTGGACATGCTCTTTGTTCTGCAGGGAGCTTTTCCTCTAATCAATAACTGAGACCCGAACGATGACAACAACACGCTCGGGCATCCAGCCAACTACATTACAGCTGCATACGAAAAGCAGAATGTAAGAGGAGCACATGAGACCCAGTGGAGATGGGGACACAAAGGCCTCACTACAGCAGCAGCAGCACACCTCACCAACCTCGGTCTTGCCTGCGCTGACAGAGCAACAGTGCCCCCTGCTGTTGAAAGCAGAGACCTGCATCCAGCAGAGCAAGGGGGGGTTCAGAGTGGAAGAGAGGGAGGGAAGAGCCACTAGATGCTGAGGAGAAGTCATGGCACAACACATTCAGGCCCTCGCAGCTCTTTGAAGGCAGATCAATAGCTAGCCATTATCCTATTGTTGTTCCTCATCCAACCAGCACTGGTGAAGCCGGAGGAGGGGGATGGTTAACCTGAATGCTGAAAATGCAGGGATTTTGCAAAGGCAGGGATTTATTTAGGCAATCCAAATCTGACAAGAATCAACAAAATACAAAAAAAACAAATAAATAAATCACACAAAGATGGGAGGGGAAAGTACAACAGAGTAAAAATGTAACAGAAAGACACCCTAAGTCAGACACATCTGTGGTGCAGTGGAGGTTTATTTTAGGTTATTTTTCAGAGGCTGAAAAATCATCATTTTATGAAATCATTGATTTTCCATTCATTTCCCTCATCTGCCTGCAAAATAAAAAAAAAAAACAAAACAAACAAAAAAAAAAACAAAAAAAAAAAACAAAAAAATAAAGCTCAACAGATATGATTTCAGTCAAATCTGGTTATTCTCACACAAGGGTTATCAGTAGCTAGCCCAAAGCTAAACACCATACTCAGCTGTTAAAATGCTACAACAATTAGTGCCAATGCTTACTGCCTTAATGCGAGTCAGAGAATATGGTACTATGGTTAACACACAGCTACAGTGCGCCCCGAAGATGATGGGCGGCGTGTGCCATAGCACCCAACAATCAGCTTTTAACTGAACGAAATTATACTTTTTTAGTAAAACAAAAGAAAAAAACAAGAATCAGATTTTAAAGGCGAACAATAACCAAACCTCAAACAACAAAGATACCAAACACACAGTACAACTGAAAATGTCTCCAACACATAACTGGACACATTTTGAAGCAGAAGAAAATCTCTCATTCTATCTTTGGTTCTCTACCTCCTCTGTCCCTCTAACCCCATTGCCCCTCCAACCCCTCGCCCCTTCCTCTCTATATTGATGCGGGTATTTAATTAGTACCATAGACACAAAGTTTCTATTTCTTGTTACTATTGTGCTCTGTTGTGCATATGTAAGGCACCTTGTTGATAAATCAAACACAAAAAGGAAGGACTTTTTAAAAGGAAAAAAAAAGAGGGATGCAAGGACTGAGGCCAATGAAGGACATTTTTTTTCCTTTTTTTTGCATTCTGTGTGAATATAGACCTGCAGGACATTTACCGCAAGAAAGAGAAAAGAAAAGAAAAACAGGGAGCTGCTGAAGAGAAGAATAAATGACGGACACTTTCTCTCTTTTGGCATTTCATGTTGGAACTGTGGTACTCTCAGCCCCCCCCCCCTTTAAGCTGAGCCCTGAGAATGGGGTAAAATTAAGGGGGACAAAACATGACCTCCAAATATCCTGGCTGACTCAATATGTTTTATTGGAGGGTGGGGTGGTGGTGCGGGGCGTTTACGCTTGGGACTCAGTAGTTATCTGTATGGTCTTAAGATGCAACTGTAGCATTTCCAACAATGTAGTCAGATTAGCAGTGCAGATTAGATAAGAGATGGTCATTGTAGAGGAGCTGATCAGGAGGTACAGACTCACATTGCTGTAAGCAGTGAGTTAATGTTGCCAAAGGAAGATGAGCTTAAATTGACTTGTGGTATACAGTTCAGTGAGCATAGATAAATAGCTAGATTCAGCTTTAGGAATGAAGCTGACAAAATGACGTTTGTAGTGAGAACCAATGTGGCTACCTCACTAAGCTGAGTGGTTTGTGAAACCGCCACTAATACCAAAGATACTGCAGCCTACCAGTCACAAACTGCCTAGGGGGACACAAACCAAAAATAAGAGCCCCCCCTCTTTGCCCCAAACTGTTACAAACACACTGAAAATGTGACCCACATGCACGCTCATGGACACACATGCACAGCCACATGGACATGATCACACTAACAGCGCAGTCAGACTGCATTGTGCCACATAGGAGGAGGTGGCTGCCTTGCAGACAGAGTTGAGTGCCTTTTCCCTTCAACCACGGGTGGGACTGCACTGGACACACACCCACACACACTTACATACACTCACACACCCACACACACACAGAGCTACACAGATGCATGCATATAGCTGCATACCCATTTACAAGCGTGTGCTCACACAGACAATGCACCCATAATTGGATGGACAGAAAGGGGGGGCAAAGAGAGGGACACAGAGTGGGGGCTGTGTCAGCATTTTCTCTCATATTGACTTTCCATCTTGATACACTAGAATACAAGCACTTTATCATGTAGAAAGTCTATAAAACATTTTCTATACACTATTTATTTGAAACAATATTATATGTTACTCCTTAATCTGTCAGAGTCTTTGTTGCTGTATCATTGATCTTCTACTAGCTCTCAGCCTTTGTGTTTTTCTTTTGCTTTCTGCCCAGCGTGCTTACACTCTCAGCCGCTTTACCTTTCTCGCATCAGAGATATTTTTGTGTAACAGAGAAAGAGAAGGGTAAAAAGGCAGTGGCTCTAAGCACTCAGAGGGCTGTAGTTATAAAATCTTGAATGCCAAATGGCTCTCTTTCTCCCCGCTGCGTGCAAGCACAGAGGCTGCACTGGAAAAGTGTGGAAGACTCACTGACAGTTTATAGACACAAACTCTCTCCTCCCTCCACCTTGTCTGTCCAGTCAACTTTTTCCCCCTGGCTAGTGCTAGGACTTGGTAGGCGTGTGTTGACAATTAATTCTGAAATACCTCAAAAACCTTTCATGTAAACTTTATGTAATTTAAACTGAAAATAATACTGCTAATGATAACAATGATTATGAAAGTATGATACTATGATAGTTAGTTTTGGAACTTGTGACTTGAAGCTTTATACTGTTAAATTCCTTTTATTTGTTTGCTTATTTTTCTCGTACGTTCTCTCGTTTGTTTTTGCTACGGCATGTACTTACTGTTTTCATAAAGGAAAAGACATTGTGAATGTTTCTGTGGAGGGTCACGCGAGGAAAAAAAGAGACAGAAGAGAAAGAGATGGGCGAGAGCTACTCACTTCAGATGTTTAGTTCAAAGCTCTCTCACAGGCGGCTACATTCAAAGAAAAAAAAAAAGAAATGAGGAAAAATGTGATTTGGGCTGAATTATAAACCAAAAATTTGATGTTAAACCAAAGGAGGAATAACCTTATATTCATTGTTAGCTTTCTTCTGCCTTTAAGTTGTCTTTTCTCTGAAAAAACAAAAACAAAAAAAAAACAAGAACAGTTTCACAGTTACTTCTGAAGGTTCCTGGGTGTGTTCAAGTGCTCCTGATGTTCTTAGAATATTAAAGACCAGCACCTCCTATTGAAAAGAAGGTGCACTTTTTTTTTCTTTTGTGCATGGATATTGTATAACTGTATAGAAACCAACAGGAATGACCTGTGATTTTGTGGGGAGAGGAGGAGGATGGAATGACTTGGGTGTGGGTGGAGAAGGGGTGGGGGATAGTTTGGTTATCAAAATAAACAAAACAGGGTGGGAGGATTTGGGTTTTAGGCGTTGGAGGGGTCCTTGTTTTAGAATTTCTGTCACTGTTGGATTCACTGGTTGTGTGCATGTGTTGTTGCAACCCTTCCCCCTTTCCCATGTTTCTTTGATGTATATAAATCCAGACAGTAGGGGGCAGTGTGTGCTGGGGGAGGTCAAACTCCTCTCCTCCCAATCAATCGCATTCAATCTTCATTCCTCAGCTTGTGGTCCTCACTCGGGTCCTGAAAAGTGTGTCTTGCTTTTCCAAAGACGGGCTGTTTACTTGGAGTTAATCATAGGGACACACTCAGACCTGAGCGGCCTTCAAATACCTGTATGTCTGTCTACATGCTTTTCCTCAACCTGTGTACAATGTATATGTGTTCATTTGTACCTATGTGAAAGACTATTTCTATTTTCTGTTCCTTTATTATGGGTTGCAATATTTGTCATGCAAAAATTTGAAACCATTTCTTACTGACCGACCGACCAACCAACTGCAGTACCACGTGGCAACTGATCATCCCACCCAAAGTGTCGTCCGCATTTACTGTCAAACAGCATATTTGTGTCATTTCACTGTGGGATTGAATAGGTTGCCAGTGGGACTGATGTAGACACCCCCAGTCACACTGTGCTCTCCCTCTTCTGTTACCTGTTAATCAATCAGAACCAAGTGTCTTTGTGATGGTAGAAGACAATCAGTTTCAAAACAAGAAAAAAGGTAGAGAGAGGGCAGGCCAGTGAGGAGGAGGAAGGGGAGGATGGAAGAACAAAATCATGTGGAAAAGAGGCTCTCTGAATTGTGACAAGCTGTAGTGCCCGACTGCCAAATGACTGCCCCACCACCCCCACTCACTCATTCATCCTTCATCCCATCGCGGCCAAATCACACCGTTCAAACCCTCAAACCAACATTTGACTCGCTCCCCGTCATTATCGACTCTGCTTCACCTCCTGCCACCATGTCGTACAACGCAGCAGTGCAAAAAAAAAAAAAAAAAAAAAAGAGCTGTGGTGCAAAGATCATATTTCCCATCACCCACCACAATTTCCTGCTAATCTAATGATGATGTAACCAGCCGCGAGGAATAAAAAATGGCTCCGGTTGGTGGCTTTTGCACAGAGAACTATGCAAACACCTGACCCCCCCAATCCTAATTGTTGCTGCTGGGTCAGAGTGTATAACCCTCAACCCCTTCCCTCCCCACAACATTTAAACACTACCGCTCATTTTGACCTCCATAGCCCGTTACTCAGCCAATTCACCCATACCATGAGCCCAGTGTGGGTGGAGCAACCCCAGTCACTCAGGTTCTGGTGAGAGTGGCTGGGGAGACAAGAGCACTACAGCATCCCATGTTTCACCACATTGAGATCACTTAACTTTACATGAATGCCCCAAACTGCCACTGACATCAGAATGGAGGCCATGCTGATCCTCCACACTCATGGCTCCATTACTCTACAATGTTTGACTGTCTTTGTCCCCAGCGCCAAGGAAGGGCCACAATCAATGCAAAGACACTTACATTGTACCTACTTAAGTTTACAAAGTCGTCTGGAGACGGTGGCTTATATTGCACTCAGACAGACCGACAGAAGGACACACAAACAGACACAGGCACATGCTGGAGAGGGTGAGTCTGCCTTTTGAGAGTGTTTGCTGAAACCAAAGATGAAATCAGAGGTATGACAATCTGGCTGCCAAACCTAGAAGACAATGTTCAGCTCTACGGGTCCTGTGATTTACTGGCCATGTGGACATTCCACATATTGCACTTAAACACACACACACACACACACACACACACACACACACACACACACACACACACACACACACACACACACACACACACACACACACGTAGGCACATACCCTGGTGTACACACACACACACACCACCACACACACACACACACACACACACAGAGATGAGGGATAAACCCACTCATGTCTATTCAGAAAGCCTTTTTTCCCTCCTCCCACTGCAGAAGCCGGAGAGCCTGTGGAGGACTTTTAGTTTCATTCTAGTTGAGACTTTTGAGAAGGAGAATAATCTGAGTAATAACTGTTACAGAAAATAAAAACTTAAAAGGATAATATGGGTAAATTGCGTGTTTTGAAATAAATTAACAAATAAAACAATTGTAAAACAAAGCTATGCTGTTGGTTTATTGTGTTTGGTTTGATCTTCAAAGTAAAATTCCTTATAACCTCAGCAGACAGAAATTTGATTTTTATCACATTAAAAGATTGGATATATTCAAACAGAGGTAAAATGTCAATGTAAAGATAATAAACAAGATTTATGGTGCGTAATATATTTTGTATATTACATCATTAACTTTATTACAAAACAGTACCCATACAGTAGCGCACCAGCTTAGAACTGCTCACAAAACCATATGTAAAACAGAGGAAAAATCTTTTTCAGTTCTGTGTTGCAGGAGCAATTAATATGATCACATATTTTCTGTTCTAAAAACTTTAAATGCATTAGTCATCGTTCATGTTCCGTGCGGTCAGTGGAGTTATTACTTGCAGTCACCTTCTCATCTACTGGCAGTTCTGTGGGGTGGATGTGCGTTGCTGAGGTGATGTAGCGTCCGGACCCAGCTCCCTGAGAGACAGCATAAGAGGAGCGGCGGAGAGATGTCCCTCTTCTGAAATTAGACCTCAGTTCCACTGGCTGATGTGACACACTGTGGACCTGTATCACAGACAGGGGAGAATGATGTCAGTGTCCGCTCACCCTGTTTTTTGGTACTGGTTCTAAATTGGGCACCGGCACAGCATCAGTAGGAAAGGTGTATCTGTGTCTATATGTTTTCAGTGATTGTGCCGATTCATGGATTATGGCCTTTTTCCGGTTCCTGTTGGTTTCCTCAGGTGGCATGCCTTGGGTGCATTGACTAATCAATATGCTGTATTCACACCCTGTTTGCCAACCCACTTTTCAACAGATTGTCTGTCAACCTCTGTGGTCCGAGGAGCCCCTCGTGCTCCATACAGCCTTTGTTGACTACTGTCTCTGATGATTTTCTGATCACTGCTGCAACCTCTGCATAATTCAATAATTCTTTGAACTTAGTTTTCTGGTCTAGTGCACTGCATTTGGGTCTACCAGTTCTTTGAAAATAACCTCATACTTTTAGAGAACCATGACATATGAAAAGAAAATGATCTCTGTGAATAATACAGAAAAAATAACTGGAGACGGTTGGAGTTTTTACAGGCTGCTGTAGGTTGTTTTTGACTATGAAGACAATGTTTCTGTGTATTTCTCTGTCCTATCAAAAGCTACAGTTCATGATATATTTCTTAGTTTTTATGGATATTTTTACACCGTCTCTATTTTGACATAGATGAAGTAAACTGAGCTAACTGAGAAACATGCAGGTCCTCCAGTGACCCAAACCCCAATGGACATGCAATTTGCATTTTCAACTCTTCCTTTACAAACAGAAAAACTAGTGGATTTTTTCTCATGCACAAAAAGATCACAGATCACCTTGTGTTTGTCATGGAGGGTGAGAATGACATTGAGGGCAAAAGCAGTCACTGAAGGCAAAACAGCTGTCCAGGCAGTGAGCAGAGCGGTGAGCCACACAACTGGATCAATGAAGGCCTTATCAGACACACCTGATGAAAGGACACACAGAGCAATCAAACCTGTCCACAGAAATGGGGACAGATCCCAGATTTACTAAAGAAGAAGTGAAATTAACTTGTTATGCAGTAGCCTTTTTTTTTTTTTTAAATAAGGAAATAATGAAAAGGCCTGTGCTGAATACGGTACCAAGAAAGTAATAGTCCTTGGGTGACTGTTGAAAAAGGCGGGTGTTGTGGGTGATCCTGGTACAGATGAAGAACAACACCACAGAGACAACCACAGCTGCTATGTTGAATTTTGTCCAGTATCTGGTCATCAGAATAATCTGAGACATAAAAACACTGTTATTAAAGGAGAATAATCCATCTGGAAATACAGTACAGTAGATATTAGCAAAGTAACAGTTTAAATAAAATTTGTTTCAGAAATAAGATGCAATAGTTAATATTTATGTAGTTATGTAGTAATGCAATTATTAACAATACAATTTAAGATGGGAAAACAGTCTAAAATATAAGGTTTAAACGTAGATCAGTGAAACACCGGCATTCCTTCTTTAAGATATTTTAAATGTTCATTATCATTTCATAGACTTATATTATAAGGTAAAGACCCCACAATAATACAGAGAAAAACCCCAACAATTAGATGACCCCCACACCCCCTGCCATGCGCATGCACTTGGCAACAGTGGGAAGGAAAAAGTCCCCTTTAACAGGAAAAAAACAAAGTCCGGCAGAACCACGCTCAGTTCCTAATATCACATATTTCTTATTTAAATCAGTATTTTGTGTAACAAAAAATAACTACTTAAAATTATGTGTTGTGTATTATATCATAGCTGGTAAGAGATGGAAATAATTAAGTTCTCATAATATAGACACAGCATTTCATTATGTATTCGTTACTGATTACCAAATATAACTGTCACGTTGTAAGTGAGAATGTTTTCATTCCCAGGATGTCAAATACTGCTGTCACGTCAAAGCTGCTGGTGTCTCAGAGATATGCCTGAGCTGTCCTTTTAGCAATGGTGCCATGACACCCCTGACACATCAATAATCAGACAGATTTCACTCCAAACCCTTCAAATATATGGAAACCCTGTATCACATTTCACCACACGGGATACCCTTGAGTGTCATTTTTCAAGGTGCAGCATTATATGTGAGGATGGGTACAGTTTAAATGTTATTCTTTCCCAAACAGTGAATGAAACAGGATACAAATTGTGGTCTCCAAGTTCACAGTCTTATTATATCCATAACAAACCCCACCCACTGAATCTTTAAAAGATAGTATGATAAATTTCATTTTCAACTCATTAAATATTTATCCCAATGGTCGCTATAGATTGATAGCAAATTAATCATTAAACATTTAGCAAACATTATATAATATTTCACTGTAACATAACGTTCACCAAAAGTTGAATTAACTATCAATAAAATATTTAGATGTGATTATTATAAAGTGCTACCAAAGTCACTATCATGATTACAAAAATGTGTCAAAAATGTTACGTTCTTTGTTATATTGTGACACTTGCATATATAAAGGCAGACATCCTGACCTCAATTGTGGCAGTGAACGTAGCTGCCATGGAGACTGTGACCGCCATAGTCTGGTAGTCTAAGGCTGTGTTGCTGAAAACTCCAAACGGGATGAAGAAGAACACGAGCGATGCATAGACAGCATGCAGGAGCGACAAGGACAACTTCAGAGGGCTTGAGAGCTCATGTTTCTGTCCAGAATGGTACAACTCTGGAAATTTTAAACTGTTCTCTGCGCTGACATCCTGCAACACAAAGACGCGGCCTTTATTGTTCAGACATTCATATTTATCTTATTTTACTTTAATATAAAGTCTCCACCTCACCTGTTCAAACATGGCCATGCAAATCGTTGCGTACGCAGTGTAGAAAACAGTGTATAACGCGATGAACCATGTTTCATACAGAGACTGTGAGAGGAGCATAGACTGTGAGAGAAGGTTTCGAACTTCATTTCATGATGTGACTACAAGGTTTTTTGTCACATATTTTAATCCGTGTTTTTTTCTAACCTGAGCACTGAAGCCATTGAAGAAACCAAACCATACATGCACAAGAGCAAAACTGCAAGTCTTAAACAGGAAATAGCGCAGGAAGAGGGAAATGCGCCGATAGGACCATCGGCCATGGATGAGGAGCAGCCGCTGCAGAAACCTGAACTGGGACAATGCAAAGTCTGCATTCTGCACAGCCTGACCTCCCTCCACTCCTGCCAGTCCCACGCCAACATGAGCCGCTGGTGTTGGGGAGAGAAGATGGAGGACAAATGTTAAAATATGAACACAAATATCAGAACACACTGATCTCTTTTTTTTTTTTTAGAACTTTTTAGAACTACAAATAAACCCTTACTCTTGATCATGTTGACGTCATTGGCACCGTCACCAATGGACATGGTGACCGAACTCGTATGTTTCTGGACCATGTTGACAATTCCAGCCTTCTGTGCAGGTGTTACGCGGCAGCATAGCACAGACCGACAATGTTCTGTCAGGCTCATGAATGTGGCCCCCCATTCTGGCCTCTGGTCAAACTCTGCCTGGGGTGAAACACCATCAAACATTGCAGTCTAGGTATTGACTTTAAAGTGAGCTACCTGAATTCATTTGGTTTATGACATCCTCTAAAATTTTATAGCAGATGTCTTTTCTATTTTACTTATTGGTGAGTCCAGTGATAGTGATAGGGGCAGACTGCCATGAAATGCAAGAAAGGGACCCACATGCATACATATAAGGCCGATTTGAATAACAAAGTCATTTATTATGGCTAATGCAAGTCCGAGATACAAAATCCAAACGGGAAAAACAAACAAATGAAAAAAACAACAGAATCCAAGCAAGCTACTAGAACAGAAGCATGCTGTGGAAGTTAGCTAAGACAAGGACTGAGGGGAAGGACTGGATTATTTATACACAAGAGGCTAATCAGGGAAGTGAAAACATGAGGGTAATGAGATAAATCTGAATGTAATCTAGACAATGGGACAGGGGAAGAAGTAAAACTAAAGGCAAGACACAGGATACAACTAACTAACTAAGAAAGTAAAACAAAATGTGATTAAAAATAACAAACAAGGAAGCAAAGAAATGTGAACTTTACAGAGGGGATGATGCAGGAGGAAAACACTGAGGGAACTAAAAAACTCTATAAATACCAGCAGTAACTAACACATAACAGGAACTGAAGGCACAGAATGGTAGTGGATAAATGAAAATCAAACCCGAACAATAAACTAAACTAAGAACCAAGAAAGCATAAAGCATCCAAGCAGAAAAATAAACAAGATTTCTTAACTTCGTAACAGACTTCAACAGGAAACACTCTGAGAGTGCAAACGTCTGCCAAGGCAGCTCACTCATTATTCAGCACGTTATTTACAAAGTGGAATAATAACAATGTGATTGTGATTTTTTTTTTAAGTCCTGGATTGTTGCTGTTGCATCTAAGAGCTTTTTATTTTTTTCCTAGTCCATATGCCGGGCTAAGCTAACTAGCTGCTGGCCTTTGCTTCATGTTTAATGCAAGAATCCCTCTGAAAACTCACTATTTACCAAAAACATAAACTCCATGGTGGAGGTAATAACAAACTCCACAAATAATAAACTAGAACTGAAATAACCTTTGACCTGTTAATAATAGGTAGGAAAAAAAAATTCTACAGCTAAACTTAAACTAGGATCACTCAACAATGCAAAATCCCCACAACAAAATGACAACCAATATTATTTTGTGTTTTTTTTCCCCCTCTCTATATAATATCTCTTTATTGTGTTACAAATAAACTTCTCATGAAACCAAATCATGTGCAAATTATATGAGAGGAATGATTTGTCCATTTTCAAAACTTTACATTGTCTATGTATAGCACAGGTCGGTGTTTACCAGCTCAGGTCCGGTGAGGACCACAGAAGTCTTTGCTACAGCCATCTTCTTGTCTACAGCCCACAGCTCTGTCTGTCTGGCCTTAAAGAAACTCACCCGTGGATCTGGGGACTGGAGTATCTGTCTGCAGGGGCAAACAAACAAAGATCAATGGGATGGTGTGAGTGCATGCATGTGTGTGCTTGTGTGTGTGTTTGTGTATTTTTAACATTGCTAACCTCAGCTCTTGCCATTCTACTATTCTGCTATCAGGATCCAGCAGTTTGCAAGAAAATCCAATATTCACTGCAGTCTCTACAAACACCAGGAAAGAAGTGGCAGAAAGAGTAAGAATAAGACACAAACCACTGAAACTTTTTATTTTTTATGAAACTGTAGTATTCAAAAATGGTGCCATTCCCATCTGGTGTTGCAACCTATCATAATACCTTTTTTGTCTCCAGTCAGTACCCATACTTTAATCCCAGCCTCTTGAAGTAGTGCAATGGTCTCAGGCACTCCATCCTGAAGCCGATCCTCAATTGCTGTCACCCCCAGCAGCTACAGCAACACTTAATTTCAGCATCCGTAAAGGATATTCAAATTTTTACATATTAGGTGTGATCACAAAGTTCCATGACTGTGCCCATAAAAATATGAAAACCATCCCTTTATATTAGGCTAACCTTGTCTTCAAGTTTGTGTCCTTAACAACACAGCTGCCTTAAACAAAAGAAAAAACAAAAAAACAAATACTGCCAAAGATACAGCCAAGCAATGATGCAATCAAGAACAACCGGACTCTCCAAAATTTCCAATGTTTGTTATCTTCACTGTCAAACAAGAGCACCGCTTAGCGGGTGCCAACGCTCGGCTATTTTGGATTTTGTAACTGGGAGAAAGAGGAAGGATGGGGGTCAAAGTGCTGTTATAGTAACGTCAGTGAGCCAGTGTGTGAAGTGTGATGGGTCTAGCTTGAAGAGTATACATCTATGGTGTGAATTTGAACATCCTAGGTCAGGGGTCGGCAACCCGTGGCTCCGGAGCCGCAAGTATTCATTTGAAGTGCATTTTATTTTTGTCAGTTCAGTTTTTGTTGTAGTTTTAAATTGGAACATTATTGTGATCTTAAAATATAAAAATAAAATAATTTTATTTATTTATTTTAGTTTCTCAATATATGCGTCACTCGGCTTCCGCTAGTATTTGCGGCTCTCACTGTTTTGTTTTCCGTGGAAACCGGGTTCAAATGGTTCTTTCCGGATTACCTAGGTGAAAACTTGACCTCTGACCTTCAGGTCCCACTCAGTGCAGCGACACATGCGACCTGGTCAGTCAGCCAGTGACTTTTGCCTCCTAAGTGATGCTGGCAGCTTTTCTGTCTTTAGCCTGTGGCAATAATGCTGTGTATATTGTGGTAAATGAACAGTTTCTTTCAAAAAAAACAAAAAAAAAAAACAGTTTCTTTCAAACCTAGTGGAGAGTTCTTTCAGATTTAAGTGAACATTTATCTATTTGCGTCATTACTTAACCACAATAACTAAAACAACAGGGACAGATTGACATGTTCAAGTTAAAAATTCATAGAAAATAAGCAAAGATAAATAAATGAAATCTGTTTTTGCATCTTGATCTAGATGTTTTGAAATTTTAGGAAATATAAACAAATAAAAAAAATTAAATGTGGGATGCTACAGTGGGATTGATTTGTTTTTATGGGCATGGTCACAGAACTTTGTGATTGTAGTCCGAAGTTGTATGACTACAAAAAGGAGTCAAAGATATGAGTGAAGTTCAAACTCATAATGAGAAAAAAAAAATGCATGGGATTTAACAAAGATGCTGGGAAACAAGGATTTGACTTTTTTTTAAAAGGTGTATGCTCTGCGCCTCAAATACAAACATTAATCTTGGGGCAGAAATCTTTAATCAGGAATTAACATTTAACAGATAAACCCCTTTAAATGGAGGGCTGACACAATATAAAATCACACTAAGGATGAGCCCACCTGCAGGTCCATCTCCATCTTATCATATAGTTCTTCCAGCAGAACATCACGGTCACAGGTCGCCATGGTTGCTGACTGGGACAGAGTTTTATTCCACCGCTCCCACAATGCCTCGGGAACAGATCGAACCGCAACACACAGTGTCCTCAGACAGGCCTCGGCAAACAGCTGACAGAAGATAAGTTAGATTGTTTTTTGATAGGCTGACATTATTTACTGAGTAATCCTTCAGGCAGAACTGGAAGGAAAAAAACAAGAGATAATCAGGGATGCCTCGGCTATCTCATTAGCTGGTAATGACTGGCTGGATCCTTCCTTGAAAACCTGCTCATCATTGACTAAGAGCTTTCAAAATAGTGTTTGATGATCTGACAAATGAGAACTGCAGTGGAAGATACTGTACTTTTAGTCCATGTTGGCTTGTACACATCCCAATCAGAAAGATTTGAGAGTAAATGTACAATATGTGATAGCTGTTAATAAGATGGAAAAAACATTAGCTTAGTTTAGCTTAGGATAATGATTAGAAACAGAAAAAGATGAAAATGTTTTACCTCTAGAGCTGTTTCCATCCTTTCCTGATATGGACAGTCCTTCTGCAGTCTCTCCAGGATCACTATATCTGCCCCTTTACAGTACAATTTTATTCCACCCTCTGGCTCTCGCACTAAAGAAGAAAAAAAAACTCTAAGTATGGATATACTAAGTTCATTTCTAAGAAATGACAATAGACTGTTTCACTAAGTTGAAATCACATGATCAGAACAAAAAAAGGTATTATATCAGTGCATGTCACAAGAGGTACTCTCACCCAGTACAGACATGCGCCTCCTCTTGCTGGTGAAATCCAGCAGTGCCAGGAGCTGATACCTGCGAGTGACACCCATTTCTGAGACAACGATAAAATCTCTTGCCCTAGACAGAAAGACCCAACCCAGCTCTCTGGCGGCACCAACAAGGGCTTCCTCATCTGGGGATGCAGCCTGGTAAACTGGAGTCTCTGTGGGATTGCCGTCAGAGCACAAAGGAGGTAAACATGTTGTCTTCCAGGAATGGCCTGTTGGGCTAATCAGTTACTCTGTCCTGCTGTTTCAGATTAGTGTTTGAGAAGTTTTCTTAAATAATAGCAGAGAAAAAAATATCTTTACTTTTGCTAACATTAGACAAGTGTCATTATTTTGAACTTTCAGTGTCAGCGTACGGCAAAAGCAAAATTCACAACCAAGATTATGAACGTACCACACATACAAAACCTTACCTTCCTTCCACTCTGCCATGACAGTATGACATAAAGCAAGTGCAGTAAAGAACTGTCTGCTGAGTGGACACTGGTTCCTTCTAAGTCTGTCTACAAGGGCTGGAGCTGACATAAAGAGACCACCACAGGAGAAGGGATTCCAGCTTAAATCCATGAGCTGCACAAACACAGGGAAATAGAGAGGACATGAAATCTGTATGCTATAATGTAGAGCACATAACCTGAAGGATGTGTAGGGAACACCTCAGAATTCAATTAAATACATACAAAAAAAAAAAAAAAAAACACTGTTCAAAGATGCAAGAGTGTAATTATATAGTTACCTCTACATCCTCTGCTCTGACTGACGTATCACCTATGAATGTATGAAAGAATGCATTCATTTAGTTATTAATATATTTGTTTAAATATTTAAAGAAAGAAAGAAAGAAAAAGAGAGAAATGGTTGGTTTAAAACTGACAAGCTGTTCATTACAGTCATCTGTGGTCAGAGCTGGTGTTAAATATTTAGCGAATGGTGGGGAGATGTTAAATGTCTCCACTTGTCAGCTAGGAAACCTTGCTTTCTGTTCTCAGCCTCTCAAACTCTACTGTACTCTACCTTCTACATGTATTTATTGAAGAAAATTACTGTAAATGATGACTCAACATGTAACCTCACACATTATTTGGCACAGGCTGTAAAGGTAAGGACAGTAAGTTGCAAAAAAAGCATTCTAAAAGAAAAAAATATGCAAACTGCATCATTGCTACTAAAGTTGTGCCATGCTGATAAGAGGAAATTATTTACAGGTTTCATGTGTGACTCTGTAGCAAGCAGCAGCCAATGGAACCAACACAACAAGTGTCAAAAACTGCTGTTATTTCTATACTATTTGAAGCTGAGTCCAAACTTGAGTCAATCCCATGCTGAATTGCCCAACTTTACAGGATTAACCAAGATTGCTGATCTTAACTGACAACTTCAGCCTGTCACCCAAGTATGATTACTTCTGGCTCCAGAAATCAATATGACATCACAGAAGCAACACCCATGCTTTGTAGTCATAATGAGTTATCATTCATATTTAGAGTGTTAAACTTCACCTACTATAAAAATGCTAATTGCATAAGTGTGCACTTTGTGATTTGATTTTAAAACGCTGACTTCTGCTCGAATCCATCTGACCTACTCCCCATTAGTGATTTTTAAGTTTTGTGTTTACAAAACAAGGAGAGTATGTGGCCTATCCTAACAGCCAGCAACCCATGCAGCATGACTTGTTGTTTGCTTTAAGTTGAAAATGAAACTGTCATATTAAATGTAGCCTTTTATTTATTTTATTTTTTATTTTGGTCAAGAGACAGTTTCAGTTTAGTAATCTGTAAAAGAATGACTGGCTTATTGTTGTTACCATAGATATCTCCAGCTATGCAGCACTGTCTGAAGAGCAGGCGATTCTGGGTTAGTGTCCCAGTTTTGTCACTCAGCAGGTATCCCACTTGGCCGAGCTCCTCATTCAGTGAAGTATTCCTAGCCTGAGCCGGTTTGTCTCCCTGCTGCCAATACATCTCCAAATCCCAGCCAATAAACAGGCTGTGGACCGTGTGGACCAGCTCAAACCTGCAGGCACACATACATGCATGGTAATCCAGCACACACACACACACAAACAGATGTGTATTCCCACCTTTCTGCCCACCCACAAATGATTGCAGTATTGCAGATGGAACTAACGAGATATAGAGGGCTATAGGCATGGCTGGGCTGAGAAGGATGATGTAGCTCCAGTAGACGAGGAATCCGGTGTAGACAGCATCGCTGTTAACCACCAGAGCAGACAGAGCATCTGTCTGTCTCATGACCTGAGTGGAAAACACGCCATTGCCAATGGCAAGGAGCAGAGCTGCCAGCAGCACACACAGGACTATCTAGACAGAACACAGACGCAGTCTATAGCGTTTATAAAAACTGCACATAAATGCCTCATGTTTGTCGTTCCCATGCCTTTTATCCACTCACCCCGATCACCACTTTGTTAAAAACTTTTTCCATCTGAGTCCTCTTTACTTTCAGTTTCCCGCTGTTCCTCAGGATCTTGCTGTCTGCGCCTGGCGTTAAAAACAGAACTATTAGAAGCTATTGCTGACCGGGTGAATGAGTAGACCATCAAGCAGCCAGAGGGTGAGAGTTCAAGCTCTCGTGTCAACAAGCTTGTGCTGATGTGCCCTTGAGCAAGATGCTGAATCCCTACTAGATCCGGGGGTTTCTGACCCCGACGCAGTGAGGTCAGGGGAAGAGAGAGTTTTTCTTTGCAGGGATCAATAAAATATCACATTATGTTTTCTGACGATGCTGTCTCAATCTCACAGACTGTGGAAAGTCGCTGAACTTTGTGTGTAGAAATGACAAAACCATTCAAGGGCAGAAAACTGATTCCAACTTAGTCCTACAACAGCAACAATATGTCAGCTTTGATGCTGCTACATTTAAAACCGGTTATGGCGAGTGTGAGGTTGCTTAGAGTTATTATTGGGCTTAACTGGGGTCACACCAATGGGCAGTTTCTGATTAATGGTATGAAACTCATCTCTGGAAAAATTTGATCTATTGATCTGCGGAACCAGAACAGGAAGGGTAAAAGCTGAGGGATCCATGACACTTCTGCCTCATCCAGTAACATCCAATCAATGATGACTTAAAAGGCAGGAGGAGCCTATAATCTGCCAGACGCCCACATTTAAAACATAGCTGTAAGAGTGAAGTACTAATCTAATTAGCAGTAGATTGTATTCCTCATAATAAAATTTGCCATTGAAGTGAGTGGAGGTCAGAGTACAAGGTATCATGAAGATAGCAGATCTGGGAACATTGTGGAACACAGTGTAAAAGTGATATCTCTAAGCAAGTAACAATTTTCTGAACACATGTACCGTAATCATTTCACTCCTCTTTTACATCTAGACAGAATACATTCGTCTACCAGTACCAGTATATATGGCCAAGCCGTAGGCAAAGCCTGTATTGCGTAGGACTGTTCCCCTCAGCAGGATGTGTTCACTGTCCAAGGGGAGAATCTCTCCCCGCCACTGCAGCTGACCTCTGAACGTGTACAAGCGATTGTTGGGCTCCTCACAAAGCACAACACCTGGAAAAAGGAAAAAAGAATAAGTAACATTTGCTCTCACTCAGGACAATAAATAAATTTTATGAATGCACTGCTGCATTTCTAATAGAGTACATTTATTCACCATCAAAGGCACCAAGGGCCTCCTCTGAGGGGTTAGAAGTCAGCACATTGTGTGTAGCATTGAGTGCCTGCCGGTACTTGAGGTTGGTCTCTCTAAGTGAAGAAAAAACTTAAGTGTTAATTATAAAGTAAAAAAAAAAAAAAAAACCCAAAACATCAATACAGCAGAAAAAAAATAATAGTTAATGTTTAGGTAATATGGATAAGGGAAGTCACGCTGTCTTAATTCTGTAGTTTAAAAGTTTAATAAATGAAGACTTACATATTAACGCATATAGAGTGACACCTCTGCCTCCTCTATCGTCTAAAAAGTTTATCAGTGAAACATCACAACTTGGGAAGGACACAAGTTCTAAACTTGTGTCCTTCCCAAACATTTTCTCATTCTACAACATTACTGACTACCATAGTTTGTTGTGCTGTCACTTTAAAGCATTTCTGTTGTCCTAATTGTAGCTCTAATCAAATGTAAAAAAAATGCACCATTACTATTACTCCGGCTATAAATATCATAAAAGTGTGCGATTTACATCAACGTCTATGGTGATTATGCATTTTAAGAGAATTTAAGAGAATTATTCAGAGGTATCAGATTGAACGAACTAATTAGGTTGACTGTGTCTCTTTACCCATCTATATCAGCTGTCTCCACATAACACAGACTGTGAGGCTCTGAGCTGCACAAAAGAAGAAGATCAGCCTGGGTGGGGAACCAGAAAATATTTAAGTGAAACAGAGATTTGATAATTATTCCTATTATACTCTGGCAACAAGCATAAATCAGACATTTGAATAAAAAAACCTGCTGCACATTTCTGTGTTTTATGAACTGAGAAGCTCACAGGGATCACTTGGTCTTTGTGGATCCGCAGTACATCTCCCACACACACATCTTTCCACTTCTTTGTGCGAAAACTGAGACAAAGAACAGACGAGGACTGAATGTTTGAAAGGAAAAGCTATTTTTGTATAAACTCAAAAAAAATGATTTCAAAAGTAACAGTAGCCATATTATTAATCAAAATTACAAATTACAAATGAATACCATCTAATTACAAATCTTTAATCAAAGCTGTTTTAATGGTTAAAAACAATAAAACAATGCCTTAACAGTTTACTGATCATGTTTCTTGTGCATTTAGCTTGTTACTTCTTTGCAGGACAGTGATGATTACACAAAATAGCACAATTATTCAGTAGTCTATGAGAGAAAGTGTGATTTCTACAGCACAGCTTTCTTAGAAACAATAGAAGTAAAAATATATTTGTTATTAACAGATTGGTCATAGTTCTTATTTTTCGATAAGTGAGGAAACTGCTCAGTGTATTCGCCCTGCTCTAAAGTGTAAAAGGGTCTATCCAGGGATTCATTCATTCACACTTCATTAGAGATTCATTAGAGGGCTGTTTCAAAGTGGAGATGTGCTGACTCCTGAGAGAATAACCCACTGTCTTTGTCCTCACCTCTGGGAAATGAGAATGTCACAAGGTCTGGAGTTAATCTCAGAGTCACTGCGTCTTCTTGCCTGTATTCGATGTATGGAGAGAAGGACAGAGACACATGGAAGGAGAGAAAAAGAGAATGAGAAATGGCTGGGAAGAATGACAAGGATGGAGGGTAAGAATGATGGACAAGGAGCAAGCGAGAGGGAGTGAGGGTGGCCATGAAAGGTTGAGCAGAAGAAAGGAGAAAGGAGAAATGCCATTACAGGGCTCTACAGTGACACCAGCTGGGAGATTTACACCCTCCACTAAATGATTAGTCAATAGAGAGGGGTCAAGCAAGCATTTCACCCAGAGCTGTTAACGACCGTAACTCAGTGATGCACTTAACCAGAGAACTCGCCATGCAAAACATCACGCCTGCATTTAAAAGGAAAGGCTTTAATGATAGGAGAGAAAATTAATGCTACTGGGATGACTGGTTTTGTCAATGAGGAGAGGACAAGGAGTCAATGAGGACAATGAAGGAGAGAAACGAATAAGTGCCATGAGCATAAAAGCATGCATGAGCCCGGTCATATATTTATGTTCAAACCCCTGCATCTTTGTAAGCGGAAACATGCAGCTTACAAAAATTATTCAAGCTCTAGAGAGTGATCGGCAGTCTCACCATGTCGTTGCTGAGGTCTTTCAGCCCTCTCACTGAAAGAATCGAGATCAGCGGGATGATGGTGATGTACCATGGTATGGATGAGATGGCAGGGACACACTTGAAAAGGCATGCAAGCATCAGTACACATTGGAGGAAATGGAAACACATTCACACATCAGGTGCATGCATGCAAAGTGCCTCCACCAGCATTATTAACTATGCAAAACCTTCAAAGCCTGCAAATGTCTGCTGAGTTAAGTTTATTTTGGCAAGCTACACTAAACAAATATGCCATCAATTGTGAGCAACCTTTATAAAGAAAGGGAATAATAGAAAATTAGCAGCAGACTATATTGGATCTATTGAGTGAAAACATGAACGTGATATGAAAATCAGCATGTGCAGAACATCTCAGCATAACAGCTGTGACTTATGTATTTGCTCAAGCTAAGCTGACAGAAGCACCTAAAACAGTGGATTCATGACATGTATCAAAAAAAAAAAAGTGAGAGAGCAGCAGAGTCATCATCTGACCTGCAACACCATCATTAGGAGATAATAGAGATTGGCTGCTCGCTGGAACTGTTCAAACAGCGTTAGGGGCAGGAAAGTCAGGGGGGAGTACTTGTAGCTGCGCACCACATTATCCTGGCAACCGACGTGGAGAGCCATGCAGAGGGGCAGGAAGAAAACATACAGGCATCCATATCAACACATTAGTCTGACTCTAAATGTATCAGTGTGCCAGCAGGCGTTGGGTTTTCGTGTGGGATGTCTGACTCACAGCGGCTCTCCCCCAGCGGAAGCACAGAAAGGATTTCTTCTGTTTAAGTTTGTGGTAGTGGCGACTGTTTGCCCTCACCTCCCATGTGAAGCCTGTGAGACAAACTCTGTGATCTCAGAGACCATTTACATACAATAATTTTATCTAGAATTTTTAACAGTGACAACAGATGGGTATGCAGTCATGGTGTGTTATCATGCAAGTGGATGTAGTGTACCTCTATTAACCCCCTCCGAATATTCCCAATTAAAGTCTTAAGAAAGTTAAAAAAAAAAGAAAAAAAAAACTCAAACAGTATCTGCTAAAGAAACATCATCCCCTATAAGAAAGAAAATAATCCAGAAGTGAAAGTTGCAGATCAAAACTGACATCCAATTGCATTCCTTTCTGGCTGGCTCTTATTAACACAGATAAGAATGTGATGTCTGAAATGAAGTTTAAAGATCAAAAGAGACATACCCAATTCAGCACTTTCCTCACTCATGATGTTGTGTAGATTTGGATGCTTGCAGACTCCAGTTATGCTACGCAAAGTAGAAATCACAATGACGAGGTAACTGACATGTATTCATTTTGATCTTAAGTTTTATCAGCGAGGGTGCAAACTCATCATAGTTCACTGGCCACACACGGATCAATTTGACCTGAACAGAGCTGGGCCCAGCTATTGCACAATAACCTTACAATAACATATTTATGTTTAATAAACCTTCCTGATACAGAACAGGTGATAAACAGCCTGGGACATCTCAAGAAAAATAAACACCTCAGTTTTCCACATTTACTCAGTCTACCCTTATTACATGTAAATTATGCTCTTATAGAATCCAGTGGCTCTGCTAAGGCAAAACATTCACATATAGACCAAGGTACTACAGCATTTATTTATTAATTTTTTTTTAAATGTATTTATTTATAATATTATTCAAGTGACTTGTCAAAATCTATTAATGCTTTAAACTTTGCAAACATTTCCATTGTTGTGCAGTAATTCTGGAATGACCACATCAGAGATAGCGGTTTATTTTACTTAAAAATTTGAAGTATTTATGATGTCGCTGCAGTTTTTATGGCTTGCAAAGCTATCCAGTGGGGCAGATTGGATGTGGGAGATGTTGTGCTGGATGTTCACACCCTGTGACAGTACATCCTGGTTTACTAGTTGTGTATTACACTGTGTACCAGTGCTTCTAAATCCCTGCTGCTGATCTAAACACACTCCTTTGTACTGTATCTCTGCAAAGCTTACCCATACTTGATTAACTGCATTTCAACATCAACAAAATGCTGCTAAGGCAACCCGAAGGCAACAACAGGCTGATAAAATACTGAGACAAGTACCTGCTCTTCTTGCTGAATCTTTTCAGATAGCTCAATGAACAGCCCTGGTGAGAGAGACAACCAGCTCCATTAAATCGGCAAGATTTTCCAAAATAACGTCATAACAGATTATTCAACAAAAGTTTGTGTCTCAAGTTTCAGCTGTTGCTAAGTAGATACCATCTGGACCATTTACAAAAAATGAAAAAAGACAGAAAGTCCTGGATGATACTGAACTGTTTGACTAAATATTAATCTTGGTTGTACGGGTGTAAATAACTCTGTGTTGAACTCGTTCATAAATAACATATAAACACACTACTCCTTCCAGAAACAGGGACAACTTTACCTGCTTTGTTTGCTGCTACAGACGACGAGTCCGTGTAAAAAAAAAAAAAAAAAATGCAAACAGGTTGTACAGCTTGGTCATTAATCCTGAAACTCCGCAGACCACAGCCAGACATTCACACGAGTGTTTTTATAACCATTTTCAGCTACTTTACACAACACAAATCTGTGCTACCCACTTGCCTCCTTTATCTTTGTGCAACATGACTCCACCTTTCTCATTCTCCCATGTGAAGACTCCAGCAACACACTGTACTCCCCAAGCGCTTTACCTGAGGAAAAAGAACATAATGTAGGAGGAGCATCAAACCAGCGAAAGCATATCAACTATATCAGAGCAGCTGAAAACAGAAACATATTAAGCACCTTTGAGTAAACCACAAATGTAAGCTGGTCAATTCTCCAGGTGGAATTAGTAATTAAAAAAAAAAAAAGAATCTAACACAAATGAGCCAGAAAGTCCTTATGAGAGTGTGCTGCTTTTCCACTGTGTCAGCAGCGGGAGTATCAGTTTACAGGAATGTGAAAGCTGTGAAGCTTTGCTTTCAGATAAGCACGCATCGCCAAGACACATTTTTTCTTTCCATGTACAGCATGTTCTTCTTATTAAATTAAATCTGATGAAAATACTGTTAATGTACACACCAAGCTTGCTGAGTTTCTACAGTGGCTGAATTAATGACGGTTGCGTGAATTAAAGCGCTTCTTGGCCTTGAGCATTTAATCAATCCTTTATAGACATTCAAATTAAAATGCATTAATATATTTGCTGGTATTATCACATGTATTCATTTTGATCTTAAGTGAGCCTGCACTCACTCCCCTTTCCTTTAAGTTTAGAAAAAAACTAATGAATGCAAATACTTTTTATGACTGATTTTACTTACACTAATCTTCCGCTGTCTCCTTCATTTATTTAAGGCCTTTCTTAATTTCCTCATGAATCTAATGCCACCTGGTGGAGGTGAGCACCCACTGCAGATCAACCATCAGTTGAAGGTCAAAAAAGGGTAAATTCATAAACAATGGCAACTCAGAACAAAAGGCAGTTTGCTGAATTGATGTTCACTCGATGTCAGTTAAATCTACTTTTTGTGGTTTCATATCTCTTTGTCTCATTTCACTTTCCTAAGTGAGGTCCCCCCCACAAACGCCACACATCTACACCTGAAGGTGTGTGTATCTTATTTCTTATATGTGTCTCTATGTGAGTGCGTGTGCATATCTAGGGCAATCTTTCCTATCTATTTTTACAGCTGGGCTGCGATGCAGAGTGGTTAAGGTGATGTGCCAGTGGTGTGGAATGGGTTCTATAAGGCCTCCACAAACAAATGACAGCCAATAGGCCAGGCTGTTCCCACCAACAGTTTAACCGTTGGCCAATACGCCTGCAAACCTCACAACCATTAACAAAAAAGCAGATTTGTCTCTCCAAGCCTGTGGGTTTGGTCAAGGTTCAACTCAATAGCTCAAAATGTATGAATATTAGAAATTACAGCTAGCATTTTAAAGTAAAACAACACAAAAGCTATGGTGGTCACTGATCAAGGTAGACTAATAAAATATGCAAATGAAAGGTTAAAAACAAGTGTGCACATTATCTTGCATTTCTCATGTCAATTTATGGGCTAGCTGCCAACAGGCACAAAACTCTGCAAAGATTAGGGACTCATATTTGCTTTTAACATCTTTTATTCTATTCTCAGAACTACCTCATCGATAAGGATGCCACTTAATATACCCCCCACCCCACCCCATCTCGTCAAGATTCACAGTCTTACTGTGAATCTTGAATCAGTTAGTGAGAAAAACAGACAAGTTTAACTTCCTCATATTTAGTTCAATACAAAATGGAAACATGCAACCTGCTAAAACCGAAGCGGGCTAAATATTGCAACAATGACCGCAGCCATCAAGATATACAGTAACTTATTTAAAGAGATTATAATGATTGAGTCACTAAGCTGTAAAGAATTCAGAATTCTCTACTTTGGATTAAATTAGCTGCTTTGCCACTACATGACAAAGCATTGTTGTGCAAATTGATCGATCATTTAAAAGTGACGTTTAGTTTAAACACATCGCAATTACAACTTTATACAAATCTTACACTGACAGTAAAAACCACAACACACATTCATTATCTCCTTGCTATTTTTCAAATTGTCAAAAATACGCCCAGAGTTTTCATTGCATGCTTAATGGGTGCATGTGTGTTCTCACAGGATCTCAGCAGTGCATGATCCTCAGACCACTCATGTATCAAGACTACAGTAAGTGTGAGAAAGTCCCGTGCTGTGGGAAGCTACAAAGTATTTCTCAGGGGCCTATATTACTACTGTAAAGAAGACATGTGACGCTGTACAAAAGTCACTCTGCAGTCTAGTTTGAGGAGGCGATATCCTCTTCATACTCGCTGAGGCTCAACTTCCTGTAAAAAGTGGTTAACAGCTGAGCTGTGAATTAAGGAGCAGGAATCAGGCCAGTAAACATCAACCTCAACAAACACACAAATTACCTCCTTGGAGAGGTTTGCAAAAGACATGGAGTCTGGCCTGACAGACAAACAAATGTTAAATAGGTCAACCAGAGTATAGCAGAGGGGACAGGAGCTTGCTGAAAGCAAAATGTGTGTGTGTGTGTGTGTATGTGTGTGTGTGTGTGTGTGTGTGTGTGTATGTTGGGGTGGGGTGACATAACAACAACAACATTAACATCAAAGTTTACATGAACGAGATGATTAAACTAACCACCGCAGTGATGAGTCACCTGGTGGTATCACAGTTAAGTGAACTGTGTGGGTGCACTGAAACATGTTAGTAGTTATAAAACTGTGGTTACTAGTACTAGTACAAGTACAAACAGGGGTACCTGGTCGAGAACATATTTGAAAAAACAACCAGATTTTTTAATGAAAATTTCTATTGTAACTACTTCTAAGTAAAAGATCGGGAAAATTCTTCCCATTCTCTCCAGCAGAATTTATGTTTTATACACACATTCATTTTAAGAAATGGCACCTTGCTCATTTTTCTTAATTATTGTGATAAAATGATTATAGTAATGGTGTATAAGTTAAATAGTAAAGTGGTAAACTGTTCTGTAAGTCTTTCAAAAATAAATATACAGCATAAATATTAAACTAAACATATGTTTTTTTTCAACATCTTGTCTATTTGAGTAGATTTTTGGCAGCAGATCTTACAAACCCTTGCAATTCAGCACAACACTTGGTTTGAGTGAGTTCGGAAATGTTTTCTTTGATGGGATGACTTTGATGATGATGACAATTTACTGAAGTTTTCATCAGTATGACACATTATTACTTGTGTGCCCTGGCCTCCTTGGGTGTTTTGGCCTTTATCATAAGACAACCTCATTTAGCTTAGCCGCTGCCATGGAGAAAACAGATACAATACTAGAAAAATAACAGATTTTGTTTTTTGTTTGTTTGTTTAGGACAGCACACAAGCCATATCCATCTCTACCACCTGCTATTTTTTTCTATCTTCTGCCTGTCCATTACAAAATAACAATACACGCATCCATATATTGGCAGCACGGTGGTTAGCACTGCTGCCTCACAGTTAGAATACCATCTGGAAGGCCTGGGTTCGATTCTGCCCAGGCCCCTCCCTCTCTCTCTGTGTGGAGTTTGCATCTTCTCCCCGTGTCTGCGTGGGTTTCCTCCCACAGTCCAAAGACATGCACTTACTGGGGTTAGGTTAACTGGAAACTCTAAATTGCCCATAGGTGTGAATGAGAGTGTGGATGTTGTCTGTCTCTCTGTGTTGGCCCTGTGACAGGCTGGTGACCCCTTGACCCTAAACAGGATAAGCAGGAGTGAATGGATGGATGGACATCCATATTTCCAATACCATATTTTTAGTATGGGCTAGGGTTACGGATCAAAATAATCCATATTCATGTTATATTGGAAATTGACGCAGCCTCTTGGTTCATTCATTGTCTGAAACGATCTGTTTTTGGTCTTCTCCCATTGAGGACACCCTTTCTTCGTGCCAAATTTCATCTCACACACATGTTTGAACAGAGTGGTGTGCCTAAGACCACCTTGATGAGGATGTCCCCCTTTTTTTTTATATATCATGAATTCCTGATGAAGTTTCTCAGGGTCCTGCTGATGCAGATTTAGGCATTCTAATATCTAGGAGTCATTGGCTTTCTTGTAGTCAATCCAGGCAGTGCACAGGTTTGTCACTCTGGTCTTACAGTATCAAGTGACTGCACTATCTACCAGTGTTTTGCTCCTCTGGTGTTTCTGACAATTCTGAACTAATATATATATATATATATATATATATATATATATATATATATATATATATATATATATATATATATATATATATATATATATATATATATATATATATATATATATGAGATGTTCAAAGCTTGGGAAATCTTTTTATAGCCTAAGCCTGCTTTAAACTTCTCCACAACCTTATTCCTGACCTGTCTGGTGTGTTCTTTGGACTTCATGATGCTGTTTACTCCCCAATATTCTCTTAACCAACCTCTGAGGCCATCACGGAGCAGCTGTATTTGTACTGAGATTATATTACACAGAGGTGGACTCTTTTTTGTCATTTGCGGTCATCAGACAACTTCTGAAGGCAATTGGTTGCACTAAGAGAAAAGGGGGCTGAATACTTTTACACACCGCACTTTTCAGTTTTTTATTTGTAAAAAATGTTTTAAATCATGTATAATTTTCTTTCCACTTCACAATTATATACCACTTTGTGTTGGTCTTTCACATTAAATTCCATTGAAATATACACTGCTCAAAAAAATAAAGGGAACACTTAAACAACACAATATATATCAAACTACTGTGAAATCAAACTGTCCACTTAGGAAGCAACACTGATTGACAATCAATTTCACATGCTGTTGTGCAATGGAATAGACAACACATGGAAATTATTGGCAATTAGCAAGACACACTCAATAAAGTAGTGGTTCTGCAGGTGGGGACCACAGACCACTTCTTAGTACCTATGCTTTCTGGCTGATGTTTTGGTCACTTTTGAATGTTGGTGGTGCTTTGACACTCGTGGTAGCATGAGACGGGCTCTACAACCCACACAAATGGCTCAGGTAGTGCAGCTCATCCAGGATGGCACATCAATGCGAGCTGTGGCATGAAGGTTTGCTGTGTCTGTCAGCGTAGTGTCCAGAGGCTGGAGGCGCTACCAGGAGACAGGCCAGTACACCAGGAGACGTGGAGGAGGCTGTAGGAGGGCAACAACCCAGCAGCAGGACCGCTACCTCCGCCTTTGTGCAAGGAGGAACAGGAGGAGCACTGCCAGAGCCCTGCAAAATGACATCCAGCAGGCCACAAATGTGCATGTGTCTGCACAAACGGTTAGATACCGACTCCATGGCTTTGACCTGTTTGACCTGCTGCCCTCTGGCAGGCGCTACAGGTGCATCAAAGCCAGAACAAACAGACTCAAGAACAGTTTCTTCGCCAGAGCAATCACCACCCTGAACTCACACACTCACCCACTGTAACTGTGCAATATTATATTATTCATACTGAACAATATCTGACATTCCTATATTGTGTAATATCCAGTATTCATTCACTAGTGCAATATTCATTCACCAAGTGCAATATTCATCATCTTCATTATTATATGTATACACATATTTACTTTTCTTACAATGTACAGATGCACCAATGTATGTATATATTTTTATACATTCTATTTTTTGTATATTTTACACATTGTTTATTTCTGTATATCTCTTGATTATATTGATCATACTAGATTATAATATTTTCATAATATTTTTATTTTAGAGAGTTTGATTTTCTGTTACATGGCACTGAACAGGAGTGGCCCTCCAATCTCATTGTACATCCTGTATAATGACAATAAAGGCATTCTATTCTATTCTATTCTATTCTATTCTATTCTATGGTATGAGGGCCCGACGTCCACAGATGGGGGTTGTGCTCACAGCCCAACACTGTGCAGGATGCTTGGCATTTGCCAGAGAACACCAGGATTGGCGAATTGGCACCCTGTGCTCTTCACAGATGAAAGCAGGTTCACACTGAGCACATGTGACAGAGGTGACAGAGTCTGGAGACGCTGTGGAGAGCGATCTGCTGCCTGCAACATCCTTCAACATGACCAGTTTGGCAGTGGGTCAGTAATGGTGTGGGGTGGCATTACTTTGGAGGGCCGCACAGCCCTCCATGTGCTCGCCAGAGGTAGCATGACTGCCATTAGGTACCGAGATGAGATCCTCAGACCCCTTGTGAGACCATATGCTGGTGCGGTTGGCCCTGGGTTCCTCCTAATGCAGGACAATGCTGGACCTCATGTGGCTGGAGTGTGTCAGCAGTTCCTGCAAGATAAAGGCATTGAAGCTATGGACTGGCCTGCCCGTTCCCCAGACCTGATTGAGCACATCTGGGACATCAAGTCTCACTCCATCCACCAATGTCACGTTGCACCACAGACTGTCCAGGAGCTGGTGGATGCTTTAGTCCAGGTCTGGGAGGAGATCCCTCAGGAGACCACCCACCATACACTTAAGACGAACAGGAACATGGCTCAATACATGAGCGGGACCCACAAAAGAATTGTCAGAAACACCAGAGGAGCAAAACACTGGTAGATAGTGCAGTCACTTGATACTGTAAGACCAGAGTGACAAACCTGTGCACTGCCTGAATTGACTACAAGAAAGCCAATGACTCCTAGATCCTAGAATGCCTAAATCTGCATCAGCAGGACCCTGAGAAACTTCATCAGGAATTCAATAAGAGATGTGGCAAATAACGCTAAAGGCCAAATTCAAGTCAGTTGCACAAGTCACCATCAAGTGTTTGTTCTTCCCATTTAGTCAGCTGAATGCATTATGCTAGCAGGCAGGGCACACATGGAACTGTATAACCAAGTGGTTGGCATAGTATAGAGAAACATCTGTGTAGAGTGGTCAAAATGGGATATGCCAACAAGAGTGGTTGAGAATGACCTAAGATCCTGTGGGACTTCCAGATACAGACAGACAAACTTGTGATGGCTAACCAACTAGCTATAATAGTGGAGCACAAGCAGAGGAAGAAGACCATAGTAATAGATGTAGCAATAAGAAGGAACACAATAAGAAATACCAAAGGCTGAGAGAAAAACTAGAGAGAATCTAAAAGATTAAGGCGACGGTGATCCCAGTGGTAATCTGAACACTCAGGGCAGTGACCCCCCAAACTGAGAGAGTGGCTGCAGCAGATTCTGGGAACAACATCTGAGATCTCTGTCCAGAAGAGCGCAACATTAGGAACAGCAAAGATACTGCACAGGACCCTCAAGGCCTCTGGTAGAGGACCCGAGTTTGAAGATTAAACAAAGACCACCTGCAGGGCGAGGAGGGAATTTTTATCTCTATGTCAGCTCTAAGTGGACAAGGTAAGAAAAACAAAAAACAATAATCAGTGGATCCTATTAAAAGTTTTAGATACATGCAGAATAACTAGTTTTGCCCCATAATTTGCAAAACTGAGAAAAAACACACCTCAGTCAGTTACACTTTTGCACTGGTCCAAATGTTCCTTGATTACAGTGTACGTGGCCACTATACTTAATTTCAAATTCACATCAGCTCTGTGATAAATCTTAAAAAGACGAGGACACCCGTTTGACAACACATGAAAAGTTTTTTCAAATATGTGACAGGCAGAACTGTTCTTTTATTTAGACATACAATAAGCATTGATGTTTGTCACAGCTTCGTTTAGACATACGATAAATGTGATGGGAAGGCCCACAGTTCGCACATAGGTGCAAAAGACTTGCTGCACTTGTGAAAAGATGTATTTGGCACCTGGTGAACACTTGCGAAGTGTAAACTTACTTTTGGAACATTTACTTCTCTGTCTGTGTGCAGGGTATTTGTGTGTTAGCGTGATTAAGAACAGATGAAGGACAGTTAGTGAATAAGTAAGTGCAGAGGATTAGTAAGGAAGAAGTGAGGGCAGCTATGAAGAGGATAAAGAATGGAAAGGCAGCTGGTCCAGATGACGTACCTGTGGAGGTCATGAAGATGTCTAGGAGAGAGAGCAGTGAACTTTTTTACCAGATTGTTTAACACAGTCTTGGAGAGTGAGAGGATGCCTGAGGAATGCAAAGGTACACTGGTGCCAGTTTTCAAGTACAAGGGCGATGTGCAGAGCTGTAGTAATTACCGAGGGATAACATTGATGAGACCATAAAGATATGGGAAAGAGTTGTTAAAGCTGGATTAAGGACAGATGTGCTTGTTTTGAAAAGTTGATGGATGTCAAACATCCAAAGTAACAGACAGTGCACAAGAGAGGGGAAGAAGAGAGTGCAGGCACTGTGGAGCAGGTGGAGGTGAGTATCAGGGGTGATTTGTAACAGAGGGAGAGTAGCAAGAGTGAAAGGAAAGGTTTACTAGATGGTAGTGAGACCTCCTATGATGTATGTTATGGAGATGGTGGCATTAACAGCAAGACAGAAGGCAGAGCTGGAGATATTCAGATTTGTGTTGAGTGACCAGCAGGGACAGGATAAGAAATGAATATATCAGGGGGACAGCTCAGGTTGAGATGGTTTGGATATGTACAGAGGAGAGATAGTAGATATATTTTGGGGTGGGGGGTTGAATATGGACTGGTCAGGTAGGAGGAAAAGAGGAAGAACACACAGAAGATGAATGGATGTAGTGAAGGAGGACATGCAGAGGTTTAGTGTGACAGAAGAGGATTCAAAGGATAGGGTGAGGTGATGATCCACTGTTACGACCCCTAAAGGGAGCAGACGAAAGAAGAAGAAGTCAGGGAGTAATTGTGTTCTTTGTCACAATCAGTAGAACATCTGTTTATGCCTGCAGCTGGCTGTATAAACAATGTGTGGGGACAAATGGACTTGTGGCAGTGTTTCAGACAGGCTGGGTAATTAAAACATGGAAACAGATTAAATCATTAGTATTGGATTCGTTGAAAAAAGGAATACAGCCTTGAACAAAGGTTTTGAAGGTCCACTGCATCCATATTTTGGGTAAAAATCAAAGGTACAAGCAGCAGGATGTTAATCAAACAATCATTGGTACAAAAGAAATATAGATAAGGGTCAAACTTTCATAAATATTGACCAAATTGGTCACTGCAACATTATAAAACCAATAGGACATATACTGCTCAAGCTAAGTCATCCACATGAATGAATCATCTGCAACATGTAGTCAGGAT
This sequence comes from Archocentrus centrarchus, assembly GCF_007364275.1. Lineage (NCBI taxonomy): Eukaryota > Metazoa > Chordata > Actinopteri > Cichliformes > Cichlidae > Archocentrus > Archocentrus centrarchus. The sequence goes on along the minus strand of NC_044349.1, from coordinate 24,312,105 downwards.
GTGGGTGTTGCCACACACAAACGTGGGAGTGCAACAAATTATGCAGGCCCATCATATCACAATGTTTTCTGAGCATGTTTCATTTTATTCTCAAAAAGATCCAGATTCACCGAGTGCTGATCAACAGTCATACCTTGTGCTCAAAAAACATATCCGCTCTACATTTATTAATAATTTGGATGCTATCATATTTATAACAGCACCTTCCTGTTACTGCTACAAGTTGGACCTAGATAGTACTCTTTATCTGTGTGGTGTGTTTGAGTGCGCCTGTGTTCCGGTGTGTTTGTGTGCAATAATGCTAGTTTGCCTCTCTTCAAAGCTATCAAACTAATAAGGGGGGGGGGTGGATCAATACAACCTGACATGTACTATGTCTTTAAAAATCTGGAGACAGCTTTATTACTAAAAAAAACAAGACTGTTGGAACATGGGTGACTGTGGCCGGTGTGGTTACGGTGAGTCAGACAGAAAATTCTACTGGAGTTTTCAACACATGCAAAGCTGATAGGACACCCCCTATGATATAGACAGCCCCCTCACTCTGCACACTACAAAGAAGTCTTCAGCACCAACTGCAGAAGAGTGATGTTTTACAATGTAGTGACGGTTTCTATTCTGGTTGCTGTTCAACTTCTGTGTCTTCCCCACTTGGGGTGAGAAGCTGTTTTCATACCTGTCAGCTTTGCATCAGAATGCCAGAACTAGAATTAGACAGTGGCCAGGATAGGAGAAGTGGATCATTAGCTTTAATTGGTGCTTCTTGAACTGACCCAAACTTGCTAATGTTTCAGTGGTTGCTAAGTCTTCGGCTGGAGTTTTTGGTGTTCTCTATAGACAAGATACTGTACCTTGATGCACTTTGCCTCCTGTCCCCTACAGACAGTGATTCATCTCTGGCAATTGAGGTGAGGAAGGACTCAAAAAACAACCTTCTTGGTGGTGTTATGGAATGTTTTGTATTTTTTCAGCTTCCCAAACACAGCAGCTGTGAGACGGACAGGTGGATTCCGGAAACATGCAATACAAATAAGGAACTGGAGGCACATGAATGATGCACATGAATGCTGTCTGCAGAACAGCTGCAATGGCATCACAAGAATTAGACTTAAAATCAGAACAAAACCAGGTAACACAAATGCAAAACTAAGTATAATTCCACACCATATGAATAGATGAAATGTGGATACATGATAAATTGGGAGAGACTCACCAAAGGGACAAAGAAGTGTTTCGCAAATCACGTTTATTAAAGTAGGTTTGCATTGTGTTAAAATAGTCACTGTAAATCTATCTTTTTGTTCACATGTGGGGAAGTGAACAAGTGTTATGTGTGTGTATTGTGGTCGTGTTAACATGACCACAACATCCTGGCATTTTAGAATAAAACATTAACACTGCAAGAAAGTTTACACATTATAGTTTTAAGGCAAACTCTTTCTGAAGTACTGGTTTATCAGATGGATGGATCAAACAAATCAACTAACCGGAAAATAAATCCCAGCAATTTGAAGCATGCATCAGGAATTACTTTTTGAAAATTTCTTGGTAAAGTATCAAATTAAATACAAATTGTTGTATGAAATTATTTTAACTGAAAAGCAATGTCAAAGTCCCTCCTTAAATTTGACCGTTGGGGGTCACTGGTAGTTGTGTGCACCATGAAGCTCATTAAAGCAGGCGTTACAGTTGCAAAAAAGTAAGCACAGGTGAATCCATGAGAGGTTATGGACAAGAGACAGGGCATACTCTTGTTGTACTTCCCGCAGTCTCCACTTGAAGAGAAGCGCCCCGTGCCGAGCAACAAAGCATTATACGGTGGAGATGTCGGAGGATATCCGATATCTTTTATTAATAAAAAATAAAAATAAATAAGATCTCTAAACCCTGATTGTAACCCATTTTTCTGTGATTTGTTTGTTTCAGGTATTTTTAAAGCATGCGCAAATACTGTTTTCGTTCCTTTTTACATTTCATGGTTACATTCTCTGCTTTCTTTAAAAAAGAAAAGTAAAAAAAAAAATCTCAAATTAAAATGTATGCACGTTATAAACCAAATCTATGTAAGCAAGTTGGGTTTTCTTTTAATTAGTCAAGCTTTTTGAATAGCAATGCAACATAGCAAGTGTTCTGCAGACACGTCGACCAGTGTGCTGTAATTTTACAAAAGTCAGAAGTAGGACAGTTGATCCAAGCCGACTCATTTCAGTAACACCTATTGGTCTGATCGTGGCCACATTGCTCTCTTGGACTTCCGCACTCCAAAGTTAAAGTTTCCTGATCAGTTTCCACAGAATGAACGCGACAGCACAGCGTGATTGGCTATCCGTGTGGCCTATATGTGCGCACCACCCGGCAGTGTTGCGCTTTACATCACCGCTGATTGTGTCTGAATGGTAAGCTCAGCCCTTTCTCTGCTTCACCCCATGTAACACCCACAAACTCGAAAAAGATTAAGTCAGTTTTCCAAGTGCTGCGCGTAAAACTGTATGTCGCTGTTTTTGTGTTCACAGAGCTGCAAGAAACTCTCAAAGTCCCGTCTGCTAAATAATCCCACAGGTGTCATCCTTTCATTCAGGTCAGTGTCGGTTCAACATAATAACGCCGTCTAATTATTTGAGGCTTTTATTTGTGAGTGGTAAAGACAAGGCTGATGTTTAATGCAGTCTTGCAATCACCTAAAGTTACTTTGAGGTTGACTTTAAAGTATCTGTCTAAATCTTAAGAACGTTATAAGCTGCTTGAAGAAAAAAAGGACACCGTCACTGTCATATGGGATCATTTTACGTGGTGGAGGAAGGCTGTTTAGATTAAGCACCTCACCACAGTGCAATGCACGATGACATACTGTCATGTTATGACCCCTTTTTCAAAATGTAACGTTAGCTAACTATATCCTACTTCTAATGTCTAAAGTATATTCAAATGAGAAATGTTCAAAAGAAATACGTGTTATTTACGCTGATTTTTCTCAGCATTGGTTATGAATCGAAACTTGTGCAACAATCATTACAGGAGGTGATTCAGGCGCGTTTAATGTTATCAGTTTTATGCTTGGTGCCTGGATGGATGCATGCTGTTTGACTGACACCTCGTTTCCTCCGCTAGTATCATGACCACTCCGAAGAGCCCTGATGGTGTTGGGAGAGATGCTCCTTGCCAGCCCTCCTCTTCAGTTAAGAGCAGCGCATACACGGAGCCAGATACTGACCCGCGACTCTTGGCTGGGACTCGGTCCTCCCTTCTTGCTCGACGTCTCTTGCGTTTACGTGCCTACAGCAGCCACTTTACCCCCGTTACGCGCCGCAAGAGGGAGATGATCCCAGACGATAGGAAAGATGCCAACTACTGGGATAAGAGACTCAAGAACAACGAGGCAGCCAAGCGGTCCAGGGAGAAGAGGAGGCTGAATGACCTGATGAAAGAAGGCCAGTTACTGGCTCTGAGCGAGGAGAACGCCCAGCTGCGGGCTCAGGTGCTTAACCTGCAGTATATCAGTGCCCTGAGCATAGAAAAAAACAAAGCCCCCTCACCTTCTGTAACGTCAAATGCGTCTGTTCTAGCGCCCACTCTATCCCCCCACACCCCTTCTCTCTTCCAGGTGGGAATCAGAGATGTGCGACAAGAAACAGCGATGCACCAATATGACTCCAACATCCCTTGTTTTGGCTCAACGAGAGGTCTTTTTAATCCACTAGGCCATCAAAGTTGTGGAACACAGCAAGGCATCTTTCCTCTCACTGGCTCCCGTGCGCTTTCTTCAGGATGCGGAAAGTCAGCAGAAGCACGGACGGATATCCAGCGCCAGGTCTCCTCCAGCGGTGTCACCTCCATCTCCTCCCGTGTGCCTTCCCCACCCGTCTCTTCCCTTTCGGCATTTATGGCCTCTCCTGACACGCTCCACCATACCTCTGCGCTCTCGTACCCACCCCAAAACTGGCTGGTGCCTCAGATAAATCACCCGGCAGTGTGTAATAATTTTCTTGTGCCTTGGCCGTCCTCCTACCTGGCTCCATCGGCCGTCTACTCCGGCCTGCCTCTGCACCTACAAGAGCGACAAAGCCAGGGTCTTGGTTTCGAGACCCACGTTCAGAGGGGGCTCAAGGGTCGGTTCAGCAGTGGAACCTCTGAGCTATCTCAAGTCGGGATGCATCTCAGTTCAGCGGGACGCTAAAAGGATAGCTTAACTGTTAAGTTGTTAACATTTCAACAGGCAGTGGAACCAAAAATCGACAAACTCACTTTGATTCCACATGCATCTAAATGTAATGCAAAATGAATGCTTTTGCAGATTCATTATTTTTTTAATGCCAGTAAATATTCAGTCCAAAATGAATGAAACGTGTGTATTTGGTCATAATGGGCGAAACGAACAAATAAATTAACAGTCTTTATGTGGGCTGCATTTCCCGAAACATGAAATGTGCACAACATATTTTAACTCGGGCTGCATTGTATAACTTTCTGTGGATTTATTCTATTTGAGTGAAGCGGCTTTTGCTGACTGGCTCTTTTTCTGCATTGTTTTTTTTTTTAAATCAATGACATATTGATGTATAATGTAATAAACACAGTAGCTGACTATTTAAATGTTATTCCAGACTTTTTATTATTCGAATTATTTAATGATCAGTTTGATTTAATTTAAGTGGTATGAAATTATTGTACCGCTTGTCGGTGAAGAAAAATCAAAAAACAAAAACAGTGAAACTGGGTGCTTGCTAACACGGTATTCCCCCTTTTCCCCACTGCGTGATTTCCCAGCACAACTTGATTCAATGGAAAACTGAACGTTGAACCGTTTATTTGTGGGCCAGCAGTTCAACGAAACACAATCCACCACATTTCAGTAACCACATTTGGTTATGTAACTCTTTTATGCAATGCATTTGTTAGAATCTGCTCTTTAATACATTAATTTAAATCCATGCACTCGAAAAGTCCTTAAAGATTTTACATCTAAGAATAAAAGTAAATGTGGGGTATTTTCAACACATTTCTCGCTTTCCATCTCTAATTTAGAAGGCATTCTGTGGAGGGCGTGGAAGTATATTTTAAACATCAGTAAATTGCATTTAAGATTTTTTTTTTTTTATTATTGTTACGGAAATAAAGGCAGGCCATTAAATTGTAAAGGCAAGTATTTAATTAGGAATACGCTATCTATATTTATAGGACATAATAGACTGCACATGGCAACGTTGGCGTACATGACGGCCGTGTTTTCATTCTTCTGCATGCACAGAAAAATCCATAGTATTTAAGTTAGGGTTGCATTTTTCAATGTTACACACTCACACTCTCTCTCTCTCTCTCTGTCTCTCTCTCTGTGTGTGTGTGTGTGTGTGTGTGTGTGTGTGTGTGTGTGTGTGTGTGTGTGTGTGTGTGTGTGTGTGTGTGTGTGTATGTATTTATTTTTGACAGATGATTTGCTATTGGAACCACTTGTGGCTGCTCTCTTTTTCATAAGAGGTCACCACACACAGCAATGGGGGGGTGGGGGGTTCGTCAGCGGGTTTTCCACTGGATGTCCTTCTTGATGCAACCCCAAGGGATTTGTGTCTCCTTCCAGTATCTAAGCAGGGATCTTTTACTTGACAGGCGAATTTGTAAAGCAATGCGTGGAGCATCATGTCATCTCTGACACTGCTCTGGCATCTTAAACGGGTCTTAAATATCAGCGCCATGATCACGACGGCTCCAGCAGAGGGCGCTACAACACAAACATTGTGGCAGATGGCGCTTGTTTTGTGAAATAATACCTGCCTTTCCAGTAGGAAGCATGCATTTTTGAAACAGACATCTATTGTAGACTAAATATCTAAGTGAAATAAACTAACACTACTACTAAGAATATATTCAATTAACAAATTTTCACTTAGACTTTATAGAAAGAGGATAAGTTCAAACTAGGATGACCAGAAGTTCTACTTTATGTGGGATTATAGAATGTTTGCATGCTTTGTCCCCCAACCCCACATACTGAGACAATGTCCCACATTTTGATTGGTTCTAGTTTACAAAAGTCAATACATGTGAGTCTTTCAAGAAAACTGTGGTTAAAAAAAGAGATGTGCTGATCTACAGATGCATCCCTACTGAAACCCAAAGATGATTATCAGGCACAAAAACGGTTAAAATAACAATAAGGTTTTAATTGTTATTTGGGTTTTAAAGGAAGGGATAAATGAGTGTTGGAAGACAATTTCATCCATAAAATAAACTTTTATCCTTCACACGAACAATACCAAAACTGTGACCTGTTATGTGTTATTTGTTTATCAAGTTTTTTAAATTAGATATGCCAAAATGTCAAATTAGTAGCATGACGCACATTGTCACACAAAAACACATTTTTTGACCAAAGGTTAAAATGTTGGGATGTGGCCACCCCAATTCAATCACTGATTTGAACTTTACTTTCTTCTGAATAGACATTTGAACTCTTTTCATGAAAAGGGATGGCCTAAATTATGTCATCCCTTATTATTTATCATGAAGTTACTGCACACCTTAAACCTGACATAGTTAAAAACAGAAAAAAAGATAGATTGAATGGCTCAGTTAACTTACTGGAACATGTACATCAAGTATGTACTCAAGATGTGATGTCAAATTCAAATCTTTGTGTAAGACAAGTTCCAGCTTTTACAAACCGAATGTGTCGCAGTTTTTGTCCATCCTGCAGAAACAGATGACAGAGAGCGAGAGAGACCGAAAAGCAGTTTAAACTCGAGTTTAAAAATAAAATTTTGGCGCACACACACAGACCCCTTATCAGCCGTATGAAAAATGAAACATATTTGACACCACATGAACGTCTTCGTGCACATTTTTCAAACATTAAGGACTTACACGCATCACAACAGGAAGCAAAAAAATCTGTCTGCATGTGACACTGGCTATACATAGAAATGGGCGTTGAAGCAAAATTTCCAGTCACGACACAAGCATGCATTGTAATTCCAGTGTCAAAGTCATTTTATCCTCACATTATAACAAGCATTACATTAAGCAGAAGACGGTTAAATGAACAGAAGTCTGAAATACACGCTGATAAGTGACAAACACTTCTGCATTTTCTGTGAATCAGAAGTGCTAAAGATTTTATTTAAAACTCACAGGTTTAGTCACGTCAGCTTTACTCCTCTCACTTATGCTTTACTCTAAATATATGAAGAACACAGAACTGATGGTCATAAAGTATCTTTACATGGTTGTGGTGGCTTTTATCTCTAAAACATCTCGTATTGCTACTACTAATATTACTACAGCTACTATTGCATCTAAGCTTTTCTGGAAAGACGTGTCAGGTAAGTGGCTGATTTTTACCATGTATGGATACAAGATTTAACAGAACACCGAGCAATGTATTATAGTGCAGCTATGCTAAAAGGTAAATGCTGTAAAGACAGTACCAGCAGAGACAGTGCAATTACTCACAGGATTTTTTTTTTAATGTGGCTTTAAATCTATATAATCTATATGTGGTGTTAAATCTATATTCTCATTTAGTTTTGGCATGTAATACAAAAAAATATGCCTAAAATTGAAAGCAGCATCATACAGGGGAGACCCCTGTGTGGGCAAGCCACTACCACCACAATATGTTTGAGATCAAGGGAAGCAGTCAGACACTTTTCATGCGACAACAGAGGTGGACAGAGTTAAAGACAGGAAAACAACACATATAGAAAAGACTGACAGCAAAGCAAAGAAAGAAAGAAGTGAGTGGGTAGGACCGAAAGCAGCAAGGTATTATGATCCCCACTCGGCTCATCTGTGCATTAATTGCTTGACGGTGTCTAACAGAAGAGTTCAGTACTCTAAGTTGTATATTAGAGCAGGGCGAGAGCAAGACTTCTCTGAATAGGTTCACTAGCAGCTCAACGGCAGCAGATCTTGTGGACACGCTCGCTGAAGGTAAGGCCTGAAGCATATTTTCTCACATATAGTGGTGTTGACCATGTATGTTAACTGCAAAAAGGATTTAAGAAAGGAAATGGCTGAAGTGTTAGTGACCGAAGGACGGACATTTATTAACGCATACACAACTGGTCTTGCTGTGATCACAGCAAAACATAACTGTGTATTCTGTGAAATCGCCCGTCAACTCAGCAAACCTTTGAATCTTTTAATTCCTCTGGCTACCGAAAGTAGAATTAAACAGCCAGACTTGTAATTTGTCTTTTTTTTCATTCAAAATCAAATTAGGTGATTATATTATAGTCTATTATCTGATGTGAAGTGTTTGAGGAAGAGGAAGTGTTTGTACTTTGTAACTATGTGCAAGATTACTAAGGCGCACAGCTGTATACCTAGTATGTGTGTACGTTCTGCATCAAACAATGTATCCCAATGGTTAACAACGCTAGGAATATTTTTATACTATTCTGTATTTTCTGAATAAAATGGCCGCATACTTATTGCAGAATATAGAAGCTCTAAAGGTTATTTTGCTATCTCAGTAAAAAAAGGTCTATATTATCAAAGGTGAAATGATATGCCAAGTTAGTCAAGATAATATTAATGACAGCAGGGAATTACAGTAAGATGTGATCTTACATTATCCATAGCTCATGTGAATTATTGTATGTCGCTACAAAGTTAGTTACGTGAGGGATTCGGTTTGTATTTGTTTGCCTCTGCATTTGTTAGCTGAATTATTCCATTCCTGAAAATGAGCAGACGTGGGGCTCAACCCAACTTGGAGATCATTAACTTCTGAAGTTGATCTAGATCTACGTGCAGATCCTGAGGATTCTTTACCACTGCGAGAGAGGGTGGAATTGGATATTTCATGCGATTGTCGCAAATAGATGTCAAATTGAAATAATCGAAAACGGGATGCCTTAATCGCGATGTTCTCAAGACAAGGTCACAGAAATTTCTTCTGATCCAGTGAATTTGTGCATGATGTGGAGGGAAATTAAAGCCTCAGCTGAGGTATACAACCCTGGACTGCTCGTTAGATGTTGTGCTGTACTGTAGATGTGAGAGAGTGGAAAAATTGTGACATTTTTCAGTTCATCGGTTAATAATACAACATAGCGTTAAGTCACCAGACTAAGAGGTGAGGCAGCGGTCTCAACAAAACCTGAACATTTTTAATGAGGTTATATTTACTCCAATGACACTGCCTATGTTTTTGGTCACTAAGTTGTAGTTTACTTTTTTGGATGACATAGTTGGGACATTACAGATGTATGAAGCTTGAGACTGTTCTGGGGCTCCAAACACCACGAGTCATAAGAAAGGGTGTTTTTTTTTTTTTTTTTACCTTTTTTATCTGCATTTCATAAATACACTGGCTGCGGCACCAACATTCACCAAAATAATTTGGTAACGCTTTATAATTTTACCAGCAGATTCAAGTCCGCAGCCCACTTATCTCACACTGTAAATAAAGGTAAAGCGCTTTCAGGGGCTCCAAAAAAGCATTATAACACAATGTATCATAATCTTTCATATACGCAGTCTTTCATATACGCAGTCATGAAGCTTTTGTGATAGCAAAATAAAATTTATGACATCTCATATTTTTCACATAAGATCAGAAGCATTTTTTTTTAAAAAAGGGATTTTTTGGGATATATTTACTACATAAAAAGCATTATGAGGATTTTATTTGCTCTTCAAGAAATGCATGCATTGATAGACAGTTGTAACCAAAAACAGAGGCAAATACTTAATTTGACCGACAGGGAATAATGGCAGTTTCAAGGTGATGTGAATAGAGTACATTGAGGTGGAAAACCACAGAATATGGACTGACCAACTTTTCCTGTTAGTAGTTATTTTAACAAGGCCTGGCAGGGTACAGAGCAACACAACAACAGATGTTAAGAGTGTGAGAAAATGGACAGAGACCAAAAGAAGAAGTCTGAGAGTTCCTTACTAAAAAGCAGGCAGGCTATAATTAGTCAATAAGAAACAGGTGCAAATGTGCAGCAGAGTAGTGCGCGGGGTCGGCCTCAAGAGAGATATCACTCAGGAACCCTCTCTCTCTCTCTTTTTTTATTTTCTCTTTGTCTGTGTCTTCCTTTGTGATTATTGTTTTCTCTCTTCCTGCTGTTGCTTTTTTTAATGTACAACTCTTAGTTTTTGTGTCACACATCAGTTTGCAGGTGTGCATGTTCTCACACAGAAACACACGGGGTTTCTCTGGGCAAAGGTTTGAATATTTTTAACCAATGTGCATTCTCACCACCACACACAGGGTACGTGGCCTCTTTGAAACTTTTGTTTTGTTGCTTCTGGCAAAGTCTGACTGTACGGTCAGTCAGTATGCAAAGAAAGTACTTTCATTTTGTATAACAGAAATAAAAAATGGACAGTTAACAGCTATGCAGAGCATTGCATGGTAAGTAATAGACTGTGAAGTTATTGTTTGCATTCAAGAACATGCTATATGTGTGACATCCTGAGTGACAGCTTTTTTGGCAGCTCCTCTATGAGGTGTCACAAATGACTGCCATCATAAAGTAGTATGTAGTGTCTGATTAAAAATAAAAGAGTTATCAGTTATAATACTGTGCGCAAGAATAAGGTGTGAAGGAAACATCAATGAGTTTAAAGAGATAAGTGTAAGCCTAGAATATATGAGTCTACATGTCTTTCTGATTGCACGTACAGGAGGCTGGCTGTGGTTTTTAACACATTGTTCACCCATCTTGCATAGCTTCCCATAAAAACCACCCACAAACCCACGTGAATTCATTAAAAGAAGCCAGCAGTCCCCCCATGCTGTTTGTTTCAACTAGGATCCAGTTTGACTTTTACTTTGTACAACAAAATGGATAAACCCTGTCTGGCTTTGTGTGAACAAACGTTTGTGTGCAGCTAAGAAAGTACTTAGCTGCACATAGCTGAAAAGAGTTGGAGAGGGGAAGCAGTAACTAGGAAGACAAGGCCATCAAAGAGGAAGATGGGGTAGACAAAGTGAGAAACATAACGCAGTTTGGCTTGAAGTTAACTAAAGATACCTATACATAATTTGCATATGACAAACCCAAATTACCTCAACTGAACTAAAAGCTGCTCAGTATAACAGCATCTGATGAAGGGTCATATAAAACCTGTTCAAAGTCCATTTCCGTCAAGAAGTTTTTTTTTTTTTTGGTTTCACAGATGTATTTCTTTATTTTGCATAAAGAGAAAAGCTTAACGAGTATATTTATATGGTTTTGACAAGACTAATCTGTAAAATCACATATGTAAACTCTCCTTACTTGGCTCACAATCAGACACAATGCAGATAAAGCACAGTGACTCACTATGGAATATTGAGCAAACACATGAGCCCACAAACTTGCATGTCTATGCAGTTTTTCCAATCATATTTTTCTTTCACTTGTTCTAGACAGGTAGGTGGTTAGCCTAGGTCAGGAAGGGGGGGTTGTGGGTCTGGAGGTGATAGACAGAGTGTAATAAAACCCTGAACCATAATAGCCTCTACATATTTTTGGAGAGGGAAAAAAAATTGCATAATAATGACCTGACATAGCTGGACAGGTTTTACAGACACATACAGTATGGGGCTATGCATTTATGTCACTATATATTTATGTCACTAATAAAAGCCCTCTATTTCCTATAAAATAAACTGTAGCCATTTATATGTTTAAAGTGGCATTCAGGATGAATTCAGTTACATAAAGTTGCAAATACACAACAGTTATGCACCTGCATTATTCAAAACATTACAAGATTAAAAACTAGCACTGCACCAGCTTATGATTTTCATCATCGCGCAATCTAGTTTCTCAACCATGTGATTAATCAGCTTGCCTTAACAATAATAGAAATCTATGGAGAAGCTATTTTCTCTTACCAGAGCCCAAAGTGACAAAGTGGCTATAAATGTCTTGTTTTATTTGACCTAGAATCCAAATGTAAGACATATTCAATTTATAATTATGTATAATAACTATAGATATATTTTTACATTAAACAAACTGTAACCACAAAATATTTGTGGTTTTGTGTTCTTTTTAAACAACATAACAATTCAATAATAAACAAACTGCAGATTAGTTTCCTGCTAATTAATCCATTACTTAATCAGCTAATCACTGCAGCTCCACTAACTGTTCTCTTCTGGTCCCCTTGATTTCAGGTCTCTGCTGTGACTCAGTTTTCATTTACCATGGAGCCCCTATCACTGGCTTTTCATGGGGGCCAAGAAAACCATGTTTCACATGTGGAAAATGATCTGGTACGCAAAGGACCCCGTCGCAAGAGGGAATTCATACCTGAAGAAAAGAAGGATGCCCTCTACTGGGAGAAACGTCGCAAGAATAACGAGGCAGCCAAGCGGTCACGGGAGAAGAGAAGGATGAATGACTATGTGCTGGAGACTCATCTTATGGCTCTGAAAGAAGAAAATGCCAGGCTCAGTGCTGAATTAATGGCCATCAAGCTTCACTTTGGCTTGGTTCACCCTGCAGCCTACACAGGCCACCAAAGTAACCAACTGCAATGCCATTTCAACAGCAGCACCCAGCCTTTAAGTGCCGCTAGTACCCATCAACATTCCCTACAGAGAAACTACTACTGGGGTGGTAGAGAATCTTCTCTTATGACCAATCACCAACCTTCAAACCCTGTTTTGATTCCTGCATATGCCCTCCATACCATGAGAGGCTATTCAGTTTTCAACAGATCAGCTACTAGTGGCTCTGGCCTCCTTACTCCCCTTGTCCTTCCTCGAAATCTCCTGCCAACCCAGTCACCCCTACTGAAGCCCATACCAACGAGAGTCCTCTCAGATGAAGAGGAGGAGCAGCAGGTTCCAGGAGTGCTGTCCATGTCGTGCCCAGTTCCACCTCATAAAATAACCACCAAAAGAGGAGAAACCCATTCTCCACAAAGACAATATGTGTCTGACTGACTGTGAAATATAGAAAAATTCATCTGCTGTACAGTTTGGTTAACCAAGAAACATATTTTTAATATCTTTTTCACTACTGTCATGCATTCCTGCTGGCAATGTAATTGTATTTCTGGAAACTAACAGTTCAAGGTACACACTCGTCTCAAAATGAATACTTTTCAAGTGTATGCAGCATACAAACCTTCGCTCTCTAAAATTTTTGCTTATCAACAGTCATTTCTAAGTTGCTGACCATTCCCGTTACAGGGACACAAATAACATAGTAAAGTAGTGAGTACATATTTTTAAAATACAGTCCATTCATGTTGAGCTCACAACACACAATGCTGCACCACAAAAACGGATCCCTGAAACCCATTCATCTTCTGAGAAAGTACCTGTATGTCCTTCTGTGTATTTTCCCAAGAAAGCACACACGAGACAAAGTACACACACAATTGGGGGTGATAGTCACATGTGAGTCATGGACAAAGAAACGGCACTCATTCATCTATGCTCACCATTCTCACCTTAGAGAACTGATAATTTTATGCAAAACTGTGACTGCATGAGATGTGCGTCCAATGTCAGTTTGTTTCACTGGTGTTGAGGCAGCTGACAATCAAAGTGCATAATCAACTATATCACGTGTTGCCTTTGGAAACTGTAAGCTACAATCTGCCTCCAAATGGAAAGAGTGAAGTATGATGATGATTTGTTTTGCTGGTTTTGCCATGTGTGCATTTTGTTCCATAACTGTGGCCACAATTTGTTTTTATGCTTCCATTATTACTTGGAAACCATGAAATTGTTTTTAATAGTGATTAACATAACATTGATTAAAACAAATGAATAACAGCATTTTGAACAACGTCGTCAGTTTATTCTTTGACACAGTACTCACAAAGGTTAAAACCCTTGGCTGTCCACAAACCAAGAAAACCAAGAAAATAATGAAAATAGTGTTATCATCCCACTGTCCGAAGAGAACCTGCGTCCTACACACACAAAGCCTCTACATGCCTCTGTGGCCGTGCTTAAGGGTTTTGGGCTTTGCAAGTAAACAGTCTAATCTCAGAGATCAAAAACAAAACTATTGCATAGAGTTACTAAAACAGTAGGTGTGAGCCTTTTTTTGGTTTTGGCCTCTGTTTCAGTGTATTTTTGAGTCAGCAGCAAGCAGCCCAGGCTGCAGCAGGTTGCTGGCTCAATGCCTGATAGTGCTGATGGCAACGTTGCTGCTGGCCAGGCACGCAGCCAGTCCTAATGGCTCAAAGACAAACTCAAAGAAAGAAAGACAGCAGCTGACGACCGAGTGAGCGTTTTGATTATAGGCAGTAATGCAATATTATACCAGCTGCTGTCATTATGACTACTGAAAATAAATTATAAAGCAACAGCAGATAAGCAACAGTAAAATGGAAATAGAAAATTTCAGAAAACTGAAACTATATATATATATATAAATAGATCTATTTATCTATACAGCACCAGTCAAAAGTGTCCAACTGGTTTTGACTGGGAATATATATTCCCAATCAAAACCAGTTGGACAATGTAGTTGACAATATTAATCCAGTAAGGGCCCCCAGGCTAAACCTGCAATACCTGAAACCATACCAGCTCGGATGTTGCCCGGATTAACAAGGTTAACAAGGGTGAGGAATCAGGGCATTACTAGGATCTTACAGCAATGTCGTTGGAATGTCATTCAGACTGGAGAAGTGTAGTCAGATGGTATCAAAGAGAGGGAAGGCCAGAACTGAGGGGATTTTTGCAGAAATTGAGGACAGCTACAAGTAGCCTTACTTCCAGAGAGTGAGGCAAGTCCTGAAGAGTCAGCTGAATGGGAAGAAAAAGATCCAGTCAATCAACACCTACACCCTGCCAGTTGTCAGATACCGTGCTGTGATAATAATCTGCCCAAAGGAGGAGACAGAAGCCACTGACATCAAGACAAGAAAGCTCCTTACCATGCATGGAGGGTTTCACCCTAAATCCAGCACCCTGAGACTGTACGTTAAGTGGAAGGATGGAGACCGAGGACTAGTGAGTGCCAGACCCCCTATCCTAGATGAAACAACAAAGATCCATGAGTAGATCAGGAAGATGGCCACAAATGATGATGTGCTTAGTGAATACCTCTGGCAGCAGAAACTTGAGAAAGAACAGGAATGGAATGTACCACTGGTAGATAGCAGAGGTGGCTGGTACTGAAAAATCCTACCAATGGCTGGACAAAGCTGGGCTGATAGACAGCACAGAGGCACTAATCATGGCAGCACAGGAACAAGCTCTGAGCACAAGATCGATAGAAGGTGCAGGCTGTGCAGAGATGCCCCTGAGACAATCCAGCCCATAACAGCAGGGTGCAAGATGCTAGCAGGCAGGGCATACATGGAACACCATAACCAAGTGGCTGGCATAATATACAGGAACATCTGTGCCAAGTATGACCTGGAAGTCCCGAGGTCAAATGGGATACGTCCCCACGGATGGTAGAAAATGACTGATTCTGTGGGACTTCCAGATACAGACAGACAAACTGGTAATGGCTAACCAAGCAGACATAGTAGCGGTGGACAAGAAGAGGAAGAAAGCTGAAGTGATAGATGTAGCAATAGCAAGTGATGGCAACATCAAGAAGAACAGCTAAGATACAGCACAGGACCCTCAAGCTCCCAGGCCTCTGAGGCCTCTTTGAGGACAAAAAGACTGTCCACAGGGCGAGTGGGGAACATATATATAAATATATATAATTACATATATGTTTTTTCAAGGTACTGTCCTAATTGTCTCTTAAAGTCGGTTTACTTAATTTTGTTTTCGGCAGAAATAACCAAAAGTAAAGTAATTGTTATTCTTGGTTTATTCCACCTAAGCTATTAGCTGTAGCACATTAGCCATTGTTTCTCTTTAAGAATACTGACAGATGACTAGCAAGAAGCTATTTACTACTGGCTAAGCAAAACTGCTATTTCAGAGAGATACACTTACAGAAGGTTTTAGAGTTGCCAAATTGGTCGTGTGGTCTTTAAACATTTATGGATATTAGAATAAACAAAACCGGTTATAAACCTGCTCTCACCAAAAATTTCTCAAAAAGTGCATGACATAGGGCCAGTGTTGCCAGATTTCGTGATAGAAACAAGCAACCAACTCAATCAAAACAAGCCCAAAAAAAAGCCCAACTGGCAACCCACCACATTGTGTAAAACTGAGGCGCTTTTAAACCATATAGCTCTATAGCAGTATAGCTTGTTTCTTTGTTTTGTCTCATTGTGTTTTGGAGTAGTGAAACCTATGTTTCTTAGCCACATTGAAGAGTTTTTCTTGTGTGTGTGTGTGTGTGTGTGTGGGGGGGGGGGGGGGGGGGGGGGGGGACAGGAGTCGCGCGGGGGGGGTTGTAGGAGCACAGGGGTGCCTAATCAGCGCCATATCACTGTTATTGATCATATCATATGCACAGCTGTTAAATACAGAAAATGCCGACTAGAGAAATAATTTCGTCGCATCATTTTGACGCCCTCCTCTTGTGAGGCGCCCCTATGCATTGCATATAGTGCATAGCCACTTTTTGCGGCACTGTCTCCCATCTGAGCTCGGATTTTTTTTTTAAGTGTGCTCTCTTTCTCCCACTCTTTATTATATTTTTTTTCTATATTTTCCCCACTTACTGGAGCTCATTCTTACGCTGCCTCCTCACTCTGGGCTGTTATCAGTGTTTTTTTTGTGTGGCCAGCCGGTCAACTTGTGCTGGAGCGATAACAGGAAACGGGGGATTGAAAGGGACAAACTACCTACCACTCCTCTTTTGCTTTATTATGGGGAGCTGGGAGATAATCAATGAGTTTCACTCGGAAAGAAAGTCAAGCCCAAATAAGCAACTTCACGTTTAAAAACAAGCCCAAAAAACCGTAACCCGCAACTCACGAGATTTGCACGCGACTTTAGAAAAAAACGACCCCAAAGTCGCTTATAATAAACGGACTTGGCAGCACTTGGCAGACCTAAGGGTCATGGAGGGGATTGTTTTTTTCTAAATGATTTTGTTTTATTTCAGCAACGCTGCACAAGAGTCCGGGGTGCAGAGCCAGCAAGTCAAATTTCAAGAGCAGGAGGTGAGTGGGGGTGACCTGAGTTTATATTTGGTGAAACGTTGACTGAGATATATTGTTGACATTTGTCAGTTCTACTGAAAGCAAGCTAGTTACAGTACAGCAACATTTAGCATCATATGTGTCACCGCAAATGCAGCCAAAGTCCAAGTTGTAACCTCAATCACAGTCTCACTCAGTCAGCTCAAGCAGAGCATGTGCTTTGTATAGAGACCTAGTGGCTATTTGCTGTGAAATAATGAGCAATAAACGAATCATAATTATTTATCCTCTCTGTAGTACTTACATATCAATTTGTGGTCCAACACAGCTCTTCAAAGGCCTAGAAAATTTTTCAATCTGGACACTTAGTGTGATCACAGACATCTGGGAGTACTGTACTCCTACAGGATTTTCTACTAAGGACGTACTAGTCGTTAGCCTAATTGTAAAGATGTTAATTAATGCCCAGTGGCATAAATGGTTGTCCTAAATGTTACGCAACCATCTGCCACCAGATAGAGCTGCAGCCCTGACTGTCTTAATCTTGGCCTGATATTTTTATTCGGTCTAACCTGAAGCACACCTCCCGGAAACACCGTCAGTTCCTTACTGCGCATTTCAAACTACTTCAAACTACTTTGTACAAAGAAGCGAAAAAACTAGAGGGACAAATGTGTTTGCACCTTGGAAAAAAACGACTACAGCAAAGAGTAGGACCCGGGGGGGGGGGGGGGGGGGGGGGGGGGGGGGGGGAGTACCAGGATTTTATGTTTCTGTTGGTCGGCACCATATGTAAAACACCGGGACACAACCACAGGTAATGCACCTGTACAGGCATAAACGTAACAACATCGGCCGCTTAACGTAGGTTACGTCGTAGCTCTACAAAGACTCAGCGCCGAAGTCTGAATCAGGGTTAAGCTGGAGGAGGCGGCTGGGGGAGAGGGAGGTCTGCGCTTCACTGCTCAAGCTGCGGCCCCGCGACCCGGCCCCGGATAAGCGGAAGGAAATGGATGTTTGTGTTGTATTGTTTTATTGTCATTGTAGATTTTAACTTTTATTGAGATGCATGTGATAAATTGTACAACAACGAGCATCGTTCATAATGCGCAGCACAATGCGCCACACAATTAAGTCGCAATTTATTCATTTTCTAAGTGTTATTTTTCTCATATTTTAATGATGCATAAACATCGTGTGCAGTAATGCGTTTTTTTATGGACTTAACACCAACTTATTTTACGTTTTTTCCCTTTGTTGTCTGTTTGGAGTGTGCAATGTTCATAATGCAGGATGCTGCACAGTTAAGCAGCATGTTAAGTGTGACTCATTAATTGCTCTATTCTATTTTGAATTTGTGTGCTCACTGCATCCAGTGTTAATAAAGGCTTGTTTGTTTTGGTTTATTCTCCTTAGTTTTGAGTCTGGCATTTAGGTCCTATTCTTGTAATCCGTGACAACATTGCCAGAAACTGTTCTTCTACCTGCTTTAGAGAAAAATGGTTCTTGTTTTCTTATCTGTGAAAATGTTATATTACAATTTTAAAAAAAAGAAAAAAAAAAGAAAAGAAAAGCAGCAAATTAAATATAACACAAAAAAGCAAAAATGTGCTGGATCAGCAGTCGTCATTTCAACTTCATATCTTAACTACAAATAGTTTAAAAAATGTTTAGTCTGGGAAATTATATACAACACCAATTTCAGACAAGTTAGAACACTGTAAAATGTGAAACAACAACGACAACAAAACAGAACGCAATGATTTGCAAATCTCATAAACTTATATTTTATTCACAATACAACATGGAAAACATATAAAATGTTAAAATTGAGGCATTTTACTATTTCATAGTTAATTTTTAATTTGATGGTAGCAACACATCCGAAAAAAAGTTGGGAAGGGGTAACAAAAGATCTTAAAGAGTTTCTCAGAAGTAAAGATGGGCAGAAGTTCACCAATATGAAAATAACTGTGTCTACAAATTATAGAACAGAATAACATTCCTCAATATAAAATTGCAAAGACTGTGAAGATCTCATTATCATCAAGAGATTCAGAGGGCCTGGAGAAATCTCTGTGTGCAAGGGACAAGTAGTGTTGTAGTCAAGACCACCTAACTCGAGACCGAGACAAGACCAAGACTTTTAGGGTCCAAGACCAGTCGAGACCAAGACCGAGGGAGGGCGAGACTGAGACAAGACCAAGACCAGTGCCTGACGCTACATGACACAATAAAATGTGAAACATGATCAAAATCACTTCTCAAATTGATCTGAAAGATCCACATTCCCATAAAATCATCCTGATATTAAACACTCACACCTCAAATAAATATAACCATTTTCATTTAATACTCCTGGGTGACTTCCATCATTTATCACAGAATGTAAAACAATTATTCATAGTTCATCACAATAGTCTTAACTGTACTCTGCCTTTCATAAACAATGCATAAAGTTATGCTGTTTTTAAACCAACAATCTTTGTAAAAATGGATGCTTTTTCAAAACCACATAGCTAAATGTGTAAAACTGAAAAAATGGCAAACACTCATCGACAGTAAGAACTAAAGCCTTTAATCTTATACAGATTAAAGCTACAGTTTGTAACGTTTATAAATAATCTGTTTTTTACAAATTTGTTAAAACTGTCACCATGTCACAACAGTATGAGACCGATAATCTGCGAAAAAAATGGAGCTCCTCCACCTCCTCCCTGAACCGCTCCTAGTCAAAAACAACCAATCAGAGCCAGGAGGAGGGTCTTAGCACTGTCAATCACTCCTCGTGTATGCTGCTCAATGTAGTTGTGTGCGATACTTCAAGATTTGGTATTGATCCTATGCCAAGTAAACACAGGGCCATTATCACTGATACTGATACCGATACTTAATAATTATAAAGAATTTTCATGAAGTTTAACTGGTTTGAGATTTTTTTCCTTTGGATCATTAATTAGTTAAAACCCAGGATAGAATTGGGCAAAGTTTATATGTAAGTAGAAAATACTTTATCAAAATAAAAGTTATTGCTCTGAAACAATAGAATATTAACAAAACAATTTTCCCCACACATTGATGTCTGGATTTATTTTTCATGAACGAAGTGTACAAAATCATCACTCAAGAACAAATGCAAACTTTTTTTCCAGGTAGATTGTTCAGAAAGTATAATAAAAAAATTTAATAAAAAATGTCCCTTCATTCACTAATTTTCTACAAATTTAAATTTAAATTTGCTTTAAATGTTTCATAGCAAAATCCTTTTTTTTTTTTCCCAAATAAAATATGTTATGTGTCACATGACAGTATAACAAAACACTGTGGGGAGGGGAGGAGCAAAGTGTGCCTGCTCTGTGCTGTGACAGGAGCAACACTTAGACAGTCAGCTCCCATCTTTGATGAAACCACAGCGATCGATCTCATTACACTGATATTGATCAATACCAATACCAACGTTGGTATCCATATTATTGATATTAGGATCGGTCTGCCCACCACTAGCTCAATGTACTAATGGCGGAGAAACAACTTACTTTTCTGCCATTACCATTGGTGGTGGCCATGGTAACTTCAGGGTTCTACCAAGAAATATTTCTCACCCCAATGCTAATGCTAATTAGTAACCTAATGCTAACCGCTAAATGCCGCTCCCACTTGTTAATTGAGTGATGGGGCCTAAGATGTAACTGGAAAGCAGTAATCAGATTTTTGGACATGTAGTTACATTTCTGGAGGTGCATGTCAGGTTTGGTTCAGAGAGGATTTTCAGTTATACATAAAGGACCAATGCAGAACTCTAAATCAGGCCTTATTAGATCGATAGAATGATCATTTTTGCATATAATACAGAAAAGTTACATTTATATATCAAGCATTTAATGTGTCCCACAGTGCCGTTTCCTTCCACTGTGTTTGCAGAAATAACATAAAAAAACATACACAACAAAAACATAATCCAGATTCCTCAGCTGCTAAAAGCATTTCCTACATTTGAATATCAGCCACCATGTTGTAAGCATAAACTATCACGTTTTTAATGCAACAATAGGAAGTGACATCATCTTGCTGGGAACTGTAGTTATTTTATTCTTGAAGGCTCTTATAGCTCTTATAGTGCTGAAAACTAATGTTTGACTATGGCTTAATACAAGTAGGGCTGCAACTATCAATTATTTTATAATCAAGTATTCAATTGATTACTCCATCAGTTAATCAAGTAATTGGATAAGAAATAATTTTTCATTTTAACAATTCATCAGCATATTTTAACTTCCGTACTGCAGATGTTTCTCTGTGTGAAACAAACAGGGTGGATGGAGCAGCTACAAAGTTCTCTTTGCTTCATGTTGCTGATCAGGTGGTTGATAAAAAACATTTTGACGGATCCCCTCTGTACTGAAGGGGGTGGAGGGGGGGGCACCGAACGATTGCTAGTGCTAATGGCAGCCCCCCTTTCCCCAGTACACTGTGGTTATTCGTCTGTTCTGGTGGTTACAGCTGACGTAAAGAAAAAATAACAGCTGACATCTTGTGCACAACGCGCGCACATTCAAACACGCGCACTCACACCACAGAGAAGTGGGGGCGTGGAAAAACATCTCAGGATCCACTCGTGTTAAAGGGTCGTTTTTGTCTGAGCTGCAGAGTTGAAACGAAACATCAAAGCAACAAATTTGTGTCGAGGATTTTTAATAATCGAATTGCGTTACTCCAAGAATCGTTGCAGCCCTAAAACTTGCATTAAATTTTTAGTTTGTGTATCAAAATACATGAAGGTTGGTATTTACCTTTCATGCTGGGATTTTTTTGTTGAATCGGAAGCCTGAAATTTTCCTTTGATCTTCATTTTCCCTCTTACTTCTCTTCGTGTTCATGCCGGTTGTTATTTCGATTTATGCAGCACATGTATGACCATAGTGAAATCAAATGTACACATTGTGAATGAAACTGTCCCTGCTCTGTGGTAGATTGCAAACTGCGGTGAAATGATACAGGCTAAGCAGCGATAATAGCAACGACCTAGCCGGGGCGGAGTCTGCGAGGTGCGCTCCTTTGAGAGGCAGAGGAGCGCAAACTTTGTTGGATTTGAATCAGTACGTTTTACATCCAATAAAAGCAAAGATGTTAACAAATAAATTATACAGTATTCTGGCAATTTAGTGATATTTCCAGAGCTGTGGTCTTGACTGGTCTTGAAATAAAATCCCGAGTCCGCAAGGTCCGAGTCCGTGACAAGACCGAGACCATCAAAAAGCGGTCTCGAGACCAAGACCGATCTCGAGTACTACAGCACTAGGGACAAGGCCAAAAATCAGCAATGGATGCAATCTTTCGGCATGGTTCCGCTATGGAAATCACTGCATGTGATCAGGAACATGTCCATAAATCATTGTCTGTAAACACAGTTCACTGTGCCATCCACAAATGCAGGTTAAAGCGCTAGCATGCAAAGAAGAAATCATGTAATTATGATTCAGAAATACTGCCATGTTCTCTAAGCCAGCACTCATTTAAAATAAAACTAAAGAGGAGAGGGACCATCCGGCTTGTTATCAGCACTCAGTTGAAAAGCCTGTGTCTATGATGATGTGGGGGTCTCTGTGGAATTGGCATCTTGCGCATCTGGATAAGTACCATTATTGCTGAGAGGTATCTAGCAATAATAAGATATTAGATATTAGTCATAAAATTAGAACATCATGAAAAAGTTGATTTATTTCAGTAATTCCATTCAAAAAGTGAAACTTGTATATTATATTCATTCAGTGCACACAGACTGATATATTTCAAATGTTTATTAATTTTGATGATTATAACTGACAACTAATGAAAACCCCAAATTCAGTATCTCAGAAAATTAGAATATTGTGAAAAGGTTCAATATGGAAGACACCTGGTGCCACACTTGAATCAGCTAATTAACTCAAGAGACCATTTAAAGGCCTTTAAATGGTCTCTCACTCTAGTTCTGTAGGCTACAGTTGTCCAAAAGATGACCATTGACACCTTGCACAAGGAGGGCAAGACACAAAAGGTCATTGCTAAAGAGGCTGGCTGTTCACAGAGCTCTGTGTCCAAGCACATTAATAGAGAGGTGAAGGGAAGGAAAAGATGTGGTAGAAAAAAGTGTACAAGCAATAGGGATAACCGCACCCTGAAGAGGACTGGGAAAAAAACCCATTCAAATATGTGGGGGAGACTCACAAAGAGTGGACTGCAGCTGGTGCTTCAAGAACCACCACGCACAGACGTATGCAAGACGTTCCTTGTGTCAAACCTCTCTTGAACAAGAGACAGCGTCAGAAGCGTCTCGCCTGGGCTAAAGACAAAAAGGACTGGACTGCTGCTGAGTGCTCCAAAGTTATGTTCTCTGATCAAAGTAAATTTTGCATTTTCTTTGGAAATCAAGGTCCCAGAGTCTGAAGGAAGAGAGGAGAGGCACAGAATCCACGTTGCTTGAGGTTCTGTGTAATGTTTCCACAGTCAGTGATGGTTTGGGGTGCCATGTCATCTGCTGGTGTTGGTCCACTGTGTTTTCTGAGGTCCAAGGTCAACGCAGCCATCTACCAGGATGTTTTAGGCTGGAGCCTATCCCAGCTGACATAGGGCGAGAGGCAGGGTACACCCTGTACAGGTTGCCAGCCTGTCACAGGGCTAACACAGAGAAACAGACAACATCCGCACTCACATTCACACCTATGGACAATTTAGAGTTTCCAATCAACCTAACCCCTTCAGTGATTTTATTTTATTTTATTTATTATTTGCATGATAGAGTTTAATCTGCATTTATGGATGCGGTTACAAGCTGTATTAACTGAATATTGTTTGTTTTTTTTGGAGGGGGGGGTGGGATTGGACATGTTCCCAAACCTGTGTAGAAGTATGTCTGTAAACCTCTTTTTAACGCACTGTCATGTCATGCCCCGTGATGCAACACAGTTGCAAGCCTCTTTCTTTAATGGTTTTTGGCCTTGACTCTTGTCTTCAGTGCTTTCTCTAGAGTTTCAAAGTCATTTATGCATCATAGATGATACATTCTTCAGTTTTATGTCAAGAAGACCTTTTCTTACATTGTTGAACTAGTGCCCACAGCCTTTTACAGCATGGGGAAACCTTTCACTTCTCAGAAACTCAGTCTCTGACATTTTTATAATCAAATCATTTGGTGACCTGTGGTCAGTTAACTCAGTTAGTAGTGAGACGTTCTAGTGGATTTTTTATTATTATTATTATTATTTTTCCACTCTTTTGGTGCCCAAGTTCCAACTTTTGGGAAACATGTTACACATATTTTGTCTGTTTTTTTTAGTAGTATTTTTGAATTAAATGCAGCATCATTGCATTCTTCTTTTACTTACATCTCAGGGTTGTATATTTTTTCATTTGCTCTATTGTTTTATTTTTTTATTATTCATATTAGAGCTACGGTTTTCAGCTTGCAGCCAACAGTGTCCCTTGGTACCTCTTTGTACAGCCTGCAGGTGTGATAAGGAAAGAGTGTGCTAATGTATATTTACTTTAGCTACTGCATGTAATGCTATGATATAACTGAGAACAAGACTAAGGGAAGATTTCTCATCAATTTGAACTTCAGCGTGGCCTTTTTGTTCTAGTCATCATAGCAAACTAAATCATCAACACTGACAAATACAAGTGACGAGAAATGTCATCTCTTACTGGTTCAAATCTAAACCAGTACAAAAATGACAATTACCAACACAAACCACCACTCTGAAATGACACATTGCAAACGCTAACTAAAAGTGTTGATTTGCACATTTTTCTTCTTCAGCCCTTGGTGATAATGCTAGCTCAGCAATCGTCACTAATCCATCAAAACTTTGAAACTTTTCCTTAGAACATACATAAAGTTTTATATAAAGGTTTTGAATGTTCCTGTTTCGTTGTTGTGAAGCACGCAACTAGGGTCAGTTTACCTGCTCTTACACTTTGTTAACATCACTTTCACTTTTTGCAACCTCACTATCAGCTACAGTGGCGGCACATCTACAGTCATTACTGAACATTCTTGGTTGAAACTAATGATTCACATTTAAATAATGAATTACCTGACATCCAAGTCATTTTGATCTTTTTTTAAACTGTGAAATGGAGCCTTTAAAATGTTTCTTGGGCCACAGGAATTGGATGATGAATGCAAATACATATTTAAAAAGTATAAATTAACAAGTGCATAGCGTAGGTGTGCTTTTTAAGCAGCTTATCATCAGATCTGCAAAGCAAATGAAAAGTGGTGCAGTTTTTGCAGGTGAATTGTATGTTTAACAACTGCTAACCACTGCATTCCCATTTAGACCACCGCATCTCAACAACATGGTAAGAAAAAAATGTGTGATTACGACCCCCCACACACACATACACCCACTGTGTTACATCATTTCAGCTGCTTTATACTTGTTCCCATGGTATGGCTGGAAATAACCTTGTTGAAGCAGAAGCTGGGTACGTCTGTGTTAAAGTGCATCCTGACATCATTTCCTCTCTCACCCAAATGAAGAAGACACTTCAGGGCCGGGTTTCAACATATTGTACCTTTTACCACTGCTGTCTATTCCAAGCAAATTAATAAATGGTATGAATTCAAAGTAGACCAAACTGGGTACTGATGTAATTTCACACTGATGTTGGCATCTAACACATAGGTGATGCCACATCTGATACATGTGTTATGTCCCTTCAGAGACGCCCAAATCTCTGTAGATGGCCACAGTTGATACTTAGCAAAGGCGGGAAAAGTTTCAGGTATACTACTTTCAAATAAAAACAAAATAAAAGACAGTCACAATAATTAATATTGAAAGGAGATTTAGCTATTTAAAATTCAATATCAACAATGTTTTGTTAAATCCTATTTTGACCATAAATTGTAGAACATGGTGTCATGTAAACCCATTTTTATCTGCTCGCAGAATGCTATTGATTAAATTGCAGCACATCTTGAAGAATGAAAGGAAAATTAATAATATGGCCTTTCTTTTGCGCTATATCTTACAATATATGCAGTACCTACATTAGCAACTAATGTGACTCAATGCCAATTTCAAGACAAGGAAAGCACGTTTATTAAATAACTAAATTCTTGTTAACAGTCACGTTTTTTTGTTTTGTTTTGTTTCCAGATTTCCCCTATTTCCCCTCTGAGTAAAAGATTTATATAGGTGAGACATCACTAGTAAGACCTGAGGGAATGATGGGACAGTCATTACAAATGCAAACGCTTCCACACATGTGTAGTCTGTGATACAAATAAGAGGTAAAGGTATTCTCATTCCTGGTATAAAAATGCTGAGCAGGTCCTGATGATGAAGATTTTGTATCACAGTGACAAGAACATAAAGAGTGACTCATGACAGAGTCATCAGAGGTGTAAAAGCCATTCACTCTCACATTGGGTTTTCAGAGGTATGAAAAAAACAACTTGTCTGTTCAGATGAGTCATTCTTCACCATATTCTTGACAAATGGGCGAGTGTTGCACTGGTAAACACCAAAAAATTGTTAAAGTGTGAATTACCCCCCCACAGTGAGGAGGACAATGTCTGATATGCATTGAGTGGTAAACTACATAAATACGCTTGTCTTCTGAGAAGGAAAGTTTCTCAGTTTTCAATCAGCATTGTTGTGGTGGTTTGAGTGGTTTGTCTGGTGTGAGCACAAGGCACGAGGA
Source organism: Archocentrus centrarchus (assembly GCF_007364275.1). Lineage (NCBI taxonomy): Eukaryota > Metazoa > Chordata > Actinopteri > Cichliformes > Cichlidae > Archocentrus > Archocentrus centrarchus. The sequence goes on along the minus strand of NC_044349.1, from coordinate 24,285,438 downwards.
GTTACTGCTTTAACAAACATGGGTTGATTCTGATTAATACTGATGTTTATGGGAAAACCTTTTGAACGGTAATGCTCACCTTGATGTCATCTGTGCCAAGGGGCACTAAACCTGACGTGTTGTTGTGCAAATGCGGGATCTCACGACCTTTTTGCTCACCTTCACACAAAACAAAAGATATAGATATATTTTAGAGATCAACTCCAGACATATTTCTAGACACAATAATTGCTTAGAAAATAATACAAACCCATGAGTAATAACAAAAGTCTTTTACATCACTGAAAGTTTCAGGACACGCGGACTGCAGACTTTGGGTTTCTGTGTGACTTCTGTACAGGCTACGTACTGAAACCCTCGTGGCTACCAAACTACAGTATTAATGACGTGACAAATCTTGAACATACATGCGTTGAAATCAAATTTAAGGTTAAAAATTTCCCATATAACAGTTGGATGAGAAAGTAACCCAACTAAATAACTAAAAAGTACTCTTAATGCAGCGGGATTTTAAAATGGCAGTGGTTAACACTGTGGCCTCATAGTAAGAAGGCTCTGGGTTCAAATCCAGGCTGGGGTCTTTCTGGGTGGAGTTTATGTGTTCTCCCCCATGCTTGCATGGGTTCTCCCCGGATATTCTGGCTTCCTCCTACAGTCCAAAAACATGCATACATGTAGGATGTACCCTGCTTCTCACCCCCCTCCATGACCCTGAACTGGATAAGCAGAAGAAAATGGATGGGGATCTTAATTCGGATGAAGCTATATACTGGGTGTTGAGCTTCTTCCTGTTGCCTGTTCAATTTTGAGGTGCTCCAGGAGCACATAATGGTTTTTAATTGTCTTTTACATGACCAGATGCCATTCACAGTAGTACAAAATGAATTCACTTACCCAGCGAACACTAATGGGGGTTAGTTTTGTTTCATATTACACTGGTTACACAGATTAAGTCATCATAACTACATGATTAAACAGAATATTGAAAGCCCACAACAGACAAACATCAAAGTGTGAATGCAGATCTGATTTTATCTACTCACAAAATTTAATTTATTTTTGTAGCTTTTGATGAATGCATAGAAAATGAACAGCAATAACCTCCTCAAACAGTATATCATGATTATTTCACTAACTTAAGCACGTCAGGACAAGAATCCTTTCTGCTAAGCACTATATCTTTATTTGCAGTGTAACTAGCACATCTTTCTGATGTAACTTTCTTGTTAAATTAAATCATTAAAAAAAAACACAAGCAAATAAAAACACAAAATTTGCAAAACAAATTTCACAGTGGAGGTGTCACAGGTCTATTGTAGACTCAGTGATCAATATACTTCTGAGACTGCCACCATATAGACTGATAAACTGGCTACCTACTATAAAAACGGGATAGGGGACAAGACATCGTCATAGCAGATAATATCACATGCTTTATAAACAGTGTGCTTCATTATTTATAAAACAGTGCAGTACAAAACAGCTGAGCACAATTTCCAAACACAATGATTTCCATATTTACAGGAAGAATCTAGGAAAGGAAAAGAAAATTACAACTGAAACTGAAGTGTTTACATGTTGGAAAAATACAAACCAGAACCTTAACTGATGTGAAATCAGTCCAGGAAGGTAGTCAAAATTCAATATTAAAGACTTTGTCTGTAAAATTTGCTGTGCAGTGTATAAGTGGGTTAACACTAAATGGGGTAACATGAGACTCTGTTCTATTTCCAGTTTTTGTAATTTGTTTTAAGAGGCAGGGTTTGCTGTATGAGCAAAAATAAATTCATTTTCATTTCCAGCACTGATTTAGGTCAGCCATTGCTGAATTCCACATTTGCATTTTGGGAAACTGGATAAATTGTTTAATAGTAAATTAACACAGTGGCAAAACCCTGTTTTTAACTCTAGAAATAGTGAAAAATACAGTGCTCATTCTAGCCAACAGAGGGCAGCAGGATAACATTGTTGTAATCAGCAGCTGAAGCTAAACAGAAAGGAATGGTTTGTGGACTGATGATATTGTTCCCAACCCCTAAACCCACAAATCAAGAGATAGACCTTGAGGGCAGAATAGTATAAGAGGGTGACGTCTTATCAGATCAAATGTCAAATCACATCAAAGCCTTCAGAATCACATCTGTGTTTATAAGTATCTAATCACCAGTGATGGTCAAAGTTTGCATGCAGCTATTTGTTGTTATACTCATTAAGCCTTCCTTAAATGAGTTTGGCTCAGTCATTTTGATCTGTGCAAAGTTTTTTATTAATCACCTTATCATTTTCACTGGATGCCTCAAACATAACTAGGTCCCAATTAGACCTGAGAGCTTCTTCACCCACCGGCAAGCCAAGCCTTTCTGTAGTCATTTGTATAGCTACAAATAGGTAAATGGAGTGAAACTTAATGCAAATGCCCTTCACGATTTCTTGCATGAGCTCAGGGAGTGGGTTGCATGTTTCAGTGAAACTTAAAAAAAAAAAAAAAACTGCTTATAACTCAACTAGCAATGAGTCATTTCAAAAAGGGACTTCAACAGTTTAATAACAGTGTAACATTAAAACCTTATTAATGAATCAACAGTACTATAAACAACCACAAGAACTTCAAGGTCAGTCATTACAAAATATATAATACATTTTATGCACCCCTATGAGTGTTTACTTTACAAATAGTACAAGTTATTCAAAGTAAGAAGCCAACTCTGTACATGCATTTACTCTTATATACATGTTTTCAGGTTAGGAGGGTAAAACTCTTTACAGAACAACAATGGGGGAATCTAACTAGCAAATGTGTACTGGCATGTACTGATTTGTCACCACACAACTGTGCATTGGGTCCCACTGTAGCTTAAAATCCATAGAATGTAATTTTTTGTTTAAAACGTCTTTAAATAACTTCTAGCAGTATGCACTGTAACGTTTCTTTACCATGCCTTTGGACTATTAGTGACATTACATGGTGCTTTGCAGTCAAATTGGCAGTGTTGCAGAGCGTAGTCTCTAGGTGTAATATATTCTGTGCAAACCCAACCATCAGCAAAATGTTTTCAAGCAGAGCCACTATATTGCTCTCAACTCATGACTGTAAATAAGTCTAAATATGCAGTATATAGCTGGAACTACTAAAATACATATTGGCAAGTCCTTGGCATTCACTGAGCACCACCCTGTTATTATGTATTCATCAGTTTGGAGACAGTGCAGATGGGGGAGAGAGGTGGAGTCCTTTTAAGATCAAGAGGACAGAGTTCCTTGTAGGCAGTACGAATGGAGCTGGCCAAAGCTTTGTTGAGGTTGAAGACCGGCGGGACTGAGTGATTCTGCTGCTTGGTCTTTTAACATCTATTCAAGGTTTAAACACATTTATGATGATACAGATTTCCTCTGCACAATAACGTGAATACACAATAAAGAGCTATAGAAATATGTCAAAGTCTCACAGATTGCCTTTTATTCATAACAAAAGTTTTAAAAAATAATAAACTGTCCTACTGATTTGATGTTGACGTTCTTCGAGCACAGCAGTCCAGTTTAAAATCTTTACTGTTCCTCTTTGTCTGCTTATAAACAGCACTGAGAAAAGAATACTAAAAAGCAAGCGTTCCAAACAATCAAATCATTTTCATGTTGAACTTCCGCGCTCCACCTTGTCCTCCACTAGCTGCAGGTCCATCCACTTTTCTAAAAGAATATTCTACTGAGAAATTGTTTTTGTGCTGTCCTCTCCCTCGACTCCACACAAATAGCAGAATGAAACAGAAAAGGACGACTCCCAAAAACATGATACAGCCCATAGCTGTAGATATGAGGATCGTCTTGAGGTCCAGAGTAAACTTCAAGAAGACTCTAGTATCATTCAGATTTGTGTCATTAAGATCCCCAGCATAGTAGGTGCGGTTGGCCATAAGGGCTGCATCTAGTGGCAGCCCGCTCACTGTAAGTGTGGCAAAATATGTATCATTTCCACCAGCATTGCTGGCTATGCAAATGTATGTTCCACTATCTGTTACCTGGGCATAGCGTATTTCTAATGTGCCTTCTGGTAACACAGTCAGGCGGCCGCTGCTCTTTGTGGTGATGCGGCGGCGCTGAGGAGAAATCCAGAATATCACTGGTGTTGGCTCACCTTCTGCTCTGCAAATAAATGACACCACCTGCCCTTCACGGGCAGATATCTGCTGCAGTTTCCTGTTTCGGATTTTGGGCTTCTGACAAGTAAAGTGGTCAAAGAGAGCTGAATCAGAGAAAGCATTGAGAGCACGTCCTTGCACTTCAACAGGTGTCATACACACTGGGGAAGCACCATCAAAATTCAGGGTCTTCCTGCGCTGAAGGATCCAGAGTAAACGGCAGTCACAGGCCAGAGGATTTCCATCCAAACGTAGTGTCTCCAGAGTGTTGACAGACTGAAAGGCTCCCTCCTCTAGGGTCACCAGGCTGTTAGAGGAAAGGTTAAGAAGGCGGATTTGCCTTAGACCACCAAGAGCATATGGCTGCACTACTACCAGGTTAGTATTGACAAGATGAAGGTGCTTCAGCCTGACTAGATCTCGCAGTGCCCAGGACTCCAACACAGTGATAGGGTTGTAAGATAGGTTGAGGCTGGTGAGGTGAGCCAAACTACGCAGGGCAGAGGTGGGCACAGAGGTGATGTTGGTGTGCGTGATAGACAGCCAAGACAAGTTCAGACCCTGCAGGCTGTGAGGAGAGATGTACTCCAGAAAGGGCCAGTGATCGATCTCGAGGCCCCTCAAGTTTCCCAGCTTCCGGAAGTTCTGGTCCTCTAAGGCAGGGATACTGAGGTAGCGGAGCCGCAGAGTCACCAGGTTATGCAGGTAAGACAAAGACTGGCTGGACACCGAAGTCAGGTTACACCTCTCAATTGTCAGCTCCCTCAGTCCCACTAAACCGAGAAAGGCCTTGTTAGAGATATAAACTAAATCATTGTCTCCAACTTCCAAGTTCTTTAAATTTTTTAAGTCTTGGAAAGTAAAGTCCAAAAGAATTACAATCTTATTTCCACTAAGGTCCAATGAAGTTAGGTTGGAGAGACGTGAGAATGCCCCCATAGGGACCAACTTCAGTTGGTTACCCCTCAGTGAAAGGGACTTAAGGTTCTGAAGGCTAGAAAAAGCATTTGGTTCCAGGACACTGATCATGTTCTCACTTAGGTCCAGCTTTTCAAGACGTGAATATGGAAGCAGGTCTCCATGTTCTACCCAACGAAGTTTATTCCCACTTACGTCAAGGATCTTGGTGTCCAGTGGGATTCCATCTGGCAGTGCAGACAGGCGTTTGCCATAACAAGACACAGTCTTGAGCTTGGCAATGCACTCACAACGCTGGGGACATCCTTGGCTTTGGGCAGGTGACACTGTGATCATTAGTAGCAAGAAAAGGAAAGGCAGTAGCCAGCCTACATCCTGGCCCAGGCTCACCCCCATGACCGTCCTTTCTTCCTCTTCCTTCGTCTCTTGTCTGGGGTCGAATCACTGGGCCGGACACCTGAGAAATGACAAGGAGGGACAGAAAGAGATGGAAGAAATAAACAATAAGGCAAGAGCAGATGAGGGAACAGAAAGGGAGGGGAGAAAAAAAGACAGACAGTGAGACAAATTCATTAACGTCAACTCCCTTTAAACAGCAGCGATCAAACACTCTAAATGAGTGGAATTACAATTACAAACTCTAATTGACCCGACACAGCAGTGAAATTAAAGCCAGAGCTCCAAGATAATCCTCAAAGGACTGATTCTGCATTGAGCTGAAACAGTTTGGCTTACAATGGCCGACTGTGCATTGTAAGCTTACTGGTTTTATAATCACTTGCCATGGCACAAAAACCCTAATAGCCACGAGTCAATTTAATATATGGTGGTTAGAGTATATTCCTCTCTAGCTGATCTCTCTGCAACTCATGCATTGTAAATGAAAACAGGGAAATGGAGAATCTATCTTAAAATGCATGAAAGACTAAAGTGATTGTGAGCTCTCAGAAGTCTTTAACAGCAAATACCACTGCAATCACACCGAAATGACACACGTACAGTGTATATTATGAAACAGAATGCTAACAAATAGACTTAATGCTCTGTAGGAGAAAATAGTAGCATAGAAACTGACAAAAAATATCAAAGCGACATTGAATAATCAATAGACACATAGCACAGTGCATTCACCCCAGAGTCTTTGAGTAAAAGCCCGACACAGCCTCGCACCGTAGCAGAAGGCTACGACTGGGTGCTTCAGTATAACACAGTCCCATTCCATCATCTGCATGAGTCTCTGAGGCATGAGGCTTATCATGAGAGGAACTTGTCTCATCTGATCTGCCAGTGGTTTCACATAACACACACACACACATGTGCACACACACACACACACACACACACACACACACACACACACGCAATTCCTCTCCCACCTGATGTCTCTATCTGCTGATGCTTTGACAGCAGATTGGTAATCCTCTATAAACCCATTGTGAAAGACTAACTAGTAGGAAGGAATATAACTCCAGAAACCATATTCCATCTTATTGTATTATCTGAATGACAGTGTGTTAAGAGAACCATGAATAACGACATCTCATTTCCCCCCACATAAACCTGCATATTCTCAGTGCCATCTCTTACAAAGTTCCAATTTACAATTCATCCTGGCTCACAGACCATCTTTCCTATTACCAAACCTACCACTAAACATATTTAACGATCTGAAAATGTGTACAGAAGGGTCAAATGAGGCTAAAATGAGCACAACGCTCTTAGAATTCACTTAATGACAGATTTTTTTGAGAACCATCATCAAAGACGCTGTGAGAGAAAGCGATACACTAAAACACCCCACACACTCTCACCCACATGCAACAGTCTGACACATAGCCTTTTGCAGTCAACCCAGAAATTTTATGTCATTCACTGTGATCTAACAAGGCTCGGCAGACACCGGAGCAAGAACTCTCTCTGCACCCATGGGTAGTGTTTAAAATTGTGTCTCAGACTGTGTGAAAAACAAATCGTAGCAGATGGTTTAGTAGCAAGAAAATGGCCAAGAATTAAGAGACTGGATCGCCTGACAAAGCAGATGTTCCCAAGGCACAGATATAAACAATGCAATTTTAGAATAGAGCATTGCTAAAATAATGCAAATTAGTTTACTTCATTCGATGGTCTAACATTAGACTATAAACCTGATCTGAGATTATGACTTTGTAAGTTGGCAATCACTCACTGAAAGCTCATTTAAATTCCTGTTTATTTTCTTTCCATCCTGACAAGAAGGGAAATTATGCTTTTTAAAAAAAATCCTAAATCAGAATGTATTATGTATTGTATGTCTAGTTTCCAATTTTGTGATATACAGTGTGAATTCGCTGTCACATTAAACCATGACATACAGTAATAAGTCAAATAAGAAGAAAAAATACCTCAGACAAAAGACTTTAAAATCGAATCATCACACTTGTCTGCATTATTTCAAAGACTTTATGTATGCCGACCATGTGTTTAGTTGGCCTGACACGTTTTGGCTGTGACCCAGGTTTGTGCAGCCAAAATAGTAACAATTCGACTTCTTCTGCAAAAGTAAAAAAAAAACAAAAAAACCCAAATTTCTTCCAGTATTCACCACCAGAGTATTAACTTCCTCCCTAGAGTCCCATTACCCTCAGTCCTCCACTTTTAAAATATCTCCAATTTCAAAGTCACGTAGCCACGTTTTGCAAACCTATATCTGGTAACAGTCACTTACTAATATGCCCAGAGGCCCCAGCCAAAGAATGCACCACAGGTCAACAGCAGGTGGATAGGGCAGTGTCCTACTGTATAACTGTATCCCTGCCCTCCTACACAGGCAGCAAGCAGATGAGCACAGAACTGTGCTGTAAGAGATTACTGTTACCTGGTAGCGAGCTGGAGTCAAAAATAACCCGTGACTGTCCAGTGCTGGGGTAACATTTACATTACTTTTTCTTTGTAATGATTACTGTTAGTTCTGCAATTCAAGTGTTCAAGTAATCAACTTTTGCTACTTTTTTAAAACAATCTGTTACTGTTAAATATGTTGCCACAGTTCCTTATGTTGTAGTAACATAAAAATCCAACACATTTGCAGTGCTTCCGTCTCCCTGTGACTCTGTGGCACACAGCTGTAAGGTGCAAAAGGTATCCACTCCTATGGGTGCGTCATTCAGGTCAGCTAGCTTAATGGCAGAGAGCATGGACTTTACACTGTGGCACTATCAGCATTAGTTTCTGCTGGGTGATAACAAATGTCTGTCAGCTGCTAAGGAGCTCTGATTTTATAAGTTGATGAATCACCTGTACAGCTCCACATTGAGGAGGATGATGCCAGCGCTACAGCTCCAAAACTGCAATGGTCTGTTTTGCAGCTAAAGAGAAGTTCGGTCCTGGCTGTGCTGTGTAGTGGTGGAGATCCTACCAGTATTAACTAATGAGATAAATTTAGTACACTCACATGCAAATGTACAGTAGGCTACATGTAAATGTTTATTTTTATTAATGAAAACTTACTCTCACAGATTACTTTTCTAGTATCCCAAAGGTTCCTTTTAATAGCAGTAATCAGAAACAGTGGCTTCTCCTGACAGCGGTGTGACTGACAGCCACTTTTCCTCCTCGCTCATATTTCATTTGACCCTGAAGTTTTAAAAGCTTAAAATTAAAAGATTTCATATTAAGCCAAGTTGTAAAACTTGATCGGTATCGTACTGGTGGTAAGTCATTAATAGTGACAACAGTGAAGAGGACAGAGCAGTGGATGAAGAAAAAAAAAAAAACTTGTGAAGAGTAGCACTAACGTAAGTGTGTCCTGGTTTTAACTACAGTTATTAAAATAAGTGAAGCGTTTAACGTAAGCAGGCTGTCAGCTTAGTGTGCTCTTCAGCAAAGTTCAGTTATGAAAACACTCATATGTGAAGTCAGAAGATGTTCAACAAGCTGAGCTACATCAGCTATGCCTCGCAGACAGAATCAATATGCAGCTCTGATATGAACTGCAAAGCTTCCAAAGGACAATACTGTAGGTGTTTAATGTTGTCATGGCAACGCCTGCACCATCTCCCTCCACCCCTCCTTTCCGGTGTAAAAACGCGTGTCCTTCCCTAGCTCCTATTTTCATAGCAAGCTTAAATGTACCTGTCCACAAGACACCTTCAGTAGGTTTCCCACCTCTGTGGGCTGACCTCAGCTGAAGTCCTGATTGCAGAGATGCTCCTCATTAGCTCTTCAGTAAATATTGATACAGTAGCTATTTTTAAGTATGTCAAGTAAAATCATATTGCCTAGTTTCTGATGTATAAGATGATGATGTGTATAAGCCATTCTTTCTGTCTCATACCTGTAAAATGCTCTGACCGCCCTCCCGCCTTTACCTGCTGGGCGTTGGTGCATTTAGGTCCCGTTTCCTGTTACTTAGTGTCAACGCCGATCGCTGTCACATTCACACATTAGTACAATATGTGTGCACATTCATAGCATTGACAAGTGGTCAGTTTTCTTTGTTTTACTATTTTTGTTGCCAGGCAACATTTAGCACATGCTATTACAAACAACTTCCCTGCCTGGAGTAATGCTCTACTCTGGAGGTGCCTCGGTGTTTATGCGCATGGGGGATGAATTAATTTGAAGCATCTATTTTTGTTTTTTTTGTTGTCTTTTTTTCCCTGAGAGTGTTATGCTGTTAGCAACACCGGCTTTGTATTTTTGGACATCTCAGCTAACAACAGAATGTAAACTGTGTTACATTTTGAACATGACTAAACCAAAGGACTTAACAAGACACTACAAGCACCACTACGATGGTATTATTCATTGTCTTATTCATACCTGTCTTTCCCACTTTGACACGTCAAACTATGTATCGTTCAAAAGGCAAACACAGCGTCTTCTTATCTGAATTTAACTAGTATGTCTTTTTCTGAGAGGTGCTCTCAAAGAAAAGTGAGCTACTGATCTGTTATTTGTGATGCTCTAAAATTACCTGAAAAAAATCACAGCGGTTTGCTTATGCAAGACCAACACATGCGTTTGTGTCCCTGTGGAGATGAAAAGCATGAGTCCTCCTCTGGGTACAACAAAAATACAGTCATACTGTGCTGCCATGAAAGTGAAATATACAGAAGGCAAGTAAAAAAAATAAATAAAATCAGACGATGGCTTAACCCTGTGCTGCTCTGCAAAAATGCAACATTTTTGCAAAAAGAACAACTTCTTTTAACTGTCTAAATAATAATGGAGGACTCAAAGCTTCAAATAAGAAATAGTTCTAGAAACTAGTTATCATCTCTAACACTTAAGAGCACCATGCAATATTAAAATTTCAGGGGAGAACTCAGAGCGCAGTAACATCTTTTTTTCAGAATAATAACGCACACATGAATTAACCACAGCCTCGTAACAAGCACATTACAGTATTCAGGACATGTCTGTTTAATGGCACGGTATCAGCTTTAAGCAGACAAAAAAACGGCTGGGGATGTGATGTTATTAAAATTTCATTAAAGAGACTTTGGTAGTGAAGCTGTTATTGGTGTCTTCAAGATGTCACACAGTAAACAACTGTTAGGGCTGCTGATGCAAGCAAATGTGCTGAATGGCTTTGGGGTTTCCAGCCCTACATTTTGAAATTTACTTACATGCAAGAGGGCATTCCTATGTTCTCAGGTTAAGTAAGTTTTGTATTTAATTCACATTTAATCAGTGCTTTTATGGTAACATTTCAGAATGGACTTATGTCTGACATCCAGCTGGTGTATGTCATCTTTTTTGGGTGCATCTTTTGGAACATTTTGTACAGACATTAATGAGCTGTGTCTGTAAGACTTTAGTGATGTACTGACTTTTCCTCTAGCACCACCATGAGATTGTTGTATGAGTGGATTTTTTTCTCTAAAACTTCAAACAAATATTAGGATGCTAATAAGCTTGAACTGCAAAATAGCAACATGTCAGCACTTTGTCTAAATTTTAGCATTCTAAAGTTAGCACTTGCTTAAAACACTATATTGTAGCCTACAGCGTCAAATCCATTAGCTATTATTAATCTTATCTATTTAGCTTTTGGTTAAAAGATTTTGCTGTTTTGTGATTTTTGTGCTTCAAAAATTCAAAATGCAATGCAGATTTCTTTTAGTGCACAGAGTATAGCTATGGTTAATACACCCCCACCCCCGCTCCCTCTGATTTGCTGGGTGTCCCCTCTCTACAGCTGAAGTGGAGCGTGGGCCTGAGGTCTGAGTCTCTAAAGTACAGATGGCAGAGCAGGTGACCCGGAATTCATGTGCTCTTTGACTCCAGCCCACTTATCATCGGAAATACTGCAGATACCCAGTGAGGGAGGGATGTAGCAGGAGATGTATGGCTTTTAGCTAAAAAAACAAAACAAATGCAGGTTAGATAGCAACAGTGCCATAATTAGACACCGGAGTGGGCTGAGGCTCCAGCAGCAGGGGGCTCGGTGAGATGTTCTGCCACTTCTCAATCTCCCCCCACCACCACCACCACCTCTTCTTGTAAAAGCCACTACATAATTTATTTCAGGGACTACATCTACCCCAGTCTCACCTCCTCCCAAGTCTCTCTATACACAGAAGCTATTAAAGCTTGAAAACTAGCAACAAGCTAATTGGCATTATGCAAACGCTGTCCTTCTTGTTGTATCAAAATAAGAGTTTTTGTGTGTTTGAGTTGTCTATAGCAAGACCCCGAATCAGAACCAGTTCAAGCGGAGCAGAGGATGAGACTGCCAGACTTAACTGCAGGTGTAGGACACAGCTGACAAATGAGCAGGAAGCGTGTTGGAGTGTGTAGGTGTAACCAGGCACTCTCCAGAAAGATACACAGGCCGAGGCAAAACATCCACGAAAGCTCCTCAAATGGCTGCACTCACTGATTTTCACTGTGCCCACTCATTACGGTTTATATAAGCAGAACTCTGTTTGTGTGTATGTGTGTGGTATGTGTTGAAAGTGTCCTCCAGAGAAAACATATTAGTCATTTACACTGAGGGAAGCCTTCGTCAGTGTCCATCAATCTGTGCAGGGAAACCCTGAAGTCCATGGCAGTGCAAGTTCCAGGGAACACACAAATAAACACAAACTCACACACACTCGGAGAGCAAGAACAAGCTCAGGGATAAATGTGACCGAGTTGTTTGTTCCCTCTAATGTCCCTCTAACTCCCACCTTGCAGTACAGTGATGGATCATTGTTACCGGCAGGGTCGTGCTACCCAACGCAAGCAAGGATGAAGAAGGAAAAAAGGGGTGCTGCCATGGAGAATTTGTTCTATGCGTAGTTAGAAATTTAGGAAGAAGAATTAGTGTTTATGAATAAATTATGAATAAATGCCTCGTCATGTTTGACCACACAAGTATTCTGTGGACACTGAGGTGACCGGACGAGCCAAAAGAGGATGGCTTGAGAGACATCATGCACAAACAATCCAGTTATTTAAAGCGATTTTAACCTCGGGCTCTTCATTGTAAAGCTGCTGCAGTTATGTCAGAAATTTCCATTACACCACAGCATCGCATGCAGACTGATATGAAACACTAGTTTAAAGGTGCCAAATGGGATTCTCATTATTATAATGGATTCTAGGGAGATTCTTAAATTTCATTTCTGTTCTATGCAAAGCATGAACAGTGAAACCAAAGGACACAAAGGGGTGATTAAGAATGTGTGCCATGAATCTTTAATAAGAGAGACCTGTTTCAGGGCTTATGGATGTAAAGTCTTCTACAACTAGAAGCTAAATAATTGATGACGTTATGCTGCATGGTCATGACCCACTGACATGGAAACTTTGACCTTACCTGGAGCTAAAATAGCAACATATCCAAAGACATAACAAATATATTAAACTCTGCTGGAACCTGCATCGGTTGGTTACTGATTTTACAGTTGAGCTGCCATAAAACTAGTTTTAAATTTTAATGATATATCTTAACTTCAAACAATTTCTAAAAAAAAAAAATCTTAAAATATCAACCTCTGCCTCTGAGTAAACACATGACAGCATGTTTTATTTCCCCTGTCTAAGGAGAAATAATACATTAAACAAAAAAAGGACAAAAAGAAGCTGTGGCATTGAACAGAAGTGAACTGAGCAGCAAAATCTCTCTGTTATTATTAGCATGAATAATGAGGTAATTAATCCTGGTAATTAATCAAACATCATGTGATATGAGTGTTCTCTATATTAAGTATCACGAGTAGTAAAAGATTTTTCCTTGGTACAGTTTTATGCAGAAAACATGGTTCAAAAATCTGCACAGGAAGTATCTTTCTTAGAATTTAATGAAAATGAATGGAATATGCGTATTATTCAGTAAGAACGTGAGGTTTTGGGGCTTTGAAGCCGATAGCTATGAGGATTTTGGTGCCATCACCAAAAAAGGATCTCCAATATATATATAATTTTGCATCATCTTGAGAAAGACTTAATGAGATCTGTTACAGTAATGCCTTAGAAAATTTTAATTCAGATTTTAAGTATCCTTAGAACAATCACTGTCACTAAACAGACAGATTCTTTGCAGAGGATAGTACATTTTTCACAGTGGATTAGATTGCAGTGCATCTTTTCAGTGTGTTTGATTACAACTTAACTTTGATGAATCATTACTATGATCATTGTCTAATTTTATTAGATCTCATACTGCATTGAAGGAGATTTGATTCCATGATTTTCTTCAGTTTGCACAAGAGACCAGGTAATGCTATGATGCCTTACAAACACACTATCGTGACAAGCTCTGACTTGTTTTCTTTTTTTATCAGTTTGTACTGAAGCATGTTCACAGCTGAAGGTTAAAACAAATATTGGGGTCCCTACACAAATACTCCCACACAATCTGAGCCCTCCAAGCACAGTCAGTTTGATTTAACACAAAGGGATCTGTGGCTCCAAAGAACATTAAATTCGATGCCAATCTCTAAGAGGCCACGGGCCATCACTATAATGCAGGGGGACATGTCTTCCCATGGTCACGTACAGACACTGCATGAAGCTGGTTGAGGCTTATTGAACAATCAACACTGTTATCGTATCAACACATAACCTGACACACTTTCATTAGCAAAGTTCTGTAACAGCAATTTATTACTGTGCTTCATTAGTTTAGGCCTATTATAGGGCTGGCAGACTTGTTTATCTATTTATTCTCTGCTTGTTTATTTTATGGCCTCATGAGGCTTGAAAGCCCACAGGGAAAACACTAATAATGATTAAAAAGTCAATTACCATAATTAATTAGGAAAACTTCTTATTTAATTACATTATTTTACTGCTTATTCAACGATGAATCATTTTATAAATTTAGTTTATTTCAAAAGTCAAAATCAAAACTTTCAAACAAATGTTATCTCATTGTCAGTTCCTTATATTTGAATAGCAAATATGAAGATGGGGCAAAGAAATGAATAGCTAAGCTTAGGCTAAAGAGAAAACACGGAGAAACGGAGTCCACATCTTAAACATATAATTTCCAGCCTCTGTAAAGCCCCCTTATGCACAAAATAGCCATAAGATCCAATGACTCACTATAAACCTGCAACTTGCCATTTTAACACTTTAGTTTTTGTCTATAACATACTAAATGTACTAAAAAGTACAACAGAAACAAGTAAGCAGTGATAAAAAAAAGATTATTGTAGTTTATTAAAACTAGGGACAGCTCAGATTGAGAGGCAAGGCTGAGATGGTTTGGACATATGCAGAGGTGGGATAGTGAATATACTGGACAAAGGCTGCCAGACAGGAGGAAAAGAGAAAGACCTCAGAGAAGTTTCATGGATGTAGTGGAGGAGGATATCCAGAAGGTCGGTGTGACATCAGAAGATGCTAGGGGGTCATTTTGACTGTTAGGTTTTCTCTGTATTATTGTAGGGTCTTTACCTACAATACAAAGTTTTTTGTGATTTGGCGCTATATAAATGGTGAGATGTAGGCAGATGATCCACTGTGGCAACCCCTAAAAGTAGCAGCCAAATGAAGATTAAACTTGAAATAAAACTACTGTAGGTAGAAAAACATTTTAGTTAACTGATATAAAATGAAAAAAAAAACAATTAAAAAAAAAAAAAACAATAACTATCCATCCATTTTCGTCCACTGGTTTGCAGCAGCCTAAGCAGAGAAACCCAGACCTCCCTCTCCCCAGCCACATCCTCCAGCTTATCTGGGGGACCACCAAGGGGTTCCCAGGGCAGCCGAGAGATATAATCTCCCCAGTGTGTCCTGGGTCTGCCCTGGGGCCTCCTCCCGGTATGACATACCTGGAACACCTCACCCAAGAGGCATCCAGGAGGCATCCTTGTCAAATGCCCGAACCACCTTGACTGGAGGAGCAGTGGCTCTACTCTGAGCCCCTCCCGGATGGCTGCACTCCTCACCTTATCTCTAAGGGAGAGGCCAGCCACCCTTTGGAGGAAACTCTTATCTGATGCTTGTATCTGCGATTTCGTTCTTTGGGTCACTACCCAGACTTCATGATCATAGGTGAGGGTGGGGATGTAGATAGTTTCCAGCTGAGGACCATGGCCTCATACTTAGAAGAGATAATTCTCGTGAAATTCTTTTGATAAAAATCATGAACAAAATCAGTGACAAAGGGCAGCCCTAGAGTCCAGCACCCACCAGAAAGCCCAACTTATTACCGACAATGTGGACCAATCTCTCACTGCAGTTATACAGGAACTGAATGGCTCATAATAACAGGCCAGACACACCATACTCCCGGAGTACCCCACACGGGATGCCCCAAGGGACGTGGTCGAATGCCTTTTCCAGGTCCATAAAGCACATGTTAGGGGTGGCTGTGGATCAGGAGGTAGAGCAGGTTATCTACTAATCGGAAGGTTGGTGGTTTGATTCCTGGCTGCTCCAGTCTGCATGCAAAAGTATCCTTGGGCAAGATACTCTCCGATGTAACTGTCGAAGTATGAATGTGTGTGAATGTTAGCTAGAAAACACTTGGCTGTAGAAGAAAGTGCTTGTATGAATGGGTAAATGCAAATGTGTTGTATAAAACGCTTTGAGTGCTTAGCTATTGTAGAAAGCGCTATATAAGAACTAGTCCATTTTACCATTACAGTGCTTTGCAAAAGTATTCGGCCCCCTTGAACTTTTCAACCTTTTGCCACATTTCAGGCTTCAAACATAAAGATATAAAATTTTAATTTTTTGTGAAGAATCAACAACAAGTGGGACACAATCGTGAAGTGGAATGAAATTTATTGGATGTGTCAAACTTTTTTAACAAATAAAAAACTGAAAAGTGGGGCGTGCAATATTATTCAGCCCCCTTGCGTTAATACTTTGTAGCGCCACCTTTTGCTCCAATTACAGCTGCAAGTCGCTTGGGGTATGTCTCTATCAGTTTTGCACATCGAGAGACTGAAATTCTTGCCCATTCTTCCTTGCAAAACAGCTCGAGCTCAGTGAGGTTGGATGGAGAGCGTTTGTGAACAGCAGTCTTCAGCTCTTTCCACAGATTCTCGATTGGATTCAGGTCTGGACTTTGACTTGGCCATTCCAACACCTGGATATGTTTCTTTGTGAACCATTCCATTGTAGATTTGGCTTTATGTTTTGGATCATTGTCTTGTTGGAAGATAAATCTCCGTCCCAGTCTCAGGTCTCTTCCAGAATGGTCCTGTATTTGGCCCCATCCATCTTCCCATCAATTTTGACCATCTTCCCTGTCCCTGCTGATGAAAAGCAGGCCCAAACCATGATGCTGCCACCACCATGTTTGACAGTGGGGATGGTGTGTTCAGGGTGATGAGCTGTGTTGCTTTTACGCCAAACATATCGTTTTGCATTGTGGCCAAACAGTTGGATTTTGGTTTCATCTGACCAGAGCACCTTCTTCCACATGTTTGGTGCGTCTCCCAGGTGGCTTGTGGCAAACTTTAAACGAGACTTTTTATGGATATCTTTGAGAAATGGCTTTCTTCTTGCCACTCTTCCATAAAGGCCAGATTTGTGCAGTGTACGACTGATTGTTGTCTTATGGACAGACTCTCCCACCTCAGCTGTAGATCTCTGCAGTTCATCCAGAGTGATCATGGGCCTCTTGGCTGCATCTCTGATCAGTCTTCTCCTTGTTTGAGATGAAAGTTTAGAGGGACAGCTGGGTCTTGGTGGATTTGCAGTGGTCTGATACTCCTTCCATTTCAGTATGATTGCTTGCACAGTGCTCCTTGAGCTGCTTGGGAAATCTTTTTGTATCCAAATCCGGCTTTGAACTTCTCCACAACAGTATCTCGGACCTGCCTGGTATGTTCCTTGGTCTTCATGATGCTCTCTGCTCTTTGGACAGAACCCTGAGACTATCACAGAGCAGGTGCAGTTATACGGAGACTTGATTACAAACAGGTGGATTCTATTTATCATCATCAGTCATTTGGGACAACATTGGATCATTCAGAGATCCTCACTGAACTTCTGGAGTGAGTTTGCTGCACTGAAAGTAAAGGGGCCGAATAATATTGCACGCCCCACTTTTCAGTTTTTTATTTGTTAAAAAAGTTTGACACATCCAATAAATTTCATTCCACTTCACAATTGTGTCCCACTTGTTGTTGATTCTTCACAAAAAATTAAAATTTTATATCTTTATGTTTGAAGCCTGAAATGTGGCAAAAGGTTGAAAAGTTCAAGGGGGCCAAATACTTTTGCAAGGCACTGTACATGTAGACTGGATGGGCAAACTCTCACACACACTTGAATATGCTTGAGAGGATAAACAGCTAGTCTAGCATTCTGTGACGAGGCCTCAGGCATTTTTTGTACAAGTACTTTTTAGCTAGCATCTGCCTTGTCCATAACTGCAAAACACACTACACACACACACACACTACACACTCCAAACATGCTAAACATGCTTTATTTAACTTCAGACTCCAACTTCATATTTAATGGACACATGAGATGTGATAGCAGTCTTTTCTGCTAGCTCTCAGCAAGCAAATACTTGCTCAAAAATCTACAAATAAACCTCCCAATGTATTTTAAGCCTCCTACGGTTTCTTGTAAAAGAGCAAATTTGTTACCATTATAAGCTAGCAGTCACTTTAGTTGGGTCAAGATCACGCTATTAATCGACAGACGTGATTATGGCACACAAGTAAAAAAAAAATAATGGAGGCATCTGGAATACTTGTGGCTCTACTTTTTTCCACTTATGGACACGGCAACATGGGTGTCACAGTAGAACGACATTAGTCGGTCACCCGTCTGTCTTTTCAGCCTGCTTTCCATGTGGGCAGACTGCCACTGGCAGCTAGCCTATTAAATGGCCATCCTCTCTTTAAGCCCTCGTGATCAGAGTGTGTCAGTCAACCAGCAGTCTCCCTCCTCGAGCAGCTTCTCAGGCTAGTTACACGACTTCAGCAGGGATGAGAAGTGACAGACCACCAGAAAAGAGAAGACATAATTGGGGGAACTGGGAAAACTAACAGTTTGTGCTCAGTGAGGAGAACAAAAATGTTCATTTGTCCTTGTCCAGATCTTTTGGGGCTGTTTTTACATTAATAAAATAAAATATATAGAATTTGCTATTTAGTTGCTTATTATATTTAGTTGCCCTGATTGTGTCTGACAATTACTAATAGGTTGATGCAATAAGAAACCAGTTTGAAGGTGTCATGGGCCATTTAACTATGAGATTCATGTCCTTGAAAGCTCCCTGATCAATGCTAAACGTAATGACTTGGAAGCTTCCACTACTTTGTGTCTCTCTATAGCTTCAGAATAAATAGCTGGTTGTTGTTTTCCCCAGTTTGATTGTTCAGTATGCATGACACATGCAACCCATTACTGAATAACATTCTCTTCTGTTTCCATTATACTGGTGAAATAGAGAACCTGGGCCAATATAACACTGTATATTTCTGATGAGGTTTTTTTTTTCCCCTTTTTACCAATTAATTCACACAAAGCATATTTCTGGCTGTAAACTTGTGCAAACAGTGACAGTTCA
This sequence comes from Archocentrus centrarchus, assembly GCF_007364275.1. Lineage (NCBI taxonomy): Eukaryota > Metazoa > Chordata > Actinopteri > Cichliformes > Cichlidae > Archocentrus > Archocentrus centrarchus. The sequence goes on along the minus strand of NC_044349.1, from coordinate 24,266,421 downwards.
TCATCTGGTCTCTTTCACACAACGAAATAAACAAATCCTGTGTAATTTCAGCCCACTCATACCATAAAAAGTAAATAAGAAGTAATAAATCATGATGAAGACTCCAGTCCCTCAGGAAATATGTTTTCATCTGCAACCTTAGGTCAAAAGTTAATAAGATTAATATTCTGAAGCTCAAATTATTACCTACTTTGTTGGCAGCAGACTGTACCTGTTACTCTTAATTTGAGGTCATTTGTCCCACAAATGCAAAACTAAAGCTGTTTAATCTATATTGCCTGTTTTTGTTTTTGTTTTTTACTTAGAGGACATAAAGACGAGGGGCAGAAGTTATTAAAAGGTGGAGGTGAGTGTGATCTGTGTCTCTGCTGGCATCTATTTTCTGACTGGCTGGCCTGTCTGCAGTGTCACCAGCCATCACTTCAATCCAGGCTCTTTCCTTGCCAGTTGGCTCAGCTTTTGGTCGCTCTCACACTTCCTGCCATATTCAGAGAAGAGAGGCAGAGATGGGGCATTTTAGGCTGGCATCACACATCACATGCTTGCGGTTCTTTGCACTTCACATACACACATGCAGAAATTTATGTGTTCCAATTTAGTCATAAAAATGGTTGAATGCACAGAGATACAAAAACAGACATGCATGCATATTCACACATGCACCCACTGTCCTCAATCTGCAGAGGAATCTGTGTGAGTTGCATCTTAAAAGGCTAGTGTGTAGGGGACACTGACCTTTACAAGAATCCTGTTTACAACATAAACGCTGAATAGAGAGCACCTAAAAATCAAGTTGTGGCAAAGCGAGGGATCTCTACAGTGCTGCGCATCACTGTGAAAGATGTAAACCATCTATATTCTGACTCTAACACTTTTCTTATTCCCCTCTGCTTTGAGAGACTTCTGGAAGCATCATAAGGGAAAAAAAAAACTGCTGGAGCCTGCTTTAATCCTTCTTGAAGCCTGCAGGCTCTCCATGTCCTTCTCATTGGATTCATTAAAAGGATCCCTGTCCTCTCAACTTCCCTTTCACTGCCTTTTGCCTGCTCATCAAGTGTGCCAATTACAAGCATCATCAGGAGTCACGAAGTATCTGAAAGGGGTCACACATGCACTGCAGCTTCCTCTTCCCTCCAGATGGAAAGTCTGAAATATCTACATGTAAGCAGTAATGCCGCTGGTGTAGAAAATAAAGAGCATATTGTATGACTATATATAGCATCCATAGAGCATGTGCGTGGCAAATCAACTAGATGTTTAAACAGTCCTGCCCTTGCTAGTCAGCAGCTGAATATTCATATTACATAAATATAGATTCTAAGCAGGAAGCTGCTAGCCTGCTGCTAGCCAGGGTTGTAGAACTGAGAGGACCATTCTAGTCTAGTTCTGCAGGACATTGAGCTAGGTAATTTAAAGTATGCAAACTGTGTCAGTGTAAACTGGCATATAACTACTTGCCTGTAGCAAGATGTTAACATAGAAGGCCTGGATATTACTCAGCAAAGCAGAGGTGGCTGCTGGTGCGAGCAATGCTAACTTTAGCCACTTCAGCAAACTAATTTGACATTTTCCATCTGCAATGTTATGCAAGGCATAAAGTACCACACATTTCAGCAGCAACATTAAATCAGGATATATCATGGCTGTTTTATGAGTGTTTTCTTTCTTTTAGACTAAAAGCAAGAAAACTTTTTTCTCCCATTTAATCCACTAGTGAATTAATTGCATCTGCAATGGAGATTAATTTCTTAAACTTTTTATGTGATTGGGTTAGAGTTTCAGATGGCAATCTAATACTGCCCTGGAGGTCCCTTGAAAAAGAAGTCTGCCTAGCAGTGGGAGGCAGCCAAGGGGAGCAGTGTGCAAATTGAAAGTAATCCTCAGACCTGGCCAGCAGTGCAGCTGGATTCACATCTATTCATAATTCATCACTCATCAGCAGAGAAGTGAAGATTGCTCTGTATGTGTAATAAACCAAGAAGAACCAACAGAGATGACTCTGAAAGGCACTGCTGGAATCAGGCAGATCAGCCATTGTGTTGCTGAGCGTCACAGGTGAGGGAAGAACTTGTTACAAGCAGAAAGACAGACGGAGTAGATAGCTGCAAGTCACATTGTGTTAGCTCCTACAGCCATCCATCCGCAACATTCAGGGGGAGAGCAGCTGACTGAACTCCTGCCAGTCTAAGATGAACTGTCAAAAGCCTAATTAAACAGCACCCAAGCATCACTCACAGAGGCACCAATTGGAGCATTTAAGCTTTTATCCACCCGACCACAAAGGAGTCAAACTGCTACACTACATGTAGAGACCGAGAGAAAGGCAACATTTTTTAGACCTCTTTAGGAGACTGAAAGCAATCTTAAAACACAACCATTTAAGCGGATATTGCGTACTTGTGGTTAGTAGGTTCAATAGTCACTCTTCTTTGACTGTTTAAGTTTCCTCCAACTTTGAAGAAAAATATATATATTTTATAGATAAACTATATTTAACCACAATTTTTTTTCTTGATTGTTATTCAATGCAGCGATCCAAAAGGCATGATAAGGGTACATGAGACTCAGATTCTCTGTGGGAGTATTTTATTCTCAGAAAACCATTTTCAGTTTCTTTCTTCTTCTTTTTTTTTTTTTTTTTTACCCATGATTTAATCCCTTGTTATCGTAAAAACATAAGTCATAGTTGCTTCATCACTTTTATCCTTGTAAAGCCGGCAGGGTAAAATGAGTTTATTTCAATAATGTCAAAAAATGTCACTTTTCCCAGGGCTGCTTCTATGATAAACTCTTTGAAATAAACTGATTCATTCATCTTATTTTAAATTAGATATCTGACGCACGAGTATAACTGGAGCTGAGGATTTAATTCGCTCATGGGACGCAGATGCATAAATCCTTACAGCAGCTTGATGCTGACATTTTCAGAATACGGCAACAGCAATTCAACATGACTGATGTTGACAGACTGATGACAGACAGACAGCTTGTGGACCCCAGATACTAAGCATTGCTTGACTAAAATAGAGATTAAGAAAGCTGAAACAAATTCACACATCAAGACCCCTTAAGTGGGTATATTCAGAGGGTGTTGAGGCTTCACCTTGAATGCTCAAAACGTGCCCTCATCTTCAAACATACGCAGTTTGTGTAGTGACACTGTACACTGTGGAGGTGACTTTGGTTGTCAGACATGTTGGCTGGTCCTCCAACAGACTGGCCTAAAGTTGTGACACCAGACTGTCCTGATGCTGAGGAGGAAACAGTGAAAGTGACGAAGAGAAGGAAGAAGGTGAGATGCAGCATACGGCTGAGCCATATCATAGCATTCATAATAATACTGTTATATATTTTTACATGATGTAAAAATATGTATTTATGCTCACCAGTCCACACAACAAGACAAGCCCAAACATGTCTGAGAGCAAGAGCAGGGTGTCAACCTCCAATGACAATTTAGTACCTAAAAACAACCCCCAACAAAGTACACTGCTTTGCAAAATATGTATGTATTCCCACTAAAGGTTCAAACAACAAAAACACACCGTGGAGTGCAACCAGGCTATGAAGGCAGGCCAGGAGGAAATCCAAGCAGCTGGTGATGTGCAACCCAAAAGTAAATAAATGACTCAACCCAGCATCGCTTGAACACTCACAAGTTGCACTCCACATGACAGCGCAAACGGTGGATGGAAATTACCGATGCGGTTATGTGATGATAACAGTGAGTGTTTAGCTACTGGTTAAAGCTCAACTCAAAACACAACATTCCAGGTAGAAAATATTTTTGTATTTCAATTTCATTATGTGACATTGCTGTGTGGCTCCTGAAGAGTTACAAGGCATTTAATGTAGTTATTACCTCGCTGATCAATAGCTACCATGGCTGCTGTAGGACAAACATGTTTCATTCACCAAAGAGTCACCCAAAACATTAAATTTAGACTGTACCCCATACCGGTCATGGCCACCCAGTATGTTTCAGCCACTGTTTGGACCAGGTCCAGATCCATGCCAAAGTTTTTCCCTATATATGGAAGTTTGCCACTGTTTTTATTCAGTTGTGAGAAGGTCCAACTTTATTTACTCGGCAAGAGGCTGTAAAACTTTGTGAAAGGGTCAATGAGTCAGTGAAGCTCACTTCCGACCGATGACAGCGGTACTGAGGTGATGTGATAAGGAAATGCTAAACTGTCACTGTTAGCTATTGTTAGTCTCTGTTGGCTGTCTCTGAAGTGGATGTAACTTTGCTGGACTCTGACGTTTAGTGAATAAATGCTCAAACAATGTGAGAATGTGATCAAGCTGTTTATCAGTGCAAAACCAGCTGTTGTTGTTTAGTGGGCGCTTGTCAGCTGTCTAGAAATGGGAGGGTCGCATGTCTAATCTGCTGACAGTAATTGTGACAATATCAGGAACAAATAAGCGTGTCTATGCATGTTTTCGTGTGTTAGAGACCTGACTTCAGTTCAGGAGACGAGGCTTTAAGATGCTAGCGGCGTTGTCACTCCTTCGGTGAAGGGGACTCCTTCTCAAATGACTTCTCTTCTCCGCTGCCTTTTGTGGCCAGTCTCTAGCCACACACGAAAGACACAATTAGTCAGAAGGTAGATGTTCTTCCCAGCTGCTGTATTCAAATATTGTGGAGGAACATGGCGGTTTCCACAGACTGGCGCCCACTCCTATGTATTTTTAATACTTATGAGAACGAATCAATTTGTTGAAAGGCATAATTACACACTGCTCTATATTTATGAGTACAGTATCCTTTTTTCTATTAAATAACTTCAAAAACTGACTGTACCTTTAAATTGACCTTGAAGACCTTGGTGGATGTAAGCAAATTTTTATGGATTGTTAACATGACCCCACTCTACACCCCTACAAAGTTTTATTGGCTGAAAACTTTTCGAGCTGTTTACAGACAGAATGACAGGTGGTGGAGGTAATTAGGAATTGTGTAATTATATTAACTCATTTTGTTTGCACTGAACACTTCTGCAAGTAAGCTACAATCACTGATATAAAGTTGTTTAGTATTTTTTTTTCTATATTGTCTTAAATATCATTGTCCCAAATTTCCTTTAATTATTGAAACTGCTGGCCAAAGGCTAAACGTAAATTTGGTAAGATCATAATTCACGTCAGCAGTAATGACACCTGGTTACCCCGGAGGTCACTAAAGTTAATACTGAATTGTGTGTAACATTGCGAAAAACAGTGTTGGACTGCTGGGGGGTTCCCATGATGTGTGAGTGTTTCTTTTCATTGACCTCTTTTTACTCTGTTTATACCCCACTCTGCATTTAATCATTAGTTATTATTAATCTCTGGCTCTCTTCCACAATGTGTTATTCGTCCTGTCTCTCTCCCCTCAGGCCCACCCGTCACAGTGGATGACTGCCCCTCCCTGAACCTGGTTCTGCCAGAGGATTCTTCCTGTTAAAAGGGAGTTTTTCCTTCACACCCTCACTAAGTGCTTGCTCAAAGGGGGTCATTTTGACTGTTGGGTTTTCTCTGTAATTATTATAGGGTCTTTACCTTACAATATAAAGGGCTTTGAGGCGACTGTTTGTTTTGATTTGGTGCTATATAAATAAAATTGAACTGAATTGAATGTTATATAATTTTTTGGCTATATTGCCCATCCCTACTACTAGATTTCAAACAGCTGTGAGCACAAAGCAAAACAATATCTGCCTATATCTTTTTTTGTTTATCATGCAAATGTGGAATAATGACAATGTGATTGTGATATTGAAGTCCTGGATTCTTGCTGTTGCTTTTAAAAAATAGAGTTTTTTTTTTTTGTTTTTGTTTTTCCTGGTCCGTATGCTTGGCTACGCTAACCAGCTGCTGGCCTTTGCTTCATGTTTAATGTAAGAACCCCTCTGAAAACTCATGACTGTTAAAGTTCAGTTTTATCTTCTTTTACATTTTGTTTTTATTGGTTATAGCAAGGCCATTTGTTTTTCTCATGTTTAGAGTATTTGTGCAAAGCCAAGCTAGGAAGCTGCTGCTGTTATTGTTTTATTTATCATACAGATATGAGAGTGGCATTGAGCTTGTTTCCTAAAATGTTATTTATTTAAGAAAATATTTGGTAAAAGCAAGATTAAAATATTATTTGGGAGTAATGGAGCAAAAGTCTAAGAAGTTGTTTGAAAAACTAAAGACATAGAGACTGTTTCTGAACTCTGCACAAGCTCAGGGTAGGTCAGTAAAGGTCATCAGCATTCAACTCAAAACTAACATCTGCTTCAAATTAAGTATTCACAATCTCAGTTTCTTTTGCTGCCAATTTAGATATTTTCAGTATTGCCATTGTGTCACACTGCATTGAGGAAGATCATCTAAATATACAGAATCGACCATTAAATCTGGACGAGCTGAGAGGGTATAAAAAGCAACCGCGAGTTGGAATTAGCATCTCTTTCTGTAAAGATTTTCTATGCTGCTTATTCCACAGCCGTATGTCGACTCAAATCTCACTCTTCTCTTACTTTGAATAATGAATACTAGACAAACCTGTGCTGCAGAAACAGCGTTGACAGCCAACCTTGTTTTAAAAAAGAAAAATACATGAAGACTAGCGACGTCGCCACAGCTGTTATCTGTCAGTGTTTTGTTTCCTTAAATGCTAACACTAGAATAAATCACTTTTCATTTAGATATTTGGCAGGAGCAAAACCATCTTGCACCAGAATGCACTTTCTGGTAAAATAGGGCGCATCTAACATCAGTGTGATTCTACATTAAGGTGAAAATACAGCAGAAATATATCCACAAGTGTTCCTGACCAGTAATTATCCCTGTCTGACACACATGCAGCGGACATAGTTGCTGGCCTGCACGGGATTACAGCATAATGACATGCTGATGAAATGCACTGGGCAATCCAGCTCTGTCTATGTTATGGTCTGTTGTCCATATTTCGGCTGAGCCTGTTTGTATGGCCTACTTCACAGTCCAACCCTCTAATCCTGTGCCGATGGGAACTGCCATGCTGCCCGGTCCACTTCCCATCTCTCCTCCACTCAGCTTTAATCTCACTTCAGCCAAGACAGCGATGGCAAGCACTAAACTGGGGATGGCTGACAGTCAAAAGCAGCCTTGGTTAAATTCTGTTTTTGACTTTGATAAATAAAAATACTTTAGTTGAGACTCTTTATTTTGCCCACAAGTTCCAGTCTTCACATGAATGAAAAGACCAGTGAATTAAATTACTGTGTGCTGCTTGTAGCTGTGAGTAAGTGGCACGTCTTCCTTCCTGCTGTGCTGAGCCTAATAATTTGAGAATAGCGTGGACTGGGATTTTGGTGTAATTATCTGAGAGTGTTAATTGCAGTAAGAATTCTGAAGCATTTATAAGGATCTTGAGCATCGATGCTGGCACTGAATCTGTGTGGCGCAGTCTCACGTCATCCAACTGCTGATTAATCTTCAAGCTTCACTAACACACGCGGCTGCACAAAATTTGCAGCGATAATCATTAATTTGTTAAATCGCAAATTCATTCACTTGTCCCTTTATTTGATTTTTGTTCACTAGGAGGGAATGTTTAGTCTGGAAAACGACTCTGTACAGCTTTGAGCTGAAGTAGAAGAAGCAAAGGATTCTGTATCTGTGCCACGTCTTCTGAGAGATTAACTAATGCGGCAACAAGCTTCTTGATAAAAGGAGGCAAGAAGTCAAGTGGCAGAAAAGAGAAGCACGCATGAAGGTGCTGACCAAAGAAAGAACAAACAAAGGAGTCAACAAAATGAGGAGAAATAAGAGGAAGAGGAAAGAGAGCCATTCAGCACAAGAAAGCAGCAGAGTATGCAAGATGAAATTATAAATAGAAATAAAAGAGGTACTTTTTTTTTTTAACTCGATGACAGATAAAAAAGAAAGCAGAGATGTGAAATGGTTTAGGGAAGGTGATGAGGGATTATACATCCTGACAGAGCTACAGAAGCAAGAGAGCCTTAGAAATGGATTTGTCAAAAGTGAGGCACTTCAGAGGAATGTGGACTACAACCGTGTGTGTGTGTGTGTGTGTGTGTGTGTGTGTGTGTGTGTGTGTGTGTGTGATTGGTTGGTTGGTTGACAGCCACAGTCTCTTATCTCTTTGTCGTAAATCTAAACTCAAAAGAGCTTCTATCACTGACTGTGCTGCTGTTGTTGTCCATGGAACAACTCTCACTAACAGGAGCGCCTAATTGAGAACGCGCAATCTGACAGTGAAATCGTAAATGTACGCACATAAGTTCCGCTAAAATTTCTGGGGGGGAAAAAAAACCACACATACAGGGTTTCACCTGAGTCTCTCGAGGGAGTTAACAGTGAACCTCGGCAAGTGACACAGGTTGTCAGCTCCTGTGATGAAGGCTTAGTGAGAGAAAACAGAAGGAAGGTGGAGGAAGGAGGAGCAATAGCAGATTGAGGATGAAGAGAGGGAGGAGAGAGTGACTCAGCTGCTCTCCCTAAAGGCCTCAAGGAAAAGAGGGATGAAGAGGCACCAAAGTGAAGGGGTGTTCAGGCTTGAGTCAGTCATCTCCAATTTTAAGTCTGTGAAATATAAGCGTTACCAAAAAAAGGAACCTCAAATAACTCTTCGGGGGGGAATTTACCCCAAAGCAAACAAACAACTGTCCACAGCACAACTGTGAGGGATGAGCGATGAGTGTCCTTAAAGAGGCTCACTATGCCACGCCATTTCACCAAGTCTGAGGCAGATTACGACATCATGGCCTTTTATCTGCCATGAAAAGGGGCCTCTTTAAAGTCTCTAGGTATAGCTATGGGCACCAAGTAATTGGGTCCTGCCTGCACATTAAACATAGATCTGTTCTGGCATCACACAGGAACTCAGCACCGGATGTACCAGGATGAAACAGCATGCTGGATAGAGTAAGAGGCACACACTGTGCCGCACCAAAAAAAGAAGGAAAAAAAAAAAAAAGATAAAACCTCATCCATGCAAACAGGCAGAACCACAGCTACAGTCTGACATACAAATTATTCACATGCTCTTTTGAAACTGTTTACTCTGGCATGCAGATGCCGCCTTCCTCACACTGAGACAGTCAAGAGATAAATTGAAAGTGTTCTGATGAGGGATTTGATTGTGGGACAAAAGCGAGATGCAGACGGTGGGTAAAAAGAAAGTTCTTTCAAAGAAAGCTACAGTATGGATGTATACAATAGGGTGATAGAGGAAAAAAGGAAGCAGGCAGGGTTGCTTTGAAAAAAGGTGAAAAAGGCTCTGACAGTGTGTTGTCATGCAGGCGAGAGTCTGTGATCAATGTTTTTCTAAGAAAAAAAAAAAAAAGATGAATAAATCAACCCAAACTAGTGACAGGCTCATGGAGACGAGTACAGGAGCAACGCTGTCTCTCTGCGGCTCGTCTGGCTCACATAATAAATTTATAACATTCCCCTGATGTCCAGAACCGGCTTGTCCTTTTTGCGTAAAAGCGTGGCAAACAGCACATATCAGAACGCACACCTGTCAAACTGGGAAAATGTGACAGAGCATGAGCAACGACGAGTTTGTGTACAGAGGCAGAGGCACAGTCGTATGTATAGATATTTATAGCCACGCAGATCTACAGATTGTGATCTGTACTGACAAACATAACCTTATAATTCTAAGAAGCAGCATGCAGTCCACCTCCACATATAAAATGTACCCACCATGATCCAGCTATTCTATGAGCAGAGTATAGCCTCTATAAGGTATTGACCTAAACAACAGAAAAGAAACTTGCCACAGCTGTGATTCAGTTCAAAGCAAAGATTCTCAGCAGACTACTTCTGATCAAACACTTCTGACAGGCAAACCAAATCTGTACACTCCCACAGAGGAAGGGAGGAAGATGAGAGGAAGGAGGCGAGAGAAGAAAAGAGTCTGTTAAGCGCAATCTCATCAGACCCATCTGTCATGGTTATACATGGACATTTACAGCTGCAGATTTATTAGTTCAAATCATGCAGCAAGAAAACAAGGGAGAGATTTTCTTCCAAGCTTTGACATCCTTTCAAATGACAGGCTGGAAAAAAAAGCTTTTGCCTATAAATATACTGTCCCTCTCTCTCTGCGGCTTCATGAAGAAACAGACCCGCTTTTCACACAGCACATGCACAAACAGAAAGTATCCATTAAATTTCCTTTATTAGCATGGCATTATATAATTTATGGTTCTCTAGTACAGCCACTATTTAGAGTGGACTAATATTAACAAGGTGTGCTATAATAAAAATCGTTAACCCATCACCTTTAATTCTCATCATTACAAAAAGCTGTCAAGTTCAGTATTTTTATAAAGTGGTAATACTTCTGTTTCTCGTTAAACTAAATGGTCATTTGAAAAAAGAAACCAACTCAAAGTAACATCTCCATAATTATGCATTACACTGTCACATGGCCTTAAAGCCACTTTCTAAATATAATCCAAATTTCAACAGAAAAAAAAAAACTGCTTAAAGGTTTTCTTAATGTGGGTACAAAACTGAATTTTATAATAAATACAGTTTATAGCTGGAGGCAGCATCAGGTTACCTTAACATAAAGACTGAAAACGGGGAAACCACTAGCTTCGCTTTGTCCAGTTTACTGTTACAAAAGTACGAGTACACCATCTTCTTTTCTAAGGTTTTACACATATCAACATAATTTTTGTGGTCCTTGGCAGGTCTTAAAATTATGTAAATACAACCTCAGATAAGATATTACACCCAAGTCATTATTTATTTAACAAAACCCAAAAGAAAATGAAGAGGTAGTGGGGGAAACCAAATACACCCTACTGCTTCCATAGGAATTAAGAAGGTAAGTAGCAGCCAGGTGCTGCTAATCAAATGCACTTGATTAACTGATCATCAGCAAGTAGCACTTCTATAAAACTATTCAGATCCGAAGCATTAAGGTGTGTCTGAAATTTATCATCTTCAAGAGAAAAATTCTTCACAGAACAATCAAGACAGTTGACAATCTTCCCAGGAGTGGGAGTCCCAGCAAATTCACCCCAAGGTACAATGCTCAGACAAAAAAAAAAAAATCCAAGAGCTGCATGTAAGACTCTACAGGCCTCATTAGGATGTTCAATTGTAAAGTTCTCGATGGTACGAAAATGAAAGACTGAACAAGTATGGCTTGTTGGGATGGGCTGCCAGAAGAAAGCCTCTCCATGTTCTCTAAAAATAACGTGAACGGCTGAGGATGGCTTAGGTTTGCAAAGTTGCATTTGAACAAATCCGGTGATCTCTGAGACAATGTCCTTTGGACAGAAGAGATGAAAATAGAGATGTTTGTCCATAATGCAGAGCACCACATTTGGTGAAAACTAAACCCAGCATTGCGGCAGAAAAACCTCATTCCAGCTGTCAAGCCCGGTGGTGGAGAGGTGATGATTTGGGTATCTTGCAGTCATTGAGTCAACCATGAGCTCCTCTGTATACCAAAGTATTCTAGAGTCAAGTATGAGACCTTCTGTTCAACAGCTAAAACTTGGCTATACTTGGGCCATGCAATTAGGTCATGCACCTCAGCAACTCTACAACAGAATGGCTGAAACAGAAAAGAACCAACCAACTCAACCAGACTGAAATACTGTGGCAGCATCTTAACAGAGTTGTGCATAAACAAATGCCTGCAAACCTCAATGAACTAAAGCAATGTTGTAAAGAAGAGTGGACCAAACCTCCTCCAAAATTGTGGCATGTTTTTCTGAGGTTGGATTTAAATAATTGAAAAACTTACTAAGGAGCAAATTTTTTATTATGTTCTCATATGTAAAACCTTGGAATTGAAAGAGGATCATGCTACCTTTGGATAGAGCCCGGCATGGCATATGAACCTGTTTCCAGTCTCTCAGTTAAAATAAGTTAACTGCAGTTTGGCTATAAGCTCATAATACATTCATGTGACGTTGTAATACTCTGGGGAAAAAAATTCACACTAATATTCCGTAAAGTTGGAACAACTCAGCCAAATTGTTGATACATGACTTGAACTGACTGAGATGTCAGTTTGGAGGGTTTTTTTTTTGTTACTGCAAATTGCTGTCACATACAGTGATTTAGATGTGTCAGAATGAAGTTATTTTCAATTCAATTCAATTATCACAAAATAAGCTGCCTCTACTTTGTATTAGAAGGTAAAGATCCAACAACAATACAGAGAAAATCCCAAGAATCAGACGACCCCCTATGAGCAAGCACTTGGTGACAGTGGGACGGAAAAACTCCCTTTAAAGAGTAAAAACCTCCAACAGAACCAGGCTCAGGGAGGGGAGGCCAACTGTGGCAACTGCTTGGGGGTGAGGGAAGGGTGACAGGACAAAAGAAACACTGTGGAAGAGAGCCAGAGATAAATAATAACTAATGATTGAATCCTTTGCAGAGTGGTGTATAAATAAAGTGAAAAGAGGTGAGCGAAGATTAAACACTCAGTGCATGCATATCTATTTATTAGCAATAATCCTGAAGTTATTTATCTATTATAAACTGGAAAAAAATTATGAATGTGCTGTTTAAACGTCCTGAGCAATAATATACAATACATTGCTTCCACATTCTTTAATAAAAAAAAAAAAACACAAAAAAAAAACACAGACACAAGGAAGTCTGAAGACGGATTACGCCCCTTGGGAAATGGGATCATCTGAGGAACACATGAATGAACAATTACTCAATTTCAAAAGTGAAGTTCACTGACTTGAAATCACACATATACAAAGTTTAAATTACAGTTCATACTCTCCCATTTCCTGCCTCTGCAGGAAGCAAACCACAGCCACCAACCACATGCAAGCTAGCAAAAAGAAGTAACACATAAAACAAAATAACACATAAGGCAACTGAAGCAAGGATAAAAGGAAAGAGCAGCCTGACTGAGCAGTTCAATCACATCTCCCTGTTCCACTGATCTCCACTTCAGGAAAATGATTTGATCAACTGATTATCTGATTTATGTTCAACGGCTGAAAAGGAGATAAAAGTCGGCTTTAGTTCTGTCAGTGTGATCCGTACTGCAGACAGAGAGGAGAATTGGAGGTCGTGGAGTGAGATGAAGATGCAAAGAGGCGTGAGTGTTTAATCTTCATTTATACAGACGGTTCAGTCGGATATTTAAAATAGGTTTAGCGGGTTCAAAGAACAATTGCTTAATGAGGATGAGTAAGAGAAACAGACAATACCTAAAAGAGCTCCACAGACAAAAGCAGACATGGAAGTAATGCGCGGGAGTATTCATATTCCGCACGACCGATCTTAATCGAAAGGCAAAATTAGCTGATCCAGAGCCAGATGTTTAAGTAGCAGGAAGAAAACTATCAGTACTGCATGACTATAATTATTTAGACATAACAGATTCACAATTCCCATGAAAAACATGAGATGTCGACTGAGTCAAATTCATTTTGGCAAATTTTTATACACATCTGGAACAGTTTAACTACTAAGACTTCACAATATGATTGGCTATGATGCACTATGGGCTCATCAGCTGGAAACAGCAACGTGGGACCACATTAAAATTTTAAAAAGGCTCTACACATTATATCATCACTGTAAAATATAATTCAAACATAATTCTAAATACCAAATATAATTCATCAAATAGGAAAAATATTATCAAATCTGCAGATATCCTGCATAGTATTTTTTATGGTCTGGCCCTGTTTTGATTCAAGGAGGTCACTGAGTAAAATTAAAACAGATCCACTAAACAGTTTTCTACAGGAGATTGCCAAATGGCACTTAGAGGAAGTACATTCAGCCTTTTCTTGTAAAATAACTGAAATACTGTCCAAAAAAAATTTTTCTGAAAATTTGTCTTTGCTTTAGGACTTGTGCTTATGTCCATTATTCTATGCTACTATACTTTTATGCTATTCTCACCACTATTTAAATTAATAAAGATAAACATCACCCCACAGCTAGCTGAGTTTCAGAGATCAGCTGGACTGAACACACTCTTAACTGTGGCGATCATCAGGACCCATTTGAAGACTGATTAATTAATCCCTTGCTTAATACTCCTCCAGTTTTAATTGCCTCTGCCCCACTACATGTAAAGGTCTCATTAGAGCTAAAGTCATCAGTAGTTCCTGGACTGAGGGAACACTATAAAGGCAAAAAGGTACTTTTGATTAAGCCCTTAAAAATAATTTAGTGTGTGCAGGTGTGTTTGAAGATAAAGCTAGAGGAGTTTAATTAGGTATTTCAATCTAATCATGGTATTTTTTTAAATTTTATAAACGTCACAAAGGCATGTGAGGATTTGGGCAGGAGAACTGGAAAATTGTGCAATCACAAACACTCACGTGTCGATCTAATCTTGCTCATACTTACATAATTGAAGAGAGCTGACTACGAAGCTATCTCATGTGCAGGGTCCGTGGTATGAAAGATGTGTGTAACCTGAGTCAACCCATAGGACACAGCTGGCTTGACACAGTGGTTCCAAATACAGTAAGCCATGACTGCCCGGCTCAGCTGCTGCAAATGCGGTTTAATAACAGAGCTGGAAAGACTGATGCCCCTCGAAGCATGAAGTAATAATATTTCTGGAATCTATCACTCAGTTCATACAAAGTAGAAAAGGTAAATTTACATTTTTATGTGAAAGTGATTTTCCATTGATGCGTTTAGAAAAACACTCTGAAATACTTTTGAAATTATGGACTCTATTTTGGGCTAAATGTAAATTTATGGTGTGAGAGTTATGGGCGGAATAGATAAAAGGCAAGTTTTAAAACAAGCTGCGTTCAGAAAGTTGACATCTCTTAGAGTCTGGGTACTTTTTCATTTGAAGAAGCAAAACATTTCTCAAAACTGCCTGAAAAAAAGGAGACAAATAATGTTTTAGGATTTTACACTGAGATGAAAACAACTGGGAGCCTTTCAGTGATCAATGTTTACCGTATTAGAAGTACAGAGGTAAGCTCCCATGTTACTGAATTATATCAAATGCAGCTCCAATGCCATGACTGAGAATAACTTCATTATGGTTTAAGTGCTGTGGTGGTGGCTGATGAGTTAGAGAGGATAGGTAACCAGGATTATAGTATAAATCCTTTTTACTCTGGTTATTTGTTTCCTTTAGCATGCTGTTCATTTGATAATTCATAACAAGTGACTCAATGCACAGATATAGGATCTATATCTGGTATTTAAAAGGATGGTTTTAAACCAGAGTGCCCAAAGATGGCACAACAGTGAGCACATATTTTAGGTTTTGAGCTGTTTCAGTAGGAGAAAGACATTTAATTTAAAACCTGAATAAACAATTATCTCGGTCACTTATTAGTTTTATTCGTTTAAAACTTGTTAGCAATATATAATGTATTTTTTTTTTTTTTTTTATTGTACTGACTGATTTTTCTTGATTTAAGGGGATTATTTATGAGAAACTGCCATATGCAGTCCTCAGACTCCTGTTTAACTCATTTCTTATTCTACCAAGGACAATATCTTTGAAGAGAGACCAAGCAGGAGTCCTGGACTCCATTTTCTCCAGCAATCTCAGCCATGATTGTCAATCCATACTGAGGAATTTTGTTTTATGGCCATCCAGTCGCACCACTTTAAGCTGCCAGCACCAGCAGAAATACATAAAATGAAATGAGGCAGAGAGCTTGACAAGTCTATAAGCTCTCTAGAAAACCTACTCTTTACGCCTTAGCACAACTCAGTGATGGAGACACTTTGCTTTCTGACACACACATTCAAGTATCGGCTCAGACACGTTAAAGGTTTAAACAGCTGATCTTTCTGCTGTCTTAAACTTAGAAATGGTCTGTGTTGTTTTACAGAGGATTTCATTTCTAGATAAAGCTGCCCTGATATGAAGCATTCATAGTCGAAAGTATTCACATCCTAAGGAGTGCCGGGGCGGGCAAACTGACTTCATGCACGAAGCAAAAGATGGAAGTGTGATCTCTGAACTCCTCTGAAGTGTGTAAGCTCCTACATTCATGAGACTCCTTTGTCTCCTCTTAGTATTTATGTAATGCTACGACCATCTCATTCCACATTCTTTCACCCAGAGGCTTTGGAAAACATAAAATATGCAGCATCCAAAGTGCAAACACCATTTTTCTCACCCCCTTGCTTCCTCTCTGTGTTGTGGCTCCAGTTCTTCAAAGTCAGTCAAGTAAACTCATACATCACCCATCATCAGCTTAAATGGGAAAGTTTTCTTAAGGCATGGTCTCTACAAAATACACCGATAATGTACAGGTATAGAGCTGGTGGGTAACAAGAGAAAGAAGCTAGAGGCATTATAAATAGGCAGCGCAGTAAAAAGAAAGTGCGTAAGCTAATGTAGTTTTAAATTGTAGGCACATATTTCCTGAGTGGGCTGTGACAGAAATGGCATCTTTATAAAATAAAAAAAAAAATTTTAAAAATGGCATCTGTATTGTTCAGGGTTGATTTAATGTTTTTTTGGCTTTGATTCTATCGGTTTCAAAAAAAAGAGAACAAAAGGCTCTGTAGTTACTGGTGGCTCCATTAGAGTCACTAAAAATAAAAAAAATTAAAAAAAACAGCCCTGCAATGACAAACTGCAGTGCTTCATGCCTGCACTGCTTTACTAATTTGTCAAAAGCCTCAGCCTATTTTCTGCAGGTCAGGGAGCATAATTTAGAATAAAAACTCTCACATTTGGCCTTGATTAAGCCCTGGAAAAAGGTACACACACACACACACACACACACACACACACACACACACACACACACACACACACACACACACGCACGCAAGAGTCTAATTTCACTAAATTATACTAAATGCCATTTTAAAATAACTTCACGTTCATAAGGTCATATATTGAGATCAGAAATTGTCAACCAGGGGACACGTGTATTCCTGCAGCAACCAAGGTTATGTAAAGACTGTGAAGCTGCTCAAGTATTCTTAAAATAGTTAGCTGAATGGAATATATAAACAGTGGAATAGTATAACACATAGCTCCAGGAGCTCCAGTTTCCCCCAGCATCAAAAAAGCCCGCTGGACTTATTCTCCTGTCATGTGCCCTTGAACAAGGCACTGGCTTACAACTGGGCTTTGCACTGTGCCTGGCCACTGCTCCTAATACTAAGGATGGATTACATGAAGAGAACTAGCTTCCCTACAAGGATGAATAAAGGAAATCTTACCCTCTATAAGTAATGAATAAATAATTAAACCAGAATGTCACTGACGTAGTAGCTCATCAGGCTCAGGATCTATCACAATTCACAGGTTATTATAATGTGTGAAGTACAGAATGAGAGTTATAGGTTTTGCTGTCATTGGTTGGCTGTACTGCACAAACTAATAAGCATTAAAATCCACTAAGAAGTCAAGGAGGTTTGCAAGCAGTCATATATAATGTGGTTTCACTACAAGCTGGCCAATACTCTAGGAGGAGGAGCGAGTTCTGTGAAAATGGAAAACTGCCCATTAAACAACCAGTATGACCTTGATCTTCAGCACAAATTAAAGCTCCGATAGCTGATCGTTGTGTGCAAGTTTCACTAAAATCTGACAAGTACTCTAGGAGGAGTAGCGATTCTTGTAAACCATGGAGGGACAGACAATGAACACCTTGCCATCGCGTAAGCTCGTGTATGCTTCAGCCCATGGGCTAAGAAAAAAATTCAAAGTAGCTAAACTGTAAGCTATTAGTTCAATATCATAAATATCACAAAACTGAAATAGCTAAAATTGGTGATAGGCAGCTGGAATATTTGGCTTAACATCCAAAACAAACAGCTGAAATCAGTAAGGCTAAAGGATTAACGGTCGGCCAGAGCACAGAATTAGCCAATAGTAAGAGATAAATGTGCCACGCAAAATGGAAGCTGAACAAATGAAAAACTAAAATAATCTAAATATTAACAAAATAACTACATGAAAAGAAAAAAGTAACCTCCTCTATTCCTTCTTTTTAGTTTAATATTATCCCATTTGAAATCAGTTCAGGGATGTGATTGAACTGATTTGACAGGGCTGCTGCAGTACATCTGGCAAAATAGGTTAGGGACTACTGCTCTAAGGTATCGAGGTCAACCAGGCACTATTGTCACAGCAAATGTGAAATGAAGAAATCGCATTTTTAAAAAGACTCGTAACGCCCACATGCTCTCTAAGCTCCGCGTTAAGGTTACAGCCCCGTCTGAATGTCTGTAATGACATTACAGTAGTCTGTGGGAGGACGGCCAGTGAACACAGACTGACGATCATTCCAGCTGGACATCTTAACACAGACAGATGACATGCCAGCCTGCCTGCAGGTATCGGACAGCCACTCACAAGAGCACCCTCTCCTTTCAGTCCTGCATCACATGCCTCCGCCTCCCTTTTCCTCCCTCTGCACTCTCCTCCCTGTACATAAGAGCAGTGATGCCCTCATCTTTCTGACAGTGGCTGCATCTCTGCTTTATTACCCTCATAAATACTCCAGAGTTGAAAACAATGAGGCAGTGTTAAGCTGAGGCAATGTCACTATTGAACTTGGATGACAGCTTTATGTGCAACAGAAAGCTTCAAAATGAGAAGGTAAGTGTAGGTGTAGTAATGGACAAGGATAACAGGCCTGCTTCAATAATGCACTCTGAGAGACTTTGCAGACATTTCATTACTGACACATAAATCTGTCAAGTAACAAGGCTAAGTGGTACCTTGGGTACCTTTGTGCTGCCAGTTGCATAATTGCATTCACTTTAGTTGCTATTTTTTTCTTGACTGTTTTTTAAAACTTAATTGCTCTCAGCAGAGATCTATAAGGTGACACATGGAGGCAAGAAATGTACAATATAAATCCCTTAAAATACCTGGGATTAAGAGAAATGTAAAATGCTAAAGGGACTGCACCTATAGCACCTTAAGCAGATTAAGCATTTTGCAATGTGCCACTTACTGTACCAACCCAGTGACAAACACAAAGCAGCCATGGCAGCAATCACAAACAGTTTGAAGCTAGCTTGCTCAAGGACACTTCACCAGGTCCGAACCAGCCAGTGACAGAACAAAAAACCCAAATCTGTGATTAAAAAAACCCCCCAAAACAAAACAACTGCACCTCACTGCAAGACAGCAAACCCAATTTTTCAGTCACATCACACAAAAAGTGGGCAACATGGTGGTTTGAAATGATCTTCATTTGAATGATGGTGAAATTACTCTGTGGCTCTCTACACTGCTCTTTATTGGTTTAATGGTGACCAATTAACTGGGGCAAGCATGCAGTGACACCATTGGTAAAAATCATTGAGAGAGCCAATCTCAGACCACATGAATCAATGCACTAAATGTGCGCCTGTGGCTGAGCGATGTAAATGTCACGGTATAAAAACAGGGTAGTCCAACGGGCTTAGGCTCGAGTACTTCCAGGGACCTTTGTTGCATCTCATTATCCTCCTCTGTCAATTTTCTAAATTAGGCACAAATGCCCCCCAAAATAGTGCGAGGAGGCTGTGGCTATGATCAAACTCACGGCAACCGCACTCCCCTCCTGTACTGCCTTAAAAAACAGACACATCTGTGCAATTATAACAACAATGCAGCCAGTTACAGTATGTATGCAAGCATTGCCGGGACAGAGGAGGAAAGAGATTCAGAGTTTTCCTAAAATAATCATTCGGCTTCCAGAAGCTGCACCAAGAACCGAACAGAGGCAACCAATAAAAACCCAGTGTGACACGGGTGTCACAGTTTCACATGTTCTGGAAAATTTCTTAAAATAAGTTTTTAATACAATTTGTTTTTTTTGGAAATCCTGAATAAATTTTCCTTCAAGGAGAAATGGGTATGGGCTCTTATGGGTTAAAAACAGAGCTGGGAGAGGGCTGAGCAAACACTGACAGAGGTTTTAAGATATGCCATGCGGAGGACAGGCACCAAGCTTCTCACACTGAGATGACTGCAGGGATCGATCAAAGGCTGCCTCCCCCTTCCTGCGTTTAGATGATCAAAACCTAATTGAGAAATGGTAACCAATGTCACACACACACATACACACAGAGAGAGAGAGACAGAGTGGCTCTGCTTGCTTGCTTGCACAAGCACACCATCTCAAGGTTGACAACAGAAAAGCGTAAGATAATGACACCCGATGTCCATCTGAGTTAGAGAGCAAATCGATCAGCCAGGATTGCACCATGACAGTGTGAGAAGTGGCTGAGGGGATAAAGTGTCTGGATGATTACAGGTTCAGCCTCAGGCTCATCAGGTTGTCCGTTAAGGTGAGAGTTGAATGTAGCAAACTGGAAGAAGGGGTGAAAGAGGCATGCAGAAAAGAAGAGGGATAAACGCTATGTGTGAAGTGTGAAAAAGTGTTAAGCAACAGACCAGAGATGAATACGTGGTTGCAAGAAAAGATGGGAAGTTGGCTCACCCAGGACTACAACTTGCACAACACTCCCTCCACATGTGAGCCTGGAGGTGTCCTGGTCACCGCCGGCTGTCTACTCTGGCTGAGTCTGTGCAGGATGGTGTACCAGCGCTGGTCCTCCAGCCTCTCCAGTCACTGGGCTTCCTTCTCCTCCTCCTCTTCCCGCAGCAGCAGCAGCACCAAAAACAGCAGCTGGACCGAAGTGCATTCACTCACCTTCCCTCACCAGTCTCTGCTCCTGAGAGCAATGCTATTGAATTATCTAGCGCCTCCCAAATGGAGTCCCCGGATATCCCCTCACCTCTCCTTTGTGCTAAAGAGCCAGCAGGAGCTCCTCTCCCAGCGGGCACCCAGCTTTATGTCTCGGAGCGGTACTGCCACCAGTAGCGGTAATCGGGTCGGACTGATGGAGCTGTGGTTATTGGATTGCATGCGTATGAGTGTCCTGGCATTTGTGAGTGAGAGATATAGAGCGAGGTGTGTCTGTGTGTGTTTGTTTGAAAGAAGACCCGGCTTCTGTTCATCTGCGCTCTCTCTCTCTCTCTCTCTCTCTCGTACTCGGGCTGTTTTGCGCTGCATTCACGTCCTATGTAGGAAAACGGAAGAGGAGCTACCTGCTTAGAAATTCAGCCCACCTCAGCTTTCAGTGGAAGTACATAATCACAACACTCCGTTTGGCAGAGAATTGTTTGGAAATTGAAGAGGGAAGAATGAAATATTTATTAGATCATCAGTTAAATATAGGCTTTCAATGAAATACATTGAAATAGCTATATTCAATTACAATATTTATGGAGTATGGAAAATGGAAATCTTATAAAGTAGTAAACAGCTGCCAGTTTAAAAACCCAGCAGAAACATAATTAATTGGAAATTGTAGGCTATTTCTGCCTGGCTAATCTAAATTGCTCTATTAAAATTAGGTAAGATTTTAATTTTAATAGCTCTTTTAAAATTAATAAAAGTTTTTGTTCTCCTCCAGTTCCAAGTGATCTGTTTTTCAGTGTGTCTCTCATTTAACAGTAAGCAGGTAGTTTGCAGTGGAGTCTTCAGATCCTTTTGCAGACAATTGCCTGCTGCTTGAAACTAGCCGCGAGATTTAATGAAAACAAAAAATGTTTCTGACCATAAAAGCAAAAATAATGAGCTGAGAGACAATAAAACTCCACAGAGCTGAAGAGAACTGCAAAGTCAAGTGATAATTGTTTATGAGGCTGTACCTGCACATATAGCTAGTTCTATGTTTGTTTGACAAATACAACATTTTTGTAGTTGTGCCTCTGTACACCTTCACAGTCCACTTTAAATCAAATAATCAACATAATATGACTGAAGTGCAGATTTTCAGCTTTAATTTGAGGCAGGGTTTACAACAGTTGTACATTAACTGTTTAAGAATTACAGTCATTTTATACACAGTTCCCCATTTTGAAATGGGGACACATTAAATTGATTCAAAGTGTTGAATTTGTATTTCATAGCTTTTCATTGTAATTCTGAATTTGAGACCCAAAGAGATGTCAGTGTATATGAGAGAGAACCTATCAGAAGGAGAGCAAAAACTGTAGGAGTGGCCAAATCAACAATAAAAATATAGTATAATTTGTATTATTCCATCTATCTGTCTATCCATCCGGCCATCCATTTTCTTCCATTTATCCAAAACCAGGTCACGGGGACAGCAGGATGAGCCGAGAAACCCGGACTTCCCTCTCCCCAGCCACCCCCTCGAGCTTATCTGGGGGAACACCGAAATGTTCCCAGACCAGCCAAGAGATATAATCTCTCCAGCGTGTCCTGGGTCTGCCCTGGGGCCTTTTCCTGGTAGGACATGCCCATAACACCTCACCCAAGAGGTGCCCAGGAGGAATCCTAGTCAAACGCCCGAACCACCTCAACTGGCTCCTTTCAGTGTGGAGGAGCAGCTGCTCTACTCTGAGCCTCTCCCGAATGACTGTACTCCTCACCTCTAAGGGAGAGGCCAGCCACCCTTTGGAGGAAGCTCATTTCTTTTATCCATGATCTATTATCAATGGTTTATCAATAGTCCTGGTAAATAACTGCTGAATCCATGTAGGCCTCAACCATCCAGTTCAGGTTCTATGTTCTGTAGTCCCAAAATGACAGCCGTCAGACAACAGAGGTCTCCATGTGGGAACAAAGGGGGACAGTCTGGGGTTCAGAGTCTTGTTTCAAGAGAAAACAAATGAGCTGCACATCAAATCATAAACTCTAGCCAACCACCAACCCAGTCTACTAACTGAGCAACAGCTGCTACAGTGTTGTTCTACAGTGAGACTGAGGAGAGAGCAATGATGTGCCAGGTGGCTGAAACTACAGCAAAGCATTCAAGGAAACTGTGGTTTTTCAGTCCATGCTGAGTGCACAATGAAGCTCATGCTCTTTCATTTTTTTTTAGGTCTAATGCCACAAGATGATGTTTTACATCTCTGAAAAGAACATCTCTGTGTTGGGGAATTGATATGATGTTAACACAAAATTATTTTTGTTCTTTTTTTCAACCCATTATTCAAAGATAAATGTAAATGAAAAACATCTGTAAAAGAAAACAGCAACTCTTTCAATTCAGTTCAGTTCGAATCTTGACAACATAATGGCGTGGATCTGAACTAAGAAGATGCAGAGAGACTGTATATTTACAGGTTTCTGACTGGACTGCAGCTATCCCATTATAGTCATTCCTAATTGAAATGCTACAGTAGGATTCCCATTTTACAAATGGGCTCCAATGCTGAAAATAATGGGAAGTCTTGCAGTCTTCCTTCAGGCATTCTCACACATCTTTTACATTTCACTGCTGCTTTGCTAAGCATAAATCTGAGCCTGAGGCAATCAAGGAGTGTCACATCCAGGTGAAAATGGAGGCCGTGCTGGGTTTTATCCCATCTACAGTCTGCTTTGCTGTCTTCGAAGCACACAGTGGGGCTTTTTCCTGTGCTGCTTTCATCCAAGCTGAAATCTCTTTGCATGTGTGGGCCATGAATGCAGTAGCGTCACTCTCCATACAAATGCATTCACTGTTTATTGCATTTTTTAAGTCCAAACTTATGAGCTGCAGTAACATGTAGTACAGTGACCTTCGTGAATGTCATTTTCCCCTCTTCCATCTTAGTGAGGCTTTGGTAAATACATCGAGGCAAGGTAGAGGATACCATATCGCTTGGAAGAGCTTTGCCATAATTGTAGCAGAGTAATAATCACCACACCTGACTCCCACATGCTTCATACCCCAGGGCAGTGGTAAAATTAAGTCTGCTCTAGGGGTACCAAGGGCTTTTCTGCCTGAATATTTTTGACAGTTTTTGCAGTACACAAGTATTGAGGGGGCAAGTGTTGATAAATATGTTATACATAAAACATGAATGCAATGCACCTGCCTTCTGTGCAGGCTGAAATGGCTGTACATCAGCTCTAGGACTTTATGCTCATTTGTCAGACTGAAAGGACTGTTTGCCCTTACTTTCTCTGTGCAGGTGTGAGGGGCTCATTTACAATGAAAGTCATACAATCACAGTCATGTTCCTGAGATCCAAAATGTGCTACTCAGGCACAGCAATTTATTACATTTATATACAGTAAATAAGGTCCCCAAGGAGAGTTTTGATGTAGTGGAACTCTCTCATTAGTTTTACTTCACACCACATTATTTGGAAAAATAAAACCAAGGATGTAAGAAATGACATCTACAGCATATTCCTGCATATTAGATCAGGCACACTCATTTTATTTATTTATATATGTTTTATTGTCCCCAGACCTTTATCAGTGTTAGTATAATATTATCAGTTCAGTTAATGAACTGAACTTCAATCTAGGTGTCAGCTCTAGTGAACAGTAATTCCTTCTAATTATCTGGTCGCACAATGGGAGCTTATAGTGACCAAACAGATATTTCTCTTAGTTGCTGGTGGATCAAACGGTCGCAAATGAAGAAAAAAACATTGCCTAATTGCAAAAGAAACAGTGGTCACATGTACAGTCATGGGAAAAAGAAAGTTTTCAGAGGACTGCATGCATCACTCTTTGCATTTTCCTGGCCGGGGCAATCGTTTGTCTCTACAGTTCATCCTGTAGAGACAAACAATCCATAAAATTGCAATGTGGCATATCCATGACACTCAACAGTTGTACTCATTATAGCCTTGGCATACATTATATTGTTTAAAGATGAAAAATACCAGTTTCATTTCCAATGCATAGTAGTTCCTTCAAATAATGTTAAAAAAAAAAGCACCACATAAAATTTTATAAACATATTAACAAGTGCATAAAAATGAATGTACTTAATTATCATTTACCAACCAACATAGTAAAACCAACAGTGATGTGACTGGTCTTTAAATCCCTTACTTGGGTGGGTGTATATGCTATGTGAAGATTGCAGCATATCTTTTAGTAAAATCATTTTTTAAAAGTGGTATCTGTAAAGATGCAGTGGATGCTGAATATATGCATTTGTGCCCCAAATAAAAACATGAAAGAAGCAGAAAGCCTATTTAGAAAAAATACATATTACTTAGGGAGGAAAGCCTGCAACATAGGCAAGTGTTTTTGTTTTTTTTTTATTCAGCAACATATATAGCCACGCATGCAGTGAGTCATGAGCTCCACAGCCTCTCCTCTGTCACTGTGTGTGTGCAGGTAGGTTGATAATCTGAGACAGAAGGAAAACATAGAGGTGGTCCAACATTTTTTTTTTCTAAAAGTCAAAAAATCAAGTTGTGTAAGTTGTGAGCCGCAGTTCTTTTTTGTTTGTTTGTTTGTTTGTTTTTTGTTGCTAGATTGCTAACTAATCAGTGAGCTTCAGTAACACAGCTGAGAGATACAAAATTCCTAACAGTCATCCCAAAACACAGACGCGTGATATGTTTTGAATGTGCAGAAGTTTTAGCTTTTAAGATCCCAGAATTTTTAAATTAAATTAAGTGCAAATTAAGTATATAAAATTAAGTAGCATGATATCAGACAGATTTGAAAGCTGTTGCACTCTGACTTTCACATCTGGAACCATATGAACACAAGTCTATATGTGTACCGACGAAGTGAGAATTTGAGATTAATTATTTGAAAGAATTTGAGATAAATTACTCAAAAGAATACATACAGTAATGCCAGAGAGCTAACCTGCATGAGCTGGACAGCGTGGGTGAGGGCCTGTTGTTCAACCAATCAGCTCCTCATGATTTAGACTTGTTTTTGGATGACTGTGTTTGTGCTAAATGACTGGTTCGTGTTGTGGGAGCTCTGCTCTTAGATCCATCAGCCACTTGGCAAAAGAGTGTTATGTGATGCTTCTTTGTTGTGTTGCTCAATGTCAGCTCTGAGTGGGTCTGTCCTTGTTCTGTTGTTCCCTACCAGTTCAGAGTTGTTGGGTCTTTGAAGATCAGGCCACTAATTCTCTATAAATAGACAGATTAAACAATCGCCAAAAGGATTTTAACATTCATCCTTGAGGTGCCAGAATGTCAGATTAGAAAAGCCTGAAGGGTTCTTCCTCTGGGAAATATGAATGTCAACACAGATTTCACAATAACATATGAAACACGTACTGAGAAAATTCAGTCTAAATACAACATTAGCAGAAAGCTCAAAAAATGACTTAGCAGAATTTTGTCTCTTTCCGTGGAGTCTTATAATCTCTAAGTCAGTAACAACATAAGGCAGAAAACAGCATTAGTGCTGCAGAATGTTACACAAAAGTGGATGTGCCCAATACGTCCCCTTTTTAAAAAATTATTATTAATGTGTGTCATAAGTGCTTTTCGTGGAAGTGTTAGAAGTTTGTCCTGCAGGCTTACAGTGTTTCAGTGCTGAGACTAGGGGGTCTCTGCCTGCTGCTGGACTGAGACAGGCAGCAGTGTGCCCACTTTCTCCGTGACACTGACTAGAAGAGCAACCACACTACACACAGTAGCTGCATCTGTGTGTATGTGTGTGTGAGAGTGATTATGAGCAGCCATGAAAGCACAGTATTAGATCTTGAGTGCAGCTGTGAACAAGGCTTCATGAGTAATCGTCACTGCTCAGCTTGTCTCTCTGCTACGGACTTCCCGCTTGTTAGGCGAGCTCAGAGGTGGTGCATGTACTTCACTAACAATGCAGACAAATTCAGGCAGCTAGTGCATTCATCACACCATCAGCATGAAGCCACAAAAACACAGAGACCAAGAAAAAAAACACCTGTCCCTGGTTTTGTGAGCCACAGGTTCCATCCATCCATGTTCTTAACTGTTTCCGTTTCAGTGTCACAGGGGGGCAGGAGCCTATCCCAGCTGTTACAGGGCAAGAGGTGGGATACACCCTAAACAGGTCAACTGTCTATCATGGGGTACTCCAGCTTCCTCCTCTGTTTCATCTGCTGTCTGACTAAAAGCACAAATGTTTGGACAGCACTGGCAAAAGATGATGGGAAATTCACCCATGGGTTAGTGGCCACACATTTGACTGGTACTTTATGTCAGCAAGCTTATTAGCTCTTCTTTATAATTTCATGTGATGAACAGGAGTAAGGATTTGCTGTAGCCAGGCAGAGGCAGGATGAGTAATATGCTGATGCTACAGTGTTTGTGTGTGCGTAGGCTGGACAGTCCCACAACCGCAGGCTTGGACAAAGGTTGGTGACTCACCAGAGCTCAGCTGAAGCAGTAAGAAAAATAAAGTAATGGAGAGAAGGTATAACACTGGATTATTGGTGGCTCTCTTGACAGGAGAGAAGAATGGGAAAGGATGGAGAGATGAAGGTCTACAGAGAGCCGGAAAACCCAAAGGGAACAAACGTGTGAGCAGAGAGAGGACAAGGCACATAGGAGGCATTTGCTTCTCCCTAAAGGCTGACCTTTGGGGAGTGAGTGAAGGATGGAGGAGTAAATAAAGTCGAGACAGACTACAAGAGAATAAACAGCACCCATGGGGACTCAGAGGGAAGCAGCAAGGAGGAAGAGGAGACAGCTTGGAGGAACTCTGGAGACTACCAACACACACACAGAAATTCCTTTTGGATGTGGGCAGGAGACCATATTTGCTCAAGTAAAAACAGAGACAAGTGAGAATGTGTGTGTGTGTGTGTGTGTGTGTGTGTGTGTGTGTGTGTGTGTGTGTGTGTGTGTGTGTGTGTGTGTGTGTGTGTGTGTGTGTGTGTGTGTGTGTGCATGATTACACAGTTTCTTATTGCACAGCAGTGTTTATCCGAGCAGGAATCAGGGACTGCAGTGACTGTGGGCCTCAAGCAGCTTCTGACTTCTTGTATTATGTCAGATTGCTTTGCAAAGTATTGCAGTCAGAAGTGGAAAGGTATGCAGCTTAAGTGCCTCCACTGAGAATAACCAGTGATTAAGGAGAGATTTCTTCTTCCTTCACTTTCTGTGCAGTAAAAGATCATCTTAAAAGGAACCCTGGGGAGTTTTTTGACCTCTGGAGGAGCTTTTAAAGCAGAGTTTTGATGGGTCAGGAAATATCAGCAGCTGGGCTTCATTATAAGAGCTTGTGCAAAGGTTTTATAAAGACACATCATTGCAAGTGATTTCTATTTTTTTTTGGTTTGAAAATTCCACCTTCTTGCAAAACAATGCAATCAGTACAAAATACAGCATATTTATTTTTTAAAACAATTAGAAAAGCTGGCAGAATATCTTCAGTGCAACTTCTTTTCCTTTAAAAAGTGTATTATATCAGGACAAACCCCATGATACACATCATCCCTTTTGTAAGGGGTCCAAGCTTGTGTGAATTACTGAGGAGATTTAACATTATATGTGTTCAAAGATCCTTTGTGTCAGAACTAAACTTCTGGCCAGTTACTTTATGCTTACCAATTTTGTTGCTGGAAGTTTGAGGTCAGTCAGTCCCTGCTACACTTCACTGAAGACCAGCTTTTCTTTATTAAAAAGTTTCACTTAAGACAGGAACGAAATTCTCTCAAACTTGGATGGATCGTTTCAGATACAGAACTATGACCACAGGCTTTTGTTTTTACACGAATCATTTAATACAATACTGGAAAGACTAACATATATATTTTTAAATGCACTAACTGTAACGGGTTGATTTGTATCACCTACACACTGAATACACACACTGCAAGCTGGTTTTCACAATTGCTGTGATCCATTGGCTTTGGCTGGATTCACTGAAAGCAGGTCTAGCTGATTGTGCTTCCACTCTGGTCATCTTGTACCCCATGCTGCAAAACAGTGTTGTCACATTTTCCTGTTTCTCTGTGCAGGCATGTTATACAGTCCAGACTTTAGACTAAAATCAATACTTTAATAATAGACACTCTTTTGTGTTTCTGTGAGCTGGTCACATTTTCCCATTTCTCTGTGCAAGCCAGGGCCTGAAGGCAGAGTTGGCTTGCTGAAGCGGGGTGATGCTGCTGATACCTGTGGAAGTTGTCAGCATACAAGAGAGGGTAGCAGACCTGCAG
Source organism: Archocentrus centrarchus (assembly GCF_007364275.1). Taxonomy (NCBI): domain Eukaryota; kingdom Metazoa; phylum Chordata; class Actinopteri; order Cichliformes; family Cichlidae; genus Archocentrus; species Archocentrus centrarchus. The sequence continues at coordinate 24,237,606 of NC_044349.1, read as the reverse complement.
CACAGCTAACCCTGGCTTTAGACTGTGTGTTCGGTCTCTTTTACAAGAGGGACACTGGATTGTTTTCGCCCTTAGCTGTTATGCATTAGCTACTCTAGTGCCAGGACAGTTTTCCTTTGATTTTAGTGTTCTGTCTAATAAATTATATTAAGGAGGAGGTTGTTTCCCACCGCAGGGATTGCTGGGCAGAACTACAATCTTTGTAAAATGTAAAATGCAGTTCAAAATGGAAGAAAAGCATTCAGAGGTAGAGGTTATAACAATCAGAACTTTATATTGAGCCAAAAAAAGTGGGGAATGGAAGCTCTAAACGTAGATTAAGGTTTATGCATTAGCCACCTACAAAAGACAAACACTGTGTGTAGATGTATTATAGATCATTTTAATTTGGGTAATCTGATGCACATTCATGGACTCCTACAGCAGCTTCTGGATGTAGGTGTTGTGGTCCAGTGCAATGGGTCAAGGATCCTTTTTAACTGACCTCCCACAAAAGAGTCCACATTAAAGAAGTACTCTGACGAGGTTGTTTTAAACACAGAAACCCCTGCAGGGTTTTGATTCCCCCCACACTATTCATTTCACATCAGTAACTTCCATCTATTTAATTAAATATAATGATGACATGATTTCTAAGTTGGAATTATGGTCTTAATTGCCTCAGTACAACAAGTTTATAAATGTGTTTTCTAAGATAAGCTCATTATAAGGCAGGCATTCTTATCCCTGATACTGTGGGAGCAAAATCTGGAAACTGTCAACTATTTGAAATATTTATAAGCACACACAGATGATAAAATGAGTTTCATAAACAATACAGATTTAAAATGTAGGAAAGCAAGCCAGGGACTGCACTGAATTCAGAAACTTAAAGCATGTGAGGAAAAAGTGTATGCAGCCCGAGAGAGAGCGTCCTTGATTTTAATATCTCAGCATGGTTACTTGACTTTGGTGAAAAGAAAAAAGCTGACAGCAGGGAAGATAGTGGGCCACCAAATGACCTTTACAGTGCAGCTCTGGGTTGAGACAGGAAAGCCCTGTTAATTATTAATCACATGAAACTCCACCATGAATTTGAGTTTCTGTCTTTGGGGTGATGGTAAAGAAAAACCTTTTGTTATTAAATGTGGTGTGTTTAAGCACAATCTTTTTATCTTGTCTGAAAATCTTTGCATTGTCCTGGGTGAGAACAAAGATAATTTTCATGCCTCAGACAATAAAGCTTATTTAATTCGATTCTATTTAAAAAGTTTGATGGAGATAAATCGAGATCTTTAATGAGGCCCAGGCCTGAGACACAGATTTTTTTTTTCTTTTTAATTAAAAACCTCTTATTACATCTGTGTGCTTGAGAGCTGATCATTTCAAAGCAGGATTTAAAACTTTAGCTTCTGCTGATGGGCGGGAAGGGGGGGGCTGTGTAATCTTAAATTCCCATTCAAGGCTGAAATTGATCCCAAGCAAATGAAGGCAAGTTTCACTACTGCAGGTTTCACAGAAACCTCTTATAGAGTGCTAAACAAGGTAAAGTAAGGTGAAGGAAGAATTTTTATTCCCCAAAGAGAAATGTTATCTGTAAAGAAGAAAAGAAAAGAAACAGTCCAAGAAAGAAAAAGTTATACGAAGAAAATACTGCAAAAAACAAAATCAAAACAAATGATCTCTATATTAGAAACCTGTACATGTAGAGGTTGAGTGTATTGATATACCTATCCTGCTGAGGTCTGTGCATCCCTCCATGAATATGCCTCCCCAGACCATCACTGACCCACCACCAAACCGGTCATGCTGAACGATGTTTCAGGCAGCACAACGTTCTCCACGGCTTCTCCAGACCCTGTCATGTCTGTCACATGTGCTCAGGGTGAACCTGCTCCCATCTGTAAAAAGCACAGATGGGAGCAGGTGGACCTGCCAATTCTGTTATTCTATGGCAAATATCATGGAGCCAGGCAGTGATTACAGGGCCCAGTAGAGGATGTCAGACCCTCAGCCACCTTCATGAAGTTTGGTTCTGATTGTTTGATCAGAGACATTCATACCAGTGGCCTGTTGTCATTTTGTAGGGCCCTGTCCTGTCTCCAGGAATCTCCTCCATGTTCTTGAGACTGTGCTGGGAGACACAGCAAACCTTCTGGCAATGGCATGTATTGCTGTGCCATCCTGGAGTTGGACTACCTGTGCAACTTCTGTACAGTCCAGGTATCACTTCATGCTACCAGTACTGACACTGACCCTAGCCAAATGCAAAAACTAGTGAAAATAGAAAAAATGTCAGTGGCCTCCACCTGTAAAAGCGTCCTTGTTTTGGGGGTTGTCCCATTGTTATCCCTCTAGTGCACCTGTTGATAATTTCATTAACACCAAAGCAGCTGAAACTGATTAACAATCCCCTCTGCTACTTAATAACTGACCAGATCAATAACCCAGAAGTTTAACTGACTTGATGCTATGCTTTGATTAAAAAGCTTTACTTTACTTTTTCTTGAGCAGAGTATTTATGGTAGTGTTGGAGATTCCACTGTATTTAAATTGGGTCACAGAATATTCAAAGTCAGGGTCAAATATCAATCTATGCAGTGTTTGCAAGACATCTGTCTTCATGAGACATCTGCCTAACCCAGTTTGTGACAACCCTTCAAGGATGAAATCTGACCTCCTTACATTTTGTTTTGTTACTATGATAAACGCACAAAAATAGTGAACTGGAACTGACTGCAGGCTGCGCGCTTCTGGGTCAGAGTCAATCCTGTTCCAGCAAGAAGTTAGCTCTGAACTTAAGAGACCCTAGCCTTTTAGTGTTGAGGGTCAGTGCCTCCAAAAAAAGCCATGAAACAGCTCCCCAACTGTGCACACATCACTGCTTCACATGGAGGAGAAAAAAAAACAGCAGCTTTCTGCCAGTGTCAGGGACAAACAGGGCACATAAACACCCACAGCAACAGCAGGGAGAGAAGAACAACTTAGTGGCAGATTTCTCATTAAATGCAGACATGCAAATATTATATTTATGTTTTTCTGCGTAAGTGCAGGAGTCTGTGTAGTTGGCTGTGAGACAGGGAGTTGAGCTTGACAGATTCAGAGCCATGCAGGCAGCTTCAATGAAGTGTTAAATAATTGATTGTTGCCTGGCAAAAAGAAAGTAGCAGGTCTGTGTATGTGTGTGTGTGTGAATGTTGCTCATAGTATATGACTCCGACTCAGGCTGTGAATGAATTCATTAATTAAATCAGGGCTAAACCAAACCCTGCAGATGAGTTCAAATTCCCCTGCTAGGTTAGCTAATTAAATCACAGTAATTATTTATAGTGCAGTCATAAAGTTAAATTAATGTTTAATTTTACGGATATGTGGGTAGAGGTGTGTGTGTGTGTGTGTGTGTGTGTGTGTGTGTGTGTGTGTGTGTGTGTGTGTGTGTGTGTGTGTGTGTGTGTGTGTGTGTGAGAGAGAGAGAGAGAGACAACAAGGGAATAAGAATACTGCAATGTGAGAAAGGAGGGAGTCACCGGGTATAAAATATTTTATCATTCTGAAGACAAAAACGCAGATGAAAGGCTCTACTGTTACAGGTGACAGTAACATAAATGAAATTAAACAGTACACAGAACTTGGTGGCGGCTCAAGGATAGCGCGCAACAGCTGAGATCATCCATCAAATGAAAGCTTTTAGCACAGAACAAGCTGAGGCAGCAAAGGACGGTGCAGATGAAAATCAGTCACAGATCTGTGCCTGAATAAAGCTGAGGTCTGCAAAAATGTGAGTGAGTAAAGAGGGCAGCTGCAGCAGAGAGGGTCGACGGAACATGCAGTAGCCACAGGAACATTAAGGCCGGAGAAGCAACAGATTAAACAGCCTGAGTAAAGAGCGCACTGACTTATACTTAATTGTAAGATGTCACAAAACATTTGTCCAGTGCCGTGACAGACTGGCAGCTCGAGGTCATCATCATCCTTGTTGCGCTCTCATCCCTTTCTCACCCACACACAGATACGCACACGCACACACACCTCACAAACACACAAATACACACACAAGTGTGAGTAGACAGTGGAGGCATTTATGTGTATCAAAATTGGCTCAGATCACTGCAAAGGTGTGATATCGTAGATCAAATTAAAAGCAAAAGATTTTAGCCAGATTTTTTCCTCTTTGCAGCCGTGTTAAAATGCCTTGGAACACTTATTTGAGCTGCTACAATAAAGCGTTATGTAATCTAATTTCATTGGTCATCAAGACATAAAATCTGCATGTATTGAATCAGCACTCATGTCCAATAAAAGGTATTTCAAAGGCATGTTGGCATTTCCCCAGAATAAGGTTTGGTGGTTTAAAAGGTTTTAAAACTTACATTTCTGCCATTATTTTATTTATTTATTTTTGCTTTTGTGGAATTCTCCAGTAGATTTCTATTAATGATTATTGCACAATGTTTGATACATAATCTACTTAAGATTACATAATAGTTTATAATATAGACAATTGTTCTCTTGAGGAATGACAGTGTACATCCGTTGTGTAATGTAGCATCCTTTAATTAAATCACTTTTATTATGATGTAGAATTTACATACATTTCTGCAAATGTTCTGTAATCTTATCAGTTTTTGCTTCAGTGTATATTCAATATTTTATTAGATTAAGCTAGTGTAAAATTTCAACAGTAGCAAAACAGGTATCCAAGGTGTTCATGTTGCTATGGTAGCAAAGTATAGGTGATGTCAGCCTTGGTGTTCTGAAAGAAGCCAATTTGTTGAGGGAACTTCCCTTAACGACATTCCTTGGGTTTTTCTCATGTCTGTATTTTCTGCCTCCTCGCCTTCCATGTCCTCCATCCTCCTGTCTGTGACCTGAAAAATCAGTCTCGTCTGCCTCCTTAAAGGATGTCTCAGTTCCTCTCCTCCTGCATCAGAAGGACAGAGGGATGAGGAGAGAGGAAGCTATGATAATGGATGCACAGGTATTTTTAAAGTATAAAATCAGCATTCATTCTAGATAAAATGTAACAAAATGGTTTTGGGGTTTTCTTTTTTGTTCTGTTTTGTTTTCTAATGAAAAGGGTAGTGCTTTGAACCCGTCATGTTACACAAGCGTTATGGCACCACCTATGGCACCACCAAACACACCAAACCATGATGAGAGAAGGACTCAACAAATGAGTATTACTTTGTTTTTTGCCTGAGTCCTCCCGCCTTATGTCCCTTCTTCACCTCCTTCACTATCATCTCTGCTGAGGGGGAATACAATGCAAGACAGGGAGGCAAGGAAAGGAATCAGAGATCTCAGAAATGAGAAGCATGGGGTGAGGAGAATTGTTTAGGCACATTATGGATTGGGGGACAGCTACTACTACTTGGATCCACAAAGCTCAGTTGCTTCGAGTGATTGATGTGTTACATATACACAGGGGAAATGACAACAATATGCTTATTGCGTTTAAATGTGGTATAGTATCACTATTAATTGCTTCTTTTTTTTTTTATTTGACATGTGCATTTTGCAGTGAATGCACAAAACAATAATTATCTTGCCTGCAGCAACAAAAGCCCCCACCTTTAAGTAGAAAGCTTGCTGCCTACAGTGATTGAATATTAAAGGTTGCAGTTAGTGGGAGAAACACTGAATGCAAATTAAGTGTTGGCTATGTTTGTTTTCCTATTGAGGCTCCATACAGTTCCTATAAATCTGACCTGGCAGCCCCAGTTTTGTTTTGTTTTTTTCTGTTTTCTGATTTGAAATTGAGATGTAAATGTAAATTTAAAAAAAATAAATCTCTGCAGTATTGTTATTTGCACCATCTGCTCCTACTGATACAAAAGACACACAGGCCTTCCGCGAGAGATTTACACTCCACCTCTGCGGATGAATACGCATTGTAATTACACCCGCCATCTCTAACCCCAGCAGACTCTGTCCATCGGACTGACTGTCAAAAAAAAAAAAGAGATGTTAAATCGATTTATTTTTCTTAGACCCAAATCATTCACACTGAGCTTATCAGAGACATGTTATTTCCAGATAGTACATCCACCATCTCATTTTACAAAGACAAATTGCTTGCTTTAATTCGGATTTTATTTTCATTCTTTAATGTTCCTTTTGTTTAAACTATGTCTCTACATTTATGATATTACATTAGCTTTGGCAGGTTCTCTGGCACACTGCTGAAAAATTAGCACTGCCATCTGCTTTTCTAAAAGAATCATTTCTTAATGTTCACTTAACAGCAGCAGATAAAGGAGCATATTAGATTTATTGATGTCAATTTTGGGTCAGTACCAGGCGTTTTATATTATGATGAGATATGCTTTTAGGAAGTGAAACAAAAGCCTCCCCTACTGTATGCGCACCCTGGAAGGTCAAAGATCAGGGTTAACGTCAGCATCTTTTTAAGGACACTTTCACAATGACACATGGGGACATGCTGAGTGTATATACAGGAGAGAAATCTTGGGCCTGAGCATAGGTCCCCATGTTCATCCTCGCTTGGTGGCCTGTGTGCCACTGGGGCAGCTAATGAGCAATATGAAGTCCAGCCAAGCTCTCAATCTGCTGCCCACAACATCACGGCACACCAAGTCTGGGCACAAAGCCAGCGCTCAAACAAAGTGCCGGACTGTCACAAACACCCTGTGTATAGGCTTTCTAGCTCCAGGCTACGGGTGGGTTTTCTGTTATCCCTGTAAGAGCAAGGACATGAACAGACGCTGGTGACATTTAGGTGTGTGTGTGTGTGTGTGTGTGTGTGTGTGTGTGTGTGTGTGTGTGTGTGTGTGTGTGTGTGTGTGTGAAGGCAATCTGTTGTAAATTTAACAGTGAGTAAACAAAAGCCAGCGATGTATTGATTACTTTTTAGCTCCTTTTAGATTGAGATGCTAGTGTGCGATTTAAATGTGTGTGTGTGTGTGTGTGTGTGTGTGTGTGTGTGTGTGTGTGTGTGTGTGTGTGTGTGTGTGTGTGTGTGTGTGTGTGTGTGTGTGTGTGTGTTTGTGTTTGTTTGTTTGTTACTGCATGTGTTCAGACAGAGCCATCTGTTCCAGTCTATAGATTTAATGTATTATCCACTCTAACTGTCAGCACTGGTGTCTTACAGTACCTGCTTTTGCAAAGTTAAATTATGCAGCTGTGCCAGTAAAATTTAATTTAAAAGGTCGCACTGAGGGGATGTGAGTGTGGATTTTTGCCAAATACTTCTACAATAACTTGCATAAATCTTTTAATTAGCTTCTTCCTGGAAGACAATATTGGTCTACTCTCCATCACCTGAAATGTACAGACAGGATTTTTTTTTTTTTCAGAGAGAGTTCGACAAACAGACTTTATTCAGCAGGGAGAAGCCTTTGCGCCAATCTTATCAGAAGGTAATGACAAAACTGTCTGTAGCCGTCACACAAAGAAACACACCGGCCGTGATTAATCCACCTCTTCTCTCCTAATCCAATCTCAAGTCCACTGTGTTTGTTTTGTCTTCAGTCTTAACAAATGGACTGTCCAGTCCACCAAGAGAGAGGAGGCTGGATGACTCGCAGAAAATAAAACAATGTCAGGGTCAGCTATTGATGAGCCCTGCAGGCAGCAAGCAAGCCAGAGCAAAAGAAAGATATCAGGAGGGGAAGGCAGCGAGAGAAAAAAAGAAGAAAAAACTCCTTTCCCTTGTGTAAAGCCAGTCGGCTTGAAAAGTGAGCATTGCTGAGGAGCGGTGTGGAAAATGTGATCACAGTTTCAATTTGAAGCTGTCAGGAGTAAATAAGGAGTATGTGGCTGGAAGGCATAGAGGGCAGGATTACTGAGTCTCTCTGCTGTGGCTCATTTCCACCTTTACTATAAAAGAAGGGGTGGGGGGGGGTCACCCAAAGAGTGAGAGACTTTAAACTACTTAACACCAGCAGGCAAAACAAAAATATATAGATTCAGTACATAAAACTGCAAATGAATCATGGTAAAAGCTCATGCGCTAAATGGAGATTATTATGAGGAGACTGATGCATCTTTTTAAGCTTGTGCTTCTCTTACAGGGAATCAGCTGCAGATGTGATGTCACTCCCTGCAACTTCTTAGCCAAGACAAAAATAACTTGGATATATATATATATATATATATATATATATATATATATATATATATATATATATATATATATATATATATATATATATATATATATATATATATATATATATATATATATATATATATATATAATATACATATGCATTTTTGCAAATTTGTCAGCAGGGATTATGGGAGCTTGGTTAAAGTGATACTGAGCAGTAAATTAGAAATCATCCATATGCTTTGCACAGGAAAATAAACAGGTCAAAGGATAAAGGACACGTCTGCCCTCTCAGCATTTTTCTGGCTCATATTCAAATGTGTGAGGTCAAGTGTGACATAAAATTGCACATTCAAAATTGGACATCAACAGAGCTTGTAAATAGCTGGAGGCAGCGGTTGCTTATAAAGGCTCTTCTGAGCTTTCCATGGCATTTATTTATGCTTATTGAGATAAGCATGCAAATACAAGCAAGCAAATATTGTCCCCAAACCAAATTATAGCACATCAGCATCCCCAGAGTATCCTCAGCCTCTGGCCTCACATAAGCACTAACAAAAGCTTCTGATTTCCTGTTTGTCAAGAAACATTTAAATGCAGATCAGCTACAGGCAGTGAAAATAAGTTAAACACCTCTATCTGTACTCTTCACTTTAGGCCTTGATTACAGTTCAGGTACCTTTAGCAAATGATAAGTGGGAATGTGTGTGAGGTGTGTGCATGCACTTCCCATATTTAATGTGGCATTAGATCAGTGAGTTCACACAATAGCCTCCCACATCGTATGCAGATTGAAGCAGAGCAGAGGATTGTGGGTGGATTAGAAAGCTCTGGGGTTATGCTTCTCTTTTACTGTGGTTTCCAGCCAGCTTTAACAGCTCAGACAAGAAGAATCCAAATTGCTACAGATGATACAAGCAAATGAACCAGGGTAGATACAATAAAAACCAATTAGATCTGCACAAAAGGAGCCGTTTTCAATGCTTCAGCTTTGCTGAAGTAGGGAAAAAAATCTTATCAGTAAGTGTAGATTTCAGAAATTGGATTCTTAAATTACTTTAAGAAGGCAGAGATATCATGTTCTCCCTTCAGCCTCTGTTGCCCTACTCATAACTTTCACAATGTACTGCTCCACCTGATATCTACAGATAACTCTTAGCAGCATGTCTGGTACAACAGGAGAAATATAATACATAAGCCCTCTATATTTACATTTCATAAGCACATCATAGTACCAATGGTCGACTCCAGGAAGAAAATATCCATGACTAGCTGATATTTCTTGCTGACCGCTGCTCCGTTTTGCTTTAAGCTTGTTAGCGCTCAGGCCAGAGAGCAGATTAGGCTGGGTGGCCAGTTGAGTTAAGCCAAGTGCTGTAATGCACATAGCTCTGATAAAAATCACTGCAAAAGTCAGGAAATGAGTGAGAGAGATAGCATGTTGACAGAGAGGGGATTTTAGAGGTGGTGTGGGAGCTGTTAGAGGGTGGAAATAGATTAGAAGCCCCCTCCTATAAATCAAAAGTTATGCAATCACTTTAAGTACTATAGAAGGCATCACAACAGGCTGCTGTGACAAACTAAAGTGGTTTGGTGTGCTTTCAGTCTCCTAATATATTTCAGAGAGTTGGGAGAAAAGACAAAAAAAAAGCTTTTTCCATTGTTCCTGTTCGCACTCTGTAACACATTTTTCTCACCTTATTTTTAGACCTGTCAAATGGCCTGTGCTTTCGTGCCTCCAGGTATCAGAGGAGCAGTCCCTGCCCGGTAGTTCATCAGTTGTGCTTGCATGCCTCTGGCTACTCACTTCATGCTTTTTGTGTTATGTAAGGAGGCTGTAGTAAAGTAGCACATCTACAGTTGCCAGGTTCTCTGTCTGCTACTAATGCTACAAAGCTACTCTGACTCCGCTTTCCATCGCTTCATCTCTTTCTCCCTCGCCCTCTTCTCTCTTTCTCTCTCTGAGGGCCGGATTTTAAAAGCTCACACTCAGCCCTAACAAGTATCAGCTCACTCTGTAGGCTTTAGTCTTTTTGTGTGGCATGCTCACTTCTGTCCTCATTTCTACCAAAAAAATATTCAAATTCAGATAATAAACACTGAAGCAGAGCTGACAGTTTGTTTCTTTATACACACATATATATATATATATATATATATATATATATATATATATATATATATATATATATATATATATATATATATATATATATATATATATATATATATATATATTATATGACTGGTACTGTATATATCTTGGAAATTGTAGCCTACAGCTGTTTGAGTTGATTCAACCTCAAAGTTGAGAATCTAAGGTGTTATCTCTTGGATTAATTTCCTGTTGCCTTTCCAATCACAGATACCATCGACACCAACAAGAGCCTCAGGGTGGAAGGATACATTAATATAGCACTTAAATCACACACAGATACACACACACACGTCAAAAGATCTATATTTTGGTTCTATTTGCTTGTTTAAAAATAAATATAAAAGCTAAGCTGTACTATCACAGATATATGCACTGCAATATTGAAAGACCATTTGTAATTAGCTGAACTGCTGATGGGAGTTGTCCACCACACTACAGTGAGTCAGGCTGCAGCCATAAAACATGTGTCCACGTGCATGTGGATATAAATACACAAAGTCGACAAGGACTGTAGTAATTCTGTGCAAAAAGACGACAAATCTTATTAGTGCCAGTGGCCACATCAAAGATGCAGGTTTAGGATTTGGCTTGCTCTAGCTCTGTGTGTGTGTGTGTGTGTGTGTGTGTGTGTGTGTGTGTGTGTGTGTGTGTGTGTGTGTGTGTGTGTGTGTGTGTGTGTGTGTGTGTGTGTGTGTGTGTGTGTGTGTGTGTGAGAGAGAGCTAGAGAGAGAGAGAAGGGTCTCACTGTGACAAAGAGGAAGCTTAACATTCACTCTGCATGTTATCACTACTGTCACTCAGCTGTGCCTGGCACATTCTCAAACAGCACAGGACTACGCTGAGCTGCGGGGGGAAAACATAATGACAAACAAAACGACAGCAGACAGCAAACCACAGAGAAACAACATCGACATCTAGGACATGCACAGCACAAAGAAATGTGTAATTTCTCCATGATACATTGGGTTATCTAACAGCATAATAAATACTATTTTCCTAAGCCAGAGCCAGCAAAAATGATCTGCGGTGGATGTTCAGCTTCCCCCAGCCAAAGTGTTTACCATCCTTTTATTTATCTGTCCTACTTCTGCAACCAACATCATCAATATAAACTCAACACAAACAGTTTTTACCACAAGAACAAGAAAAAGCACAAAAAATGAGGGTTAATTGGACAGCTGGTAATTGGAGCGTATTTAGTCCCTTTGCTGCCACAGATTGCCTTCTGTGGGAATAGGAAAGTGGGGCATTTTGGAGAATCTCAAGCTGTTGACAGCCTAAAAACGCTCTGCTGATGAAGACTAAAACATATAGAAGTCTGGGATTCGAAATGAGAAAAGAATATCACAATCCAAAAATCACATCAAAGAACCAGTTGGGCTAAAAGAGGATGCCACCATCAAGCTCAGTTGAACATACATACCATAGACAGCAGGGGTGGAAATTTCTGGGATTAAAGTCCCAACATTAAGTTTATTTTTTTATTTATTTATTTATTTATGGCCTCTTGGGAACAGCAGATGCAAGCTGTGAACACAGCACGGGCGTATCACCTCCTGAAAATAAGTTGTGAGAGCGGTGAGCGTGAATCAAAACGATAGAAATGCAGGCTGAACATTTAACAGTGTGCTGAAACTAACCTCCTTGTCATGAGATAAAATAGGGTTGTGTTGAAAACAGGGATTTTGCAATCACAGGAATCATTGTGATTTGTGGTGAGTTAAATAACATGGTTTTCTTTTTTTTTTTTTTTGTAAAGTTGCTGATATGTGAGAGACATGTACAAGATGTCCTTTAAATTCCATGCTGTGCAAAAAGGTCATGGTAATGAGTTAATGTTCTGAAAACTCAACCAATGATTGTAACAGTTTTGGTGGTTACACCTAATCGAGCAGCATGTTGCCATCAAAGCAAACAGTGAGTGAAAATGAAACTTATTAGTGAGTAAATGTGAAATGAGCTAAAGTGCAAAAAAAGAAATGACAGACAATAGCACAAACCGCATTATAATGGGGAAATCGATACCCCCCCCACCCCCATCCACCTTAAAAAATGTATTGCCCTTTAAAACGGGACCATCAGCTCACTGATTTCATTATTCATGCAGTGGGTATGTCAAAACATATGTGAAAAGGACACCTCATGCAAACATGGCTGTGGAAAGGTACTTGACCCTCCTTGCTGATTTTTTTTTTTTTTTTCCTTTTTGGCATATTTATCACAATTACATGATTCAGATCCAACAAATTTTAAATATTACATAACAATAACCTGAGTAAATACAAAATTCAGCTTTGAAAAAAATGCATTTTTTAAGAATTTTTAAGGGGGAAAAGTTTACTTGGCCCTGTGTGGAAAAAGTAGCTGCCCTTTAATCTAATAACTGGGTGTGCCACACTTGGCAGCAAGAACTGCAATCAAGCATTTGTGATAACTGGTCTTTCATATCACTGTGCAGGAATTTTGGCCCACTCTTCTTTGCAGAACTGTTGGACGGTTTTAGAGTGTGAATGGCCATTTTAGGATCACGCCAAAACATCTCACTCTGATTTAAGACTGGACTTTGACTGGGTCACTCCAAAATCTTTGTTCAATTTCACTAGCCACACCAAGGCCTGATTACTGCCAGAGCTTAAATAGAAACTGTTTGACAACGTGAAGTAGGCTAAAAGATCTCATAAAGCAATACATCATGTCACAAAGTCAGCAACATCTATCAGCCTGGAAAGGGTTACAAAGCCATTTCTAAGGCTTTGCGACTCCAGCAAACCACAGCGAGAGCCATGATCCACAAATGGAGAAAACAGTGGAGAATCTTCTCAGGAGTGACCAACGTACCAAACTTATTCCAAGATGAAATATCATCCAGGAGGTCACCAAAGAACCCAGAACAACACGTAAAGAACTGCAGGCGTCACTTGCCTCAGCTAAGGTTAGAGTTCATGATTCAACAATAAGAAAGAGACTGGGCAAAAATGGCATCCATGAGAGAGTTCCAAAGCAAAAACCACTGCTAACCAAAAAAAGAACACAAAGGCTCATATCATATTTGCCAAAAAACATCTTGATGATACCCAAGATTTGGGGGAAAATATTCTATTGACTGATGAGACAAAAGTTGAACTTTTTGAGCGGCATTACATCTGGCTTAAAACTACAACAGTATTTCATAAAAAGAACATCATACAAACAGTAAAAAGATGATGTGGTAGCAGTGTGGTCTTTGCTGCTTCAGGCTCTGAACGTCTTGCTGTAACTGATGAAACCACGAATTCTCCTCTCTACCAGGAAATCCTGAAGGAGAATGTCTCGCCATCAATTCGTGCCCTGAAGCTCAAGCACACTTGGGTTATGCAGCCGGACAATGATCCAAAGCACACCAGCAAGTCCACCTGTGAATGGCGTAAAACAACAACAAAATGAAGGTTTTGGAGTGGCCTACTCAAAGCCTGGACTCCAATCTGATTGAGATTTTTTGGCATGACCTTAAACGGGCTATTCATGCTCAAAAACCCTCCAATATGGCTGAATTAAAACAATTCTGCAAAGAAGAGTGGGCCAAAATTCCTCCACAGTGATGTGAAAGACTCATCGCCAGTTATGACAAACACTTAATACCAGTGCTTGCTGCCAAGAGTGACACAACCAGTTATTGTGTTTAAGAGTCAGTTACTTTTCACATACATCCAAGTAGGCGCGGATAACTTTTTTCTTGGCACACTTAGTACCACTGAGCATCAGCTAAACTCCACAGCCTACCTGAATATTGTTGTCCACGTCCATTCATCAGATTGCAGTCCAACAGAGCACCTTTAGGAACAGGAGGTTCCACTCATGGATGTGCAGCTGACAAATCTGCGGCAACATTGTGATGACAACATGAGCCAAAATCTCTGAGGAATGTTTCCAGCACCTTAGAGGTGAAATCTGGCAGAGCAAAACATTTATGCCAGAAAAGTACCACATAATATTTTACTTAGCATTTTTAATATGTATTACAGTATAATAATTTCATAAATTTGTGGATATTGCTTTAAGAAGCTGTTTAAATGGTAATCTCACCATCGGTGAAAGCTCTATGCTGGGAACACAGCAAATCCATAAATCAAGCTAAAAGTAACCGCTAAAATCATCTGTGTACAAAATATGCGAGCAGGTGGGAGCACTGTTGGCAACGTCAGAGGAAGCAGCTGCACCTCATCATGCCTCGTAGAATATAAAACCCCTGTGTCTGTTTCTCGAAACCAGAAGCTGGGGTTATGGTTGACTGGCAGCAGTGTGAGACATTTATAGAAGGGTGGCATTTACATTATAGATACAGCCAAAGAAGTACTTACAAAACATAATTTTACAAACATAAAATAAAGTTGGTTTCAAAATATCAATGTTCGGAACAGAGCAACTTTGACTCAAGTGTTTTTCAACCCAGCAACCACAATTTGTCCATTTATGCTGCAAACTAGAGATATCCAAGTGTCTGAATTTCAGCTAAGGTCTCTTCTCTCTTCTTAAAATTACAATGGTTCCCTCAGAGGGACCATGAGCAGGGAGTTCTCTGTGGGGCTTAAAAGCCGCGAAGGGATGGGGGTTTAGAAGCTCAGCGTGCATGTGGAGGCACGACCTCTGCTGCCGTTCAACATAACGGTAGGTGAAAAGTGTCAAAGCGTCTTTATTCCAGAGAGGTACCTACTGTCAGCACAGTTTTGAGGTGCTGACACTTAGAGGTAAGAAGATTTTATACTTTTCAAGCTTTGACTTTGAGAGAGTTTCTTATGCTCACTCACAATGTGTTATGTATTTTATATTCTCAAGTACCCCAAAGTGCAGTACCTGGCATATTAACTGTTGCAGTTTATTTTAACAAATTGTTATCAATACTATGGATGAATACATTGTGCTGTTTAATACTTCTTATTTATTCATTTGCCTTGGTAATAAATGTCAAAAATAGGCAATCAAATTAATTTCTTAAACAGATGTTGAATATTATGACATGTTTTTAAATCACATTTGCAGAATTCTGGACACATCCTCTACCAAGTGTGATTTGTTGCTTCATGCAAAAGAGTGACTTCAAGAGTTAAACTTGTGCTGGACTAATATCCTCTAAGTAAGTCTGTAATGTGTTTGCAGGCTTGACTCTACTGAGCTCCAGCATATGTTTATGTAATTGGAGAGTTTTTCTATGTTGCCCTGCTTATTGCATATCTCCCAGCCCACTGGCTCCTGCTAATAAAATGTATTCAAAACACTCACTGAAGCAGAAGTGCAGGTTTGACACCATGCATGTATCTAGAAATAAACTGTTTAAACTCATCAGGATTACACTTTGTATTCAAAATCTTACTTATGCTTTGTAAAATCACAGATCAAATAAACAAGAAGGTTTCAGTTTTGCACAACTCCACCAGAGCGCAACAACGAGTAAAAAATTCATTTAAAGACCGGGTCAAACCTGGATCTGAAAACCTTTCATCAAAGTACAAATCATCTTCTTCCATCTTGTGATTCTTACAACACCCATTTTGGAAGAGAAAAATTAGCATTTCACCTTTTGAACTCAGATCCAGCTAGTTGTGAGCAGAAAGTCCCTGGAAACTCCCAGTTGTTGTGAACAAACTGAATAAAAGAGAGTCAGAGGTCAGACCACTCAGAGGAGGAATTCATCTGCACTGCAGGTCCTGGTTGTGAATTAAGATCTACAAGCTGTCAAACACAGATCCTGACACTTTGGCTCTGCCTGTATACCATGGACCCACCAGCGGTTATGCATCTTGTTGGTCTCTGGGCCAGTGCTCAAAATAGCATCCTAAATGTGTAAATGGATTTGCTCACTGGCATTAGGGGGGAGCTGACATCACACACTTTAAGGGCCCTGCACAATTTGCCAGTATGACTCAGAGGTGTAACCGACCTCCAGATAGACAAGGACAATCACAGCGCAGATAGAAGCAGAGCCTTTAGCTCCTGCTGGACGGATTGAGAAGCACAGGGAGACGTAAAATACACTGATAAGATGCGGTGATGCTGCGTGGTACCTCTGGTGGACTTGGAGGATAAGCTGGCCTCTGGCAGTTCAGGGCATCAGATTATAATGTAGAATCATGTGAGGGGGATAAAACAGCATTAAGGAAATGAAAAATGCTGCCATGTTACATTATCTTTACAACAGATTTACTAGATTGTTTTGTTCCAGAAACTTGACTTGATTTTGAGAGACAGTGCCCTAAGGCAGGAGCTGCTCACCCAGCAAAAGTCAGCCCTTCACTCATCCAACAGCGGATCAACATGTTTTTAAAAAATCTGCTGTTTTCTCTTACTTTGAAACTTTTTGAGAATCCTCACTGTCCCAGGCATCAAAGTGTATGACTAACTAAAGGCTCTGTGTGTCTGCTTCATTTTTCATGCCTCTTTTCCTGCTCTGCTTCTCTGAAGATGATGGATGCTCTTGAAATCTACGGGGACAGCTGGTCATTAGGCTTGAGGTAAAGTGAATCACGCTGCGTGACTGCGCTGTGGAGGGTGCAGAGGGCCAGCAAAGAACGTTACAGTTAAAAAGTAAGAGACAGGGGAGTTAGTCTGAGCACTCTTGTTGGCTGACATTACAGAGTCACATTGTAATGCAGCAGATAATAGCCTGCAGGTCAGGCTGTAGGCCTGGAGAGCAGCCGGCACCTGCTGCCATTCATTTAAGGTGACTATAAGCCGATGTCACCAAGTCCTAGACGTGGCTCTGCAGTGTTCTGCCTCTGGGTTTGTGTGTTTCACAGAGGTTTTCTAACCATCTGTGCTGCATAAACACTAGAGCTGCTCACATAAATCCAGTAAAAAAACAATAAACAAAAATAAATCTGTGACATAATATGAAAGCGCCTACTGCCTGCAACATAGCCACTCTGCATCTAAACTGATCTTCTCTACAAATCACGCCGCTTGCAACCACCCATTACAGAACAAAACTACTACTATATTCTCTATATTCTCTGCATGAGGCAAAAAGTCTTTGTTCCGTAGCAGGCTTGGATATGCAAATAAATCTTTTTTTTTTTTTTTTTGCCTCTTCCAGACTTTGTGTTTTTACCTTGCACTTGAAAGGCAAAAAGAGAGCTTGTGCTTTAAAAGCAGGTCTCCAGCTGGCTACAAACAGCAGAGATAGAGGTCGATGCTCTCTAGCGCTTCCTCCGCTGAGCGGTCTCCCCTTCAAACGTTCAGACAGCCATGAGAGCCCCAAGAGACTATAAGTTCCTGTTCTGTAGCCAGCTCTTACTGCTGCTGCCCTTCCTGCAAACACACACACACACACTCAAAGACATTAAGCTTTTAATTTGCACCAGTGTGCTCTCTGCTTCTTCAGTGAGGCTGCTTTTGCACCCCCAGCGTCAGGGGGTGAAAAACATCTCTAAGGGAAGGAGAAAAAAAAAAAAAAAGGAAGTCACCAACTTTACTGTCAAAACAACCTCAAGTGTTTTTAGGAATTAATTGAAGGCAGTTGGATTTTGGTATCAACAAGCAAATTAGTGACCATCTACACTGGATTTGGCACCTCCTTTTAAGTAGTTTAACTGTGGCACGGATCGCTACAAGATCATGTGATGTGCCTCAAAGCCCCAGAACAGTTGCAGAAATTAACCATGTGGTGAGGTGATTTTATTTATTTTTTTCAGAGGTATCTTACTGCAAAAGGGACACACTTAAAACAAAGAACAGCCAAAATCAAAGCAGAAGAGACCAAGATATCCTCACTGCTAGAATGGGTTAAATTTGCTACACTGCACCCAGAATCTGCTACAGTTCCAGGTCAGTATTTAGTTCTTGAAGTTTTACTCTCCAAAGCAAACACTGTGAAACTGAAAGAGCCGGTTTTCCCAGTCTGAATTCTCTTTATGACTATTAAGTGACCTTTATGAAGGAAACAGGTGGAGTTCCCCATTTCAATGTTTCACTGTTATTTTGAAAAGTGCTCCTGATTCCAGCCTCATTCACATTCATCTGTGATTCTATGTATGAAAACTGGATGAGTTCAAAAAGCGGCACACAAGGAAAAAAAAAAACTAAAAAATTTAGAGAACGGTTCTGCTCCATCAGTGACAATGCAAAAGGAAAAACTGGCTCAGTAGCCACTCGTCTGTGTGGGAGAGTGGGTGCAGATTGTTGAACAAGTACTGGTTCAGTCATTTTCAAGAGGTTTGCAGGGCTCTTCGAAGCAGCCTGCCATCAGCTTCCATAAGTACACCTCACACTAGGCAGTAAACAGACCGTGTGCGCACATGGATGGAAGAGGTTTGACTCTGTGGGCAGTAGAAAATTACACTTGTCAGCCTCTCCTACAATAGCCACATGACAGCAGCTGCTCCCCTCACCAGCAGCAGAGTCAGAGAGAGATGTGAGCACTTCAGTAACAGCAGTTTTCTGCTTGGATGAACTTCGGTCAAATAGCTGAAAGTCACCTGCTTAAAGTAAAAAAAAAATTTTTTAAAAATAGCTCTGGTCCATCTGGTGTCATGGTTTTTTTTTTTTTTTTTTTTTTTTTAAGTCACACCTTTAATGTGCATGAGTTTTATTCCACTGAGTAAGTCAAATACGACAAAACGGGCTAATAAAGTCCTTGTTTTACCAGGAATTAGTGGGTGTTACATTTTAATATGTAAAGGAGATGCTATTCTTAAAGTATAAAAACCTCACCAGGAAAAGAGGATATTTTATATGAACTGCTGCAGCATCTGGGGTTTATGGCGGTTTTTTGGCATGCAAGGGGAATTTGATTTTCATCTTGAGTACAAAGCATTTCTTGAATAGTAGTACTGTATCACCCCAAAAGAGTACTTCGCTCTCAGACTGCTGGCTTACTTGTGGTTCCTAGGATACTTAAGAGTAGAATGGGCCTAAGCCTGGTTCTGCTGGAGGTTTCTATTAATAAAAGGGAGTTTTTCCTCCCCACTGCCACCAATTGCTTGCTCATAGGTCATTTTGACTGTTGGGTTTTCTCTGTATTATTGTAGGGTCTACAATACAAAGCGCCTTGAGGCGACTGTTGTGATTTGGCACTATACAAATAAAATTGAATGGAATATTGACCCCTTTTTGCTTTGTCCTTCATAGTTCAAGTATATTTGCATATTTCATGTAAACAGTAAAAAGACTGAAAAATGAGGCCATCTATGCTTAAACTGACAGGGCTAATCTGAAAGGTCTGTCAGCTCAAAAATTGTTCAGAAGCAACAGCAAGTCTTGATAACTCCCACACACAGACAGTTTTTAAAGCACAATGTGGATTTCAGAGGCCTCCAACCTTAAGATTTCTTCCACATTGACTTGCAGCCAGAGAAACTGAGCATTGATCATGTTCAATAATTTGAGGGGGGGGGGGGGGTCAATAAAGTATCTATAAGAGTTAAAAAAAAAAAAATAAATGGTCACTACAGTACGAGTCACATCTGCCTAAAGAAAGTTAAATAATCTTTACAGGTTCTATGAATTACACCGTACAAAGTGTCCATTGACACCATTTAGCTTGGGAATCTTTGTCCCAAAGAGACAGAAACCAGAAGCTCCCACATCCAAAAAAGGCAAAGCTGAGGCATTTGCACCATTGATACCAGATTAGACATTCATTACATGTTTTTAATTAGCAGCAACTTTATCTATAGAAACTGCTGCATTTTATAATTCAGATCCTCTTGCACTCAGGACTCCTTACAAAAAGCATTACTGCCATCTAGTGGTAAGATGCAATCAGGTCAAGGCAAAGGGGAAAAGTTTTATTGAATTACCAAATATAAACATACAAAAGAGAATACACACTGTCAATATGACACATTAAACAGCAGGGCAGGGGACTTCAGCAGGAATGGACACACCAACTCCCTGCAAAGACAAGACAGGAGAGCTGATGCATCATCCAGTCAACATAATCCATTTAGCAAAATGCTGCCAGTCACCTCACCATGTTCACATCTTCAATGATGACACCCTTCTCCGAAACCTCAAGGTCACTTTCTGTGTCGTTGTGCAAGCGGTACTCTTCACTTTCTGTTTCTACAGTACTGGGCTTTAATTTAAAAAAATAAAATAAATAAATTTAAAAAGCCATGCTGCAAGATGTACCTCAGACAGTTTTAAAATTAAAAAAAAAAAAAAAAAAAAAAAAAAACTGTACAGCTCAGCATTAAAGGAACCAACCTCATAGTCAGGGTCGATCTCGGGTCCCTCATCAGCAAGTTCTTGAGAAAGTGCCTCCACCCAAGTCTGCTGCTCCTCTTCCACGTCATCATCGTCCTCATCCACATCATCCTGCTTTCGCTTACTGCCCTTTCCACAAGGCTTAGCAGGAGACACTCTGATTTCTGATAAAATAATGCATGAACTTCCTTGACTCAAGGGCCACTCAAAATGGGGAGAGACCACCCACCCCTCTAGTATCTGACACTCTGTACTGTTGAAAAGGTTGGTTGACAAATTGATGGTTGCTACATACAAAAAAGTGGCAGTAATACAAAGTAGTTATGTTCAATAAACTGCCGCACAAGGCAGAGACAGTCTGGCAACAGGTCCCATTTTTTACTGTTTGCAGTTTCAATTAAACTCCTGGGGGAGAGGAGGGGAAAAAAAAAAAAAAAAAAAAAAGCCTTGGCTTAGGTATACCCAAAACATTACTCTAAAAAGGTGAAACTACAAGCTGTGTTATTCACATTACCAGTTGAAATGTCTCAGGAAAAAAAAAAGGGTCAAGAGTTGGATTTAGGTGCACTGTCAAACATAAAATTTTAAAGTCATTTAACCACTAATATACAAGTTACGTCACCTAGGTTCCAATGCATTAGTTAATTTTAAGTCATTATGTAGAGCGACAATTCAAGTGGCTTCAGTCAGGTTCCTGTTCCGCCAATATTTCAGAGAAAATGAACCGGTGCCTCACCAAACGCCATGACAAGAATACCTGGGGATAGCGAAAGTCCAATTCTGCTGGACACCGGGTAGCCGAGGGCGCTCTGCATCCAGCGGGGCAGGACGGACAGCAGCAGGCGGGTGACCCGGCTCAGGCGCTTGCGCCCTGTGAGGCTGTGGCGTGCAGGGCTTGAAACAGCAGGGTTTACAATGACTTTTTCCTTTGGTTGCTGGAAACCCAGCACCCACCAAAACCCACGGTATGCACGTACCTGCAAGTCAGAGCAGTGTTATTTTTCTAAAGTTTAAAAGAATAAAGCGTAAATTTATTAAGTCTACGTACAACGATGCCAAAGGGCCAAAAGAGGCCGCGCAGCAGGGAGGGAAACAAACCGTCTCTCCTCACAACTCTGTCCTGTAGGTAAGGAGACAGAACCGGTGAGAGAAACCACAAACAGGCTTCCTGCTCATGTGAGTGGACTGGAGCAGCTACAGCTACCACCCCCCTTACCTCAGTATTTTCGGACTGGGCCTGCTCTTGGGCCTGCTCTTGCGCCCGCTCCTGCTCCTGCTCCTGCTCCACCTCCAAAATTTCTCTGTCGCCCTCAAGAGTCATTCTTCTAAAGCCCGAACCTGAAGGGGGTATAATAAGGAGGACAAACTGAGAAATAACAACTTGCGGAGGATCACAAGGGTAAAATGTATCCTGAAGGCTCCATGGTGTAGCCAATCAATGCAGAGAACTGCACCTGCTGCAATCAGCGGGAGCCAATGAACTAATGTCGCCAATTAACCTCCATCGAGCCAAGGAAAGGCAGGCCTAACCTAAAAGGGGCGGGGGCGGGAGTCATAAACGGGTAATGAAACAAAACATTTCGAGATACCTTATAGATGGCAATTTTTTATGGCAGAAACAAGCTTCCATAGCTTGTGTGCAGTGTCTAACTTCATCTAATGCATGTAATGCCTGTAAATGTTGCGTTAGTGCATACATCAAATATAAATTATAATTATAAAGTAAACAGGTAGCTTACCCGTGTAACAGCTAAAATCCATTTTTAAATGAAATTAATATAAAATATTACTGATATTTATTTGAGTTACATGGATTTTGTTAAACTTTTCTTTTAAAGGTGCTTTCTCATGGTGCTAGATTTAAATTATCTGTGTTGGCGTCACAAGCCTCCCTTGTTTTATTTGAACATGCTCTAGTGTACACAGTCATCAGGCTAGAGTGCATATTTATATGAACATGAACACACTGCACATATTTTCTATATTCGTAATAAGTTGGAAATTCCAGGAAACATTGACTTCAGCTCTTGATTGATATTCATAAACAGTACTTCTTTTGTGACAAAATCATGTTAGTGACGCAGACTTACACATGGCACCTGTTAGTGGGTGGGACATATTAGGGAGCAAGTGAACATTTTGTTCTCAAAGCTGATGTGTTAGAAGCAGGAAGATGGGCAAGTGTAAGGATTTGAGCAAATCTGACAAGGACCAAATTGGCTAGACGACTGGGCATCTCCAAAACGCAATTTTAGGCAGGATCTGTTGGCCAACAGGGTGCCAGTGGAAACTGTGTTACTGTTGGCTGGAGACATAGAAAGAGGACATGGGGGAAGGCGTGTTAGGAAGCACCGTGAGCAAAGGAAAGGCAGGAGAGTGGAGGAGAGTATAGGAACTCTAAATGTAGGGACAAGGACATGCAGAAGGCTGGTGTGTCAGCGGAGGATGCTGGTGATAGGGTGAGATGGAGCCAGATGATCTGCTGTGGTGACCCCTAAAGGGACCAGTTGAAAGAAGAAGTAGAAGGCGAACAAAATTGTTATATGTAGTTATTTACTAAAATAGCATTTTAAAAATGATCATGTTTTGTTGTCCCAACAGCTCATGGATTAATCGCTCTGCTCAGATCAGCTGCTTGTTGTGTCTGTGCTGTGTTGCTAGCAGGGAAATTGCAGACTGCCCTCTGGTGGAAAAACTTTGCAACATTAACACTCATCACATGGTTGAACCGTGTTTCTCCCTTCTCTTTTCATTTTCATTTATCGGCCATTATAAATGGTGATGCCAATATATCAGCAAAAAGATAATATTGGCCAATATATCAGGCCCTCTGATATATTTAGCAAGCGTTACAGTTTATTAATCAATATAACATTTTTCTAGAACTATCTAGTTCTAGTATTTCTAGTATTATCAAGTATAAATAAGTTTTAAGCACAGACTTCCTAGAATTCGAGTATATATATATGCAGAGAGCTGGTTTGTTACTTGAATGCTTTGATATCTTAGTACATCTTTGAGATTTGGTTGGGCAAAATATGCAATTTTAAGAAATCTCCTTTATGAGTGTGATGGATGCTCTTCACTGTTTTATTAGTCACTAATAAAATAGGCTATAGCACCAGCCTAGCTGTGCATAAAAAACTGTGAAACAATTTATTTATAAAATTTTTATTTCCTTTTCAAAATCTACATCCTTCATTTATTCACCAGACTTGGTTGGTTACGTCTCAGTCTGAGGACATGCTGCTGCCCTGTCTGCTCTTTAGCACATGAAGAGGTTTAAGAGAGCTTCCATACTTGACATCCCTAATTGGAAAGCGTTTCCTCTACCTGTCTTCGTCACATTTACGCATCCTTTGATGCATTTCCTGGAGGACAAAAGGAAGTAGAATAGTATAAAAGCTGCCTCTCCCCACTCCTCTGAGCTTGTGTGCAAAGCGGGTTAAAGAGATTTAAAAATGAATAAAAATCCCATCACCAGAACATTCACCATTGGAGCTATCGGCGGTGGAACCAAAGCCTCAGATGATTTCCCCACAGATGGGATCCAGATGCTTTTGTGGGGTACCAACAATGCAAAGTCCTTTGACTCCCATGAGAACATATTTCCAAATATCCTGACACCTGACAGCATCCCACAGTTCACCATACCAAGTCTGTCTGTGCAGACTGGCTTAAGATCATTGGACAAGGAAAGTAACAAAGAGACAGAAAGAGGCTTAGGGGGCTCAGAGACAGTGCCAGAGTCATCTATTTCTTCGGCCTGCACCACCATCTCATCAGCTGCATCATTCTCCAGCTTCGCTTTGGTTCGGTCAGAACGCAAAGCTGAGCGGTGTGTCTCAGACCCTTTAACCAAGAGGAGGTCTCTCCTTCAGAGGGAGCTGCACTCTTCTTGCTCCTACAGTGAGACCCAGCATTGCCTTGACCCCGCAAGCAAAGCTGCTTTCTCCCTGCCACACTTAACCAAAATCACCACCCCCTACGGCTTCGTCACCCTAAGTCAGAGCCCCCAGATGGCAAGCGAGGAGGCCCTTCTCTGCCAAGCAGGCCTGCACCGCTTAAACAAAGATGACAAGAATTCAGACCTGCTTAGCAAAGCTCCCAGGCCAAGCACAGAAGACATTAAAGGCAAGTCCTCTCACCTGTCAGGGGCGGACAAGAGACTATCCAATGACTCAGATTCACCGTCAAAGAGAGAACTACAGGCTTCTTCTGCCTCCTCCACCACAGTGTCATCCTCTTCTCCACCAAGGCAACCAGATGAGAAGCGTAAACCCCGCTTCTACGAGGTCATAAAGAGCCACTTCGTCTCTCGCCATTAGACATATGACTACATATTTGATTATGTGGTAACAATGCCAAAGAAATATGTTTGAATTTGTTTACATTTTGCATTTACTAATGTTAAAAATGTAATCTCCATGTAAAACAGAGTTTTTCTTTGGTGTAAAACACTGAAAACTAATTAAATTGCTAGATTTTGTCACTGCTCTAGTATTTTTGCATAATTTTAAAAAATTAGATTTATTTTGAAGCACCTGGTTCTGATTAACCCCTTGGCTAGTCTGCTGACAGCCTCTGAGGGCAAAGGCCGCTTTGTCTGTGCTTTCGGTGTAGCCGCCACATATCTGGTCAGCGCTTCCTCTTCTGCCTGTTTGTCATTGTTTACAAATAGAGAAGTTTTTGTTAAAGCTGATGAAAAGCTAAATCATTGTCAGTCAGTAGCAGGTGGTTTTGAGACTGTGTACCTGCATGCAAGCAGAGCCTGCTTAGACATGATTGGTTAATACAGGCGGACTACAGACACAAAGCAGAAAGAGATTCGAAAACAAGAAGTGGTTAGTTTTGCAACAAATTCAAAGTCTAGTGTTGAGTACAGAGGAAGATCACCTTTAAGATTCTCGAAACAATCAGTGAGGATATTCCACATCACCCTTGAGGTTAAGGTTAATGAAGTCCTCTGCCACTTTCATGATCCTAAATGTCAGGCCCTCTCATGCTGTCTGCTCCCATTCACTCCCCTGTTGAATACGTATTTATATTTAGCCTGAACTGTGCGTCCTGAAGCGCTGAACGCCTCCCTCTGGCAGAGCATCCAAGCACTTGCTGTTTAGCATATGAAGAGGCCCTGGTTGCTTAATACACCTTTGGAACATGCATCCTTAACTCTCCCACACACTGAAGTGGGTAAATATCATTATGACCCAAAGAGCCCTTCTCAAAGCAGAGGATGAGGAAAATACAAGAGTGAGCCCTTGAACACAGGAATAGACGAAGGTGATCTAAATTTATAATCACCCCACCATGTTTTTTTCTGTCATGTTTTCATGACAAACGAGGGTTTCGGTTTTAATGAAATTAAAACAAGACATTATGGGTGATGAAAAAAGGGAACTGTTTTTTGAGAGCTCACTCAGAATGTGCAGAAATTGTGTATGTTGAGTGAAATAAATGGAGCTGGAGAAGTTCACTCTATATTGCAGTCCATCGCTGAATATACGTTGACATTGAGCTAAATAGATGCTAAAAGTTCTCCACAAAAACTGATTATTAGTTATATTTATTGTGGAAAAGCTGTATTGACTGTGGAGTTTGCATGCTGTCCCTCCTGTGGGTTAAAGTTAGGTGGATGCGCAGTATCTCCTGTCTCAGAGCGATGCTGAAAAACTAGTTCATACATTCATTACTTCTAGGCTGGAGTATTCATTATTATCAGGTTGTTCTAAAAGTTCCCTAAAAATTGTTTCAAAGTTCCAAAAGCTGCAGTGAGGGTGCTAACAAGGACAACAAAGAGAAATCATAATTCTCCCACATTAGCTTCTCTTCAGTGACTCCCTGGTAAATCCAGAATTTAATTTAAAATTCTTCTCCTGACATACAAATTCAGGCTCCATCATACTACATCTTACAGATCTCATAGTACCTTATTATCTCAACAGCGCACTTCACTCTCAGACTGCTGGCTTACTTGTGGTTTCTAGAGTTTCTAAAAGTTTAAGGGGAGGCAGAGCCTTCATCTGTCACTCCCCTCTCCTGTGGAACCAGCTCCCAGTTTGGATTCAAGAGACAGACACCCTCTCTACTTAAAATGAGACTCAAAACTTTCCTTTTTATCCTCCAGTGTAAAATGATATTCATATTCCTGGATGTTTAGTACGCTTTGGCTGTATTTATCTGAAGTGGAGAGTAAACAACATGGAGGATTTCAGGATGCTAATATATGCTATTGATAGGCAGCCTCTTTCTCATGGCTGATTGGCTTAGCCTAATCATGTGATCATATTGTGCCATGTGATTGGCTATACCTACTTAACCTTTATTGACTGAAATGAAGAAATTGTGGATTTCCCATATCTAGCAACTGGCCTAGGTCACTGAACAGCTAGCAGTAGCTAGATAGTAACAGGGGAATCCCAAATTTCTAGGCATACCTACTGCTCATCAGTATTGCTCAAATGTAAAAAAAAACATGATTGTATTATGTTTTGTACAGTTGCCTTAAGATTATAGTAATGTTATACATAATGCATTGATATCAGCAGATTGTGTAGTATGGGTGCATTATGTTGTAATATTCCTGTACACACAGTTTAATATGATGTGAATACCTTGTAAGTATGCATTATGTCTGGCTTATTGTTATAGATTACATAAATAGACATTATATAGTATACACCCTTGTACAAGAGTACTGTATGTACTTTCTCTAACTTGTTTACCATGGAAATTTTTTGTCTGTTCCAGGATGTGGTTACCAAAAAGTATTTGTAGAAATGTTAAAGGTAATCACAGAGTATCAATCTCTTACAGCATGCTTAAAATTGTTTTGTATTGTATTGTTAATATTGAAAACATGTTTTTGCTGGAATATGTATTATATCTTTATTAACCCAGGGGTGGCAAAGTATTTGGAAAGTTTAGGGCAAAATGGTTTTGCAGATTTTCATTAACTGCAGGAGGATATCCCCATTAGTGATGGGTCTTGCTGATAAAGCTTATAGCTTGGGCTGTATCAGGTGACCCTGAACAATCCCTTAGTTATGCTGCTATAGGGTCAGACTGCTGTAGGACTTCATGTGTTGATTTGGATGTCATTGAGTTAAATAAGTATTTGATCCCCTACAACCCAACCAGAAATCAATCAATCAATCAATTATAGATGCTCCTGTCTCAATTCATTATGTATATAAAACACACAGAATCAGTTTCCTCCAACCTCTCCACAACCACGGGTAAGACCAAAGAGCTGTCAAAGGATGCCAGGTACAAGATTGTAAATCTGCACACGGCTGTAACAGGCCACAAGACCATCAGCAAGAAGCTTGGTGAGAAGGTGACAACTGTGACAACCTAACCCTCAGTCTGGAGCTCAATGCAAGGTCTTGCCTCATGGGGTGAGGATGATTATTAGAAAGGTGGTGGATCAGGTCAAACTACACCGGAAGAAGCTTGTTCATTATCTGAAGGCAGTTGGGACCACAGTCACCAAGAACACCACTACACTGTAATTCATTGAAATCTTGCAGCACCCACAAGGTCCCCCTGTTCAAGAAGGCGCATGTACAGGGCCATCATAAGTTTGCCAGTGAACATCTAAATGATTCAGAGAAGGTTTGGGAGAAAGTGCTGTGGTGAGATGAAACCAAAATCGAGCTCATTGGCATCAACTCGACCCACCGTGTTTGCAGGAAGACAAATGCTGAGTATGAGTCTAAGAACACCCTCCCCACAGTCAAGCACGAAGGTGGAAACATTATACTTTGGGCTGATTTTCTGCAATGGTATGGGGCGATTTCACTGCATTGAGGGGCCAATGGACAGGGCTACAGTATGTACTGTAAAATATTGCACAAGAACACATAGAATCAGTTTCTTCCAGCCTCTCTCAGACAGAATACCAAAGATGGGTCATGGATGGGTCTTCCAGCATATTAATGACCCAAAACATACCACCAAGGCAACAAAGGAGTGGCAAAACAAGAAGCGCATTAAGGTCATGGGGTGGCTAGTCTCCAGACCTCAATCCTCTGTGGAGCTTCGAGTTGCCAAGGAGCAGCCAAGAAACCCAAAGGATTTAGAGAGTTGTTTTAAAGAGGAGTGGACCAAAATTCCTCCTGAGATGTGTGCAGACCTGGTGACCAGCTACAAGAAATGTTTTACTGTTGTGCTTGACAATAAAGGTTTTTCCACCAAGCACTAAGTCATGTTTTGGCCGTTTAAGCCAGAGGATGTGTGAGTCATTCTGGGATAGGAGTGATTTACCAATGTTCATTTAAGGTAGCTTTATAACATAGACACCAGAGAGCAAACTGTGTGTCTGCTTGTGCATGTGTGGTTGGGGTAGTGGTAGTGTGCATGCATGCATGCATGTGTGCGTGCGTGTGCGTGCATGTGTGCGTGCACATGCTGGGTGAAAGGGGGTTCATAGAAGTGCTGGATTGTCAGTTGCATCACACAGGTGTTGTTGCACTTACCTAAGTGCCACCTATAGTCATTTGTTAATGCTGTCACATTGCTTATCAGTAATGATATATCTGCGCTGGCAACATATGGTGGTAGAATTAAACTTGCTGTAGTCATTCATGTACCTAGAATATAAATGCTCACACATTTCCTGTCCCCCTGACTTTTTGTCTTACAGTGTACCATGGTGTTTATATTTACTAATAGATCTTAGCAACCGATAAGTGAACTATCATGAACTCTGGTCCTGGCATCCATCAGGTCACGTCAGGAAGAACTGTAGTAAATTTGTTGTGCTGTCGTCAAGTTTGCCTGATATGTTTGTGCATTAACCAAAAACCTGCAGAACTGCATTTTTTTTTCAGTGGTGGTTAGCAAATGTCATCATACTGAGATGTGGACACAGCAAGCATTATACTATCTGCTAAACATCAGCTATGTCACTTTGATATGTTGGCTTAAGTATAGTCTCAGAAGTGTTTTGCAGGTTTTTAATTTTTGCTCTGTAAATATATGCATTTTAAAGTGAATGCGAATGGATAAATTTAATTTGATTAAAGACAGAAAGTGATTGTCAGATGGCTTGAATTATCAGTGTCTTACATTAGAAGAGGTTTAAGGAATACTAACAAAAATACTGGCAGATGTTTCTCAGGAGATGTTGCTCAGGAGGCAGTTATTTGGTCTTTACAACTGTCTTTATCTGCTCAAACATGTTTTCCTTCCCTTTAAAGTCACTAATAGCAAGCATTTTAGAGAGCATTGCCTGTGTAAAAAATAAAACTGCATCATGCATATGAGAAAACTTCACGTTGATACTAAATGGCACATGTAGATCAAGTGTAACTGGAAGAAAGGAGTATAAATGAGTGCATACTGAGGGGGCTCCGCTGTAACTGCTCTTCCCCATTTTGACAAGCTGAGGTTAGCTCAGAGAGCAGGTTTGCCCTCAGAACAGACATAACCTTTCCGGTGCCAACCTCAAGCTCTGACTAAAAAACGATTAAAGCAAAAGATAAACATGGCAACCTCAAGAAGAAACAAACTTGCTTCAAAATGTGCCACTCCACAAATGAAACCGTAAGAGGCAGAGAAAAAAGTAGCAGAGGGAGTAACTGAAACAGACGGGAAGTGTTTTATAGTGACTGAGCTAGCCTCCTAGGCTTCACATGCACCAAGTTCAGTGGCAGAAGTAAACTGTGAGAGAAGTGGAAGAGCAGGTTGGGTGTTAGATTCCAGATGGCGTGTGCTTCTAGCAGCAGCGTGGAGGAGCAGCCACCAGCACTGCCTGTCAAACAGCACAGGTAAGAGTAAAAGTACACTATCTTTCTCTTATAAAAGGTGAACATTTATGGTTTCTTTTGCTGTCTTTTTCATTGGGTTTTATCAATATCATAACATCAAAAATAACTGCAGACCCACGATTAACAGTGGAGAGCAGGAACCAGCTGCTTTTGCTGTGCATTTATTGCAATTCGGCACATTTCCTCAGGCATTCCAGCGTGGAGTCTGACTTCAGCCCTGTTGGACTACAGCATCAAACCTCTGCATACAATGATGTCTTTCCTGAACCCACTGATTGTAATGCAGCCCAGTGCCCCATACACCAACGTTACGGTAAGTTTACAGAATGATGACAACTTTGACAACTCCAGCTGCATACACCAAAATATCACTGTAAAAATAAATTAGGCAAATAGCATGCTGGTTTACGGTATGGTTTGCTGTTTCCTGATGACTGAAGCATACAGCTCAGTGTGATGGGAAAAAATACTACTACATGTGGTTCTTTTTTCTCAGTTCGCCTTTCAGTTCATGAGAACTCAAGAGGAAGTCACCTTGTGAAACTTTTACTTTCAGCAATGTCAGTGTAAATGGCTCCCAACAAACTCTTGGACATTTGACTGTACTATGCAAGCAGCTTCCTCTTTTTTTAGTCTGAAGCAGGGGTGTCAAACTTAATCCATGGGCCATATGCTTCCAGTGAGATATTAAGTAGGCTAGACCAGAAAAAAAAAAAAAAGAGCAACAGTCTGTAAATAAAAATCAATGATTCCTTTTCTTTCCGTGTAAAGAAGTACTCTCTTAAAATATTCACATTTAATTAAGCATCGCCTTACAGAACAGATCACGAACAGTCTGAGCTGTCTTCATAAAAATGAGTGCTGTTTTGACAGTATCTCAGTTTTTCCACATTCAGTCAGTCTGCTGTCATCACAAAAGCACAAGTTGGCAAAGGCTCCTTTGTTTAACCATTTTACTTCAGTGTGATAATGTCTTTGTCTGTGAGAAGGCTGTGAGACTGATGATAATTCATAGTGTGATCCTAAAGACTTGCAACTAGGGGTGGGACTTTAACGCGTTAATTTTGATTAATTAATTACAGGGAAATTAACGAATTAAACATTTTAACGCATTTTAATCGCACTTTGCACCGTGGAACGTTTCTCAGTGCACGAGTTCCAGGCATACAGATTATATCGACGCACAATGTCCAAATTTAGGGGCCGCATCCTTCGAAGGACCCGGCCCACGTAGACCGGGGCCTTCGCAGCCCACGAAGACCGCAAAGATTGGAAGTGAGCGGCTACCCTTCATATCAGCGTCGCCTGCCCTCACCTCTGTAGCTCATGTCGCCTAGCAAGCGTGAGTGCGAAGCACAGCTGTGGAAAAGCAGCTGGTTAAACGGAGAACGAACTTTTTCACCTTTTTGTGGTTTAATTTTAATTCTTTAATTCAAAATAAGCTGTTAAAACAAGCATAACAACATCAAGGAATACAGCTGAGCTAATGATTAATTTCCAACTATATTAAGTGAGACATTAATGTTGAATAAAACTATCCAGTTATGATGCTTAACTTTAATTTCAGGAGTTTGCTTATCACAGGAGCACTTCCACCCTTCGTTGGTCTGTGTAGTAGACTGGTGGGAAAATAAACAAAATTTTGAAGTTTAAGCTTATGTATATTAATTAATTCATCAACCAAACTTAAATTAATATTTCTAATGTTAAATATTAAAATGTGATTAATTTTGATTAATTAATTACAAAGCTTCTAATTAATTTGATTAATTTTTTTAATCGAGTCCCACCCCTACTTGCAACATAATGTTTACTGGTGCACAATACAGGTAAAAGTAAAATAGATGAAATTCTGCCCTCCTTCACAATTTCGCCACTTGCAAAACCATCCAGTGACTGGACCTTTAGTGGGCCAGTTGCAGCTTTACATTTGACACCACTGTTCTAGAGATATTATGCCTAAACTACTTCCTCTTCTTTGCCTGCTGTTGTAGTCTGACTTTAATTCCTCTGACTATGTTGCTCAGATCCCTCCAGACACCTCGAAAGATTTTTCTCTGATGGCACCCCTCCGCCTGTCCCAAAGAAGAGGTTAGCTCGCACCTTATCTTTCCCTGCCACCCACATGCCTTCCTTCACTCCCGTGCCACCCCTCTCTCCTCTGCAAAGATGCCCCCAAAACTTTGACAACCCACTGTACATGATGCCACGCATACCTGATTGTTTTTTCCAAGAGGAAGCAGAAGAGATCAAACCAGCCACAAGAAGTCCTGTCACCGTAGTGTCCTTCTCCCAGCTGTCATTTGATACTCCAGATGAACATCTTCCCTACCTCTTC
This sequence comes from Archocentrus centrarchus, assembly GCF_007364275.1. Lineage (NCBI taxonomy): Eukaryota > Metazoa > Chordata > Actinopteri > Cichliformes > Cichlidae > Archocentrus > Archocentrus centrarchus. The sequence goes on along the minus strand of NC_044349.1, from coordinate 24,205,108 downwards.
AACAGTTTTGTCGACCAGGGGGCTGTTTCTCATGGGATTCAGCATCGCCATCTACTCTTTCTTAGAAGCATGGCACAGACTGTGGAGGCAAGGTGCCTGCTAGAAGCCTCCGAAAGGGATCTGAGTTCATACCAGCCTCAGGATTTTCTGCTGCGTGAGGGCAGCAAGCCAAAGCAGATTGGAAACATGACTTACCACAGCCTGCACAGTCCTAAGTTCCCAGGGAGAGTGTTTGGTTTAAGGGTAATGTTACATCTCTTTTATTTATTCCACATAGTTTACAACAAGCTCTGTGTGCATATTGTCATTTGTAGTTGTTACATTTCCCTTGAAATTGTCTGCAAAAGTGGTAGCAGCCAGTATAACAAATATGATCTTTATCAGCATCTGCAACTGCCACAATGATTTGTGGTAGCAAGAAGATTTCCTCTAAACTATGTTATGCAACACAGCTGCAGCAGAATGAACTTTTTAAACATGTTTAGCATTAAATACTGTTGTGGTAAACTTTTCTGTACAGGTACACAAACAGACTGATGAGGTTTTCTCAGCTCACATCCAGCGACAGCCATCACATGTCAATGTGCAAGATGTTATAGCTTATTTCCAGTCCAACAATATCTACAAAAACAGTGAAAGCACATCACAAACTCAAGATCCCGCAGCAGGCTCTTTTCCACCAAAGTCAGACTGCAGTCCTGCTAAACCACCAGGTGGAAGCAGCACTGAATGTGCTGCAGAACCTGTGAACCTGAGCGAGCTCACAGTTCAATCTTCCCTCCAGAAAGGGCGCACTGTGAGCGTTGAGAGAGACCTGCCACGCGCCACCCTAGAGGACTTTGTTAAAGATAGCTGCTTGCTACAGAACACAGAGTCTCTGCATTATTATAGGCAGGTGTGTGCTCTGTTGCTGCAAATATTAATGGGATCACACCATCTGTACAGTAACAGTGGCACTGCAGCTCTGCTCAAACCCCGAGAGATCCTTCTAGTGTGGCCTCATGAGAAGGACAAGGGAGAGAACAGCTTGAATGAGGATGACTCTGAGGTGAAGGAAGGTTTCAAGACCAACAGACAGAAAGAAGAAATGGAGCGTGAAAACACACAAGAAAAAGGAAGGACTCAGATGTTATGGAAGACACAAGGTTGTCCTCGTGTCGCGCTAATGCCACAGACGTCCTCTCAACCCCTCATCTCAATCAAATTGCAAATCAGAGATTTAATTCAGTACTGCTTGCACCCGCAAAAGAGCCCAGCATCTCTGAGTTCAGTTCCAGATCTGTGCAAATCCTTCTACCAAAACGGGCTTCTTCATCTGTCCTCTCTGCTTCAGCGCGACAGTGGTCCCCAGATGACAAACATGGTAGCCATGCTTCAGGTGCTCCTCTGGGGTCCACACATCTCTCTCTTCAATCAAGGAGGCCCTTCAACCAACCTGATACATAACTGGCTGACAATCAAGCGGGCCCTGCTGGTTATGAAGTTGGCAGAGAGGGGGCTGATCCAAGATCAGTCTCTTCTGGGCTGGGAGGACTGCATGTGCTTGCAGTATCTGTCATTTACAGACTCTGAGACAATTATGAGTGTGGTCAATCAGCTGTGGCACACTGTGAACCCTGAGCAATGTTTATAGTCAATATATGATAACCTGTTGCTAACAATGGACTCCTTTGATGACTCCTGCAGTGCATCAGGCCAGCACGTTAAGGTCTAAGTGTGCATTATGTTTAAAGTGAACAAGTTTTGACTGAGAAAAAGTCCAATTCAGTGCTTTCTCTTTTATTTCCTGTTCATGCACTGTACTTCATAGTGTAAAACATGTCTAATAAAAAGGCTCCACTAGTTAATAAAGGCATTTTTTTGTCAGCTTCAGTTGAATTTTACATTACGTTACAGTTTTACTCATGTTGTGAAAAAAAAAAATAAAAAAAATCCACATTTCCATTTTTGCTTGTACACTTCTCTCTGGTTATTGGGTGGGGATCAAGTGTGAAAGTGGGGCATGGTTTTCAGTTCTCAGATCTTCACGAAACCACTTGTGTGCACAAATGAATTCAACTCCATGCAAGCCTTTGACTTTCTGAGGGGGTGTAACCTTATTCTGTGTGGCCCAAATCAAGAGTAAAATGCAGCCAGGAGGTGGTTACACAACAGCTGCTTACTTTAGCTTTGTGTTTGGCCATTAAGTAAACATTTACTCCTTTTAGAGGCAATGAAACAGTATATTGTGTAACCTGTGAACTCGTAAAAGGCTGTAATGTATGTTTCACAAGACCACAGACGGCACTCTTTAAGGTGAGCACTTTAATTTAGTACAGTTACAACATGCACGTTTCTATCAAGTGGACTGAAACAAATTAAACTCATGCACACATTAAAAAAAAATATACCAACAGGAGAATCAACTGGTAGCTATCATGAAAACATTTCTAATTACATGAGTAAGCTCAATTTAAACTCATCATAAATATATTGGAGATGAGGGTTTAGAGAGAATGAACAGGAAGCCAGCACTACACATCAGGGAGAGGAATACAGCGGTGAGGGTGCATTGCCCAAATATTATGTTGCTTGATTTACATTCCTGATATATTAACATCTTACCCTAGTGCAAATCGTAATGAACACAGCACATGGTAGGTAAAACAAACCTCAACCACACTGAGCTTTCCAAATAAAAGAAAAAATTTTAATCAAAAATGTGTGGTGGACTGAAATAAACAAAAAAAAACATTTGTAACTGCTCAGTGTAATTTTTAATCATCATCTGAAGAGTCACGCTCGATGCTGTAAGCCATGAAGAAAGCGTCGGGGCGGGAAGGGACGAGGGGATGACCTGGTCTCACAATCTCAAAGCCCAGGAAACTGAATGTACGTAGCAGGGATGCTGCGGAGAGCGACATGAGAAGAGATGCTGGTCAGCCAAAGCCGCTCAGTGCAACTCAGATTTTAGAATGAACAGAGCCATGAAGTGAAAAGCACTTAGCATTATAAACATATCGCTATGGACTCAGGAAGACTAAGTTAACGTGTCTGTGTGACATTTCTTGGTCAAATATCAGGGGTGTCTGGAAAATGTAAAATAATTTGCGGTGCACTGAATTACGGAAAAGTAAATACCCATCATATCAAATGTTAATGATGGGAATTCACTTGGTACAGCCTGAGGTTAGGATGAGGAAAACTTGGATAGACCCTGATTCAATAATGTCAGTTTCAACATAAAACTGCTAAGAATTTGTGGTTTTCATTATCTATGTCAGCATATCAGTAAACACTGGACACTGGAGAAATATTCACCTCTCTCCAGAATGTCCCAAAAGGACAAAAACATTGGTGTGATCATTGGGGCCTCAAGCAACATGTTAAAAATTGGCAGGACAGTTTCAGGAGCACTTCGAAAAATCATTCTCAGGTTACAGAGTTTTAATTCAGACAGGTCCTGGACCTGAGCTTATTTAAAGTGGCCTAAGATGAAATGAAAAACCACCCTGCTGTGTGACCGATCAAAATTATTTTGGGAAATCACAGATGCTGTGTCTTAAGAGGAGGAGAGCCATATGGACTGCTACCAGTACACAGGTTTAAAAATAATAATAATTAGTCCACATGACATGGTTAACACAGATCCCATTAATGCTGAACAATATACACAGGTTTTAGAGCAATATATGCTTCCAGCCACATGGCTTATTTTTCCAGGCCATACAGGTATTAGAGTATTTCAGCAAGAATATGCCAAGAAATATTCTGCGTGTATTGTAACATCCTGGCTCAAAGAGTCTGGCCTGAGTCCAGACATGCCACCTACTGATGAAATTAACTGCAATATTAAACAAAAACAAAAGGAAATCACATCAAGTATGAAAGGCAAAACATTTTTCTCTGGAAACCAGAGCAACCCTTTACGTAGTTTTCAAACACTCCCATGGGGTTGCAAGCAGCATATCACAAATTTATTATGGGTTGGAAAACTAATGTAAAAAGATCATGTAGTTAATCACAACTGTTGTTGTGTGTTTAACAGATCAAGCATACAAAGTATTAACAGTTTTAAGACACCTGGTTTAAAAAAAAAAAAATTTTCCCTCACCTCTATCGTCTCGGCTCTTATGAAAACAGATGAAAACGTGTTCAACCTGCAGCTGCTCTTCTGCAAATTCCAGCAGAAGAGCAAAACTGGAAAGAAACAGTAAACAAAGAAGGGTTAATGTTTTGTCAGAGGGTTGTTAATAATTTGGGGCAGAACACATTTCTTAGAACAGATCTTAGCTATAAATTTACCTAAAGGCTTGAGGCCTTAATTTAGGTCAGCCCCCCCCCCCCCCCCCCACGCTTTTACAAATATGTAGAAAGATGTAAATATTTTTAGAAATTACTATTTTTGACTTTAGGAGTTTTTTTTAGTGTACATGTGAATATTATTATAGCTGCTCATATACTGCATCAGAAGACACAAAAGCCCATTTTACTTTGGCATTTGACTAACAATTTCAAAAATTTGTTCTTTCTGAAGTCAAAGTTTTAGATCGGCAGTAGAAAACTGTTTCTGCTTTAACCCCACTGTAAGGTAAAAGCGTCTGGCCCATTTCCTCTTAAACAAAAATAGCTTTCATTTAAATTACTTGCAAAAAAAAGGTTTTGCCTATTCACCTGTCTTTGCTGCCCTCAGGCAAAGCTCCAGGAGGGATTTCAACATACAGGTTCCCTCCTTTCAGCGCTGCCCTCCAGACACAGTGCTTTCCTTCAGAGCACTGGGGCTCAAAGAGCAAGAATCGCACTCTGCTGTTGGCAGAGGAAGGCTCCTCAAGAACCAGCAACTGAGCATCCTAGCAAAAAATAAAATAAATAAAAATGAGTATAAGAGATATGCAGTTTCATTTAAGAATTAAGTTACAAAATAACATTCCAGCAGTTACATTTCTGTATTTCTTAAAAAAAAAAAAATAAAATAAAAACTTTTATCACTTACAGAATAGAACAGCTTAGCTGAAAGATTGCGATCCCGTTGGTCATTCCCTCGCCCACCTGGGATCTTCAGGGGTGGGAGAGGGGCATCAGGAGCACCACAGAGGCCCCGGACACGGGTTACTGCAACAGTGGGAGCACCTCAAAGGACTGGAGATACTGGAAAGCGAAACAAACGCACACACAGACGGAGCCATCGTAAGCTGGGTACGCAGTCAAGATCCTGCTACCAAACACAAACCAAGCTCTCTACATAAGCAGCAGGCTTGGCACACGTTACACTGCTAAGTAATTCATCTTGGAAACTACAGTAAAACATTTGCTAAATCTGTGAGTCTTTAGACACAAAAGTAAAAGACTGGGGGAACTGGTTCAATCAGTAACGTCTCCATCTTAAGCAGAGTGCGTTATGTGCTGACAGATGAGGAACATTTGGCAGAAAAGAGAAGTGGTTTATGTTGCACTACCACATCACCGATGACTCACTAAAAAGTCTAACAATTCTTGTCAGCTTTCAGTTAACTATTGACTAACAATTTTGAAAAATGCTTTTTTTCTGTGTCTCACAAAGACACATCAAAGCTTCACAAAGCTAACGTTTGTCTGGTTTAGTGTCCCTGCCGTCACTTGAACCTCCTCAGAACCTGCATCCACATATATGGACATTACATTTTGGTTTTGCTGCACCTTATATTTCATTCGGCTCAATAGTGTTTTATACTTTGTTAAACAATGTTGACTTTGTTGTGTTATGCTATAAAATAAATCCAGTGTCCCTATCTGAGGATATTTTTTTTTTCCTTTTTACATAAGTATGTAACAACCATGTAACAAAATACAACTTCAAAAGAGGAAGTTTAGTTTATTTACATATCAGGTCAATCTAGTCACAAATATCTAGGAAAAAATTAGAAATGCGTTGCAAAGAGGAGCTCAGGTCTCAAGAGGTTTAGCTTGTTCCATGGTTCTCACAGGAAACCTGCAAGGGGAACAGGCTATTTTTTCCTCTAGCCATTAGCCTACTTTAGCCCTTCACAAACCACACGACTCCAGTTCAAAAGAAACGGACAAACACGACTCATCAGCCATTTTAATTCAGAGCTGTGTCACAGTACTCCGCAGATTTAGCTTGCCTTCCTCGTACAGACTTCTTTGTGTGTGTGTGTGTGGCTGCATACATTTACGACTTTGAGAGAAGGCCTGTTCTCAGGAATCCTATTAGGAACAAAACCCACTGTCTCACACACACACACACACACACACACACACACACACACACACACACACACACACACACACACACACACACACACACACACACACACTCTTACGCAAATGCCACCGATGTGCTACATATGGAGCATAAGTGTAGAAACCAAATGAGAAAAAAGTGCCACTTGCATATCTAAACTGTGTCAATATGCAATATCCGGGATTGAGGATTTTAAACAAATACAGTTACTCCCTGAATCTGGTTATCAGATTAGGAAACGCAGCCAGGTGCCACCTCTGCATAAACCCCCAAAGCCTGCTCTCCACAATTTAAAGAGATCAAACTCTTCAGGTTTTCAGTCAATTACTGTCCTAGCATTCTTTGACACTGCCGTGTGAACAGTAGGCAGCACTGCACACTGACGCCCCTGGGGGTCGTCTTGATAAGAACAGCTGCGCTGAACAAGAGTGACCGAGTCTCTCCAGCTTCTGTTTGTTCGAGAGCTTGCTATAAATGGACAACATGTAAAGGACGGTGCCACGAGAACAGTATCCATTTAGCAGAGAATCATCTACTCTCTCATGTTAACAGTTTCTATCTGCCCTGCACTTATAATTAGCCACTAGAATATCATTTGATGTGTGCTATGCTGGTTTGTAATTCTGTTTTATTTGGATGTGGTGAATTTCAGATAATTATATCTTACCTTATGTTATTTTACTTTGCTTTCATCTTATGATATGTTCTGCTATACTGCATTTTAGCTATAAGGAGCCATATACTACTCTACACATGTAAGCCATTTTGGTAATAGAAAGGTTTATTATAACATACAACACATTCTTTAGGCCCCAGGTTGCTCTGGCTCTCCACAAAAGAAAAATTAGCAGGACTGTGATAAAGACTTAACCATTTCTTTTATGAGAGGTTTAATTTACTTAAGTTTACATACATTTTTTTAATCAGGTGGCCAAAAATGAGAAGAATAAGGCAGCTTAGGCTTCTCCTAAGTGAGACAGACTCTTTGCATGAATATAAGTGGACCAATCGTGCTTCATGCATTGTCACCTTGAAAAGAAAGAAAGAAAAAAATAACTTGTACAGGTTGTTGGCAGCTACATTTTTTAGCTGCTGTCAAGATCACAATTCTCCTCCTATCATAATGAAATTATTATTATTGGAAGACGTGGATACAACATGCCGTTGCTAAATAAGCCATATCAAAGCCTTATCACACATGATAAACTGTGGGGCAGCAAATTTATGAAGGCATCCATTTCAAGCTTTGGCTTGAAGAGCTTCAAAATGGATATAAGCCTATGTACACAATCTCTTTCACAGCATTATGTAACTGCATCTAACTTATTGTAACAGCCAGGGGAAACAAAACTGCATCAAGATTTGTGTGTATGTCATAACTGGATTAAAAATTCCCCATGCCCCCCCCCCCCCCCTCCCGGCCCCCTCCAACGCAGTGCAGTGGAAATTTCCTACGAGTGCCTCAAACACTATAGATCAGGACAAACGGGCCGCGTCAACAGAAATCTTGTCAGGGCACGAGTGAAGCAACCACCACCACCCTGGGTTAATCGTTTACAAACAGTTTAAAAATTAAGAAACGAGGCATCCAGGCGTCAACCCCCACGGTCCTCTCACTTCCACTCGATCGGTACTTTAATCGGATTCAAACGAGCAAACGACTGGCTGAAGAATGGGCCCCTCAGTGGTTTGTATAAATCAAACCAAATCAGATTAGAAAACATTGCAAAGGTTGTTTTCAACGTTGGTTAACTGTCTTCCCTAACGAGCCACCTGCAAACCGAGCTGATTCGTGTTTTCCAGAAGTTACTGGATGTTTTATCTCGGGTCCGGGCGGACCAAATGTAAAAATAAGATAATCCATGCAACCACAAATTATCAGTACAGTCATCATTTTAACTACGTGGTTAGCGATAAAATAACTTTACCTAACCCTCTACAAACATTTTAGTGGTAGTTCTGCATCACAGCACATAAACACAATGCAAAGTAATGTGGTTTCAGTGCCACTGATCATTTTCACTGCCAAGGACAAAAACATGAAAGCATCCGTCACACTATTACCTATCGCTAAAGCGGTAGCGTTTAGCTAAAATGTCTACGATGACATTTAAGAAAAAACACACACACACCAAATAATGATAAAAAATGCCGTTATTGAGCCTTCTGACACTCGTCGTTTGTATTTTATTCTTTTTATAATACACAGTTTAAGCATTATCGGTGATTAATAAGAAACCTTTTGACACGTTAGCTCAGTAATCGATAACGCGTCTGTGTGGCGTTTGACATATTAGCTTACGTGTTAGCACCTGCTAAGCTATCAAAGCAGCGCCGTGACATTTTGCTTTAAATCCCGGTACAGTGCTGTAATTTAAGATGATTATTAAGTATACTTTATTGAACTGAAATAAGTAACTCGTGGTTCACAATGTGCTTTATGAAAGCCAAATGGAACAAGTGTCACTGTTATGTAAACACAAAGAGCTGGGCTAGCCACTGCACAGGGTACACCTCAGGTAGGCCGCGGTTTTTAAACTTAGCTTAGCTCACTTAGAGCAGCTGACACAGACCGCAACATACCTTCCACTTCCAGGTTTGTTATTGGACTGCTCGATAACAGGCATCTCGGATAAGTTTCTCTCTTTCTCTCTAGCAAAACAATGACTATTCAAAATCGTCTGTAGGTTAGATTTAACCATCCGGCCAGCGTCCGCACCAGCTGCTCGCTCTGTCCTCTCCTCGTAGCCGTGTGCGGGGCTAAAGAGCTGTCGAGCTGCGGTATTTGGCAGGGGCGTGTCCTGTTCGTCGTGACGTTTACAGTCGAAATGTGACGCACTTACTCAGGCCAGTCACTTCTCAGCTTAATCAAATAAACAACAAAAAAACAAAAACAAAACGTTGAGCATACTACAATTTATATCACAAAAAGTATCAAAGAGCTACAACAAAATAGCCTAACGTTGGACCTAAAATACACACAATACAAGTAATTCACAATTACTGCATACTCCTAGTATAGTCACTTTTATTTTGTGTAGTTAATATCAATATTTTCTATTTGTTTATTTTGTTATTTTTACATATATTTTTGGCCTAAAATAGACAGACTGGCAATATTGTCAATAATGTTACACACTCTTCCATAAAAACAACTAAATAATTGAGAATTACAATTCAAAGTTAGAGAAGTGCATTAGTGAATACTAAGTTTAGTAGAATACATTGTTATAGGCTATATCCTAGTACTGTGTTGTTACTGCTGATGCATTTAATCTGTCAGCAGCATTTTGATGATGATGCTGATGATGATGATACTTTATTGATCCCACAACGGGGAAATTGCAGTTAACACGTTTCACATTTTAAAATAAATTGAGATCCCTTTATTGTCACTATATACAGTGATTCAGTGAAATTACAGGTGACATTAAAAAACACATTACAGACATCCATACATACACCCAATCATACACTTGATCAGTTTCAGCCAATCATAAAACCATACACTATAGGAAAAAACTGAACAAATCAGGGTGAAATAAGGGACTGGGAGTGCAAGTGTCTCACTGATAATAAATATTAATAAAGTGAAGTGAAAGAAAGTGAAGAGAAGATAAGAACGGCACAAACAGTAAAAGAATATTACACACACAGTGATGTGAAGTTTGTGTGTTACAGACTCACTGAGTGTTGATGAGGGTGTGGATGGCTTTGGGGAAGAAACTGTTCAGCAGTCTGTATGTGTATGTGTTTTAATTTGAGTTGGAACTAATTTATTATGAGATTAATATTTAAGAATGTATTATGTTTTAGGGCCTCCTCATATTTAAATGTAAATTTTTAAATCGACCTGATAACTCTGGCTTGTCGTCCTCTGAGTTGCGGAGGAGCAGAAGTAGGATTTACATTGTTCCTGCCACTGGAAGACTGTTGCTGCTAATTCTCGTTCACCTATAGGCGAACTGCTGTTCAGTTTGAATGTCACTTTCCTTTTTTCACATCTGTGCCTGTCAATCAAGAAGCAAGGGAGCGTGGTGCAGGGTGTGTATAAATCCGTCTCTGCTGCCCGCAGCAGTACAGCTTAAGCACAACTGAAAATTTGGTAAGTTTATTCTTCTGTGCAGACGGTCATATCAAACTAAACTCCGAGCTTCATATTTGTCTTTCTGAAAGAGCGGCATGTGCTCACAGACTAACACAGCTTAAAACAGGCTTGGAAGATCTCTATACTGCTGCTTGTGTGTATTTTTATGCTATTTTGCTAAAGCTGAAACACACAGTCTTACCAAACTACATGCAAATCTGATTTCCTCATCTCACAGTGTTATCTTTCAACCACAAGAAGCTGGAGCTTGACTGTCTAAAGGCATCATAAGTAAGATGCATGTTCCAGTAAACAATCATCTGACTGATGAAACTGAGGCAACAAATAAATGTCTCTGACTTGTGTCTTTCTGTAGTGTCTTATGAGCGGATTCTCTCCATTGAAAATTTAAGTGATGTTCCAAATCCATGGAAGGGATTCACTATGAACCGCTGTTTAGTGGTGGCACTGGTTGTGCTAATTGTGAGCTCAGGAGTTAATGAGGTGCACGGTGAGTGCTGGTGATCAGTCACTTTGCCCTCAGCATGAAATATTTTGAGCTTGTTCCTGACTGGTTGCTGTAATTTATAACAGTATTTTTAACTTTTTGTTTTGTTTTCAATAAACATTTTCAGAACCACACCTTATGTGTAACTCTCCCTCCTCTATTTAACAGGCTTTCTTAGTCTCTCATATGATTGTGTTCTGTAGATGCTCTGGATTATGTTGTGGAGAAGACCGGTGTCTGGTCTGTCTTTGGAATTCTGCAGAGTCCTTCAATATCACAGGTATTGTGTTGCTTTGTGATACTGTCAGCCTGCACCTTTTGGTTTCTGTGTGCACTTTAAAGACACAGTATAGTCTTTTACTCTGTTTGCTGGATCAGCTACAGCTGATTGCACAATTGCACGATTACACTCATTTCCAGCTCAGTATTTTAGTGATTTGTCTCGGCTAAAATAAACAAATAAATGTATTAGCCACGCATGATCACTGTCCAAAATAATCATTATTTATCCTTTACTGGGCCTTGGTGCAGCCCCTCAGTGCATCCGATGTCTGAAACAAGCCGTTTTAGCTCCTCTGCTATTAAAGCTGCCCTCCATTTCCTTCTGCTTGGTGTTCAAGCTGTCTGTGTGTGAGGAGCATCCCACAGGCAAGCTATGAGTCTGAGATGACCATTTTAGTGATATCTGCTTCTACTGGCCTCATACTACACCAAGAGTAGGAAAAACTGGGTCTGCTGTAAGTTCAAAGAGATTTGGGAGAAAGTCTTTATGAAAATTTAGAAATAAGCAGACCATAAATTTAATTTTACCCATTTGTATGGATGAAAATTAATAAATACTTAATCAACTGATAAATCAATAGCTGGATCCATACTCACCTTACCTGTGATTTTATTGGTTTAAACATCAATACACAATTTTATTGATATTTTGAAAAACCGAATGAGCAAACCTACTTTCTCATGCTTGACAAACATAAAGTTATACAAGATCAGCAAGAGCAGTAACTATTCAACCCTGAACCAAAGCATAAAACATGCAACATCGTCACCTTCTTAAAATAAAGATCTCAGTCATTTTTTTTCAGGTTTTTCACAAAAGACAAAAAAAACTGAACCAAACATTGAAAATATGAAAAATAAAACTTTCATTAAAAAATGAATTAGGCCATTATTTTAAGAGGGTGACGCTGCAATATACTGGATTGGTATAGGTGTCGTGCACCTGCTGAACTGAGTTGCCTGTTGATCCTGTAGAGTTAAACAGTGCAGGTGCTGTTAGGATCTACATCTTTTTTGTGTTAAAAGGACAAAATGACAAGTGTGGCTATATTTAACTGCATTATACTACGATAACATGTCTTTTACATCTCGATTTTTATATTGTGCATTCATCGTCACGTGTTTATGATTCCTGCATGCATTTTTTAAAGTCCCAGGTAGATGTATGCTTACTTGTGGTGATATATGCACAGCTATTTTTTGAGACTAACAGAGTCAGAGATGATGTTATTAGGGGGTTTTTTAATGTATTTTTTTGGCACTTGGAGCACCACAAGATGAGTGCCAGTATAAGATTTCCACTGTATTTAAGGCCTGATTATCCTTTTAATTCAACAAAATTATTTGGACAATTAGGAAAAGGTAAATTTACTATCTAGTAACCAATGTTGTTGTGGAATCAGACGAGTTTCCTGTTGTCTGCCTCCAGATGTCCATATGGGACAGCTTCATGTGGTGGTGGGGATCTGAAGAAGTCGGAGTCATAAGAAGGAGGAAAAAGCCAGTCACTAACAAAGCAATCCTGAAGCCCAAAATCAAAGCATAGCACACGTACTGTGCAGCTGCTGAAATAATCATGTAGTTCAGCAACAGGTTTACAAATACAGAACTCAAGTTTAATGCACACTTTACATTTAATTATTACAAGCTCAAAAAGGATACATTTAAGTCATTTTGTTTGTATTGATGAGAACATAATTTAACTAAGTAAGGACCCTGCTGACTCAGAAACATTTATCGCATAAAGAATATTTAAAATGACTAAATCAGATTTTCATTTTAGCATCACTGATTATCAAAAGTCCTAGAATTAACAACATTAACAGTTCACTTTGTCAGCTTTTAGGACAATTTTGTTAGACTTGTGATCTTCAATAAAGCATAAAAGTGGCTATATTTATAAGAAGTACATTGTAATTAATACTTCATAACTGACACATATGAATAATCTATCAGTTATCTATGTGAAAGTGTAAAATCTGTGTTTACTACCAGTGTATAAATGCTGCATGCAACAAATAAATGACAGTAAAGTAACAGTTAAATGACTCCGCCAAGAACAAAACAGCTTTAGCGACATCCACATTCTCTCGCAATCACATCCGGCTTAATGGAGATGAACGTCTCCTCTGCGTTCCAATCCATCACCTCCAGGGGGTCATAGGCCACAGGCACGCAGCAGGGCGCCCGCACATCCACATTGCCGCTTTCGATGTGGGAGTTTAGCATTATGGCGTGGTTGTTGGCATTGGCCAGAGGGAAAGCACAGGAGCCGTGGCAGCTATTGATGTTTGCACTGGGTGGACCTACAAGAAGCTTTGTAAGGGACACAGTGAGAGCCCTCAGCCCACATACGTGGCGCATCTCTGACGAACTGGGGTTTGCTCTGGTGGCCCGCAGCTTTCTCTGCACGTCGTACGTTTGGGCTACCGTCTGCAGGGCCTTCAGCAGAAGAAATGCTCGGAACTGACTCCCTCCTGTTGTACACAAAAAGTAAATATATGCATTAGTTAAAAAGCGGATGAACGTGATTTTTACTCGGATGACATCAAAATTTATGTCAAGCAAAGCGTCAGAAGCACTTTTGTTGTGATTTGCAACAAGGAGTCCCAGTTTCTAGAGATTGTGGAGTAGCTTTGCTAATATACACAACCAAGGAAAACAATGGAATAATGAGTTAAAGTAGTAGCTAAAATTAAGTAATATCATTGCAATTCTTTTCATTTATTTTCATTTAATATAGTTGGCCTAAAATGATAAATAAATGGTAAGTAAATAATGGATAAATTGCTGAATTATTTAGGTAAAAGGTATGGATATGTTAGTAGGATACATCACACTCCAAATTGTAGTATACCACTCCAAATGACACACTCTTGGGCATCTGTTTTCTCAAAAACCTCTGGTGATATATAAGTGTCAAAATATCCAGGTTCTTTTGACAAATTGGATTTCATTTGTTATGCAATCTGGTGGTCTTTTTTTATTTGATGTTTTTTTTTTTTTTTTTTTATTAATCCTAAGATTTCTGTTCTTTTTAAACTAGAATAATAAGTTTTCTTTTACACATCACCTGTACCATGTTCATCCTTCTGTAATGCACTCAGGTCTTTGAGCCTCCCCAGGCTCTTCTTGGCTCCCCGTGCAACATTCTCCTCTCTGATTATATATGTCATTTGCACCAAAGTCTGCTCCAACCTCTGTCTGAGCTCCTCTAACAGTGCAGGAGACAAGGCCAGCTCTCCATGACACACTGGAAAAATGGAGCCCCAGCTTGTGAAGGCAAAGATTGTGGGGGCTGTGGAGTTGATTATTGCTGCCAGCAGGGTCTCACTGGAGGATAAGCCAAGTGTGAGGGGAGGCAGGGACTGTAAGGAGTCCAGCGGGAGCGGAGGAGAGATGAGGTGTTTCTGAGGCAGAGCAGCACCCAGGAAGCGTTTCAGCTCACAAAGGAAGGAGGTTTGCAAAGAGGCCGGGGATGACCCCGGAACACATCTGGGAAAGCAAAAAAGGATGCTGAGCACATCTCTGACAAAAGTCAAATTCAGTAGAAAACAAGAATGCCAAGCCAACCTAGTATCTGTTCCTCTGTCCCTGGAGAAAAGCAGAAGTGGAGTCATGCTGATGTTACTTCCTGATTTTCCACCAATCAGGATGTCTTTTAGGTTTTGCTCTACAATGAGAGGTAATGTAAGGATGGTACGCAATAAACAAAAAATGGAAAAACATAAAACAAAGACAATATCTCACTCATAGTAGGGATTTTTGTCTCAGCAGAAATCTGCCACTTCTGATTAGCACTCCCCTCTGGTGATTTTCCTGTTAGCAGTATGTATTGTGTTTCTCCTGAAATGCACACCATCTAGAAAACAAAGTAAAACAAAAACCTGGGGTTAGAGAGCAACAATGTGAAGTCTGCAAGCTTGATTCATTAGCATTTTGTTTTTGTTTTTTTTTATTTACAATACCTTTCATTCAAATTTTATCATGTAACAACAACAGAATTAATAGATTTAACAGCACACTTGAAGCAACATTTGCTCCTGACCTCTCTTTACCTGTGTGTTAGGCTGCAGAGACGGACTAGTGAAAGCGACATCCAGGTCTCCTTGTGTTAGTGGACTTTCAAAGGCCAGGAGCAGCACAGGGTTCGTCACGAGCAAAGGCAACTGTGGGAGGTCAAAGGTCAATGTGAGCGTTCCTTGCCCCTCTTCCTCCGACACGTGTGCTAATGAAGAAAACAAAACCACCCACAAAGTGAAGAGAAAAAAAAAAAGATCAAAGAAAAATGAGGTTTCAGTTGGAGTGTGCCGTTACCTGCAGCTGGGTGCAAAACCCCCCAGCTATCTTTCTTGTTAGCGAGGTCTAATAATCTTGACGAGTGATCAGATACTGTGCAGATTCCAAACAAAACCAAAGTACTGTTTATCAGTTCATCCCCATCCCCCACACCTTCATGCAACACCGTAAACATGTCATCCACAAAACACGGTGCAATGCGAGGGACTGCTGCTGCCGCTGAGGTCTTCAATGTTGGGAGTGAGTACTCTGAATTGGACAAAGTAATTATTTCACACACCGAAGAACACGTTTGAAACAATAAAAACATGCAATTCTCAAAACTGGGCAGAGTCTGACCTGTTATTGGGGAGTCTTGGGCCGGATTCAGCTGCAGGGCCACAGAGAGCCTGGTACAGCAGAGCAGCATCACCTCGCTGTAAATAAAAAGGAGACCCAACATGTTTTCACCATCTGTGCGTGTGTCTGTGTGCTCAGATCGTTCTCAGGATGGGAGTTTCATCCTCAGACCTCCCCTTCTCACTAACTGGGATGTCTTGCTGCCAAAATTGGAGAATTGTGTGTCCTTGATGAGTTAGACTGTCAGTATTTGAGATACTTGCTGCACAGAAAGGTGCTCGCTTCCAAAGAGCAGGTTAAACTCAGGCAAAAAAAAAAACAGTCACAGAGGGACGTAGAAAGGGACTTACTGTGAACATAGATGCAGACGGTTCAGGAAAAAAATCCTTCTCGTGTACCTTTCACAGTCCTAAACATCTTTGCTGGAAGATGAGAAGTGTTATTTTAATCTTTCAGGACTGCAGATGTGCAAATGTGCACACTTCGTAATTTAAATAAAGAGGATGGTAGAACTGTAGGGCGCTTCAGACCACAACAGTGATAATTTGCTTGAGGATAAGGATTTCAGCACGTCAACAACAAAGCTCTAAAGAACTTTGTTCTGGCACATACACACTTCCCTGTTTGCTGCTACAGGTTGATGGTACGAGTGTCACCAGTGAGCACAAATTTACATATAGAGCTGGAGCCAGGAGACAATTAGCTTAGAGTAACATAAAGATGGAAAACGATGCATGCAGCAGAAGTTTTCCTTCTTGGCTTCCTGCCAGCCAGGTTCTCTAAGATAAGGTAAACGTTGGTAAAAGGTGTGCTGGAACCCAAACTCAAATACTAACCAAGTACTTTTGATGCCTAAAACTAACTAAACTCCATATGAAAAATTCAACTAACGTAAAAGAAAACAAAGGCACTGAAGGCAAACCTCGGCCTCAAGCTTTGACCAGCTATCCTGGTAAAAACTAAGAAATAATAATAACCTGTAAGCATCTTTAAATATTACCAAAATATGCATTAGCTCTTATTTATACTTTAATTAATCCATCCATCCATTTTCTTCCTCTTATCTTTTTCAGGGTCATGGGGGATGGATGGACAATTAACTGTGTTAATGAATACAATTAATTGTGCACAAACACTGTTATTGTAAATAATTTGATTTAAGGTTAAGCACTGCTACAACAGCATCACATCATTACAGGAAGATTCTGCTAAAAGCATTGAAACAAATGGTTCCCCCTCGTCCACCGTCTGCCCCTGCCCTGCTGCCTGCTATCTTGGCAAATGCTCACAAACACCTGGACCATGACTGCAGTCCAAGTGTAGCAAACTTTAACAGGAGCGCAAGTAGTTTTCTGTACATGGATTCAAGTTTATTGCTATAACTATTAATTACTCCTGAAACAGAAAAAAGGATCGATAAGACTCGAGCAGGAAAAAGCACCACAGTTTTACACAGCGGCTGTCCTTGGATCCTTTAAGCACAGCTGTCTGGCCTTTTTTTTCTTTTTTCTTTTTTTGTCCTACTCTTAATGAAAGTCTGACCTCTTTGGTGCAAAAAGCCTTTTCTTGTCATGTTTATTTATTTACTTATTTTAGTTTTCTGCTTGAATTAAAAGCCGGTATTCGCAGCAGCAATTTCTGAGTCATTATTGTGAGAACGGATGTCTAACAAAACTAAAGAAAGTAACTATAACAACTCACCAAAAAAAAAAAACAACTGAAACGGTCACAAACCAGGAAATAGTCTGGCTCATGAAACCTCAAAGAACTGCAATCGTTTAATACTTTTTAAATGATTGTTAAGGAAACATGAAATAAACTGTTTTTTTGTTTCATTCAGTTAGCATCATTTTCTAATTTTTGTTCGTGCTCAGCTAAGCTGTTGTGTCAATCTAATTAATCAAAAAGAAGTTTAGTAAAAATATTTCACACAAATTAACAAGTTATAATTTGCTTTGTTTTAAAAATTCAATTTTATGTACTTATTTTTAAAAGCTCTGTTGTGACCTGAACTGGTTTAGATTTCTACTTTGCGGGCTGATGATTCTGTACCATGAATGTGTTCATTGATGTCCGAGCAGAAGAAATCGGACCGTTCATCAACTGTGCGGTCTGCCTACAGTTTGGACGAACTTCAACATAAAAATGTCACGGTAAGAAGAGCCTATTATTAGGAATGCACGCAGGATAGCTGGAAGACGAGGAGCAAAAAAGGTTCTCAGAGGAAGAGCTGAATTCCTTCAAGGAGTAACTACTCCCTTCACCATTCTCACAGCTGCAGACGTGTTTTGCAGACAGTCAAGGTCTCTGAGCCATTTGTGTATGTGCATCCCCAGTGATAAAGCCAAGGTTCACTGTACATCACAAATCTTCAGTGAGGAGTGACAGAAAAACGTTATTTTCTAAAGACTGCAACTTAATATCAAGGCAGCATTTGACCTTGGATGTTTATTTCTTGGAGACTGAAAATATTTCAGTCACATTTGTGGGAAACAGGAATTGCACTTTGCTGAAAAAGTAGTGAACATCTTCAATTTGATATAATGTATCACTTCTTTGGACACCTGCATATTTGTCCCCCTCAAGATTTCATCACTTTACAGTGTCTACAAACTGTTGCCCATCAATTTTGGCTGTTTATTAACACCATCTTAAGGTCATTCTGGGGGGAAGAAAGCAAACAGAATGAGAGTAAAGGGCAGTATTAGAAAAAAACAAAAAAAATCATAATTTTAGTGATTAAAGTCATTTATTTAATCACATACCCTCTAAAACTGAAGTGCTTGGGGGGGACAGGAAAAACAAAAGCAAAAATACTATAATCTCAAAAGAATATCCAAAGACATAAATTTGCAAGGAACTGTTCACTTTGCATGGTTGCATCTTCATTACACAACAGCCAGAGCCGGTAAACAGGGAACGCCACAGGCACAGCTTCAGGTGGAAAGCTTCAGTATGCAGGCCCTTTGGGAGGCTTTCTCTGAGACATCACAAGCATTTGGCACAAAATAATGTCACGCATCTGCGAATTGTAGCAGCTGGAGCTCCTTTTGTGTATGAAAAAGCGAAAATGAAGCAGCACTTCATCAGTTTATTTTAGACCTTAACATCAGCACGATGGAGACATTTTGCTCTGCTGAACACTTAACAATTAAACCTCAAGCGACCGTGGGGTCACTTATGACACCCGTTATATTTAAGACAGGAATATCTTTGAAACTTACATTTCACTTGTTTATCATAGCTTATATTTAAAATGATGTCATTAATTGTGGTTTTCAATCATCCATTCATTTTCTTATCCATCTATATCCGATTCAGGGTTGCAGGGGGGGCTGGAGCCTATCCTTGTTGTCATCAGGCTAATGGATGGGTACACAGTGAACAGGTTGCCAGTCCATTACAGGACTAACAGAGAGCAACCAACAAGCGTTTGAACTCACACCTACGACCGATTTATAAACACCAATTGACCTGCATGTCTTTTGGCTGGTGCAGTACCCACAGGGAGGACATTTAAATGCCACAAAGACCCCCAGCTGGCCAGGGAATTCAAACCCCGGACCTTTTTGCAACAGGTGCAACAATACCAACCAATCATTTTCGTGCAAAAAGAAGTTTTGGCATCACAGATGCTATGTAATTGGTTGAGAATCAACGTACTGCCTTAAACAGTTCCTGGTAACATTCAGCATATCATCATCTTCCATTACAGCAAAACAAATGGAATCAGACAAAGTTCACTACAAACACAAACTCATTATATGAAACATTTTATTAATAATCATAAAATGCAGGGAAGGAAAAACAATTCAATTTTTTTTTATTATAACATCTTAGGATAAAAGCACCAACATCAAACAGTAACAATGTTTCCATGAAAAACCTAGGGCCTTTTGGAAAGTAGGCTTGCCATTATTGCACCTCAAACCTGCCCTGGCTTCACCAATCAGAGAGCACTATACACATACTGTAGGTCACATCTGTCCTTTAATATCCTCCCCCAGAATTTAATGAGGGAGGGTGACAAGACGCTGAACCTCCTTCTTAGAGACGCAAATCTAGACAGAGGCATTTGTGAGATGAGGAAGATGCTGAAAGTCGTAGCCATTTCACAGCTTCTCGAGATCAGATCGCTCATAAAGCTTGGATTCACTGAAGGATGTGTGTATGTGCCAGTAGGATTGCATTTGGGGAGATCTGATGAGGCAGTTGATAAATTTTACCTTGAAATACACTGACTGAAGGGTGGCCCCCGGTCCTGAGTTGGGTTGTAGAGGGACTTTATCAGGTCACCTGAAGGTAAACAAATGTAACATGCAGTAGATTATGAGAAATTGTTGTTTCAAGCAATGTGGGGAGTTCCTGAGTTAAGACCTTTGGCAGGATTTAGAGTAAACAGCCTTGACTGCAAAGCTCTCAGATTACCTATTAATAATGTACCAGGATGCAGTACGATGGAGATCTGCACAGAAACTTTAAATTCAAATCATGCTCATACCCCCAAAATCTTTTGGCTGATCACATGTGTAACTACAAAACTGTCGAAAATCTGTAATGAATTAACTTCTGCCATCTTCCACAAACTGCACTTACTTGCACATACACCCCTAAGGTCCCTCCAGAATAAAGTTCCAAAGGATGGACAGGACCGTCAGAAAAAGCCACCAGGTGAGCTTGTGTGTAAAATTATTAAACCATAAAACCCTGCACCACAACAAGAGAGTAGTATTCATCAATAGCTGCGATTTCCTTGTTTTAAGTGAAGGAGAGCACCGTGCTGTCTGACTGACTAGTAGTATTAAAAACTGACAGAAATCTGAAGACACAATCAAAAGCATAACATGTAACTGCAATTGTATCAAACACCAAGAATAAGAAAATCAAAACGGCATCAACAATAATTACAAAATACCTCTCAGTGCTGGTAACAAATGGACTAGTCTAATTCTAAAATGACTTCACTTGCACATGAGTGCGCAGAATTTTTATTTTTCTATAAAGCTTTGATTATTACACTAATATTCCCTTAGATATGCACTGCCAAGTGGAAAGAAAAGCACACACACACATACAAACTGAGCTTTAGTGTAATCCCACTATCAGAGGAAAAAAAAAGAAGCTTGGCTGATCTCACTCATACACACTAAGATGAGTGTTTTACATCAGCGTGTTTGTTACAAGTATGCGACATGCTCACACAACAAGGTACGGCCTCGTCAGTAAGACATCTACAGATGGTGTGTGTAAAAGAGGCTGATGTGTAGTTCTGTATGCACCAGTAAAGATCTAGATTTTAAGGTCTGAATTGCCCTCATTGGGAAACAAAAGCACCATTTTTTTCCTGCAGAATCTGGGTTGGTAAAAACAAACAAAAAAAACAAAAAAACAAATCAAAGACGTGAAAATACCTGACAAAAGTGACAACAGTTCTAGTACTGGAAAAAAGGTTGTGTTCAAGCCGCAGCACCGCTGTATTAAGCACAGCCTCTGAGTTTCTAGTTGTGGTGTGTGTGTGTATTACAAGGATTCAGGTGCTGATGTGCAGCCATGTTAAGGTCCTCTGGTGGCAATGCTTTGCTCAGCTTCAAGCCTGTTTAGCAGGGTGAACTTAAGGGTCACAATGCCAGCACCAAAACACCCCCTTTCACTTTTATATATATATCTATATATATTTATATACTTATATATATATATATAGACTGTATATAGTTACTTATTTTTATATACCTTTCTGTTTATGACAGATGTACAATTAATAAAGAAAACGTATGTACAAAAACAGTGTGTCTTGTTCACTAACAGATGAGCAGCTCCCTTGTGAGAGCAAAGTGGGCTGATGTATGTTTAAAACTGCTCAGTGAGCAATGTTAACAGAGGCCCCCATAACCATTACTCAGACTCTGAGCCAGCTGTATGAGAGCATTTTCATCGAAAGGTGGCGTCTACAGTTGTACACTAGGCATTCAAAGAACGAGACAATAGCATATTAAATATGAGAAAGGAAATGCCAAAAAATGGCTTTACAAATGTCCCTGTGTACAGCACCAAGTATTCGACTTGTTTTTTTTTTTTGATGTTTTCATAACAGAATAAATAAGATCAGGCATAGTCCAAACTTAGCACCATTGTTTTCAGACTGTGAGTCAAGTACACACACTAATGCATTCTACAATGTCAACACAATTCAGGATTTAAAAAAAAAAAGGGTGAAAAAACAAATACCAAGGCAAATGGAAAGACCAACAGCATAAATATAATAATCTAAATTATCCACAACTATACAGTCAGAGAATGAATCACATTCACAGTACAAACATTGTTTACAAAAACAAATTACACAATTAAAAAAAAAAAAAAATGCAAACAAAGAGGTGTGAAACAAGTCCAGTAGTTTGCTGTGGTTATGGATCATTATGTTTTCCCAGTGTGTGAGGATTTGCATGCATGACTGTGTGTGCATGTGTTTTTGTACTAACTAAAATGCAGTAAAATTTCACATATCGGTCCACATTTATTTAAACCTGCATTTCCCAACAGCAAAAATAAATATGAATAAATTTATGTCTGCTGTTATTCTTAGATTATGAAGAATATTTCTGCTGTGGTTCTATGAGTTCACAAACTGACTGGAAAAGAAACTGTTAATAAATACACAGAAACTCGTTATATTCTGTTGTTCTTTTACACCTGGATTCAGCCATTCACTGAACT
This sequence comes from Archocentrus centrarchus, assembly GCF_007364275.1. NCBI lineage: Eukaryota > Metazoa > Chordata > Actinopteri > Cichliformes > Cichlidae > Archocentrus > Archocentrus centrarchus. Next base: position 24,182,659 of record NC_044349.1, on the reverse strand, counting down.
TTAACAGTGTAGCCACAATGATGGGTGGCTGGAAAGCACCATCTCAGTTTTTTAAACAAATATAAATGTACTCAGCTCTGCTTAGCATTATTGGCACCCCAGACATGTTATTAATTTACCCCATTCTCAAAATGAGGCCAAAATTAAAAGGCTGTTTTGTGTCAGTGGAAAAGTCACCGACATTATTCCTAATTCTCATCAACCTTTCAGAAATTCATCTGATTATTGCCAAAAAAAAAGAAGAAAAAAAAAATGTCTATTACACTTTTAAATATCTGATATTAGTAGAAAAGCACTGAATCACACAACACAAATTGAGAACTTAATTTTAAGGAAATATAGAAAAGTAACAAAAATATTTACTATTTTTGAGACAAAAGCAGTCAGAGAACACTAAACAGACAAAATCTGATTACCTGCCTTTGAATTAAGCACCAGCAATTCATCATAGTTTGTCTTTCTTTTAAAAATAAAAACATAGTAAATCATGAACATAGCAGGGGTGTCAACTAACACAAGCCAGGACGTGTACATCTTCTGCTACGTGAGCCTTATTATCCAGTGCGAAGTTAGACCAAAGTATTAAGTTCCTCATCTTGTTTCGCAGTCAAATATATTGCAACAAATGTTGAATTTCACTGAGGGAGGAAAACAGAGATAATAAAGCATGCAAGCAGAAGAAAAGGTGCATGCCATCTGAGCAGAATTCATAGAACTAGCTGTGTGTTTGTGTTTGAGTATGACCAAACCACACTCATGAAGTCAAACTTTAGTGGAACCTGATGAGATCCAGCTTAAAAAAATAAGAAAAAAAAATGAGTGCTTCAGTCTGTTGTTTTTTTCTGATTTTGCTGAATCCTAGTTTTTATAATTGGAACTAAAACAAAGACACTACACATTAACATAGTAGATAGCACCTTAAAGTTAAAAGATATTTCAGTTCATTCAGAGCTGGACAGCAGCCAGATTGTAAAATCTTTACACAAACATTTTATTACTCCACACAAACATGACCAGTACTTATGAATTCTGCTCAAGGTGACCATAGTGTGTGTGTGTGTGTGTGTGTGTGTGTGTGTGTGTGTGTGTGTGTGTGTGTGTGTGTGTGTGATCCCAGTACAGAAGCCGGTCTTGGAGGCGGTTGGGTAGTGCAGAGTTTGAAGCACCAGTGAATGAGGAGAGTGCCTTGGTCCACACCTGGACATTTGCATAGTTCATTTAATGTTGAGGTAGTTTTCATCAATTACCTGAAACATTCAAAGACACAAAAAAGACAGCGTAAGCAATTTTAAGGCTTCCAGAATGAACACAGCAAAAACCAAGAAAGACAAATCAGTATTAAACCCTTCAAAATTTCAACATCAAAGCCTTTACTTTAAATCTAAAGCCCAGTTCTCTTACCTTGTTCAACCAGAAAAACAGCTTGTAGAAGCACATGGAAAACAGGTATCCTGTCTCTCTCACTCCCTACAAGCCTTCCTCTCACCCTCTATCCACCCTCAGATTGTTCTCCGCCCTTCCCCACTCCTCTCCTCTCCCCTTCCCCTCACCCCCAAACCCTATCTAGGTCGGGAGCCAGGGAGCTGGGAGGTGGTGTAGGTACCATGCATGCTCTGAGTCCTCCACATGCTCCCCACACCACCGGAACTGCTGGTTGGTGGTGGAGGGGGCAGACGAGGGGAGTAGTGCACTGCAAATGGACGAGACGAGGAGGAGGCTGATAGAGAAGAAGAGGAGAGGGATGCAGACGCAGCGGCAGCAGAAGAGACAGAAGCAGCAGAGGTAGAGGATGAGATGGAGAGGGATGATTGTGCTCTCTGGTGGTGAAGAGAGGAGTGGGACAGACGCGAGGATGCTGAGGTGTCAGAGTGCGTGGATGCCGAGGAGGAGGGGACGCTATGCAGGGGTGGTGGAGGGGGCAGGGAGAGTGTGGGAGGAGAGGGGCTATACAGGACCGACTGCGTGCGGCTATGCTGGGCCTGGGATAAGGAGAGGGGGAGTGGTGAGGACACGGACGTCAGGCGCGTGGAGGCTGGTTGGGGAGTGGTGTGTTGCTGGGTTTGGGAGGAGGTAGAGGAAGAGGAGGAGAGACTGAGCAGAGAGTTGAGGCCTCCTGAGGTTGGGAGCGTTGCCCCAAACTGATGGGAGGACACTGAGGGAACCACGTGGTGAAATATACCTGCAAATCATACAGCAGAAATGGAGGGAGGAGGAGGAGGACGAGAGAGTGGAGACAAGGGAGAGCAGTGGCAAAAAGAGCAGGGTGGGGGGGGACAAAAGAGAAGCAAGGGCTGAGCCAGTTTGTGCAAAGCGCCAAGCAAGTCTGAGACAAGCACACAGAAAGCAAACAGAGTCAGTCCACTATAAATGTAATAAACTGAGCCAAATCAGTGCAGCCAATTTAATGCTGCAGAAAAAAAAATGCTATTTTTTTTCCTCATAACACATTTCTCATTTTTATTTAGAAGAAGTGAAATGACTCTGACTTACTAACACATACACCCAAAGAAAATGACAAAAGCAACAACGTGGCCTGCATGAAATCATATGGTCACTCTATGTTATTCATTATAAATTATTTGACAATGTTGTAGATTTTGTTAAAAATACAACATTTTCCAAGGGTGTCTCCAACTGCATCACTCAAGCAGCCAGTCCATCTCAAAGCAAGGCAGCACAGCAAGTCAGTCAAGAAGACTTACCTGACTCATTCTCTCGTACTCACACTATTTGATATCAAGATGACCCCAAAATAAGACTAAGACCTCCCTATGAGTGTTCACTAATTCCTAGATAAAAAAAATCAGTTCTTAATCAGTGATGCTCACCTCCAGCTGCTCCCCCTGCCAATCCAGCACTGGAGAAGCTTCCTAGGGTAGAGTGTCCGTTGACAAGCCGAGGGGTCCCACTCACAGTTGATCCACCTGTCTGGGCCCCAAACAAAGTCTGCAAGACTGAGGTTCCTCCAAGTGGGAACGGGGGCCCAAGGTACTGCCCCACTGATGACCCAGAGGTTGAGGAAACTGCTACAGGACTGCCTCCCACCTTCCCACTAAGAATGCCCCCTCCACTGCTGGCAGCAGCAGAAATGAAGAGGTTCTGACTGGCCAGATTGCTGTTGTTCTTTATGTCCCAGTCACGGGAAGTCTTCTGCTTCTGCAGGGTCTGGCGCTGGTCTGAACCACTTCCTCCCTGGGCACCACCAGCACTGCTGCTTCCAACCCTGTTACTTCCCTCCTGACTGAGGAAAGGGTTTGGGGCGATGTAGCTGGACTCTCCATCACTCCCTTTCCTCACCTGCTGTTGTTTGTGGTCAGAATCTGAGTCTGTGCCCCGACCTGAACCCCCAATGCCGAACGGAGAGCCCCCCTGTCTCAGGTCAGAGTTGGGTTGTTTGGGGTCAGAAATGGGTGAAAAGGTAGATTTCCATTTGCTGGTAGATGACAAGGATGATGATGAGGAGGCCTCACTGCCTGTACTGTTACCACTACTGCTTCCAGATTTTCTGCCTAAAGGAGGGGAAAGAAACATTATCATTTAGCAGAAAGGCAAGATTTTTATTTTTTAATTTTCATTTATTTATTTTTACCTCGTTCACCGTCTCCGAGTCTACCAGGTCCATCTCTGCTCTCCAAGGATATAGTGGCTATTTTTCTTTCAATTCTGCAGAGAAAGAACAGCAACATAAAAAACAAAATAAACACAGCAACAAGCAAGCAATAAAAATCTACAACAGAACCAACGTTGCATTTATTACATTACAACTTCTGAGTAAACAACAACAAAAGCAACAAAAAATGCTGAATCTGGTCATAGTTATTTAAAAAAAAAAAGAAAGTCCTCAAATGACTTCAAAAAAATGAAAATCGCCTAAAATATCATAAGCTTTATATTACCGAGAACTGGAACTGTCAACTGGATATCCCGAGTCCTCATCATCAGAGCTAGGTGCTGTGGAATATCGACCAGTGCCATTCATCTCCAGGGGGCGCTCTCTCTTTAATATGGGAGGCTGGTCTAGGTCAGGCCCAATGGGGCTGCGGCTTGACTGTTCTGGAGAAGAGATGGCAGAGATCTCCAGAGGTTGGTTGATGTTATTCACCTGTTGGGGGAAAAATAATTACAGTTTACAGCGACACTGGTTGAATTGGTGACACTTGTGAAAAACAAAAGTTGTGGCAGCAGAAGGTTGTTTATATATCATGTTTATATCATGTGTCCTCTGCCTGCTATAATGGCCAAAGAGGATGAAGCACAAACAAAAAAGCAAAGTAATAACAGCCATGCCCTTGACCCAGATTTATTAGCCATTACCATTGTACAATTTATATGCAGTGAATCTGATGTCTTTTCCAAGATTATTAGTTCCATGTCGCAAAGTGTGGCCTATAATGAACATATAAGATTGCTGAACTTGCAGAGTGTAGGAGCCTTTACACCTGCTTATAATATTGACTATAACTGATAACATTACTGCTGATAATAGTACAATATTTTTAATGTAACTTAATAGAATCTCACATATGCGGGGACCTTTAGAATCAATATAATATCAGAACGGCTCTTGCCACCTTTCATCTGCAATGCTCACCATGGAGTTAATGTTGAGTGGCGATCCTGAGGAGTGGTTGCTGGAGCTGAGGCCAGGGAAGGATCTTCTCTTTGGGGATCCACTGGCCATAACAGCAATTGCAGAGCTGCGTTTCCTTCTCCCCCGTTTGCGTCCCTCTTGAGAGCTGTGAGAGGAGTGCGATGATGACGTATGTGTGGGTGTGTGAGTGTGCTGTGTGCTGGGGGATTGGTGGTGGTGGTTTCCATGGTTACTGTGGTAACCCTGTTTGGCTGAGCTGCCGGTGTGATGGTGGAGGCGTGATCCTCCAGCCACGCTGCCTCCGCTGCCTGACGAAGAGGAAGACGAGGAGGAAGAGGAGGACGAGGAGAAAAAGATTCTCCTTCGGAGTTCACTTTCCTGGGGTTCTGTGTCTGATTCACCTCCCTGGCCCTCTGGTCCATCTTCTGGAACAATCCTCGGGGGGCCATCGGCATATTGGAGCACACCTCCAGTGCTGAGAGGAGGGCTCTGGATCGGACCACCTCGCCCCACTGGTCCTGTTAAAGTGTTGTTGTGTGGAGGTGGTGAAGAAGCACCATTGTGGTCCTCAGAGTGGGGACCTCCATTCATCAGCCCTGAGCTGGATGAATACCCTAAACAGAGACCAAATAGTTCGTTTAGGCTTCACAGAAAGATCTGGCCAATATAAAATAGCCTTAATGCACTTAATTATCCTTAAATAAGCAGCAGTAGATTACTATCAGGATTTTTCCTGCCCAGAGGAATTTTTAGCAGCCACCAGATGTCATTTCTAAACCTGTAATAAAATTGGTCATTTAACCAGCTTTTTGTCAGGAAACCTTTTTCTTAGGTAATTATGTTTTGTTTAAGAAATGGTTAGAAATAATTGGAAAATGTATATTCTGTGAAATCAAGTAATACAAAATCACTGCCTTTATTGCATGTGGCGATCATGCTTATGTCATGTGTAGTCACTGCAAAAGGCTGACTCTGAGCCAGGCAAAAAACCCTGATTAAATCACAAGCGAAAAATATGTGTAGATGGTTAGTTAGTCCTTACCATTGGTCTGACCTGTCTGAGACACAGGACTTGGAGTACTTCTCTGAAATTATGAAAGCAGAGTCAGTATAAAATCTAAAAAAATGCATAGATTTACTTTGAAATTGATGATTAAAAATGAAATGATGCATCTTACTCTCTAAATGTAACAAAATGTTCACATATGTTGTGTACAGCAGGGTCTTTACCAAAAGAGAGGTACATCAGTAGTGCACTATAGGAACAGTCATGAGCACACTCACCAGTCTCTCAGCACGACTGGGTAGAACTACACTGGCCAGTGGGATGCTGACGGGTAATTTACTGGGGTGAACAGTGCTCAGTGGGATACTAATAGGAAGGCTTGTAATGCTGTTGTCACCCTGAACAGATGGACTCCTCTCTTTACCACCCTGTATCACAGCACAAATGGGAAAATTACAGCAGTGAAAGAGTGAAACACCCAAGAAGACATGCTTGCAAATAAATGAACATGACACAAAGAAAGATGAAAATTCACCCTCTCAGAGCTTTTAGGATTATTCTGAGCATCAGATCCATTGGGAGAGGGGCAGTTCTGTTTGGCTCCAAGTGGAGAGTTAACACCACCCAGTTCCCTAAACAAAACAAAAAACAGGTAAATCGGGCTTAATCAGCGAAACTGTCTGATGATCTAGGAATCAATTTGAAGACTGAAGAAATAAAAATGTTCATAGCTGCAAGTTTTTAGTAGGAACAAACCTGTGTGTGGTCAGCCCTGGAGCTCTCAAATGAGCAGAGGCAGTGGGATCCTGATTAAGGTGCCTACGCAAGGCAATCTTAGCGGGGGAAAAACGTGTGTAGTCAGGAAGAGCATGAGAGGAGCTTTGCTGCCTCTGTCGGACATCAGGGGTGGCACCCAACTCATGGTCTGGAGAGATGGGCAGGTAACGAGAAAGAAGCTCACCCTTTAAGTTAACCCGGTCAAAACAAGGTGAGCTAGTGCCATTGATAGAAAGCTCTGAGCTAACACCATTGAGAACTGGGGCTGAAGACAGGCCAAGCTTAGAGGTGTCCATGTCTGTGGAAGAGCGTGACTCCAGGTTCTTTCTATATGGGGAACCTTCACCAGGGCTATAGGATTTAAGCTGAAGCAGCTCCTGTTGTCTTTGACTTTTCTCCAGCTCCACAATGCTTATCTACAAACAGACACCAGGGGGAACCATTACACAGGAAAACAGGCTACAACAATGAAAATGTTGGAAAATGTTTGTCACAATAGTTCAACCACTCTTCTTGAAAACTACAGGGAACATATTCTGAAGAGCCAGTGGGGTGGATGAAAAAGAGGGGAAGGATGTAAAAGGAAGCCAGAGAACACAAGGTACAGAAAAGGAAGGTAGCAAGACCGCAGCACCTGGGAATGGACCTAACAATCTGAAGATGTCAACTATGTACCTGCAACTCCAAGCAGTGTCTCTGTTTCTCAGAGATCTGTTTGCGTAGTGCTTGCTTCTCTTTCAACAAACTCTCCAGACACAAAGAGCCCCAGTCTAGCTTCAACTCCTCGCATCGAGACTTCAGCTGGAAAAGAACAAGCATACACACTTGCCGTTACTCACACATTTATTTGGGAAAATAGAGAATGCTCTAATCACATCAATACTACTGCCAGCCTGTTCAATCAGCATTACACAAAAGTCAAACAGCAGATATCTGATAACAGGTATGAACAGGTGTGATGCTGTGACAACAGGCTGAAGGTTGCAACAGCAGCAGGATCTGAAGCCTCACCAGTAGCAGGCTGTGGTCTCTCAGCAAGGCCATGTCTCTCTCAAGCTGCTTGGTTTGCTCCTTCAGCTGACGATTGTGGGCCGATATCTCCTTCTGAGCCTGAAGGAGGTCCTCCACAGTCAGGGCTTTTACTCCCAGCTGTTGAGCACACACAACAAAAATACACTTGGTTTTTATGAGCTACAAAGCTACGATGGCAAAAAGAATTAAGTATAAGTCAATTAAATGCAAGTGAAAACAGTCTTCGCTGGCTCAAGAGCTTGCCCTGCTGAGTAAACTAGAAGTGCATTCTACATTCTAAATGCAGCGCCATCACTGCAACTTGCTCATATACAAACAGCATTGATAAGGAGTCAGTTTTAAGATTGTCTGGTAACCTATCCATCTGCTAATTTACACTATTCGTTAATATAAATGTTGTGCTTTGCAGTTCAAAGCAATCATGATTTCTAATGAACAATGAGAACTGGGACAAGAAAAAAGTTGAATGAAGCATTTTCTGGAAATTTCTAGTAAAGAAAACAGTTGTATCATGTGGGGGCAATAAAGTATTACTTCCTACCTCATCCAGTTTAGTCTGAAAGAGACCTTTGATCTTCTCCTTGTGAGACTGACAAACCAAATGGAGCTGCTCCGCCTGCCCTGAAAGGTCCTTGTGTTTTTGCTAGAGAATGGAGAGCAGATATAATAATATACGTTTATATACAGAGGTGAATATTGTGAAGAAGCGAGGCTGCTGAAACATGCACAATTTTTTCTGTAATTTTTTTCTGTAATGTCTGTGGTGATGATAATTACCTTCTCCTGGTCTAAAAGTTGTTGCATGTTGGAGCGGTACTGAGGAGTCTTCATGTAGGCCATAAACTGGAGGTACTGAATTTTGATATTGTCTGTAAAAGAAGATAAACGTTGGCGACAAAGAGAGAAAAGAGTTTGAGAAACTCACTGCTGTTATTGGATAACTTCCATATTCTACTGCATCCCTAGGATAATGCCAAGAAATTGGACTATAAGTGATGACATCCAGCATGCATTGCTTGTAAATAAGGATCAATATGTTATTTTTTTTTAAAAGCGCCCAATATCTGGTGGGATTCTGGGGTGAGCTGCAAATAAATATCTAGGATAGAAGCACAATAATAGTTTATTCATCCAAATCCTAAAAACTACCTACTCCACAAACAAAGCACACACATATTATAAGCTCTCTATGCACATCTGTACATCCCATTCAATAACCATGACTTCTTTTCTTAGAATCAATTTATGCACATGACGAGAAAATCTATGAAAATATACATGTTTTTAAACATGGGGGAACAAGGGAATTAAATGAAAAGGACAACTGTGCAGAAAAGGAGCTTCTTTTAGAAGCTCTACCTTCACCTTCGGCTGTAACTTTGAAGCTCAGTTAATCTGCTGTGAGCAAAGCTCTTACAAAACTCTTTAGAGGTGGAAGTGCAGTATTGTGAACTATTTTGACAAAATTACCATCTGAGTACAAAATCAAGTTCTCAAAACTGAATATTTTGTACATCCAAAACACCTCTGTATGGAGGTGTGTGTGGAGGCGGAGTCGGAGCTATGAGTGGATGGCTTGTGACGTGAATTGCTGCACTGAAACAGATTTCATCCAAAATTTTAGCACATCAAGGACTATTTTCACCAGCAGCCAAGACACAGTTCAGAAGAGTAGCATTAGAGTCAAATGAATTTCACCCTTATTTAGTCTTTGATTTATGGCCACACATGGAAGTGTTATTAAAAAAGTTTTAGACTTTAGACACCTAGACTGTTACATTAAATTTCCAAATCGATTAAAGCAAATGTGTTTTTTAATCAGTTATTCAGAATCACAACACACATCCCAGACCATCTGTCCATATTGATACCTACATGTTACAAAAACAAAAAACTGTTGCTTAAATCAATAAACTGTATTTTGTATAAACATTTGTACATCTAGTATGATACATGCAACTCAAGTAATTTTTTCAGTATCACAGATAAAACTATATGAGCTTACCTAGCAGTTGTTGCAAACCAGGAGGGGTTGGGCTCAGCAGCAGTTGACTAGAGGCATAGTGCTGGACCTTGGGAGGTAGCTGGTAGAAGGAACTCTGAGGTGGTCGGTATGCATCTATACACAAACGAATATTTTCATTAGTACCGTTTGATTTTAATGGTCCCATTTAGGAAATAATATAGACAGCATAATAAGTGTGTTAGCACTCTGACCCTGAGTGGGTGCTGCAGAAAGGGTCTTGGCATGCAGCAAATCCAACGCGCTCTGATTCTTCTTGTTTTTCTTCTCAGCAGCTGGGGTGGCTTTCTTGGGTCGACCACGTTTCTTATTGTTCAGCTTGCGACCTTTGGCCAGGAGTCGTGTTCTTCTGGGTTTGGCAGAGGGCTTGACCACAGTCACCAAGCTAGGACGCTCCTCCTCACCACACGAGTCCTGCTTTAATACACAAGGACAAACACAAGGTGAAAATAATCATACAAAGAACACGGAGACCTGTCTCACAATACTGAAAAGTTCATGCTGGTTACAGGAAATGATTCTTATTCTTGTACCTTGTTTGGTTCTTTAGGTTTTGTGGGCGTGGTACTATTGCTTTTACTGTCCTTCATATCCTTCTGCTGACGTCTTCTAGCTGCCTCTTGCTCCTCCTAACAGAAGATGAATCAATGTATTAGTCTGATGAAAAAAAAAAAAGGTAGTAAATTTAGGAACATTGTGAATACAATGAAGAACATGACTCACCCTGAGTTTAGGATTTTTGAGACTAGCAAAGTAGTTTTCAAGCTGAAAGATGAGAAAAGGAAAATTTGGATATTAGATTAAGAGTACTTATGTCCAAGTTTCTAACAACAATCACAGTGTATGTTTGTCCTACAGTTCTGACTGCAGCCAGATTTGAAAAAGTAACTGATCAAATAAAGTACAATCTGCACTCTGTTCAAAAATGTGTCATCACCTAATAAAGCATCATAAAGAGTGAGAAACCCAAACAGCATCAGCTGGTGACAAGAAACACATCTGCATAATGAGACTGTCACTGGCATTTTACAGGCAGCCTGCCAGTTCTCTTATTGGGATTTGAACAGGTAACCAGGGATTACTTTAACCAATTACTGGAATGACACATATGTCACGGTTTTCTAATAAGCATGTGTTAGCCTGCGAGACCTTAGACTGCTTATTCTCGAGATAGACTGCTCATTAAGATGATACCAGCTGTTATTATGGCAGCTTATCTCTTGAGTTTAGGTTGCAATTTGTCTCTAACGGATAATTTATTTGTGTTGCTTCAGTAGTCAATTAGTTTTTTTTATTGGGCTGTCAAGATCTTCTCTGTTAGGATTTCATGTGTTGGCACTTGGGATCTCTTCTACTCATTAAGTGTTAGAGCAAAAAAGACAAAGAAAAGTGTAAGTGCTTACTATGGTGCGGTCTATGGTATGCAGGTAGTAGGAAACCGGCTTTCCAGTCCAGGACACAGAGCCCCTGAGTGGAGAAAGCTCCACCACACGCATAATTGTGCCAATATCTGCAGGACAGAGAGGATAAATGAGATGTAAGCCAAATTAACTCATGTATATATACATGTGTGTGTGAGTATGTGTGTTCCCAATAAACTTGTTGCTTACCACTCAAGTTTCGACTGTTGATTCTGAAGTTTAAAGGTGCAAAGGGTTTGGAGGATACAATTTTCCCTCCTGGGAAAAGACAAAAAAAAAATGTATTCTGATTTTATTTTGATGAATTATTGAGGTTATACAGTTGGTACACACACTATAGCCTTTTCAGCTCATTACATGAAGGAAGCATGGTATTGTACACAATCACTCCAACTGTCTATATCCATACCCACATTAAACATATTTTAATATTTAGAATTTAAAACCTAAAGCCAAGTGGTTTAGCAAGGTTAACAGTGTTTATCCTAGCACCAGTTTAGCTCTCTGGGTGAGCAAGTGCCCATACGCCCTATGGCTAATGCAGCGGCTCGGGGTCGAGTCTGATCTGCAGTCCTTTGCATTAAACCATATTTTTTGTATTTCTGTAATTGTGACCCCCCCCCCCCCCCCCCCTCCCCCCATGTAAGAGCCTTGCATATGCGTGTGTGTTAAAGGCACAGATGTTTTTAATTACAAATGAGGAACCCATGACCCAGGTACTGGTTGAGTGGTTAGCTAAAAAATACTAACCTTCCTTCATGTTAGCAAAGCGCTCCTTCAGCTGGTGATCTACCTCTGGACCAAAGGCAAAGTTATTCACAAAAATAATACTGGAAAACAGACAAAAGGAAATACTTCACAGTTCAATTCACATTAAACATGATTTACCAAGGATGTATTGAATTTTTAAAAAGCAACAGTTATGGAGGCGATTTTCTGCTTCCACACTGTAGAGATTCGGATTATAATTGGCCTCATTTTCAAAATATATAAATGGAAATTTCGTCTTTCGGGCTGTCACTGTGACTGGGTTTCGTACACCACCTTGTGTTGGCGATTCTTTCTTTCCACTCTTCAGACAGAAAATCACCTCTTTCCAGCTGAAACAAATAGTACGGTTATGGCAAAAATCCTGAATACCTATGGAGCTACAGAGCACCTAAAATTATTCCTTTTAATTATTCCTTTGCGTGCATGACTCATGTCACTCAAGAGTCAACTTACTGTGTACTCCCCATGTTTCTTCCCATACCATTTCATCCATTTTTTAAACTCTTTATCCATGGTCTGAAAGAAAGAACATGAATCTTAATATCAAAACACTTGATACGAAGAGTAAACCTTTAAAAAAAAAATCAAAACAACACATTCTACACAGGAAATGTGTATTGCAGAGGTGTTTCCAAAAAGAAAGTAAAAAAAAAAAGTCTATTTTATACATGGCTAAAACAGAGCCTTTAGAAATTTCTTGAGTTTAGAAATTCAACTGTGAACTGCAGCAGCATGCTTTCTGCGTAGATGAGGTATTAATATGAATATAGCTATTTTCCAGCATGAACTCTGGAATACATTGGGAGAAATGGGTGGGATATTGTCCAAAGTTGTCTTTTCTTGCATGCAGCATGGAGCAGAGTTCTCATTATTCTACTAATGGAATTACTCCATTTGGTTAAGGTGAAGGAGCTGACCAAAGCATGCAGAAGTCAGGACACTGGACAACTACTCACTAGCTGTCAATCCACCAGGCTGTTACCTGCTCTATTCTCATATTGCCACAAATCAATTGAGTCAGACATACACTGACTTTATAATAGGGTTGCTGGAAGTTTAAAGACTGTTTAAGGTCCCATGTGTCAGATGTCTGCAATCTCAAATGTACCACTTAGTTTAGTGCAGTAATGCATGTGTGAAATAGGTTTATGTAACATGTTTGGTGTAGTGCTACAGGGAAATGAAAGACTAACAAAGAAAACCAGTTTGAAGGCTGCTCAAAAGAGGCAATACACAGCAGACTACTGTAGACTACCATGTACTATAGAGCTGTCTATAGTTATCTGTGGAATTTCATTAAAATGACTCAGGAAGCAGTGATTTTCAACATGGTGCTGGTGGGTCTGAATACAGCTTTTCTTTTCTTTTTACTTTTGGGAACAGCCCTCTGCTTATGTGAGATAATGCAGTTACCTCTGCATAGGTAGCTGGAATGTCTGCTTTCTCTACACCGTAGTAGTGTTTACAGTTGGTTGCTGCTGCAACCTGCAGCACCACTTGCCCCACTCCTGCAAATTGGAAACAATTTTTTCATGTGTTAAAATGCATTCACTCCAAAGTTCCCAAACTTGCCATTTATGCCGTAGTTCTGAATACTACAACTTGAGACATGTTTCAATTTGCATTTTTATATGACTAACCCCAGACAGACTACTGGTATACTATTAAGCAATGGAGATGAACTTTAGATGCCTTACCATTTTTCACTGTTCAAAGCAGATGTGATTTGTGTAACAGAAATTGCTGTTATTTTCAGATGTTAAAGTTTCAAACAATAAACTAACCACTGCCAAGGTCAACAAAGGTGTCATCTTCCATCATTTCCATTTCATCAATAATCTGGGCCACCAGGTCGAAAGAGGTCTCTCCATACACCTCAGGGGAGAAGGGCTCATAATTGTTCAGCTTCTCTGGGTCGGTCACTGAGTGGTTATACACCTGCTGTAATATGTGTCTCAGCAGCCCGTTGGAGGGACGCTTGTTTAGCTTCATGGGCTGGGTGGTCCCCTTCCACTGTAAAATAGGATTTGCATCAATTATTCTACAGTGTGTTCAGAGAGATTTCAATCCTCTTTTCTAAATTTTGTGAGTTTTCAGACTCTTCTTAAAATGGATTCATCTTTACGTATTTGATTCATTTTTCACAATAAACCTACATACATGATAATGATGATAATGAAAAATGCAGCCTTTTTTGAGTGGTCTGTACAATTGTTAAAAATAAACTAAAATATCCCATTATATTAGTTTCTCCCATTTTTATGGCAGAATTATTCAGGACTCAGCAAAAAATTCTTTTTACACGTCTTAACCCTCTGGGTTCGACGGACGAGCTGGCGCATCCAAATGATGTCATCAGTTTAAGATGACATAGCAGCAGGACGCTAATTTGCTGATTCTCTATTTCAACATGAGTTCAAAGTGCAGACTTCAAACTACATACCAGTTTTTAAATCGTGTTGATAGGCCAAGTAAGACCAGAGTTACAATCAATCATTATCAAAAAAAAAACACCTGTGGGATTTCCTGCATTTTAATGTAACTTGTTGTATATAACTTTGTTGTTTTCTAAATTTGTGCATACATTTTTTTTTGAGGATTACAACTTTGGTTTGTTAAACATATTTGTGATGTTTACAGTAAAAAATAAATAAATCAAACTTTCACAAACAGTCACACATGCTGGGTTGTACTGAAAAGAATGATACCAGACAAGACAAGATAAACAGTAAACAAGGTGAACTAGAAAGGTAAAATCAAAAGTAGTCAAAAACGGCCAATTACACCCCAGAGGATTAATTGTTCTATGGAATTCAGGTCCATGATTTCTGGAAGGCACTCGGATTTCTTGGTGGTATGCTTTAGGTGTGTGCACACCTGTGTGCACAGCAAAGGAGACACACCCACATTTTCTCAAATTATTTATTAAATAATAGATTTCACAATGTGCTTCTCTATAGTTTGTCTCCGAAAAATAAAAATAAATCATTGAAAAACATGTTTAGCCTCTAAGGGGTTTCTAGTCCCACGGACAGAATCCTGCTTCAACCACAGGTGCTGACAGTGTTCTTCTCAGCAGCCTCAGTGAGCAGCTCTTCACCTTGCAGGTGGTTTCAAGAGCAGCAATAAGGCTACCATATCCAACTATGAAACTGAAGTGCATCTGGGACAAGAGAGACAGTGCCTATGGCACAAAGTGATTCAAGGGCTGCCACAAAGGCACCTCGGTCTGCATGTTGATAGGCAAAAATAAGACAGGAAGAGTCAGAGTTAGTTAATTAGCAGAGACTAAACTCTGAAAAGACGAGCAAAGGGACTGCCTACCAGTAAAGGTATCTTGATAATAAATAAATAAAAATGCTAAATGCTAAAATTAGTTGCCAAATGTACTTGGGTGGTCCATCCAAATTATGTGTGAGAAACACTGCAGTCTGACCAAGGTCTTTTGTTCCAAAAAATTTACTGTGGCTGGGTGGCCAGATCACCCAGATCAATGCTGCAGAAATGCTTGTGTTCTTCCACAGATCTGTGCCTTGAAATAATCCTGATTCAGAGATCTGTAGTTAATTTCCTCAACCTCATGGCTTGGTTTTTTTACTCTGACATCACCAACTGTAAGACCTTACATAGACATGTTTCATATTCATGTATAGTTGATTTAATTGTCCCTGAGTTAGCCTTATGATGGGCTTGAAAAGGTATACTCTGACTTCTGCCTTTTGACAGCTAGAATAGGCTCCAGCGCTCTCTCGAGACCCTATGTGGGATAACTGGTTAAGGAAATGGATTTTTGGATGGACTAATCATTTAATTAATCCCAGGTGGACTCCAGTCAAGCTTTAGAAGTATCTCAATAATCTGATAGAAGTAGCATCCATCAGAAATCAATGGCAAGTTTCATAGCAAAAGCTCTGAATACTTACGTCGGTGGAATATTTCAATCTTTTCAATTTCATAAACTTACAAAACACCCCAAGAACACTTCATCTTTGAGGAGTACTGTGTGTATTTTGAGTATGTATGGGTCTGAAATGTAAACTGGAAAAATTAAAAGGTTTAGAAAACTTTCAAATTCACTATGTCTGCATTTATTCATACATAAAATACAAACATAAAATTAACAACTGGCACTAGCCAACTGAATTATCTGTATTTCACGACATTAATGTGGAATGCAAATAAGCCAGCACACTAAAGAGTTCTTACCGAAATCCAATAACCGAAGGACACAAAAATAGAATACTCTAGAGAACACTGGCTTTGAAATCCTTATAAAAGAAACCTCAAAACCAGAATAAACAGTTACAGCAATACAGTGAAAATGATTCATAAAGGGCACAGATTCAAAGGAACCAGGTTTGTGACTAATGTGTTGACTACCTACAAAACAGTGAAGAACTTTTCACATATGGACTCACCAGCTGGTGAATGCTGTCAATGGCCCTGTTGTACTTGTCGCAAAGTCTCTGCATACTCTCAAAGCTAGTAGAGAGAGAGGACACAAAATAAATATGTTCTTTTTAACAAAAATAAGTTTAACTTACAACAGCACATTTTTGAGTGAAATAATATAGCTCCTGTGGGTTAACTGTACCTACTGCTACCTAACTGGTTATCATGGCTGGGTGAAATTAATCAAACCTTTTTGTCTGACTCAAACTGTGATTTGTTATCATGGCTGGATTAAATCTATTTAACCTTTTTGTCTGACTCATAAACTTTGATTCCACAGATAATGATGACATGATTTTACCTCTTGGTGTCATAGTCAATGAGTACATAATTTTCCATTGCCAGTTTGAGGTCTGGGATTTCCTCACACACCCACCTATAAAATACACAAGCACAAGATCACTACTAAACCAAACATTTGACAGTCATGTGCGTGCGGGAGTATAACAGAGCGGAAACATCACTTACCGAATGGTTTCGATGATTTCATGAGCAGCGTCATGGTGTTTATCCTTTGAAGGGAGGAAGGGAGAAATTATTATAAAAACCACACAGCATCACAAATTAATCCTTAATCTTCAAACAAGACCACTCAAAATCAGTCTAAACAAGAACTGAACACTGCTGATATGATTATTTTGGTGGGCAGTTTTAGAAGATCGATGTTAAAGCAGAGTGTACCTAATAAACTGGCAGCTAAATATAAAATGCCCTAACCTGTCTTTACATTTTACCTAAAATACCTTAACTTAATAAATCATAGATCAAAACACTTTAATGGCTACATCCTGACTTACATTTATTGCCATCAAGTAATTACATACTGAAGAAGGTTGAAAATTTTAATTTGAAAAAATGTACACACTGAGTTAGTTACACCTTTGTGCTAATATATATAGACAATGAACTAACAAACAATGAACACAACAATCATCCAGTCATTACGGTGACATCCAAGTCATAAGAGCCACCACAGACAACTGAATGACAGTTTTTATATATTTGTCTCACAGAATGTGAACATGTAGGCTTCAGTTCTGATTGAGCACGTGAGTCACTGAGTCAGTGAGTGTGAAGAGTGAGAAATTGAATCAGAATGGGTGTTTGCTGATTTCAGAGATTTTTGTGAAATATTCAAATCTTGTAGCTAGCCAGGCCCCTGTAGTTGGTGCAGTCTGAAGGAAGCTTAGCCACTGTTAGCTCTCCCCCAATTGTCCTGAGTATCTAGGCTGGCTGGGTAGCGGTGAGGAGGAAGCAAAGCCATAAACAGAAAACCCCGGTACACCACTGATCCATTCACGTCTCAAATCGCTTTTCCCCACTCGGCGACACACCCTCCGAGGAACAAACTCTGGTATTTGTCGACTCTGTTTTGAAGAATGTGAAGCTAGAGACACCAGCCACCACTGTTGATTGTCTTCCAGGGACCAGAGCAGGCAACACAGAAGGAAATCTGAAACTGCTGGCTAAGGATAAATGTAGATTTTGTACAACAATTCACGTCGGCAGTAACAACATCCGGTTATGTCAATCAGAGGTCACTACAGTTAATACTGAATCAGTGTATAAATTTGTCAAATCAATGTCTGTCATTTTCTCTGAGCACCTCCCCAATAGGGCCAGGAGTGACATGCTTAGCTGCATGTCACTCACAGACATGATGTCTGCCCCAAGACTACCAAAAACAAACTCAAAATCTGCCAGAAAAGTAAAATAAAAAAAAATTTAAACATAAAAATCGTAACTGAGAAGTCCCTATACAGCATACATAAACAAGGCCAGATATGCATTTAACACCTTGCGCCCCATTTGGCACTCCAGAGCACTATCCCTCCACTATAAGATCCGCATCTTTAACACCAATGTGAAGACAGTTCTCCTGTACGGCTCAGAGATCTGGAGAGTGACGAACACCAACACAAACAAACTCCAGACCTTCACCAACAGATGCCTGCGGCACATCTTAAACATCAGGTGGCCCGATAAAATCTCCAATTCCAACCTCTGGGGAAAAAACCAAGCAAGCTCCTGTCAGCCAAGACATCAGTAAGCCAAAGTGGGGCTGGATAGGACCCACCCTGAGCAGACCAATGGATACTATTGCCAGACAGGCACTTGAATGGAACCCGCAAGGGAAGAGGAAAGTTGGGAGGCCAAAGCAAACCTGGAGAAGATCAGTTGAGAGCGAAGCAAAGGCTGCCGGAATGACAAGGGCTCAGCTGAAGGGAACTGCCCAAAATTGAGTCCGCTGGAAGAGTGCTGTTGCGGCCCTTTGCTCCCTGAGGAGTTAACAGGAATAATATATATACAACGTACTGTTACTGGTCTTAGAAACATTGTCTTTGCGGGGCCTACGACATAACGTACGTTAGTGGCCAGTGACGTTGCCGGCGCTTAGGCTTGTGCAGGTGCATTATGTGTTAATTACCGTGAATTATTGAGCATTACATTATCTGAGAAATGTAACTACCTGTCGGGGTTACGCAACCTGCAACAATCGTGATTAGCCTGTTCAGCACCTTGGTAGTTACAGGAACAAGCACTGCTGCTTTGGATGAAAAAACATTTCCTTTTGCTCCCCCTGAGCTCACCGTCTCTGTACCGTCTCCACCTCTTTGCGAATCCCACGTGTGTGCAGACACACTGCATGTAAAACAGCTGCTGCTGTTGTGTTATTAGTGTTGGTGCATGTGCGTAATGTTGTAATGCTTTTGATTCACAAGTGTCCTTCTAAATGTGTTTTTATTGTAGGTCTATTTTTAGTGGCTAATCAGGGATTAAAGCATAAAAAATATTTTAACAGAGCACCGATCATAGCGCTAATGGTGGCACCCACTAGTAAACTGTGGTGATAACGATCAGTTCTGGTAGCCAACAGCTGAAATTCTCAGCCCAGCAAGCACAAGACACACACACACACACACACACACACACACACACACACACACACACACACACACACACACACACACAGCAGTGGAGGCGTGAAAAAAAACGTATCAGCGATGACCCACTCAGGGTTAAAGGGTTGTTTTTCCAAACGATGGAGATCTGTTATAGCGACAGAGAATTTTAATACTGTTAAGGAGGGTGAAACACTCCGCTTACCTGGTAACACCTGAGTGCTGCAGAGTTTAAACAAAGCATCAAAGCAACAAATTTGTGTCGAGGATTTTTTATAATCGAATTATTAGAGTTCCTCGAGAAATCGATGCAGCCCTAGAGATGTTCCTACCAATATTTGGTCCACAGGTGTAATTAGCATCACACCGAACCCCGATTCATCACTGAAACCCCTGGAAACCGATTTGACTCACGTCCCTACCAATGTGAATACATGAACAGGATCTGTCAGCATTTTGTGGCAGTGCATTAAAATGTGAGCGAATTTATTTGGTCTAAATAACTTGATCCTATTTCTTCCTAGTATTATTAGTCGTGATATCTGGCATTACCCTTCTATTTATACATCTATTTATTTATTATTTTTGTTTAATTTATAATGTATTTATTTATATTCATTTTATATTTTTTTTATATTTTATTTATATATTCTGTGTTTTATTTTCAATTTAGTGGACTAGATTTCAAGGTATTCACTATGCTTTAAGTGAAATAAATGCAGTGTGTTTACAAAGTCAATGAGTAATTGTCTTAAGTAATGGTGATTTCAATATTGACCAAAATAATCAGGATTATGATCTTTTCCATAATCACGCAGCCCTAAGCTTTGCATAAGATAAAAATAAGCTTCAACAATGTTAACATAACCAAGAAAAAAAGGGTCCTTCCAGATTTGCAGTCCCTTATTACATGAGTAAAGACCTTCTCTTTAAATCTCTCTCCTAACACAACTTTAACACCACTCAAATCATTGGTTATGATTTATAACAGATGAATAAAACAGTATGCAAGAAAAAAAAAGTGTCCTGATCATCAAGTACATGGCATGCCTATATTTGATTTTAGTTTAAATAAATAAAACATTATTTTTTCTTAATTGTTTTGGAGATTTTGAATGTGCATTAGGAGGATTATGTGACAGTCACAATAGAGAAACAGAGATTCTTCAACACAGTAGGTAACCACAGGGAAACTCTTCTGGTATGTTTATGGGAAAATACACAGTTTAACTGAGTGTCTGTTGAGCCAGTATTGTACTAAGAGCACATATTTTGTCCTAGTATAAACAACATATGTGTAAATATAGGTTGAGAACTGACAATGTGTCTCACAATGTGTGTATGTAATGAAATGCTGATTAGCCATGTGCTCATGCTGCTTATGTTAATTAGCCATGAGGAGCTGTGCTGGTTATTAATGCATGAGTTAAAGCATGTTAGTCTGGTGAATGCTGTAATGTTTTAAGATTGTTCAGTTTTCTTTAACCTAATCCTGATCCAGTGTGAAACCCTGCAGTAAACTCAGTAACACTTCCAAAACATATTTTTGTGCCTCCTGTTTTTTTCTGCATTTTGCTGCGTGAGCTTTCCAACAGATTGTGTAATGAACCTTTACAAAGGTCAGATTACCTACTGGGTGACAGTGCCTGTGAAAACAATATTTCCAAAACCAGCAAGAATTGTAATTAAACTGTTTTGTATAGCAAAAACATGTAGTGGGGGTAAAGTATAAAAATGCTGGATTGGAGTTCTGATAATTGTAAATATAATTAAATGGAAATGATATAGAAGGAAAAAAAGGTATTTTTGGCTGCTCCCTTATTCCACTAAGGTGCCGTTTACACGAAGCCGTTTTCACTGGAAACGGTGTCGTTTTGATGCGTTTCAGCCTTTCGTTTACACGATGGCGTTTCAGAAACGATCCGCGTTTACACGAGGACATGTGAAACGATGAAAACGATGTAGTTCCCATGCCAGGCCACAAGTTGGCGTTGGTTTTCTCTTTGCAGTTTGTTTACGCAAGACGCGCATGCGTGGAGTGACACAGTAGGTAGTGCGGCAAATTGTTCATTACTTACAAAACGGCCAATGTGAGAGGTTTTGTGTGGACCGATGATGAGGTTGGATCGCTGCTGCACACAACGCTGAATTACAAAACGGTAAAAACACAGGAAAAGCATAAGAAGCACTCGTGAATCCGCGAGTACTGTTTATCAGTTTGCGCGTGCGCGAAAAACTGGCCGTCGCAACCATAGTGCGCATGTGCGAGTCGAGCGTTTTCAAATCACCCCGGTTTCAAGTGTTTACACGAAAACGCAAGCCAGTGCGTTTCTGAAACGCTCCACTCTGGACCCCGTTTCTGAAACACATCGTTTTCACTCTGTTGTCGTGTAAACAGAAGGGCGAAACGCATCAAAACGACACCGTTGTCGTGTAAACGCAAGGCCGAAACGCATCAAAACGACACCGTTTCAAAATGAAAACGGTCTCGTGTAAACGGCACCTAAAGCGAACTGGATTTGCATGTTTGATCTGACACAGATTTTATGCCAGATGCCCTTCCTGATGTAACCCTTGGGTTTGGGATCATCACTAGGAGCACAACAGCTTGTGACCCCCTGAGGCTGGCTTTGTATCTCCTTCCAGAGCTGAAACAGGGATCTTTCGCATGTAAGGTGAATGTCTTAACCACTACACCATGGAGCTGATGAATTACATTATAGAAGTAATAATTTTCATCTTTATAATCAGTTAATATTTGGAAGCTTATGGGTTTAAAATGAATTAAAGTATGTATCTGTTTTAATGTACTGTCTAAGGTGAGTCTTTATGTTCTCATCTTTGAATTTCAGCAATATCTGTATGAAAAGAGCTTGCTTGTATATGTCAAGGTGTATTGTATGTGTATATATCAATGTATAAAGGAACTCCAGGAAGAATAGCTGATGCTAATGGGAATCTAATGAAACAAAGGAGAACCAGAGAAGCTGTTTTGGTAAGGTGACGCTCACACTACATCTCATGTCTCTGAAAGTCACTGTAAATTAGTCCATAACATAAGATAAATTATATTGTATTTCTCCTGCGCAGAGAAATTATAATCAGTAATTTTAGCATGACTGCGCTGAGCAGCTTTCTGCAAGTAAAGGGACTCAAGTTTCATCCAGCACACAGCCTGCCTAAGCCCGTTGACTGAGCTGACCCACTGACCCACTTTCCGTCTCCTGTTTTGCCAAAGAGAGCCTCTGCTGGAAAGAAAGACAAGAGAGAAAGTAAAAAGAAAAAAAGAAAGCTGAAGGTAAAAGGGGACAAAGGCAGGGAAAGTGAAAGCGAAAAAAAAAAAAAACTGTTAGAGCAAGGGGGGCCAGAGAGAGGAGGAGAGTCTGCTATTCATCAGCTGTTTGAGGCCTGGCACAGCAGCCACAGCTAACGGCTCACAGCGCACAGCCTGGAGCTTCCAGCTTCCCGCTCAATACTGCCCGCCACTACTACTCAAACTTCCGCCAAAACTAAAACATGCATGCGTGCGCACACACTGAAATAAGCATGGTTACACAGGAAATCTTCAACTGCTGTCAGCACATTATTAAACTAACGGTTAATGCTAATGACCTACAAATTTTCTTGAACATACATGAGCACAGCGCTGTGGCACTCTTTATATGGAAGCTATATAGGGTACGCGAGTGAGCGAATCAGATGCAGCGGGGGGAGGTCACCTGCTCACACAAAGACAGCACACAGCAACACCAGCACGGTGCTGCTGCTAAAAATAAACGCTGTCTGAAAGCGAGAGTCAGACAAAAAGAACAGAAGACCCTCCTCTCCTCCCCACTGTGGGTTTAACTGACGCACGTGCAACTCCTCCTCCCCATGCCACCTTTTCAGTCAGCCTGTCCTCACATCAGACACACCGTGGATATAGGGGTTTTACACCAAACACTGCTCAACTATGTATACCTCAGCACCCCATGAGAACAAATGACCCAAGGCAGGCTTTGCACCAAGTATGACCAACAAACATGGCATATCAAATATTCTGAGCTTTTTTCTGTATCTAAAAACTGTTGGAGCCCATCAAATAAATTTTACCTTCCACCAAAGGAAAAAATCCCCAGGACAGTGATATATATATATATATATATATATATATATATATATAGGAGATATAGATAGATAATATATAGATATAGAGAGAGAGAGAGAGAGAGAGAGAGAGAGAGAGAGAGAGAGATAGATATATAGATATAGAGATATATAGAGATATATATAGAGATAGATATATAGATATAGATAGAGATAAATAGATATAATATATAATATAGATATATATATTTATATATATATTTATATATATATATATATATATATATAGATATATATATATATATATATATATATATATATATATATATATATATATATATACACACATACACATACACACACACACATTTTTAGGTGTTTAACTTACTTAAACCTAAATACATAAATAACAAGAAAATATACAGAGATGACAGAGACTCTTTGTTTTGGCTATATCCTCATTAATCATGCTTACTTGCTCCCTTACCTCCCACAGCTTATTTTGAGGCAGGTAAAATCCTGACATCTAAAACTGGGCATGGTATTTAATGATTACAAACAATCCTGTTCTATATGTCTTGACCACTAAGCATATCAGCTCTCACACTGACTTGACTTTAACATTGAAATCATTTACATATCCGCAATGGCTCATCTGTAAATATAACAGTCACCTTTGGTTTGGGTGATTAATCCTAAGAATTATGCTCACCACTGATTTTATAACAAAGGAACCAACATATCAGTCAAATGTCAGTATCAGCCTATTTTGGCCTTGCTGAATGCAATCTGCTGAAGGGCAAAAGAGATTACAGCTACAAATTACTATGACAGACCATTATTTGTTGTGTCATAACAATTTAATGCTGGCTAAATACTCAAAGATGGTGTGACAAAAAACTGAAATGCTTCTAAAACAGTTTGCTCATTTTTAATTGTCATTTGTTTTGTTTTCCCGGGACAAAAGTGTCAATGAATAAAAGCTACTTTAGGCTGCTCCCTTATTCACAAGGGGTTGCCACAGCAGGTAGCTCCGCATGTGCAATTTAGCAGATTTTCACGCCGGACACCCTTCCTGACACAGCCCTGAAAGGATCCGTGTCTCTTCCGATAATCGAACTGGGGATCTTTTGCTTATTAGGCGAATATGTAAACTACTACACTACAAAACAGGCAATGGATAAAAAATAAAAATAACACTGGTACTGGCTTTGCCTATGAGTATGGACAGTATAAAAGTTGGATGTGGCCACTTCGATGTCACCCGCTGGTTTGTGAAGTTCTCTTGCAAAGCCTAAAGCTGAGCTTTTTCACCATCACCATCTTGGTGTTTTGAAGCTAAATGTGATGAGCATGGGGTGGATGTGACTGAGAAAGACCCTGGATAATTCTGCCAATTTTGACCATAATTTATAAAATGGCTATAATGCTATACTCAGTAGAACCTAAGATAAGAGACTGAGGCCATAAATTCATGAGGACAGTGTTTACTGAGCAAGGGAGCACGAGAACATTTTTTTCCAATCTTTTCTGGTCTTTTTGCAACCAGAGGAGGTACCCCCTGATGTTACAAAGATCACAGGTTTAAGGCACATTTGCATGACGTTTTAGAAGCCATGTTCACCTTTGACTGTCTATGGAGATCAGCAAAAATGGTTAACATCAGTATCAGTGCTGGTACAGAATTAATCAAGGCATCCCTACTGATCATAAATCAAAAGTGCTTAAAAAAACAGCATGTCTCTGAAAGTGTTGTGTGGAGCTGTTAGTACCCATAGTCAGAACCAGATGGACAAATAGCTGCATGACACCAAAGGTGCTCTTCATATGGAAGCATTTACAGATGCACAGATGTGTGGATTTAGTGAGCAAATAGCAGATGAAACACTGAACGAAAGCGATCAGAGAATACCTTCTTTGCTTTTTATGGTCCACTGAAAGCACATCTTATACAGCAAAAGCCTGTAACAACAGCTATGTTGTGTCTGTCATACACAGATAGCAATGTGCTCCTGCTCTGTGGGTGTGATAAGCAATCCTAATGTGGTGCAGCGTAGGAGCGAAGAACGACTGGAGTGGGATCTGTTGTTACCACCAAGATGTTCAACAAAGGGAAAACATAATGATTATTAAACATGACTGGAAAAAACAGTGGTATTTAAATTCAAATAATGCAGCATTGCTGAACAGGGGCAATCTCATATCTTTTTCCCTGCAGAGTTAACCATATGGACAAGAGCAGAGGGGAGAAGAGAGGGGAAGTGTTTCCCCTTTGAAAACAGGAGGAGTGCACCACATGAATGGGCTCCATATCTCAGAACTCCACATGCATCAGCTGTTTCTAATTCAACACATGACAGTATAAATAGATATCAGGCAGGCCAATGACATATTAAATTCCTGACATACTTGTCCTCTTGTTTATCTTTACAGACCATAACATAAGAAATGGGAGGAAGGGAGGGAGGATTTGTGAGTGTTATCAGAGTCTTGCAATGGTGTAAAAAGGGAGGGTCAAAGCAGAGAGGAGTGGCTGATTGCATCAACGACCAACTCTGACTCAACAGTGACTTGAAACCATTGATGGGACAGACAGACAGACAAGATGATGGAAGTGAAAGAACCAGACTGACAGATAGGGTGCAGTGTGGGGGTGGGGAAAAGCACTACAAAGAGACCCCACACACGCATTCTGAGAAATTCAGCTCTTTTCTCACCACAATTACTATAAATGAGAAAGATAGTTCAAACTAACTACACACCACTGACAAGGACCACAGAACTTACAACCGCTTCCCCTTCCGTTTCTATTGAATGAGTGAATTGCAGTCAGGCACTGACGTGCTGAAAGCGACATGGAAATAAAATTAAGAGAAGAGAGTGGTGTTTCTAGGCAAGCATGATTACTATCACTACACAGAATAGACTCACTGGGGGATCAGCTCTGTGTATAGCGTTAGCCCCAGCAAACACAAGTCAGCTGCTCTTGCTCATAAAACCATGACGAGATAACAGCACACACAGAAGGCACTCGAAGAATGCCAACACTGCTATTCAGACATGTACCGACACTGATCATACACCCACTGTTTAACTATGAAACGATATCGCGTGGTCTATGAGCAGCGACAAAAATGTTTGGGCATAAAAATAAATAAGTTGGGGAAAGACAAACAAAAGGGTGGTCCAATTTCAAAACATCCTCCGGTTAGTGGCTGCCAGTTTTATTAGCTATGACCAATGTCCCGTAAAGTCTAAACGCCCATTGTATGACAAGTAAAGAATGGATGGAAATAATCCAGGTGTGCGATCAGCCATCGTAGAAGGCTGATACAGCACGTCTGTCACCATCCCAACCAGTATGACCCGATTCTCCGGACGAGCGTGCCATAGCTCCTTCTGCTAGCCAGTGTTAGCGCAGAGCTAACGCAGCTAACAAAGACTAAAACAAGAGACAAAGCCTAAAATCACTACGAATTCAGTTTTAAAGTTTAACACTTACGTATACTGGTAACGGCCACGGATAGCCAGCAGGTTCTGCTCCAACCGGCGATTTGAGCTTGAGCTCCAGCTTTTCTCCCATCCTACACTTCACGGCGGCTTGGCTGTGGTAGATAGCTAGCTAGTAACTGCTCTCTGTTAGCCAGCTGGTCGGTTAGCGAGCGACTTACAACGAAAACATTTTATAAGAAAAAACGTTCAAACGCGTAAAATTAAAAAAGACGACGACGCTCGTTACGTGGCACATACACTCACAATGCGCTCAAGTGTATAAGTGGATATGACTCGCTGTTATATTTTAAATAAAATGCCTTTTTTATGTCCACTGGCAATAACACCAATTCCGTATCGCCGCCATCTTGCCCGGCATGAATAAATATGGCAGGGGGCCACTGGCAGCGGAGGGGACGCAGACGTCACCGAGGAGCCCGTGAGCACTGCGCGTGGGCCACTAGCGATCCACCCCTTCCCACGCTACGTGAGAACACCGATAACATCACGATTTTTTTCCATGTTAATGCAGAAATATTTACGCAGAGCAGGTTTTATATATATATATATATATGTGTGTGTGTGTATATATATATATATATATATATATATATATGTGTGTGTGTGTGTATATATATATATATATATATATATATGTGTGTGTATATATATATATATATATATATATATATATATATATATATATATATATATATATATATATATATATGTGTGTGTATATATATATGTGTGTGTATATATATATATATATATATATATATATATATATATATATATATATATATAGCCTTTAATAATTACTTCATAAAATGAGTCCACGTTAAAACGAGAACTTTCATGTCATGAGCTTTAAATAGATGAGATTTATCAAAAATATAAAATTTTTGATTGAACATAAGCTGCACCAGTGGCTGACTTTCGCTTTCATATGCCCAGCTTTTGGTCACAACAAGGACATACTACCATACACTCTTTTACAAAATGTCAGTTTAAGCCAGTGACGTGCGGTGAGGGTCGTGACTGGTGAGGCACTGACGTCATCACATCAGATTTACAAACATATAGCTTATTCACCATTTGATTGGCAACAGTTGTTTTGTTTAACATTAACATAGTCTGAAGCAAACCTTTTAGCTCCGGTGTTGGTCTTCCTTTAATTATTATCTTCTGCTTCGATTGAAAGTCCAGTTTAGAAAATTCTTTCAGTTGAGTTATGTAATCTTCCATGTTGAACATAAGGCCAAGCAACAGGAAAAACTAACTGGCCTTGCTAACTGTTTATGGTAGCTTGCCGCCGAGGAGTCGTGGAGTCCCTGGGATCACCAGCGCCCCCTACCATGAGGCACGAGAACTGCGTGCCTCACCTAGTGTCTCTTCGCAGCAGTTTCATGATCGCTCAACACAAGAATGCATTACACACACATACAGTTGTTAATGAAAAAAACAAAAAATAAACTGTGCATTATATACACCAGCTAAAATATGGAAATTTAGTTCATATAGTAAAAGTGCAGTGAGACCGGAAAGTAATCCGGTCTCACTGCATAGCATGCCAGCACAGTTAGTAGTCATTGGCAATGACTATACTGAGCCGCACCACGGATTGCGCAATCCGTGGTGCGGCTCGCCGGGCTGGTGCCTCACCGTTCGTCTCTTAGTATTTGACCGGCAAATGCAAAAATTCAGCGATTTTGAAAAAACTAATCTAAAAATGGTGTAGTTAAATGGAAAAGAACTTTAAAATACAAATCACTGAATGAATATAACCATTTAATTTATTTTTTAATTTTATATTTCCACGATGACAGGTGAGGCCGTGCCTCACCTGCCTCCCCTGACTGCACGTCACTGGTTTAAGCATACATTATACTATGATGTTATTTACAATAATGTGCAAAAGTCTTGAGCCACCCTTCATTTCTTTATGTTTTGCTTCCCTGGAGCCAGGCTTTTGATTCTGATACAGTACCATCTGGAAAGCAACTGACTGACAATAGCTTTATTTTCAGTTTGACAACAATCCCAAAAACATTGCCAATGCAGTAAATGTGTACCTAGGCCTCCCCAGAGTCTAGACCCTAGCTTTGAATGTCCTTCAAGAAGCCTGGGGAGGTATTACTGAAGATTACTTAACAAAATTACAAGAAAGCTGCCTAAGAGAGTTCAAGCTGTGCTGGAGAATAAAGGTGTTCATACTGTACCAAATACTGAGTTTCAGTTTCACTGGATTTGTACAAATTGCCTTATATACTTTATTTTCATATACGTTTGGACATTTTTCAATGAATCACTGCACCTATTTCCCATGTTCATTGCAAAATATAAATAAATAAAGCTCAAGACTTTTGCACAGTTCTGTATTTTATTATTGTTAAGGTAAGTTATTATTATTGATAGTTTAGCAAAACAGTATTATAAACAACCCATACTTGAGATCTTTGCAGCAAGTTGTCAATGATCACAACATGGAGCACATCTTTATTTGTAAGGGACCATGTACAATATTACTGTTGAATAGGCCATTGTGTGATTCTTTCCATAGCAGTTATGAGTGGCATAGCTGCAAAATGTTGTTTACACACTTGCATGAATACACCCGTGTAATCAGCACACATTTGCAATTCTAACCAGTGACAGTGTTGAATAAGATCATGAATATAGGCTGTAGGCTAAATAACAGAGGTCCTTACACACATCTTTGAGGTATACCCACTGGAACTTGATATTGCCCTGATTGTTAAAAATATATATAAATATGTAGGGCTCTTCTTTGAATCTTCATCCAATCCTAAGAGCTTTCCCAACTGTTTCTCCAGCTTACATCAGGGCCCTGAAACTGAAAACCTATACACAAGCTTTGAGAAAGGTAAAGGTCTGCAGAGAAGGTCAAAGTGAAATACACTGTAACTGTCTCCCAGTCCTAGTGTTTTAATGCATTAATTATACCTCTAATAATAACAAGAATAAGAAATAACAATTTTCTGTATCTATTTGAGAACTACCAGCTGACTTTAGACAGGAACAGAAATGTGCAAACAGATATGAGATCTGAAGGCCAGGATGCAGCTCAATGGACTAGATCAAAGTCCTAAATGACTGCAATATTTACAGACACTGTTGTTCACAAATCTAACAGCTTTGCCCAGGGATTTCTACATTAACAAAAAATTTAAGGGGCAAATGTCTGCATGTAAAATAAAAACAAACTTTAAATGGCCTGAGGAACTTCATTTATATTTAAAAACTAGTGAGGCAGTTGGTCAGGAATCAGTTTTCTAGAACAAGATCATATTTTAAGGAAGTTCTACTTTTTTCTTCCCTTCATCTATGCAGACAAGTAAATATTTAAATGGGCACTGTTATTTTTAGTCTGTATACATTTGCGGCTCTGTGTGAAACTCTTATTTGTAATGCAACTTGTGCACATTTCTATGCTTATATGCATGATGTGTACAAAATTGGTCACATCTCATTCAAAGTTTCTGGCATAGTACAAGCTAATTATAGTATGTTATAATTGTTACTTACTTTGTTGCATGACTGTGAACTGTCCACAGTGAGTGATGATTTATAATGAAATGTGTGGTTGAGGGAAGGGTTGGGTTACTATCCGGTCAAGTCACCATGTAATTTTCATAATCTGTTTGCCTGTCTATCTACTCTCTCTTTTTTCCCCCCATGTGGCAAGATGCTTGCTGTAAAACAATCTGATGCACTCAAAGATGAGCAAAAGCATCTATTTTGCTGTAGTAATATGAACCAAGAGTGGTTATGGGAGATGAACTTACATTTTTATGGGTTATGTTGCTGCATTTTTTTTTTTTTTTTTTTATTGAATGACAAATCACATGTGAGGACAAGTGGATGAGTGAATAAGTGATTTAAATGGCAGATCAAGTGGAGTGAAGAGAGAAATAACCTCAGCTCATTCATAGAAAAGTTGGCTGATTCAGCCTGGCGATCCACAACAGAGCCAGCATTGTTTAGAAGTAGGTTTAGTCATGTTCAGCCTGAATGTGAACTAAGATTATAGTTCAAATTGCTGACCTTTAGGCATAAAACGGTACCATACTAAACTGTAAGACTGATAGGCTATGGTATCTTGACTTTGAAAGTAGATCCAAGCAAAATAGCTATGTCTGCTCAAGTGTGATGGATATACGTATTATACTTACAGAAGTCAAATATTATCATATAAATGGGAATATGTCTGTCTATAGCTAGACTTTGCTAAGTGATGAGCTCAAGTCAGATGAGGATGTAGCATCTGGAAAAAGATCAGCAATGAACAAAGGAATCCTCCTCGTATTAGAAATGACCCTAAAGGTCGGACAGTCAGTATGAAGCAGAAACCCATCTATAACAGTGGAAAAGACATGGCAAGCATCACTGGTGCTGCAGAATGAACAAGAGTTAATCAAGATGGTTAACTCAGAGGTCAAAGAGCACTTAGAGGGAAAACTAGCTTTCCCTAGTAGACTCTCTTTGGCCAAGACACAATAAATTGAAATTTTATATCCTTTTAGTGAGGCAAATACAGCTGGTAAAAGGTTAACAGCTTAGTAGACCTTTGCCACTGACTCTTTCACATAAATAACAAGCTTCATGTATGCAGTACTGGCTCATTTTGTCTGAAACCATTTGCAATAACCCTTTCATGTATCTGAGAGATGAGACTTTTCACACCTATGTTAGTGTTAGGGTACTAACTTTGAGAAACCACATGCTTCACTGACACATTTAAAATGTGACTGTTGTCACAAACATCTGCTGATGCATATGTGAAGGCACTTCTGCTTTTAGAGATGTCCAGCGTATGTTAATGTTGCTGGCATTTGTTTGTTTTTAGGATTTCCATTAGCATGGGCCATTGTTATTTTAAGTGTAAGTATACTTAAATGGGACCAATTATGCTCATTTTCAGACTGCATATTTTAATTCCTGGACTCTGTTTACTCCTTATTTATCATAGCAGTCCCTCAGTCCACCCAGATTTGAGGGCTTTGAGTCCACCCACTGACAGAAATAAACTTTTAGTTGCGCTCTTTTTAAAGGCCAAACACCCTTCTTCTGACTGCTCCATGTAAACAAAAGAAAAAAGCAGCAGGTAGGACTTTTGCGCTAACATGGTTATCATCGATATCATAAAGAGCTGAGGGTAGAAAAAGATGGTCCCAAAGAGTGTGTTTTGAGACATTTGGAGGTGGTGCTTTTAGCTCGCATGAATTACTTGTAAAACCGATGTAATTATTTGAAACTTTGTCCTTGTTTAATATAAGCATCCACCATTATAACAGTATATATAACACAAAGTATAATAAAGCCTTTTAACTGAATCTATTATGACATGCCCTCATGTTTAATACCAATTACCTCCAATAAATGTCAGACCTTTATTTCAATGGCGGCCTACATTTTCTTGTGAAAGCATTGGCTCGCTCTGTTAGAACAGAATCTCAATACAAGCAGATCCTGCTCCACTTTTCAGCACACAAATCCAGACAAATTGAATCCCATTTGACTAGTAAAACCTTGGAAACACAGAGGGAGGGGCGACCTCTGTGCCTCTCTGTGTAAACAAGTCCATGTATATGCTGCTGTATGTTGAGGAGAGGGGGAAATGGCAGCATGCCACAGTGAACTCTCTGACCAGGCCCCCTCCAGCTCCCTCAGCAGCGCTGAGGCCAGCTTTGGGATGAGAGCCAGCATAGCGAGGCTCAGGCACAGCTCAGCCCAGCCAACTGGAACGCAGTCGCTATGTAGATTTCTGGGATCTTTCACAGTGTGTCAGATTACAGCGAGCCCTGTCCTCCGGTGCCTGGCTGGAGCATCTTCTGCTCACGCTGCCATGCCAAGGTCTTTTTTAGATCCACATTTTAGTGTCAGTAAACACACATTCACAAATTATAAGAGGATGCCAATTAGACAGAACAAATACGGGTATAGACTACACAAATGCCGAATAAAATGTGAATGCTTTCATTACTTCCCCTTGCAACCAACCAGTCCCTGAGGGTGTCACTGAGCACACGTAACAGTTTACAGATGAAGAGAAACAATGCAGTCCGGGATACCGCATGGATCTAAATATTTCTATTTAGTCTGTTGCCTTCATGGACAAAAATGAGGCACGCCAGGACTGTGTGAAAGCTTTGGAAACTGTGAGGCTGCTGACATCCAAAGGACAGCTGCGGTATTACAAATCTGTCAATTCAGTAATTGTAAAAAAAAAAAAAAAAAAAAGTTTTATTAATGAGAATTTCCTTCATTAGAAATGGTGTTTTAGTAATTTGGACTTTCACAAACCTGTTTTGAGACTCTAAAAAAAGAAAAGATTTCTATAGTATGCCACTATCCATTCAGAAACAACTTTGATACCATCTGTACAAATTAATATTCATGCCAAACTACTTCATTACTCACACTACATCTGAAAAATACATTACAAAAGGAAATTTAGTACCACTATAATAATGGACAGCAACAATGTATTCAGAATTTCACAAATAAAGATTTTAAAGAATTTTATTATTGAAACAAAGATCAATTTCAGTCCCAGTCCCTTATGGTTTTCAAAAAGCGTGCTTTGGGTTTTAGCGCCAACATTTCATGACTATTCTCCAAAGCCCTCTTTGCTTATACAGCAGCATGTATATACTGAAGGGAAAAGAAAAAGAGAAAATAAAACAAAACCCTATACAACAGATCATTTTGGCACAATCAACTCATACAATGGTACTCCTGTGCTGGCGTATCATTGCTGAACAGTTTGCTCTCCATTGGATCAAAATATCTTTCACTGATAAACTCATTCACAATGGATTTTGACCGTAATAGAGATGTAATACAGTAATCATATCTAAATTTTTTGTGGAAAACAAGATACAGTAAGGATGGCGGAAAGTCTTTGGGCAATGCTGAGTGTTGATACTGGTCACAAAACATTCCTCTTCACCAACTTCACCTCTCACACCGGGACATCATCAGGTCCCAGAACCAGCCTCGGTCAGAACCTAGCGGCATTGCTGCAACATGTAACTAAGCGCTGAACTTAATGTAGTGTTTGCATTAGGAGTGAGTAACCTGACATTACACTTGAGCAAGTCCAGCCTGAAGCACAGGTGCCTCCTCTGACATCTGACAAGAAAACCTTTGACTGGATGGTAAATCAGAAACAAAATAAATGATAACAGGAAGTGGGGAATTCAGTGACATGATCCTTTGCCAACATTTGGTAGAGCATTTTGTGTCATCCCACTCGGTAAGCACTTTGGTATACATGCTGGTCAGTCATGTCTACTTGATTACAGGATAATACAGTTGGACTAGGCCTTAGCTTGGATTTGATATCCTTGGGCAGTTTTTTTTTTTTTCTTCTTCAAGTAAAGATACAAAGACTGTTCATTGTAACTCATTCACAAAGCATGCACTCTGCTGGACAAAGAGAAAAGTGTCATTTGGACAAAAAACCCCAGGTAACAGCAAGATTAGAAGAAAAAGTGCTGATTTGTCATATTCACATAAAAAGATCTATATAAGAAATGCATTTGCTGACATTGCTCATCAGGTGAAATTCTGACAGCATTTCTCAGTCGTCTTGAGTGGATCCATCTTGACTTGATCCTTCTCAGAGAGGAGAGCTGACCCAGGAAACAGATTTTTGGGTCGCTCCCTGTAAATACATGACATCACATTTCAAAAAAGGCAAAAACTGGTCCTTCTCTGAGCTAGGGGTCCACCAGGCTCCACTCGGAAGATGAACAAAAATGGCTTCATCTTAACAGTCGTCTCAAATGGACTAGCATGCAGGAAGATTAGCAGACAAAAACAAAATGAAAAAGAAAAAAAAAAAAATTTGATTTTCACAGATACTGTAAACATGATCTGGACATAACTGAAAGTGATAATGGTGCAAGTGAGAAGATATGAACCTAAATTTCCAAACATTCTGGAGATGAAAAGAAAAAGGCTGCAGATCTGCATCCTGTCTGCTTCATCTTACAATTAGAGGATCTTCCATAGTGTGATGAAGAGTAACACTGACATTGAAACATTTTGTTGCTACAAAAGCCATAATAAACTGGAAAGACAATCAAGAGCCAAGTATAGTTTTCACTAATACAATATGCTGAACCATAACTTAGGACCACTGCTGTAACTGATTAACAAGCACTGTAGCTCGTCAGGGCAGTGAGGAGACCATTCAAAGAAAATCCACAGCTCTCGAAGGACTGCAAAGCCATGTCCCCTCCTTTAAGACGTGTGCATATGATTTTAGAAAAGAAAAGCACACAAACCTGTGTCTGATTGTGTGCACTGGTTTTGATTTAAATCAACAGTAATATCTGCACCCCTTTGAGAGATAAACAAAATTATCCCACAAGACTGACAATTCGATGGGCAAGGCAGCTTCTGAATAAAATACTGGCAGACATTCAAAATGTGAGAACAAAACATAAGAGACAGCTTTTAAGCACTGATACTGAGGAGTGTAAAACAGGCTCATCCCCCATTTTAATGTCAAAAAATAAATTAAAAGAAATAGGTTCAATATCTCAACCATTCGTTTTAGTAAGCGGGGGGGGAAAAAAAAATCATTCGTTTAATTTTTCTTAACTCAAAAACAAATTAATTGCATTTGGCATAGAATCTGCAGTCTTCATCTCAGTGTCTCCTTCCCTCCTGTTTCCAAAGCAAGAAAAAGAATTTGGAAATATCCCAAGAATGTGGAAAAGTTTCCATGTTTGACACTTTCCCATCTCTGAACTATAAGCAGGGTGGGCTGTTGAAAAACAAAACAAAACAAAACAAAAAAACAAACCCGCACAGAACCAATTTTTCTGGATGCAAACCAGGCATAACCTCATCTTCAAAAGAGGAGAAAAAAAAAAAAATTAGAGAGCAAAACAGATTGTGTGTCCCACTAGAGCCTTTGGCTCCAATAAGAGGAATACTCCCTTCATGGCATTTTTTTTTTTTTTTTTTTTTTTTTTAAATTCGTGCAAGCGGAATCTGGAGTTTTCCTTTATCTGCTTGGTTTCCAGAAATAACAGGGAAGCAATGTCTAATAACTACTTTTAAAGTTGCTGTTGATCGTACTCCGCAATAAGTTTCTTTATGTGTGCCAGTTTGTTGTGTAGATATTCACAGCGGTTTTTCTCTTGGCTGTAGTTTGGATTAGTCTGCAAGGGATAAGAAAACAGCGTCATAATCTGATAATCTGCTCAGATACTTTGTCATCACTATCAGTTAAAGAGCCAAAACTTACCTTTTTTATTTTATGATACTCTTGAAGTATTTGATTATGAACTGTCTGTTAAGAGAACAAAGAAAAATGTAAAGATGAATGACTTAAACAATGACTTAAACTTGTTGTCTTAATAATAGCTCACTGGTGCCTTCTAAAATATTCTTTTACATCTCTTTTGAGGTATCTACCTTGTACTTGTCTGTGCCTTGTTGGAGCTGTTTAAGCTCATTATCAAGCACAGTGAACTGCCGGGTGATGCCCTCTATTCGAGCATGCAGTCCCCGGTACTCACTGTACTCTGCGTTGAAATCATTTTTATACCTTTGACGCTGCTCCGGAGAGCTGATCACTGTATATTTCCTAGGGATAGGAATACAGAAAGATATAACTTCAGAGATTTTTAAGGAAAAGGGTCACAGTATACATACAACACATTGGTTCTTAAAATCCTGACAAACTGGACAAAAACTGAGGCAAAACAGAAACAACTGCACCTGCTCAGCAATTCCCCTCATCCAACCTTGGCTTATGAGCCAAAGACTACAACTTGAGCCCTTCTCTCATAATGACCATAATAATGTTTTCAAAAAGTGTAACTTAAACTGTAACCCAAAACGTGTGTCATGTCTGTCTTCGTGTGACTGTGAGGAAGAGTATAATTTTTGCTGCAAATTGCAGCAGTGAAGCAGTCGTGTCTCAGGCACAGCTGGAACTGTGGACCTGGATGGCAAAAAGACAAAACGTAATCAGAGGTTTCAGAACACCGGCATACACCTGTGTCCTTCACTTCATTCCCTGTGGTATTTTTTTGTCATGTCTCTCCACCTGAGTGTTGATGGGTCTAACATTGTAGAGTCCAAGTCTAATTGCTCGACTGGGACAATAAGCTACCTCATCCCATCTCTGACTCTCAGCGCAGGCCTGCCTCGTATGTCACCAAATCCGATTTAGTGTGATGAGTTTGTCAGCAGCACAGCTGTAGAATGTGAGACTTGTACTTGCTAAATACTCACAATAAGTAGTCTGCCACTTCAGGTGAAGACGAAGGAATACTGGTAGTGTTGCACATTCCATTAAGATCTGAAACAAGGTCACATTTAGAAAGCATAATTAATCCAAATGTGTCATCTGTGCAGGGTCTCTTCATAAAAACATGCTCTGATGCAAATGGAGAGGTAAGAGCACAAAGAGCATTCAGTGTAATTGGTTATTTGCATTTGAATATAATCATTTATCTACCAGTGAAATTCACAGGTGTGTATTTAAGCCGACTGAAGACATAAACTCGAACAGCAGGGGTCTCAGTTTGTTCAATAAGAAATACACTCATCACATGATGCATCACTTACTCACAGTGATGACTAACTGGAGTCCATCCAAATATCAAGCAGTATCTTTATTCAGAAATCCATATCTAATGTGGCAAAACTGTGTGTGAGAGTGTTGCTCTCACCTGTGCTTTTGTGTGGAATACTGTTGCTTTTGAGGTTTCCTAGGCTCATCTCACAGGCTCTAGCAGGGGTCTCAGTTTGTTCAATAAGAAATACACTCATCACATGATGCATCACTTACTCACAGTGATGACTAACTGGAGTCCATCCAAATATCAAGCAGTATCTTTATTCAGAAATCCATATCTAATGTGGCAAAACTGTGTGTGAGAGTGTTGCTCTCACCTGTGCTTTTGTGTGGAATACTGTTGCTTTTGAGGTTTCCTAGGCTCATCTCACAGGCTCTGGCAGGCTCAGGCACACATGTGTCACGGCTTTTCCTCTCATTTTCCTGCTCCTTTTCTTTCACCCTCTCTTTATCTTTGCTCTTCTCCTTGTCTTTATGCTTTTTTGACTTCTTTTTTGACTTGCTGTTTAAGGAAGAAGAACTCTTGTCCCGTGGCCCCTCCAGGACCGTGTGTCCAGGGGATGACGTTCGGATGGCGGGCGCAGTGGCCACTGTTGACATAGATGAGAGCGAAGGTGGTTGACTGAGCCTCTCGGACACTGCCGTTTCCTGAGAGTCACAGTCACGCCCATTGTTGCTGGAGTCATTGCTGACGTCCGACAATGCTTCAAAAGGACGGGGGATGTCGAGCACAGGTAGCTGCTGGGAGCTTGACGTTATGCCGCCATCTGGCACTGACCCGGCCACTCCTGACTGTGCTCCACCTGCTTCTCCTCTCCCGTTGGAAGAGCTGATCTTGCCATTAACTGGCCCTGCTGCTGTCTTGCTGGCGAGGTGTGATATCCTTGGCTTTTTGTTGACAAGTGGGTCAATGAAGTCAGCAGCAGGTCGTTTCTGGCAAAAACAACAACAACCAAACTATTTTAGTATCAGACCTTAAAACAGTGTTTGATATGAAATTATGGTCCATGTGAGATCAAACAAAATGGTCTAAGCTACGAGCATACGGGAGGAGCAGATATCGCTACAAAGCAACATAGAAAAAGAAAGCCCACAAAGTATTAGAGCAACTGCACTCTTAGCAGCACAGAGAATGATGACTGTGCTTCCTTTTCACAATAGAAGAGATTACATTACAGACAGGCCTTGTTTGACCTAGTCGCCTCTGAAGACTTTGGGAGTGGCAGACTCAATCACTTTGCGCTGGCTCTCCTGACAAGACAACTTGGTGGTGAAAAACAAAAGCAAAAACCAGTGAGGAGCTCAGTTTGAACCAGCAAAGCTCTTCTAATCATTGCCACACAAAGACCATTTGACACCTCTATTCTTTTGAGATCAAAAGTCTCATCAGATGACAGCTAGAATGAAAAGACTTCTTTATGATAGCCATAATGGAGGGGGATAGATTTTAAGTTCAAGTTAGTTCTATTTTTATCTGCCTTATTGTGGATATAGTGTCACATTGTACTGCAGCACTCCCTGATTCATACACTACCTCGCTCAGGTTTATGCAGTATTACCTGCTGCAATTCTGTCTTTTTACCAATGCAGCTAAAAATGGAGCCCGGAGGCCTGTGTGTGTGTGTGTGTGTGTGTGTGTGTGTGTGTGTGTGTGTGTGTGTGTGTGTGTGTGTGTGTGTGTGTGTGTGTGTTTACAGAGGGAGTGAGTGGAAAGGAAGGGGCAAACAGTAGGTGTCTGAGGCAAGAACAGCTGAGTGGAAGGAGCTATTAATAAAACAGAGCAGCTTCTCCTCCCTCTACTTAATGGAAGTGTAAATAATGGTAAATTTAGGAGTCTACACAAACCTAATAGGACTGGCAGTATGAAAATCTTAAAAAAAATTATTTAGGCAATGAGGCGGGAGAATGCAATTTCATGCAGACATAGTATACTACAGAGGATATTTTGTTTAATAACAAAGTATTAAGTATTCATGAAAACTTGTATATTTATTTAAAGATTCTTGAGGAGCTTCTAATATCCCTTAATGAGTAATACGGACCAGCAGCAACCACTTAAGAAAACATTTACTGTAAAGGCACTTTGGAAATTCACTAAAGGAGGATACTGAGAGGAAACATTAATAATTTTGCAGACAGCCAGATAATTTAGAAAAACCCTCCCTGGGAAATACCAGAAACCACCAGACTACAACAACCCAGGTGTCAGGCTGCAGTATTTGGTAAACTGGTGGAAATGGAAAGAAATGGTTCAGTACACATATTAGGTGAAAATCTTACCTCTATTCCTCCCTTTCTACAAGGTTGCTGGAAAAGTACAAAAGGCTCAAGCAAGCTTAGGCATTATCCTTTGTATTTACACTCGACTGAATTTTATTTCTGTATTTTTTGTAAGGAAACCCCCCCCCCCCCCCCCAGACCTGTTTTTATATTTTCAGAAATAGCTTCCTCCATCTTAACATAACATGAAGAGAGCCCTTTATCCTGGTCAGATTACAGGAAAAGACTCAAATGTACAGTTAGTAACGCACTGCTAGAAAAGTGAAATGGCAGATGAGGTTTTAGGAAAATGTGTGGAAGTGACAGACAGGTTAAAGGAAGAGGAGGCTCACTTGAGATGGAGAGCTGTTGGCCAGCTCTTTCGGTGGGCTCTCTGGTGGAGGTGCAGAGCTGTTCTGGGCTTGTTTCCTAAGAGAATTCATGCACACAGACAAAGACAGATCCAAGAAAATGTAATGCACTGCTAGTATGCATAAATTGAAAAAAAACTCCTTTATCTATCCAACTACCCTGTTGATTTAAAGCAAGCATTTGCACTGGCAGCAACGGGGCTTTAACTACCCCAAAATAAATAAAATCAGTTTAAGCATTTGACAAGCCACGTGGCTACAACACTTCTTAGGGCTGAAGCAATCATGACTCAAAATTTATTTGAAATGATTTATATCCTTAAAGCTTAAAATCCAATTTTCCAAGAATGCACTGTTAAGAACAATCCAGCTACAATTTATTCAGTGACAAGCAAATTGTATGTATGAGGTCTTCAAAGACAAGGGACAGTCACTTTGAGAAGCTGAGTGGGTAGCTATGACAACTGAGTGAAGGAGGTGGTACTTGAGTGTGCAGCATTTAATCATGCACAGACAAGGCAAAGCTTCAATAATAAAAGCTGTGCAAATTTTTAACATTTAATACACAATTCCCCCATGCTTTATAATCTTACAGGCGTTGCAGTATGTTTATTCAATAGCTCAACAGTTTGGGCAGCTAGTTCAAGATGAGTGAGAAAGTGCCATGACACTCTACAGTGACCAAGAGAAAGTGAGACAGAGGGAATATGGTACGGCTGCTCACTTGGGTATGGACGCTTGCTGGGCCGGTTTGCAGTACAATTATGAAGAAGCCACTCTGGGCTGCTCCCTTATTCACAAGAATAATAGAACGGTGATTCAAAGGATTGGCAAATGTGTAGCATTTACACTCTAATCTAGGCTGTCTCCACTAGTAGCTTAAGTAACTGCAGCAGTCACACCTGCCCTTAGGAATGTTGCTGTTTGAGCTCATCACCC
This sequence comes from Archocentrus centrarchus, assembly GCF_007364275.1. NCBI lineage: Eukaryota > Metazoa > Chordata > Actinopteri > Cichliformes > Cichlidae > Archocentrus > Archocentrus centrarchus. The sequence continues at coordinate 24,141,906 of NC_044349.1, read as the reverse complement.
AAGAACCATCACAGTGCCAGGTATGAACAAAGCCTCATTAAGTACCAACAAAAACAAAAGCAGTGCCAATATATGGCAAGCAATGATAAACAGTGCTCAACTCCTCAAAGTTAAAGTTAACTTTCAGGTTAATGAAGCTGGTTTTTAGCCTGCTTCCTCAGAGTTCTAGCAATGCAAACCGAGAAGTCACAAAAAACAAACATTACATTTGGGTATGATATGTAAAAAGCATTTTGCACATGCTGAGATGCTGTTGTGACAGCTGAGGACATCATCAGTAGGGGGCAGTTTGGTACACCAAGCCTTGTCAGTGCCCCACCCTTGTTAAATCAAGGCGCGTGTCTGTGTGTGTCTGTGGTGTTGACAAAGACAGACAGGAGTGAGACGGCAGGCTGACTGATACAGCTGAACCTTGGACAGGTGCCACTTCACACACAGATCAGCATGTGCTGGAACACTGTTGCATCATGTGCACCCCACTCATGTTGCTGTGCTACTCCTGCGTGACTGACTGCATTGGGCTCAAAACTCTGGAGGAGCTACGGAGGGGGAGGTGGTATTTAGGTGGGAGGCTGTTTGCTAGTCAGCTGGTAAACTCTCAAAAAGAGCTCAAAGTACAGTAAAGAGAGACACAAATGGGGAGCAAGCATGTATGGATCTTCACAAACAAAATACAAGCACACACACACACAAACATAAAATACACTGACGAGAAAAATCTATAAACAATCCAACCCCCCCTTTGTAAAACTAACTTTTGTTAAACCTTAAATTGCTGACACAATCGAAAAAGAAATTGGTGACTCCCTTCAGGTGTGTGCCACAGTTAAGTTTACTGTGGATAATTGGAGCTATTCTGGAGTCCACTACGTAAAAACAAACCGAGCACTGAATCTTGCTGGTCTATATATAGCAAGTCGGGCGCTTGCTTTTCCTCAGTGTCCCAGACCATGAGAAACCAGATTTTTCCACCGGGATGAAGGCCAGCAGCTCATGCTGTTAACAAATACAGCACTAAGAGGAAATTCAGTGGAACACACAAATCTTCCTCAGGGCACCTGCTATTCCAATACTTACAATAATCCAATAATTTCAATCCAAAATAGCCTTATACATACACTGATCATATCTCAAACTACAGATGGAAAGAAAAAAAAACATCCATATATATATATTAACCATCACTTTGTGGCTTAATTCTTGCCACAAAGACAAAACAAGGTGCTTTTCAGTTTGAAGTATTTTTAAGTCACAACACCATGACATGTAACTTAAGTCTACTAATCTATCTATCTATCTATCTAAATCCATTGCTATAGTGTCGATTATTGCTGCTTGCATACATCATCACAGAGAAAACCATCTTCTTCTGCTTATCCTTTTCAGGGTCGCGGGGGGGTGGGGGTGCCTACACCAGCTGCCATAGGGCAAGAGGCAAGGTACAGGGCCAACACAGAGCGACAGACAACCATCCACACTCATATTCACACCTATGGGCAATTTAGAATCACCAATTAACTTAACCCTACTAAGTGCATGTCTTTGAACAGCATGCAAACTCCACACAGAAAGACCCCGGCTAAGATGGAGTCTTACTATGAGGCAGTAGTGCTAACCACCATGCCACTGTGCTGCTAAACTATAATAAAAAATTAAAAAAAACAAACAAAAAAAACTTTTAAAAATGTAAATATATACATATTTACTGTAATTGCAATCTGACATACCTGAACAGAATTCTCTTGAGAAGCTGCTGGTCTCCTTCTGTGTAGCCTGGCCAGTCCTTCTGAATTTCCTTATACAAAAAGTCCTTTAATGTGAAAGTGTTCTCTCTTCCATTCAGATTTGCAACCTAGGGAAAAAAAAGCCAAAGTCTCAGGTCAGCCTAACTGCCACTAAATTATCATCAGAAGATCTACATGGGTGACAGAGGGAAAACCCTAAAATAAGCGTGTGAGAAACCTGTTGCAGGTAGCTATCCAGGGAGTCTTTGTCCAACTGCGAGAGGCCATCCTTCTGCAACCTCAGGATCAGCTCAGGCTTCTTGTAAGGCTTGAGGGCCAGCAGGTGTATAAGGCGCTCTCGGAGCGGCCTATGTTGAGTTGTGCCCTTCTTTAGCGTACTGCTAGAGATAATGACAGGCCGAGACGTCCTCCGTAAGGGGGCGATGTCTGAGAGACCAGGGGCTGGTTTCCGGATCTGCACTTTCTTACCTAAGAAGAATTACAAAGTAAAAAAAACTGTTAAATGATACATTTTTGCTGGCCGTCTGGTGTGCACTTTTGAGTCATTCAAAGGTAAGGAAAAAAAAAAAACTCATCAACTCAAAGAATGTAAATCCTTAGGAAAAATGCCTGTAGTTTGGTACTATTTCGAAAGTATAATGAAATGCTCGTCTTACGATAATTTTAATTATAATGGACACTTAGTGAACTATACTATAATTTAATCAAATAAAAATACTGTTAGAAAATGACTCATCAAATTACTTTTTGGCTGGCAGCCAGTGTATCTTTATTTTCTTAAGAACAACAAAAAAAAAACTGCAATTTCATCACAACATCTTAACACAGTGACTGTTAAAGGCTGGGAGAACTTGTAGATGACTCACAAATGATGCATCATGAAATGATCTTTCATGTTGCCACACAGACTTGAACTTAACTTCCAGTTAAAACAACAGTTATCACCATCTCCCTGTGACACCTTGCTTTCATATCATCTGATGAGACCAATACCCTGTTTGGTTCCACAGCACACAAGGACTAAATGTTTTTGACTCAGTCCTGCACAGTCAACAGGCTTACACTGGATTTCTTTCTTTGCAGGCAATGAGGCAGAGCTACTGTGGCTTTCTACTTCAACTATAGCACAGGGTGTTTTTGTAGTGCAGGTCTGATACCAAAACAGAAATTCAGGAAGTGGATGCGTTACGCCTGGGGGTGTTTCTCCTTCTGTGTGTTTAAATTACAATCATGGGATTAAGGAGAAATGGATTAGTGTGTAACCCTTTGCATGCTTGGGAAACATATCATTGCTTGTTTCAATCTGTTATGATGGTATTGTGCCATTCAGACAAAGGTCACTTTATGGTAATGCCTTGTACAGATTCAATCAGATACACAGTGAGGAAACTTAAAACAACCCGTCTGGTCCAGTGAGACCCCATTCACCAGCAGAGCATGGGCCACGTGTGGGTGTTTGCAGAGAAATATCACTTCACACGAACCAAAAGCAGAACACTAGCAGTCTTACCACTCTGTGCAAATAGGTGCCTCTGACAATGACAGACTAACAGTTGGAATTCATGTGTCAGTATTGTGTTTTCTCACCTACGTATCGTCCCCCAGGCTTAATGACGATTGCACTCCTACTGCGAGTCTCCTCCTCAACCTGGGCCATGCTTTCTCTGGCCTTCTGGTAGGAGTCGTCTGTGGCACATACTGTAATCTTGTCCTGGATCCCACCCAAACAATCCAGCTGAATGCTCCCTTCACTGCCAAAACAAAGAGGAGATGGTGAGAGAGGAAGACAGGGAGAGAATAAACAGAAGTTTGAATAGGAAAAGACTGAAAGAAAATCACTTATTTGAGATAGGAAATAAGACAACTATGTTATATTTCAAAGAGGGCTACTTTAAAGTACAGAGCATAAAAGATGTCCCTATTGTCAGGAGTAACCATGTATTTATAACATTAAGTATTAAAGACTTAGCCATTTTCAATACCCCACCCCTTCACTGTGCATTCCTGCCCACATGAGATCTATTAAACCCCCCGAGGGCACAACTATTATTTTTTCAATTTCCAGCCAACTGTGGGTTCCCACAGTACGACTCACTGCTGCATCAAATCCTATTCTTTCACCGACTTTCCGGTTCTCTTTGATTCCCATTCACTTTGATGAGGATTTGGCAGAAAATGAGATGGTGCCTGCACAGTCGATGGAAGTTGAGCTCTGTCATTTGGGCTTTAGACTGCAACTTGAGGTTGATGAGGATCAAGTCAGAGATTCGAATTAACTCCAACTGACCCACTTTTTAAAAATACTTTCAGAACAATGGGGTCAGAATCTTGTCAAGAGAAATACAAGATTCTTGTTCCTCATTCTGTCCTTCCATTTCCTTCCTCTTCGATGCAGACATCTGGTGGCACTCATTTAATTTGGTGAACAGTTTGCGTATATTTTGCAAGAACGTTTTGTTTAATAACTCAATCTAGAAAAATATTGTAAAAGCAACTGCAATGGGAGAGTGACTAAACAGTGTATGTCACTTGGCTCGCAGCACAGATCAGACCATATACCAGTTTCAAAGCTCAAAAACTTCAGAGTTAAAACTTTATAATTTGTGACTGCTTCCTGGAGCCAAAGCCCCCCATCTGTGTTCATCTACACTGCCTGTAAAGCAGTGAACTGAGAGACCTGGTGATTCACCTCAGGTCCCATGTTTAACAGATGTCTGCCTGGAAACACTCAGATAATTGAACTCCAAAGACTGCAGATGATTTACACAGAGTTTCAATATATTGACAGAATATGACATAACATTTAGGTCACTGGTGTTTTTACATAGTTTTCCTAGTGCCAGCTCCAAGCCCAGATAAATGGAAGGGTTGTGTCAGGAAGGGCATCAAATCAGGGAGTAAAATCTGTGCCAAATCAAACACACAGATCCATCTGCTATGCTGACCCCTTGGGAAATAAGGGAGTGACTGAAAATACCTTTGTATTTTTACATATGACAAATTTAAGAAAAAGAAAGAAGCTGAATGTGAATTTGTGTTCGATTTCACCTGGTGATGTACTGCTGGATGCAGTCAAAGCTGCCCTGGGGGTTATCTCTGCCCACATTCGACAGGTAGAAAGAGAAGGTTTGGAGTTCACTTGAATTTTCTGACCGTGGTATTGAAATTTTCTGTTGAAGACAAAAAAACAAAAAAATGCAAATATATTAAAATCAACATGGGATTAGGGACGGATGGACAGACACACACACACGATATATGTTTAACTGTCATTAAGAAAACAAAAATAAACCTCACCAGAAACTGGCCTGTTCATCTTGCATTCATAAATATGTGATGCATATTACTAACATCTTTAATATACTTCATACTTTCCAGACAGTGTAGTACACAGTTAAAAAAAACTAAATACAAAATTAATCTAAATTTATCACCTTGATTTTTTTTTTTTACATCTACAACTGCAGCACCTATAGTGCTGGAGGAGGGTTTTACAAGCATCTCTGTTGCTTGTAAAAGACTGAAGAATGTAGAATTAGCCGGTGTTAACTAGCTACTAAACCTCTCATAAGCAAAGCTTCTGGACACTTGATTAAAAAGGAGGAAATAATTTAAGTAACAACTAAGATTCATATGCTGCATTTTCCTTTTAAACTAGATTGCTTTACTATAATAGTGCACAATGTGTGAATGTGGTTGACATTTTAATGCAGTGCAAATAAGCAGGATAATAATCTCCTTAAAGGGCAATGCGTAGAGTGAGCGGAGAAAACACGGGGTGACTGAAACCTTTTCTGACACACTTCTGATTCACCTCAAAATTATTTTATTACACTGTGAATCCAAGAGCGAATCAATTCTACAAGTTGTGGAAAGAAACAGCTCTATTACATTTAGCCTTACAGTGTGAGTAAAGGCAGAGGGTTGTGTTTTCAGGCTGACTGAATTCAAGTGGTGTCACAGCCAGAGACTGTGCATCTCACTGAGCCAGTGTGACGAAAGATAGCTGCAGTTACTAATTAGATGGTTTTGGATCCCTAGCATAGGTCCTCTTGATTGGTGAGCAGGTTATTGCTGGTGACCCAACCTAGACCAGAGGCTCAAGCCTGTGACTCACCGTCTTAATCAGTGCTGGAACTCACATGCAGGCAGACTGCAGGCAGCTAAACTATATTTTACCAAAGACCTCAACATGTGCGAAGGCTGCAGGGTGCCGAATTTAAATAAATGCAAACAACTTTATTTGCATACCTGTAAAACTTGTGCTCCATAAACAAAAATGAGAAACGGATGATCAAAAAAAAAAAAAATAAAATAAATTTATAGTGCAGTTCTGCTTTTAAGTGTCTGAATTACTACAAGTATGCTGGTGAGTACACAACTGTCATGGCAGGAGGTGGAGAAAACATGCTGTTTTTAGAAAGGAGGAAAAATAAGATGCACAAACAAAAAAAACAACCTAGAGGAAAACAACTTTAATCACATCATAGAGGACAGACTGAACCCTAATAACAAACTGACCAAGCTCAGGTTATCAGATGCCTCAATACTATATGCTGATGCTCTATTTTTTAAATAAACGCCAACCTTGTCTCTTGTTTAACAAGCATAAAATAAATAAATACTCATACTTTAAGCTATAGTAAAACTAAGCTAGAGATCAACTGTCCAGTGCTGCCACTCCTGGCAGCAGAGACAGTTGGGCACAGCCCCATCATGACTCAATCACTCACATAGTTACTTGTACCTGCAATAAAACTCTGGTCTACAGCAAACATTGGGAAGAAAAAGGAAAGAAAATAAGTTGGGAAAAATACACACTATGCTGATAAAAGAGGCTTACTCTAAAATCAATAAGGGCCTTTCTATTGAGTATTTCTTGCTTGACAGTGTTGGCTTTAAAGGTAGAAGCTGTCTCCAGGCTTATGCATGGAAGAATATGAAACCTGTTATGGCAGTTTGAGAACATGAAATGTATGTGGGAAGAAGATCAACAGTGATACAAGCTGCACTATGTCATGTGTTGAAAGACACCTACATATACAGTTGGCACAATATTAAATTTGAACACTGTTAGCCTGTCAGATTTACTTGAAAAAGCAGTAGATAGAGAAGGTAGGTGACTGTGTGAATCCAGATATAATTAAGAGGCACTGGAACTGAGTGAGAGGCAGGGCACAGGGGAGTGACTCAGTTGACTCAGTTGACTCACTGACTCACGTTGTAGAGGATGAAAGAGTGAGAAGAGGCTCCTCCACACCAAATGGCTCAGGCTCCACTTTAACAAAGTGTGCAAACCACTATGTGGATACATTAACTTACTCATCCATGAAAGAGCACAGCTTCTAAAGACATTTTTCATCAAACATGACATTCTCTTCTTTGCTGGTAGTGAGTGGGGATTTTTCTCTAGTTTGTGTTTACTGTGCATCTGAATTACTAAAGTCTCTTTGTACATTGAGTAGGTGGTGACAAATGATTTAATTGCAAAGTTATATGTGCATAAAAAGCATGCTTCATTAGGACTGGATACAGGTGATTTTTCTTCTTTTGCAATTAACATATGAATTTTAAGTAGAGCCAAAATATTAATAATGCATTTAATAAGTTATGAACTAACACTAACACTTGTGGGAGTTGGGAAAACAAATGTAACTGCAGATCCAGCCTGGCCAGGGAACACCACCGAGCACTCTCTCTGAACTGCTGCATCCGACATCAGAACCAACAGAGCAGTGGATACTAAAACCTAAAGTAAACGTCTCTTTGTTAACTAGTTTTCTTCAAAAGGACCCCCCCCCCCCCCAAGCATGTTAAGTTTAACTTGCATGGTGAAAACCTTCCATTTATTATCTTCAAGAGATTTAACACAATACCAAAAAAAAAAAAAAAAAAAAAGAGTTATGGAAACATAAGTACACAAAAAAAGTTTTGTTTTTTTTTGTTTTGTTTTTTTTAAAGTGACCCAAACCCCCAAACTTTGTATAGACCTCTCATCAAGGCAAGAGGAAAACAAAGAAGAAAAGGACCTAACACTTGGCCCTGCATGTTCCATTTAGGAGGCAAACAAAGGAGATACAGTAATCAACAAGCCCTGAATGGAAATCTTGGGGAGAATTCTGCAAACCCAGAGAAGGCAGTTATCCTGGCCCTGCCCCAGTAAAGAACAAATCAAGGACAGCAAATCAAAGTGAGAAACAGAGCCAATCCTACTGCTGCGCTGATGCATGTGCACACTACTGATTGACAAAAGTGTCAAGTGCGAGGTGGCAGAGTTATCCATCTATGTATGCAACAAAGTGTAACCTACTCATAATTTTTCTTGGATCTTGGCAACCATAACACAAACAAGGATGGTATTAGTACATGTGCTCTCATGGGAGGAGCTGGAGATGATTGTGATGACACTATGCATGGTGCAGTTACTGTATCTGCTACGAGACTTTATGCACAGGTAGCAGAAGTATAACCTGCAGGGATACACTTTTTTAAAGGATAAGAATTCAGTAGGTTTGCCCAGAAAATTAAGTGTATTCAGATTTAACTGCATGTTGTTGTTATGTCTTGGTGACACAGGCTTTTTCCTGGCTTTAAATAGGGCCTGTGGAAGGGTGAAGGGTGATGGGTGGGGGTGACTATGCACTAAGCACTATTGGACAGGTTGTGCATTTTCTAATTTCTGTACACGAAATGCAGGAAAAACCTTGGTACAATGTATGCAACTTCTTCTCAAGCATTAATAAAGAAAGGAAATGTGTGTGCCACAATACCAAAACTGTACTTTAGTACAGAATATTTAAAAGCTGCTGCAACCAGAATAAAATGAGGGAAAATCTGAATTCAAGAGTGGTTACAAGTCTCATCATCCAAATCACAGTTTTCCATGTTTTATGTTGCCAGCGCTTGTGTTTTTTGGCCATTTAAAATATGAAACCTGTCTGGAAAAAATACCTTCCATTTCGTTTCTAGGCTTTTGGATCCCCCCCTTCTAAAAGGTATGTGTGCAAACTTTGTCAGAACTTAGTTAAAGCTTTACCAGATGAATGAATCTGAGTGAATGGATATTGGATCTCTTGACAGCCAGGCCATCTGTTCTGTAATTTAGCCATTTTCACACTTCTGACTTGCATTCTCATCTTAACACCAACAGATTTTTTTCCCTCGAGTGAGCCCGCTGCATCATAAATGCGTTACTTCAAACAAGCCTGAAATGATCAGGCAATAAAACATCAGATCTTTCTTTGGAACATGTGACCATATGTTGTGTGTTCAATATTTTCATATTGCATATTAAAGAGGAGGTTACTTCAATTCAGGTAATGGCTACTAGAATGAAATATTCTTATAAAACTGCAGTTAAGAGTTATATTGAATAATCTGCCTGTATATTGTAGAGAAACTCATCGTTCTGCAGCAGACATACTGGTACACATAAAATAAATGTGAGTAAATAAAAGAAAATCTGGCTCCATGGAGGATTTGTCAGGATTTTGCCAGGAACACCTGGGCCCCGTGTTCCCAGACTATGAATGTGGGGCAGGCACTTTCTTCTTGGTGCTGTGCCCCAGCCTGTTTGCCAACATGCCCTGTGTCACATTTGTTTTCCCTTTAGTTTGTGTTATTTACTGTCCTTGTAACACTTATAAACATCTTGGACACCTAGGTGGGTTAGTGGTGAAGCCCTCGACCACATACATATGCTGCGTTGTGGTGTGGGCGGCGCGGGTTCGAGTCCCGGCCTGTCGCCAATTTGCCTGTGTGTCTTCCTCTATATCTTTCCCCCCCATTTCCTGTCTCTCTCCACTGCCCATAAAAGCTGCTCTGGCCAAAATGCAAAAAAAAAAAAAATAATAAAAAAATAAAAAGATGGAAAAACACTTATGAACATCTTCACACACACATGCACACCCTACACAACTGAGCCTACTGATTTCCCCACCTTGTGCATCTCTATTTCAATTGTTTAAGTTTAATAAATAAATTCAAATGGCGTGTCCAGCCTTATCTGTCATGACCAGGTTGTGACAACATACATAAACAATGAATGGTGAGATCTGACTGAGATCTGGTAGTTTCTGATCTGTTTGTGTGCACGCAGAGGGCACGCGCATCAACACTTCTAGCCTTAAAAATACACTATATTGCCAAAAGTATTCACTTGCCCATTTAAATGATTGAATTCAGGTGTTCCAATCATTTACATGGCCAAATGGTGTATAAAAGCCAAACACCCAGGTATGCAGACTGCTTCTACATTTGTGGAAAAAATAAATAAATAAAAAATTGGTCGCTCTCAGGAGCTTAGTGAATTCCAGTGGTACTGTGATAGGATGCCACCGGTGCAACACGTCCAGCCGTGAAATTTCCTCGCTACTAAATATTCCACAGTCAAATGTATGTTACAATACCACTAAGTGGAAGTGATTGGGAATGACAACTCAGCCATGAAGTGGTAGGCCATGTAAAATAACAGCGAGGCCAGTGGATGCAGAGGTGCAGTCACCAAATTTCTGCAGTCAATTGCTTCAGACCCCCAAACTTCATGTGGCCTTTAGATTAGCTCAAGAACAGTGCATAGAAAGCTTCATGGAATGGGTTTCCATGGTCACCTTTGGGATGAATTAGAATGCAGGACTGTGAGCCAGGCCAGCATCAGGGTCTGACTTCACAAATGTGTTTCTGGATAAATGGTGAAAAATTCCCATAAACGCACTGCTAAACTCTGTGGAAACCTTTCTCAGAAAAACTGAAGCTGTTATAGCTGCAAAGGGTGGCCCAACATCATATTCAACTCTATGGATTAAAAATGGGATGTCACTTAAGTTCATATGTGTGTGAAGGCAGATGAGCAAATATTATTGGGAATATTGTGTATGTTTAACATGCTCTGTGTCTATTAAACTGCTCTGTAGGGAGCCATAACAGCAGATGATGTGCTAAGAATGTTTTTTTTGTTTAATTTTGTTTTCAGTGTGCTCTTTAACGGATACTACTGACAAGTTCTAAACTATACCAGCCACCAATCTATTGCGATCCATTTCTATTGATATTAATATGCATTCTGTAATTCAATTATGATTTTTTTGTTATTGTAGCCATTTTTCATATTAAAGTAAAAACATTTAGTATCACTGCTGAGACCTGGTGATATGGAAGGCTTAATGAGGAAGCTGCTTAGGGTTAGAACAGAAACAGTAAGACGCATTTCAACCACATTTCTCAATATGGTGCCAGTCTATGCTAGAGCTTTTTATATCACATTCAATGACTGAAGATAACCTAGTGTCAAAGCCTTTACATAAGACAACAGCCTGGGGTGCAGACGAGGCAGTGCCGATGAGAGCAAATGTGTAGGAGGGCAAGATTAAGACAGATATATGAAGCATCATTATGTATAAAGAAGCTATAAATTTCTGCTTTTGTAGGTATTGTGACCACGTTGACATAATAGGTCCAACGTTTTGGACACAGATGTACTGCCAATACAATGTCTGGACATAGCAAAATACAAAGTGAACCAAGCCACTGAATGTCAAAGTTTGCCAAAGAAGAGCAAATAGACAGTGTATGCGTGTCAGACAGGGCAGGCTGACACATGTCATGCGTGCATTTTATCTTTAATGGAAGAAGAAGCTGTTATAGCTGCAAAGGGTGGGCCAATATCATATTAAACCCTTGGGCAGAGAATCTTTGTAAGGGTATTCATCATTGTTGGACAGTTAATTGCTGACACGGGGAGCACTGGCTTTATATCATAAATGAGTAGGTACTTTCTGCAGGAAAAGAGGCAGAGCTGCTTAAATTCTAGGATTTTTTTTTTCTTTTGAGGGGGGGGGGGGGGGGGGGGGGGGTGTCAGTTAAATTTAATTCATATTTTTTAGTTTCTACATAAAGTGTACTTTTTCCATTCACTACAGATTGTAATGACTATACCTATGTTGCAGGTGTGAATATTAGCAATACAAAAATCTGGAGCTTCAATGTGTTCTGCTCACTTTAACTGCTCATAACCCTTCTTGCATAAAGACAGACAACGAGGCAGTTCCTATTGTACTGCTTGCACAACAAGTAGTTGAATTTGAGCATTTTCCAGTTAGGACAAAAATAAATACCCCCCCAAAAAAGCATTATGATCAAATATCATTATTAGCTAAGGTTCCCACTATGGAGAAAAACATGACTGTGCTGACAAAGAATACACATGAAACATAATCCTTTATCTTTCTGTACTACATCTGAATATAGGGAAGGAAAAGCAACACAAAACAAATCTGCATGAGAGGTTGCAACATTTGCCTGAAGCGCTGTGACAATAATGCATTAAAGTCAAGGAATGCTTTACGCAGCACATGACACAATGGCAAAAAATACATCATTAAATTTGGGACAGCTATGCCAGCAGCTTTTTGATACTTTCTAAGGCAGACACATTAAGACATGACATCAAAGTGTCAAGCAAAGGAAGAGCAAGCTGGTTGTTGACACTAGTGGGGGTGTGTGCATCATCCCCTTGAAAATTTGAACCTGCCATTTTGTTAAGTACACCCTGCTAGTCACAAATTGGGAGTCCCTTTCACCTTCAGAATTGCCTCAACTCTAAACTTTGATCCATATTGACATGACAGTGTCACACAGGTGCTGCACATTTTTCCAATCTTATATTCTCCAATTTCTGGTGACCTTGTGTGACCTGTAACCTCAGTTTCAGGTTCTTTACTGAAAAGAGCGGCACCAGGTGTGGTCTTCTGCTCCTATAGCCCATCTGCTTCAAGCTTTGACGTGTTGTGGGTTCGGAGATGCTTTTCTGCATACCTAGGTTGTAATGTGTGGTTATTTGAATTACTGTTCCCTTCCTATCACCCCAAAGCAGTCTGGCCGTTCTCCTCTACCATCAACAAGGTATTTTTTCCTGCAGTTCACTGGACATTTTCTTTCCTTTTGAGAGGCGGTTATGTCAGAAGTTTCTGAAACACTCGGACCAGCCCGCCTTATACCAACAACCATATTCAGTCACTTAAACCACCTTTCATCCACATTCTGAAATTCAGTAGGTTGTTTCAACATGTCTATGTGTCTAAATGTATTGAGTTGCTGCCATGTGGCCATTAAGTATTAAATAGTTGAACAGGTGTACACAACAAAGTTGCTGGTGTGTTTATCAAAATGAATCTAAGTTTATTTCTTGCCAAGAATTTCAATTTTGAAATTGTTGGTGCCAACTAACCATGGTGATTCAACAAGTTCAACTCTATGAATACTATATGTATATTTTCCTCATTTCAAAGCTGTGTGTTAGACTGGGAGACAGAATATGTTCTTACCCCTTGGTTTCCATTAAATCTTATCAATGGCCATGATGACAGGACCTGTGAAAAAAAACAAAAAACAAAACAAAAAAACATTAGTTAACATCAGGCAATCTTTACATTGTTCACTGAGGAAAAATGCAAGATTACAAACTATTACCACTGGCATTAGGTAACGTTTATAAAAAGGTAGCTAATTTGCCAAGTGCAACAAAATCAATTCAGAAATGGTGATAAAGTAATGCCGCCACCACCAATTTTTTTTTTTTTTTTTTTTTTTAAATTAAGCATGGTCCCCCCTTTGTCTTCAACTATTGGAAAGAATACCAGACACTTTGCTTTAAGCTCTGACCAAAGAACAGGGATGAGAAACAGATCTGCATTTGCTGGACACAGAGAAACGACAGTTTTGCCACCTGTAACTTGGCTGACATGCTGTTCCAGTAGCTAGCAGTTTACACCAATGTAAAGGGACAGGAAAGAAAAATCAGCTTAGTGCTGGAGAAGCAGAAGCAGTCACGGGTATAAATGAGGAAGAGCAATAACTGAAAAAAAAAGCTGACTTCAATCATGTGGTCACCTTATGGCTCAAGTAAACAATACAGAAGAGAACAAAGGCATGCTATATCTTACATTCCACAAATATGGATTTGTTTTTATGTTGATGGTTACTGGTCCAATATGTTCTAATCAATGTTACGGAAAGCAGTAAAGCACAAACACCAAAAATAAACCAAAACAGACTACACAGATTTCACATTTTGTAACAGAGAAAAAAAAAAGTAAGATGACCTATTTAATATCAGAAATTAAAACTGACAATATAATGACCTCCCACAAGCAACAATAATTCTGTAAACACAGGAAAAGCAGCACAGAACAGGGTTTCCAATTTGCTTTCAAGGGAAATTGGCTGTTTCCTCATGAGGATTAGTCTATGGTATCAGTTTATTTAATTTGATTTGTTTCTTTGTCATTCTTATCAAGTTTTGTTTCAGTGTTACCATTTTCAAAAGAGTAAAATAGCAAAGTGACTGTTTCCATCCCCTAAGTAAAAGACTTAGGGGATGAAAAATACATAAGAACTCTGAGAAAATCTGGTGCTGATGCTAACACAAAGCAGACAGAAAATCGTCAAGCCAACCAGTGCGATTCAACCAAATTTAACCTGTAACAGTGATGGTGACACCACATGAAGATGTTTTAGGGCATTTGTCTCACAATTACCAGTGATGATAGGAATAATTGTAGGTATTGTATGAACTGTTAAACATTAAACCACCACTTTGGCTTTTCCTGATACTGCTTTAGTGGATTAAATGTGATCAAGTGAGAGTACTAAAAAGTTCAAGGCAGGACAAGCCTATTAAAGACACAACATGCTTTGTATTCTTGCCTGAGCCTGACCCACAGATATGGCACTTGCATACAATAACAAGTGAGTTGCTATCCTCTGTGTGCTTTCATTTAAACTTATTTTATTTAAGGTCTTAATCAATATTATGGTCCACATTTATAGCACAGGAGCCAATGCAGAACTACCTAGAAATGCATCATTTCTAATGGCCAGAATAAGGCTGCCTAAAGAAATCATTATATAAAACATTGGGAAAATGACTTCTCCTGTCATGTATGAGCTCCGTAAAATATTTCCTGATGATTTTATGGTTTTTGTCACTAATTTAAAGAAGACTTTAATACTGCACAATGTTCATTTTGTGAATTTTTATCATGCTGAGAGGTAAATAGTTGATAGATGTGTTTTATGGCATCTTTGACAAGCCTCTGCTGCATGACCATGGAGCTCTATCTATCAGATCTAGTTTTAAATGACCAGAAGGCCAAAATAATCAGCTCAAGATTTCAAAAATCACCACAGTCTAATGTTACTGTAGCTATGAAGAACTTTTATGTGCAGCCTTGGCTTATATGGCTCTAATTTGTAATATCAGAGCTATATCTTGTAAAATGCCACATGTCTGAAGATTTTTACACCAATCCTAAATTACTGCCTGTCCAATTACAACACATTACACCTGTGTAATAGTTCCATCCAGGAAATTCTGGGCTTTGGATCAGGTTTAGACAAATGCTACAACTGTTAAATTAGTTAATGGATCTTATAGCATTCCCCTAAACTTATTTACAGATAAAGAAAAAAAACTTGAAAGAACTATTAAGAAATTGAGATTAAAGAATGTAACTGAGTGCAAACCCTCCACTGTAATCCAGATGTCATACATTGTACACCATTCCAAGCAACACTGCAACACGTTGGGACTGCCTCCTCAAAAAAAAAAAAAAAGGGGGGGGGGGGGGGGGGGTCACATTTTAATGGAAACAATTCAGAATTTGGAAGAGGAATTTTGTAGGAAATCTGGACAAGCTGTGCAAATTGTTCCCAAACTCTGCTGCCAGAACTTTGGAGGCTTCAGCTGGTTTTGCTGACTCTTCTGGCATGTGTTTCTAACTTGTTCTGCCACACATGGGGGTAACACATCTGCTAAAACATCACCAAGTCTGTTGCAAAGCTGAATCATAATTATTGCTCAACAGCTTAGTTTGGCATGCCGGCTTCTAAGAAATTATTCTGATGATCTAAAATAGTAGTGTGTTAAATACCTTTTGTCACACCCATTCATTTCCCATCCCTTCCCTTAACCACAGCCACTCTTTCAAAACCCAATCCACTCCTGTACTACTCTACTCCTGTAAGTTGTACAAAGTTTCAACCGGCAATACTTCCGATGTTTACCGTGTAAGGAATCCCTGGTCGCCTGATCAATCCTACTGACTTTTTCTGTTAGTTCACTCATTAAGTTGCCATTTGTGTTTTTGAGCAAACAGCTATTGGGCTGAACTGCCATAATTTTTGTCAAAGAGATGGCCCATTATATTTGCTTATGGTTGTGCATGTGACACGGCTGGTAGCTGTTCCTATGTCTTTTTCAAGTCCACTTGGAGTCTGCCTACAGGATGCACGCATAGTTGGTGCATTGTAGTATAGTGTCACTGTCACAGCAAACTGGAGTGAATATTAAGCCTCATTGTTACACCCATGTTCACTCTAATGTCACAGAACACCCCACCACCACCACACACATACGCCTGTATGTGGAAAATATAACACTAGTGTTAAGACGCACTGCAATTATTTTGCATATCTTTTATGCTTTTTGACTTGATATTAAATGTAATCTATCCAGAACTGGTTTCCAATCACAACTTCAAAACGAGTGGCATCTGTCTTAGCCTCACTTTGTGGGCATTGCTAACTAGTCAACATTGGCAGGTGAAATGCTGAACACAATGCACTGTGAACAGGTGCAGATTGTAACTCATAGCACCAGTGTGTCTCACTAAGCCTCTAGTTATATTGTTTTGAAGCTATGAAATAACTATGTTGGGAATGAAGGGCGCTGATCCTGGAAAAGCAACTCTGCTTGTATACCTCGATTTGGTCCAAATGAATATTAGGGGGAAAAAAAAAAAAAACTCCACAGAGGCTATCCAGGGACACCACACCTTTCATGGAGCCATCCTCCCTGGTCTACCCCTGCAATGTTTAACACAGCACCAGTTTTAGCACCCTGTGCCCTCCCACTCCCCCTCCCAGCACTGCTAACATACTGCTACTCTCAGCCTGTTCATTTGAATGGCCTGCTGACATGTCACTATTCTCTGGGACCTGAGCCCAGAATGTTCCACAGAGCTAACCTTGGGGACACAGTATGGCTCCTGGCCACGGTTGAGCCTGCGGATGTCCACACACAGTCCCTACTAGCAAGGAAACAGGGGTCAGCTGGACATGGCTTGGACTTTTAGCCAAACACTCATAAAGAAACTAAAAATCTATGACAATTTCTGTCCTAGTTTGGTTCCTACAAAATAAAAGCGCACCGTCTGATTGCTTATTTTTCCCCTATAGTATCAAAAGAGCAAATGGCAATTTCAACTACAAATGCATGGACCTCATTTTCAAAAAAGTATGTGCAACAGTAGCTATAAGTAGCTACAATAAAGAGTCTTATGTGCATAATACAGTAGTTTCTCAGAACGCTTCCAGATTATGTATGATTGCCCCGTCACTGGCCAGCTTTTAAGTCACAAGGCTTACATCATCATCTAGAACACACGCATACACACAATAATGTGTGAATTACAATGGAGTGCTACTTCACATTAATGCAGCTTCTGTTTTGGATGCATAGACAAGGAAAACACAAACCTTTGTCTGTCTCCAAACATAATCTGTCATTGCACCAAAGTGTTCAGATCTAAACACATGCAAATTTATGAACAAAGAGGAGGGCAGTGAAATACTTTGTTATAACCTCAACTGGGGCACACCTGATTTTGGTACAACTGGGTTTGCACTGCATCAGAGTACTCCTCAATCAGAGCTTAGTCTGCAACTTCCAAGGAACATCCTTTTATTAACGCCACAGCTTTGGACTGCATTAGACCTCCATAGTAGTTATCCAACTTATCACTGATCAATCACATATTTATTTATTTAGTGAGAAATCCTTGACATGCTTATAATTTTTGGCTCAAAAACTCTAATGCACTCTAAAAAGAAAACACACAACAGTAAGCCCTGACCTGAGCTTGTAAGATCTTGTTAGCCAGCAGAAGCTGGTATTTTATAATCAAACCTTGCTCAGATTTACCAAGTTTGTTAAACTGTTTCATTAAGCATATAATTACCCTTGGCCACAATATTTCTAAAAGCTTAACACCAAGCCTAAGAGGTTCTGAATTATTAACAACATGCCAGGGTCAAAAACTAGACAGTGCATGGGAAATTACAGTGCTGAATTAAACTAGTTACAGAAATGCAACTCTCCAACAGTGCAGACTGCAGGAAAAGTATGTCTTTGTTTTCTTGTAAATGACTTAAATCCCTATGGGTATAGCTATGGCACCAAAACTGTCAGGTGTTTAGCTGTATCACTGTCATACTTGTTAAGGTGCTCCACCTGTCTGGGATTTCAGAGGTGGAAAGAGCACTATGTGCCATGTACTCTTTAGATGCTGAACTTTTTTTGACCTTGTGTTTGAACTGAAGCATTAGTTTCTTATGTGTGCATCATTTCTTTGCTGCAGGGGTAATTTGCACATGGCACCTGAAAGGTTTTAGCCAACATACATTTACTGCACAACAATTATTAAAACAAAACAAAACTACTACTGTCTAGAGATCTGATATTGTGTAGCCTTAAGCTTTTATTTTCTGTTGCAGTTCTACATTTAGGTAAAGCTTCAACATAAATTACAGCAATGTAAAAAACCAAAAACATCACAAAAAAGTTTTTTCTGAAAACTGAAGTGGATGTAATAAACTAAACTCCTCCTTTGAGATCTTAGAAGTTCTTCAAATAGTCATCTTCTGGTAATCTGGGGCCTTGACAAAAGTGATGTGAAAGTGAAGACTCAGCAGGCATTCATAAATGGCTCCAAATGAGCAATAAAAAGCAAAGGGGCAAAACAACAATTTTACCAATTCAGCTGAAAATTGTTTTATTTGTCAAACTTTTTACAAACCATTAAGTTGAACTCAATTCCCTGGATTTTTAGCTAAGATTTTACACTAAGTTAAGACAGCCAGCTTTTCACATATACAGTGTAAAAAATAAATACATAAATAAATAAAAACTTGTAACAAAGATGTGTAGACTTGTTTTGAAGTCTAATTTGCTGGTTTGCTAGATATAAATGCTTTTTATTTTCATGCCTATAAAACTTTTATCAAAAAAAAAAAAAAACTTATTTTTTTAACTTGGTAATTTTTTTTTTTTTTTTTTTTTTTTTAACTTGCCGTTAGGTAGCAATTCGGGAGATTCCTGCCGTAACTTACTGAAATCTCTCATTATACTTACCTAACAGTATAAATTATGAGACATTATAAAATATGTAACCAACAGTGATTATAATACTAAACGGGTGTGCAAGGAGTTCTGAGAACAAGTCCACAAAAATCAAAATGTAAAAATTTGGTCAATGGCTCGTTCTCACATTCAAGGTCATCTTCTCTGGCATTTCCTGACAGTTTCCAGCCTGATTTATATTTAGATCCCTGGAAATCCCATTTTGACCACTTGGGCTGTGACCTCCATTTCACCATGGACCTCAAATTTGCCTAGAGGGCAAACAACGTCTGTTTCATGCTGACCTGAATTTGTGTGTCCAGCTACACTTGAGCACTTTTAAGCAGAAATCCAGTGACCAATCCAGATGAACATTTTTAAGGGAATATAATGGGACAGTTCTACAGATAGCAGCCAGGCTGAAAGTGGTCCAGAGGTGCATGAGAATATGACTTTGAATGGGAGATTCAAGTTGAGATCAATTAAGATTTTTATGGACCACATTTGAGAAATGTTTGATCACACCTTTTTTTTTTTTTTGTCTGTCATAAAAAGGCAACAGCCACCTCTCACTGTGTGTGACAGAAAAATAAAGAAGCAAACGGAATACAGCTGTGCAAACCAGCATGGTTCTGCAGTACTTTAATGTAGAAAATGCATGGGTGTACACTCACTGGACACTTTATTAGGTACACCTTGCTAATATTGGGTTGTACCCCCTTTTGCCTTCAGAACTTCCTTAATTCTTTATTTCACAGATTCAACAAGGTGTTTGAAATATTCCTTAGATATGTCAGTCCATACTTAAATGATCGCATCACACAGTTGCTGCAGATTTGTCGGCTGCATATCATAATGTGACGGATATGAAGCCAAAAGGTGCACATCATTTGCATTAAAGATGCTCTATTGGATAGAGATATGGTGACTGTGGAAATCATTTCAGTCAATGTCATGTTCACAAATCTAGTTCTGTGAATTGGAATCACAAGATCAGAAGTTTCTTAAATACGTGGCACCAACAACCACGCCACGTTCCAAAATAAACACCTTTACCCCAATTCTGATGCTCAGTTTGAACTTCAGCAGGATGCCTTCACTGCATCTGCAAGCTTAAATGCATTGAGTTGCTGACATGTGATTGACTGATTACATATTTTCATTAGCGGGCAGTTGAACAGGTATCTAACAAAGTGCATGGTGAGTGTATATAGAAATACCTAACTGCATTCTAGACAAGTGTGCTGATACTATTATGCAAATAAGAAAGACTGTTAGTGCTAGAACTGCAAACATTAGCCACACTGGGCAAACTACAAATCTGACAGTGTGTGTTCTCGCAATGTGACACACTTCTGTGACATTTAAGATATGATTTGATAAGTGAATAATTTAATTCATAGTTTGAAATGGCTCTTAAATACACATGCAATACTTTGTATGGAAATTATTTGAACAATGTAACGATAAGATTAATTTTCTTGTCCACTCATCTGATTTTGCTCTTATATAAATAAATGACAAGTGAATTAGTCCCCAAATCTTGATAGAATATGGTCAATGAATGGACTCATGTTGTCAGTGAATGGTGAAGTGAGTGAACAGAATATTCAACTAGTCAATATAGTCCCATGAATTCAATTTACTGCAGATGACCGTTTGTAAACCACATACTGCTAGTGCTGTTTCAAGTGCTTATATTTTATTGGCAACCTGTGAGTTTTTTGAGGAACACACCACATCACTGACAACGTGTAAGGCCTGATTTAGACTTCTGCACTGAATCTTTGTAAAGCCTACGACGTAACCTATGTAAGTGGACGACACTGTTGTCAGCATTTATGCTTGTGCGAGGTGCATTATGTGTTAATTACCATGTAGTCGTGTCCTGCTGTTTTACATGCGGTGCCAGCCAATAGAAACAAATAAAACGCAGGGACTTTTTCCCCTCCTGGGTCCTTGCTCTTTGTTGTGGTCATTTTTATTTTTTTCCTTGCTGCATATTTGTCTTTCTAGTTTTTCCACTTCTTTGTGCTGTCCCTCACATCCATTCTGAGAGTTTCAGCAATCTCCCTCCCGGAATTTACTGACATTTGAGAATATTATATTATATTATATTGATCCTATTATTATTATTATTCCTTATACTGAGGCAATGATTGTTACTCTCTCACTGATACATTCAAAAACAGCAGTGAAAAAGCAGCTGGAAATGTGCAGGATGAATCAACGGTGCTGAACAGGCCAATCATAATTGTTGGGAGCTGCGTCAACCTGACGGGTAGTTACAGTTCTTGGGAGATCCACATCAGGCTACGGCGCAGGATTCAGGGGGCTTTCCAATTACAATGTAGGTTACAGCATAGATTTTCCCCTGAAGCATAAATCCCCATTGAGATCAAGCAACAGCTGGAGAACCTCCTGTACAGCTGTTTCACAACTGTTAACCAATCTTGTTTTGTGACACATTAAATTATAAAAGTAATAAAACATATACTTGCTTTGTTTTATCTTGGCTTTTTAAAGTAATCTTTCAAAAGATCTAAAAGTAATATATTGAGTTTGGGAAGCGGCAATCATGGTAGAAGGTAGCTCAGAGTAGCTTATTTAAAAACGGTGTAAAAAATGGATGTATACAGCTCATTTTTAGGACTGACCTATGAACCATGAACTTGAGCTTGTTAATTTTAATTTGTGTGAACTGAACTTTGAGCTAGAAATTGTAGTGTGAACACAATACTATTTGTGCATATAGTATTTTAAACTGCTGTTTAACATCCAGTCTATCCATCATCCATCCTCTTCCACTTATCCTGGGGGGCTGGAGCCTATCCCAGCTGTCATAGGGCAAGAGGCAGGGTACACCCTGTACAGGTCACCAGCCTGTCGCAGGGCCAACACAGAGAGGGAGACGGCCATTCATGCTCACATTCACTCTTATGGGCAATTTAGAATCACCAAATAACCTAACCCCAGTAACTGCATGTCTTTGGATAGTGGGAGAAAACCGGAGTACCCGGAGAAAACCCACGCAAACATGAGAACATGCAAACTCCACACAGAGAGGCCGAGCCAAGGTGGATTCTAGCTGTGAGGCAACAGTGCTAACCACCATGCCACCATATAGCCTATAGATGGAAAATTATGTTTTCTTAGTCCAACCAGCACGTCACTGGTCTAACACCATTGACGAGAATAAACATTTGCTTAGAAAACCCATGCAAGGATAGACATGAAAACATAAAAGAGGAATCTCCTTTTAAATTCAATCTTTTCAAAGATGGAAAAGCCTGCATTGAGTTGGCAGATATTTCTTCAAGGTTCAGCCTAATTCAGGTTTTCTGAATTGATGCGGCAATCTTTCATGTATTACATCTGAGCATTTAATCTTTGGACACACTCACCCAAATGGGTGAATGTGTCCAAACTTTCAACTGGTACTATATACCAGGTCATGGAGACATTGTCACTTGTGGTAACCTTGCCACAGGGGACGGGAACACCATGACATTTAGAGTCATATTTGGCCTTAGTGGTTATGGTCATCTCTTGCAGTGTCCCATGCTCTGCTGAAACTGAGGAGTAAGCATTCCTTAAATAACCATGGTGCTGGCAAAAGCCAACCAGCTTCACGCAACAAAATCCCCACCCAGATTCTATTACTTCCCATACCACTCCCATAAGGTTTGAGACAGGGTTAGGTCCCCAAGCCTTCAGCTCGCCACCACAAGCACTTAAATTAAGAATTCTTCACCACTTTTTTTTTTTTTTTAAATAAAAGCATTAATTTACAAAGGTTGGTCATTTTTCACCCATGACAGAGAAATTTTAGTATTCAAAATTATCTAGAGAAGACAGACAAGTGCAAGCACAGGATCTACAGTCACAAGGTGAAAAGTTCATCCAACAGTACTGAGGACAGTTGTGTGCCAGCAACCAAATCTGAGTTAATTACATCTCATATATACAATCCATAAAGTAAATTCTGGACAACAATCTGGAGCAATTCAACAACTGTCTATTCAGACAATTTCACAGGCAAAACATGCCTTTTGTTACACTTATTAGACAGACCCAGCTTTGGGTACTGAACATAATAAATTAATAATTTATTAATTTCAGGCCTTCAAGTGAATAAAATGTTGAATGTATTGCACATAATACAGAGCATCACACAATGGGTGCCCGCACTGATGTTTGTCCTCATGAATACAAAATTCATACCTTTCTTTTATAATCAGATTCACTACAAGACAAAAGACTTGTCAGATGTTACTGGGATGCTTTACCCCACCGCCACCACCTCTTGGTTTAAGTTAATTTCATGTCAAAGTTTTGTAAATATAATTATAATTATCAGTTATGTATCATTACCACCTGATGTTGTGTTCCTTGTGTAGCCAGATTAAGAAAGTCCTCAAATCATGACAATTTATGATAGTGATGTAAAAGTGAATTAGCAGCAGGTTTGCAGTCTAGACAAAGGTCAGCTGGGTATTTCTATTGACAGAACAGTGAGGTGAGGTGGGTCCGTGTACCGTATGCGTGCGCATACAATTGTGTGAGGGCCTTTCAACTGAAGGCTGTCTAATGGATGGACATGTTCCTAAAACCTCTAATGTTATACATGTTGCTTGTAATTGTAATCTCCCCTATTGATGTCTTATAGATGGTCATTTCTTACTAAACACAGACTAAAGAAATTTAAAATGAACACCCAAAAATGTAATAACTTTGTAAAATGTTTGTTATCTCTGTTGAAGGATGCTGAATGATGTACTATACAATTTATATCTGAAAAAAGCTTTTGTTAAACAAACAAAAATGAAAAAAAAAAATAAAAACTTAGTTTGACTAGTGTGCTGCTGTCGTTTTTAACTGTCTATCACTGCTATAACAACAGTCATGCAGATGTAATTAAAACTTATCTGTACTCTTCATAACCTTCAGCTTGGTGATGCCTGGTAGGCTTACTCATTTCCTTGCTTATGTCACGGCTGGTAAAAAAAAAAAAAAGAAAAAGTGAGTCTCTGCTGGCAGTCCCGCAGCAGAAGCTCCAGTTCACCATGTCCTCAGATGTACCAACAGAAAAACCCAGCTGACAGTCATGTCTCATACAGGAAGCAGTCAGTACACTGTACCATTACTGCTTGATGATTGTTGCACAATGCAACAAGAAATACTTTGTAAGATTAATACAGAAATTTTGACTACTGAACAAACTGACTCAGCTTTCCATCAGGTCCCACATTTTGCATTTTGCTAGTTTAGAGGGGAAAGGGATCAATAAGCCTTTAAAAAATGTTTTGCTCTCCTACAATGCAGAAGCATGTAGTGACTTCACAATGACACAATTAAAAGTTCACCTCTCTTCCTCTTCCTTTTCCAGCTCACCCCAGCAGCTGGGTGCCAGCCAGTGTTAGAATAATCAGGAAGCCAACTCTCAGGCAAGAAAATAAATAAATAAAAGAAAGCAACACTGAAGGCAATTTATGTTCAGGTTTGCGGTAGTGGCACAAGTGATAGGGATGTTTCCGAGAAACAAAAGCAGAGATATACTGTAGGAACCAAAGTGAGAGAAAACTGCCCATAGCTTCAGTCTCTCAAGTTGATTTCTTTTTATTAAAATGAAGGCAGAGTTCTTCTATTTATGAGCTAATGAAAACTGATTAAAAAACAAAAAAACAAAACAACAACCACAAGCAAATAAGAAGCCCAAAGCTCTATTGATGTCAGTCCAACAAATCTTACAATTTATGCCGTGTAAACATTCTCAGAGTTTGGTGAAATGTGGCCTGCAATACATTTGCACTGCTCACTAGCCCCATTGTTGGGCTTTGTTTGAATTTCAATCAAGTGCTTTTAAATACGTTTGCTCTGAGCTCTCATTTGTGTAGTTAACGCAGCAGACACCTCCCATTACTAACATTATAAGATTGATTTATCTTCTCTAGAGTACAGACAAGCACACCTATGCCTGGCTGTTCATTGTCACATGGGTGATTTAATGAATGCTCATCATCTGTCCTATGAAGCTGCTGTAACTGGGCTTCATCAAAAGCTGTTGAAGTCATAATTCTTAATTGCCTCTGCAGTCCTCATGCCTCCATAACAAAAGGGAAGGCTGTATTGCCAAATAGCCGATCCAAAGTAAAAAATGTGAGCTCAAATACTGCTGACCTTAGAGACACCCCTCAACACAAAAAAGTCTAAATGTTATTCGAACAGTTGTGCCCGCCAAGTGCCGCACAATGAGGTAGCAATGTTTTTAATCACCTTACTACTCTGAACCCTCAACACAAGAAAACCACTCACTTCTCTATATTATGCACACATCTGACTACTCAATAGCGTAGTCATTCAAACTGTGAGTAAGGGTTAGTCCAACAACAGGGGAAAAGTCAAGATAAGCTTACAACGAACTGTACGAGTTTAGTAACAGGTCTGCGTGTCAGTTCAAAAGCCACATGCACGAGAGCATCTTGACAAACGTATGTTAAAAAAAAAACATGTTTAACTTCCAATCTTCTGCCATCTATATTAGTCAACTGCACCAAAAATAGAAAAGAAAAAAAAAAAAGAGCAGACCAAATTCCTATTTACTCTGGGTCTTGAAAAGTGACTTTTTTGAAATATATAAATATAAATTTGTGCCTTTGCAGAGTTGGAAGAACACTGGGCAGCATTTTATCCTCATGAAAAGCTCTGCCAGTTCAGTGTTTGGACTCCATTTCTGGAGGTAGCAACAACCAGCTGCCTCCCAGGAGAATTTCTAGTCCCACAGTAAAGACAGCAACTCGGACATTTTGGAGATCAGCTGGCGACAGCACTCCTTCTGCTCTGTAACCCCCCAGAGTTGAGAGAGGACTGCCACAACATTCACCTGGCCAGTGAACCTACTGGAAGGTCACTGGTTCTCTAACTGTGGAGTGGGTACTGGTAAGTTAGTCATTACACATAGGGCGAACTGGGTGAAAAATATGAAGGATTTGGTTTTCATGAAGGAAAATAAACATGGAAATTTCAGCTTTGAGTATTTTTTTATTGTTAATGTTTGACTGAAATTGTGAGGGGTACATTTTTTTTCAGTGGCTGAGGTGCGGTATGGCAGGAAAAGTTTGACAACAACTGTGCCAAGTAAACACAGGCAGGGCCTGGAAAATTGCTCAAATAAATTGCAAGACATATTCCAGCAGGCACTAATACACCTGGGTAGCTCACCCATTGATAATTTTAATAATCAGTTAAACAAATTAGTATTTCTGCCAAAGAGAGTGTGTTCCAAAGTTTAATAATTTACTCTGCTAATCTTGCATATTCATAACTACAATGAACTCAGTTTTTAAGCTGTTTTGTTTTTTAAACCCCACCCCCAGTGAAATATCAGGAAGGCGTGATTAAGCACCATAAAGTTTAAGATGTGTGAGATAACCACGAGTAACTGCTTCCTTTTGAAAATTAACAACCCATTCCCAGTCACAAAAGCTAAAAATACCTGCATCTACAGTACCTGTACATATCTTTATGTTGTGGTCAAATTAAGAATCCAGTTTTAACTGACAATACCAGAGGCATATGGTAGATAAAAGTTTTCACGGGAAGCAGGCACGTTGGCAAATGCAATGGACAATCAATATGACAGATTTTCAGCAGGTAAAGGCACAAAGCTGACCAGTCTCAAGCAATGCTTGTTAACTGAAGCAGTACAACTCAATCTGCTTATGTGGTATGTGTTTTGATAAAAATCGCCTGGTGAGTCAAAAACACAAAAGAAATGCACTGCAAACAGATCTGTAAATGACAACAGAAAAGTCCTAAAAAAAAAAAAAAAAGTTTAAGAAATTCCATTATTTTCCAAATGTTACAGCACAGCTACCATATACCTTAGCCTTGTAATGCTCAATTCTTCTGTTTGCCACATACTTGATTAAGCAGACCTCTTTCTACAACTAGTAACCACCCAATTACCTGTCACACTTTTACTGTTCTGGTTTATCAGCTGCAGTCCTGCTGTACACAGCCACTGAAGCTGGAGATAAGGCCCTTTCCTCCTGGCCTGCCAGGTTTTCCCTGTCAAATATTTATAGAAGCTGAAACGTTAGATGGCCACCATCAGACTTAAAGCTCTGGACACAAGAAGCCGAGCAAGCAAGAAGTAGCAACAGCAAAAACCAATTCAGAAATCAGACCTTCATTTCTGTCTCTTGTTTTATTTAAGCCCACAACTGACAAATTACGGAGCTGAATCAAATGTCTAATAACTTCGGCGCAAATTCTTAAGCGGTTTATTGAACATGAACATGAACATGAACATTTAGGGGGAGAGGGGGGGGTGGTCAGAAAGAAAGAGATCGCTCGCATGAATACTGGAGTACTTTGCCAAAGTATTCACAACCAAGCCAACGCTTTCGGCGACATAAAGTGAGTGGACAAGGCTCAGATATACGACGGTACCAGTTACCCTCATGTGTGGGCAGTTGCTGGCTAGTTTAGCTAGCAAGGATTGCCAAAAAAGAAAAAGAAATGACAGGCGTAACAAACTTTCTGGAAACATCTGTACACACGCCTTAAATTGCTAATTTTTTAGTGAAAATTCTTGTAGGTTATCAGAGACATTCTGGCAAAACAAGTCATCAATCCTAAATTTTAAATAACAAAACAACAACAACAACAACAACAACAACAACAACAACAAAACAAATAAACACCCTAATATACCATGAAATAACCAGGGCTGTGTATCTAGTGGCACTGAGCTTGATATTTGCTTAACAGTCGGTGTGAAATGAGTCTGAGTTTATCTACGAAAACGCTGAAAATCTATGTAACATTCAACATCAGTCAATCGACAGCTGGTGGTCGCTAAACTACACACTTATCAAGCCAAACTAGCCAGGCTGCCGCGGCTGTGGATCGCAGCATGAAGGTAGCAGCGGTAGCAGCAGCAGCAGACAGAGTGGGGACTGACCTCACTCCGCCTGTCACAGCCGCCAGGACGGACTTCAGTCGCAAACCAAAATGTCACGGTACCGAAAAGGGCTGTTTACCTTGGTGCTCTGGTAGCCTTCAAACGCCCTCAGTGCGCTGTCAGTGAGTTTAACGTGAAAGACGGAGACATTGCTGCCGTTGCTTACTCTTCCACAGGACAGTCCGTAACACTGCTCCTCCTTCAGCGCCGCCATCTTGCTATCGTTCCCACCACGCGCACGGACGCACTGTGTCGTAAAGCGAGCGCTCCCGGTGCTTTTCAGCGAGTATTCAATGACCACTCACTGATGATGAAGTCAGCGAGCAATGCATTAAGGAAGCCCCGTCGGCAAATCGTGTGTTTCATGTAAAAATAATGGTAATATTTTTGCATAATGTCATACCTGTCGTAATGTAATATTGTTGTAATATACAGTTGTACTGCAATAAGTTAGGCAATTATGTGTTGTTAACTTGAAAAAAAAAACTTTTAATATTTAAAACTCAACATATGAATTTGATTTTTCATAATTGTTTTGTAATTATATGTTATTTTATCAACGAGCGACAAAATATACAATGACTATAAAAACCAGTACTGCCCTGCAGAGACGCGTAGGTAGAGGGAAACGACAGGTCATCAAATTACGTCAGCGACACGTCAATGTCTGAAGGAAAGAACATGCACGTACACACGCACACCATCATGGTTTGGGTATATTCACAACACATGGGAATGTCCACTTGTAAACCAACAACAGAGGGGACATGTAAACTGAATGTGCCTCTGATTTAACAAATTAAACTGTCTCCTGTGATGTTTTTGGCTTCATGCCGAGAAAAAGCACTACAGATGCGATGTTTGCTTGGAGAGTGTTGATAAATACTTACAGAGAAGGTCAGAAGGAGCTGCACTGTGGCTTTGTGGATCTAGAGAAAGTATATAATAGGCTGCCAAGAGAGGAACTGCAGTACTGTGTGAGGAAGTCAGGAGTGTCAGAAGTATGTGAGACTGGTGCTGGATAGGTATGGAGACAGTGGTAACATCAGGACTGGCTCTGGGCCCTTTTTTCTTTGCAGTGGTGATGGACAGATTGACAGATGAAGTCAGGTAGACGTCTACATGGACCGCAAAACACTACAGATCAGTGTTTTCCTTAAGAAAACACTGATCTGTAGTGGGAGTAGGGCACAGGTGGAGGTATGGACTGGAGAGAAGAGGAAAGAGTGTACAAATGAGAGGGGGGCAGGTGCAATGTAGCAGTGAAGGTAGATAAGTTTAAATACCTGAGGTCAGCCATCCAAAGCAATGGACAGTGGACAAGAGAGGTGAAGAAGAAAGTGCAGGCACAGTGGAGTGGGTGGAAATAAGCGTCAAGGGTGATTTGTGACAGAAATATAGCAACAGTGAAAGGGAAGATTTACAAGATGGTAACAAGACCTGCTATGATGTATAGTTTGGAGATGGTGGCACTGACGAATAAGACAGGAGGCCAAGGGTGAGATGAGATGACAGATTATCTGCTGTTGCAAACCCTAAAGGGAGCAGCTGAAAGAAGAAAAGCTGTGATGGACTGGCAACCTGTCCAAGGTGTGCCCTACCCCTTTCCCTATGACAGCTGGGATAGGCTTCAGCCCAAGCACAACCCTGATCTGGATAATCAGAAGAAGACTGATGGATGGATGGATGATCAGGAATATGTTTAAATCCTCCAAGTCCATTATACAGCACAACTATAGCAGAAAAGACCAGCTTCAATCCCTGCATGAAAACAGTCCATAAATGTTGATACTTGTGAAATACATTAGTAGAAATTGACAACAACACAAAAAGGAAACTGTAGTTTCATGACCGACAGGTTTTATTGTGATCAATACAAAATTAACAAATGCAGTGAATATCAGGTACTTTCCTGACAAATTAGTTTAATCAGCAAGTGTTAAGAGTTGATGCCACATTGGCGCAACTAACAGCTACTCTGATGAAGCCACAGATTTGGTGGAATCACATTTACTCTAGGTAGGAAAGCAATGGTCATTAACAGTGACATAAATTAACACCTAATGGAACTTAATTTAAGGCAAACTACATAGGCAAAAAAAAAAAAAAAATACAAAAAGGAGAACACCCACGCACAAAATCAACATGGCATTTAAAGAATAATCCTTCAACATTTGGTCTCAATCATAACATTGAGGTATAATTGACTGAATTTGAAAAAAAATAAACTCCACTTTCACCTGTCCACTGAGAAACTCTCAATTAGCAAAAAAAAAAAAAAAAAAAAAAAAAAAAAAAAAAAAAAGAGCTAAATTTGACAACTACTGAAAATGATTATTTTAACTGATGGCTGAATGAAGGTATACACGAGTGACTGTGATTAAGTCCAATAGAGCATTCATGTACTAAATAACATATACTGCCTTTGACTGTTGCTGTCAAAATTGTCAGAGAGATCTCGATTCAATACCATGTCTCATTTTGAGACTGCAGTACTTTGTTTTTAAATAACTGCAGTATATTGTGAGGTATTTCTTACTTGCAGGCTCCTTCAGTGTTGCTAATGATGCAGGCACAATTTTAAGAACATCTTTCAACACCCTCACAAACTTCAGCATTCAGAACAAGACTGCTACACAAACAACCTAAGCATGTAGAAAGACTGCAGTACTGCTCTACAGGTGTTTTGATAACAGTGTATGCATGTGTAGAATCAGTACAAAAAGTGACAGGTAGTACACAATGCCACATATTTTAACCATCACACAGACCTCAAATTGTAGAGCATCATTTGACATGAATCATTGCGCCATAACAAAGTGAAATTGTGTCTTTTGCATAATAACTAGTATTTCAAATATACAATCTGACACTTTTAAACTATAGCAACATTTATAATAGCCGTGGTTTTTTTTTGTTTGTTTTGTTTTTTAAATGGGAAATATTCATTTTTAAATACCTTCTATCTTAATCCATTTTTACATGTTTTTCACTTCAGTGTTCCGATAATCAGTTTATCGACCACACTGAAAAAGAAATGGCAGCAAAAGAAAAGTGATTCAAAATGAAAATGCGACAGATATTTATAAACCTACACATTTACAAGACTGGAAATGCATTTCTCATATGCAATTACTGATGACTTCGAATTTGTCACAAAGTTCTCAAACATAGCAGAGAGGAGAGAGTGACAGTGAAGAGGCAACTGACCGACTGACATTTCCACCTCCTTTGACCAAAGGTCAGAAGGCACTGCCAGATGTGCTTTTGTGTTTAGGCTCTCCTACTGTGTGGTACTGGTCAGGCCATCACTACAGGTTCGCGTCAATTTCTAGCAGCTATGACAACGGATAAAGCTACACCGCCGATGGCTACTGCAGTGGCACCAAAAAGCCATTTCCAGCTGAGACCCTGGGGAAATAAAAGTAGAGAGCGCGTGTTAAGTAGGTCAAATAATTTGACAACACATTGAAAAGCTCAAAAGCAAGTTTTTCCATTATTGATGGGCAGTCATTTTTTTTTTTTTAACACTATGATTCTCAAACTGTGGTGAAACTAACATTGCATGAATAGGATTTTTCAAGGGTCAACAAACAAGAGTTTGATGCTTTAATGCCAACCTTAAGTTAACCTTTTATTGATAATGATTACTAAAACAGCAGATGGTGTGGGGTGTGCCAGAAAGTGTTTCAGAACCACTGCTTTAACTCAGGTAATAACCGTCTCACCCACGAAGACTTGGCCCGTGGTTTCTGTGTGCTGTTATTAGAGGGGTTTCCGAGCATCTTCTTATACATAGCCTGCTCTGCTCCCCTCTGTTCCGAGTGCTTCTTCACCAGCTTGGAGAGCTCAGAATGGATTGTCTGTACAGAAAAGACAAAGACAATTAGATGATGCAGGCTCCAGTCTAAATTCAAAGCTGCTCTTCTGTCTACCGTACTTTGCTGGCATGTAGGAAACAAAGCTTAACGACTCAGTAACAACCCAAGTCTGATTTCTGGATTCCACATGATCAGTATGTCCCCCCCACCTTTTTATAGGTAGAATACATTGATTAAATTAAAATAGAATCCTGGGGGGAAAAAAAAGAAAAATGTATGTATGCATGTTTTTGTCTTCCAAGAAATCACAGACTTACTTCACAAAAATCAGTCTGTCATTTTGCCCACATGGAGACAATTATTCCAGGATATGGGTTTAGTTATTGTTCCAGCATGGTCTACATCATGAGTCACTTTGCTGCTTATAAAGCTGGTGAGTGACTAAGCAAACCAGTGTTTTCAGACATGAAAACTTTTTTGCTTGGTTTAAAAAAAAAAAAAAAAAAACACAAGAAAGGCTGAGTTAACAGCAATGTTCACTTAGCTGTATACTTTAGTCTACTCTACCTATGACACTCTGAGGAAAGTCCATGTTTCTACCCAGACAATTTGTCTGTTTCCTCTGTGACACTGTTGGCAAGTTGGCACCATTATGGTACAATCAACTACTTACCAAAGAGACAAAAATGACAGCAGACTAACTTGTCCCTGAAGGAAATGATAACAGTAAACAATTCAAACATGTAACATCCTGTCCTAGCAGCATCTGTGTGTCTAAACATTGTGCTGAGACAGTATGAGGCTATCTAAATTGGAACTGTCATATCTGTATGTCTTTTCAAAAAAGTAAATAGACAGGAAAATCATCTCTCATACATCCGAGTTTGAGATGGGGGAGTGAATGGCTGACACTAGTGTAAAAAAAACATGCAGACAGTGTCTATTAGAGAAGAGGACGACAGTGCGTCATCTTGTCACTTTATAACGCCTGCGCCTGTTGAAGACCGCCTCATTTATTATAACGAGAGCATCGTTGTATTGTCATTGAGGTGCACCAACGCATCTTGCTGTTAGAACATGGGGTTATTTAAGGAGTCTTTTCAATTTTTCTAGCATATTTTAGCATTAAAAAGGGAACTCTAATACCAGATTAGAAACATGGTTACACACACACACACACACACACACACACACACACACACAAGCATGAAAGTTATGAATTTTGGATCTAAAGTCTAGTTTTGGCCTTTGATAAGTTTAATTTTAATAATTCTTGTTTATTCCATCTTTGTGCTAGATATGCAGAGATCAGATGTTTAGTTACATTTCCCAACTACATACACAAGGCCATTAACTTTGCAATTCACCCAAGATACACCATCATAAAATGAAACACTTCATTATACTTGCACTGTGTGTGTTGGCTGAAAAGAGGTATGCAGGCCCTGTGCTGTTTGACAGATTTGTGTAGGACTGAAGTGGGGAGTTCTGGGCATGAGTACCAAGCTGCTGCAGCTTACAGCTGATCCAAGAAGCCCACACATTTAGACGAGTTTTGTCAAACAGCCTTGCGTAGCCAGAGAACCATATATACCCAGTTGTATAAGCAGAGGATCAGAAACAGTGTCTATGTGTTAAATACAGCTTGAGTACAATCTATTTACAGCAACAAAGTGAAAAGAGATCCCTTAAAATTGATCAATCTGTGCAACAAATAAAACTATACTTTACCCTATAGCCCCATCTACTGGCCATATGAACAGACTGTAATTTCTCCACACCACAAGATGTATTCTACCCAGCACAAATGACATGAAGCCCAAAGTACCTTGTTGCTTGGTTCCAGTTTCAGTGCCTTCCTTAAACTTTGAATGGCTTCTGTGTATTCACCTTGCAAGGCCAGTACCTAAAGAAAAGACAATTAACTGTAAAAAAAATAAATAAATAAAGAGAGAACCAACCAGTTTATCAACAGAAAGAAACTGAAAGCGCGAGAGCTATGTGCACCTTGCCCATACGGAAAAGTGCTTTTATGTTGTCTGGCTGGTGTTCAAGCGCTGAGACACAAGATTTGAGTGC
This sequence comes from Archocentrus centrarchus, assembly GCF_007364275.1. Classification (NCBI taxonomy): domain Eukaryota; kingdom Metazoa; phylum Chordata; class Actinopteri; order Cichliformes; family Cichlidae; genus Archocentrus; species Archocentrus centrarchus. Next base: position 24,108,117 of record NC_044349.1, on the reverse strand, counting down.
TGCATCGTAGTGGTCTAGTTTCAGCTGAGAAGCAGCCATGTTGTTTAGACACTTCACTTTCACATCCAAAAGCTCACTCTCCTCCTCAGGGCTGATGTCAACTACCACAGAAACAAAAGAGAAAAAAGAAGAAAAAAAAAAAGAGAGAAGAGCACAAATTCTTATTCAAGTGATGTGTCATTACACTGGTGGAACATCAGTTAAATCAATAAGGTTTAAAATGTCTTTTCACTAAGATGGCTAAATCTAAAATCTACAGGAATGCATTATCAGAGTAAGCCTCAGCAGATAGCAAAGCCTGACTAGATCTCACCTTTAGAACTAGACTCTGTAATCTGCAGAGCAATGCTGTACGAGTTGACAGCAAAAGCATAGTCTCCACGCTGATAATGGGCATTGCCCCGCTCTCTCTTTTGGCTGGCCAGGGCAATCTTTTCTGCAGGGGGCAGCAGCTCCAGGTCTGGAGCATCAGTAGCTTCCAGCAGTTTCACTTCTAGGGACAGCTCAGCATTTGGAGGAACTGCAGGTTCGAGGCTGGAAAAGAGAAGAAAAGCAATCAAATTTAGGGGTTAAGACGATAAGAAGCAATAATCACTGGACTACACCAAAGAGATTTCACCTATCACATGTCCCTGCAGAGAATGTAAAGCTGCACTCTTTTGTTTAAAGTCAATTGGGTTTATATCTTTTTCCTAACAGTAAAGAGTAGGTTTAACTTTTGAAAATGCAGCATTTGTATCTAATCTACATCTAATCTAATTCTACATTACATGTGCATTTTTTGCCAGTCAGATCAAGGGTATTTTCCCTCATGGTCCCTTTCAAACCCCTCAAAATGTACCTCATTTATTAAGCTATCCAAATCTACCTGCCCCCATGTGAAAAGGTGGTCACAAAAGAGTCCAGAACATCTAAAGAACTGCAGGCCTCACTTGCCTCAGTTAAGGTCAAAGTTCATGATTCAACAATTTAAAAAAAAAAAAAAAAAAAAAAAAAAAAGACTGGGCAAAAATGGCATCCATGGGAGAGTTTCCAGGCAAAAACCACTGCTGACCAAAAAGCCCACAAAAAAACATCCTGATGAGCCCCAAGACTTTTGGGAGAATATTCTGTGGACTGATGAGGCAAAAGCTGAATTTTTTTTGGAAGGTTTGCGTCTCGTCATATCTGGTGTAAAACTAACACAGCGTTTCATAAAGAGAACACCATCCCAACAGTCAAACATGGTGGTAGTGTGATGGTCTGGGGCTGCTTTGCTGCTTCAGGGCCTGGACAATTTGCCTTAATTGATGGAACCATGAATTCGGCTCTCTACCAGAAAATCCTGAAGGAGAATGTAAAGCCATCAGCTTGTGCCCTTAAGCTCAAGTGCACTTGGGTTATGCAGCAGGACAATGATCCAAAACACACAAAGAAGTCCACTGCTGAATGGCTCAAAAAAAAAAAAAAAAAAAAATGAAGGTTTTGATGTGGTCAAGTCAAAGTCTGGACTTGAATTTGAATGAGATGCTTAAACAGGTCATTCATGCTTGAAAACCCACCAGTGTGGCTAAATTAAAACAATTCTGCAAAGAAAAATGGGCTAAAATTACTCCACAGCAACTAAGTTAAGATGAAGCTAATTATAAACCATTCTGTAGCCAATTACAGCCAACAATTACTTAATAGGACTGCATGTAATGACTAATATCATTATATTTCTATAGTATTTTTTCTAGAATCCTGCCAATGTTAGCTATGTGCTGATATATAAATGTTTATAATAGCCAATAAATGAAACTTTTAAAAGAACAAACTGGAGAAACACCCTTCAAACATGTCATGAGTGTTCACGTTGCATAATTTGTCCACCAGAGGGCACTCTGCAACATCCCTGTTGCCAACGTGTTTGGAACACCACAAGCACAACCAACTGCTCCCAGCAGAGTCAGAGCACAAATGAGTAATCCATGACTTGATGTGGCAATCAAGATTATCTTTAACCTGAATTGTCATATTATCTTAGTACACACTCACATTTACCTACACAGAACAAATATTAGCGAAATCTTTGTTTTTGTGTGTCTGAAAGAAAAAAATATCAGTCAATATATCAGATTTTTCAGATCACTAAATATTGGTATGAGTCTTAAAAATCCTATATCAGTCAGGCTCTAATTATTACCCCTTCAATCACTTAGTTGTTGATTCTGAAGAGTTAGGCTTAAAAAAAAAAATAGTGAAAAATGGTGATACAAGCAAATATCTGAGCTCTCTACAGTGTGATTAGAAAGTGGACTAAGGCTCCATTAGACAAGTACACAAGAAAGAGAATTGAAACCCACTTTCAAATGAACTCAAAATGTGACCACAAAAGGGTCTTTTTTGTTACACTTTAATAGGAAAGAGTTTGGATTATTTAAAAATAACTAAATGTACAAACAGCCGAAAACACTTCCTTACCTTCCCCTGGCACCATATGCATATTTGGCATCAGTCTGGATGAGTGCCTTCTCGCCCATTTCCATTAGCTGTACTGCCAGATCCAGTGCCTAAAAAGGAGAAAAGCTCTTTTCAGAAAATGTCTTAAGGATACAATGATACATAAAGTGTACAAAATATACATGACCTTATGCAATCATCCCTTCCCACAACAAGAAAACAAAAACTAATCCAACAGGTACCTGGATTACATCACCATCTCCCAAAGTGAAAGAGAGGTCCGGCTTCTCCTCTAAAACTGTCCCATCCAGTAGGCTTGTTTTAAGACGAATTTTCACATTCTGTCCTTTCTGTGGTCGACTGTCCCGTCCTTCACCTTCCTCCAGGACTTTTTTCTTTAACTGGCCACTACCTGGAAACAGATACAGTCACAGCTACAATGCTATTGTCCTGTGACTGTGGAGCAATTACAACATCTTGGGCTCAGTGCCGATCATTAACGTTAACTTCAAACCTACTGCAGCACAACCTTCTAAATACATGCATTACACCACAGTCTGTAATGTCATGGAGCACATGTTACATACCCAAAACATCCAGCCATTCATCGACTTGACCTGGGAGTTCTGGATCAGCGTTTTTCTTTTCTGAAGGATTTGCATTTTTCCCCTTCCCTTCCCCGGCATCTTCCAGAGGAGGAGGGTCGTCGTCGTCAATGTCTTCCTCATCTAGAACTTCAAAGTCTTCACCGCTGTCCAGCAGCGACGTTTTCCCGTTCTTCTTCGCTGATGGCGCAATATCACGGCTATCTGACGAGTCCATAACCTCCTCTCTGTCAGTCATTAGCAGACCACTCTGAAAAAGAATACAGGGAACAACCTCAAAAATTATACCCTCCTGAAATCTTAATGTGTATATCCCCCCAAAACGGAGACCTATTCAGGTTAAAGGCCATAAACAATGTTTAAAAATCGGTCTGCTGCTGTCAGTCTACATACCAGTGAGTTTATGTTATATAGGCTAACAGCAGTCAAATTCAATTTTTCTTCCAGAATCGGTAATGATTATTTATTACTTTAGCGTGACATGCTACGATTTCACCTCAGCATTACCTAATAACGGTTGTTCTACAACAAGAAAACTAACCACACGTTTCTAGGAGTTTCTAACAAGTTGTCTTGCTGTCATGAGTACTCGCATGGCTGAGAAGCTGCAGCTAACACACGTTAGCCGAGGATGTTCAGCTAGCTAGCTGCTAGTTACTTCTTGTGTACGTTAAATGCGAGATTTTTTTTTTGTCTTTCAGTGCTAACCACTGCTTATACCAATTCCCGGTGGAACGAGTCAGCCTGAATGGTTTTGTAATAAAATCTTGCATTAAAATAAACGAATGCTTACCCTGAAATTATGTATGAAGAGCCGTGTTTTGGTTCTGAGCAGTCTCCTTTAGCTCACAGTAGTGAAGTTAGGTTGCTGTTGGAGAACTTGAACCTAGCGAGAGTTGACCGTGTAGAGCGGACCAATATCAAACGGACTTCGCCACGATCTCTTAATAATCCTAACAGGCTGCTTCCTGTTAACCTTGAGACCCTGAACGATTATTGGATATTTCATGCTTATTCATAATTTACCTCCATACGCCTGCAGCTGCAATTTTTAATGACCTAAATCACTTTTTTTTACAAGTTTAAAACACCGATAAACAAATCAAATGACATTAAATAAAAAAGCGTTTTGTATCAGTGATTTAGGTGGAGAATTTACACACCAAGACTTTGTCATAAAGCTCTCTGATGGTTTGTTTTATTTTGAGTAATAAACTACTAGGGACAACAGATGAAAAATAGCCTTTTGGCTAATTCTGGCACATTTACAGGATTGTTTATTAATGTGCATTGTCCCTACTAAATAAATAAATTCAAATTAAAAAAATTCAAATTCACTCATATTATTTATAAACAGTCTATGATTTACATATTCATAATTGCTAGAATTGTGTTTAATCCAAACCCAAAGATAAAAATCAGTTCTAGGTACCATTAATCAAACAGTGACAATTAAACACTTAAGAGAGCAAAATTTATTTGAAAACGAGTTTGATTCATCTTGTCTAGCTGATAGACACTATGAATATAAAGTTAGGGGTGAAAAGGATGCTTCCAATGGAAATGTCATTTCACTAATTAACATGATCAAGAACAAATACCTATTTTCAGATCTGTGAGTATAAGATACTGCACTGCGCAAAAGTCTCGAGCCACTCCTCATTTCTTTACATTTTACTGTGCAGCAATTTACTGAAACATGCAGGGAACATACATGGACATACAGTACATAATGGGCTATGACCACCCATATTCTACAACACAACTTGAAGTCGATTATGTGAGCTTTCTTGAATGTGCTGCCAATCTCCAAAGAAAAACTCTGAAAGATCTCCAGAAAGCCTGGAGAACTGTTGCTCAAGACCACTTTAAAAGCCTGGCTCCTTGGAAGCAAAATGTAAAGAAATGAAGGGTGGCTCAAGATTTTTGTACTGTATGTAAGATAAACGAGAACTCAGAGGAAGAGAGTCAAACAACAAGAAAAAATCAAATGACATTTATTATTGATGCATTGTTTCTTTTTTGATAAGCAAATTATCTGTTTTTCTTTCAGTCTAAAGAAACTTTACAATATAAAGAAACATACAAAGAACATCTTTATTACCTACACAAGACACCTAAGTCCCTAAGACAAGATTCTGAACTATCCTACCATGAAATACAAAGCAAACCCAAGAGACAGACTGCTTCATATTGAATACTGCCGTGTCATCAGAAAGGACCATGAATGGTACAGGAGAATCATTTATATGCCCTTCCCCTGAATCCCCACCCCTCCCCGCCTCAATATAACCACCCTACCCGACCAGCAAATCTTCCTAATGGTACAGTATTATACATCACAATAGAAGTACAGAGATGGCCAACGATCGATATACACAGAGGACTGAGAGAGGATCAGTGAGAGAGCTTCAAACTATACAACGCTATTACAGGAGCGAATAGCAAAGGACACAGTTTTCCCCATAAGTATTACATTTTGATCTTCTTAATTTAAAATGAGGTTTTCCTTAAGTATTTTTTCCTTTTTAAAAGTTTTCTTAAATTGATAAAAATCCTTCATATTAAAAACTGCAGTATGAGGTCACATGTTTTTTTTTTTTTGTGAGAAGATGCCCTTTTTTGTGTGTTTTTGTAAAACTATTCACATGATTTTTCAAAATCAACAGCGACTTTTAACTGAAACACAAGGAGTCAAGGGCAGAGTGAGGACGCCACGGCTCATTTGCTTCTCTCTGTCCTGTCCTCTCTCTGTCCCATCCTCCCTACCGTACATGCCTTAAGCATGCAGTCTGCATTAAGTATGTCAATGTATTCTATACATTTAGCCATGTTTACTGTATTCTATAAATTTAGCCACATGAGCCAAATTGTCAGTGCATCCTTTCACTATGAAAAACATGGACAGTTCTATTTATAATTTACTTTCAGCTGTATTCATTGGTAGTGACTGACATATCAAAACATGTCAATGATATCAAAATGCATTATACAGTATTTACAAAAAGGGAAATTAAGGGGTGGAGGTTGGAGGGGAGAGACTGTAGGGGGGAAAAAAAGGGAGGTGTGTGTCACTGTATAAAAGGAACACTGGAGTGAGTGATTCCCAGGCCACTGATAACCAAACCCTGGAGATGTCCCTGTTTAATTCTGCGTACAATCTGTTCACATTGATATCAGGAAATTGATAAGTACATCACCATCACCCAAAGAGGCTACACTGGTTGCTTAGTTATTGTTGGTTTGAACACAGCTGTGATGCAAGTGCTGTAGCATGGTGCAATGAGAAATAATTTACCCCTCTGAAACAGTGGTAGTGAGCTTATCAGAGACAAATTAAATAGCATACTATGTAACTGACTTTTGTTGTGTGTGCAGATTCTATGGGCTTTATTTTTTTTCTCAGTTTAACACAATTGAAATAGAAAACAAACAAAATGGAAACGTATTCATTGCAAATGTTTCCTGTTGCTGTTCCTCTTCGCTAGATGGTTTATGAACCCTTGGGTGCATAACTCTGATCCCATCAGCAGCAATCCTACAGCGGCTCAGGGCACCTGGGTCCGTGATCCCATACATATGGGACTCTCTGAGGGAACTGTATGATGGGAACTCAACGGAGGCAGTTATTTAACCCATTTAGGTTAAGAAGGTGGAAAAAGGATTTGTGATTTCAACCCAAACTTAAAGCAAGGAAGGCTACATGAGTGTATCCCGCATTTCCTCCCAGTCTAAAAGGGAGTCGCTGGTGAGGGACCATAATGAATCCTGGGAGGAAGAAGGGGCCACTTGGAGTCCACAAAAAAGGATGAAATCAAACAAAGCGAATGAAGGTTAAGGAACCACATTTCAGGAGTCACAAACAACTTGTAAATAACAAATAATCAAAAAGAAAAGAAAACACAATACAAGCTAAATATGTTGTATTTACAGACGAGACCTAATCCATAGAAGAGACAAATGGATTCACAAAATGCTCTCGGTCTCTGCCCATTTCTGAATTACAAATGGCACCTGTCCTGATAATCACCTCAGGATGTCATCGGAACCATTTTCTAACAAAGAATAGGAAGTTATGAGAAGGGTTAATTATTAAGACAGTACAGTTAGACATCTGATCATTCAGGCGCATCTACAGACACATTGTACCTGAAAACAGCATTGCTCTGAGCCTCAGCTATAACTGTATGGCTAGTTTTATCTGAGAAACTAACACCTCAATTATCCAATTACTCTTCCCGTGAAATTTAGGGAAACCATTTAGGAGGCAAATACACAAACTACAAGTTCAGAGGATGTTTTGAGGAGAGGTATGCAAAGTGAGGCTGACTGTGACAGAAACAAGACAAACGACAAATAACCTAAAATTATGTAAACAGAAAGTCATTGTGCATTTTTCGAGCGTGTGCTTATTCTGTCATTGTTGATGCTGCTGCTGAGATAAAATGTGCCCTTTACAGGAAATCATAACTACATTAGTCGAACAATATCAATTATGAAAATTAGAACAATAATATCAGCAACAACAAAAAAGAAAAATACAAATACTTAATGAAACCCATTCTTGCCCTAAAATATCATCATCAGTTCATGTTTTTTTTTTTAACCAATCCTGCCACAGGAGCATAGCCCCAGGTTCAGTCAACTACTGCATGCTCTTTTTAGTTTTAATCAGTTTGATGTAAGAATAGGGTGATGGTGGGGTGGAGCTCAGTGTGGCGGGGCATCATGATTGGGCCTGAATGCCATCCGTGAGGGCAGGTTTTGAGTTTAAGAAACACATGCTTGGGGCAGGTTCAGGGTCTCACAGCACTTGGGCCTTTGACAGGGCAAACAGGCGAGGAGAAGCGAAGAGGAGATCCTTCCTGCTGCTTGGAGGCCTTTTCATGTTCTCACACCCATTTTACAGGTGTTGGTGGGATGGGGGGCCTTGAAGGGAGTCCTGCTTTCCAGGGGAATCCCCAGGGGCTGTGTGGCACAGCACACCATCCACGAATAGGAGGAAGAGGGGGAGGAGGAGGGTAATGCAAGACACATCAGAGTGGATGGGAAAGGGAGATTGAGATAAAGGGAGATGAAAAAGTAAAATAAAATAAAAGATTAAAAAAAAAATAAAAAAATCACACACTCATCGTCATGTTGGGTGAATACTGTAAAGAGAGAAAAAAAAAAAGAGAGGAAGGGGAGAAAAGATAAGCCAATACTATATTTAACTTGTTACACTATCTAGTTTAATATAAAAGCAGATAAACTATCTAAACTAAATGCCATGTCAAGTCCACCAGCCTTTTGCAGCAAACAGTTCACATTATTCTTTCTAATTTATTTTGTATGTCAGTAAACGAAGCATGCAGAGCAGAGCCCAGCCCAAAGAGAAAATGTTAGGGAATTTGAGATCCCAGTGACGGTCCAGTCTGAAATTATGACAATCCCTCCATGCACCAGAGAAAGCATAATGTGTGTGTTTGTCCATGCTTGTGTCTGTGCATGCTGTGTTTCTGTGTGGGAGTTTGGTAAAGCTGGGAACACAGGGTATGACCTGAAGGACTGTGCTCAATTTTGCCACAGGGGCTGATTTTCAAACCATGGAGATTTTGTTGTAATGTGTGCAAAACAGAGTCCGCTTTCACAAACATGACATTTTAGACAGCTCTGTTACCTCAGTATTAATTTAGCTCTCAGGTCAATGTAATGCAAGACAGACAGTTTCACAAAATTAAAGATGGACTTGTAGACCTACAAGATTTCCCAACAACTAACTCAGAAGTAAGCCCTATTTTACTGGAGACAATCATATACATGCACTGACCAGACAAGTTAAAAAAAATAAAAGAAAATAAAGAAAATTAAGAAAAGAAAGAAAAAAAAAACACCACCAGTGAATATGGGCCATCAGTTGTTTCTAAACAGAGATGTAAACTGAGCAATAAAGAAATGAAAATTTTTTGCTGCTCAGTCTGTTGTGGCTCAGTAACTTCCTTAATGTAGTAGCACTGAGGCCTTCCATATTTAAAAGTCACAGCATCTCAGTTCTGCCACATATCTGCACTGATTTCATGCTGACAGAAGATTTTTGTACCATTACACTCTCAACCCTAAATTTTCAGAGTAAAATGTCCACGTAGCTCTCAATTTGATGCCAGAATTCTGTTTTGGAGTGAAAAGATCTGAGTAGTTTAACGTAACTGTCGTGTTTTTAGTTTGGAAAATGTCTTAATTTACTCAGCTTTTACAGCAAATGAGTTCTGTCTGAGACTGTTAGGAACTACAGAGCATTCTAAAACAGACTAATTCAGACCTTTTTATATATATATATATATATATCTTTGTAAAAGGTCCAGGTTGCCATGGACAATTGGCATCCACAATCACCTAATGTGCAGAGAATTTCAATTTCTTTCCCTGTGAGTGAGTCTCATACCGGAGGGAAGAATCTGTATCAAATATTTTTTTTTTCTCCGATTTGGGTTGTATCATATGGTACTCACACTTTCACTTTGGAATGGGTTTAAAAAGTTGCCTGCCATCTCGCCGTCATCCCGTGGAGTGCCGGGAGGATTGTTCATGCCTGCCATATTGTTGGGAGAATTCTATAAAGCAGATGAAACGCACCAGTAAGAATAAAGAACTCATACAGACAGACAAAGAGATAAACACAGACCAGCCACTCTTACCTTTGGCAACCCATCCATGTCACCAGAGCCTGTGAAAAAAAAAAAAGTAAAGAATTAAATGATCCTTGTAATTAATTCAGTGTCAGTGCAGGATATCCAGAGCTAGTAAAAATAACTTTCCCTTCCAAAACTAATGGCTTTTAATTAAGCTATTTGTTTCAGATACACATGAGCACCAACTCAGCTGGCTTCACTCATTACACCTCAACTGGCCTACTCACTGCCGCACTAATTAGCTTTCCCTTTGCTCAATATTGAGAGACAACACTTCCTCAATCTGCCATAAGAGGGCAGAGTCCACCTTCTAAAAGCCTTTGCTCACAGAATGTCATAGGTTTCAGTGTATAGACTCAAGAGCTTGTAGCACATACACTGTACAGTATCTTAAGGTACGCACCTAGTGAGCCGTTCATATGATGCTGATCCATCGCACCCATTCCACCCATAGGCCCATCAGGACCAGGTCCCATTGGGAACTAAAAAAAAACAAAAAAAAAAAAACATTAAAGTCATTTTTATTTTATATAACCCAAAAATCAAAAATTAGCATCAAGAGACTTTAAAGTTAAAATAGGTACACCTAAAAATGGTACTTTATCTAAAATAGATGTAACAAAACACTGATTTTACTGATATCAAAACTGAACAAAATGTCGATACGTACATTAGGTCTATTTCCACCAGGGCCGATGGGGTTCATCATTGTGTAGATGTTTTCACTTGAATTTGTTGAATCTACAAACAAAAGAGCATTTGGATGTTTAGGCTGAACGTACAATACTTTGGTCCTCCGAGGTTCGGAAGCACTTACAGATAAACTCTGGTGCTGCTGTCTCTGTCTGTTTTTACATATAAAATATAGTTACTAAAAAAAAAAAACATAAAATAAGCTGGATTTGATTTTCTTTCTCTATTTGACACCAATTTCAGTAAACTTTGCCATTTGTCTAATAGTTTTTGCTACAGCACAGGACAAAGACCACCACAAAATAAAAGAAGAACTGCCACTCAATCCACTCACTGCTCTCTGCAATGCACAATGAAAAGAAACCCATCTTATTCCTGGAGATTAGTTGTTATACGGACACCCGTGCAACTTGGCATCAACCAGTACATGCTGTGTTGCTCCTCGTGTGTGAGTCTGTCTGTTCTTAAAAAATTCAGAGGAGTGAGGTGACCTTGATCTGACATTGCAGGTAGAAATTTGTGAGCAGATAACTGAGAAAACCATGAGAAAGATGAGTGACAAATTGAATGACATGGGGTGGAGATGGATACAGCACATGCACAGCGCATGGGGTAGAGAAATCTTGCCCATTAGCGTTCCCGAATGCAGCTTTTGCAGTCGTGACTGAAGGAAGGGGGCAAATTTGAGTGTGAGGTGAGCACTTTTGTTGGAGGTTTATGCGCGTATGTGTGTGCACACACTTGGCGACTGCGGCGGATTATGTTTTCCTTCACAGTGTAAGTGTGAGCAGGACTGCAAAGGGTTGCATGCCCCACAACACATCACAATAGAGGCATGTATATAAATAATAAATTGTGGACACAAAAAGCAGCTTTTCACGAGCCATCAGAAACATAACATCTACAGGATGACGGCCCACGGCGTTTTGTTTGCAGTCAATCCTCCACAGAGGCACCTTATTGATGGGTCAAAGCTGAAATGGATTAGTCAGTTGATTGTGTGCCTCTGCTTCCACATAATGCAACTGTCTCGACACTAGAATATTTTTCAGTTTGTGCCTTAAGTGAAAAAAGCTGTGACAAAGGATTTTTCATGAACATCACATTTGAGAGTACCACATAAAAGCGCATTCAGTGCAACAGTTTTACTTTTTTCATTTTTCAATATTTTACACTTAAAAATACTCCTAAAGGCTCAATTCCTCAAGTATTTAGAGCCCGATCTCTGTCTCCCAAAGAGAGATGTGTATCTGACGGAGAACAGGTTTGATGTTTCTTAGTCAAACCCTCCTTCAGTGAGCATTGGATTAAAGCAGAAATCAGAAGGGAAACTGAAATGTATAACTCACCTCCAGGGCTAGGCATGATGGGAGTTCCTGGTGGGCCGCCTCCCCCTGGAGGACCCTGAGGGGTGAGAGCAAGAGAAGGAGAGAAATGAGCACTGAGTGCATCTAGACAGCAGCGTGCCTGTTAGATATCATAGCATGACAGGTAATTTATGGCCCGTGGTTGAACACGAGTTCATGACGGGACACCTACCACATAGTTGCCTGGAGATGAAGATGAATAAGCTATCTGTGGGGAGAATAGACCCGAGGTGAAACAAAACATGAAGCACAGTTACTGTAAACACACTCAGTCATGTGGGCATGAAGATGTGAGAGAATGTGACTCACTGAGTTGGTGTTGGGGTTTGGCCATGGACCTCTTCCACCAGGACCCCTGGAAATGCAGAGATACGAGGATAAATGTGTTAAAAATATTTCTATCAGATAAAAAGTTACAAGGGGTGTTATATTATTTCCATGTCACATTATGATCTCAATGAAAGATTATTACATAAGTACAGTCCATTAGTTGGTATACACAAATGATCTAGAAAGAAGGTGAACTTAAGAATGATTTCTGAGATTTCAAATTTAAACATTAAACCTCTGACTGTTCTGCTCACTGGGACTTTGAGGGAAAAGGAATGATTTTTATTCTACAATAGGTAATAGTGAGCTCTGGGAACAAATCACTCAAACAGGACAAACATTCAGACACTGAAACAGAAGATTTTTTTTGTTTTGTTTTGTTTTGTTTTTGTGTAATGGCATTTATTGCCACGTTTACTTTCTGAGTTTGACAGCTCCTTGTATGGTTGTGCTTCCCTTCACCTGAAGACTGTTTCTGTGCATCCACACAAATGTGGATCACACCTTTCTGGAGAATTATCATTCCATCTCTAAGCTGCCTTTTATTGCAAAAAAAAAAAAAAAAAAATCTATTTTTTTTTTTTTAAAGGTGTCTAAGCTACCACTTTCTGCCCTGGAAAATAATTCAATTTATGAAAAGTTTCTATTTGGCTTTGGTAAATACCACAGCACAGTGACTGTTCTTTTGAAGGTCACCAGTGATCTCCGAATGGCTTCTGAGCAGGTACGTGTTCTTTATCTGGTACCGCTGGACTTGATTGCAGCCTTGGACACAACTGATATCTTTCAAACAGGCTCTGCCTATCAATAATTGCTGTGTTTCTTTATTCACACTCATAAAGCATGGTGTGGCTCAAGGGTCATTTGTAGATCCAGTATGATTTTACAAGCTTCTCCTGGGTCACATAATTCACGGTTATTTCTTTGCACTGTTTTACTGATGACACTCAGTTGTACTTCCCTCTTAGGCCCAATGACCCTAAAGTGCCGAGTTCCCTGCAGGACTATGTTACATTTAAAAATGCAAGTAATTTTTTTTTCCTCCAACTTGAGACCCGTATATACACATTATGAAACTACCCTGTAATGCACATTACAGCACTATTTTATTTAATTCTTCTCATGTTAAATTTCCCAATGGTCCCTCTTCATAGCTTCCCCTTCCAGTTACATTACTGATGTTTTAGCACCATATGAGCCAGCACCTAGCCTGAGATCCACAGGCAGAGGGGTCTGCGTGTTAGGGTTAGAGTGCAGTCAGGCTGCAAAAGGCTCTGAAGTCAGTGACATCTTTAAAATCTGCTTTAAATACCCTTCATCTGAAAGCCTATGCTGACTTTGAGTTTTTACCTGAACAAACTTTTACACTTTTTTCCAGAAAGTTTATGTTTTGATACCACTTTTTATTGTGTCTTTGCTCTCCTAATGGTTCAGTGTTTCTTCTTGCTAAAAGGAACTTCTTCCTTCATCTGTCAGAGGCCAAATTATTGGGTTTCTTTTTCTATAAGATATTTGTCTTTGTAAAGCACTTTGGCTTTGAAAGGTGTTATCTGAATTATTATTATTATAATACATACTGTAAACAAACTGCTGCTTTTTCCCCATAACTTCAATGGAGGACAGCCCAACATCTGGGCTACAAAGGCTTCACTGCATCCCTAGATATCAAAAATGTTATTGTATGCTCTAAAGGTAACTGCTAAACTTTAAAAAAAATCCAGGCTATTAAGCAAAAAGCATATAGGGAATTTACAGCCATTACAAAAAGCAACTTTTTTCAGTCTACTAACATGTTCATGCCTGGCATCCCTGGCCCCATGGAGTTTGGAGGAGGCCTCATCCCTCCGCCATAGTTCTGCACAAAGAGATGAACACACAGTCAGTCCAGAGCCTCACACCTGCTCTGTATAAAGGTTTGAATCTTAATGAAGGTCAGCGACGATCATGTCTCCCACTAACTAGTGTTTAATTATGTGGATGTATGAGCTGTGTGTGGGCTGGTTGGAGTGGGCTGTGCGTGAAAGAGGACAGCTGTGTGTGGAAGAGCTTGCGCATGCTGTGCATGTTGTGAGTCTCTGTATACAGTATGTGTCTCTATGTGTCCATGCTCCCTTCTGTGTGTTTGCGTGTATGTTTTCATCGCTGCCCAGTGGGTCGCTTTGGCTGGCGCTACATGTGTGTGTGTTTGGACATGCATGTGTGTGTATGACAGAGTGAGTGAGTAGGGGGGCAGGCCAGAGAGCAGCTCCACTCAGAGGAAGAGTTTTGTTCAGCAGACGATTACACTTGTCGAGCAGATGCCACACCAGCTGCTGGTACGCTCACTGCCAAAGTCACCGAGCCAGGGTGGCATAGAGAGGGGACGAAGGGCACAGGGAGAGTGTGTGTGTGCGTTTGTGTCTTTGTGTGAGGTGGCTGGGTGCAGAATGAAGCAGCTGTCTTGTAATGGTAATTCAAAAGGACACTGCTGTTTAAGCATCTTATGTATTAGAAAAAAAAACAACATTAACACAAATTAAAGTGATAAAAGGAAACCAACAGCACCATCTTTGGCACCACTTTTGAAAAAATGTGTTGGTGGTAGCTTGCTCATAGCAGTCTAAGCATTCAGCCTCTGTTTGTCTCTCCAGGTGGGAGTCAGCAAGTAGGATTTAACATGTAGAACTGGCGTTAGCAGTGGGTGGGCTCTGGTCAGAGCCAAGATCATCGTCAGAGTGCTTCTGACATTTAAAGGCAATGTTATGAGATTGGCGGAAGCAAAAATTTCTCTTTAGCAAAGGAGAAGGATTATCTACATGCAGTTTATAGGCTGCTGTAAGACAGTATAGCTGTTTTTATGGAAGCCCTTAATGAAGGGCAACCAAACACTGAGTTTGCTTATAAACTGAGAGTCCAAGTACCAAATCTGGCTGTGTGGCAGCTGCAGAGTGGGAGTGCAGTGGGCTGGTTGAGCTGAAGGACACCATCGACTGTCGTGACTTGCTTTAGTAACATGGCCCTTTGTGTTTTATTCTATATGACTAATTTGGCCACTTGTGTAATAAAAGTGGTAGGTACCTGTGGGCCCATGCCTCCCATGCCTCGAGGGGGATTCATTCTCATTGGACCGCCCATGTTTGGATGTCCTGCAATAAAACAGAGTGTTGGCATGGCAGCACTATTTAGATCAATAACAAATCCATAAAGGAGGAAGAAAATTCTCATTTAGAAGCCAATTTATGGTTTCTTTGCAAAGTTGAAAACTGCAGCTAACCTGAAATACTGCTACAATTGTTGCCAGTACCTTGAGGTCTTGTGGGGTCCAGGCTGTTTGGAAGGAGAGGCTGTGACCCAGGGATGCTCCCAGGAGGCTGATTTGGCATACGGAGGGAGGGCCTTGGGCCACCTGGGTACCGTGGAGACATGAATGGCTGCAGAAATGACAAATGAAGAACAACGATTACGTTATACCATAATGATCAGAAGCCAAAATGCTAATACACATGCAAATTTCGTGACTAAGGGTCCCTTAACTATGTTTAAAAAGTTTGCTTCTTACTTTATTCTAAGTGCTACTGAAAACACTAAGCTAGGGTTATGTACACAAGCACAAATAAAACAAAACAAAAATAAAAAACACAAACACCCCCCCAATACACACCAAGTGTTAGCACAAAATGCTGCTTCAATTTAATGAAATCTGCAACTAAAGACAATGAATTTAAGGGGAATCTTATGATTAGTGTTAAACTTTGAATAAATAAAATTGACATAATGCATCAAGTAAATAAAACAAACATAAGGTAATCATAAAGATATTATGACAATATTAAACACACTGTAGAAATTTAATTGAGATAAAAGGCACTGCTCATTTTAAAAAAATACACAAAACATCACAGTAAACATGTCTCAGCATGCCACCGTCATTATCAGCTTAGTGAACATCAAATTCAACCTCAAACACTGCATCCATAAATACCAGTCTACATTGACTTTTGCTGTTTCTGATTAAAAAATAATTAAATGTAGACCTCTATAAAAACTGTAACTAATGTTATGATAATAGTATAATTTTAACCATCTTCTAATAAACTTGCCCCCCCCTTGATACATCTGTGCAAATCTGCTCTTCAGCAGCAGGAAGATTGAGATGTAAACTAGACTGGCTCTCATCTGAGGGGGAACGTATGACTAAACTGTTCTTGACAAGGAAAACTTAGAATTTTTTTGGTATTGACATAAGGGACAAAATCTTTAGTAAACTTGACGCTCCATAGATGACATTCTTAATTTTCACATTTTATCTTTGGATGTCAGCAGGGGGCGCTATTGTGCTAAAGTATAATGCTGTATGCTGTATTTTTGTTCCATTTCAAAGCAAGGAGGGGCTTGTTGTTAAGTTTTGGAAAGTAAGACCTCAGGTGATAAAAGCCATTAGGATAAAGGTAAAGAGGGACAGATAAGTGAGAGTAAGCAAGACAGGAAAAAGAAAAAAGCATGCAGGACAGAAATTTGGACTGCAAGAAGAATATGACGACAATATTTTTGCAGCAGGGGGGTAAAAAAAAAAACAAAACACCCCATTAACATCACATAGGTGGATGAAACGAGTAGTTCTACACCTTGTCTCTGTTTTGTGCCACTACATAAGAGATGGATATTTTCCTACCGTCCCTGCATAACTAGGCAGTAGTGCAACAAAGATTCTGCCTGGATAGTGTGATTCATACCAGAAACCTAAGACATATTCACTATGTTTCAGTAGAGAGGGGACAAGAACAGGCTGGCCGGGACATGCATTACAGAGCCAGTGCACGACTAGTGAATAATGTAAAACACCAGAGACAGATGGTTTTCAGAATTACCTTTGAGACTGCTACAACTACAAATATCCATGCCCAGTGGACCACATTTCGATGTCTGATGATAAAAATTAATTTAAAACTCAGTCCAACTATTTTAGTATCAAGGGAGAACATGCAGATTTGAATGCTGATTGGGTAGGAATTGTGTGTTTTGGTCACGGAGCATGAGCACCATGATGTTCGCATCATCTTCACACAGAGATAAGCACAGACAACACAAATACAACATGAGACTGCACTTAAATTGTAATTATATACTACGTGTTTTGTGTGTGTGTGTGTGTTTAAAGCAAGCGGAAGACAAGTTATATAATTACAATTAGTCCTCAAAGTGAGGACCGCTTACTACTGTTTCATTTTTACCCTCTTCCCTTATGTTTGCTTTTTCCTAGACCCCTCTTCTCTCCTCCTTTGACCATGTTGTGGTAGGTTTGTGCATGAAGAGCTGCACAATGTCAGGCTGTGCTGCAATATTAATGGTCTATTGATGGACTACGGGATGGTGAGTGCTGGGCTGAGGAAGAGAGGAGGCCCTCCAGATGCACCTCCGCTCTTTACAGCTGGGCCAACACAGCTAAATTATTCATCCAATCCACCATTGTGGACGCTCCCTGTCCTGCCTGTTAGCAAGAGGGACCTGTGTGGTGTTTGTACAATTTTCACTGTTATATGAGCGAGTGAAATCAAAGGTAGGCTTAGGGAGGAACCTACAAGGAAAGTGACAGACTGCATAAATGTTTCGTCCTTACCTGTCCATGAGGTCCCATCATGGGATTAGTGGGGTTATGTGGGGGAGGCTGCGTGTGAGGCGAAGGCTGCGATCCTGGGGGACCCTGGTAAAGAACAGATTTAAAGATGTTTTTAAAAAAAGAGTTTCAAGAATGTAATGAATGCAGATCTTCCTGAGGAAACATTAATGACACAACTAACGTACAATAATTCACTTTTAAAGTGAGCACTGCATTTAAAGGTTTGAGTTGTTTTCATTTATTTTTGTTTGCCCAGATTTTAAGAAATCTATTCTTAAATGAGTGGTATTCCATAAGGGCACGTAAGGCAGGCAGTGCTTGAACAGTAAAATCTAAAAATAGACATCAATTAAAACCTAAAAGTGATCTCTCTGTACATCTCAAACAGCATTCTATCATAAAACTTCTCGTCTGTTTGCATCCATCCTTTAAACTGTTGCCATCTTGTGGCTGCAGCTGGCTATTGTCTCTGGAAGCAGGCTAAACTCTGCTTGACTATGAGCTGTTGGAATCTGTAGTGTCTGTTGATTTCATGGGCATGTCAGTGTTCCATTAAAGGCTGAAACTGGACAAGCTGAGAGACCAGCAGCTTTTTGTGGTTGTTTGTGCATGTGCATTGTGGATAAACCTCTAGTGTTTGACAGGAAACTGATGGGAGACTAGCATGGCTCTGCTTTCACTGCTTTCACTTTCATCAGTTAAAATCTGTGTTCGTGGAGACAGAGCTAGCATTAACAAGTAAGCTCACTGACTTATCACAGAAACATTTTCTCTTACTAACCACCTCAACTAACATTTAATGTAGAGGAGATGGAGCGCAGTGTGAAGATGTTTTTTAATAACTCCTTCAGCAAGTTAGCAAAGAAAGCCTTGATAAAGAGGGAACATTAACTCCTGCCATGTCTGGTTTAATAAAAAAAGGTAAGTTGAATAGGTGGAGGCTCCACCAGCACTTTCAGATTAACCGTAAGATTATCCGCTGATTTGCCACACACCACCTTAATTTTTTCTCAACATTTTTATTCCCCTGTGTTTTAGAGATGTAACATGTTTAAGTATTTTAAAGTGCTTAACATTAGCTCAACCTTAAACATCTACAGAAACAATATTAATCCATATAACACCTGGATGATTTTTCTGCAGAATAAGTACTTTTTCTTTCGATACTTTATATACAATCTGCTAATAATACAGTCTTTATGTTTAGTGATGTATTTTCATTGTATTTTATTGCTTTGTTTGCTAAAGTAAAATTCCTCCAGCACTTGCAAATGGTATTTTGATGATAACTATAGCAGTAGTAATATTTTAAGATTCTTCAGCCAAGAAGGAGTGCAGAAAGGTGAAGCCATCCATGCACAAGACTGCCAGCATGTATAAAAGAATAAAGACAGGGAGTAGAAAAACATGGAAAAGTTTTAATCTGGTCCAATTTGTCTTGTTAAACAGCAGAAGACGACTTCTTGTACTTCTGGTTAGTGATTGTCCTCGTTTGCCTTTCTGTAAAAGTCACTGCACACTGTTGACTTAAATGTGACTGGAGTTTTGTCATTTTGGGGAAACTGGGTGTACCTGTATATTAAAAGGCTTTAATTTCAATAAAGTCTCCCCAGTCAGAATATTTTACCACAGATTGTGATGTGCAATCAAAATGACACATTGGCAATCAATATTAATAAAAAATAAATTATCACTCTACTTTAATGCAATGAGCATAATTTATGTGGCTGACATTAATGCTGCTTGAAATATACTGAAGTACTTTGGTTTGGTTTTCCAATATGTGATATTCAATTTGAATAGCTCTTATGAACATTATTAAAAAAAAGAATCAAACATATTACCAGCACTCAGGCGTAAATGAGTATGATATAATATCGGAATAATATGATATTGATTAGAGAAAAATAGTAACTGATCTAAAAGAGATGACCAAAATTAAAAGAACAGCGATTCTAATTCTAATGGGAATCTAATGTTGCCCTATGTCACTTAATTGTGTATGAATTAATTGTTTGCCAATGTGTTGCTCATACACAACAGTAAAACCCTCTTTTTTTTTTCTCTTTCCCTCAGAGGTCAAATTAAGAACATTAAAAAGTAAACTCAGCATGTCCAGCATAAACATGTAGAATTTCCTCACAATCATCATTTTTAATCTATTACACCAACGAGCAAAGCTTCTAATAAGATTCGTCACTGACATTTTCAAAGGACCACATTGATTTTCATGCACAGGAATTGTTAATTGCCAGGATGAGGTCAGATCAATTCTTGAAGTGGCCTGTAATCAGCATTCAATTACAGTACTGTAGCCAAAGGATAATTCAGGGTATTTTCAAACATGGTATTATTTTTCTAAATTCTGCCATGATGACACTTGATCCGGTTTGCCAGAGTTAAAGCCGTCCAACGCAGAATCAAGGGCCAAAGCAAGCTTAATTCTGGTGCTCACTTTCACTCTACAAAGATGTGCCAAATATTTAAACCCAATCAAACATCATTATGGCAATGAAATAGAAGAATAAATTCCTCTCTGAAAATAACTGAAATTATTCTGTCACTTAAATCAACAGTGAATTGAAGCTTCAATCACTGGTATGTGAACTACAGTTTCAGTTTATATTTTTAGAGCAAATGAGCTGAAACCTCTCCTAAGTTAATCTCTCACATTAAACGCTGTGTTACGTTAAAGTGACACAATATCACAGGACTGTGTAAACTCTGACCCTTTGTCTCTTACTACAGTAGCCTCATCTGACTCTGGCAGCAGTCACACCACTAGAAATCTGTTACTAGCATCAATGTGGAGAAACAGGACTATCCACTGCCAGACCAGACTTATCTGCTAGTCTGACAGAGCTTCTGTCAAGCACTTGGCTATCAAGTAACATTACAGGTGTGCGTATGTGTGAGTGTGTGTGCGAGATGAGTGGTGGTGAGTGCAAATATGAGATCTCCCTCTTTTTTCACAGGTGATAGCAGGATCTTCTCTCAGGTGCTGAGTGTGTGCTGGCTTTGATATATGTGCAGGTACAGTATGACCACTGAAAGTGGGCTGCTGAGGGGTGGAGGTGGGTATTACTTTAACAGGTGTCTCTTTAACAGCATCGTGAAAAAGTAAAGGATTATGGGATCGCCCATGTGCAATAAAACCATCACCAAACAAACACTCACTGGTAGACACTGTTAGTGCAAATACACTTAAATAGACGCCAACACACGGCTGGTTTTTTTTTGTGTGTGTATGTGTGTGTTACTGACTTGATGTATTTAAGTAAAAATATACCACTATAAATTAGATTACATTTCCCATAGATTTTACATAACTTGTTCTCCCAACAGTCCGAAAAGGACAGATATCAAATTTATAATAATCTAAGAGAAACAAAAAAAAAGGCATATGTTTATGGAAATATTTACTATTCTAGCCTATTACACATATATTACACATATTTTCATATGCATACTGCACTGCAGTGGTTGCAGTGGCCTTTGGGTACTCCAGCTTCCTCCCACAGTCCAAAGACATGCACATTAGGTTAACTGATGATTCTATACTGTAGATGTGAATGCGAGTGTGAATAATTGGCTCTCTCTCTGTGCTGAAACTGCGATAGACTAGAGATCTGTCCAGGTTGTACCCTGTCAGCTGGGATCAAACTCACAATAGTAATAGTTTCAGAAGAGATGCAAATAGGCAGGCTGCAGACTGCTCTAAATGCTCAATTTCAGACAGTTTGTTTTGTCTCCTGGCTCTGTATGATGTCAGTGAGCAGGGACATCACTAATACGGTCATCTAATGCTCATAGCTCTGGCTGCATGCACAGAAGCCCCACCCACTGCTGTTCAAATATTTTTGTTTGCAAGGCACAGACAACCAGAAGAAGATTGACTTAAAGGGAAAGGACCTAAAATGGCATGTTTCAGACAGAGAATAAACTGGAAAGCTGCACCAAAGCAGGTACTTAAGGTACAAATCTGACAATAAAACCACAGAGCTGGAAAAGAGCATAGTAACTCACCTTTAAATTACTTCGCTAGAGAATTTATACATGATACAGAATTTTTAAAATAAATTGGGTGCAAGTTTTGTTTGTAGAAAATGTTCTGGTGAAACTTTGAACATGACGCGTTGCTTTCAGACCATTCATTTAGGCATTTTTGTTGTTCTTTTTTTTGTTATTACTGTTAGCTTGCCAAATATTTGAAAATTTGAATTCCACACATATCCGTTCAAGGCAATTCATCAGTCGTGACAAGTGCTGATGATGGGAATTTTGGCTGACTGACTTTCAGCTAAACATACACAACTGTCTAGACAAGTGCGCTTCTTCACCCGTGTGCATCAATTTTCATGTAGGAGGCAGCTGCATGTGTACCTACATCTCTCTTGCATCACGCTAGAGAGAAGCAGGTACATCCACCCTTTGGCTCTACCTCACTTTCCCACCCTGCCCACTGCTCCGCCCTCCCTGTGCGAGCTCTCTGTCGGTATGGCTTGGATGGTGGAGCACGGACAGAGCTCAGCACCAGAAACCTGTGGGCGCTGCTACAGTGGGAAAATAAACATGCCTGACTGACAGCTCAAAACAAGTGCATTCCCACGGGCACAGATACAGTACTGCTGCACTGCCAGATACACCATACAAGAGCACAGATTTTGGCAGGAGAGATGAGCTTGTACGTACGCATGAAAACAACAGTGCTCATAAGCAGAAGCACTTATTCAAGGACTTGTAAGCCTTTATAAAAAGGCAGAAGCGTTGAGCTCAGCAGCAGCAGGGCTCCTGAGACAGGTGCTTCCTCTCTCTTTGAGATGTGGCAGTTACTTTTCTTTATGCATTCATTCTATTAATCTCACTGTCATCTGAGACACAGTCCACAAAAGCCACTTATTAACCAGTTACACGACATACAGCCGGTCGATAATCTATTCAGCGATTTGGAAATGTTTATTTAGCTGTACATACAGCACACTCTCAATATGCTGACACAGTTATGACGTTTGCAGCAGGGCCACTGTGTTTTTTTTCTGCCACTCTGTGTGTATGTTCTGGGTGGTTAACACCAGCTGTACTGGCTCGCTCTGTCTCTCAGCAGGTTCACACTGGGGCTAATGCAGCGCTAGCTCTGTCTGACCTCAGAGGTTACTGTTGTTGTGTGTGTGTGTGTGTGTGTCTAACAAGACACCCCTACGGGGTCTGACTGCCCTGACCCAGCTGCAGCAGTCTGGTTCTCGTCCACACACAAACACACATGCACAACCTAGTTTTAGTCACTCAAGAGGACACAGTATTCACTTGCACTTATCTTTTAGAGTGTTACCTTGCTCTAACCGTAAGCACACCTTTCCTGAATCTTTGACATGACCATAACATAATCTTTAAATTGCTTTAAACAATTTTACCAGCTTATCATATGGGAGCAAGCTTTTTGTCCCTATATGGGGGGTCTTGACATTATGGTTGAGAGCAAATTTTTGTTCCTGCAGTGTAGGTAATACCCAATCTCATTCACTCGCTCTCTCTCTCACATACACACAGAAAAATGCACAGGGCCCCTCTCTTGTTCTTCTCTATAATGTGCCATAATGGAGCGTAGCTCCTTTGACTGGGCCTCCCCAGGCCTTCTTGCTATTACATCTGAATGGGCCAGCATATGGCCTTTATGGCTGTACTGTTCTCTCTACAGGTCCCCGCAGAGAGAGGTAGAGAGAGAACATTTCAACTGTCACAGAGGTATATGCGGGGCAAGTTTGAAAAGTAGCTTGGTTGGAGTGTGTGCGAGTGTGCGTGAGCTTGTGTGGTGTTGTTTGTGTATTCGTGTGGGAGAGGGGAAGGAGGAGGGGGACACGGGGAGCGTTAAATGAAGCAATTAATAAAATCATTTTCTACCCGGCTAAGGAGATAACAGCTTGGCACAGTACCACAAACCCATCAACACAACCCCCTCGCCTCCTCACCACTCATTTCAGCTTAAGGAAGACCCACACTGCTGCCCCTGACGGACCACTAACAGAAAGAGAGAGCGAGAGAGAAGGAGAAAGGGGTGGAAGAGTACCAGTCTACTGAGGGTTTTTCACCTGTTTATAGCTGCTAACACTAGAGGGCAGTGTGTAACTTCTATCAAACTTCTGGACTCACACACACACACACACACACACACACACACACACACACACACACACACACAAGCACAAAATGAGAGCGAGAACACAAAGCAGCCTGCATCACTGAACACAACAAACAAAGCCAGGAGTAGCAGCACCACACACACACACACACACACACACACACACACACACACACACACACACACACACACACACACTGAATGCACACTCATTGTCATTCCTTGCTAACATTCCAGAGAGAGCAGCAGTGGCAGCAGTAGGTCTCCTGCTAGCTCATGCTATATAGCATGGCAACATGTCAGCTCAGAGATGGGAACACGCTATCATGAGTGTTTTCTCCTGGAGGATAGCCGTTAACCCGTTAGGATGACAAGCAAATTATTTACACTACTGTGCAAAAGCTTTATGGTGTTAGACATTTGATCTGTAACACACTCAAGGAAGCATCTGATCAGTCCCTAATTCATTCAGCGGCAAGACGAGTCTAAACAGAGTTATAAAAGAAGATTCTTCAGCAACAAGAACAAGGGGTCCTGCTACAGATGACCCCACCCCACCCCCAGAGGTATGGTCTCAGTAATCATGAGTTTTAATGGAAAGTTCCCCAAAATGGAGCCACCTGCTTTTAATTGATAAAAAACTATTCATACTTAATTCACTGTTGCTGCTCAAAGCTTTTGCCTAGAAGTGAACCATGCATTAGTGCATTAGTATAGCTCTTTGGCTATGCAAAGAGAAGGATTGTGGGAATTCAATGAACGCATGCCAGCAGCATGCAGTGCGACAGCCATGATGCTATGCGTTGGTCGAATGTTGACTGGCTGAAAAGTTGGCTTTTCAAAAGGCGCAACAAGAGTTTACCATGAAAGAAGCACAAAAGCACACACAAAACAATGGGTGCAGTGAGCAGTGTTTTTAACTCTCGATTTCACCCAACTACAAAGAAAGTCTTTGTCCATTATGAATTTCCAGACAGACCAGCGATGTATTGCCAATTTAATCACTACTTATGGGGAGAAAGGGCTGCTACGCAATATAGCAAAAGTCTGTTCATTGGCAAGATGTGGTGGTCGTGCCGCATGCCACTGTTTCGCCCACATTCTTCTGCTCTCTGCATGCTTTTGATAGGGAGGTGAAGTCGTCTTCCAAAAAGCCAACAGCACGTTGTCATTCCACTTACTTTTGACATCACCTTCTGGTTGCAGTACACTACTACAACATACAGACATGGGCCTGCAAAGCTACTGAAGTAATAGCATGCCAGGACCTTCACTCTTTAGATATGAAGAGCATTTTTGGTTTTTCAAGCAACACATTTCACCAACACACAGAGAAATGTGCGTGCGCATTTAAAGCCAGTTCCTATCTCTGCCTCTGAACAGATAAAACATATGGTATTGGAAATAGTCTGCTGATAGGGATGAACCATGAACAGTGTGCAAAAAAGACTACATTCAAATCACTGCTCAATGGCACTGACTGTTATTAACATTTCTGAACTAAGTCTAAAGGAAAGTGCAGATATACAATGGAGAGAAAATGTTTGACGAGTACTGCTTCTCATTTTAAAGTCTGTCGTTCAAGGAGAACTGTTTGGTATCATTTTTGTCGCTGTCTTCTCAAGGATAAGCAGTGATGATAAAGAGTAAAAGACAGTCCCTCTTCTCACTGGCTTTGGTTCAGACAGAAGTGAAAAGTTTTGCCTGCATACGGTCATCTGGGTCCTTTAGCATCTGTCTTTTTGAATGTTCTATTCATGGTGCTTTTTCATATGTGCTAGAAAAACAAATTAAAATATTTCACATAACTTTTTGAATCTATTGGAGTCTTTTATTGAGTGGACAAAGAGTTTGAACACTGTTATGGCTCACTTTGTAACTTTGGGCAACCTTCTGATTATCCTCTGTTAACTTAGTTACTTAGGATCTAAACCTGAAGTCTACATTCACCACTGAAGGACCGGCAGAGATCCTATCCAAAAAGCACAACTTGATATCTGACCCTTCCAGAGGAAGAAAAAAAAAATTCAGATGCTATTCTTCAATCACTTCTGTATGGCTTGCAGTCTGCCACTCACTTTCTAGAGCACTTCACCTTATTTATTTGCATCTTTGTAATACAACTGACCAGAATGAACCCCAAGCTCAATCTTACCTTTGATAAATAAATTACTGAGAGCAGATGTCTCCCTAATTCACCATGTGTGTGCCATGTGTCAGCTTTGAACAGGTTCTTAAATTTGCCTTTGATACCTGGGTTGCTTGTTCTTAAATGTGTAATCAAACCTAATCCTCTTGTTGTGCTTTTTTGTGTTGTCCCTGAAGAGCTGCAATTACCTGCAGTAAATTGCACAGCCTTTGACTCTAGATCCTTCTTTTTTTGGGGGGCAAGAGGAACAATTCCAGTTTAGTAGGAAGAGGATGCCCCACCCCAACTGGTTTACAGACTTAAGAGAGCGCATTAAGTTTTTTGAGTACCTTACGTATCACGTGTAGATCACAGAACAAGGTCAACAGGGAGGGATTTCAGATGGATCATTTAAAGTACATTTTGTCTTTTTTTTGGTGAAAATGATTTTTTGAAAGACTCCCCTGACATCTCAGTGTCCTCTTCTTTTTTTTTTTCCACCACCACCACCTCCTCCCTCCCCTTTCTCTCCTTGCAGCATCTCCTCCATAATTTTCCCTATCACCCTCCTCCCCCTTGTCAACTCCCCTTTTGCTTGCCCTCCCCAGAGGGCCATGATGCAGCAGAGATGGACTTCTGCTGAGAGGACTATATACCAAATGTGTAAACACTTATTCCTTTCTCTTTCTTCTTCTGTCTTTTTTGCCTAAATAATGTCCTTCTTTAACTGAACTTTCTTCCCCTTTGCCAGGCTCATCCTGTGAGCTACACAGGATGAGCCTCCTCCTCCTCCTCCTTCCACCTCTATTTTCCTCCGGTGTCCTGTCTTTGCCCCTCATCCCTCTCTCCTAGGACTGGAGCCAATAACAGTGTTGGGGTCACCTATGTTAATTGCTACGCTAGAGCAACTGGGAAAAAAATGTGCAACACACACACACACACACACACACACACACACACACACACACACACACACACACACACACACACACACACACACACACACACGAACAGTTCACAAACAGTCAGTGAGTAAGCATGTGTCACTGAAGCGGCGTGTGAGAAATAATAGTTTCAAAAACAAGGGAAATGGAGAGAGTGAAGAAATGTCATGAAGAAGGATGCCTGGCGTACAAAGGAGCAGGTGAGAGAGAGAAGGTGGGAAAGAAAGCTGACTGAGTTTAAATGAGAAATGACTGAAGCACTGAGGAAATTTAGTTTTGCTTGATATAATCCATTCACAATTCTACAGAAAAAACTATTGTCCACTCGACTAACCTTACCTCTAGAGTGACTGAGAATATGAGCACAATTTCAACAATGTGTATGGGGGGGGACGACACTGCTTTCCCTTCATTTGAATGAATAAATGCATTGCAGAAAACTCAGCAGCCTGCACTTTCAGAGTGGACCGCAGCCATTAGTTCAATGGGGAATTAATGTCAGCTACCTACAGAAAGCAATGAGTGGGGCTTCAGCTCTAGCTCAGGTTGAAAGATGCTGCTGTACTGCTAACAGTGCAAGCTTGATTTAGGGAAATCTTTGCAATGGTGCAGGGAGCATTTTGCCTTTGTGCACTGTGCAAGCTCTGTGCTCACACCTTTGTTTTTTTTTTGTTTTCTTCACCTTTGCCTGCTTTGCTCAGCTAATCTGAGCAAAGCAGAGAAAAGAGGGGAGGGAAGAGGAGAGGAGGAAAGATGAAGGATAGAAGAAAAGAAAAGATAAAAGTGAATACAGCATCCATCCCCTCTTTATTCTCCCTGTCTCTGCCCATCCTGCCTGTCTGTCTCTCTTTCTGTCTGTCCGTCTGCCATGCACACAGGGTCTATTTATGGAAAGCAATGTCACTCACGCAACACCATCAGATAGCGTTCTCCCTGGCCTGCTCACTGCTCATACATCATTAACATTCTCCACCACCCCAGCATATACACGCATGCACGCACGCACCCACACACCCACTGCACAGAACATGACATGCTGCCAATCAAAGAAGAAGAAGAAGAAAAAAGCAGGCTAATGGCTATACAGTCTACAGTGTATATATGGAATACTATACCTCGAGTTACAGGAAATTTGTGCAGCATGCTTGCAGCAACCAGTCTGTTTAATTATCCTCACAAAGGATTCTTCCTAAAAAGTTATTTTCATTTTTGTGCATTTCTTGTTCAGTGAGAAGAAACAGACTGCTTGTGCTTGTATCTGGCTAATTTAACTCAGCAGAAAGTCTGGAAATGGATGAAATGCTCTAGCAAAAGACTCTAGCAATATTGGACTTACACTTCACAGTGAAAGAAATACAAAAAAAAAGAGAAAAGAAATCATACTAATGATATAACTATGACATCTACTGAAAATTTCAAAAATAAAAATAATAGCAATAATTGTATTAATGTTCATCTTTCTTTATTGTATGTTGTCTATTTGGGGGAAATTAACTAAATTAAAAAATGTAAAATAAGCCAATGGAGATGGTGAAAGACTCCGTAAGCATAAGGCTGGGATCTGGTTGCTGACACAGACACGGGCAGCTGCAGACACTGCCGACATGTCATTCCTGTTACACTTCTTTCAGGTCCACTTAAGGTCAGCGTAGTGCACAGTGTAGTGCATTGCTGTGCAGTGTCTCCGCAGACAAGTCTGAGCTTTCTCCAAAAATTGTTGGGCACACAGATGTCTGCGTGGAGGCTCTCATTCACTATCTAATCATGATGATGCATGACAAAAATGATGTCACTCTGACCTAAGAGGACCTTCGCATTCACATGGATGCAGAAACTATAACATGCCGTCAACTGAACAAAAGCGTCAAAAAGAGCAATTATTAGCAATTATTATCATCAATTATAAAATTATTCCAAACTTTGCTCTACCCAATAAAAGCAGCAGGCAGTCAGCCTGGCAACCAATGGTCGCTAGGGAAAAATGTGCATTTCCTGACCAGTAGGCAAAATGGTTGCTGTAGGTTGCTGGCAGTGACTATGTGAAATTGGTTGCAAAGAGACATCTGATGCTGCATTGAAAACCTCCTTGTGATTGCTTTGGTGCAAGTTTGCCAGCCTACATTTAAGGCAAACATTCTCTGTTTCCAGTTTTAATTTTCCCTACTGCTCAGCAAGAAGTCGTCCACGCAGACTACAGATTACTGCAGCAATCTGTTAGCCACAAAGCAGTTTTTGGTGCAGCACCCTCTTTGAGAATGATTTCATTGTCTCAATCTCAATAAATAAAGGTGTATTAGTCAGTTGTACTAGTCTTTTAAAGGCTCCTTTTTCAGAGGTAGACATGCAGAGTTTTGTTAAAGGACACTAAACTTTTGCAGGGGTTGAACGCCCCCTACCTTTTGTAGGTGTTTCACCTGAACTGCTTAAGGTTTAATGTGAAAAATCTAATATTTGCAGGTGACTTCTTTTTCACTTAAACTGCCTGCTGTAGAAAAGCAGTTTTAAGCAAATTCACATTTCCTCACCATCTGAATATCTTTGGGGGTACAGTTATTTTAAAACCTCAATTTTGTAAGTGTTACTAGTTTAATGTGTGTCAAAGTGTCAAATAAGACTTCTATATGTGCTCATCTGAATATGAGAGAGATAGGAGAGAGTGAAGGAAACAGAGAAAAGAGAGTGTGAGTGACCTCGTCAGCCTTCGAGACAGCCTTCAGAGAACAGTGTTGACAGGAGGAATTAGTGAAGCAACACGGACCAGAGAAAATAGCCTCCTCTCCACTCTAGTTTTTTTCTCCCTTCCCAGCAAAACCTACCACTCCTTTCACTTGCAAACACATTTCACATTCTGGAAAGTGTACTGTAACAGTCAAAACTCTATGGGTAGAGTCTAGAGCAGCCAGAGCACCAGAAGTTAACAACCCAGGCATGGACATATGGGATGGAGGCAGAGAGTCAGAGAAGGGAACACATCTGGACAGGGATTAGGACAGCTAAAGAGGCTAAAAAAGGAGGAGGAGACAGAAGGATAGGCTTAGCGACGGCTAAGGGAGGGGCAGAGGGGCTGTGTGATGGTTGGAGGTTGGAGGTGATTGTGGGGGTGGGTGAGGGATGAAGTCAGATGGAAGGTTGTTTTTCTTACTTGAAAAAAGCCTGGGGGCATGGGTCCTCCTGGCATGCCATCATTGGGTGGCATATTGCCCATCACTGGACTGGGAGCAGCGGCTGCACTCTGGAAAATAAAACAACAAAAACAAAATAAACCCTTGATTTTTCTGTTCTGTGGATTAACACACAGTTACAGGACAATCAGCGATCAGCGAGGTGTTAAAATAATCCTGTGTTTGGCAAAATTAATAGAAAGAGAGATGCGCTGTTCAGAAATGATTTGCCATCAAACTTTTTTTTTTTTTTTTTATCCGGATTGCATTCTTTCTGGAGCTAATGGAGCAATTACAGATATCTCATGATATCTGATGAAGATATGATTGTTTGGGCGCGGTGATAAACTAATCAATGGGCACAAAACAAAATGCAAGTATGGTAATTTAGTAGGAACATTAAGGAAGGAATTCTGTGGGTTTCGAATAAACTCGTTTCCATGCATTAGAAACAGACAGCCACATCGATTGTACTTTTTCCAGTATCTGCTGCACTTCAAAAAATATGGAGCATGAATCTGTCAGTTATAGAGAAGGTTAGGGTATATCCAGGAAACATGCAAAAAATGTAAACCAGTATTGTGATTTGCAATGATTTCTGCATTGAATATGGCCTCTAAATACAGACTGTATTTAATCTTTCCTCTTAATAATAATAATAATGCTCAACATCAGGAAGAAAACAGATGTGGCACTTGCTGCTCTGGTTTTCTTCTGAGACAGCTGAGCTGATCGTCGGAGCTCATTGGTCACATGGCCAGGGCAATGGGGCGAAGGAGGAATAAAAAAACTGCAACAAGGCACACTATAGAGGATGTTTCTATTCCAGTGGAAGAGGAATTGAAAAGCTAAAACAGCACCTATACACTCACAACTAACAAGCAACCTGACTTAATGTTTTCTAGACAAGCAACCAAGATGTTGTTTCTCAAAAGGATGTGGAGGATGGATGGGTGTAAAGAAAACGGTCAGTGTTGGATTCTCTTAAAGATGAACCCAACCTAATGTCCCTAACTATAACCATGTGGAGTTTTTTTTTGTTTGTTTTTTTGCTTAAACATAACCAATTAAAAGCAATGCTAGCCTCAATATTTTACTTTTACAAAATCTATTTCCTATTGAACACTGACTCACATCCACATAATTTACTAATATACATACACAGTGCTCTCCTCCAGCCCTTCCCCCACTGTAACTGGAGCTTCATTCACTTCCAAACAATTCGCAAACAATCCCTCCATGCCTCGCCTGACCTGCACGGCCCAGACACTAACTAACACGCCCTGAGGCCAAGAGACAGGGCACACGCGCGTGCGCACACACACACACGCACACACACACACATGCACACAATCTGCATTAGCAAGAGGGCATGAATCAGTGGGACTTTGAAAAAGAAACAAATGAAAAGAAAAAAAACATTACAGAGTAAGGATGTGGACATCCACAGAAGTCAGGCACAAGCCAAAACTGAAAAGGGAAAAGCGAAAGAGAGAGAGGGGAGACATTTAAACAGAAAAGGCTGGCAAACAAGAGGAAGCAGGGAAGAGAGAGGAAATGATGGAGAGTTCTCTCAAAGGGTGAGGAGAGGTCAGGCAGCGAAGAAGAGCTTAGTACAGATGCTTCTATATTACTCTCAGGTCTATGTGTGAATTGTCAGTTGCTTCTAGCTTCAATGGTAGACAAGCATGAAGAGGAAGAGGTCAAGAGGATCTACCAAACTATAAAATAAAGGATGCAGCATACAGCCGAAAAAAAAAAAAAAAAAAAAAAAAAGGACATTCATCCCACTTATATTAAGCGGTAAGCATCATTTCCTTCCTTCAACTGTGACCTGGTGGAAGCATATAAACTCTCCCAGTGTTTCTTTCAATGCATAAATGTGAAACAACTGAATTCAGATTCAGGCTCTACAGATATCTGCAGACAGGACAAGATTTCTGGTATCAATAACTTCCTGGTTTTTGTCATATCTGAACAGGTGCAGGTTGCATGAAAACAGTCAATGTGGAGGGCAAAGGAGGACTGGCATTTGTCAAAAGGCAATCTTTTATATAGCTACATATATATAATTTTTTTTGGGGGGGTGGGGGGGTGGAAAGAAGATAGCTAGGAGAAAGACCATGGGGAAGATATGCAGTTAATGGCCTCGGGGCAGATTCAAACTGGGCCTCTGTATTAGCATTACAGCATGGGCTGCTTGCTCAACCCAGTGAGCTAAACCGGCACCCTGTCGAAACACAATCTTGAAACCATCAGCTACAGTCTGTAAATAGTTTAGATTTTTATTGGCCTTTTTAAAAATGCACCTGCATTTGTAAACACTGACTGGCAGATGGAACTTTAAGTCTTGGGCTCGCAACAACAAAACCCTGAAAAGTTGTCCATTGTCCCCAGAGGCTACAAAGATGTCCACACAGGAAGCGACAAGCAATGACATGGTAACCAGAGACCAGAGAATGACATTCAATGGCTTCAAGACAACAACAGGTAAAAAAAAATGAATGTCAACTGAAGCGCCTACTAATGTTAGTGAAGGATCCAGGTAATAGACAAATGAGGGAGTGTTAACTGGCAGCCTGAATGTCTTTTTGAATCTTGCCATAGTTTTGGTGAGGGATGTTTTTATTTTTTTTAAGGGTTTTAATGTTGGTCTATCTCATATTTTGTGCATAATTTCGGCTTCTATAACATTATGTGAAACTAGCTTGATTGATTGAATTTTGGCCACAGAGACTTTTATTCACAGTAGAGAGCCAGGAAACAGGGGAAAGACACGTGGGCAAGCCAGCAACAGAACGGGACTCGAACCTGCGCCGCCCGCACCGCAACGCGGCATATGTATGTGGTCGCCGGCTTGACCACTAAGCCACCCAGGCGTCCCTGATGGAGGAACTTTGCTTGGGAAAAACAAAAGCAGGAACTAAGACACTGGTGACTATAAAGTGTAACTGTTAGCTTTGGTTGAACAATGGGCAGCAAAAACAATGGACTAAATACTGTATATACTGACATACATACATCCACACAAATAGAAACACATGTGCACAGTTAACCAACTGTGGTTTGTCTCAGCGTATTAAGGGATCTGCAGAGAGTAAGAGATGGAGGGAGGGAAAAAAGAGGAAGATGAAATAAGAATGAAGAAAAGAAATAGAGAAGATGGCTTGATAGACAGCAGGACATCTTAGAGGGAGGAGGAAGAGTGAATGGAAGTGGTGCTGGCATGTAAGTATGTGTGATGAGTGTGTCTGTGTGTGTGTGTGTGTGTGTGGCTGCCTGCCTCAGCCAGCCAACGAGGCTCCACAGTACTCAGGTGAAGCAGCAGCAAAAGGCCCCTTCTCCTAGTTGCCATGACAACCCCGACCTCAGCTCCTGCTCTCCAGTGCCCATTAAAACCCTCAGGCCGTCAATCACCAGCATGGCCAGGGTGCAGAGAGAGGGAGAGAAAGCGAGAGGGACAGGGAGAAACCGATAGGTAGAGGGAGAGAAAAGAGAAAAAAAGAGAAAAGAAAGAGGAGGAAAAAAGATAGAAAAAGAAAGAGACGTGGAGTTTAAAGCAGCCTGTGGCTTTTGATAGCTGCCCTTTTTGTCATAGCTATCTCCCTCCTTTTCTTCCCTCCACACAAACAAACCTGATACACAAACCCTGCACAGTCCTAACCCCTCACCAACATCACTCCACCACCATCCTTCAGCTCACCCTCTCTGTCTCCATCACCGCGAAACCAACCAATAATCAGAGCCGCATTTTTACGACACACATTAGGGGCATTGTAGACTGAAAAAAATGACAAAGCCAGGAGATAATATTCAGGGGAGAAAAAAAAAAGCAAAAAACTCCTTTTCCCCCAAGATTATAGTCATGAATTTGCCAAAAAAAAATTAGAGATTAAAGTAGAACATGTAAACCCCCCCCCCACACACACACACACACACACACACACACAAATTTATAAGAAAAAATCTTTTCTCAGACTATAAAACTATAACTTCATCAAATCCTTCAACACAAACACAGAATGTGATAAAGTATTTTATGAATTTGTGCATGTGACAGTCCCTGTTTACTGGCAGTAAATAGGGACTGTCACATGTACAACAGCATGGTTGATGTAACCAGCGATATTCTTGCATTTGTCCATTGTGTTGTAGTTTCTGATGCACAGAAGATATCACCTCGTCTTATTCAGTATATCCTTTTTTTTTAATGCACAGGGTTAATTCAGTGCAATCTCTTCAAACTCCATATTCGTCTTATAGTTAGCCCAGGCTAAAAATCACTTGGTTTTTCTTTATCGCTAAATCTGATTGCAAATTTGGTCATAATTTTGATTAAGTGAGCCACTGCATGCAGAATGGCAAGCCTCGGCAACTGTGGTGTGATGAGGCTCGTCCAATCTTGTAAAGTGAAGGAATGTGGTTCTTCGATGGAAAGAGAGACTTTCCAGGGTTTTTTTTTTTCCCTGCAGGATTATATACAAACACCGATGCCTCAAATATACCAGTTTTATAAAATTATTTAATATCATCATCTTTCCCAAACAATTTCTTCACAAGCTTCTCTAATTCTTCAGTTGTAACTAATGAACTCACTCGACTGCTTGCTTGATTGACAAGTGACATTCTAATTTTCTTAATCCTACATCCATCCATTCTCATAAATTTTTCCCTACTTACACATGAAGTCTTTTCATGTCTCTGTGTGCACATTCTGAAGGCACGTTAAACAGTGTAAGCTTGGCTTTCAAAGCACTAAGGTGCATCTGTTTAAAGCTGTCGTTCCACTATATGGAAACACACTCTTATGCCTACTTTCCAAAAGTTCGATGAGAAGATTGATATCACTCTCATATCTTTATGGTAAATAAGTTAAAGCCAGAAGCCAGTAAGTTTAGTAAACAAGGGAGGACAACACGCAAGGCTCAGCTGGAAGAGTAGCATAAATCTTCCCATGTAACTCTTCAAGCAAGAAAACAAAGAAGCACATTTCTCAAACTGTAATCCTCTTTAGCCAGAAGAGGAGTTCCAAAGGCAGACTTATCTTGTCATTCTGTAATAACACAGACCATGCTATGGTTGAGACAAAGACTAAATAACTAAAATAAATTACATATTTTATTTTGGGTTTTTTTAGTGTTTATTGATTGATAGAACTTGAATCTCTCCAATGAACAACACAATGCAGCATAAGACTAGCAGCTGCAATTTTGAGGTATCTGATGTGACATAACCACAGCAATCTTTACCATCATTGCCTTCCCTTCCACAAGATGCAAGCGAGACATTATCATAGGACATGTATTTGACAATTTCCTCTAACAGAAGGGGGTCTGCCCTCCTTTGGCCCCTTGTTGTCATCCTCTTTAGCTCCACAGTAGAGGCTGGCTAACTGGCTCGGTCCACAGACAGTGAGTGAGCGGCTCTATCTGTCCAGTGATCAGACCTCAGCTTCCAGGGGGTAATGGATCTGCTGTTATCTGGGTCCAGACAAGCAGACCAACACACTGCTACCTGCTGGCCACAACAACACTGATACTGACCTGTTAGTAGCTGTGTGAAGGTGTCTGAATATCTGTGTGGATGCCTCTGTTTATTTCCGATTCCAAGGGCTCAGCCTGACCTGACCACACACACACAGAAACTCACAAAACCGTACAACCTGGCACCCTCTGACCACAAAGTTCACA
This sequence comes from Archocentrus centrarchus, assembly GCF_007364275.1. Taxonomy (NCBI): domain Eukaryota; kingdom Metazoa; phylum Chordata; class Actinopteri; order Cichliformes; family Cichlidae; genus Archocentrus; species Archocentrus centrarchus. The sequence continues at coordinate 24,072,378 of NC_044349.1, read as the reverse complement.
CATGCAGCCAAACAGAGTCCAATCCAAGCTGGGTTTTTTTTCCACAAACACCAGCATTTTTTTTTTTAAAAGGTGCCTTTATTTTTCTCTTCTATTCTTTGTCTGCTCCACAGCTACACAAAAAAAGCACAAACTTCTGAAAGAGCAGGCGAGATGAAGTTGTTTAAACAACTTGTCCTTGATGTGCAAAGGCTACAAAGTTGGTTCAGTTATAGCAGACGTTTATGCAGGATGAAACAGAGATACGTATGCACACACATCTCAAGCATGAGTGAATGCTCCATTATGTGTCTATATATTTAGTTCCTGTTGGTTTCATCTGGCCTGCGTGGTCTTGTGCAAACCAAACCAGGAATTACTTTTCACAACACTGCTGACTGTCACTACTATCACCATCTCCTCCCAACTCCCCCATTTGTCCTTCTGTCACAGCCTTCCTTCTCCTCCCCTCAGCTTCAAGTGCTCCAATAACTGTCAGTGAAGTCAACTCTATAAAGATTAGCAGAGAGGCAGTACTGTGTAAGCAGTGCTGCCAGCCGACAGACGGGTCTAATCGATGGAAGACAGAGAGCTGCCGGGCTGCTCTGCCAGGAACCCTGCTCCCAACCCTGTGACATGGAAATCCCCTCAATGGCTGGAGCTCTCTGTGCAGGCCCACACACAGACACACACACACACACACACACACACACACACACACACACACACACACACACACACACACACACACACACACACACACACACACCAGGTATGCAGAAAAATCTGCATGGTAAGTATGCACATGGGTGTTCTTGCACACAAACACACACATATGCTGTTGCCTTCCCATAGCTCTGGCAGCTGTTATGTCAATCAGGTGAATTAATTACCGGTAAACAAATCTGCTTGGGATCCCCCCGCAGTACACACACAAACAAACACACACATACACATTATCCCTCCTCTTCGCACTGCCTCTGTCTCTGAAGCATCTCCTCCCAACATTAGGGCCCCAGAAGCCCGGAGCAGCCTCCCAGCTACCCAGTTATTGCTCTGAGCTGGAAGCCCAGAGGGAAGACTCTGTGACTAGGGGACGCCGCCTGGCTCTCCCCATGCAGCCCCGGAGCGCCCACCTAAACTCCCACTATACCTCTCAGGATAACCAATCAACCTATGGCAATCCACATCTACTGCCTGTCAGAGAAGAAAACAAATCACTGACGGCACGAGCACACACATGCACACACACACAGCGAGATGAAACAAACCAATGCAGGAACACAGACAATTCTTCTCGTCAACTGCTGCCTCTTGTAAACATCATATTGATGTGGTGGCTCTCTGTGGATGGCAGCTGACAGCATGAAGAGAAGGAATACGTGGCACACCCAAAATGTATGGCCACTTTTGTGTTAATCTGTTAATTTCATTTATTTAATTTGCTTACCTGTGATTTCCAGCGACAAAGACTCAAAATATTTTTGGGAAACATGACCAATATTTGTGCTGATTTATTGGGCAACATGGACTATACAGAAGGACAGTAAAATTGGAGCAACACCTCAGGTGGAACTGTTGATTCCAGGGAAGATGCACCCCGGTTGCTTTAGGGGGGTGAATTTCCGCCCGCTAAACAGATGCAATCTGGAAGGCAAACCGAGTGCACTGCGTCTTCATTGCTCCTGAATGTTACCTGTATTTGCAGGTTAGTACTTGGTTAAAAATGATACCACTGTCTGTCATTTGGAGAAAATGTTATTCTGCATGCTACGTTTGTAAAGTTGCATTGTTTTACACTTGTGAGCAGCAGTCTGGAGACCTGCAGCAGCCTCAGCTAGGGGACAGGCTCTGCAGGCCGCTGGCAAATACGTCACGGTAACGTTGCGGTATTGTGGGTCGTATGCCCCGAGTGTGGTCTTGCAGGAGTGTCACTGCAGGTTTATTTGCTTTACATGATGAATATTTGTACTCCTACACACCTTACTGTTTAGAATAGAAATGTTTAAGATGTTTTGGCACTTTAAGTTTGAATGAGTATGAATGCCTCACATGTTATACGGGACTGTTTTATTTTCACAAAGCTGTTAAGAATGTGTGATTAATTGCTTAGTTTCAGTATCCAGAACAGATACAGTGTCTACCGTAAATTGGAACAGCTAAAAGCATTGTTTTAAATACAGTTGAGAATGACTGTAAGGTGCACTATAGACATGTAGTAGCTTTCCATTGCTTATGCAAGGGCAACTGTGTACTGTTATTCCACCTGCACAGAGAGGTTGTACATTGGAGATAGTGGAGTGTTGATGTGTGAACACATCTACTTCTATGTTTATAACTGTTGGAAATATGGACATATGTGAGTTGTAAAGACACTGGAACTGAATGAAAGGAATGCATACATGAATGTTGTTAATGTTTATGGAAATCTGAAAGAGATGCAATCTGGAAGGCAAACCGAGTGCACTGCGTCTTCATTGCTCCTGAATGTTACCTGTATTTGCAGGGATTTCATTTTTGTTATGGTGGCACCATCCCTGGGGCCCGTAACAAATTGTGGGGGCTCGTCCGGGATCCACTTCCAATAGACTCGTCGACGGAAGAGGGTCCAGAGATATCAGAACCATCAGGCCAACGCGAGGTGACGTTGCTGTAGCCAAGACGACAGCTGGTGAGTGTCCGTGAGGGGAAGCCAAGATTCAGGCGAGGATCTTCGTTCTGCCAAGGGAACTGCACTGCTGTGTCTCACCAGTGGAAGCACATCATGTCAACAGCACGCAAGGAGCTGGTTTGGAGCATCAAAAAGAACCTGTATAGGCTTTCAGGTGGGGAAGCCTACCAGCTAGCAAGAGACATTGCAACTGACTATCCAGGTGATGAGTTAGAACCCACTGATGAAGAAGGTTGTGTGGAATGCATTATTAAATATATGCAGTCTGATGCCTTGTTACAATCTGAAGATGAAGGAATGAGTCAGCTGCTAGCGTTAAATGATATGTTGTGCAGCATAATTGAAAATCGTGATTTGCTTAACATAGTGCATAAGGTTGCACAGTCACAGGACAATGTTAATGTACCCGCTAAGACAGTAGAGTGCACCACACTCACACATGCTGCCTCCCATCAGTCACCACCAGTTACTGATGCTCTACAGCACACTGACTTTGGTGCACAGACACCCAACACCAATCAAAGCTTAACCCAGGCTAGAATCACACGAGGTGAGCTGGGTAAGCAGCCACAGCAGTTTGGAACTTGGAGTAACCCACAACCCAGTGAGGTGCACAGTACACATGACACAGCATCACGTGCTACATTATGTCATACTCCATCACATGTAGCCAGTGAGAGGATGGTTTCCATAAAGGACCTCTCTTACCTCCAGCGGAGGGAATTTAAGGTACACGGTGGACAGATTGGGGACCACAACTCTGACATAACTTACAGCAGCATGTGCAAACAGATTGATGAAGGAATCAGAGAGGGTTTTACAGATGCTGAGGTAATCCGAGGTGTACTGAGGATAGTGAAGCCAGGTGTCTTCAAGGACATGCTCATCAACAAAGAGGAAATCACCATCAGTGAAATCAAGAGCTTCCTCCGATCACACTTGGGCGAAAAGGCCAGTACTGAATTGTTCCAAGAACTAATGTGTGCAAAACAGAATGACCAAGAAACCCCCCAACAGTTTCTGTACCGTATGATTGGGCTCAAACAGAAGATCCTTTTCCAGTCAAAACAGGCCAGTACAGACATTCGCTATGACCGCAGGACTATTCAGGGAGTATTTCTTCACAGCATCTATCAGGGTTTGTGCGCAAAGCACACTGACATCAGACAACAGCTGAGACCGCTTCTCTCAAACAGCGAAGTCACCGATGAGGAGATTCTCAGCCAGGTTACAAAAATGATGAGTGATGAAAATGAACATCAGCGTAGGCTAGGCCATGCTCCCCGTCAAAAAACAACACATGCACACAGTATCCAAGTGGAAGAAAGAGAGGGGACCGTAGACCAGGGTGGTAGTGAGATGATACAGCAGCTCAGTGTACAAGTAGAGGCTTTAGCTAACATGGTCGCAACTCTAATGGGCCAACAGACAGCAACCCACTCAAAAGCTGTACCTACCCAAACAGCAGACCAAGACAAGTTGCATACCACCCAGCCTCTTGCTCACCAAGCACCCACTCCTCCACCAAGTCAGCCCTCTTTTGTGAGGAGAGGTAAAATATTCAGCTGCACCAACTGCATGCAGCAAGGCTCAGAGAACTGTAACCACTGTTTTTTGTGTGGGGACCCTGGGCATAGAGCAGTTGGCTGTCTGAAAAGACCCAAACAGTCGGGAAACGGGAGTCGGTCTCTGTTGAGGGACAGACAGAGGCCATTCCACAGTCTCAGTCCCGCTCAGTAATGGCCACCCACAAACAGAGACATCGGAATGGAAGAAACATAGCAAAAAAACAAGACATTCATGCCCTCTTAAGACACAAGCTGCTAGTAACAGTACAGTGCGCACAGTGCCACTAATTGGTAGAAAGAGTCTGATTAATTGTTTTCTCAATGGCTTTGCTGTCTCAGTACTATTTGATACTGGTTCACAAGTAAGCATCATTGATAGAGCCTGGAAGGAGGCATTCATCCCTCAAAATGCAGTAAGGCCTCTCCAAGAGCTCCTGGAGCCTGGGGAACGCTTTGACTTGTGTGCAGCAAATGGCCAGTCCATCCCATATGATGGGTGGGTGGAGCTAGCAGTCAATCTCCCAGGGAATGTTGACCCCAACCTCACAATGGAAGTCCCCTTCCTTGTTAGCCAGATCCCGCTTCCCCAGCCACTACTGGGAGCCAATGTTCTCCAGGGGATGGTAAATAACCAGCAAACTGATGCAGACGCACAAACTATTATCCTTAGCCTCCTCAGCAAAGCCCTAGGAGTAGAGGAAGAGCAGGCTAGGGCCATGGTCAACTTCATCAGTGTTCAGAAAGAGCCAAATTACAGTATGGCTGCCATTCGAGTAGGTAGGGAAAATATCAATCTCCCACCTGGTAAAACGGTGCGTGTGCGATGTAAAGTACCACCTACCTTTGATATTTCCAATCCTGTGGTCCTGTATGAACCACCGGAAGAGAGTTCCATCCTCGAACAGCTTAGTGTTGGAGAGGGTCTACTAGAAATCAGTGATAGCCGGCAACCATTTGTTAAAGTGCCAATCTCTAACCACACTAAGCAGGAAATCATCCTGCCAAAAAGGTCTCAACTTGGCTCCATCCAGCATGTAGTCAAGATTCTCGAACTAGGCAAGCAGAATGTGCAATGTGGGAGGCCATCACCAGCCGGTGTAGTAACGGCTGAAGTTAATGTTGCTTCCCCTAGCACTCCCCCTAATGACCTGTGGCAACCACCGGTTGACCTCAGTCACCTCAGTTCAGACCAACGAGAAATAGTTGAGAAAGTACTTTATGAGGAGTCAACTGTATTTGCTCGGGACAGCAGTGACATTGGCTGTATTCCCTCTCTCCAGATGTCAGTTAGACTCAGAGACGAAACCCCTGTCCAAAAGGCTTATGCATCAATCCCAAAGCCATTGTATAGGGAAGTCAAAGAGTATATCCAGGAGCTGCTGGTGAAAGGCTGGATTATTAAATCACACTCACCATATGCTGCACCTATTGTTTGTGTGAGGAAGAAAGATGGATCATTGCGCCTCTGCATTGATTACAGGCTCCTCAACAAAAAGACTGTGCCAGATCGGCACCCTCTTCCCCGCATCCAGGACCTGATTGACTCACTGGGGGGCTATAGATGGTTTTCCATCTTAGACCAGGGCAAAGCTTACCACCAGGGCTTCATCGCTGAGGGGTCCAGACATCTGACTGCATTCACAACCCCATGGGGTTTGTATGAATGGGTTAGGATCCCTTTTGGCCTGTCTAACGCGCCAGCAGCCTTCCAAAGAAGTATGGAGGAAATGCTGGAGACACTCAGAGATGAGTGTTGCATCCCGTATTTGGATGATGTACTCTGTTTCTCCAGGTCTTTTGAGGAGCATGTTGAGGTCCTGCGGCGTGTACTCCAAGCTCTGAAACAACATGGGGTTAAACTCAGGCCTGAGAAATGTGAGCTACTCCGCAAGGAGGTCAGGTATGTTGGCCGCCTGGTGTCTGCGGATGGGGTGAGGGTAGACCCAAAAGATCTTGAAGCTGTACAGGCACTGAAGCAGAAAACCCCACAAACAGTAGGTGATGTCAGGCGACTGCTGGGTTTTCTGAGTTATTACCGCGCTTATGTACAGGACTTTTCCCGTATAGCCAGGCCACTCTATGGACTACTCCAGACAAAACCTAGTCCACCGCTGACCAAGCCAAAAAGAGGGAAAATGAAGGGGCCTCAGCTTCCTTCACGGACTTTAGTAGAATGGGATGACCAGCACCAAGAGGTTCTGGAGCACCTCATAGATATTCTAACAAACCCACCGGTGCTGGCCTACCCAGACTTTGACCACCCGTTCATACTGCACACAGATGCCTCTCAACAGGGCCTCGGGGCAGTACTATACCAAAACCAGGATGGTAAGATGAGGGTGATAGGTTATGGGTCCCGTACCCTGACTCCAGCTGAACAGAATTACCACCTCCACAGTGGGAAACTGGAGTTCTTGGCCTTGAAGTGGGCCATATGTGACAAGTTTGTAGATTACTTGTACTATGCACCCCACTTCATTGTATTCACAGATAACAACCCCCTCACTTACGTTATGAGTACGGCCAAGCTCAATGCCGTGGGACATCGCTGGGTGGGGCAGCTTGCTGATTTCCACTTTGAAATTAGGTATCGGCCCGGCAAACAGAACATTGATGCAGACACCCTTTCTCGCTGTCCACTTGATATCAATGTCCTTATGGATCAGTGCTCAGAAAGACTATCAGAAGAAGTAGTGTGTGCCACTTGGGAGGGAACTAGGACAGCCAAACAAGGGGATGTAGCTTGGGTAGCAGCCCTCAATATCACGTCACAAAAACAAATACACTCAAACATAGAGCCACTTTCAGTAATCAGTCACAAAGAACTTGCAAAGGAACAGCATAAAGATCCTGTAATAGGTAAAATCTTAGAGTTAAAGGAGAAAAACAGAGAACTAACTGATGAGGTACGTAGGACACTTGACAAGCCCACAAGAAAACTGACACGGGAATGGAGCAGGTTGCAGGTGGAGGACGGCCTTCTTTATAGGAAGACTCCCGGGCGACGACAGTTTGTCCTGCCTGCCATCTACAAGCCAACTATCCTCTCACACCTGCATGACAGTATGGGACATGTTGGGGTGGAAAGAGTCCTTGGCCTAGTAAGAGACCGCTTTTATTGGCCTTTTATGAAAAGAGAGGTTGAGGAATACATCACCAGAAGATGTCGCTGCATAAAGCAAAAAAAGCCAGCATTGCCTGACAAAGCACCCATGGGAAGCCTTACATCAAGCTCACCCCTAGAGCTTGTGTGCATTGACTTCCTGCACCTTGAGACCAGCCGAGGTGGGTACGAATACATATTGGTTGTAGTCGACCACTTCACCAGATTTGCACAGGCGTATCCCACCAGAAACAAGGCTGGAAAGACAGCTGCAGACCGAATCTTCAGTGATTTCATCCTGCGATTTGGGTACCCAGCTAAGCTCCATCATGATCAGGGCCGGGAGTTCGAGAATGAGTTGTTCAAGACACTCAGACAGCTGTCTGGTGTAAATCATTCCAGAACTTCCCCATACCATCCTCAGGGCAACCCCGCAGAAAGATTCAATCGAACTCTGCTACAGATGCTCAGGACACTGGGTGAGAAAGAGAGAGAAAACTGGAAAGATCACCTGGCTTACGTCGTTCATGCATATAACTGCACCAAACATGAGTCAACAGGGTTCTCTCCATATTACCTTCTGTATGGCCGCCATCCACGTCTGCCTATTGACGTTCTCTTTGGATTGGTAACTGAGGATGAGACATGCACTCAAAGTGAATATGCAAAAAGATGGAAAGAGAAAATGATTGAGGCATACAAGATAGCCAGCACTAACAGCCAACATTCAAGTGCAAAAGGAAAGCGCTATTATGACAAACGGAACAGAGGTGTGACTCTGCAGCCCGGGGACAGGGTTCTTGTTCGCAACCTTTCAGAAAGGGGAGGTCCATGCAAACTGAAACCATACTGGGAGAAAGCCATTTACATTGTCAGGGAGCAGGTTGGGGATAACCCAGTCTATAAAGTCAGTCCTGAGAAGAAGGGTCACCCCACTCGTACCCTCCATAGAAACTTGTTACTACAAGTTAATGATCTGCCAATAGACCTAACTGAGTCTGCCATGCTTGATAAGCCTCAAAAGAGGAAAGGAAGGTCAAATCCACCCCTGGAAACTGTCGAACAAAGACAGAACAGTGACACAAGTGATTCCGAGATGGATGGGGAGGCACCCCGTTACTGGCTACGGGTACCAAGAGAACAAGTGCAGGCCAATTTGGACATGTATGGGCAGGATACCACAAGCAGGCTACAGAGTACCATTGAGACACCTGGAGATCTATTGGAGGAGCACACCCCTGTGGAATCTGAGTCTGAAAGCGTGAACGTAGGAGAGATAGAGCAAGAGAAGGAAAATGAGATTTTGCTCTCTGCTGAGGAGCCCCAACTTGACGAAGCACAGCAGGTGCTTCAGACAAACAACTCAAGGGGAAATACTCAAGAGTGTCAACCAGACTTCCAGCCTCAGCCAAGGAGATCTACAAGGGAGAGGCGACCTGGCCAGATGCTGACCTACTCTTCCCTTGGTCAGCCAACTTATCAGCCACGTTTGGTTGTTGGCTCCATAGGAGTACAGCCGATATTTCACATGTGCCAGTACCCACAATCTTACTGGTATTCAGTCCAACCCACTCACACCATACCTGTCACCTACTCACCAATTAATCATTGTATCCACTGTTGTTAAGGTCGAGAAAGACATCTGACAGGTTTGGTTCATGCGATACTGTTATAAATTTGTAATGTGTGTTTATATGTATCATATAGGAGTTGAAACCTGGTTCAAGATGTAAAAGGAATTTGGACTATTAACAGCAAGTGTCAGGAGCCACTTTTGTTTGTTGGGGAGCGTGTGGCACACCCAAAATGTATGGCCACTTTTGTGTTAATCTGTTAATTTCATTTATTTAATTTGCTTACCTGTGATTTCCAGCGACAAAGACTCAAAATATTTTTGGGAAACATGACCAATATTTGTGCTGATTTATTGGGCAACATGGACTATACAGAAGGACAGTAAAATTGGAGCAACACCTCAGGTGGAACTGTTGATTCCAGGGAAGATGCACCCCGGTTGCTTTAGGGGGGTGAATTTCCGCCCGCTAAACAGATGCAATCTGGAAGGCAAACCGAGTGCACTGCGTCTTCATTGCTCCTGAATGTTACCTGTATTTGCAGGTTAGTACTTGGTTAAAAATGATACCACTGTCTGTCATTTGGAGAAAATGTTATTCTGCATGCTACGTTTGTAAAGTTGCATTGTTTTACACTTGTGAGCAGCAGTCTGGAGACCTGCAGCAGCCTCAGCTAGGGGACAGGCTCTGCAGGCCGCTGGCAAATACGTCACGGTAACGTTGCGGTATTGTGGGTCGTATGCCCCGAGTGTGGTCTTGCAGGAGTGTCACTGCAGGTTTATTTGCTTTACATGATGAATATTTGTACTCCTACACACCTTACTGTTTAGAATAGAAATGTTTAAGATGTTTTGGCACTTTAAGTTTGAATGAGTATGAATGCCTCACATGTTATACGGGACTGTTTTATTTTCACAAAGCTGTTAAGAATGTGTGATTAATTGCTTAGTTTCAGTATCCAGAACAGATACAGTGTCTACCGTAAATTGGAACAGCTAAAAGCATTGTTTTAAATACAGTTGAGAATGACTGTAAGGTGCACTATAGACATGTAGTAGCTTTCCATTGCTTATGCAAGGGCAACTGTGTACTGTTATTCCACCTGCACAGAGAGGTTGTACATTGGAGATAGTGGAGTGTTGATGTGTGAACACATCTACTTCTATGTTTATAACTGTTGGAAATATGGACATATGTGAGTTGTAAAGACACTGGAACTGAAAGAAAGGAATGCATACATGAATGTTGTTAATGTTTATGGAAATCTGAAAGAGATGCAATCTGGAAGGCAAACCGAGTGCACTGCGTCTTCATTGCTCCTGAATGTTACCTGTATTTGCAGGGATTTCATTTTTGTTATGGTGGCACCATCCCTGGGGCCCGTAACAAATACATACCACGTGACAGACAATACAGCCTGAAATAAAGAAAAACAAGCAAACAAAAACGTGGAGAAATTTTAGAGCGATTACAAACTTGCTTTACTTTTTATATGTACATCAGGAGGAATGAGCATTAAAAGGATCATTCCAATTTATTACAACTTAGGTCTTTAACATTCCTACTAGAAGCAATGGCAGTAAGAAAAAGAAAAAATAAGCAAAGAGAACAAGGCAACATCACCAAAACAAGTCAGACAATCAGGAAGGATTTAAAGAGGATTCAGTCAGTCTTATCTGCATTAAAGAACACAGGCAAACAGCAACTGGTGCAGCGTAGCGGGCAACACTTTAGTTCAACTTTGACCAAATGAACTCTGCCATGTGGATACAGATTTTTTTTTGTGTGTCTAAAATCAAGGATCGCAACCAACATTTTGGGCGTGCTCACTTTCATGAATTTATGTCCAAAACAAGTGGTTCTGTTATGGATCCAGTAAACCTGTTATTTGCCTCGAGTCTAACCATCACATCAGGTCCTTTATGATGTCACTGTAGCAGCACTTGTAATTTTGCACTTGATTTAGATTGTAATGATCCAAATTTGCCTCTGACTGCAGACGGTTGGTGTGACAGAATAGGATGGTTTGGGGAGGATGAGATGGATGGAGATTATTAGTTGTGTTGACCTCTAAAGGAACAAGAAAAAGAAGAAGCCATCTGGTACACAAAATTTATTAATTTATCTCTTTGATATACCACAATGTTAATACTTAGCAGTCCATTTTCATAATGAATAATTTATCAACAAACATTGGCCAGTTCTCTAATTTCAGCTTATAAACTGTCAAGATTTTTCCTTTTCTTTTCCTTTGGGTTTAAGACTGCGGTTAGCGCAAAACAAACAATCTAAAAATGTTGCACTGGGCTCAGAGAAATTTTTGAACTACATTAGCTTATCATAAAAGTAATATGATGCCCATTTATGAAGACTTTAACTGCTAACTATGCCCTAAATGTATGTGACATAAACACGAATAAACTAAGTCAAAAACATATTTATGTAGAGTAATTTAGTTCCTGGCATCCTGACATACACGTACTTCTACACGCCTTTATTGGTGGTGTTGGTAGTTAATGACCAAAGCTTGGTGATGGCCTGCTGCTCTCTCGGTGACCCTTTCTAACACCGAACCCCCCTGCTGGCACTTCTCTTTAATTACACACACACACAAACATATGCGCACATACACATGCTGATATTCAGCCTCTGCCTCCCACTCTGCCCGTGGCCTTTCACTCCCTCATTAGACAGTTGGTGTTGGGTGGAAAGCCACAAGAGAACCAGAGGACAGGGTGTCATGATGACGCTCATCCGCAAGCGCGCACATACACACTTTAAATGAACGATGAGGAGTTTCACATGCACAAAGCTATATGCCTAATTGAAGATTATTAATGCTGCTAATTAGGGAATAATAGAACGCTCGGAGCTCAGAGACAAAACCTAATGTGGGGAAAACACACCTTTCTTTCTCTGTCTCTAAGTATTTGTCAGAGATACTGGGGGAGAGACAGGAGAGAAGGTTAGGGAAAAAGGTTTCCACATGCATCATTCCCGCTCTCTGAAATAACTGTCTGGTGTCTTATTCACTTAGGTGAGATGCTCAGGTGTGCAGGTCAGACAGGGCTACAGATCAGTACTGAGGAGGTAGATTATCCCCTGAAAAAGCTGGAGCTGATGATGTGTGTAACATTTCTTGGTCTCTTTCAGTGTTTGCTCTTGTAGCAAAAATGTAAATAAATGTTCAGCATTCATTTACATTTTGCAGTTCAGTAACACAGCCACTGTGTCAGGTGTCTCGCGTCGGTGTCTTTCATCGGCTGCCCTTTAACACTGAGATTCAACCATTGCACAGTGAGAAATCCATCATAAAAGAGGCACAGATATCTCATCCTCTATAGACCAGAACGCAATGCAGCCAAAAGCCATGTTGCTTTTAGCCAAGCAGGCGAGGTGCTCCCTATTTTCAGCTACAAAACCTCAACCTCTGCCATCGCTTTCATTAGCACTTTTCCCTCTGCCATCTCCAAGTTAAAAAAAACAAAACAAAACAAAACAAAAACAAAACCACCATAGCAGAAAATCAACAGGTTCACAGCTGCTGCATGGGGGTTTGGAGAAAGTAATTCTGGGAAATGTTGAGAGGGAGCTGGTAACACAAAAAGGCACAGAATGTAAATTATAAAGGCAGGAATGAACCTAAACTTCTATTGTGAAGATGAATAAAAGCATCACAGGATTTTTTTTCCTTCACTCTCAGATAACTGTAGGGTATACGTACTACACACTGACATTTAATGCACAAGTGGCATTTATATATCTGTAAATATTTATTTGCTATGTTCATATTCAAGCATCCTAGAAACTGCTGACAGTAGACTGCAGATCTCACACATTCTACAACAATACAAACATTTCTGTTTAACATTAACATTTCTGTTTTCTGTAGGTTTAAATTATCACTTGACCTCTCTGCCATATATTCTGCATTTTCAACTTTTTATTCCCAGTCCACCAAAACAAGCATATTTTCATAGAACAGATGCCAGAGGTCCTTATTCAGCATGCATCACTGGCTTTATGGGTATCAAAGCTCCATTTCTTTAAGTGCAAAAAGAATTAAAGAATTATTTACCTTTAAATTTAAAAAAAAAATCTGGAACACATGTTTTGATTCGTGTTTTGATTCTGTCCATTACTTTTGGTGCATTTTTAATCAAATCTGCAGACTTGCTTTCACAATTGCCACTGTTGGAATCTGTTGCAGCTCAAACTTTGCCAGGATTTAATAATATAACATAACACTTTATCAGCCAGACCTCCTACGGGACTATTAAAAATGAAAAGAGTCTCTGGCAACCTTGTTAGCAATATCTACCTCCTCCTTATTCTTTGGCATTCTTTCATATTCTCATGCTTACTTCTTCCTTTCGCTCTCTCTCGCCTTTTTTTCCCCCTCATGTTATGCTCACACAACTGGATTTTATTTCTGCAGAACTGAGAAGGTGCAAGATGAAAAGGAGAAGGAAGTGGTGGTACCATATACTGTGAACATAAAAAAAGAGAGAGAGACAGGGAGAGCAGCCAAGGAGTTACAGTTGGGCTATACACATTCCAGAGTGCCTAAAGCAATGTGGTGAACCTCAAAGCTGAAGTCAGACGTCTGCAGATTGCAGCAGTTAAAGAATTACCATTTAACACAATGCCTAATGTGCTGATAGAGAAAATTAAATGAATGAAAAGAAAGTTTTACTGTCTCCTACTGTAAGATTTGTCTTACAGTCCAAATTCAAACCCATCTACGGAGCTGCGGTTGTGTGTCTGATGATTATGTTTAGTAACCAAAAGAAACACACCAGACATTTAAAAAGATCTCACAGCCTAATCCACTCACCCCACTTCTATTTTAATGTGTGCGTGTAGGCCCTGGCAGGAAGACACATTTGCGAAGGAGCAGCCCTCTGAGTGCCAGACGTGGGGTTGGGGGTTGGGCATGTGAGACACACGCACACAGTCAGAAACTCGCACACAAGACACGCGCTACCAATTTCCATTTTGTATCCCAGAGGCACCACCACATAGAGAGCATCCACCTCATAAGTCACAACTGATGATTCAAGTATTTTGTTAAATATAGAAATTCACAGGAAGCCTGATAGGAAATCTGAGGTATTTCGTCTCTTCCCTCATACTAAGGATGAATTTTAAGAATTGTTTAAACATACCAAACAAACATACTTCAGACTGGTTAAGCAGTCAGAGAAGCAATCACCGACACATATGTTCTTATTTATTTTTTCTTGTTTTTAGATTTTTAAGATCTGGTAATACACCATATTTGTTTTTCAAGCCAAAAATCAATGATTCACATATTTACACAGTGGTAAATCTGCTAAAGACAGGGCACAAGCAGGGTGAGCGTCTCTACACTTACATTACCACAGCAGTCACATACACATGTCTGTTATCCTCTGTCCTCTCTAAAAAGTGTCCAAATTCAAGTTTAGCCTGATCAGCCTCCTTGGTCCAGGTGCAGGGGGGGTTAATCAGGTTGGCGTCTTTTAACCCAGTGGCCTTGAGGACCCAGAAGCTGAACACCACCTAACCTTGTCTCCAGCCAGACAGGAGGAGGAGGTGGTGGTGAGGGGAGACAGCAAACCACATTCCCAAGACAATGGACAGTCTGTGGACCTTGCTGAAACTCTTAAGGGCCCTGAGGCATGTGGAGGAGAGGCAGACAGAAAATGAAGGGAGAAAGACAGAAAGAAAAGAGGGAAAGGTGTTAAGAAAAATAAGGAAAGAAAAAAATAAAGAGAATAAACAGGAGGAAAAAAAATCAAGAATGGGACTGGACAAATAAGAGTGGCGGTAAAAGAGAAAGACTGCTGGCACAGGGAACCGATAAGGAGAAAATTGGATGGGGTTGTGTGTGTGAGGGGTGGGGGGTGGGGGGGTTCTTTCAGTAACAGGAGAAAAAGTCTGACAGTTGCTTTAGCTGACCTATGAGCAGTTTCAGTTCAGCTGGTACATGTGTTTCAAGTGTAAACTTCTGCTTGTTCATCACGTAACGTCACACAAACCACGAGCACCGTGGGAAAAGCCTTTATGAAAAATCCAGGCTTTATCCAGGAAGTAGTTAAGTCACCCAGATCCTCATCTCCTAATCAAATTTCTATTCTCCAAACAGTCACACTCACTAAATACATGCTCAATTTTGCTTCAGTTTAACATGGTTGCCTGACAGCAAGAAGGTCCTGGGTTCGATTCCTCTGATACCTTGAAGTGGAGATTTGTGGAGTTTTCATGTTCATTCTAGCTGCTTTCGCAAGTTAACTCTGGACAAAGTTGCAAGAATCAGGTCCAGGCTTCGTCTGAAAATCATCCTCTCTCATGTGTAGCTGTTTCAGACGCAAAATACTCGGTTAGGTATCAGCTTGGAGTCTCACCTCGGTAGAGCACGCAAGGGGAAGGACACAAGAGACTTGCTCGCTGTGAATTCTCAGAACAATTACATGCTCAGTTCACACATGGGCATGAATGGACGCACAGACTTTGCACTATGAAGCTGGCATTGTAAAGACCATTTAAACTTCAGTCTGACTGATTCAAACATTTGCTTTCTGAAATATAGCTCTACTGGTTAACGCATAATGTTCAGGGCTGCAGTGCACGTGTGAAAGACGCTCAGTGTATTATGATGAGCTTATCCGTGCTGATATATGTGGTTAAATTTGCACCTTTCATTTGGCGTGATTATGGTAACCATGCTTTTTACCTTATGCTTAATTTAGGGTTGTACATTAAGGTATTATGGCGTTATCTCCACTGTAGTATACGCAACAGCCGAGCTACAGACATCAACGATATAAGACCTGTGACCTCCTGCTTGTTCTTTTTTTTTTTCAATCGTAAGTTGCTGATGGTTTTAGGGATTTGTTTCTGAAAACATACAAGTTGTCAAGGAAAGACTCAGTTGTCAGTAACAACAATACTGGACATCCCAAAGGCACCAGAAACCTACAGTGTTGCTTGAATGAGTGAAGAATATGAATCAGCAGGGCCTGATCATGTGCAGCACTATGTGTCTAGTATTGTGTTAGTGCTGTCAGCTGCTACAATCTTACACTGTAGTTACAGGCATAACTTCCCTTATTTTAAAACCAGCATAAACTCAGCTTTCCACTTATCTGAGCCCATCTATAGCCCTAGCCTTAACCAAGGAGTGCAATGCAAAGGGAAACATAAGACAGACACTCTAGTGAGAATGACTGCATGTAGGATGGACACTTTGCTTCTTCCCTCCCTGCCATCACACCTTCAAATACCCTGCTCCCTGCCTGTCCCTGAGAGACATACTGGAAGATAAACAGCCTTGGTAGGACCTCCTGACCTCTGGACCACCAGTCGACAGGCTCCCAAGAGTTCAGTGGGGCCTGACATACAATGAGGACTGACATTAATGTCCTCTATTTGCATTCTTGCTTCCAGGAACTATTTCGGTAGCCAGGCAGCATGGCTCAGAGACAGTGGTGTCAGGGAGGTGCTCATTCAGGGATGATTTAAGCTTCCATTTCAGTGACACCAGCCTTTCATCCTCCACAAGAGACAAGCCAGAGAGCATGGAGCTGCTGGTTCCCATCCAGCTATTCAGAGGTCAAAGAGCCAGCACTTCCTGGGTCAGCCTTGTAGTGTCATTAGGACGGAGGCCGACAAATATTTACTGTGAAGGAGTCACGGAGAGGACCGGACGAAGAGGAAGAGGAGGTAAAGATTTCCAGAGAGCTCCGCACTTTCTCTTGACACAAACACACATGTAGGCAGGCGAACTCTCACCAGCATCGCCATCAATAAATAAACAGAGGCTGACAGAAATATCCCCAGCATAGTCTCAGCCAGCACAGCACAGCACTGGCACGCACAGAGAGAGAACCAGAGAGGGGACGACAGGCACGCACACACATACAACACACACACAGAATGAGACATGAAGATAAAGGCTGGGAGAGATAGCAACAGAGAGAAGAGAACAAGAAGGAGGGAAACAGAGTGAATAAAAGGGAAGCAGAGAGAAACAGAGAGAGGAGAAGAAAATGGAGAGATATAAAGAGAAAGAAGATGCCTCTGTTCTTTGTGTTTGCTTCAGGTCTCCAGTCAGTAGAAAGGATTAATGGCCGAGGTGAAACATGCTTACGGTTTCACTCCTGTTTGCAGGAAGGGGTGAAAGAAAAAGCCCCCCCTCTTCCTGCTCAGACTATTACTTCCCCACCCTTCACATTCACCTCTACATCTCAGACAGACAGACTGTGCAGCCCGTACAGCAACACAGACACATACATGTACAGACACACACATACCAACCCCCCATCTGAGCCTCTATACTCCGTCACTCCGCCTCAACTTCTGGTTCTGATTTAGCAACAACCTCCTCTACTTCTCCTCAATACATCTCCCTCTCTCTCTCTCTCTCTCTGTGTGTGTGTGTGTGTGTGTGTGTGTGTGTGTGTGTGTGTGTGTGTGTGTGTGTGTGTGTGTGTGTGTGTGTGTGTGTGTGTGTGTGTGAGAGAGAGAGAGAGAGAGTGAGTAAATTCTGTCTCCTGCAAATGGATATACCAACACATGTGCAAGCACAGCCTGAGACATTTATGCCCCCTTGTGTGAGTTGTGGTTACACACACACACACACACACACACACACACACACACACACACACACACACACACACACACACACACACACACACACACACACACACACAGCATGCAGCAGCCGAGATCGTATTCATGGAGACACACGCTCCCCCTCTTTCATGATTAGTCTAAATTTGCCAGTGATCACAGAACGACAGGAAGACCCAGTACACGGGGAGCTACACACACACACACACACACACACACCTACACACACACACACACACACACACACACACACACACAAAAAAAAAAAAAAAAAAAAAATCACACAAACTTGTCTTTTGCTGTTTCCCCTCCAAGCAGTGCCAGCAGGCTGCCAAGCTACACATAAACATGGCACATTGCATTTCACCACCTTTCTGCAGGTAAAGCAATGCAAACACCAGAAAATATTTAAGCCACATCAGCTGCCCGCTCGCTCTCAGTCAGAAACAAGGCTTCAGTAATTAATGCTTTTATCATCAAATTACAAACACAAAGGATAAAAAAATCAGTGACAATGACTGCAAAAATTATGGGAAAAAGAGCCAGATAATATTACATTTTTTAAAAGATGGGAATAGCTTGTTAGCATTATATGCAGCACCAGACACACTTACCCATTCATATGAATGGTTAAAGTGTGTCCAAACTTTTGACAGGTACTGTATGTAGTTCGGCAGCCTCTCACACATAACATCTGTGGTTTGTTTGGTTGTGCCCATCAGACGAATCAGAAGAGATTTTTTCTCGTATTTATTTCTCCATTCTAGTTTCTGTCCACCTCTCTTCCTATTTGGTAATCTCTAAAGTTTGCTCTGTCACTTTCTCCGCTGACCAGCCACCGTCCCTGATGCGAGCTACCTATCCACAGAGATGGCAGTCTGCATTTCATCTGCTAAATACAGCCAAGACATTAACAAGTATATCCTGGAAAGGTGGCTCCCACCATGAGAAGCATTTCTCATTTCTGGGTTTTTAACCCATATGTGAACATGTCATACATCAGTCAGTCAATCAGACCCCTTCATCATTTCTCAAAACAAAACAAAGCTCACAGTTCAAAAAAAAAAAACATACCACAAACAGTTCTGTGCATATAGCTATCCAAACTGTTGAGCAATAAATGGAAAAGATGTTTGGTACAGTGGTAACATCAGACAGCCATTCAGAGCAGAGTATGTAAATTATGTGCTTGACACAACATACCCACAGAGCTACAAGCTTCATGAGAGGCAAGAAACAACCAGCTACTGCGCATCTATGTTTTCCGTTTTGTGTAAACATGTCTTTTTTTTTTTTACATTTAATAAGAGTAATTCTAGAGAAAAAATTATTTTCCCTCCACTGCTCGCTGTAGTCTAATAGTAAAACATTAAGAAACTACCCAAGCTTCTACTACACTTCAACAAGAAGCCTTAAGGGTACGAGTTTGGTGTGTGTAAGGATCTCTCACACACACACATATATATGGCACACGTAGGCACAGACAAACCACACATTTACACACAACCTGGACCAGCAGTTTGATTATGCGACCCCAAGATCATTTACACACATGCCTCCACGCCCTTTAAGACACACATAGCCTCCCCCTCCTCCTCACCCCTCCCACCTCCCCTCCCTCCCCTCCCTGCCCTCTCTTCCACCCCTTCTTCCTCTCCTTTCTCCCTTGTTGCAAACCAGCACATGAACCTGAACAGGCACGCGCACGGCCCCAAGAGGAGAAATGGGGTCGTTTGCCTCCCTTATCTCCTCACCCCCACAATACCCCTCCCGCCTCTCTTTCTACCCCTTGCTTAACTTACTCCTGCTTCTTTTCCTCGCTCTCTTTCTCTTTTTCCTCTTCCCCCTCCCCCAACAGCCCTCAGCCAATGGCGTCTGGGTGTCAGGCAGCTCAGAGAAGCTGTTGTCATGGTGACGGGGCTCCTGTCTGTGCTCTGTCCCTCAGGCATCCCAGATCCAGAAAGCAGCATCGTGTTTACGTGAGGAGAGGAGAGGAGAGGAGAGGAGAGGAGAGGAGAGGAGAGGAGAGGAGAGGAGAGGAGAGGAGAGGAGAGGAGAGGAGAGGAGAGGAGAGGAGAGGAGAGGAGAGAAAAGTGCTACATGTGAGGGACAGAAAGGATGAGGATGAGGAGGAGATGGAGGAGGGAAAGAAAAATGCCCCACTTTGACCAGCTTTTGTTCTGTGTCTTTGGGTTTGAAGGCCTTGGCTTGATGTGTGTGTTCGTGTGTGTGTGTGTGTGTGTGTGTGTGTGTGTGTGTGTGCGTGTGTGTGTGTGTGCGTGCGTGCGTCTCACATAGCCCTGCAGACACCCAGGCATCTCACACCCCTATTCCTGGCACCTCCACCCAATCTCTGACCTTTCCTGGACTGTGTGCGGACACACACATAGCCCTGACCCAGCACACAATCGCAGCTTTATATATGCACACGCTAACCAACAACACACACATAGACACACACAGTCATCCAAGATCATGTAACCAGCCCAAAACACTTGCACCTGGTGTGGCCAAAAATAAGGTCCCCCAGGCAGCCATGTCGTAGGGTGGCGTATCGTTGACAGCAGCTCTGAGGGTCTGTGTTAACCACCGTGCCACTGAACAACGCTCACACACACACAAATCCTGTGTCTAGATCATTTACCTCCGGGGGGCATCTGCTGCTGATTGGTCAGTGGCATCGTCTGTGCCCTCACCATGACACTCGCCGTATGGGGTGGGTTGCTTTTCTATATTTTAAAGCTGCACAGTGTGTGTGTGAACACAGATCTATTCCAATAGAGCAGGTGTTGAGCAGCACTCCAGGCCCTCCCTACTGTATCTGTATCAGTGGTGGCCTATTGCTTCATACTCTACACACTTGACTTTTTTCTTCTTTTGCACAGAACAATCCAGCATGTTAATTGCAAGGTAAACAACTGAAGAGGAGCGTCACCCCCACAGGAACGCTTTTCCTCTCCTCCCTCCCTCCTGTTCCTTCCTCTCGTCTTTTCTGAGACAAGTTTGGTTAAGCCCCCCTTCAAAATCAGAATCTGGACAAGCACCAGTTGGAAGCTAATCCGGCTCGCCGACTGGACCCCTCCTCCGAAACAGCACAGCGGGGGAGGACTGATGAAAGGAACGCTGATATGAGGGACATGAAAGGCATTGTAGAAGCAAACAGAGCCACAGACACAGCTTGCCTCAGACCCCTGCGCTGCGTTCAGCTCTGTACAACAAGCTATTTAGGACATTAAAACAACTCGGCATCGTCAGAGTCCTTTCGATATTCCAAAGCTGGCATCTAACTTTCTCTTAGATGGACACCATTCGATGCAGAGGTTAAGACACTTAATGCCAAAACAGTGTTTGCTCTATGCTCTAGCAACTATTAACAAAAACTATTGCTTTGCTCTGGACTGGAACATTACATTTCACTTAAAGTTAGTGCAGTAGTGCACTTAAATTTGCTTCAATTGGAGGAAAAAGCCTATACAAAGTAAAGCCTTGAGGACACCTGAAATTCCTTTTGGCTCAAACAGTCCAAATGAAATAAGTAGCACAAGTAGAGATATGTGACAAACTAAAGTGAAGGTGTTGGGCCAAAACATGCTTCAGTCCACCTTGGCATTGATTCTCCAAGTCTCTGAAACTCTAATGGGGAGATAAAACAGCATTCTTCTAAACGATATTCCCTCATTTGGTGTGCTTTCGAACACACTGGTCCACATCATTTTTATACTCATTAAATCATTCAGTGCTCTATAAATTGGGGCATTGTCATTCTTGAAGAGTTCAATGGCTCATCATAAGATAATGGCGATCATCCAGAACAACTTTGTTTTGCTATGAAGAGAACTCTAAGGGACACGGGGACCCAAATCATCAGCAGGGGTTATTGTGTCCATAAGGTTACTCAGCGTAATCTCTTTAAACAACATCTTCTAACTGTCAAACTGCCAAGATCCAGTTTATAGATGAGAAAAATCTTGATCTGACCATCTTCTCTAACTTTATTTATTACTACACACTCGCAGCAGTTGAGCATAAGAAATGACAGGAAGTGATTTGTGGTTTAGGTTTTGCCTCTTGGCCCACAGCCCCGCCTTTCGATTAGAGAAGGCTGACCTGCAGCCTAATCTGCCTTAGACTGCAGCAACTACTCAGGACTGGAAACACCTGCATACCATCTGAATTATTTCATCTGTGATTATATTTATTCGTATCCTCCAAGGAAGATACTCAAATGGGCCTTTAAATGAACAAAAGATAAGACAGAGGACAACAGGAAACAGTGAGTTAAGACATTTGTTGTTTTGATCCAGTGAGGCAATGATAAAATCCAAATAATGCCAACACTGGGTCAGAACAACCCTTTGGTATTGGGTAATGTTAACCCAGAACTGCAGAATAATCAGAGAAAAGTTCAAGTACTTTTTACCATGAAGTTTAAGGTTTCCAGTAACAAAAACTAAATGTGTTTCAAGCTCTATTATTCCATTATTAATGCAATATTTTATTAAACCATTAATATGAAAAGCCTGATAAGCAATTTCCTAAAAGTTTTTTTTAATTGAACCACCTCTGACTTTATGTGCCTATCCTCCTCCCTCCTCCCATCAAAGCAAAGCCCTTGTGAGCACCCCTACTGTTAATTGCCATATTATCCTGGCTCTTCATGTCCAAATTTCAAGAGTTTAAAAATAGCAATAGAAAACAAACATGTAAGACCTACAGTCGACAAAGACGGAATATGGTGCGGTACTCGGTGAACCGATAAATTTGGCGTTAACTGGAGATGAAAGCCACATGAGTCTGAATGACTTTGACAAGATGGAGTAAAATGAGATTTGATGTTTTCAGAATAAAGGAAGAAAAAAAAACACACCAAGGACACTTTTGTATTTTGTCTTTGACACACAGAACAGACTAATTGTCTGTTAATATCTGAGGAGTATCTATTCATAGACTAAGACAGGGACACACACACACACACACACACACACACACACACACACACACACACACACACACACACACACACACACACACACACACACACACGACCACTTGATGACAGATGGAAAGAAATTAGAGGCAAAGTAGCATTAATATTCCATCTCTTAATAACAACCAAAGCCCTTCCCCCACCTTTGGCACCAAACACTGTGTGTCACTCACACACACACACACACACATTTGTGTGTGTGCACACTAACAGTCCTGTCCTGGAGAGCATTTTATTACAAGCAGGAAAAATTCTCCAAATTTAACAGCTCTCGTCCTCCACCTTCTTTCTCTGCGTCTCATTCTCTTCCCTCCCTGTTGCCCCAGACCCCCCCCCAACTACCTGGTCTCCTTCCTCTCCACTGCTCCCCCTCCACTGAATACCCCCACCCACCACCAAGCCCTGTTGCCCTCTAGCCCTGCAGTCTCACAGCAAAGTAGAGAGCAATCCCTTGGTGGGTCAGCCAGATTAAACTGCCACTGTAATCCGCTTGGCTTTCACCTCCTTGTCCTGAGCTGAAGAGAGCGATGGATGGATGGATGGAGAAACAGAAATGTGGAGGGGAAATCTAAGACAGCAAAAAAAGAGAGGGGAGAGAGAAAAGAAGGGAAGTAGCTAAATGACAACAAGGGCATGAAGAGAGAAAAACAAGGAGTAGAAAAAAGAGAGAAAGTAGGAGAAAGAGAGAAAAGCAGAGAGAGGCAGTACAAGGCTGAATTAAAGGAGTATGAAAAGGAGGAAGCGAATAATGAATCTCATAAAGGAAAGATATTAAGGACGAATGAGAGTCAAATAAACTGTGCTATGAGAGGGACCGATGAAGGACAGTGGGGTAATCCTTATGGCAGAGCTTCTGCGGCAAATAAAATGAATCAAACAGGAAACTATGTTGAAGTACGCCCTCGTACTGGTGTAATGATGAAATTTGTTTTGTGTAAAATTTGTAGGAAATGACACAGTTCCCCTCATGGCCAATTAAGACCAAGTCCTTCCCATCATTTTGTCCTGACCTGGAGTTGCTGCACCCCCGCATTTGGGCCAAGTATTGGAATAATGAAAATGTGGGAGATGTGTGGCAAAATGTGCCATCGCCTCATCTTCTGTTCAAATCTCATCAGGGAAGTATCAGACATATCAAACAATAAGGACAAAAGGAGTCAGCGAGGTTCGAAATGTTGGTTTTGAGTTGAGTTGTAAATGATTATGAATGGCCAGTTCATCAATTAATATATTGACAAAACATTCTGGCACACATTTTCTTCTGTTAAAAAAATCATCTGGATTTGAACCCTGCAGCACAAATATTAAAATGTAAAGGGCTATTTTCAGCCACTCGGGAGTAAGGGAAACATTGATTTATAACTACCTTATAAACTAATGAGTATGGTAAAGATTAGCTTTGCAAGTATTTGCTTAAGTATTTTCTTAAAGAGATAATTTTACACATTGGTTTTATGAAAGCGACATTACTACAGATGTTAGGTACAAAAACAAACCCTCCACACACGAAAGGCTAAACCGTTCTTTTTCTTTCAAACCATTCTGCACTGGATTAAACTGTGACTGCTGCAGTGTCTGTGCAGAATTAAAGGAACACAAGAAAACACAAGAACAAATGCAATGAGTAATTTGAAACACTGATGATCATCTCAATGAGCATCTCAGCCCTGTTAATCAAGTTAAACTACAATTATAACTCTGATGCAAACAAGATAAACAAGTCAATTTGTGTACATGACAGTTTCAATAATCAGTGCATTGCCAGCCTCCAGTTAAAGTCCAATTGCATGTAAATGCAGTCAATCTCAAGACACAAGGGTAAAGTATGAATGCAAAATTAGTCCGGACTTCAGTCTGAATGTGGGAAGTTAATAAAAAAAAAGTATTAAATTAGTGTTTACTACACTTCATATTTTACAGTAATGTGCTTTTCGGAAAATGATCTACTGCAACATTAAAACAAGTGGAGTGAATAAAGTGGATGATCTCTTTACAATAAAATCTTATACTGGGAAAATTTGGATCACAGCATTTATTTGGATGTGACTCATATATATATATATATATATATATATATATATATATATATATATATATATATATATATATATATACACACACACACACACACTACACACACACACACACACACACACACACACACACACACACACACCACTGCTGCTAGTGGAACATGCCAAAGTTTTAAAGGTGTTAGCCGAGCCTTTAAACTCCTCTCAGATCTGTCTGATCACCTGAAATGAGCTCAAACTAAATGGTCTGGACTGGAACTTATACAGCGCTTTTCTACTCTATTTGACCACTCAAAGTGCCTTCTACCATGAGCCTCATTCACCCATTCACACATGCATTCATATAAGCACACTTTGCTAGCCTTTTTCCCATATCTTTATCTAATATTCACACACCGATGAATGTGTCGGGGTAACTCAGGATTCAGTATCTTTCCTAAGGACACTTTGATATGTAGACTGGAGGAGCCTTATGATTGGTAGCTGACTACCAGTTGGAAGGTTTGTGGTTCAATCACCAACCTTCCAACTGGCCTTCGAACCGCTCAACCTCCAGGGCCACAGCTGCCCAAAATGTTTAAATGAAATAAATGGCAAAATCAGTCAGTCTGATATTTGTTCACATCCCATAAATCAAGATAGGCTCTTCGGGTAAGTCAAAGCTCACCACTGCTATCTACTCAATACTCTATTCAAACCAGCTCTGAATCATGTCATGCTGAGCTCCTCTGAGTAGACATTTACCATTACTGTCCTGTGTGTGTGGGAGCATGTCCGCTGGGTATATGGGAAAAGTGTTAAAGTGTAGAAAAGAAATAGAGTT
Organism: Archocentrus centrarchus; assembly: GCF_007364275.1. Lineage (NCBI taxonomy): Eukaryota > Metazoa > Chordata > Actinopteri > Cichliformes > Cichlidae > Archocentrus > Archocentrus centrarchus. The sequence continues at coordinate 24,047,021 of NC_044349.1, read as the reverse complement.
AACAGGTATTCCCATCCCACACACCCCAACTGACCCCCCAGTTAATGACTCCAGAGAGGGAGGGAACAAGGGAGACAGAGAGAAAGAGAGGGAGAGGCAGGAAGAGGGAGGATATCCTGCGAGGAAAGGCTGTGATATATGAGTAGGCCACTTCAAACAAGCAGGGGGGAGGGGGACACTCCTTCTCCAATAAAACCAGGGGAGGTAGAAGAAGGAGAAGAAAAGAGGCAGACAGAAAGACAGAGATTTAAAGAGAGTGGTACAGTAGTAAAGAGTTGGAGGGAAGTTGGTGCCAGATGAGACTGAGTGGAAAGATGTGAATAAGGGTGGGGATGCCCTGGCAATAAAAGCACAATTAAACCCTAAAAAGGAGCAATAAAGCTAAAGGTTCTTTAATGTCGAAATGTGGCCTGGGAGAATGACAAAACATTTTCCTGGCTAGTGATTTCCACACATTATGATTAGTTTGGTACTGTAGGTCAGTGCGATAATAATGTATATATATTAGGTACTATTAACTAATCACACTTTTGTACAGCAAACACAGTGGACTTGCAGTGTCATAGCTGAGAAAATGTTTGCAAAAGTCTGATTATTCCCAAGAGCTTACAAAATTATAATGTATTTTATATGTATTATCAAGAAGTTGTATTTTTAGTTTAAGTTATTCAGCTTACTCTACAGAAGTTACTGTACTGAGGTGCAAATCATTTTGAAACACAAAAAAGGCAAAAAAAAAAAAAACCCCAAACCCTCAAAAATACAAATCTGAAGTCACACACATGTAAACACACACACATACACACACAGGAGTGTCATACAAGAAGTGATTAATGAATTCAGGAAGGGGCTCTTGGGAAGAGGAAGTCCAGTCTGGGTCAGGCTTCATCTACACATCCATCCATGGGCACCATCTGCATGCACTCAGAGATCACACTCACTGAAACCCCCATGACCCTCCCCCCAAACACACACACACGGTCCCATACCCATTTCAACATGTGAAACCGCTCCTCTCATGTAGTTTACTGCCTAATGTCTTTCCTCTGTTGTCAGAAAGCAGCAGTGTAAGTAAGAGAGGCAGAGGGGGAGGGGCAGAGTCAAGGTGAGCTGAGCACATCGGGCACGCTGGCACAGCGAGCTCTCTACAGTTTGAGGCTCAGTGTGCCATTGTGGGCCAGCATGAAGCTGTTTTTGACAGCAGCCATTACGACAAATAATTGAACAGCAAATGAAGACAAATGATATGATTGCGGCGCGCGTCCCAGCAGTCAATCCACTATCTAGGTGGTTCCTATTCAAAGCCATTGATCAGCTTTATAACCTAAGTAGCTGGCCAGGAAACTAAATGGTGGCGATCAATGCTATTTAACAGATTATTGACTGCTGACTGGTTGCCTGAGATCAAAATAGAGAGGAGGGGTGAAAAAATAAGTAAATAGAGGAATGGAATGAAAACATGAAATTGGAATTGGTTCCTTTGCTTCAGTGATGATAAATGGGAAAGAAAAACACTGAGACAGCAGAGAGAGGGGAGAAGGAGCGAGGTCGCTTTTTTTAGTGTGTGTGGCTGAATGTGCATGATCATGTGCATTTAATGAAGAAAGCAAGTAAAGAAGCCAGAAAAAAAAAAAGGGAAACAAAAATGACTGAGAGAAAGAACGCCCAGTCTGCATAATGTCAGTCGGCTCGAACTGGCGCTCCTTAAAGGTGGTCTCAAGCATCATTTGTGGTTGGAGGTGGCCCGTGTTCACTATTCTGGCATTTCCCACGAAGGCGGCAAACCTGAAAACTCCACACATCAACCAGGAGGAGAAATCAGCTCCAAAAGGAAAAATCTCACCAAAATCAGCCAGCACTTTCTACTCGTCTTTGTTCAGCTGATCCCTGACGGAGCTTTCAAGTGGCGCAGAAGCAGGCACAAAACAGCAGCCGCTTGTACCGCAATTACGTCCTTTTGACTGCACGCTCCTTCACGTGCTTCCTCTGTCTCTGTTTACAATGCATGAACCAGACTTGAGCCTGCCGTCAGCTCATCAGGCCTCTGGTTGGGAAGACAGCTTTGTGTCTATCAGTCTGTGTTGTGTATGAGACCTATATGATGGACAAAGTGACTTCAGCCAAAGCTGCCATGGAGTGAGTAAGGGCAACCTGCCCCTACATTTAGGTGTGCGGGTGAGGATGTGGTAGGGACATACAACAGCCCCAAATCACTGTAGTGTTTAATACACACAGAAGTGTGTTACCATGGTGACTGGGCCCAGCTCTGGGGCCTGACTCATATTTGTGTGTATATGCTCATGGGTGTGCGTACAGTGTGCACTGTAATGTCTGCACTGGAGGATATGCAGGCATGCAAATTTTACTGAACCTCAGATTTATTTGTGATTGTTGTTTGACGCTTTCATTTATTTCCTGAAATTTACTTGGAAAAAAAAAACAAAAAACAAAAAAAACAGATTGAGTTATGAAGAAAGCAAAATAAATAAATAAATATATAATAAGCCAAAAAGTGTCCAAGCCTCAGTGAATCACCGTCTGCATGCGAGTGCAGACTTAAATATGGTTTCAGCAGTGGATATAGTGTCTGTTAGTGTGTGTGTGTGTGTCTCCCAGCTTGCTTCTGGTTGTGCATGTGTGTGCCTTTGTGTGTACTCACTCCCCTTGCCTTTTCTCAGTTCAGCAGAACCTCATTAATTCAGCAGGAATGGAAATCATTTCTGCATGGAGTGCACAGGAGACAGAAAGAGATGGAGAGGAAGACGCATGGAAGGGTGGGGTGGTGGGGTGGCGGGCCACAATGAACACTCAAAATTTCTTCATTTTTCTTTGCTGAAAATCATTCAGTTTCTGAAAATCATTTCTAGATTAATAGCATAATAAATTAATAGTATTACTCATGATGAGAATCTAACATTTACAGTATTTTAATACTATCTAATCGCAATTAAATTACAATGTGATTTAGTCATTTGTTTCACAACTCCTGGGAAATAACACTTATGTCTAATCTCTGCCTTTATTTATTTAAATTTAAATCTCATAAGATTCATACAGTATGTCAGACTGGACAAACAACCAAATATAGCAAATGTCCAGATGGATACATTAATAAAAAGGTAATCTTCCTTATGCAGCAACAGATCAGAGCAGAGCAGAGCCTCCTCCATCCCTCCCTTTCTCCCCTCCTCCTGCCATCTCTCCATCCTGCAGCCCGCCACCAAACAATATGGAACAGACAGTAATCTGGCCATGCACTGAAGAGATTACAGCATCCAACAGAACAGTTCAGCACAGAAGAGAGCAGCTCAGATCAGCACAGTGCAGAACTGCTTTTCTTAAAGACAGAGAACAACTCTGGCGATTGTGTACACCGTGTCGACACAAAGCAGGAATCTACAGTATAGTTTATCCAAGCAAACTGAACTGGCCCAACTATTTAAAAAGAAACTCCTCTCTTTTCTCTCTCACGCTCACAAAGCAACGGCTGGTCCCACACACTCCTTCTATGAAAGCTGACCTTTTCAGAGTGCAACAGAGTGCAATGCAGTGCAGTGTAGTGGATCTCTGGTCCAAATGTCACTTTTTACAGTAAAGATCTGATGTGGTGTTAAAAAAAAAAAAAAATCTGAAAGAGCATGCAGGACACATAAGAGAAGTAACACTCGTGCACATCCCTGTGCAACTCTTGGTCTTTTTGCATGCACACATGGATCCATGAACACAAGCTGAAGCTTAAGTAAGTCCAAGCATCCAGTCAATAATGAAACAGATGTGCTGCCCTATTTATCCACTGAACTTAATCATGGGAGATATAAATAACTGATCTGAAGGCTTACATCCAGACAGCTCAGTCGAGGTTGGAAGTTCACACGTTGCCGTTGTTGATAAGTACATGATGTGGATTTTTGGATTTTCCGGCTCTCTCAGAAGAATTAACCCTAAACAGCAGCAGGGGCATGGTCTGCTCTGATTTCGGGGGAACAACAAACAGGCACATTCGCATATGCACAAACAGACATACTACTAATAAATTTTTTGCTTCTATTGTGTTTACTGTAAATAATGCAGCCCTAAAAAGCTCTACCTGTGGCAAGCAGAGAAACGTCATCAGTATGAGCAGAGATGGCACAGAAAATCTTCACAATGATACATTCTCTCTCCAAAAGTCTCCTTTTATAACAAACTCTTTATATATCTGTTGGAGACCTTCAATTCTGTCTGAGATTTGACTGTCCTTGTGCAGTAAATCAATGCCTACTGTATATAAGCATGGACAAGCATTTCCTCCTATTTTCATGGTATTTTTGATAACATTTTAATCATCTCTACAATCCATAATCTGAGGCCAAGCCATTAGCAGCTTCTACAAAAATACAGGTTTAAGACAGCAAGAAGAAGCTAATACGAACATTTAAGGATATCTGACTTATACATTTGCATTGAAGTGTTGCACTGCATGTGTAATTGTTTAGAGGACTACAATATAAGGAGACACCATCTTCGAAGGGGACCTACACTATATTGCCACAAGGATTCACTCAGCCATCCAAACCATTAAATTCAGGTGTTCCAATCACTTCCATGGCCACAGGTGTATTAAACCCAAGCACCTAGGCATGCAGACTGCTTCTAGAAACATTTGTCAAAGAATGGGCTAAAGAGCTCAGTAAATTCCAGCATGATACTGTGATAGGATGCCAGTCCAGTCATGAAATTTCTTCGCTACTAAATATTCCACACTCAACTGTTAGTGGTATTATAACAAAGTGGAAGCGATTGGGTATGATAGCACCTCAGCCACGAAGTGGCAGGCTACATCAAATCACAGAGTGGGGTCAGCGGATGCAGAAGCTCTTGTACACAGAGGCTGCGAACTTTCTGCAGAGTCAATCTCTGTAGACCTCCAAACTTCATGTGGCCTTCAGATTAGCTCAAACATAGTGCCTTCCAAAGCCTTCCCAGAAGAGCTGCTGTTATAGGTGCAAAGGGTGGGCTGACATCATATTAAACCCTACGGATTAAGAAGGGGATGTCACTCAAGTTCATATGTGTGTGAATGTAGATGAGCAAATACTTTTGGCAATATAGTGTATAACACACTTTTTCAGCTCTTAGTTTGCAGTTCAAAAATAATCCTTATTCATGTTATACTGGGACTTGGTGCTGCCTCTCAGTTGAACAGTTGTCAGCTCGTTTAGTTACTCTTTTTTTAAAGGCACCTTTAAGCCAACTCTCTTCTGATTGACTGCCTCACATAGAAGAGAGGACTGAACAACAGGTGAGTGGCTGCACTCACAGTTTGTGTGCCTGAGATTAGCATTTCAGGAAATTTGCTCTTACTGACGTCACACAGAGCCAAGAGTAGAAAATGATGTCTGAAACTGGAGATCATATATATGTATGTATATATATATATATATATATATATATATATATATATATATATATATATATATATATATATATATATATATATATATATATATATATATATATTAACAAACTGTTAAAAGACAACAAATAAATTAATTCAAAGGCATCTGTATCTCACATACACACACACTGTCTACACAATAAAAAACAATATCTGTCCTTAAATCCACCAAAGTTGTTTTTAGAAGTGGAATAGCAGTGACACTGCTACATAAATGAGCGAGGTGGAGCGGGTCCTAAAACGTTCAGTTCAAGGTTGTTTCCTTTTTTTCTTTGTTTGCAATTATGAATGGAAAGAAATCACTTGAGTGTTTCAAGATCTACCAAAAAAAAAAAAAGATTTTTAATGTAAAACTGAAATAGTTCCAGTGAATACTAACTCATTACAACTAATTTAGAGATTTCCATTAGTCAAGGCAGGTTATTATTAGATGCATAACTCAAAGGAACATCTACAAATCAAGCTTTCTACCTGTATCTAATGAAGGAGTAGAATCTAAAATAGTATTGGGCCAATGGTTAATGCTGTAGTTCCTTGGAAAAGCTTCTTTCCTCTTCTTTAAGTGAAGAAGAGAAAAACCTTGAGAGTGTCGTCTGATAGAGCAACTGGGAGAAGAGGACAAGCAGAAGGAGAGCAAGAGATCTGGGCTCAAATGAAAAGCAGAAGAGGAAGATACCAAATTAAAAGATAGGACTTGACCTTATAAAATGGCCACAACCAGAAAATGAGAACACGCTGACTTCAAACTGTGTAATCTGAACAAGGACACAAAGAAATAAATGGCATCTCTTTCTACACACATAATGATCCACTCACATACATGATGTTCTTAAAGCTATTTACTGCCCTTTAATAATCATGAATATATCAGCATTTGTCTTTGACAAAAAAAAAAAAGGTTTGATTGGAAAGTGTAACTTAAAGTAAACTAACCAGAAGATACCTTAACAACAGGTTTTCAGCGTAACTGATGCAGAAATTCTTGAAGGAACATGAAAAAAGCATGTTGGTATATTTAGAGTCCTGCACATTTCTAGCTAATTTTCACACATGCACTGCAGTGCTGAATTTTGAGACTTTACCAAGCAGAGTGGATTTTTTTTTTTTTTTGGTTGTTTTTTTAACTTGCCAGCTCTCCGATACAAAGTCTAATGTCCAGTCGAGCAAATGTGAGAATATTCCTGGTAATTGTGAATTCACAGTGAAAGATTGTAACGACTTCTCCCGACATTGTCCAGAGTTCATGTGTGAAAACGGCAGCAGCAATTCAAAACAGGCTGAGGCATAAAAATAAACAGCAAATGTGCACAGGCTGAAATAAACACGTTTTTAATTTTAATAATTATTATTTGTTGTTGTTGTTTCCCCATTTGTCTTGCATCTAATAAACTGACCACAAGAACTACCTGCTTCCCTCCAATTTACACACATACATACATATATATCTCTAGAGATCCTACTTACAGTAGAAAGAGCAATATCTATCTATATCTATCTATCTATCTATCTATCATCCATCCATCCATCTTTTTTTATTACTTGTCTGTAGCACTACAAGTGTAATGCTTGAGAGAAGGAAGACCGAAAGAGATAAAGAGTTGATACAGAAGTTGTATCATAGAAGCAGCCTAATAAAAAGAAGGTGCAGCTTACTGTTGTATTAGTAAAGGTGTACTGAGACAGAGAGAGGGAGGAAGGAACAGATGAAGGTGTAGTAATAAAAGGGGGAGGGCGAGAGGAAAGCTGAAGGAGCCAGGTGTGGCAGCAGCTACAGAGGTAATCAGTGGGCCAATGGGGAGTCATTCCACTCAGAGCGAACTGGCTGCCGAAGTACCTGGAATAAAAATAATCATTACACTGCATTAAAGTCACTGTCTGTAAATACACCCTGAGCAGCAGTAAAGCATGCATGCTGTGACTCCTGCTATCAGGACACCTTAACGCATGCACATGTGAATTTCTAAATGCAAACAACATAAACGCAAATATTTCTGAGGATGTGAAGACATCTCTCTGCGCAAATGGTGAAAGAAAAAAAAAAAAAAAAAATCGACTCCCCTGCTGATTCCGCAACATTCATCCCGTCATTACAAAGACGAGCTTTTAACAGAAGCAAACTGTTCTCCAAACATAACTCAACCAACTCAAAGCACATTCATTATCCCCCCCCTATAACTTATAAGTGTTATTTTAGCAACAGAAACCCCAACAGAGGCTTGAATTGGATCTCTCTCACACATTTATTCCGCCTCTCAGTATTGCTGCCTTTGGAAAATGGGGATTAAGTCTGCATTTGGGAGAATTTAAATTGCAAATAAGGCTTTGTAATTGTTTTAGTCTTTAATCCTAGCAGGGAGGGCCTCACTGTAATGCAAAGTTGAGACAGGCGAACATCTCAGGCATTCATCTGAGGAAGGTCTGTGTTTGTGTCACCCCTCGCTTCAATGAGACTTAATAAGACGGGTGTCCAATCGGCATCACACACACACACACACAGACATGAGCACGTGGATGCACACAGCAGAACATGCACACACACACCAACCCATGGGCTTAGGGCCGCCAGTTTATTTTGGTTGTGAGTTTGGGTGCCCAGCTGGTACTTGAGACTGGTGGACTGGCAGAGCAGTATGAGAGAGCAGATACACACACACACACACACACACACACACACACACACACACACACACACACACACACACACACACACACACACACGCATGCACACACACACAGAGTTCCAGGGACACACTGTGCCAAGCTGCAATGTCTGCCAGCTACAAGCCTGCCCACTGCTACAAAGAGAGGCAGAGGCAAAGGAGAAAGGGCAGGATAGACGGTGTGTGTCTGTGTGTGTGAGAGAGGAGGGATGTGAGTTGACAGAGATACAAAAAAGAAAAGGAAAAAAAAAAAAGACGAGCAACTTTTAGAAAAGTGATTGCTACAATGTTTAAAAGAATGAGTCTCCAAAGTGTCCAACAGAAAAAAGACTAACTTGAGAGAGAAAGTGAACTGCAGATACTTCCTCTGAAAGTTGCCACAATCACCTTCAATTATTTATAACTGTTAATTCCTCAAAGCATTTTAACAAATTCAAAGAAGCCAGTAGCCCCTGTTTTTGCTGTAAACACTTATGTTAGCTTGAGGTGAACAGGTGAATGCTGGTCACTGAAAAAACAACTAATAGCTCAGATAATCTAAAAGTTACACTGGTTTCTAACTTTTTTAGTGTTTTAACTTTCAAGGGATTAAACACAGCTCTCAGTGGCAACAACCACGAACACTGTGTTCTGTGGTGGCACTACAATGGGTAAAAACACCTTAAATTTCTAAAACTTCTAGTACCAAAAAGCATTTAGTGAGGAGGCTCTGAAATCTACAAAGACTCAAACACAAAGCACTCAGGACGGGAATGACAGGAAAACCTTTCCTGACTTTTAGATTGAGGGAGGTTTTTTTTGTTGTTGGTGGGCAACAAAGACTGAACAGAGACTGTCTACCCACCTCAATTCAGACAAGTGATGATTTGAATTGATAAAAATGTTTCATTCGAAGCAATGGCCGTGCTTTTTTTTTTTTTTTAAGCATGACCTTTTTTAATTTTAATTTCTAGGTTGAATAGAAGACTGTATTTGATTTCTATTCACCTAAAAGGCAATAACTGAACATCATTCAAAGACAGGATAGTAAAGGACAGTGCAGTTTAAAGAAAAGATGCAAATACCACAATCAGTTAAGAGAAACTGTTTTTTGAAAGCAGACCTGCCCTTGCGATCACTTCACAAAACTCTATATCTTATGAAAGATATCACTATTTATCCTTTATATAACCTGGGTTGCTTTCTTTACTTGTGGATCATTGTCAAGCATATGTCATCTTATCTTAACCTGAAATATTTTAATGCCCATTTAATCCATTATCTTTACATGTTCTCACACACTTATACACAATCCCCCAGTTCCATTTAACTCACATTTGCACAGTTTGCCAAACACGTGTGACAACCCTCCCACTGTCTCAAGGAACTTCTGGGCTGCTATTATTGGTAAATTGCTTGCATAGGAGGTTCATCACATCATACAGCTCACCTGTGCCTTCCAGGCTATAAAAGCTGGCCCCTCCACCTAGCACCAACCTATTTGGCATCTCGGTCTCTTTGTTAGTTTATGTTTAATAAATTATCTTGACTGGACTCCCTCGTTGTCACCTACTTTGAACTTTAATAATCAAACTTTTCTCGCTTACAGCTGCTCTGGCGAAAGCTGACTTAATTACAAATCTTGGTTAAAAGAAGGAAATGGTTTCTGAACTCCCAGTTAAACCAACAGGAGTGTATGTTTAAAGATAGGTTTCACTCAATCCTTGCAACCATCGTCAGACCTAATGAGGAACGGCAGTAATGGAGAACTCCAAGGTTTTCTCTGGGAGGAGAGAATGGGGAGCGCCACAGCTGGGAAAGCTGACTACAGACCAGCAGAGCCATTTCACTTTGAAGAGATTTACTTAGCGAAACAGTGAAATCTACAGTAACCACACACTCTTACAACCTTATACCAGGTTGCTCTGCCCTCTCCTCTGAGACTTAGGACACAAAGTCATAAAAACACAAAGTCAGAGCAGTCTGCCAAAGGAAAGTTCAAAGTAAGCAGAAACAAAGACAGCAGAAGCATCATAATTGCAGTAATTTATGCCGTTTTGTGCCGGACAGTGTGTTTTTACACAATGGATAAATGGATAAGTGGATGTGGTTTGGAAGTCACCAGTGTCAGGGAGCTTCAAAGATGGTGAGAAAGAGGGGAGGGAGTGTGTGTTTTGTGTCTTTGTTTGAGTGTGTGTATGTGTATACGCATGCGTGTGTGATGCCAGCTTGCCAAGAGAAGCATCACAGACACCTCCAGCATGGAAGGTCGCCCTCAAACTTCCAACCCCCTGACAAATTGCTTACTTCAGTTCTCCACAGTAAACTGGTTACAGTCGAGGGCAAACAAGTGATGAATGCTGCTTTTTTTTAATTATTGAGCCATAATTTGTTTCCTGAAAATGACTAAACTGAAAGAGAATTGGCAGCGTTCATCCCTAGTTTCATTGGGAGAGATAAACAAATGCCCCAAGGAGTTTTCACTATTCCCCTGAATGTAGTATTCATTTAAAGCATTTGTTTAAATTTTATGGATGATGATGTTGCAACTAAGAGGGTATTCATGGGTAACTGGGTTAGGGAAATTAAATGGGACTGGGTTGGAAATCTGCATGCAAGGAGGGAAAGTATACGCTGCAGGGCTTGGCTTCAACAATAACTTTGTGCAGGCAGATTGATGGCATTTATGCTGCTCTGGCTAACAGGGTGCAATACACAGCTAGTACCAAAACTCAGATAAACTACGAAACATGCAGACTTCAAAAAGAGTCCCCTGTGCCTGCATACACCTCATTCTTCCTGCACGGAAAAATCCCCTCCCCTCCTTCTCCAACTCTCTCTTGCTTGCCGCCTCTGCTTCTCTTGTCCCCTCTGTCACGTGTCTTTCTGTCTCCGTTCCTGGATTGTCATCCTCATCTGTCCACATCTGTGTCTGTCTCTGTCAAACACAGATCCGGTAGCTTGTGCTTCCATAGACGAGATCAAATGCTAACCCACAGCTCAGCTTAAGCTTGCCCAGAATGAACCTGCAAGGAAGGGAATCATAAGCAATATTTGATCTTCTGCTTCTGTCACTTGCAGACCTCCAGCGGAACACACACACAGCTTGAGGGCAGCACTTTCAGGCTTTGCTGCCTTCCTCAGATAGCGAAAGGTATACACAGACAGAGGAGCCGACTGGCCTTTTTCATTTAGACTGCAACAACGGTAAACAACGGCACACAAAGACGGCGTCCTCTCGCTCAGCGCCCGTCTGCCTGCAGCCTGCACTCCACGCACTGTTTGATATTAAAAGACGACATAGGCGTGAACAGAGGAGGTGGTGGCGGTGGCAGAAAGGTAGAAAAGACAGAGACGGACAGGAATGGAGACACAATGTTGTGGCATGCTGTTGGTGTGTAGGCTATATTTAAACTGAACACAGCCAGTAGAATCTGTATGAAGAAGATATCGCTGTGCCAACGCAGACTCCATTCCTCTGCTTTCTCTCCCTCTCTCTCTGTCCTCATCCTTCCATCCATACCTACTCTGCTTATATTATGGATGTTATTATTATTCCTGCATGTCGTCATGTCGCCCCCGCTTCTCTCCTTCCCCCGAGCAAGGAAGCGGGCACTGCTGGCACCCAGCCAGATTACCCAATCAATCTCCTGTGAGAGGGAGGGAGGGTGGAGGGAAGGCGGCAAAGGAGAGAGGGGGAGGAATAAGAAAGCGCGTGGAACAGAGAGGAAAGGAAAGAAAGCACGGCAGGAGGGGGTTGGAGGATGGTGAAGGGGGTGTTGGCGGTGAAAAAGACCTGAGAGGAACTGAAGCAGGAAAAACGGTGCAGGATGAGTAAATTTCATATAAAGAAAAAATGGACAGGGACAAAGACCGCTTTGAAAGAGAAGGAAGGTTTTATGCAGACGTGTGGCATTAAAAAAAAATGGCAAGTGAGCACCTGGTAAGGCAACATAGTGAGTAGCAATGATAAAAAAAAAAAAATACCACACAAAATCCCACACAGAGTCCAGACAAAGGCTTGGCCATCAACGGTTGTTTACAGAGTGCAGCTCCTCCCCTTGTGCCACCTGTTACTGTGGTTGAGACTAACAAATGTTTAACCCTCTCAAAGAATACCCAGGCAACAGCCAACACTGCATCTCCATCTATCTACAGTCTGCAAATGGCATGCTGGGAACAGATCAGATTAGGGCTGCAGCACTTATTTTCCTACTGTTTTTTTTAATCACTCAATTTAGAGCAGAAAAAAAAATTCATCAATCAGATGGTCAACTGACAGAAAACAGTATTTTGATTATCTGTTACTCTTTTAATAAAAGTAAATATGATGAACATTTGGAGCGTTTCAAAAATGGCAATGTAATGTTTCTGATGTTTTGGATTATTCGTCAGACATTTGTAATGTCTGCTTGGTCTCTGAAAAACATTAGTGGGGGATATTTTCTGACTTTTTCGATTAATCAAGAATATAATTAGCAGACAAACTGGAAATAATGACAATTATTTCACAATAACTGAATTCACAATTTCACAGAGGTTCGTGTGGCATTTTAAAATTGGTCCTTTTGTCAAGACAAAAATCAAAAACTCAAAAAAAAAAAAAAAAAAGATCCCAAAATACTTAAGTTTCAATGATCTTAAAAATAAATTCTTCAACTTTGAAAAGCCAAAATCAGTGATTGATTGGATTTTTAAAATCACAGATTTTCTGTTGATCAAACAATCAACTACACAACTAATGTCCCAGCTCCTTATCACATTCACAAGTGCATTCATGATGGTTTTCTTAATGCGGTCTATTTTGGGATAAGGTGAAATGTTCAAAGCTGAATCCCCATATTTGACTCCTCCATCTCAGCCATTATCATGACAGTTTGCATCAGTAAGCCAAGAGCTGAGTGGAGTCAGTGAAGCACTGCGATGTGAATGACGCACTTGTGGCACTAAATCTGTGTCACTCCGCAGGCAGTGAACCCAGATTGCCATGAATCGCAGATGTTTGGGGTTGCGACCTCTGGCTGGGGCAAAGCAAAATGTCTGCAACAAGGCTGAGTGTATCACTTCCTGAAAGACTGTTTGTCTGTGATTGCAAGTGCATGCATGTGTGTCTGAGACGGAGAAGACAGGGACTCATTCTTCTACTGACTTTAATGTGCACAACAATGTGTGTGTGTGCGTGTGTGAGAGCAAGCGTGCCTGCTTGCTCGTCAATATGTATGCTTTCTTCATCACAAAGCTTGCGTGCTTTAATCATTCATATTGAGTTACTAAAGACGTGCCATGTTCTTATAATCAAACACATTTCCTCAACAAAGTGCTCTTTTGAGGAACATCCAAATTCCAGCAGAAGAGGACCATAAGATGTGTGGATCTCTTGTAGGAAATAAACATGATTAAAGGGCAATGTGAAGAGGAAGGACAGAAACACAATTCCAACAATTAAGACGACAAGAGTGAACACTTAAATTACTTTGCAGAGGTACAAGACATCAGGCTCTTCCAGCTCTTTATGATACAGCATCATCTCGCTTACTTTGAGTGTGTGTATTCATTTGCATAAGAGTGTGTGGGAGTTGGATATGCACACGAGCACTGCTGCAAGTGGGAGTGTTTACGTGTGAGTGTCTATGATAGCAGATTCACCATTCAAGGGTGAAACCAACCAGCTACCCTGCTAGTCAGAGGCCTCCAGTTCTGGGAGTGAGTCCAGGGCTCCAATCCCACCACATTCCCCTGGATTAGCTGTCAACCAGTCCCCAGATCTGAGGATTAGCACATTATATTCCATTATCTTTCCCAAACTGGAGAGTCCACAAAGTCTACATCATTGCTCTCAGAGGGGGCCAGCAGGACAGGGCTGAGTAAGAGGTGCCTTCAAATCAGGCCAAATTGAGCCAAACTGAACTGAGCCAAACCAAATCTGTAACTAAGACTATACTCCAGCTCAGTGTTGCCTGGAAACCAAATTAGTTTGAGGAAACAAAAAAGCAAACTGTATTTCTAGAAATCAATTTTATGGCACTTCGCTGATATTTTTTCAGTGTTATCCACAGCAAACTGACAGCATAGAGGCCAGAGAGACCACAAATTATATGTAAAAAGAAACATTAATAAAAAACAAAACCAATCCTGGTTTATCTTGCACACTTTCCTCTTTCACTATTCCTGCTGAGCAACACACGGAGTGGAGCGTGCGACTCCTGGGAGCCGTGTTGTTTTTCACTCTGTGATCCGGGCGGACTCGGGGGAATGAGGGAGCTGTTATCAGCAAGGGGCCGTGATAGAGACTTGATCAGGCCGTCGGTCTGCGGGGACGAAGGAGCCAGAGTTAATCAGAGACAGACAGACCCCTCATCACCCTGGGGATTCACACGCCTCGACCCTGACACTCTCTCTCTCTCCCCTTCTCTCTCTGTCACACAAGCGCACAAACACACAACGGTAACAGTCACAATATCACATGTGCTCGCTCACACCTTCTCATGCATTTTAGCTTTGTCAGAGCCTGTGCCACACCCTCTATGCAAGCACACCCATTTTATTATCATTCTTTGCTGCTGACTGTTACTTCAAAACAATTCTGCATCTCTAATCTCAAAATCAAAGGAAGTACAATTTATAGTTTTCTTGTAATAAAGTAGCAGGAGGCTCCCGAGTCCTCAAGCCAAAAGAACACTTTTTCCCCCAAATTCAATTCAGTCCAAGTTTATTTATATAGCACCAAATCACAAAAACAGTCACCTCAAGGCAGTTTATATCGGAAGGTAAAAACCGTACAATAATTATCAGACAACTTTTTTGTTTTCTAGGGGGGGATCCAGAGGTTCGGCCTGTTGGCCTGAATTTTCAAGCATATTTATCTGTCAAAGTCTCACTCCCAACTCAGCACATACAAATGCCTGTAAAACATTTAAAACACTCAGCACAGGTCTGGGAGGGTTAATGTGATAAAAGGGACGATATTCTAATCCAGGCTAATTTTTTTTCCCTAAACCTAACTAAGCAGTTTTTAAGCCTACATGTGGTCAGGCACTGAAAGCAAAGGTGAAAAGTGAGAGGACTTACTTAAGGAAAGCATGAGGTGAGAATGTATGACACTCCTGTATACATAAGACCATACTTACACAAGTTTTTGTCGAGTCTGTTACAGTGGAGATAAGAACTATGGCAAGACAGACTTAAAACATAAAATACAAAAAAAAAAACCAAACAGCCAATTTCATATAGTCTGCATTGCTTCTCAATTATCTCTATTTACAAACACCCCTACCTATGTTGATATGGAAAATGTTCTCTTCATAGCATACACTAAATTAATTGCAGGTGCCATAAATAGCCGCAGCTGTGGTTAATAGCCTGCTTTGCTTATGTGAACTGATGCTTTTTTGTCTCTTATTTGTATTCCAGTCATTTCCTTTGCCCCTCTGCTATGGTCCTTTAAACTTGCCAAGCTGATAACCTGCGTTACTTTTTTATTTCAGTAGTTTTCTTCCATTCATGATTACAGATTTGAAACCACCAAGCAGACATATTTTCTTTTCTCCACTTCTCCAGTGAGTGTCTCAGTTTCACATTCTGTGAAATTGCACTTCTTCCTTGCTTTTCTTTTAATTGCCGTGTCCAATAACTTGAGGTGCAAACAGTGATTTTATATGCCAATAATTAAATAAGGGAGTACGTGACTACAATTTCCCGATGATTAAGATTTATAAAAGAGGACCATGCGTAAAATGTGGCTTTATAAAACCTGATGAAAAAGAATGTGTATGTCTGCATTTGTGTATACACAGTTTAGTGAATTTTCACAGAGCTTCCTGCATCTTGTGTGCATCTCTGCAACATCAGTAGCGTCTGACAGATTGCGCTTTTTTTTTTTTTTTGTTGAAAATTCGAGGAAATGTGTAAAACAGATGCACTCACATGCGCACACACATCTGGAATGTTTTCATGTGATGATACTGTGATACCACAAAATAACAAATATTCCTCTCAATGTCACTTTAAACTAAAATCAGCAGCCACAAGCTAAAAGTTCACACAGTCTGACCTTCTGAACTTGAGTGAGGTCAAAGATAAAAAAAAAAAAAGAGCATCTCAGCCCTTGAACTGCAAAAGGTAATTAAAACGCATCAATAAACAATCTTGAACACGCAAGAACTGTGGAAGCCCATCGAGTGTCTTGTTAGGATGCATACGTCCCTTTATCACACACCAATAGACCACCTGCCCTAACAAAGTTATATTTTCATAAAAACAAGCTCAATATACCTCTTAATCTCTCATTCACTTCAGTACTTTAACTCCTAAACTGCAGCTTAACTCTACATGTTGTGCATCCAGTCAAATACCCCGCAGCAGCAGTGATTCGGACTCTCAGCTGACTTGATTTATGTAAACAAAGACTGCTTGAAATTCGTCTATAGGTTGGCAGAATTTCAACCTGGAAATTCAGCCACATATTGACCAGGACTGTCAAACCAGAGCTGTTAAATAGCTGACATGCAGGTATCCAGCTGGCCTACCTCTGGAGAAAGGTGTAGGAAATTATATGGCATTTAGATTAATTAGACACAGTTGTCAGATTTAATTAACTACTAGGTTTAATTAACCATGTAATTAATCTTATGGTGGTCCAACACATGCACACACGCAGACAAGGCGAGGAGATACACACATCAACTAGTGCCCACACAGACATGCGTAGTACATGCACAACAAATGTAATCTGTTCAGCTGACAAGCGCTCACACTTTTGCCGTCAAACCTCATAAGAGAGTTCAACTGAATAGGTGACAGGCTACGAGCTAAAACAGCCTGAATGAAATGCGTATGGCAAGAACAGAACCTCTAATCCATTTCAGGTTTAACTTCTGCCCAGGTGGAACCATAATCTCGCAGCTGAAGCAGTCTGTCCAGTCAACATCCGCGCACCCGTGTAATCCTTGCTCAAATATACACCACGCAGCATGATGCAAATATTTATTATAGTGTTGACAAGCCAAAAGAGAAAACCCTTCCCGGTAAAGAACAGAAAACCAATTAAAAAAAATAAAAAAGCAGACAGAAACTGAGGAGGTTAAGTCTGTTTGGTCCATATGCGAAAATAGTCACTTGCAGCTTGCAGGCCTTCAAAAAAAATGCATGTGTGGTGTGTGTGCATGTTTGATCTATTGGTCTAACTCTACAGAAGATGAGAGGGTCACGGGGCCCCAGATCTTGACCTTTCATCATCCAGGCCATCCTCTGTAGCCACAACTATCATAGCCGACAATTGTGTGTAAATGTGTGTGTAAATGTGTTTGCAAGATCAGCCAGCTGCTTTATGTGATTTGACCTTTACTGAAGCCACGAGTGGACCAATAAATAGCCAGGCAGTACAGTGACCTTTAACCTCAGCGACAGATTCACTAGAATATTTTTCAGGAAGTGTGGCCACCAGCTGAGGCACACTGCGGAGGCAGATGATAGGAAAAATATATCTAATCAGTGCAGATCATATGAAATGTTGCATGTTGCCATGAACACACTATTAGATTTAGAAGATTCAAAGATGGAAGTCTAAGGGCTTTCCCATAAAATATGGAAGTAGTGTCCAGAGGTGCTGCATTTTTAAAAAAAAAAGCATGCTACAGTATTTCAGATGTCTGGCTCACAGTCAGTCACATCCAAAAAGCAGAGGCTGCAACCAGGAAGGCCAGACACGCAGACAGTAAGAAACACAAACATGTCAAAACAAGAACCAGCAGCATTATCTCAGACAGGATAGTCCCTTCTTTCTGATGCACATTCTCCGTATGATCGTGTGAGCTCGGTGGATGTGTGTGTACTTGTACACCACGGGAGGGTTGGTTCAGTTCACTTACATAGTCATGGAAAGCCTTGGCCTCACTGGAATGTTCACATGTCTCCCTCCGGTCCGGGGCAGCGCAGTACAGATCCCAGAATACACTGTGCACACAGGACAGCGACAGCAGTTAGACACTTTAATCTGTGACACAGTGATGCATCAGATTCACAGTTTCTGTATTTAGTTGCAAAAAGTGGTTAAAATTAACTAATGGAAATAAAAATAAACAAATGAATAAAGCTGTTTAAAAAGTAGAGAAAGATATATGGATTTTATCAGTATTTTGATATAATGCAAAAATGGGTTGTTGATACCTCAGTTTGAGGCCTGTTTTCTTGTTCAATTGACAAAGAAAGACAAACTTTTCAAAAATAGACCAAGAAGCCATAAATGTCAATATGAGTCATGAGCTCTAGTGACAGCAGTTCTTAATGTTGTCTTGACATAACATCCAAAGAAGGGCTTCTTGAAAATAACGCAGCATTGATGAACCTTTGTGTGGACCAAAACATCGGTCTGACTGATTATTGGTCTTGATTAGAACAGAAAAGTTCGATATAATGTGTTGTAAAACAACATTACGATATAAATGAGAAATTATCTGATCAAACGGCATGCAACACAAACTGCAGAGCATGTGATAAGACCTGACAACATGCCTGACAATGACAATTGTTAGCTGTGACTAATAATTATTTTCAGTATTGATAAAACTGCTGATCACTATCTCCACTGTCATTACAATTTTAAAGGCTGACACATTTCATTTGCTTGTTTTGTCTGACTAGCCACAGAAAAACAATATTTTGTAGTATGCAAATCAGATTTTAGCATTTTTGCTTTAAAAATGTCCTTGAACTATTTAATAATTTGATCAGACCTACTAAATCAGAGAGATTTTACAGCCAGACATCTCTTTAGTCTCCAGACTATCGCACAGTCCAGCCAGCAGCTCAGGAAGGACCTCCAAACGTCCCCCTGAGCCTGTCCTGGTGACCTGCAGGTTACTGACCAATCAGCTGTGATTATGTTACTTACTGCCCAATCAGCAGTGTTCATATTAGTTAATTAGACCAATCTAACTCCTCCAGGGCACTGGAGGCCACCACCACTCCAAATGGGCCCTTAATTACTACACTGAAATAAAGTACTTGGTAAGCTGGTCCATGCCAAGGAGATCTCCTTCTTCTAGGTATTGACTTCATGGATGGCTTATTAAAAAAAAAAAAAAGAAATGCTGAACTCATGAGAAGAATTTTTTTCCCTTCCATTTAAAGGTGCAAATAAACTCTTACATGCATTCTTTGTGCTGATGTTAGGAACAGCCGTGACACTTGATGTGACAGACTGCGAAATGGAGCAGAAAATATTAGCTGATCACCCATAGCTGTCAGAGAATCGCTCAGCAGCACTCTGTCACATATTGGTCATTTTTCATTGCACGGGATGCTTGATTTCCATGCTTCAGTGTTATTATCTCTTGAATATAGTTATTACAGAACATTGTCGATCAGTGATCTACACGTTCCTCTATTGTCCTTAGATTTTTTTAGTTATTTGAGGGCATCAATGAGACAAGAGTGCAACAATAGCTGTCCTAAAAATAAAAACGAACAATAAACAATAAATTTGAACCCTGCGGCACAAGGTACCAACCTCTCAAAGCATATGAACTAAAATAGAAATGTGTTATTAAAGTATTTAAAGATTAAAAGGCAGAGTCGGTGCCCTGAGGCGTTCAGCGTGCACTGGGGTCCCTTCTAGACAAGGAGGGCACTGAGAAACAGGGCGGGACCGTGCAAAGCTGGTGGTGAACACATGGTGTGTGTGTCGTGCCGCCCTTCTGTCACTCGACAATAAAGCCAGTGTACATTATCATATCTATCGGCTAGTGTTAAAGAGATTGCTGCTCTGTCAGAGACGAGGCACGGTGTGAAGGCGCGACCATCGCAAATCCAATCAGCTCTCAGGGAAATGAAATGGGACGCGGGTTACAGTTTGTTACAGAAAAGACACAACCAGGTGCAGTCGCAGGGGTAGGGGAAGGTGATCTAACATCTCGTGGCCTGTGAAGTCTGAAATATATTATGATTTGAACAGCTGACCTGCGTCTGTCTGAGCCGGTGCAGGCAAATCTCATTCCGTCTCTCTGCATAATCTGAAGGAGGATCACTGGTGGACGAGACTAAACGTAGAAACAAATACTTTCATTTTCCTGATATTATTTCAGAGAGTTGATACTTTTTTCTGCATAGAAAAAGACAGGAAGTGTAAGGAGGTATTACATTAAGAAGCTTTCTAATATTTGTCTTATTTAGATCTTGTAGGGCAGCTTCAGTGCATGACTAGGACTGAATCCAGGTATATCTGGGATGGGACAATTGCTGGCTCCTTTTTTTTTTATAATGCCACCCACATTTAGAGGAATAACCCATAGCTGTTGTCCCATCCTTTTCAGAGAAACTAATCTTTAGAAATTATCTGGGAAGTCAACATTTGCAGTTAATTAGCAATAGCAATCTGTGAGAAATCTTGTACCCTGCACACCCTTGTTATAGTAAAATTTCTATCCAATTATCTAATCATTTCAATCTAATCATCTCATCATGGGAAGCTCTTTATGGTATTATGGGAAGTAACTGGTGGTTTAAGCTGCACAACTCTGTGTAAGAGATGAAAAGTTTAACAGCTCTTACTTTGAAGAGTCACAGGAGAGATTTAAATTACAGTTCTGGGGTCATACAAACTCTTTTATTTATTCAAATCAGAAATAAGACAAAAATATATGAGCTAGCACCCCCCAGCGCACACACGAACATGCACTCTTTGTTCATTCCTGAACAGAGGAGGAGGAAGGGATTAGTGTCCAGCCGTCCAGAAGATGACAATTACTAAAATTAAATGCCATCACGATAATTATTTGCAATTAACTGTGGCCTCACAAAGCCAGTGGTTACAATGTGCTTTTCCATTACAATAAAGAGAGTAAACAAAGACAGAAAGACAGCCACGCAGGCTGCTGGTAGCAGGTTTAATCCTGTGTGTGTCAGTCAATCTGTTGGCCAGTCAGGAGGGAGACAGAAATAAAAATTAAGACAGAGATAGAGATCAAGATGTAGCAGGAGTATATATATAAAAAAAAAAAAGTTTAGAGTGTCAGATGCAACCACGCTCTTCTTATCAGAGTAAAATACTGCAATCAGCCTTAACAACTTCTAGCAAGCAGGAGGAACATCATCATCATGATGCCATGTAAATCAGAAATGCTCCATCTGCACGTTCATCAGTCCACATTCTCAGTCACTTTTTCAACTTTAGGTGGCAGGGAGGGGCTGGAGCCTATCCCGTGGCGCAAAGCAAGTTACACCCTGAACAGGTTGCCAGTCCATCACAGGGCCTCCCCTTTGGAAATGGTTGACAAATACAGTAACTGTGATTGAAGAAAGTCTGGCAAAACAAACCTGACCTAAAAGAAAAATTAACTTGTCAAACTTGTGGCTGCCAGACCTTCCAGAGACCCAAAAACAAAAAGCTCAATCACACAGAAAAACAGTCACAGGAAATAAAACACTGACACAAAACAAGCAGTGCTGGAAGCTTAATGAAGTAGAGAATAGTTACTCAATAGTTACTTCAAGTATCACTGATTTGATCTGCAATTGATCAACAGATTAGCTTCTGAAAGTTATACTCAGTTAGGCTCCAGCCACACAGGCTTAGAAAACAGTTGGCAATTATCTGGCAACCACTGGTCACTAAGGAAAAATGTATATTCCCAAACTACTTGGCACGTGGTTCCTCGAGGTTGCTGGCAGCCGCTAGGTCACAAAGAGGGTGCTGCACCAAAAACCTTCTTGTGATTGCTTTGGTTGCTACCAGATTGCCGCAGTGGCCCACAGTTTGCTTGGAAGACGCCGACTCGTCTGCAAACGCCTTCGACAAGTAAAACTTGAAGTGTGATACAATCTGGAAATGGAGAACCTTCACCTTCAAAGTAAAAGTTGTGCATCGCCACTGAAACCAACGTATTTCCTAAAACTTTTACTTTGAAGGCAAATGATCTCTTTTTCCAGTTTTTTGTCATACTTTTCACAGTTTCACTCTACTCAGAGAATAGTTGACAAGTGTTTGCAGACAAGTTGGCATCTTCCATGTAAACTACAGGTAACCAGAGCAATTTGCTCATGACCAAAACAATTGTGAGGTCTTTGGTGAAGCAGCGTATAGCACTTTGTGACCAATTTTACTTAATGACTGCCAGCAACTAGGCACCAACCGATCAAGGAATACACATTTTTTTCCCTAGCAACTGGTGGTTGCCAGATGGTCTAGTTTCTAGGCCTGTGTGACTGGAGCTTTACATAAACGGTGGTGTGACCAAGCAATAATTCTTCTGAATTTAACCCCTTTAGTGATAACTTACTGATAACTTCAGAAAGTAAAGTGACTGCAAATTACCAGATTTCTCTTGAATTTGTATTTAAATATAGTGTATTCACACCATGATGAAATAATTGAAAGAAGAGGGAAATATCTCCAATGTGCAACTGTTTATCCAACTGTGTAAACTAAATCCTACTAACTGTAGCTGTAGCAGTAAACAGACAAAAATGACATACTTTCAACCAATAATAACAATAAAGTTTTCACTGATTTGACTGTATTAAGTGTATTCACAGTAAAGTGTTGAATCCTCATGCTAGTGGGTGATGTCGTTGCTTAGATTTATAAGTGTCCTGGTGTGTATGCATGGCTTTGCAATCACAAGTGAAACTAATATAATCTTGTTGACCAAACAAACTTTGAGTCTATACACGGATTGGCAGAGCTATTAAAATGAGAAAGATGGCACATGTCTATACCAGCAGAATACTAGCTACTGCATTAACAAACAAACTAGATACATTCTTGTGCTAATCAATATTCTGTGCTTATACTTCATATTACTATCAAACTGACCTATCACAGTTATTGAGATCTCTGTCGCTGTGACATGCGGTAGATTTCTCTACTAGTGCTACTATAAATCAAGCATTAGTACTAATAATGGATTATATTTACATGTATTTGCCACCGCATTCACCTAACAAATGAAAAATTCCCTGTTTGTGTATTCTTTGCTGTTCCCGGGAGGAGACACAAATCCCTTGGGGGTTGTGTCAGGAGGGGCATCTGGCATAAAAATCTGCCAAATCAAAATATGCCGAGCTACCCACTGTGGTGATCCCTTGTGAGCAAGGGAGCAGCCAAAAGTAGCTTTTTATTTACATGTATTTGCTACCAATGGTCAATCCCCCCTTGGAATTAAGATTATGAGGCTGACAATAACAGATATTAATCAATTTTTCAAACTGCAAATGCACATATTTACAGTTTGAACACCCTCACTTAAAAAAAGAGCAACAACGAGAAATGAATGATGAGTTAGACAAGAGAAAAACGTGGCTAAAGAGAAAGTGATACAGAAGATTGTCTGATACATGTGTCTACAAAGAACAGTCCAAACATTCGGGAGCATTTGATGGCTACTCTCACTTTGTTTTCTCTGCTCCCACAAACAAGAATTTCAGCTAGAGGCTATCACACAGAGGATCCCTCTACATACAGTTGTTGTTCCGAGGTTGTGTGTGTGTGTGTGTGTGTGTGTGTGTGTGTGTGTGTGTGTGTGTGTGTGTGTGTGTGTGTGTGTGTGTGTGTGTGTTGTGCACTAGGATGAAGGAGGATTCAGTGGCCATCCAGTGAAAACTGGTTAAAGCGATCGATTTTGGGATAAGGAGGAGACAACTAGCAGTGGCCAATAGAGAGAGAGCTAATGACACAATCAACACCTGCAGCCCTCGCTGAGCCTTTTCTTTATCCGTCCACCCATAACAACAGACGTGGATGAGTGACCCCCGCTACCAGCCTCCCCCTTCCACCCCCGGCATCCCCCCCCCCCCCCCCCCCCCCCCCTCTTAGAGCCATACTCTTATTGTGAAGCCCCCTCCCCACCCACCAACAGTGCCCTACAGGAAACAGCCACAGAGGCAAAGACAGGGGGAAGAAAACCCCAATGAGACACTAAAAGGGGGAGACAGTGGGGGTAGGGCTGGGGTGGCTGTGGGGTCGGGGTCTTAGATTTGGCTTTTTAACACAAAAGAGGCTGGAATGCAAAGAGTTAATCCATTCGGGGGTCTCTCTTCCGCAAACAAAGGGACAGGCCTCCAGACAAAGGTTGAGGGAGGGGGAGAGAAGGGTGAGGGATGAGGGAGGCTGGTGGCTTTCCTACCATCTGGAGCCTTTGTTTTGGGGGAGGCTGGAGGTTGAGGGGGAGTGTTTGCTGGCTGGTTTAAGGGTGGACAGGGGGCTCCGCCCTCTTTCTCCTCCTGCAGTCGACCCCCTCCAGACCCTAGTACTACAGAGTATCCGTGTCCACGTGCTGCGTGGCCCAGACAGACGCCCCTTAGCTAGGTCATACTACACTTGAGCCCTGCCCTGCTCTGCATGGCTAATTATCAGCCTACTCTCCAACTGCTCTCTCTGGCAAACACACACACACACACACACACACACACACACACAGTACTGAAATATATCAATACAGTCAAAACACACACTGAAAGTGCTCAGTTTCTCTTTCTATTTCCCTTGTACACACACACACACACACACACACACACACACACACACACACGGTTCCCTGAGCACTCTTATTGGTTCAGGCAAGAGCAAACTTAGGCTGCACTGTATGTTTGTGTATGTCATTCTGTCAGTATTACTGGTAGTGATCCAATTGAGAGCTGTCAGGTTGAGAGAAGCCAGGTTCTTTAAGGACCATTATGAACTGTGTCAACAGACTACACAATCACAACACACACTGGGGCCAGGGAGGATGAATGAATGAAGCCGCATGTCCGGGTTTATTACACAGGGCCGGCCGGGGGCTTTGGGGATGAGCAGGATAGCATGAATGACAAACAAAGCAGGCCCTGTCAAACCTCTTATCCCTTCTCTTTGCCTCTCCTGCTGCCTTGCTGAGGATTCAGCCTCTCAACCTCCTTGATGCTCTGCCTGCTTGGTTCTTTGTCTGCATCCATTCCAGCTACCCAGCTTCTTCTGTCCTGCCTGTTTTCTCTCCCTCTTTGCATTAAAGTTGGATTTTCTATTAGCTGGCTGAAAAGTGGAAAGGGGAAATCCTACTTTTGGGTGTTCTTTTTCCTTCTAATTCAAACATGGAAAAAAACATGGTATGTGTCAAGCCGTAATTTTACTGACCCTGTTCTTCCAAGCAGAATAAAAAAAACAAAAAACACTATCTTCTATTTATCCAGCATTAAGAGATCTGACAGATTTGTTTAAAGAAGCTGAAAGAAAAGAGGGACAGCCATGTCAGAGCCTTGTTCCATTAAATGGACCATCAGGTTAAACAATCGTGATGACAGCGCAGAGGTTTTCAAACCATGAGGCTCACTTCCCCAGAGGGTAGCAGGAGAGTTAAAACTGAGGTGCAAAAGGAAGTGAAAGGGACAAGTGCATGCCAACGTTCTTAAAAACAAGAGAAAAGAAAAAAGGGTCATTATTTATTTTAGTTTTACCCGCTGATATGGCCATGCAGTGAGCTCGTGACATGCCGCAATAAAAACTGAACTCTTATCAGAGTCATACCTGAGTCACTTCTAAAAAACACTGTCAGAAAAGACACAATTCAAATATCTTTTTTTTTTTCTCTTTTTTTTTTTTTTTTTACAATTGCACTGCAGCCAAGAACTTTTCTAAACAGGATCCAATGGAGGTGTATGTGAGAACACAAATTTCCTGTTCAGTCAGAATGGAAGCATATGTCTGAATCTAAGCAGAGAGTATAGCCCTATACACTTCAAAATTCATCCTGCTTCTTCCATTAGTATTCACATCATCAATAAAGACTAGTGACAAGGTTCCATTAGGAGCCATACATGTGCATGGCATAACACTGCCTCCACCATGTTTGACAGATAATGGGGTATGCTTCGGATTAAAAGCTCTTCCTTTCCTTTTCCAGACGTTTTTCTTCCCATCACTCTAAGTTAATCTTGGTTTCATCTGTCCAAAGATTTTGTTTCCAGAAGTAGGCAGGCTCTTTTAGATGCTTTCTGGCTAAGTCAAGTTTTATCTGACCTTCCTGATCTTGGGTGTAATCAGAGGTCTGCACCTTGTTGTAAACCATCTGTATTTCCTTTTATAACAGTGTCTCTTGATACTAGATTTTGACAGTGATATGCCAACCTCCTTGAGAGAGTTCTCTCTAGATGTCCTTAACCAAGTAAAGAATACTACAATCATCCACTTTAGTTGTCTTCTGTGGTCTTTTAGGCCTTTTTGTGTTGCTGAGCTGGCAAGTGTATTCCTTCTTTTTAAAAAATGATTCTTGATTTGGCCACTCCTAAAGTTCTTGCTCTCTCTCTGATAGGCTTGTTTTGGTTTTTCAGCTCAGTGATGGCTCCTTCACTTGCACTGACACCTCTTTGGTCCTCGTATCGAGAGTTCCAAAGAAAAGATACCAAATTAAAGTTCAACACTTGGATTCAACAGAAGCTCTCTTATCTGCTTAATCTGTCACAAAAAACAACAAAAAAAAAAAAACAACAAGGGAACAGCCTCACCTGGACATGAAACTGCTTGTCAGTCAATTGTCAAATTACTTTTTAGCCTCTGAAAATGGGGGACTATGTAGAAACATGTGTGCAATTCTTAAACAGTTTTGTTAAACCCCTTCGATAAAGCTGAAAGTCTGCACTTAAATCACTTGATTATTTGATGTACAACCCACTGTGGTGGTGTGCAGATGCAAAATTACAAAACTTGTGTCACTGTAGTTAAGCTTTGTCTAAACTACATTTCACATGGACATCTAAAACTCCTTTTTTGGCCTTGGATAGAGGGTGTTCTCGCTGAGCATTTTGAAAACTAAACATCTTGTATTCACAACCAGAGGAGAAAACCACTAAGTTGGTTTTCCAACTCTCTTTGTTAATTTCTTTTTTTTTACTTAGTTTTTTTTTGTGGCCTGTTGCATGTGTACAGACCATTACAACACTATCAACATCTCCCTAGGCAGATTGTCTGAAAATATGTGCTGTTATCCTCATTTTGGAGGACAACAGATACATACTGTATCTCCCCACTGCACTACGGAAGCCAGCTTTTTACTCAGTTTGGAATTACTGTAAACACTGTCATAGGACAGAGGATCTGTCTCTGATTTTGACTCTAATTGAGCAGTGCACACTTCAATGAGAGGTATAAAAAACAGTTTAAATAACAGACCAGGGGACGTTAACTCACTTGTCAGTCAGAGGGATGCCAGGAGTGCAGCATTTAAACATGTGTGAGATGATGCACTTAGCATTCCCTGCAATTACTGTCCTTCTCCACCTCTGCACATTCTTTTATTCCATTAAGTGTACTTTTACAGTATACATGTGAACTGCTGAAAAAAAAAGAAAGTATGTAGCCAAGGGGGAAAAAAAAAAAGAACAGATCAATGTATACATACCACCACCATGAGTGTAAAAATCCAGGAGGTTCTCCAAGTGTGATGTTCTTCTCCCATCGGATCTGTCAGGAAGAAGCGGGATAGAGAAAGAGGGTTGAACAAAGAAGACAGAGGAGGAAAATGAAAAATTGGACACTGCAGCATATTTAATGCATAATGTAATCATTTTGCTCAACTGTCCTCCCAACTTTAGACTGACAGAGCGACAGTCGCATAGGAAAGTAGGCCGATCAGAAGCACAGCGATCTGCAGTGCAGTGCCGAGTTTGTGGATAAGAAACTGTGACTGTCTTGAAGCAGCACTCTTCTCTGCTGCCCTCACAAACCAGCAGAGCTCCTGACTGTATCTGGACACTGAGATAAGATCCGGTGAGAGATAGCAGACCAACTGTCCGCTTCACACACTCCTGCTAACATGACTCTACACATATAAACACACACACACACACAGAGTCTCATATACAACCTGAGAGATCCTTCACTAGAGTCAATGAGGGCAGCATGACAGCTGCAAGATCTCTATTTTTTCCTATACGTGCTCTATACAGGAAAAAAAAAAAAAGAGAAGCTTCAGGTTTTCTATTCTACAGATTTCCCCAGTGCCACCTATAATGATGTGATGTGCCGTATGTTGGTGTGGGCCTGTTGATTTAATGCTGCTAAAGAGCTGAGTGCTGCACTGTGCAGGAGAGCATAGAGTGGCGAAGTCCTCTTGGGGACAAAAGTGTATTGTGTATATACTATAAACCTGAGTGAGTGAGTGTGTGAGTGTGTGTGTGTGTGTGTGTGTGTGTGTTTCTCGCTGAAGAAGGAACAGAGGCTAATTGAGGCAGGAGAGTCCAGGTGATACTACTCTCATTAGATGAGCAGGTGTGTGTGCGAGCCTTCAGTCTACCTGCGACGACAGAGGTCCCTTATCTACTGAAACATGCATGTGTGTTTTTCTGTGCGAGGTTGTGCTTGAGACTTGGAGATACAGAGGCCGAGAGATCTCTCATTTAAAGAGAAACATATTTATCTCTAAAACTACAATAAAAACAAAAACAACTGAAAATATATAACTGCACAAGATACACAAAGCATTAAAGATACATTGTAAATGCAGAAAATCGGAGGAAATAAAAGACGTGCTGTGTGTCTTTTTGGGATAATGGCAGCATGATATCCTGAATTTGACAATCCTTCACAAGTGTACTAAATGGCATGATGTATTAGCTTGTTTTTTCCTTTTGTTTTACATATTTGATTTCTTATGTTTTATTTACTTATAGCATTTTTTCCCCTAAATTAGTGGCAAAGATATTTTCTTCTTTTGTTTGTGTTTCAGTGAATTCAGTGCACTGAGCTCTTTGCACAATGCCACAGAGGCAAAAATTAAAATCTTTAAAAGCCAGACATGAGCCATTTTCACAATGCACTGCAGCCCTGAAATTTTCTTAACACTACCTGCCAGAGAATGCAAATGTCAGTTGTCAGTTGTATTGGCCGTTCACAGTCTTTAACCTTGCCAGCTTACTAGTACAAATTCTGTGTAACGTTCACCTGAGCCCTGAGCAGGTGATTGACTGGAGAGAGGAAGTCATGTGTCCAACTTTTGACTAAATCACACTGATAATACTCTGAGTTCTAATTACAAGAACATACCTGGTGGATACCTAGAGCTAGTCTATTGCTAGAACTACATTAAGGTGGCTAGAACTTTATTAAGGCAGAAAAACATGGACGTTCAAGCTGCTGGGTTTGCTCAGATGTGTCCAAGACTGTTACTGTCACTATGTGTCTGAATTAAATGGCGACCTCAGAGTCTGAACGCAGGAGTGCCAAAAAGCCCAAATCTGAGTCGGTCTCCACAGACCCCCATGTTAATGTTCCCAACTTTACAGCATTAGGTTTCACAGAGATTTGAGTTCAATGAATAGTTTCAACTTTCATGACACCTGAATGGTGTGTGACTTTTTTTTTTTTTAAACAACTCATCTATTTGGATACTGTTAAGGCTTAAAGTCAAGAGGGTAACCACTGTGAGTGACCAGAGTACAGACACCAGAAGCTGTAGCTGATAGCCCTCTGCTAGGCCTTGCCTTTGCTAATTTGAGTCACTGAACTGGAGCTCTCCACTGTGTTTCTGGTACAGGTGCCAACTTTAATGGAATTATCTGGCTTGCTGTGTGGTACCATCCAAAAAGTTTGTGCTTCACTTTGACGTGGAAGAAATTCTGTTTTTTTTTTTTTTGTTTTTAACTTTGCCCGTGCAGTTGATGGATCTTACTAGTATTATTGGAAACTTAGTACCGTATTTTCCGGAGTATAAGTCGCACTTTTTTTCATAGTTTGGCTGGGGGTGCGACCTATACTCCGGAGCGACGTATATGTGACATTTATAACACATGAACCAAAATACTCCAGCCACTTGACATCTCCGTGAACTGCAACTTTAAGGCAGTCTTGCGTAACCTGTGGGCGCAGTGGATGATGGATGGAGAGCACAGCTTAACGGCAACTGGGAGAATGCGCCACCCAACTTTCCTGGAAGTCATTGGATGGATCAAGAAAACATGGGCTTCAGTGACAAACCATCCTGTTGGGATTCAGAAAGGCTGGAATAATTGGAACTGCAGCTGACGACGAGTCTGACTAACGCGACACAGAAGAGGAAGCGGCGCTTCGTCTACGGAGTGTACGGAATTGTTTAGAAGTGACACCGAGGATGAAGAATTCAATGGATTGATGGTTTGGTTAACTTGTTAGTATGTTCTTTATGCTATGGTTATCTGAATAACTTAATGTTACGTTAACATACCGAACACGTGTTCGTTGTGCGTCATGTAGCTGAATGTGCTACGTTAGCATAACATAGGCGTAACCGTGTTCGTCCTGTTCTTTAATCCATTATTATTTTAAATTGCCGTTCAAGATGGAATTTCTGCTCTGGGTCTCGGATTCTATCAACCCCCCCCCCCCCCCCCCCCCAAAAGTGCGACTTATAGTCCAGTGCGACCTATATATGTTTTTTTCTTCTTTATTACGCATTTTTTGGCTGGTGCGACCTATACTCCGGAGCGACGTATAGTCCGAAAAATACGGTACTCCACCTTTTCATCCAAATATTGCAACTTCTGGCTCTAAAAACCTAACGCAGTAGTGGTCAAAACACCATTGTTGAGGCTTCAAAATGCAGAGTCTAGAAACAAATTGGTGACCTCACATTGGCAACATCCACCATTTATATAAAGTCTATTGTCTGAATGAGCTACGTGGTCACTTTTCTGTCAAAGCTGTGACAACAGTCTCACAAACATGAACACCCAAAGTTATAACTGCACATCTCTCTCATTAGTCTGAGTTCTTCAGCTCATTAAATTGTTCTCGAGAAAGTCCTAAACAGCAAAAACATGTACATGATAACATTCTCACCAGCTCTGTTCCTAATTTACAGTAAGATCAAGATTCATCTGTGGTGCACTTTCAGTCTTCATCTCTCTCAGAGACTGTGCGAGGGGCGTGAACAGCTCTCGTACAGCTGCAGCACTGTGTGGCACACGCACAAAACCACACTGACAATGGCTAAAAGATTTTAACATTCAAAAGTGTTACTGCACTTCACTAGACTTGTTTTGCACATGGCAAATGTTGCGCACGTACTGTGGCTCTCCCTGTCACTGCTGTGGGTATGTCTAAAGGAAGCTGTATGGAAAAGGGTCCTGACTACATGACAGAATACCATCACGCTAACAGATTGATGATGTTATGTACTCCATGTGACGGACTCTTGCCATATAGCGAGACTAAATAAACCTGAAGACGGGGTTGAAATAATCAAAAGCTTAAAGCAATATATACTGATACAGGCGCTAAATTTGAGACAACTGGCATCAAATCGACTTGGCAGTCTTAGCATGCATGCCTTGTGGATATGTGGACTCTTTGTGTGCTTCTTTGTGTCTGTTGTTTTAATCCCTGTCTGAGTAGATGTTTTAATTCCTGTTTGAGGCCGTTTAAGCGTGTGTGCAGATCCATGTTTGTGTGCCTCGGGTTGCCTGCGACCCAGAACTTCACCCCTTTCCAGCGGCTCACCAATAACACTCGATCTCTGGGAGAGGATTCACCCACAAGGGCTCTGAAATCAGCAAGGCTCGCTGCAGCTCAACTACTTAATCTCTCTGTGCTGCTCCACCATCTCTACTTCATATTTTAGACTCCTGGTTGTTGGCAGCTGGGCCGACCTCCAGCAGCCCTGTCCACCCTGGTGCCTGCCTGCACGCTAGTGGAAGGAAAGGCAAAAAAGACCATGGCTGATTATATCTGACTGATACATCCATGTTCCAGAAAAGGTGATGTGAGGTGGGTATGTTTTTTTTTTTCATTAAAGAACTCATCATTTTCAATACAGCTGGAAGTTTTTATTGATTTAAATGAGGGGATTTTTATTTTATATTGACATTTTTTTTTACAGATTTTTTTTTTTTGCCCAGGCCAAGTCAGACTTTTTTCCTTTCCCCTTTAAACTGATTTCCTATTTTGAAAACTGATTTTGTTGTACATTTATTTGTGAATTCACTATTTCATATTATAAATACACTAAAAATTTTCGTTGTAGTGGTGGTACTCCCACTGTTTACGTTGGTGAATTTTGTGTCTTCACTCAGAGTGAGGGGTTTCCACGCTAGCAACACATTACAGCGTGGTTGTGAGCATGCATGCAACTTTTCGCCTGCGTTGCTGTGTGCTCGTTGTGCATTCAAGGAAGGGCCCCGCTCGCGAGGCTGACCGCTCATCAGTCAGATCCGAGAATGCTGGAAATCGGCCGATTCTGGTCCCTAGCCAGTTAATCGGTGCATCTCTAGTTGAAACTGTCTACCTAACTAGACTCTGAGGCTCAGCTTCACCAGACATGGATTAAGCCTCGTCCTAAGCCATAAAGTTTTTTCAGCAGAAATTTTCATAGATTTTTCCTTTTAGTCTGGGACTAGGGCTTAATCCCTGCCTGGGAAACCTTCTGTGAGGGTCAGTATTGCATATATGCAGCACACAGGTGAACAAGTGTATGCAGCAGCATCTCTATATGATTCTATCCTGACAGAAATCACATCAGTATTAAAGTCGAACGATACAGACCCACCTTTGCATGCCATTAAAGCCCTCTCTATCTTGTGGACTGTATTAAGTAGAGCTGAATAAAGCTAATGAGCAGCAGAGGTATTCTCCTGAAAGAGGCCTGGACACGAGACCATCAGCAGGAAGGATGTCCGTTAAGGAAGGGAATGCAACACATTAGACGCCCTACCTCCTCAACAGTTCAAGGGCATAATATGAGGGTAATAAGACTAACAGACCTGAGACACATGGTTAATTTTGCAGTTGTTTCCAATACTAAAGGTACGCTTGGTTTAACTTCTTAAATGTCAGAACAAGACATGAGCAACAACACATGCTTACAATATGTCAAACTGCTCCAATTAAACAGCTGATTAAACCAGAGCTAATAATGAAGGGATGGTAATCACATTAAGAAGCCCAACTGACAGCATGTTTACATTGTCCCAAATTAATAAACACTCAAAAGAATGTTGCTTTTATTCAGCAACTGTAAAACAAAAACACACACACACACACACACACACACACACACACACACACACACACACTGCTCGTTAACATGTTAATGTTTTTACACTTTCTCAAAGTCAAGACCCCAGCTTTTAACAACAGCTGCCTGCTCGAGCACATAACAACTTATAATGTGAATTCCATTCCTAGTTATACAATAGAGGGGGAATCACACTCATCCTTGTTGAACAGGAAGTCAAACTAAAAGAACTTCTTACCTCTGACAGGAAGGTCTGTGCTGATTTCTGTGCGCCAACATGCAGCAAATACTCATACACATATAAAGCTAACCTGAAAAGCAAGAGGAGAGACAATAAGAAAAGTCAGTGCTGAGGATAATAACACAGTTAATTTAACATCATTTCAGAACTGAAAGAAAAGGCAAACATTTGTGCACAACTGGCAGAAAATCATCACTGTGCAATTTGAGATGGAGCTCGGATAAACATGAATTTACAGTATGGATTTCATATACACTGTGAAGGGGTTGTAAATGTGTGATGTAAAGCTCTGCAGCTTTGAGCTAAAGAGCCTTGGTGGCACTCGGCCATATCCTTGTGGTTTCAGTACGACTACTGTTGAGGCATAGAGACCGAAAACAAAGCAGTGCAGACACTGAGAAAAACATGGATGAAGAATATCCTCAGACAGGACAAAAGACGGACCCCCCCCCCCCCACCCCCCCAGACATGAATACCCACCTTTGTGGATTCTAGATGTTATAAATGATGACACTGATCTCTCTCTTTTAGATGCAAAAATGTTCAATTATTAAACTGCAATTAGTTTATGAAAGGTTTCTAAACAATCAAAGAGAAACAAAGCTGATAATTATTAGCAGCTTTTTAATAACCTGTAAGACAAATCTTAAAT
The DNA here is from genome assembly GCF_007364275.1 of Archocentrus centrarchus. Taxonomy (NCBI): domain Eukaryota; kingdom Metazoa; phylum Chordata; class Actinopteri; order Cichliformes; family Cichlidae; genus Archocentrus; species Archocentrus centrarchus. The sequence continues at coordinate 24,013,102 of NC_044349.1, read as the reverse complement.
CTTATTTAAGCTTGGTCCATTAAATGAAAAGACAGGAATTAGTTAGATCTGTTAGGATCATCCAGCAAAAAAAAGCCCCCCAAAAAAACAAAAAAACAGAAGCACAGCTGCTGGAAATGGCTGAGGAGGGTCTGCAAACAAGTCTTTAATATTACATTTCTGTTGATAGCGAAAATATATTGTAGTCTTTTTAGACTAAACAACAGACTTTGCATCCTCATATTTACACTTTACAGCACAGCCTGGATTAATCACACATGGTCCAGCCATCCCTCCAGTAGCTTTACTCACATATCCTTTAGAGGGTTTCTGTGAGCAGGAGCCAATCACTGGGTAAGAGGTGAGGTACACCGAGGACGGGCTGCCAGTCAATCATACACAAAAAGACAGAGAAGCTGTTCAAGCTCACATTCACACCTGCATTTGACATTTACTTATTAACATAACAAACTGCATGTCTTTAGATTGTTGGAGGCAACCAGAGCATCAGCACAGAGACAGGAAAATCTCACAAGCTACGCACATAAAGACCCCAGTCACTGTGCAATCTGTGAGGCGCAATCACATAGGATAAAACTACTGAGTTAAACAATTTATTCATGAAGAAGAAAAAAGAAGAATAATGCTCTATTATACTATTACTTTTTTTTTAAAGCTGGTTCATACTGCATGATTTTAAACAAGTCATGCCAATTTTGACTGCACAGTTTCCCACCAGTCAAAATTGTGACCACCAATAAAAACACACATTTTAACTTTTGCTGGGGAAAAAAAAAATGAATTCGGCGTGTGTGCTGTGTTGATCCAAGAACAAGTAAAAGTCTGGTTGCCTAGCAACAAGATGGTGGGACTTCATAAAGTCATTGCTTCCCGCCAAGAAACTGTGCAACACATTCTCCTTCTTCTTTTGGCTGCTCCCTTCAGAGGTCGCCACAGTGGATCATCTGCCTCCATCTCACCCTATCCTTACCCTCCCTCCTCTGTCACACCAACCCTCTGCATGTTTGCCTTTATTACATCCATATTCAACATCCTTTGTCCAATATATCCACTATCCCTCCTCTAAACATGTCCAAACATCTCAGCCTTGCCTCTCTAACTTTGATTCCAAGCCACTTGACTTGAGCTGTCCTTCTGATGTACTTTCTAATCTTGTCCATTCACATCACTCCCAGTGAAAATTTGAGCATCTTCAGCTCTGCCACCTCCAGACTTGCCTTCTGTCTTTTTGTTAGTGCCACCATTTCCAAACCATACATCATAGAAGGTCTCACTACCATCTAGTAAACCTTCCTTTTCACCCTTACTGCTATTCCCCTGTCACAAATCACCCCTGTCACTCGTCTCCACCCACTCCACCCTGCCTGCACTCTCTTGTGCACTGTCCGCTGCTTTGGATGGCTGACCTCAGGTATCCACCTTCTCTACCTCTTCTCCTTGCAGGTTCACACATGTATTCTGTCTTGCTTCTGCTGATTTCATTTCTCTTCTCTCTGGTGCATACCTCCACCTCTCTGGGCTCTCTTCCACCTGCTCCCTACTCTCACTACAGATCACAATATCACCTGCAAATATCATGGCCCACGGAGACTCCTGCCTGACCTCATCTGTGAGCCTGTCCATCACCACTGCAAACGAGAGCTGATCCCTGATGTAATCACACCCCCACCTTGAACCCATCTGTCACTCCTACCGCACACCTCACCAGTGTCTCACTGTCCTCATCCATGTCCTGCACCACCCTCACATACTTCACTGCCACTGCTATCATCTTCATGTAGGACCATAGTTCCTCTATCATAGACTTTCCCCAGATCCACAAAGACACAATGCAATTCCTCATGACCTTGTCTACACTTCTCAATCAACACTCTTAAAGTAATTATCACTCTTTTAGTAGTGCACTTTTCCACATGACGCCATACTGCTACTTGCTGATCATCACCTCTCTTCTTAACTTAGCTTCCACAGCTCTTACCCTTCAACTTTATCCTCTGTAGTTACTACAGCGCTGCACGTCACCCTTGTTCTTGAAAAATCGGTACCAGAACACTTTTTGTCCATTCATGAGGCATCCTCTCACTCTCCAAGATTGTGTTAAACAATTGGGTTGAAAAGTCCACTGCCCTTTCTCCTAGACAACTCTATACCACCACAGCTATGTAATCTGGACCACACAGTACAACATATAACCCTATTAAAAAAAAAAAAAAAAAACATGTCCTCTTTTCATGTCATCTTGTGGAACAAATGAAAGATTACATGGAAATCTGAGTTTTAGAGGTACTGATAGGCAAAAGTCATACAGAACCAGGATAGCTACCTACCCCTATTTCCTGTATTTATGCTAAATTAAGCTAGTCAGCCATAGCTACAAATTTATCACGAGTAAAGTAAGCTTAAACAGTTCAAAATAATCCTCATTCATCTGATACTGAACCCTGGTGCAGCAGTCTGAAACAAGTCAGTTTTGCTCCTTGCCTTTTAAGCCAACTTTAGATGGGCTTCCCATCATAAACAGAAGGTTTGAACAGCAGGTGGATGGTGCTGCTGTGCAAACAGCCACAGCTGTATGCCTGAGATGACCACATTAAAGATATCCACTTTCACTGATATAATACAGAGGCAAGAGTAAAAGAAAAAAAAAGTTAACAGAAACCTGAGTTTTTAGTTCACATTACTTGCACATCTTTAAATGAAACTTTGGTCATGATTAATATGAGAATCTACTTTGGTAACAGCATTTAATTGACAGAAAATAAAGAAAAGTATCTTAGACCAGCTTAAACGCACAGATTTTAAAGTGCTATTGATCTTCTCAGCTACTCAGAGCATAAAAGCAAACAAACATATTTCTCAGTTGTTACAAAGGACTTATTATGAATCTAATGTACTCGAAATCATAAATAATACTGTTTTTCCAGATACCAGACAATTACTTTCTTGCATCTTGCCCAGACTCACAAAACTCAGGTAAATAATACACTGTTATCAGATACTGGCACCCATTTCTAGTTAGACAACAAATGAATATGAATAGACTCACATGGATCCTTCAGTTTCACCATTTCATGACAAAACCAAACTTTGCTCCAACTCAAAGGAATCACTAAATATTTTTACTACACTGGAGGGGTCTGGACAAATGCAGCACCACGGAATCATCTACATTCAATCGTCCCCACGCCTGTAACACAGTGCAGGGAGATGCTTTTGTGTACGGTGGGGCGATAGATTTTATGCTGATCACACGCATCAAGGCCAGACCAGACAGAGAGTTATGATGTTTGGGTTGTTGCTGGGTGATACTGAATGAATCAATAATGAGCCGGAACAGAGTTGAACAACCTGACTCTTTATCTACTCAAAGATGTCCCTGCAGTGTTTTGAGAACTATCTGCTAAACTGTTAGAGCTGGTCCAAACTAGCTTCAACGAGACACTAGAGCCTATCACCATCTATATTTCTAATTCTTACATCTGAAACTGCTGTTTACACCCATTTCAGCTACCTAATGTAAGCACGCTATTTAAGGAAAAGCTATATGTAGTGTGTCTTTGTATGTATGTTTGTAATGTGGACACAATGAAAGATAGGCAGGCAGTGTTGCTGTGCACAGCCCTCACTGATTGGCCCAGTCACAGACTGTTTGTACAGGGAAAAAAAAAAAAAAAAAAACTGATTCACAAGTAGGAGCAAATTGCTCGTTGTTAATGTTTAATATTGATTGCAAATGCAGCGACTGTTCTGGTGAAGAGCAAGTGATCAGCTCTGTGTTTAGGAAAATGTCTATTACCTTTAATTAAGAGTCATCTGACAGCATGTGCAGGAAAAATATTAATTTGTTTTTTTACTTTAGAAGCTTTTTTGTCTCTAGTATGATCATATGTGTCACTTTACCTTCAACTCTCTTTCATTATAACAGCAGCATACCAAGAATGAGAAAACACCTTATGAGAAAACACTGTTAGCTATTTTAGTTTGATGTTAAATTTTGGTGTATTTTAGAGAGGAATGCAAACTTTAAATAAGAAGGAGGGACAATGGAAAATACTGCATTTATCCCATAATAACAATAATATCTGGCAGATGCTTTTCTGCCAGAGACACATATTATATTATGAAGGGTGATAGCATGTGGTATGAAAGATTTACTACATCTGTCCTTGTGGCAGAGGAGCTTAATCGGTCTGTTAGCGAAGGTGCTCAGCTGCCTCTCCAGTAAGTGTTGCTGAGGGTGGTCAGAATTATCCATGATGGATAACAGTTTGTTCAGTGACCTCCTCTCCAGCACAACTTCGAAAGTGTCCAGTTTGCAGTTAATCACAGAGCCAGCCTTCCTAATCAGTTTATTCAATCTGTTGGTGTTGCCAGCTCTGATGCTGCTCCCCCAGCACACTACAGAGCAAAATACACTGCTCTCACCACAACTGAGTGATAGAAAACCTCCATCATTTTGCTGCAACACTGAAGGATGTCAGCTCCCTTAGGAAATAGAGCCTGCTCATCCCCTTTTTGTATACATCCTCTGTGCTGGTCTTCCAGTTCAGCCTGCTGTACGATAATAATCACAGTTATGAATTTAATAACGTACATAAAGTTAAAAAAAGTCATGTGGTTGATTATCTGAACATTCAAACCAGCTGGACATTTTGCTGCTACCGTTTAAATGTATGCTGGTGAGTAAATCACAATGAAATTGTACTTCACAGTTTTAGAAACGGTGAAGTTAAAATGAGGGCAATGAGCATGGATTAAAACACTACTTGAAACACTTATCCTGTTGGTCATTCGCTGTAACGCTAATGGACACATTTGCCTGTGTTTCTGCAATATTGGCCTAAGCTGAGGGGGCCGAGTCCATGTGCAACCCTGTCTCCTAAAAAGTACGTTCACGTTTTCTCCGTTATGTTTTGAGGGAAATGTAATTCTGCTCCCACAGAAGACCTTACAGTTAAAAAAGAGTGCCAAAGAGGGCATACATCAAGAGACTTGCATTCAGAAGAAAAGGGTTTGACTCCTATATTCATTTTGTCACTTTTGCATTTGTGTTTTTAAACTCTGAAGTTTTGCTTGCATTGCTCTTTAGTTTGCACACTGTTTGGTTAGGTTTAGGCTGCAGGAGAAGATCATGGCTTAGGTCAAAATAAGCTCGTTCACAACCTTTAAAGAAGCTTCTCTATCTTATGATAGCCTGAAAACAAGTGACAGCAGGAAAACAAAAATATGTTTCTCCTTAAAAAAAGAAGACAGGACTGCCACATGTTGTAACATTTAAAAACAAAGCCGTCTCTGCAGTGTGAATACCCAGCAGCCGGCGCCAGATCCTATACATTGCATCTACACTGTACAGGACCGAACAGAGATTCCCATGAGCATTGCGGCAATGAAATTTTCATGGTAGAGTCTGGTGTGATCTGAGGGGCTCTATGCCCCAGCGATGGGCACCTGCCCTGGCTGCAATGCATTATTTAAAAACACTCATTCAATCCAGGCTTCAGGGGACACCTTTTGTTACTCTGTCAGAACCAGTAAGTGTAACCCGGCTGAGGAGGAGACATTTTTGCGAGCCGATGGAGCAGAGCTTGAGGAAGAACAGGTAGATAAAGGAAGCATGAAGGGTTTAGCTGTGTCAGAGGGAAACTGAAGGTCAGGGCCTCAACTTTTTTGCTCTATGGACACCACAAACATGAATTCCTTCCCGGTGACCCCTGCTCCAGTTACACATGTCATTTAGGAATAAAAGACGAGATGCTTACAAGACAAACCGCAACCACACACAGCCCACTCCACATCTTTAGTTCATTCTAAGAGATGCTTCACTCTCTCTGAAGATGTCCACAAAGGAAATGTAACAAAAAAAACAAATTGCTGATGCAAATTACTTGATGAGATGTGGGAGATCAGTCTGAGTGGGAGGAAGAACATCTGACCTGTGCTTTGACTACTGACTAAATATCAAGGCCCATCACAGAAAGTGTGTAAGGTTATATTAAAAGAGCCACAAAGCCAACCAGCAGAGCATCTGTCTGTGTCTCATGTTCTTTCTCTTAAGATGCAAGATAATTTGTACCATTTTTCAAACCATCCAGCAGCTCCGAAGGACTGAAACAAAAACTTAAAACCCCTACAACATCAGCTCTGATCTTCCTCCTTCCCTTGCCGCTAACATCATGCAAGCAAACTAAGATTTTGCTCCACGTCCACATATCAAGGTGATCTCTCCCACCATCACGTCCCCAGGAAACACACACCTGACATTTAGCCCCAGGCTGACCCAGCTAGCCTCTCTTTCCTTCGCTTGCCTCCAGAGACAAGGGCATCTCAGCTGAGTTTAGCGAGCTAAAACACAGACAGTTAGCAAATTAACTTTCATGTCTTTGTTTCAATAATTCAGCAGTGAGAGCAGTGGCAGGGTGAGGAGAGGTGTACGTGAAGGAAGTGATGGAGGATAAGGCTGGTCCTCTTACTGCATCTCCTTTCATATACATATGTCTTTTGGAAACAATAAAAGATATTTAATGTGTTAACATATATTCAGTGACTAAATGCGAAGTGTGACTGGATAAAAACACGATATATCGTTCCCTAAATATTAAATAGTTATGACCAACATATAAAAACAGTATGGATGTGTCTGGTGTGGATGCGGTGATGTATCATTCAAAGGTGAATGAGAGGGTAGATGCCTGTTCGAGACACCTGTGACAGAGCGAAGCTGTTTCACTAAATCTTATTCCCACTGCACAGGGACTGTTTATATTTTTTGGGCTTTGTTATGGCAGTTCCTTTGTCAAAACAAATCAGCGTCAGGGAGCATGTAAACACCAGTGGCTTTAGCCACGGGTTAATCCACACATTGTTACACACACACAAAACACGCGAGTGTATCCACACTCGTCCAAGAACACACATAAAACCTCCTCTCGCTCTCACTCTGCCAGCTTTGACTCTGTGATGTTGCCTACCGACAGAATCAGGTAGAAACTTCCTCAGAGTTTAACAGTAAAATTGGATGTTTTTTTTTTTTAACCCACAAAAGCACTTTTTAGGTGAAAGAGGCAGAGGAGAGCAATTTACTGTGTAATGATTTATGATGAGAGATAATACTGATGTTCCTGACATAGTTTTGTTATTGCCAGAGCTTCCTTCCTCGGCAGGTAATAATGACGATGAGATTATGTAACTTAGCATGGTGAAACTTTAAAAAGAATCTTTTGTTTTGTAACAGACTTTATCTTATGTCTTATTTGCCCGATCACTGCTCAGATGCTTTTCCCCGTGTGCTAATAAAAGACATACACTCTTCTCTTCTGTGTGCTCTGTTGCCAAACTGATTAACAACTTCAGGCACGTAGCTTCAATATTTATACTCTCTTCTTTATTTCAAGTGAGGAAACTAGCAAATTTGTGCGGATGCACCGAAAGCAGCTGACGAAAGGCAGCATTAATTGACTGTTGACATATCTGAATGAAAGCACAGTCAGCCAAAGGGTGCTGAGGGTAAATCAAGGGCTTCTTTACTTTTAGAGCAGTGTTTCTGCCTATGTTAGTGCGCAGCTCTTTATGCTTCCTTCAAAAGGCTAAAATGCAGATGGCAGAGCCATCTGTGTAGAATCAAAACCATGCATTCAGACCTGAAGATCCCCATTAAACTGCATGTAAACACATGGGAGGAGCCAGGGGAGGAGCAGAGGATGTAAAGCAACCCATGTTCAAAACAAACTGATTAACTTTACACTTGATGTTCTTTCCCCAAATAAATCCAACATCACTTGAAACCACACACAAAAATGTCTATAAACAAACAGAGGATTAGAAAACAAATGCAAGGAGCAAACTCTTTTGGAAACTAAGCACAAGTTAAAAAATATATATATATTAAGGTGTGGTGTCAATCTATTCAACATTTTTGTGAATGGCACCTTTAATTACGATGCCGGCTTCATCAGCGCACAACTCAAAGAGGTTCCAGTTACATAGGAGACATTAATATTGAAGCTTCTGTGTCACTCCCATTCAAATTAAATTAAATAAAACGCTGAAAAGTGCAGAGAGTAATTAATTTCTCCGGTTGTGAGGGCGCTGGTTCCTCCTCTACCTTTATTAGTATTATTAGCTTGTTGTCTCTTTGCAAGACGTCTCATCACAACAACATTTTTCAAGGATCCCCCCCCCCCCCCCCCCCCCCCCACACACACACACACACACACACAATATTGCTACCTGTGATCTCAAGACAGCGACCAGGCAGCTGTATGGTGAGGCCTTGGTCGTGCAGTGGAATCCACAAGAGTGTGAAACGCTCATGTGACTGCTTTATGTTGCATTTCTGAACAAACAGGCTGGATTCAAGCCTGCTTCAAGGCTGTGACGGGAATATAAAAAGCCCACTGTACGTGCATGGCTTTGAGCTCAGTGTCACAACACAGTTAAAAGCAAAAGTGAGCCTGCGTGTTGGGACATTTTGTGTAGTGACCCTGAGAGCTACTGTACAAGCCTGCAGTGTTCGGTACTGTAAATACAGTACAGTTTAATTAAACAGTTTAATAAAACCGCAGTTTCTAATCAACGCTTTCAGCTTCACATCCTACCAGCACATGCCTGCAGACAACAGGTTCATCAAGAAGAAACCCCCACAAGACTTTCCTTTAGTGAAGCATTACTTTCTAAGTCAGGCTGCAACCCCAGTATTGAAGCATTACAGCCCACACTGTATGTTACAGGACCTTTTTAAGCTTAGTAAACACAGTGGTGTAAAAATCAGTATAAATATACTGATTATTTTGGTTCCATTATTTCCAGAGTGAGGTTAATCCCTGAGAAGCTCGAGCAGCTGGCCATCACTTAAAATAACATATTTCTAACACCCCACAAGATGAAAACACATCCTGTCTATTCTAAATTATGTATGTATGTGTGGGAAATAGTTGAGGAATTTAACAAAAGTCACTACACAACCAAGGCAAGGAAGTCATTAATAAAATACATTATAAACTTATCAATAAATATTCCCCTCTACAACTTCTTCCTCTGATGTAACTCACATGGCCTGCCCATAGTCTGATCGCTTTCAGCTGTACAAAGAAAACATTGCTTTGAACTAATTAAATTTTTCTTGTCTTAAATGTTAGTATCTGATCTTCCTCACTTAATTTGTGTGTCAAATCTAAAAGCACTGCAGCTTTTTCTAAATCAAAAGAACTCAAAAATAAAGTGGGCAAGCATTCGCGTATTACCAGGGAAAAAGTAATCCAATGTGATTAGGGCTGATTTGCTCATTTACAAAAACTCACTCCAACCTTACTTAATGAAACCAAGAGCGTAGAGTCATATTATTAATTTATAGATTACTTAACTAAGTATATCACTCCATAATCCTCTAAGCAAGAGCTGGAGCTGTGATGCCACACTGTATGTCTGATTTAATGGGATACAAGTCCATCCGGGATGCCCTCTTTTTCATATCTGAATATGTAAAGAGTCATATGAATATGTAAATATGAATATGAGCCAATTCAGTGATGCATTGAGGCAGCTGTTGTGAGCTCAACATTTACAAGGAAACATGTGTTGGCCCTGCAGGGCAGGTTAGGGTGACAAGACAGGTGAGTGGAGAGGGCAAGCGTCATCTGTTAGCTGTGGACAATAACCTATAAGCCTGTGACACCCTGAAATGACACTAAATATACACAGAGATGTAAAGAAAGGGAGATATGTGCAGGTTCTCAAAAATAAAGAAAGGTGTGAATAAATGGAAACAAATACACTAAAATAAACTAATTCAAAAATTGCATTATTCATAAACAGCCTTAACACAGAAGCATTCATCATTTCCAGTTCTCAAAAGACTTGTATTTCTTATGAGTTAAATTATTAATCTCCTCCTACACTATCATTTGAAATACATGCTGCCTCTGCACTGATTTCGCTCCCAATAACACATGGAACATAATCCACAGTCCCTGAACAAGCAAATGCAACTAAAACACAGAATTCAAGTGATAGATTGCTTTCAGTGTATTGTAAATAAACTAATGAAGCTGAGCCACACAAACAGGTGTAAAAGCAGCCTCAACGTCTGCTGATGGTTCATGTGCAATATTAAAGCATCATATGCTGGTTCAAAGGTCACTCTGCCTGCTGTTCATAAAAACCACATGGGACTGTTTTCATTTAGGATTCACTCCTCCACCTCAGCACACTCATACACACACACTCACACACACACACACACACACACACACACACACACACACACACACACACACACACACACACACACACACACACACACACACACACACAAGTGCAAAGAGCTGCTCAATTTTCCAATAAACTGATGGGAATTCAGAGTGAAATCAAAGGCTTGTGGCACCAGGCATGTACAAAGTCGTATTCGAGGAAGCTTACACTAAGCACATAAGCGAGCTACATCTCTAGAAGGCTTAATCAATTGAATATGACATGGCAATGCATCAAAAAAAACAAAAAAAACAAGAGAGTCTCTAAAGAAATTTTGTTTCTATTACAGATGCATGAGGCGCTGTGTAACAGCACATCCTCTCAGGACTTGACAGTGTTTTTAGATTACAACTGCATCTCAGCAGGGTTCCCTACACTCCTCTAACCTCAGACTGTTTAGTGCTTAAAAATAGCTAATGATGATAAAAGACTACTCTGATCTAAAGTGCTGCGATGCAAAGAAGGTCCAACTCTTTGAACGCTCCCGTAAAGAAATGTTCCAGTGTAGCAGAGAAATAAAGGACAGGCATGAGGAGCGGCGGCGGCAGCAGCAGCCTTCCCTCTATAAAATACAGTGGCATTTAAAAGTTACGCTGGCTTTGTGTAGTAAGCCAAAATCATAGATGGATGCACAGGCATCTACGATAATGTGAAAAAATATTGCAAAAATGCGGAAAATAAACTAATTTGAATCATTTATCCAACATTTCTCTACATAATAACCGTCAGGCCTTTTTTTAAAACGCAATTTAACATTCTATAGCTATTAATAACAGTCTTCTTCTCCAAGAAGTAGCAGCTAAATATTCGTGGCAGCATGACTCGCCTTCGTGTGAGTGCAAAAGTTTACCACCGCTGCTGAATGGGACAAAACTTTTCGCTTCATGGCCAGGTTTGATTGCGCCCGGCGTTACGCCTCAAAATACACCACGAGCAAGCAGCGCGAGCCATAAAGAGATGCCGGTTTCTATTTCTAAAAATGACAAAATAATTCAGCCATCCAGCAAGCCTTCACACCTTTTAAGTTTCTGGGAGGAAGACCGAGCAGCCTGTCCGCACGCATACACTCAGCAGAAACATGCTCCTCTGCCCGAAATGAAACGAAAAAAAATACGTTTCTTCAACTTTTTGATGCTGCAGAAGAGAGCGGCATCAATGTATCAGATAATAAAATAGCTACAGTGTGGCTCCCCAAAAGGTTTCGCCAAGTTAAAGAAGTGTGCAGACGAGCCGTGTTATTATGTTCTATTCAAAAGAAACATGCAAACTGGAGGGACAATTAAAAAAAAAAAAAAAAAAAAGTTTAACATGCACCTCTAAGGTGGTCACAGAGGAGGAGGGAACTGCATGCAGGAGCGCACTTTAGTAAAGTACCCTCCTTTTAAATTACAGTACCTACTTTAGAAAGTTGTGCTCCCCTCCTCTGCCCCCCTCGCCTGCAATGATAAGCAGGTAAACTCTAACATATAGCGCATAATTCACTTACTTTTCTCTCGCTTGGCTATCAGAAGGGACGACAGCTCCTTTACCTTTGGCGTACATGCTGAATTCTCTTTTAAGACTTTTGCCCCACTCAACACCTGTCAAAGAAAGCAGCCAGGAAAACGCTCCATCTCCATAGCTACCCCTTTAGTGTTTTTACTCCCCCCTTCTCCTCCCCCTCCTCCTCCTCCTCCTCCCGCCTCCCTCCTCCTTCTCTCTCCTCTCCCTCCCTCTCTTTCTCTCTCCCTTTTTTTTTTTTTTTTTTTTTTTTTTTACATCTCCAACATTGGCCACAAATCAGGCACAGTTTCTACTGGGGGGGACTTGAAACCGTCCTCCGTTGGATTTTTTTTCCCCTCCTCAGCCGCTGTTCCGCAGGCCTGCTCTTCCTCCCTCTGTTAAGCAAACGGTGGGGGCTCCTTAAAGGGAAACACACACTTCTTGTTTACGGACCTCAGGAACATGAGGAGAGAGGAGGGGAGGATAGGGAAATGCACGCTGGGCGCAGGCTCCACTCTTTAGGGCAAGCTTCTTTAGGGAGTTTCTTCTTCTTCTTCTCTTCTTTTTTAACCCAAAAGACAGTCCAGGACTTTGACTACAACTTCATTCTGTGAATTTAAATCACAGTAATGAGGACACATATCGTTTTAGCACTTTTGTGCCTTTACCTGTCGATTATTTTGCATATTTGATTATTTTGCACATTGTGTGGTTTTTGTTATAATCGTGGATAATATAAAAGGTGGATGGGGATGTTGTGAAAAGTGAAGTCAAAGAGGAAGTGCCTTAAACCCTCATTCTTTTTTTTTTTTTTTTTCTTTTTTAACCAGCAGGGGGCAACTCCTCTGGTTACAAACAGACTGCCCCCTGTATAGAAGTCTATGAGGGAAAAGGTCTCCCATTCCCTTGCTCTGAGTCTATTCTCCTGAAAGGGTTTTGGGCTCAGTCACTACTTCCAGGTCATATTGAATAAAACATGATTTTCATTTTGTAAATTAAAGTCAGTATTAATGTCAAAAGGTTTATGCTGGGTGTGCTTCAGCGGGTGTTTTTCAACCCATGACATGGACAATAATGAAAACACTAAACTCATAGCTTCATAACTCGAGGACAAATAATGGGTGACGTCATGGAGGCTATCTCCAATTTAAAAAAAACAAATCTATGGATATAACAAATGTCTTGCCATGATTTTCAATAACAGCACAGAATGTGTTATGGTCTGGTCTATCCATCCATTTTCTTCCACTTATCCTTTTCAAGGTTGCAGGACCCTATCCGAGCTGTCATAGGGCAAGAGGCAGGGTACACCCTGGACAGGTCACCCGCCCAACACAGAGAGACAGACAACCATTCATACTCACAGCTAATTTAGAATCACCAATTAATATAACCCTACATCTTTGGACTGTGGGAGTACCTTTCTCCACACAGAAAGGTTCCAGTGGATTCAAACCCAGGACCCTCCTGCTGTAAGACAGCAGTGCTAACCATCACACCACCGTGCTGCCTTGGTCTGACCTAATAATGAGAAAACCAATACGAAATTCTTAGCTGTCAGGTGTTGTATAAATACGATGTAAATATAATATAAAGTGAATTTTAACTATTGCAGTGCTTTTGCATCCCATTTAGCCTCATGATCTCTTCAGTGGTTTCATGGATTTATGTTTCTGAGTTAAATCAATGTCGCCTTCTGAAACCCTGTGCCATAACTTGCTCGGTAACCTGACGTGAACCTCCCTAGAAATACAACTACATGTCATACTGATTCCACCTGCAGCGGCTGTGATTGGCCCATTCGGTGCCATCATTTCCTCCTACACATTTACAGCTACTGGATCAACTTGAAGAGAAAAACTCCACCACCAACTAGCACTTTGGAGGTAAAATTGCAGAGCAAGAGAAGAATATCACACACAGACAAATGCTGGCAACATCAACTGTTTGTCTAGGCTATGTTTTAGGCTCTACATAAATGCAACACAGTATAAATTAATCTTTAGTTACATTAGTGATCCAATCCCAAACTTGTGTGGAGGTTGGAGGGGTGGATTTGACTTTCAATCAGTTTATGTTCCATCCTAAATTCAACTCAAATTACCTTTTTTATGTAGCGACTTTCAAGCACACACAAAGCCCAAAGTACTTCACTGAAAGTTTTTAAAAAAAAAAATAGACAGCAATAAATAGAATTTTGAAAATTTGTACAACAGTAACTTTTCAAAGTTTTTCCCTGATTTTAACTAGTTACCTGCAGGCTTACATGGACAAAAGTACTGGGTCACCTACACATTACACCTGCAGGAGTTTGGCTATGGAAACCCATGTCATGAAGCTCCCGGCACACAGCTTTTGTGCTGATGTTAATACCAGAGGAGGATTGGTCTACCACTTTGTGGCTGAGTTGCTGTGATCCTTAAACCCTTCCACTTTGCTCTAATAGTGCAGATGATTGTGGAACATCTAGAGGGGAAGAAATGTCATGAATTGACTTGTTTCAGCAGTGGCATCTTATTAGAGAACCACACTCAAATTCAGTGAGCTCTTTAGAATCACCCATTCTTTCACAAATGTTTGTGAAGGCAAATTGCATGGCTAGGTGCTTGATTTTATACACCTGTTTCAATGGGACTGAAAACACTTGACGATTAAGAGGTGTGGCCCAGTACTTTTATCCATATATTGCACATCAAACATCACCAAACCAGTTTCTTGCCATGTGCAGATATTGTGGAAGAAACAAATCTTAGAACTGATCCTCTAATACTGATGTTTTTGTCTTGCAATAAAATTCTTTATTGCTCCAAACAGTAAAGATTATAGGCCATAATTTACTATAACCATATGTAATAATCATATGTGTACTGAGAGTTCTTGTTCTGGGACTGAGTTATCGCTCAGATTTTGCAGCATCTCTTATCAGGACCTTTATTTCTGTTTGTTATTTTTTGTGGATGAAAGCAACTAAACTTTTAACTTTTGCAGCTTTGTGTCAGCTAAATATTTACTGCGCTACATGTCTACATATGAGCATTTTTTGCTTTGGCTTTATTTGCACCAGGCTGTCACTGAAATTGCTCTTTAGATTACTTCTGTTTAAAAAAAAAAAAAAAGGCATCAACAGCACTTTATTGCTTTGCCAGACCACTGAATGTTTTCTGTGGTGTTTGTTGTGTGTCAGGTTGTGTGCAAAATCATAATTTCTGAAACTTGGTGAAGAGGTGGAGCATGGTGTGTTAATACAATTTTGATTTTGGTGTGGCTTTGGATCACTTTTATTTATTTATTTTTGGATTGAAAAATGAGATTATTTGCCTTGTGAAAATGTACTCCCCCCCCCAAAAAAAAAAACCCACAATTTTACACAATCTCTCATTTTGACTTTGATTGTAGTGAAATACACTGATATAAGGATACAGAAAATAGTGGGGTTAAAAACTACTAGCAATGTGATATGTTGCTTGTTTGTTGCTTTATCTGTGTGCTTCTCATGGCATCTGTTCATTTTTCTGTAGTCATGTTCAGATTTTGTCAAAATAAAGGTGAGCTTCACGTACACAGTTTTCAAATCACACTGACAACAAATACATATAATACAATATACAACACAACACATAAATGTTCTTGAAGTGGTAGTCTAAAATAAATAAGGGTAAAAAAAATAAGAAAAGAAAATGTAGCTTATTATTTGAGATTCGCCTGAGTGATGGCTGCTGGAACAAAGCTATTTTTATACCATGCTGTTCTACACTTCAGGACAATAACCCTTCATACAGAAGGAGAAAACCAAAAGGGAACAAGTCTGCACCAAAACCCCCGTAGAACTGCTTTAGTCAAGAGTGCATGCAGACAAGTCAGCAATCCGCTGGTAACCGAAGCAGTCACAGGGAAGTTTTTGGTGTCTCTAGGTCTGTGTGACTGAGGCCTTACAGATATGTGTGCAAACCAAGAAAACTGGTTCCATCAGTGCACAATAAAATAAAATGCTCATGGATTTATCAGTGTGGAAATACCGTAGAACCGTTTCTTCAAGACAAGACAGCTGTTTGCACCTCCACAATTTCCACTGAAGAAAATTAGACAGCTAGTTGCTTTCTACCAGATTTGATATGATCTATTATGAAAATTAACTTGGTGACTGTTTACACCTGGGCTTTCAAGCACAGAGTGCGCGACACATTGTTTTACTCAGCAGTCACCTCATTATTACCTGTCCTGTGAAACCTTGTCATCACATGAGTCAGACCCTGATCTTGCTGAAGGTCATCTGAGTAAGTCATTAGACACAGAAAAACACTTTTTCACTAACTATCAATCTGCGCTGAATTAACAAGAAGCAGAACCTTGAAACAGCTTGAACTACGAGAGGATTGGGCATTTACAAGGTATAAGGTGTTTTTCTTCTCATTGATTTTGATTTCTACATGTATTTTCCTGATAATCCCTGAATTCATAATTTATGCACCCTTTTATTCACAATTCTGACAAGTTTGACTCAGAATGAGAAGTATTGTTGTAGCCTTGTCAGAATACATCTTGCAGACAGCTCTGAGGTTTGTGTCACTGAATCAATTTTCTCAGCAGCAAGAGATCTTTTGTCATTCAGATAATTAAAGAATAAAAAATGAAGGGTTTGTATTTGGATCCAGAAGCAGTGAGATAATCAAGGGTGTTTTTGGTTATCACAAGGGAGACTTAAGCAGCAGTCTCCTGTGCCAAGGCATACTCACTGCTCTGCACGGAGAGCAGTCGTCTCGCAGTCGGATCAAAGCTTCTACTGTATTTCACATCTCACACAAGGCAACTGTCCCGACAAAATCTTTAGCTGGTTTCTTGCTAGCGAAAGCAGGATGGATTATTATTACTCCTTCCAAATTTGGCACCTCAGTGACCCAGGGGTAACCCCCTTTTCTCTGGGACTTACATATCTGACTCCAATTACAAAGCAGCTGTAGGAAGGGAGCATGTTATTCCATATCACTGAGTGTGATCAGCTCAGTATAACAGCTTCTCTGATTAGCAGCTAGATCCTTAAAGTAAGACACATTTGTTGGCCAAGTATAAAGGAAGTATATACATTTGATCTTTTTATATCCTATAGCATGCTTACCTATCATGCTGGCTTACTGCACAAAGTGATCTGTGCACGATACTGTACTGTCAACAGGGAAAAGATACACGTTTTCCTGTTTTCACAGGATCAGCGGTACTCTTATGAATAAACGAATGTGTAAAATCAGTTGACTGAGTTTAATTTACATCAGTTTGTTGTGTAAAAATCTAATTTGAAATGATATAAATATAACAGTAGCATTTTGGGGGTTCGTTACAGTACTCACCTTAAATAAAATTAAGTGATAACATGTCATGTCATCATTATTTGGGAAAGCCATATTGATTTAGGGAGGAACTTACAGCTTAAGTACAATGTTTTTGGCTATACTTTTCCCTTTGATTGATTGATTTTTTTTTTTTTGGTGGGGGGGCTTATACTCATTCAGATAAACAGTGTAGTTGCACAGGCTTGAACATGAGCCAAACCACAGTGATTTGCTTTTCCTTGAAATGAATGTTAAATTCTTGTTTCCCTGCTCCAGTCTGCAGAGTGCACTCTTTCCATCCATGTTATGCAACGGCTTCAAGAGTAAGGCTTCACAATAGATGTGCAGGCATCTAATACCCCTGTTAGGTCTCTGCTCTGTCCCGACATCGGCCTCCACAGGAAGGAAAAACACAATAAGTTGCAATCCAGACCAACAGAGGAATTCCCCCAGTCCCTGCCTTAGTGAGGCCAAATTATAATTAATCACAGGTTGAATAATTCAGTGCCAAATGAATGGAAGCCTTTTTCAGCCCATTTCTCAGCACCTGCCTCCAGAGGCGTCCCCAGAGCCTGCATGCGTGTGTGTGTGTGTGTGTGTGTGTGTGTGTGTGTGTGTGTGTGTGTGTGTGTGTGTGTGTATGTCATGTTTGTATATATGTTTGTGTGGCGAAGGAGTTTGTCGAGAGCCAGTAGAAAGAAAAGAACATAACCTCAAAACAGCCAAACACAAGACAGCCATGAACCCTCCACCCTGCAATCCCTATGAGTCAGTCCTGACTCGGAGTGGCCCCTTGATCTGCCTCTTCTCTTCTTCTTCACTCTCAGTCAATCTTTCCTCTCCCCCCCCCCCTCCTTAACATCTTGACTTACACCAGAAAAATTGCACTTTGGCATGCATTATGGTGAACAGCATTCTTGGAGGTGATGCTGCTCCTCTTTGCTCTCTTTATCTTAGTGACTGGGTTAACAGGTTGGATGCACGGGGATGAACACGGGGGCATGCTTATGTGGAAAAATTATCAATGATTATCATACCTTCCACATAAATGTGAAGTTAAACAGCATCAGTCAGTAAATCGCTGAGCCATTGTTAATATAAAACACACTGCCTATTCAACTCTTGGCTGTCAGTTCATCACTGGATTGAAACCAGTGTCTCCAAATCCTGTCTTCATAAACAAACGGGCTTTGTTTTGTTGCTAGGTTTGAATAATGCTCCGTGTAAGCTATTATATACTATTTAACTGCAAAACTGCATATTTCAGCTAAGAGCACAGAACATAGCGAGCATGCAGGAAACTGCAACAGTGAAAAAAAAAATCCATCTGCACAGCTTCGATAAACATCTACTGGCACTGAAAGATTTTTGAAACTGTCAGCCTTTGCTTATATAACTTCAAACCGGCTGTTATCCCAACGCTGAACCTGTCTGTCTGTTATTATGTCAGTCTGTCTGCTGTTACGTCTGTGTGCCTACCTACCTGCTGTTATATCTATCTGCCTGTCTTCCTGTCTGTTTGTCTGTTTTGATTTGTGTCACTCCACTTGGTCACCAAGTTCTTACGTGCCATTCCCAAATGGTCGGCACCCTCCCCGCCACACCACTTCTCCCTCACTCTGCTACATCCATCTGACACCCAGCGGCTACTGTGGAGCCTCTGCTGTGGTGAAGAAAAAAGTGTGTGCTCTTCAGTGCTGCCATAATTAGAGACAAAGACAGAAAGAAGAAAGACAGAACTCTCTCATTGCTGCTGTGCACCTCTGTTGCAGTTACAGTTTGCAGGCACATGTGAAAGAAATAAAAATAAAATCCATCACTTTCGATGCAACCTTGTAAAACTGTTTAACGTCATTGCAAACTTTAAAAACACAATTTATCATATTGTATTTGACAATACAAAAGCCTTACAAGCTAAAGCACATCTGTGTTGCATTTGAGCTCTTTTGCCTTTTAACCTGAACGTGCCATTACTTTCAGATTTACTGGTGTCTAATGCCACTTTAGTCATTATTTGAACCCCAAACACAGGAGAGACGAAGCCTTCACAGGCATTTCAATCAAAAAAGATAAAATAAAGAAAAAAGAGAAAAGCACAGGTGCCTTCACTGGTTGGTGTTTTTTATGTCAGTTACCAGCACGATGATGAAATATGATCTAGCAGAGCTAGCATGAGCAACAGATCCATGTGTTGAAGCCTTACCATAGGACATAATAAAAAACAGCAGGTAACAGTACGAGAAATAATTTTATACCACTGGACTCGAGTACCCGCAATGTGGCTCAGGAGGTAGAGTCAGCTCTCCATCAGTCGGAGGGCTTATAGCTCATATTTAGCTCCTGTTGTCCTGACGTCAAAGCGTGGCAAGATACTGAACCCCAAACTGTACCCATTAGACAGGATGAACTGTGTAAATGCAGCTTGTAGTGTAGAGTGTTCCTTTGAGGGTGAGCATTGTACTAAAAGGCAAGTGATGTGATGGCCCTAGGCTTATTAATCCATGGTTTCCCCCACCTGACTTCACCTGCTTGGGAGTCTCCTTCCCAGAAGAAACCAACTTGGCGGGGGGGGGGGGGGCTTGTACATTGTTGATCCTAGAAAATATCTAAACATGTAAAGCTGTAAGATAGGTTTGGGAAGCCCAGATTTATTTAATTTTGAGTGTTAATATTTGAGTGAGATTTGTTGGAGAGGTTTGTTTGCTTAAGTTACAGTGAAATGTGAGTGTGGTTTATACAGTTTACACATCTCCGAGGATGATTGTTTCTTGGAATCTGGAGCATTCATTGTGTCCCCTGGATAGGTGGTAGCAGCAATTATGTCATAAGGACAAATTGCTGACTTTATTGTTTTCAAGCTTGTTAGTTAAATTTGTGTGTTGTCCGTGTGGTTAAATGTTTGTAGCTCTGGAGCACGCTGAATTATTGGGTGTGACAGTCTTTCCTCATCAATACAGACAGTTTGCAGGTGCATAAGTAACTGCTGCCAGTTGGCAATGGGGGATACACTCTATAATCTTTTATTCTCCCCATGGATGTGCATTGTGTTCCTCAGGCAGCCTGTTTTGCTTTTTTGAATGCTTTTTCAGTATTTTCTTCTGGTTCTGTAGTCCTATTTACTGTTGATGTGTAATCTGAGATTGTTAAAAGACCCCGTTGCATTGCTTTAAACCAGTTTATAAGAACAGATTTGGTTGATTTGGCAGTGGAGTTGGGCTGGTCAAAAACTGAAACGGACCACAAAGTGCAGAATTAAGAAGCACTGTTGAAGGAATAACTGTAGCTGCCAAACCTCTGGAGGCAGTCCAGGCTCCAGTGACTACATCAGTTTCAGAGCTATTTGGTAGGACTTTATCATTTGATCAGTATCTGCACCTTGAGAAAGAAAAGGCAAAAACTAAGAAGAAGGGATTAGTCTGAATTCAAGCATTAGAGTGAGACATGAGGAAGTGATGGAAAGGCAGAGCAAAAGTGAAACAGTTTAAACTGGAACTGATAAAAGGGGGAAAAAACAAATGTCTCACAGCTGACCACTGGTAGAGGGTGTCAAACCACTGCTGTCTATCCTGGCTTGAATTGTAAACTTGCACCTTTTGTTTAAATTTGATATGAAAGATCAAGACACATTTTTAAAAAATTGTTTGAAAGTGTAGTAAAGGGTAGCAGTATATTGTCAAACTTGGAGTGCCTTTCAATTAACTCGAAAGTGCAACTAACAGATAAAGCCAGCTCCATTGTGTCCCATTTCAGAGGCCATTTGAAGATCTGATACTGTTTGTGTGGGCCCATTGCCAAAGAGGAAGGCTGGGAATAACTTCTTGTCAACTGTGATGTGTAAATAGCATTAAAACTTAGCCAGTGCTGAAGACTTTTACTTTCTTCATGTCCTTTGGTTTACAAAAAGT
This sequence comes from Archocentrus centrarchus, assembly GCF_007364275.1. Lineage (NCBI taxonomy): Eukaryota > Metazoa > Chordata > Actinopteri > Cichliformes > Cichlidae > Archocentrus > Archocentrus centrarchus. The sequence continues at coordinate 23,992,146 of NC_044349.1, read as the reverse complement.
AGTGCAAGCAGACCAGGAGAGTAATTTCATTTTGCACCTGTGTAAAGGTTGGAAAATGAACTGTCAAGTGTTAGCTACCCTGAGTCTCAAGGAGGGCGTGAATGTTTCCATCGGACAATAAAATCTATGGTTTCAAGGATTCTTTATTGTCATTCGCATCACATTTACATGCAGTGGAATGAAATTTCTGTCCTCAGGTCGCAGTGTTGCCCTTAAAGAAGAATAAATAGAAATAGAAAGTAACAATAATATAAAAGAAAAATATACCTATACTGTATACACATATATACACAAACATACTCATACATATATACACACATCCATACCCATACATATATACATAATTGAATAATATAAATAATATACAATAACAGTTTGAGATGTAGTAAAGATGGTGACACTTGGTGCCACAGCAGTGGTGGTGGAGAAGCTGACCCCAACTAGTCCTCTGTAAGGCCTTCACCACCCTCTGCAGAGCTTTCTTTTCTGCCGCAGAGCAGCTTCTGTGCCACACAGTGATGCAGGAGCACAGGACACTCTCCACCACACACCTGTAGAATGAGGAGAGGACTGAGCGCACCTCAGCCTCCTGAAGAAGAAGAGGCACTGGTGTGCCATCCTGACCAGATTGGAAGTGTTGTTGCCCCAGGTGAGGTCGTTATTCAGGCATATACCTGTACCTGGGGACTACTTCCACCGCAGATCCTCCAGTGTGCAGGGGGAGGGGGGGGGGGGGGGGGGGGGGGGGGGGGGGGGGGGGTGTCTGACTCTTCTGAAGTCCATTATCATCTCCTTTGTTTTTGTCACATTGATGTAGAGATTGTTCTCTCTGCACCAGCCCTCCAGGTGTTCCACCTCCTGCCTGTAGCCGGACTCATCATTGTTAGCGATGCATCCAACCACTGCTGTGTCATCTGCAAACTTCACAGTATGACAGCCAGGGTGTTTTGCTGAGCAGTCATATGTGAGCATATGTGCTGAGGATGATGGGGGAGGATCCTCACAGACTGTGGCCTGTTCATCAGGAAGTCCAGGACCCGGTTGCAGAGGGAGGAGCTCAGTCCAAGTGTGAACAGTTTGTACACCAGATTCTGTGGAACGATGGTGTTGAAGGCTGATGTGAAGTCCACAAAGAGCATAACAACATAGGAGTCCTTTCACTCCAGGTGGGTGAGAGTGGTATGAACCACAGAGGAAATGGCATCCTCCCTGGACCCATTCTTCCAGTATGCATATTGATGTGGGTCCACAGTGACATTGATGGTGTCCTTGATGTGGGCCATGACCAGTCTCTCAGAACACTGGCCAATAGTCATTCAGGCCTGTCACTGTGGAGCTCCTGGGGACCGGGATGATGGTGGCAGACTTTAGGCAGGTAGGGACAGCTGTTTGTATGAGGGAGGAGTTGAAAATGTCAGTCAACGCCCCCGAGAGTTGGTCTGCACAGTCAATTAGCACCTGCCCAGAGATGTTGTCTGGGCCAGCAGATTTGTGGGGATTAATTCTCTGTAGGATCCTCCTCACCTCTGCTGTGGCCACACTGAGGGGCTCTTCTCCTGGAGGTGGGGTGAGTCTGGTGGTGGAGGGGGTGGCAGGGTCCTCAAAGTGGGTGTAGAACCTGTTTAGTATGTCAGGCAGAGAGGAGTCCCTCGGGCATTGTGCATCTCTGGAGTGCACTGGTGCACTTTTATTGAACTGAACTTTCTTGGGACTGGGAAGAGGGTCTGCCTTGGTTGTTGTTTGTAAAAAGGGAGGTGTTACAAGAAAGCACATGTTCCAGCTGTAACAAACATGTCTTTGGACACACAGTAAGGAGCCCACTAGCTGTTCTTAGTGGGGTGTTGAAAAAAAGGTGAGCTTCCATGTTACCCGTGCCACTTGCCAGAGGAACCTTAGTGAAGCACAAGAAAAAAATGTAGGTCTTTATTGATCACAAAACTGAAGACCATTTTTTTTAGAACCAGGATCAAGTGTTTTCTTTGTTACCTTTGCAGGCAGTGTTTAGTGCAAATTACATTAGAAGCCACATATGAGGCAGGGACCGCTTGTTAACTACTCCAGACAGGAGGAATAAAATTCACTGATATCATATAAACTTATTATAGCCTTATACTGTTGCCGCTGTTTCTGAAGCAAGCAATAACAAAATCAGATAATCACAAAACTCGTAACTGGAATCTTTAAGAAAAGCCACCAGTGGGAGCTTTGCCCACCGATCATTTTGATATTCAGTCCAAACAATTTCTAATATAACTTAAATAATTCAGATGCTCTTTAGTTTATATGTCAAATATTCATTGTGCTAACCTGGTGAAATTTTTTGAGTCACATTTGTTTTGCTTCTCTGACAAACCACCACATGTCACCATGATCGAGCGCGACACTGAAGTAGGGGTTGCTCAGGCAGTGTTTATATAGGATGCCAGTGGAACAGCGCAAACAACCTGAAAAAGAAGCTGAATATATGTTGAAACTGGGATTGCCGAACCAGCATGCTTCGGTTGGACTTCTCTTTGAAAGCAGATAAGGCTGACCGTATGTGATTCTGTACTGTTTTTAGTAAGGTCTAGTGCTTCCACCAAACCTGACTGTTTTCCAATGACATGCATGGAAGACTGCATTGATTAGGTGGGAGGGGGGCCCCCAAGCCAGACCTACTAAAGGGATACTAGCAGGTGCCACTTGCCTGAGCTAAAAAAAATGTTATTTTTCATCACACCATAGAGGTTGTTTTCCAACTCTCATGCCTTTCAGATGGAAAAATGCTCCATTTTTAGTACATTAGGAGCAATGGCTGGCTTGACAGGGTATGCATTCTATTTAGATACTGTTGTGGTTTATGGTGGTATTTTAGTGGGGGATCAATCAACCTAGCCAAGGGTGATTTTGCTAAAGCATCAGTGTCTTACCTTGCCTGTGGAAGTTAAGGTGGAGGCCAGTGACAGTGTCTGCATTTAATTAGGAACTGGTACAGTTCCTGGGTTGTTAATGGTGAGTCTTCCTCACACACAAAAATTTGTCACAGAGTTTCACAGGGATCTGTGCTGGGACACCAGTAGTTTTTACATTATGCATATTTCCCTTAGGTAAAGGTAACAGAAAACAGTGCATGCATATTCATTGCTATGCAGATGATACTCTGTTATATTTAACCCTGAACCCAGAACACACAAATCAATTACTTAATTTATAGGCATTTCTTAAAGACATCAGTGCCTGGATGAAATGTACTTTTCTACTTCAAAATTTGGATGAATGAGAGGTTTTTGTAAAAATCTCAGTAACATGGAGGCTAACCAGATAATTACTCTACGTGGCTTTCCCTTGGGCTGCAGTAAGACTGTAATTCATTATTACCAGGCTCTTCTAAAAGCTCCTTGAAAATATTTCAATGAGGGTACTAACAAGGACTAGAAAGAGAGACCATACTTATCACATATTCTTCTCTTTATTGGCTCCCTGTTAAATCTATAATTTAATTCATAATTCTTTTCCTCAAAATACAAAATCTCAAATAACCAGGCCCTGTCACAAGACCTCACAGTATCATATTATCCCAAAAGAGCACTTTACTCTCAGACTGCAGGCTCACCTGTGGTTCCTAGAGTTTCTAAAAGTAGAATATTTTTATTTTTTCAACCAGATGGTGTCTTATTGTTGGTTGATACATACTGATAAAGTGTTTGGAACGACATGGAAATAAAGCAATTTAATTGACCCACTCCTGGACCCTGAGTGCACAGGGCTTATCGATCTTATTGGTCAAAGAGACAAACTAAATAAAGTGCTTAAGCAACTTAAATCACTCACAGTGAACATTGCTGCAATGCAGAATAAACAGCACTGATAAGGGCTAAGAAAGTTTGTAGTTAAATTCCTGCTCTTGCAGCATCAGTGAGTGTCTATTTAAAAATAAACAGCTGACAGCAGGAATTGAATGCTTGAATTTAGCTCTCTGTGACAGCTATGGCATCATAATGGAACAGCAGCATATCTGCAGGTGGACAGAATCCTGAACTTGTTTATGTATCTTTCTTTGGAGAGGTAAGACCAGTCTGCTGATGGGATAAAACAATTTTTTTAAGCTTTTTTTCTGTTCAGTCTTTCCATATTGTTCTAAAAATTAAAATGGCTTTCCCAACATAATTTTTAGTAGATTACCTTTTTCTTTAGTTTAAGCCATGCAATTTAACAGGTAAGGGAGGATACAGTCTTTGGCTGAAATCATGTAATTCAAATTCATGTTTTTCTAACACATTTTACATCATTTTCTGCTGTAAATTTTGCTTTATTTGGTAGCTATGGAGTGTAAGAACTGAAAAAAGAATTATTTTGATTGAAGGTTTGAAGTTGGTATTTTTTTTTAATTAGGCCCCAATCACATAGGCCTAAAGACCAACTGACAACTGCCTGGCAACCACCATTAGGTGGAAAAAAACGATAATATTTCCTGACCGGTTGTGAATGGTTATTGGAGGTTGCTGGAGTCACTTAGTGAAATTTAGTTGCAAAGAGGTATAAGGTGTTGCACTGAAATCCTCCTTGCAACAGCTCTGGTCTCTAGCAGACCTACAGTTCATATACAAGACTCTGTCTTGTCTGCAAACACCAACTAGCTACTCACTAAGTGGTAATAAAAATGTGAAGCATGTGACGCAGACCAGAAACTTTTAAAACATGTTGGTTAGTTTAATAACTAGTTTACTTTTATTAAGACAGTTACTTTGTCATTTTCTGAATATTATAAATATTCTGTATTATATGTTTAATATGTACAACTCTGTGTAAATATCAAGAATTGTAATTTGAACAATAAACAAAGCCAGGTTCAGAAACCAGGTTTCATTTTGTTGGCATATTACAGTGAAAGGTTTTAAAGATGGGATTTTGAATCTCTCTCTGTGTCCTTCCATGACTCCATGAAAATATTGTCCACATTTTCAGTGTGTTCATATGGAATATGTTTTTTTCTTTGCCGTTTTATGCATGTAAAAAGATTTAGCCCTTGCAAAGCTTGTGTAATTTTTAGCTGCATTTAGACTGAAACTTTTATGAAACTGGCTGTTAGGGACAGAAACTTTTAGGCTGCAAACTGATGCATATTCATGTATGTATAAATGCATACCATTTATCAGCTGCTGTCTGATTGTTGGGGTTGTTCTCTGCATAATTGTATGGTCTCTACCTTACAATATAAAGTGCCTGGTGACTGTTGTTGTGATTTGGTGCTATACAGATAAAACTGAATAGAAAATTTGAATTGAATTGATTTGCTGTTTTTTTTTTTGTTTTTGTTTTTTTACACACTGAAATACTGATACTTTTTGTATAAGAAAATACAGCATTTTTTTCCTGAATGCTTAATTCTCTCAAGTTCAACTTTTCTGTTGGTTTGTTGTTGTCCACTGCGGTGCAATGGCCTTGTTGCAATGAACCAAGGTCCTGTTTTTAATCATAAGAAAGATGTCTTTCTGAATTTTAAGGCCCTCCCTACATTCCCTGTTTGGATTTGATCTGTATCAAACAAAACTTAAAATTTAAGAGAAATGAAGTAAACGGGGGCATATTAAAAGCCAACAATAGTTAATTTAGAGCTGTGTAAAATCCTACAACAAATGTATACAAAGCTACAAATGTATACTGACCTGTTTTTTTCCTATGAAGCGTTTTGGACTTCTGTGTTTGAAATAAAATATCGATTATAAACCAACTTTACAACAGAAAATGAAGCAGAATGCATTTGCCACTGTGATGCCCTAAGTGGTGTCTTTGAATTTTAAAAAATGCAAAAAATAAGACAGCAGTGAGAGATTATGGTAACTAATTGTCTCTGACAAAAAACTGACAGATCCATATAGATTTGACTATTTACAGATGCATCTCACAGTCTTACATGCAGTTAACTTTTTTCTTTTCTTTTCTTTTTTACCTTATCACAATATTTAAAGTTATTGTAAAACATGTTTAACGTGGTCCAATCAGATGATGTGTTCAGTGCATTAATGACTCTTCCTCCCCTTCCACTTTCATTTGTTTCCTTCATTATTTTCTCCCTGTACCTTTAAGAAGAAGAAAAAGAGAGGGGAGGGTGAGAGAGAAGCTGGGGAAAAGTGCAGTGACAGAGAGGAAGAGAGAGGTGGTGGTGGTGGTGGTGGTGGTAATGTTCTCATATGTTTTCTTTCTGTGGGAAGTGGCACAGCCCCACCACAGTATAAAAACACACATGCAGTGTGCAATGGACACACACCTGACTATGTTCACCCCACCCCCAACACACACACACACACACACACACACACACACACACACACACACACCACACACACCTAGATACACACAGAATGACAACACATCTTTAGACTTGTGAGAGAGGGCCTATCCTCTCACAGTCAGGGAAGAGAATGTCGTGGCAATAAACATATTCCACAACTGAGATCATGTCATGCACAGAAAGAAAGAAAGAAAGAAAGAAAGAAAGAAAGAAAGAAAGAAAGAAAGAAAGAAAGAAAGAAAGAAAGAAAGAAAGAAAGAAAGAAAGAAAGAAAGAAAGAAAGAAAGAAAGAAGAAAGAAAGAAAAGAAAGAAAGAAAAGAAAGAAAGAAAGAAAGCTGATTAGCTGATGAATCACAGGTGCTACCACAGAGAAAGTAATGGCATTGCTCCACCAGAGGAAGTTCCAATGTCCCTGCTACATCCCATCTGATACAATACAGGAAAACACGGCTGCAGTGTAACCACCAGTACATCCCCATTATTGCTGGGTGATAACTGAGGAAGAATTGCTCTAGATTTTTCCAGTGTGGCTTCCTGCTTAGTTTCAGATGGGAACCACAAACAACTAGGCCCAGCCCAACAGAGCCGCACTGAAATATGTGGTCACATCATACATCTGCTCACTCTCTTTCCATTATCCATTATCCAGCATGGTCCACCCTGCCATCCTCCACTTCCCCACCACCAAACCATATAGACTGAATTCTTCAGATGGAGAGTCAAATTACCATGACAGTGCTGAGGAAGACGGCGGGCCGCAGTTGGCTCAGAGTGAGTGAGAAGTGAGAGTGGCATCTAGCTGTTTTCTGTAACAGGCTTTGTGGTACCCTGATCCCCTAAGCTGAACCCGGAGGGCCATGGCAAACTGCAGTCACACTCTGATAAGGATGAGCGCAGCGGCGGTGGAGAAACATGCACCGCCTCTGACTGGCGAGGAGGCAGGGAAATTGCATCATCAGCGTGAAGGCAGCCACCACGCCAAAAACACGCCTGAGTGGAACTCAAAAAAAGAGGCTGTGCCAAGTCCTTCCTCCTCTTCTATCGTCCCCTCTCTCTAACTCCACTCCACCCCCCACCCCCCACACACACACACAATTCTGTCACATTTTTTAATTCTGTCTCAGAACATGCACATGAGCATACTAGCCAGCATGCATGCCCGCATTAGCCCGTGCATGTTCTGCATCAGTTTGTGTCTGCTGCAAGTCTCCCACGTGCCCTCGAACACTACTGCCAGCCAACACAGAGCACTGTGACCTCCCCCTGCCCTCAAGGCTTTGTGTGTGTGTGTGTGTGTGTGTGTGTGTGTGTGTGTGTGTGTGTGTGTGTGTGTGTGTGTGTGTGTGTGTGTTTGCATATATGTGTGTTTATATGTGTGTGCAGAAGGGGGGATGGGGTTTAAGCAGACGGGTGATGGGGGTTGTAACACCAGGGAGTCAGGGATTGACGCTTGTCTGCTCCTCTGTGCCCTACAAGAGAAAACTGGTGCCATTATGAACATCAGTCACTCCCGTAGCCTCATAACACAAGGTTTCAAAGTCTAAAATAAAGAAAAATGACAACTCCAGGTTTTGCTGCAATTAAACATTAAACTGCATCCTATTTTCTAAACATCTTTTTAGTCTGAACACAAGAAATTATTCCATAGCACTGTGGAAGTACAAGGAAGTATGGCTGGTATTTAAGAGAAAAATGCCATGACTGGCTTATGGAGACAATGGAGTGAGACTAATGTGTTGTCAGCTGCGTTTCGTTCCTACGAATTTGTCAGCTGCTTGCACATTTGCCTATCTTGACTTAACTGAGTGAGATGTAAAGGAAGGGTCACTGAGGGGACAGTAGCTGACAGGATAGCTGGAGGTGGGTGTCATACGAGGGGTGTGGAGTAGGGTTTAATCCCGGGATCCGGGATTCCCGGGAAATGCGATCAGAACCATTTCCCGTTTCCCGGGAAACGTTAGACGGGAAACCGGGAAAAAAGTCGCGCGCGTCGATTTGACTTTCAGAAAGAAAAGAAAGCTTCAGAATGTTAAATTTAAGGAAATATTGAGAGAAGGGTTCGTTTAATGCGAAAAGCATTACTCTTCATTTCAGGCACGTTCAGCCTCCGTTTAAGGCTTCAGCCTTCATCGCAAGCGTTTTAATAGAGGTATTACACAGTTGTACTTTTTTCCTCTTTAATTTGTTAAAATCGTAGGCAATGTGTTTACCCTAAGGTATTTTGTATTATATAATTTTATATTATTATATATTGTTATATTGCATTATATAGCCTATAAAATATGCCTGCCCTGAACAATAAAGAAATATCTGTTTAACTTCGAGTGTTTCTTTTCCTCGTTTGCAGCCGCTTACTAACAACCATGAATTAGGATACGGGCCTAATGGGTGAAGAAATTATCATGAAATAGATTGCTTTAACATATTTCGCTTTTAAAATGGAGTTGAGTAAAATGTATATTTTTTAGGCTATAAGGATTGGCCAGTTTTTCAAAAGACGATTCACAGCGAACCTACTTTAACCCTCAGACACGGTGTTATAAATTTGCTGTTGCCAGAATGGCAATGACCAAGTCGTAGTGCATTACTCAAGGCCCTGTGTTATGCCATATTATAGTGTAGTACGGTAGTTAACTTTTCAATGACTATTACAGCGTTCCACTGGTGGAGATACAGTGTAACAGATGTCGCCACGACAGCGTGGCTGAGCCATTATCAATGCTGTGGAGATGAACCGTATTGTTTTGCACCAGCAGTTGTAAAATATCTTGGTATAATTCCATGTACAATGGAGGAATATTTGAATTATATTTGTTAAGGGAGTGTTGAGGAACGATACAACACCGCATAGCTCGAGCACTCAAATGCCGAGATGTAGGTTTTATTGCGTTAATCAAGCCAACGTTGCCCCCTACTGGGCATAACAGGACATAGCTGGAAAGCTACCTCTACAATATCACAATAGGTTAAGGCCGACACAGGCTACAGAAGGCCTAATTAAAATAAATAAATAAATAAACTTTTTCCCGGGATTCCCGGGAAATGGCTCGTCATTTCCCGGGATTTGATTCATGTCATTTTCGGGAAAAATATTAAACCCTAGTGTGGAGGGTGAAGGGGTGGGCAGGCAGACTGGATTGTGATCCTGTCAGTTTATAAAGGAACGGTGGGGGTGGTGCTGGGCTCAGTGATATGAATAATACCACACAGAAAGTAAACAGCCATTCTTAACTCCTACACCAGCTGACTGGCATATAGAGATGGTGGAGGGGGGGGGGGGCAGAGAGAAACAAACAGAGAAGAAGATCCGGAAACACTTCTATATGAAGTTTTTCTAATTTTTAAGCTCCCAAAATAGCCACAGTGGGATGATGAATTTAGAGCTGCCTGTGTTGTCAGGAGAGGAGGATGGAGGTTTTTGTTTGGTCCCCCCCCCCCCGCCCCACTTAAGCGTCTCAATTGATAGACCCAAGGGAGTCTGTCTTTTGCATGAACCCTGCTCCTGCTTTAAACTCCACTGTAAAGATCTTGAAGAAATAAGTAAAAGAAAGAAGAGGGGACAGCACACAGAGGCTTTTGTCTCAGTTTGTAGAGTAAAATCAAAAGTGAGCCAACACTATGGGACGCCTGGGGAATGCCATCACAGGCTCCACGTTGAGGTGGAGGCTTGGAAAGATGCTCACCAGGACGTTTTGGGGTATGAGAAAAGTGTGTACATGTGTATTTTTGTACAAGTGTGTTTGAGGGATGTAAAATCTTTCCCTCTGCCACCTTTTATCTCAACTTTACATTCACTTAAAGTGGCTCAAACTTAAAACGGGTGTTTTAAAAAGTGGATGGGGGGTGGGGATGGGGGTAGCAGTTGCTATTTTTTGCTGTGTGTTTAACTGCGAGTGTGTATTTGCATGCTTTAGTACATGTGTATGTGACATGGAAAGGGGGGTGTAAGTCTTGCAGAAAATAGGTTGATGTGACCTACATATCCATGTGGCTTCTGATTAGCATACACCCATATTTCAAAGGCTCCGTCTTAAACATGGGAACACACACACACACACACACACACACACAAACAAAAAGGCCAATAGCAGTGATGTGTTACAGAGACAACCAAGAAGAGGGCTATTTACATTATTTGCTCTGCGTCCTTTGTTTGCCTTTAACTGTCTCAACACCAGTGCAGATGGCACTCTCTTCCCGCACACACACACACACACCCACACACACATGTGCATTTACATGAATGAATCTGTGAGCAACCCTGTTGCCAACAAATTACATTTTAAGGATTGTATGACAAACGATTTATACGATGACGCTCACGCTCTGTGATCAAAGAGGCTATCAGAATGGATCAGTGCATAACAGCACAAAGAATAGAAGCAAATTTAAAGTAGGTAATTAGTTTCATTATTATTGTTGTTGTCATTAAATCCAATATTCAAACAGGTAGTCTCATTGTAGCGATGGTATGAAAAAGGCAAATGAATAGAGGACGACTGATTTATCAGTGGGCTGATATTATTGGCTGATATTAGCTTTGTGCCACAAAAAAGGGGAAAAAAGAGAGAAAAGAAAAAAGCTATATGACAATTTATCAGTATCAGCATTTATAATGACTGATAAATGATAATTTAAACTTATGAGTGTTCATGTTGCATAGTTTGTCAGGTGATCTGATCACAAACAGGAAGAGTGTAAACAAGTAAATAAATAACTACACAAATGGTACAGAAATCTGTTTATGTTTTGTGTGTCTGAAAGAAAAAAATATTTGCCACTACACTAGAATATTGGATTTTTAAACCACCAAATATCGGTATCAGTCTTAAAAATCCTTAGTTGGGTTCTACAAATTAAATTTTCTATTATCGTTTACTTACTTTTTTGTTAGGGTACACAGTGGTGTGGTGGTGGTGTGGTGGTTAGCACTGGTGCCTCACAGCATGATGATCCTTGGTTTGTATCCACCATCTGGTTGGGACATTTCTGTGTGGAGTTTGCATGTTCTCCCTGTGTTTGGGTGAGTTCTCTCCAGGTGCTCCGGTTTCCTCCCACAGTCCAAAGACATGCAGTTAGTGGGGTTAGGTTAATTGGTAATTCTAAATTGCCCATGGGTGTGGATTTGAGTGTGAATGTCTGTGTCTCTTAGCCCTGCAACAGTCTGGCGACCTGTCCAGGGTTTACTCTGTCTCTTGCCCTATGGCAACTAGGATAGCCTCTAACCCCCCACTGCAACCCTGAGAGGGATAAGTGGAAGAAAATGGATGAATGGAAAATGGGAAATACATGCATGGAAATACAATATATAAGGCAAAAACAGAGTTTGCAAAATTTTAACAAATTTGAAAATAAATATCTGGTATGCCCACCTTTATTCTTCAACACAGCCTGAACTCTTTAGGGCAGCTTTCTTGTAATTTCTTGAAATAGTCTTCAGGAATAGTTCTCCAGGCTTCTTGAAGGACATTCAAAGCTCTTCTTTGGATGTTGGCTGCCTTTCCTTCTGTGCTCTACCAAGATGATCCCACACTGTGCCAATAAGGTCTGGGCTCTGGGGAGGTCAATCCATGACATGATTGTGTGTATTTTGATGTGTGACTATCATGGTGACAGTGTAGGATGATGTTAATAAGGTAGTCAACCATCTGTTGTGAAGGAAAAATGAGTATTCCCCAGCTGGCTGCCAGTGGTTTCAGGAAGTTGATGGCAGTCACAGGGAAAATGATTGCTAAAGCCCCAGTCAGGCAGGCCTACATAGCCAGTGACCCCATGGCAACCACATCATGCTAGGGAACAATGTGTATTCCCCAACCAGTTAGCAAACACCTTCTTGTGATTTGGTTACTGGCATATTGTATTATATTGTTGTAGTTTGAATGGAAGTGATGATCTACAGTCACTGTCCAGCTGCTCTTCAAGCTGATGTAAAACTGTGAAAAGTGCAACACAAACCAGAAATGGAGACTTTTTACCTTCAAAATAAAAGTTGCACCATTTGAAAAACGCTGGCATCAGCACTGAGGTACAATTTTTACTTTGAAGGCAAACCTTCTCCATTTCTGGTTTGCGTCACAATTTTTCAAGTTGTACTACGGCCCAGGTAGTACTCGGCTAGCGAGTATTTGCAGACGAACAAAAGCAATCACTACGAGGTTTCTGGCAACCTTGTTTGCAACCAGTTTCACCCAGCAAGAGTCAGCAACCTCCAGGAACCACTGCTATACCGCTTGGGGAATTCACATTTTTCCCTAACACGTGACATCATGCACACATTTCTCTTGAGCAATGTGTGCATGATGCCATGTGAGGCTATTAGCTAGATATTTTTTCTGTTAAACAGATTGTTAGATACTTTTAGCCAAGTACAGACCTTTTTGTTTGTTTGTTTTTTTTACCCAAAACTGATCAACATATTTTGTTTAATTGTTGTTGATGCCTTTTATTTCTTTGATGATATGGCCCTAAGCTTTACTGGGTAATTTTATCTTTAAACCCACCAAACCTTAACCATAGCTGTGGCCAGTCAGAAAATGGTCACATGGATCATTTTTTTGTGGCATAATTTGTAGCACTTTGGAAGGCGCCAACAAACCGTGTCCTTTCAACAGGGGCAGCAAATCAGAAAGACTAATTTTGCAAGATGATGACAAACAACAGTTTAGCCATTTTATTTCTGAGCACTAGTAAATATGGGAGCAATCCTGTGGCCAGCTGTATCCATGTGGAGTGTTGCAAGACAAACAGTGTAGACTGCAGTAAACACAATCACCATCATGACACTATTGGATAGTAAAGGATTAATGTACAATAACACAGAATGTCGAAGGCTAAACAATTAACTGGATATTTTAGGGAATGCAGGGAAAGGTGGAAAACAAAAACCTCCAAACCACAAATTCGCTGTGGTCTGTGAGTCACCATTTTACCAACAATGACACGGTCCTTTTGTCAGGCTTTATTCATAAACCCTTCTTAAAACACAATTTAAACACATCAGGAGACATTTAGAGATCTCTGAGCTTGCTTTTCTGCTTAACTGTTTCAGACCCCTGAGCAGGAGGAGTTCTTTGCTCCCTGTTTTCTCCATTCTCTCTCTCCTCTGCTGTTTTTCTGCTTTTTCTTTCCTCTCCCTCCCCCTGTCATCCTGCACTTCATCTCTTCCTCCCTCTCCTCCGTCTCTCTCTCTCTCTCTCTCTTTTTGCAGAACAGCCATCCCCAGGACAACTATTAATCAGAGGCAGAAATGATAGATGTTTTGCTCACCAGCAATACCATCTATTTTGCCTAAGTACAAACAGTATATGTGCTGTGCATATTTATTTCAAGAGAAAAACAGTGGCTCAAAACAACACACATATTTGCAGATTTACAAACACGCACACACAGACACACATTATTCTTGTATTCTGTAAACAGCCTCTGCCACAGTGATGCAGAATCCAGACTTAAATATAACAGATTCGGCTCTCTGTATTTTAGACTGTGCTTGAGTGTCTGAGTGTCTTGGCATTACTCTGTGTCATGGCACCTTGCAGCTTCTCCTGCGCACTGATGATTAAGCAGCACAATGAACACAGTGGTCACTGCAGCCATAAGACCTCTTAAAAAGACTCTAACTAAAGGCAATGGTGAGTCAGAGCACTATAACACTAGTTTATAAATAGTGTGCTCCCCAAGACATGAACATATTGATATGAATCATTCCCTGTCTGAAGCAGCATTGAAATTAACTGATTTGGTCTTTTTTTTTATTCCCAGGGTGAGCTTTACAAAACGAAGCAACCTACCACAAATGGTGGCGCAACCATTGCTTTCCCCTCACTCACTTGTGCTCATAAGTCATTTATGCTCCTTTATTTCCTTCCAACAACAGTCAGCATCTTCAGCTTTGCTGAAAAAGCTGCAGCAAAATTACATTTCTGAGATTTCACCAGGCAGGGCCGAAGCTACGGTTTGAAAAATAGCGACGTCCGCTTTTTGAGTGGCAGCCAAATTAATGTCCTGTAACTACACCTTGAAAATGAGGTGAAATAGATCTCAGTTCATTGCAAAAATACTCAGGATCTGTAATAAATAAAATGTTAATAGTATCAGAAGAACCATGTATCATTACAGTTAAATATCAATAGCTCATTTACTTCCAAACACCTTTTTTTTCAGAAGAAGCGCTCCAAACACTGAAGGTCCAGAAACAAACTTTAAAGCTGTTATTGTGTAATATTTGATGTAATACCCACAGAGCGTACCCCCCATTAACAACCAGGAGGGGAGCTCCTTTTATTTTACTAAAAAGAGTTTCATGGGTCTCCTTGTTCTCATATGACCATTAACAGAAAATTTAAATCCACCAGCAATCATATACAACCATAAGACCTAAAAAGTGTATGTGCAGAAATTTAAAGTTACTTAAAATTGATTGTTTTCACTCAAAAGTTTTAGTGACTTCAACTTTCTGCCCGTGCACTTTTTTTCCCTGTGCATTCTTGCTGGAACATTTTTCTTTATTTTTCTTAAACCATGCTCTGGTTTTTCTCTGTTTGTTTTTCTTCATTGTGTGGAGACTATTTCAGATTATACTCTAGTTATTTATACCGTAGAACATAAGCGTATTCTGCCATTCAGTTAGTTATCAGTGGTTTATGCAACTTTATGCAAGACAATAGGGGACATGTGTTTATCAGCCAGCCTTTGCTGATTTATAAAACACCTCAAATTTAATATTTTAACAGACAACTTGTACAGCTAACTCTTTAGGTTGTCATGAGGTTTCCAGTTGGTTATAATGCTCATTTTAATGCCTCTGATGACTTAAAAGACTGCATGTGGATAATGTTTGTTTTTTTATGAATAAGGTTGATATAAGAAAAACATTTTTCATTGCACTGACCTCTCAGCACAAGCTGTAGAGGAGATTGGTTTGTTTCTTGCCACATAGTCATCATGTCATTGTTCTATAGTAACTGAATCGTATGAGGTGGGATGCTGGAAAGGTTAGAACAGTCAGTGTGTACGTGTGTGTCAGTTTGGCATGACTAATGAGGATTTAGTTGGAACAAAGAGGCGTATCAGAGCCACAGTGTTGGCTAGGAGGGAGATGCAGTCATAGCTACAAGATACGTTCACCAGTGATTGGCCAAGGCAAGATGGTACACCATTGAAAAATGCTTCCTCCCTGGCTGCCTGCCTCACTGGCTGGCTGGATGAGTAGATGCCTGCTTGGGAATTAATTGAATAGGCTGCCCCGTGTACAATGAATATCAGACATGCTGTAAGTGTTGAGTAGTGCCAATTTACTGTTTGGTTGGGGGGTTGGTGGAGTAGAGGAATAGCAGGAAAAAGAAACTGATTTACAGTTTATAATAGGTTAAAGGTGAGTAATGAGAAATGGTTCATAGCATTGGGAGAGCACTGTTTTCCTGTATGATAAAAACATTCAAAGGCATGGTAAAAGACAGTGGTCATATTTTTACAATGCAGTACTCTGCTGGGAAACCTTGGATCCTGGAATTCACATTGATATTCATATTGCCATCCTCCTAAATACTGCTGCAGACAAAAGCAATTCCCAATGGCAGTGGTTTCCCACAGCAGGATAATCTTCCAACCGCACTGCAAAAAGGACCCAGGAATGCCTTCAGGAACACAAAGAGCGCTTCCATGATCTAAGGTTGTTTTCACACAAATAGTTCATTTAATCAGGTGATGAGTTATTGAATAATTGTAGCTTTTTCCCATGGTTTGGATTCTTTTCACACCGAGAAAACTTCAAGCAAATTCCAAGTGAACCAAAACGTTTCACTACAAACCATGAGAGAGTGTTCTGTCAACTTCTTGGCCAGAGGTGTCTTCATCAGCGTCCTGATGCCAGACTCCACAGGACACCTCCTGAGGTTCTGTTTCCACGTCCTGATGGATCAGAACTATCTTGGAGGCTTGAAGGGGATCCACACAATACAGTATTGGTGCTTATGATTTGGCAGGCAACATATATTCAGCACTAAATCCAAGCTCAGCTGAGCTACTGTACATGCATCAAGTGACCAGAAAAAAAAACTGAAATATATGCAATATCTGCAATAAAAATGTTTTTAATCTACTAAGGAATCATCGCCTCACAGCAAGATCCTGGTTTGAACCTCCTGGTTACCTCGGGCCTTTCTGTGTAAAGTTTGCACCTTCTCCCCGTGCTTGTGTGGGTTTGCTCTGGGTACACAGTCCACAGACATGCATGTTAGATTAACTGGTGCTTGTCCTCTAAAGTGGTCACTAAGACTAGAAAAATGTTATATAAATATGAGTACATTACAAAGTATTTGATTGTTATTGCTCGTTGGTTGTACACAATATTGCATACTTTCCAGAATATTTAAGGATTAGTGCAGAGCAAACTGTTTACAGATACAGCATATAGCTGGAGAGTATGAAGGGTTTATATACACATAAAAATAGCTGGCATATGTGACATTGTCAGTGTTATATTATTTAGTAAATCTTTGGTCAGTAAATCAATATTAACTCACAATGCTATGTTATGCTTACAATTTCATTATCATATCCCATCTAGAATAGACAGTCATGTTCAATTTGAAGGCAAAATGAGCTTCTTCTCCTTTAATTACACACTCATCCATGAACTAATGTACATGACTTAAAATCATGCTTCTCAAAATCAGCCATGCACCACAGACCCCAATTCCAAACTGGACCTCTTGGCAAAGCTTGAAGTTAGCCAGCAGTATGGAAAGTATCAATAATGAGGACACAAACCTCAACTAGACTCTGGAGCCCTGCTCAGTATGCCAGGATTTGTCCAAGTAGATAAATCAGAAATAATTGCCCAGTTCCCCTACATGTCTTAGCTACACTGAAGGGAGATGAGGGGGCCATAACACAATACAATCAGACATCAGTCACTTCCCAGGCTTCACGGGTCAGTGGCTGAAACAATAGGGAACATAGGGTAATTGTTTACCATGTTTGGACAAAGACGGTGTTTTTCAGTTTCTATTTCACCAAATCAAAAGTTTTCTTTGAAGCGAGCTCTTGGCCCTACTTTTTGTCTAATCATTAATCACCTATCAGCAACCTCATAGATGTGTGATAATGACGTGTACAAAACTTTAGAAACCACTGGGATCTGCCTCCTCATCAATAATGTGATGTCAGTTGATAGTTGCAAACAAGGCACTGGTAGCAGACACAGTGAGCCTGTTAGCGCTCTACAGCTGTTCAACCTGTCAAATATTTCAACATGTCACAAAAGTTACAGCAAAGTCTCAAAGAAAGCAAACCAAAATAAACTAGTTTAAGTGACAGTTGCATAACAGGAAAATAGATTGGATTACCTATGCGTGCTTTTTTTTGTAAGTTAAAGACCGAATAAAATTAGATTAACCATGCTAAAAACTATCCTTTCATGTTCAATCTTTTAATGTCATGCACTGGTGTTAGGTCAACAATGGCTGGCCGAGGGGAATTACAGAGGGAGAAATGGTGTATAGAAGGCTGAAATGGAGTGAATCACCTTTACAGGGTCCTGCCTCAGTGCTCCTGGGTGATTGAGCAGATCAGCTGGGTTCAGTGGCAGAGTGAAAGAGATGGAAAGTGAGAGGAAGGCTGGAAGAGAGAGATTTATCGGTATATAGGAAGGTGATCCTCCTACTGAATGTTACCAAAGTAGTAAATCATAGTGTGAACACCTGCAGGGTAAAAGGTTGGGTTTGCACACATCACCAAGGTGACAATAAAACCTCTACCAACCTGATGTTACCTCTTTCAACAGATGGGAATTCAACAAGGTCAATGTTTACAAAAACCTCAAATTTAAAATAATCTTAAAAAAAAAAAAAGTTTAACATTTTCATAACAGGTACTTTGTCACTATCATACAATGCTTCCATTCCTTGATGATTTGTGTAAATGCAAAGCTAAAATCCTTGCTGAAGAGACTGTAAATTTAGAACAGAATTCTGGTAATGTGACCTCCATTTCTGTGGTCGACCTGCCTCCATTCAGAAAGTTGCTTCTGGGGTATCTAGTGGTGAAAATGCAACTTTCTACAGTACATATCTTTTTAGTCTCTTTACTCTTAATTACAGCTTTATTCAGGCAGCACAGTAGTGCAGTAGCTAGCATCATTGCATCAAAACAAGAAAGTCCTGGGTTTGGATTCATCATCTGGGGCCTTTTTGTGTGGCGTTTGCATGCACTCCCTGTGTCTGTGTGGGTTCTCTCCAGGAACTCCAGCTTCCTCCCAAAGACATGCTTGTCAGGTTAACTAGTGAATCTAAATTAGCTGTAGGTATGAATAGCTATCTGTCTTTCTGTGTTACCCTGCAACACACTGGCGACCTGTCCAGGTGAGTGGATGGATACAAATCTATTTGAATTTTATATTGGACTTAAAGGGGGCAGAATTAGACAGCTTTATTTTGGTTTAAAATTTCCTTCTTCTGGAAAAAACAAACCATTTATTATTTTTCATTGTTTCATACTCAGAATGGTTTTCATTTCAATTAAAGTACTTTAGCTCAAATCCTTTCCAACTTTAATACATTAAGCTTCCTTGTTGTGTTAAAATGGTATATATATATATATATATATATATATATATGAGATAAAAGAATATCCACTTGCATCTTCTCTCATTATGGTGGCCTAGACACATTCATGCCAAACTACCAGGAGTTCATGTGTAAATGTGTGCGTGTGTGTGGGTGTTGGGGGGGGGGGGGGGGGGCATGAAAGGGACTGCTGAGTGTGACTCAACAATGGCTCTGTTCAGGTCTAATACCTTGTGTTCAGATAT
This sequence comes from Archocentrus centrarchus, assembly GCF_007364275.1. NCBI lineage: Eukaryota > Metazoa > Chordata > Actinopteri > Cichliformes > Cichlidae > Archocentrus > Archocentrus centrarchus. The sequence continues at coordinate 23,973,063 of NC_044349.1, read as the reverse complement.
AACTAGATTCTGTCCAGATCCATTTCAGATGGATTGTAGAGTACGTCTCAAATGTGTCTTCAGAGATCAATTCTGATGAGCTTTTATTTCTCTGCTCATGTGTGATTTTATCTGCGGGGACTCTGACTGCTGCAAAACATCATCATGAGGGGGGCTGCATTGACTAGTTGTCTGTATTAATGGGCAAAGGCAAATCAGCTGTTTGAAGCTTTGTTATGCATGCTGGACTACAAAGCTGAATATACAGTTGTTTAATGTAACTGCAAACACTCGTGTATTGATTATACATTACACAGAACATATAATGCGAGTGAACAGCTGACTTACCAGATTAATGACAAAAATATCACAAACACAGGCAATCAAACAGGGTTCAAACAAAGCCAGTTTAACCCCACACAAAGATCTATATTGGCAGTGAAAACTGAAGGTTAAATTTGCAAAAATGTTGAATAAATTTACATTTTCATTCACCTTTGTTTTCACGATATTTTGATTGTGTGTTTAAAGGTAATCAACTGGATTGTTAATCATCTGGATCCTTGCTTTTGTGCTTTTTCTTTTTTCTGATTTATTTGCACCTCTTATGGTGCAGCAGGTTCCTTGACACAGAGCATGTTTCAGTAATGTGACATTAAATCACTTTTCAATGACACTGGCTAACATTTTTTCCACTAAAATAGATATTTCATTAACAAACTGTTTAATAATTTCTTATGAATTTCAAACTGTTTCATAAATCATGCAGATTTCTGCCATTTGCATTACAAAAAAGACTCCCGCATTTCTGATATGAACAATAAATAAACAGACCACTAAGTTTTTGTTTGGTTTTGGCAATACCATTACTTAACTTTGCCAATGCACTGTTATTTTATGGCGCTGTTCTTTAGGCCACATCACTCAGAAGAAAAAATTAAACTCATTTAAGTCAGTGAGTTTCAAAATAAATGCATTGTTTATAGTTTTTGGAATATTAAGGAGAATGTGCACATAATAAATCAATTATGGTTTTCAATGAAATTGCAATGAGCCTGACCTATAAACACTGTATAGAAACTCATAAGAAGAAAACTTTTTTCATGAAACTGTTGGCTCTACTTCCTCTTTTCCCCTTCACGTGAACTCCCTTGATGATAAATCACATTACCATGACAGCTTTTTTAATTCTGAAGAAAATATTACTGAGCCTAATGTATGACCTGGTAAACAGGGTAAATGCTCAATATATCCTCAGTGGATATTGTTGTGGTTCTGTCAATGTCTGTGACATCATATAACACTGGTCCAAGTAACAGTTGCATATCAAAAGTCTGAACTGCATGCACTGTCGTTTACAGAGAAGTTACAACACTGTAAGTTAGGATGTCACATATAGTGGGTGACTGAACACAAAGAGAGGCTGTAAAAGAACTAACTAAAGAAATATCATAGAGTTCCATAAGCAGCAAGAACAAGAGAGATTTTTTTTTTCTGAATTACACTCACGGCGCCTCTGACCTCATACTCTGCATCGCTTGATGTACTGCCCAATCACACACCCATAGCGTCACTGTTATTGGTACGCCTGGATGAAGCTGAGAGGAACATTAATGTTAAAGTGACTCAGATGTCATCATTTTAACAGATTTATGGCAATATTATGTCTGAAAAGGACTTCTATCAAGCTTGCATGAAACTGCTCCTTGTGGTATACATCTAATTCTTGGCAAAGAATATTTCTGCAAAGCACATTTTTGAAAATTACAGGAATTTTTTTTCCCCATTGCTTCTCAAAATGGTGCTTTCTGGAAAAAAAATTGTTTCATTTTTTTTTAAAATATAATTTGGCATCTGTCTTATATTTAGATAGGTTGATAACAGAGCATCTTCATGTTTGCTTTTTTTTAAATTAAAAATGTTAATTTGTTACAGCTGTCATTACTGGAGATGGTAGGGAACTTTGGGAGTAACAGACACAGATTTATGCCATTGTTCAAGAAATGTTTTTGAACTGTAACATGAGTTGTAGCAGCTGAGATGAACTATTGCTCCCTCTGGCAACTCGTTAGCGCTAAGCTAATTACTGGTGCTTTGGTGAAGAAGGGTAGGGGTTTTAAGATGTGAGGGGTGGGGCCATGCTAATGAAGGATTAGACAGAGGTTGTTATACCGTTTCCTTTTGATGTGATTACTGTGCTGAAGGCTACATGTTGGCTGGCTTTAATATGGTCGTTCTGGCGTCACTGGAAACAACAGCAACCATGAAAGTCACCCAGGGAGGGAAAGGAAAGGAAAGGAAAGGAAAGGAAAGCCCTGTTGTGCACCTTGGCTCCTCTCAGCTATCACCTTGCTCTGTGAGACACAAAGGGCATTAAAGCAATGTTTCTGCAAAAATACTGCTGTAAGAAAACATTTCACATTCTACCTACTCAGTTTGTGTAAAATGCTGATGTGCTCCCCACCAAGAAAGTGTGAAAACCAAATGAAAAGAAAGGTATACATGTTGTGAGAAATATTCATATCACTGGGAGTTGTCTTAGTGGCTCAGTTCTCATTGATATGCATACCAGCTTATAATGTCAGCTCTGGTGATTTTCAGAACAGGATGAGTCACACCTAGCTGGCTTTACCCTCTATTACTCTTCTTTCTCTGAGCTCACTTGTGAGAACTTCAGACTGAGTTCATCTACATCTGGTAGACAAACTATTTGCCTACAGAAAATTGTTTGCACCTCTAACTACAGTTTTGCCACATTTCACTTTCAACTCGCATTCTTACAGATGAAAACCTCATGAATAAAATAATAAGAGACAATCAATATTATTTGTGGTAGCAGTGAGTCTGTGAAAAGTTTCACAAGTAGTGGTGAAAAACCTCCCAAAAAAATGATGATCTGATTCTGAAGTCTCCATCAGCTGCAGCCTATTTTAAGCCCCAGTCACATAGGCCTACAGACTGGTTGGCAACCCCCCCCCCCCCCCCCCCCACCCCTCCCCCATGCAGATGACTATGAGAAAATGAGTATTCCCTTGGCAAGTGGTTGCTAACAGCCGCTAGATGTAATCAGCTGCAAAGAGGTATAAGGTGCTGAACTAAAAACCTCCTTGCAATTGCTTTGGTTGCTAGCAGACTGTTGCAGTTGTCTGTCAATTGCATGAAAGTTGTCTGCAAACTACTCACTAAGCTGTGGTGAAACTGAAAAGTGACTAGTGTTAACCTACTGGTGAGTGGTTGTGGGAAGTTGCTGAACAAGAAATATACAGCGCTGCATGGAAATCCTCCTTGATTGCTTTGGTCACTAAAAGATTGCTGCAGTCGACTATAATTTGTATAACCTGTCAAACACTCACCAACGACGAGGTGGAAATGGACAAAGTTGCACGTTTTGAAGTGTAGGTTTCAACTGTAAGGCACAGCTTATGCAGCTTATGCAGTGCACTTCAAGTTTTACTACCTCTCAGTGAGTGGTCAGTGAATGTTTGCACCTAGGTCAGTATCATCCATGCAACCCACAGGTGACTACAGCAATCTGCTAGCAAACTAAAGCAACAGCAAGGAGGTTTTTGATGCAGCACCCTCTTTTTGTGAGAGCCAGCAACTTCCAGTAAACACTCACCAACTGGCTAGGGAATAAACATTTTTCCCTAGCAACTGGAACTTTTTGGTTTGCATTGTATGCCTCTCTGTGACCAATTTCATGCAGCCAGCTGTAGCACAGATCCTTGTCCATCCAGCCATCGTGTTTAAACTTCGATAACGCCTTATAAAAGCACTGTATCACTCTAATTTCACAACAATAACATCTTATTAGTGTCCAAAAAACTTTCAGTATGCATGATGTATGTATGAGTAAAATCACAAACCAAACCATAATGTAGCATAGGCATGTACCAGCATGTTAAATAAAAATAACACTCAATAGATGAGATATTGTTAGTATAATAAATGTATTTTATTAAATCATTTATTTCTTCGTGTATTTATTTTACATCCAAATGTCCATACCTGTATAGACTAATGGATCGACCAAGGTTATGTTTCAAGAGTAGATTTCCAGTCATTTTCTGCATTAAATTATATTATCTTCTTTCTTTGGAACAGTCAGTTGTGTATTTGTCAGTGGTTTGCTGTAAGCTTTTCCCACAATCCTCAAGTGGTCACAATGAATAAATAAACAAATAAATAAATAATTAGAATTTATGTTTGGGATATAGGCATACATCAAACCAAAATGAAACTATTTAGGTGTTTAATACATTACAAGTGTGGTCAGATTAATGACACATTGGATTATTTGATAGGAAAGAGGTCATGCAACACTCCTCATCTTCTGGATTCAAATCATAAAGATGACAAAGCTGCCGAGCCCCTGCTTGAGCCAAACAGACTCATCAACAGGACAGGCATCACTTGTCAATATTTGTATTACAGATGTTGCCTGAAGCTTTGTATGTATACCGATGCTGTCTCTTTCTCTCTGTGTCTCTGCGTTGTGTGCATCAGTGACAGACTCGTCCAGGGAGTAAATTTGCCCTCTTTGTTTTGTTTTGGGGGCTTTAATTTTGCTGCTGTTGGAAAATTATCCATAATTGCAGCCTGCAAATGCTTATCCCTCTCTTTCTCCTCTCCAACTACTCTCTTGTGTACACTAGCTGTACATGCACACAATCACACACACACACACACACACACACACACACACACACACACACACACACACACACACACAAACACACAGTCTGCTACCCTCAGTAGATAAAATGGTTTCTGCTGAAGGATAGATCCACATTTTCTCACTGTCACACTTGGACACATTGCCACATTGAGACACACATATTTGCATGCAGACACACACACACACACACACACACACACACACACACACACACACACACACACACACACACACACGCTAACACATCCACCCTGAGGTTGATAATGAGACTGGGAAACATGATTTATGTTTCATAGTGCAATCTAATTGATTTGATTAATCACATTCTTTCTTAGCTAATTAAATTACCACAACAGATTACAGAATATTTGGCCACAAACGTGCCCAGTGGCCATGCTGTTTGTTTTTAGCTGAGTTACATTACGTGTTTCTGAAAAGCTGTGATCAATGAATTTTATGGCCTATAAATCATTCAAGATCCATTCCTAAAGCTGAGTTTCTGTATTACCAAACATACAGAGAAAAGTTGTGCAACACATTTGGACCAGCAAAAAAAATATATGCCAATGTATTCACGCTGTTGATATGTTCATAATATTTCATCATATGCATTACAGCCATAGAGAATTCAGGCCAGTATGTGTATATTGTGTATATATATATATATATATATATATATATATATATATATATATATATATATATATATATATATATATATATATATATATATATATATATATATATCGAATTAATTACAAGCTTTGTAATTAATTAATCGAAATTAATCGCATTTTAATCGCATTTCAATATTTAACATGAGAAATATTAATTTAAGTTTAGTTGATGAATGAATCAATATACATAAGCTTAAACTTCAAAATTTTGTTTATTTTCCCACCAGTCTACTACACAGACCAATGAAGGGTGGAAGTGCTCCTGTAAGCAAACTCCTGAAATTAAAGTTAAGCATCATAACTGGATAGTTTTATTCAACATTAATGTCTCACTTGTTATAGTTGGAAATTAATCATTCTCTCAGCTGTATTCCTTGATGTTGAAATGTGTTATGCTTGTTTTAACAGCTTATTTTGAATTAAAGACTTAAAATTAAACCACAAAAAGGAGAAAAAGTTCGTTCTCCGTTTAACAGCTGTTTTACACAGCTGTGCTTCGCACTCACGGTTGCTAGGCGACATGAGCTACGCAGAGGTGACGGCAGCTGATATGAAGGCTAGCTGCTCACTTCCGGCCTTTGTGGTGTTCGTGGGCTGCGAAAGACGTGGGCCGGGTCCTTCGCAGGATGCGGCCCCTAATTTGGACATTGTGCGTCGATATAATCTGTATGCCGGGAACTCGCGCACTGAGAAAGGTTCCACGGTGCAAAGTGCGATTAAAATGCGTTAAAATTTTTAACGCGTTAATTTCCCCGTAATTAATTAATCGAAATTAACGCGTTAAAGTCCCACCCCTAATATATATATATATATATATATATATATATATATATATATATATATATATATATATATATATATATATATATATATATATATCAAGTCGCTTTGTAGCACTTTTGGTGTTTGATCTTGTTTGTTCATTTTGTAATTTAAGATATGCTCCAGTGGTTCATCCTGCTATTGTTAGTCTGTTCTGTTGTCGTAAAAAGTGGGTATTTGTCGTGAATGGGAGTGTGTAGTTGGGCCAACACGACAGATTTGGAGTTTAGCCAGTTAGCAGGATGTGGAGCAACAGATTTCTGACTGTCACCGGCAGTTTATATTTGTTTGCATAAAGTAATAACAGAAATAGGTAACCAGGACTCCGACATGAGACATTGTGTTGTGCAGTTACCTGGTTTGTGTGGAATAAATAACCCTTTTTGCTTTTTTACATCAGTCTCATTTTTGATCACTGAAGGGCATGCAAGCTGCCTCCTAAATGCACGAGTCAGAAACTTTACGTCCTGCAGAAGAGTCAATGAAGGTCTGATGATTACACATGCTTCTCTATACACTCAGTTAGCCCTTGCTAGTAGCAGATCAGATACACTTTTGCCTACAAAACACCCTTAATTCTTTGTAGCATAGATTCAGCAAGGTCCTGGAAACACTGATTTTTGTCCATATTGACATGATAGCACCACACAAGTACTGTAGATTTCTCAGCTGCACATCCATGATGTGAATCTCCCATTTAATCTCTATTGGTGCTCTATTGGATAGAGATTCGGTGACTGTGATGGCCATTTGAGTACAGTGAACCCATTGTCATACTCAAGAGACCAGATAATATGAGCATTGCGACATGCTATCAGAATATGGGCACACTGTAGTCATAAAGAAAGGGACATGGTAGCCAACAATACTCAGGTGGGCTGTGGGATTTAAATGATGCTCATTTGCTACAAAGGTGAAGTGTGCTTAGAAAATATCCCCCACACCATTATACCACCACCAGCAGCCTGAACTGTCCATACAGGGCAGGATGACTCCATGCTTTCATGTTACTTGCCAGATTTCGACCCCACCATTCGAACATCACAGCAGAAATCAAGACTCATCAGAACAGGCAACATTTTTCAGATCTTCTATTGTTCAGTTTTGGTGAGTCCATTTGAATTGTAGTCACAGTTTCTTGTTTTAAGCTGACAGGACTGGAATCTGCTGCTTTAGCCCATCTGCTTCAAGGTTCAGGATGTTCTTCTGCATACCTTGTTTGTAATGAGTGGTTATTTGAGTCACTGCTGTCTTCCTGTTGGCTTCCAGTCTGGCCATTCTCCTCTGACCTCTGGCATCAACAAGACATTTTCACCCAGAGAACTGCCTCTCACTGAATTTCTTTCTTTCCTGAAACATACTCTGTAAACCCTAGAGATACTTGTGCGGGGAAAAAAAAAAAAAGTATATCAGCAGTTTCTGAAATATTCAGAGCAGCCCGTTTGGTACCAGCAGCTATGCCACATTCAAAGTCACTTAAATCAACTTTCTTCCCCCGTTCTGATGCTCGGTTTGAACCTCAACAGGTTGTCTTGGCCATGTCTACATGCCTAAATGCATTGAGTTACTGCTACGTGACTGGTGATTGGCTGATTGGATATTTGTGTTAACGAGCAGTTGAACAAGTATCTGTATAAATACAAATATGAAGATTTTTTTAATTGCATTTTTTTTAACCAATACATTTACTGAGTGTTGATATTTTGTCATTTGACCCAGATATGGTAGATTCATTGACCCTTTTCATCCAAGCTTGTCCCACATTATATTCCTGTGGTTTTATCTCTTGTTTTCTGGCTGGGAAACTCAGTGGGTGTTTGTCTGAGCAACATGTATGCCTGGTATTACAAAACATTTGATTGGACTTGTTTTTACATTTCTTGGAAAATAAACTAATAGAATCTCATTAATTTGAGTTGGATTGCACTGAGATGAACTGTTGTTTTAGACTCTGGAAGAATTGAAAGAAAATAACAAGGAAAGACATTTCTCTATAAATGTTTTTAAAAATCTAATCACAAATCATGTTTAGAGTTTATTAAAGGATCAACTTATCTTAAAAGCAAATGCCAGAACCTAATTTTACGACTGTGTTTTCCTAGAAGTAATGCACTGTTTAAGTTGGACTGTGCGGGATCACAAGAATACAAAATAAAGGTAACCGTTAAAAGAATACTTATGAGAAACAGATGAGAAAAGAGTTGAAAAAGCAGAGGGTTCTTCATCATAACTGAACGCTGGATGGTCAAACTTATTCAGAACCTCCTCCCTTAACACTTTCCAACATCAACCACTTCTGCAACTTTCCAGAACAGACAATCTGACATTCACACCCACATAAAGTTCCAGTTTTCATCATTTTTTTAATGACCGCAATTTTCATTAGTGTGTAATTATCTGAAAATATGAATCATTCAGTCTTTGTTACCTTAGAAAGAGCCTTTTATGTCTTCAGAAGGAGTAGGTCTCTTCTACCATGGTGTGCCGCCATGTTTCTACAGTAGCCTGGAACAGCCAAACCAAACACTGGCTCCAGTATGGGATGTTTAAACAGCCACCATAAGTTTTCCTAAGCATTTGAAAGGAAAGGATGAGATGACAGGCACTCACTTGATTGTATATTGCCTCATCACCACTAGGTAAAAATAAATGCTGCACACTGCTCTTGTAACTCTGTGATCAACCACCTTTACCCTAATACAAAATCCATGTGGTGTCCAATTGTACCCATAATGAAGGTATTTAGATTCACATTTGTGTTGGAGTTGACATCATGTGTCCTGCCTTCTGCACACTTTACACAGGAAGCATCCTCAACTAAAGCCTTGATTATACTCTGTTGTAGACACGGACACAGACCGCTGGAGACACCATAGCCAAGTAGCCAATCCTGTTTTGCTTCTTTGAAGGCCACTTGAAGCAGTGGATGAGTCTGTGCAATCACAAAAAATTGGCAAGCACACGAATGTCCACACAGACCCTCACGCTCGTGGTCTGATGATGAAATTTACGTCACTCGGATTCAGGGGGACCCTAGCAGACTTGCAGATGTGGGAAGTATAATCAAAGAATAAAACCTTAGTCGCACTGGCATAGCGACTGGTCTTTGGCAACCTTCAGTTGTTAAGGAAAGATGTTTATTCCCCAGCTGGCAGGTGAGGAGCTGCTGGATGTTGCACCAAAAACCTCTCTGTGGTTGCTTTGGCCTCCAGCAAATTACTGCAGTTGCCTGTAGGTTGGATGGAAGATGCTGATTTGTCTGTAAACACTTGCTAAATACTAGAGCCAAGAAGTAGTAAAACACAAAAAGTAAAAGTTATGCCTTACAGCTGAAACCTACACTTTTCAAAAGGTGCAGTAGTTGGTGAGTAGTTTGCAGACGAGTCAGTATCTTTCAAACAAATTACGGGCAACTGCCAAAGTCCGTAAATTGCTTTGGTCAGTCATCTAGTGACAAAAGCAATATGCATTTTTCCCTAGCAATCTGTAGAACTTTCAGGTATCTCTACTTTACTTACGTATTTATTATTCTGACAGCTTTTCACTTTTACTCCCCATTTTTAAACAAATTTCTTTAATTTCTAGCGCTTACATTTTCAAAACGGACTTGTTACTTTAGATTTAATCCATTTGAGGGGAGTTAATATTTCCTCTCACTGCGTGCCTTATGAGCATCAAATTGATTTGAACCTAAATGGAGGGAAGAACAATATTACATAAAAGACGATCCTATTGGTGTATCCATCGCCGATGCTTATCAAAGAGATGAAAGAGGCATTATGTAGCACTTTAAGCAGGCTGGAAGGCATTTTTGGTGCAAATGTCCATAAGTTGTGGTTGCGGTACTTGAGCATCTTGCTATTGCTACAGAAGACTATCATTACATAGTAGGAGTAAAGACTTTTAAGCAGCAGGTCATTTCAAATGCACCGTATCTAACAGCTCAGCATATACAAGCAAACGCAAAGTGTTTCTGTGCAGGTTGTCACACACTGTGTCTGCTTGCTAAAAGGGTAGCTGCTGCATTATCCAGGCTCCCAGGTTAACTGGTGTTTCTAAATTGCCCATAGGTGTGAGTGTCTGTCTCTCTGTATTAGCCCTGCGACAGACTGGTGATCTGTCCAGGGTGTACCCTGCCCTATGATAGCTGGGATAGGCTCCAGCCTCCTGTGACCCTGAAAAGGATACGCAGAAGAGAATGGATGGAGAAAGGAATAAGAGATAACCCGTGACTATACTCATTTTATCAGTTTAGATATAGCAGCAAACTCACCCATCTATAATATAGGCAACAGCAAATAGAGCTAGTTCTTTAATTCCCTTTGTTTTTTCTGTGTTTGTGTTCTACATAACAGATATTCAAGCTGAATACACTTATTAGAATTAGAACTGAAGTTGACATTAAGTTTGTATTCCCTTATATTACAGTTTTCTTGGTCGTTTTGGTGCAGTTCTCACAGCAGGAATGTCATTCTCACTACTCTTAATGCAGTTCTCAAAACAGTTAAGGCATTTTCATAAAACAGACTCACCTGTGCAAAATACATTGAAACAATCAAAACCTTATTCACATATGTCAAAACATGCAAAGTCTGTTAATCACTTCAACTCTGTGACCAATGAATAAAACTTTTCACTTTTTTAAGACTTAGACATCAAATTGTTATTTTACTTTTATCAAAACATTACTGACTTTGAAAAGAGGACTGAAAAAATGTGGATCTAGTAAAAATTGTTCAGACACTTCCACTTGTTCCAGTTACCTCAGAGACCACTGTTACCTTCACCTTCCACACCCTCTCAAGCTCGTCTCTCAGCTCTTGGTATTCTCGTGTTCCTTCTTCCTGATGTTACTGTCGCTTGATATTGTTACATCTATTACTACACCCTTCTGCCTCTGCTCGTCCACCACTACTGTGTCTGGTTGGTTAGCCATCGTCAGTTTGTCCGTTTATATCTGGAAGTCCCACAGGATCTTAGCTTGGTCATTCTCAACCAGCCTTCGGGGTGTATCCCATTTTGGCCTCGGGACTTCCAGGCCATACTCAGTACAGATGTTCCTCTATGCTATGCCAGCCACTTGGTTATGGTGTTCCATGTATGCCCTGCCTGCTAGCATCTTGCACCTTGCTGTTATATTCTGGATTGTCTCAGGGGCATCTCTGCACAACCTGCACCTGGGGTCTTGCCTGGTGTGGTAGACCCCAGCCTCTACTGAGCTTGTGCTTAGAGCTTGTTCCCGCGCTGCCATGAGTAGTTCCTCCAGGTTCGTCCAGCCATTGGTAGGATTTTTGATATTGTCATGTCCTGGGCCGTTGGCCCAGCGTTTTGTGTTAATTTATTTCCTGAGTTTGTCCTCCCTGTATGTTTGTCATGTTCCCAGTGTTGTGACTTGTCTGCGTGTTCCTTGGTTTATCACTTCCTGTTTTATTTTGCCAATGTGATTTCCTTGTGCTTTGTGTTTAGCTTTGCTTCCCCTGTGTAATTAGTTTCATTTGCCTCACCTGTTGTTCCCTGCTGTTTCCTCTTGCCCTGATTACCCATTGTGTATTTAAGCCCTCAGTTTTCATTTGTTCTCTGTCGCGTCGTTGATGTTTTGTGCCCGCATGTTCCTGTGTTCCCCGTGCCTGCCCTTCGTCTCCCTGTGCCTCCCTTCCAAGGTTTTTGTATTTGTGTTTCCCCGTTGAAATAAATCCCCTTTTTAGTTATGTTTGCTTCTGGAGTCCTTCATGTGAGTCCTTCCTCGTCCGTTTCCTCCCCGGCCATGACAGAACGACGCGGCCAGTTTTGACGTACTCAGGCCCCTCTAGCCTTCAGTCGGTTTCCCTAATGTCTGTTCACCCTAGCACTCTGTCAGTTCCTCCAGTGTCAGTTCCTCCAGTGTCAGCTCCTCCTCAGTCGCAGTGTTCCCAGTCAGCTGTAGCACCAGCTCCTCCTCAGTCGAAGTGTTCCCAGTCAGCTGTAGCTCCAGCTCCTCCTCAGTCGCAGTGTTCCCAGTCAGCTGTAGCTCCAGCTCCTCCTCAGTCGCAGTGTTCCCAGTCAGCTGTAGCTCCAGCTCCTCCTCAGTCGCAGTGTTCCCAGTCAGCTGTAGCTCCAGCTCCTCCTCAGTCGCAGTGATCCAGTCAGCTGTAGCTCCAGCTCCTCCTCAGTCGCAGTGTTCCCAGTCAGCTGTAGCTCCAGCTCCTCCTCAGTCGCAGTCTCAGACCCCTCAGTTAGCTCCAGCTCCCTCTGCTCACCCTGCTCCCGCTCCCTTGGCTCCAGCTCCCCCTGCACCCGTACCTGTTCCGCGGGTGGGGGCAGCCACGGACGGGCTGACCTCTGCACCCGTTCCTGTTCCGCGGGTGGGGGCAACCAGGTCCAAGCCTTCGCATCGGTTTTCTGTGTTAGCTGCAGCAGCAGGGTCTCAGTCAGCTCTAGCTCCAGTCGCTCTCCCTCGCCTTCAGTCAGCTCCAGTAACTCTTCCTCGGTCCCCAGTGTCAGCTGTTTCAGTGCCCTCTCAGTCAGTTCCCTCAGCCCCTGTCTTAGTTCCTTCGGTTTTGGTCCCAGTTCCCTCAGCTCCTGCTCCTTCTGTAGCTCCAGTAGTGTCAGCTCCCTCTCAGGCCCCAGTGTCAGCGAGCTCTCGGTCTGTCTCCACGCAGCCAGATCTCCCTAGCTCTCGGTCTGTCTCCACGCAGCCAGATCTCCCTAGCTCTCGGTCTGTTTCCACGCAGCCAGATCTCCCTAGCTCTCGGTCTGTTTCCACGCAGCCAGATCTCCCTAGCTCTCGGTCTGTTTCCACGCAGCCAGATCTCCCTAGCTCTCGGTCTGTTTCCACGCAGCCAGATCTCCCTAGCTCTCGGTCTGTTTCCACGCAGCCAGATCTCCCTAGCTCTCGGTCTGTTTCCACGCAGCCAGATCTCCCTAGCTCTCGGTCTGTTTCCACGCAGCCAGATCTCCCTAGCTCACAGCCCGCTCTCTCTGGCTCCCGGCCTGCTTCCACGCAGCCAGTCGTCTCCCGGCCTGCTTCCACGCAGCCAGTCGTCTCCCGGCCTGCTTCCACGCAGCCAGTCGTCTCCCGGCCTGCTTCCACGCAGCCAGTCGTCTCCCGGCCTGCTTCCACGCAGCCAGTCGTCTCCCGGCCTGCTTCCACGCAGCCAGTCGTCTCCCGGCCTGCTTCCACGCAGTCCCCTGCACCTCTGCTATTCCTCGAGCAGCCCCTGCTGCTCAATAAAGCAGCAGTGTGCCCTGTTCCGCGGTCCCAGCCTACGCATCCGGTGCCTCACTATGTAGGCCCCGTTCAGCCCATGGGCTCAGCTCACTCCAAGCCGATGGGGGTCTCCGCTCATTCCGAGCCGATGGGGGTCTCCGCTCAGTCCGAGCGCTCCGCGCCAGAGGGTCCCGCTCAGTCCGAGCCGATGGGGGTCTCCGCTCAGTCCGAGCGCTCCGCGCCAGAGGGTCCCGCTCAGTCCGAGCCGATGGGGGTCTCCGCTCAGTCCGAGCACTCCGCGCCAGAGGGTCCCGCTCAGTCCGAGCCGATGGGGGTCTCCGCTCAGTCCGAGCGCTCCGCGCACGAGGGTCCCGCTCAGTCCGAGCCGATGGGGGTCTCCGCTCAGTCCGAGCGCTCCGAGCCAGGGGGTCCCGCTCAGTCCGAGCCGGTGGGGGTCTCTGCTCAGTCCGAGCGCTCCACGTCACCCGAGGGTTCCCCACCAGAGCCCGGGGTCGCCCTTCTCCGCCGCCGCATGCCCCGCGGTCGGCCTCCAGTGTCTGCTCCCCGTCGCCGCCGCCGCACGCCCCGCGGTCGGCCTCCGGTGACTCCCCCTCGTCGTCGCCGCCGCCGCTGGGAGCGCGGTCGGCCTCCAGTGACTCCCCCTCGTCGTCGCCGCCGCCGCTGGGAGCGCGGTCGGCCTCCAGTGACTCCCCCTCGTCGTCGCCGCCGCCGCTGGGAGCGCGGTCGGCCTCCAGTGACTCCCCCTCGTCGTCGCCGCCGCCGCTGGGAGCGCGGTCGGCCTCCAGTGATTCCTTCTCGTCCTCGTCGCCGCCGCCGCTGGGAGCGCGGTCGGCCTCCAGTGATTCCTTCTCGTCCTCGTCGCCGCCGCCGCTGGGAGCGCGGTCGGCCTCCAGTGATTCCTTCTCGTCCTCGTCGCCGCCGCCGCTGGGAGCGCGGTCGGCCTCCAGTGATTCCTTCTCGTCCTCGTCGCCGCCGCCGCTGGGAGCGCGGTCGGCCTCCAGTGATTCCTTCTCGTCCTCGTCGCCGCCGCCGCTGGGAGCGCGGTCGGCCTCCAGTGATTCCTTCTCGTCCTCGTCGCCGCCGCCGCTGGGAGCGCGGTCGGCCTCCCTCGTTGGGATTTTGCTTTGTGGCCCCTTGGCCTCTGCGGCCTCCTGAACTGTGTGTTTTTTGTTTTTGGATTTCCCACTGACTCCCCTGAACTGTGGACTGTTTTTTCCCCTGCTGTTTTTTGTTTTGTCATAGCTCCTGGACTGTTCCTTGTTTCGGCCCCCTGTTTTGGACATTGGAGCTCTCCGGCCTTGTGCCGTGGCTTTTTGTTTCATCCGGTTGTTTTTTTTTTTTTGCTTCTCGTCCCCGTGTTTTGTTCTTGTTTGGACTGTGTTGCCTCTGCTCTGCCTCATTTTGATGCCCCCCGTTGGACTGTCTCCGGCCTTGTGCCGTCGCCTTTTGTTCTGGTCCTGTGTTTTTGTTTTCTTCCTGTCCGGGTTTGATTTGTTTTGTTCCCGCCCTGTTATTTCTGTTTTGCTCCCTGTCTGTGTTTTTGTTGCGGGCCCTCCCTCCTGGTCCCCCGCCTCCCGCCCTTGTCTGGTTTTGTTTCTGGTTTTTGCCGTCGGGAGCCGGCCTTTGAGGGGGGGGGTACTGTCATGTCCTGGGCCGTTGGCCCAGCGTTTTGTGTTAATTTATTTCCTGAGTTTGTCCTCCCTGTATGTTTGTCATGTTCCCAGTGTTGTGACTTGTCTGCGTGTTCCTTGGTTTATCACTTCCTGTTTTATTTTGCCAATGTGATTTCCTTGTGCTTTGTGTTTAGCTTTGCTTCCCCTGTGTAATTAGTTTCATTTGCCTCACCTGTTGTTCCCTGCTGTTTCCTCTTGCCCTGATTACCCATTGTGTATTTAAGCCCTCAGTTTTCATTTGTTCTCTGTCGCGTCGTTGATGTTTTGTGCCCGCATGTTCCTGTGTTCCCCGTGCCTGCCCTTCGTCTCCCTGTGCCTCCCTTCCAAGGTTTTTGTATTTGTGTTTCCCCGTTGAAATAAATCCCCTTTTTAGTTATGTTTGCTTCTGGAGTCCTTCATGTGAGTCCTTCCTCGTCCGTTTCCTCCCCGGCCATGACAGATATCAGCTGCTTCGTCTTTCTGCCGGTGGTACATACCATGCAGGGGCCTGTCCTTCCTTGATGGTTTCTGTTCTTGCTCCTCTCATTTCTCCGGTTTCTGCTGCCTGAGATATTCACTAAGCACGTGATCCTTTGTGGCCATCTTCCTGATGTATTCATGGATCTTTGCTGTTTCATCCAGGATAGTGGTTCTGACATTCACTAGTCCTCGGCCTCCTTCCTATCACTTAACGGAATATATAAATATATACTGTCATGCAATGCTGGGCAGTATTGAGGAACGTGAGAAATCTAATCTAGAGTTGTGACTGACAAAAGTACAAACTGTTTTGATGTGTTGTGAAGCAAAGCATGCATAGAAACAATGGCCGTGTGTATAAAACAACGAGAAAGGCTAAAATGGATGGGGAAAAGCATTATTGATTTGAGAACTGCATTAAGAGTAGTAAGAATGATGTTTCCGATGTGAGAATTGCAAGAAAGTGATCGAGAAAAACTGTAATATTATGTTAATGTGGCACAAGGTTCTGTGAGCGTTGCACAGAAATAGCTGGTAGAAACACCCTCCAAAGAACTGCTTTTTACTTTAATACTTTGAGTACATTTCAGAACCTGTACTTTTTCACTTTACTTGAGTGAAGAAATTGTGCTTCAACTTTTACCAGAGTACTTTTCAACAAAATTAGCTGTACTTCTACTTAAAAGACAAATATGTGCACTTTTTCCACCTCTGGTGACTGAAGCCTAAACCAAATGGAGTGAAGCTTCGGAAGGTGATGTGGTTTTATTCTCTCTACATTATCTGGAATTTGGGTGTGACAACCTGCTCAGGACAGCCAGTTTTTTACTCCAACTTTAAGCACACTTGACAAATAACATACAAGCTAATTCCTAATAGCATAATCTGTCTTTAAAATATTTTAAGTCCAAATTATTAAATGTGAATCCTAGATTTCCTACACTATAGCTTGATACTGTCTTTCATTAGAACCATCTTGCAATGTAATTTTTCAAACTTCCCCATTTCAAATGTAGGCTTTCTGTTAGGACCATGTAACATCTAAACTGAAGCTGAGACATTATCAGGGTTATTTTATCAGAAGACATTATAATGGTTTTTCAGAGGCTGTGCAGTACTTCTCATTATGGGTTTATGGATCTTCTAATGTAAAACTGATGGAGGTTCTTTTGTAGCATTAATAAAACTATTCTTTGTCAGAAAAATACATTTCTAAAGAACATGAAAGCTGTATCTCTGCGAACTTTGCAAAAAATGCAGACAGACATTTGTTAAATGTGTGAGTAGTTTTTAGAAGCAGCACAAATTAAAGTCAAACTTTAAAAGAGCAAAGAACAAAAAAAACACCAAAAAACAAAGAACGTGTGTATAATTTACAGGAAAACCAACTCTTCAAGTGCATTTCATTTCTGGTTTCTTTCCTCATTAAGCAGGACAATGCACCATAATGCCCTTCTGATCCACCTCACTGTTTTTTATGACTGTGCAATCATCTATAGATTGACTTTGCTATACATGCTGTAATAAAATGGGTTTATGCCATGTTGAAACATCATATTGCTGAGAGCTGGTTACTAAGATGGCTGCAGAGAAAAAGGAAAATAAATTCTGTGTGAGCAGGGGGATAAAAAAGAAAAAGAAAAGACTAAGAAAGGGAGAAAAAAAGCAAAAGGAAAATACAAGGAGTGAGGGACTTGTGAAGTTTAGAGGTACAGCGGGACCTTATAAAGTGGGCCAAGAGTGTGAAGATAGAGCACATAAAAAGCAAGCCGGGGATAGGGAAGATTGGAAAAGAGAGCAAAGCCAAATAGAAGACAGATTGGTCTGCAGAAAGTGGAGAGCAGAGAGATGAGAAGGAGAGGGTGCAGGAAGGAAAGAGAGAGGAATGAGAAGTATGGGAAAGAGAAAAGAGGAAGAGAGGCAGAAAGGGAAAGAAAAACATATAAGAGGGAGAGTAAGAGGTCACGAAGTGGTTATGAAACCAACTCTGACCTAATCTGGCGTGTTTATGACTCTGTGTTTTCCTTTTTTTTTTTTCCGGACACTGAGATGCAGGCTGGAATTAGACTGGGTGGTGGCTTAGGATGAGCTCAAAGAAAACAGAAAGACAGAAAGATGGGAGCCATTTGTATTGTCATTTTTACTCTGTTAGTGTAGCATTGGGTCAAAGTGTGAAGGTCAGGGTGGATCACAAACAGTTTCATTCAGGTGCATCCAGCAGCACCCGACCCTGAGTCACCAACATCTAGTAATCACGAACCAGTGAAATCAGTGCAAAGAATACAGAGACGTGACTGTAATTTTCCATTGTATGAGCACGCATTGTCGATGTTCAAACATAGTTAGTTTAACCTGTCACTCTCTCACTTTATTACAGAGTAACTTGTTTTCACTTTTTATGCCTTTTCTTATTCTAGTGTCATGATTATTGCGATGTAACTTTGGCTTCTTTTTCAGGAGAATGTTGTGACTCTAAATAACTGGCTCAGTTTCATGACTTATAAAACATCTAATAAACTTTTGGTGGTGTTATGGTTTGGTGGATTTTGACATTTCAGTAAGACCGATCTGTTGATGTAACAGCGATGCCAACGCTCAGGGCTCTTAAAACAAATCAGAGGAAAACAGAACCATGATCAGAGCGGTGCAGCATCATCTGACACGTGCAAATTAGCTTACTGTGTAATGTGAACTCTGTATTTCTACAAGGCAAAAATAACTAACATTATATAAAATGAATTACAGAGATTTTAAATTTTGTTCGGTGCAGTGCTTAGCATTGTGGCTTCACAGCAAGAAGGTCTTGGGTTTGAGTCCAGCCTGGGAACTGTTGGTGTGGAGTTTTCAAGTTCTTCTAGTGTCTGTGTGGGTTCTCTCCAGATACTCTGGCTTCCTCCCACAGTCTGAAGAAGCAAATTGGCTGTAGGTGTGAATGGTTTTCTGTTTCTCTGTGTTGGCCACGCAACAGGCTGGTGGCCTGTCCAGGGTCTACCCTGCCTCTCACCCTGTGATAGCTGGGATAGGCTCGAGACCCCACCCCACAACCTTGAACTGAATAAGCAGAAGAAAATTGATGGATGGATTAAACTTTGTTTGTGTGATAAGTCCTTAAACATGGTTATCTGTTACTCAAACCAGGCAAGTAACGAACCATTTGCATTTTTCAAGTCTGCAATCAGAATGCTCATGAAGTAGCAAAGGTGTCATATGGACTGTAAAGACCCCTGAAGCAACTGTGTTATCTGTAATTTTTTTTACTGTATAAATAAAACTGGATTAACCTACAGCTAGCTTCCATACATCGATTTGTGTTTCATATTTAAGGTGTTTTGTTTCATCCTACTGTCTTTGTCTACAGTCACCATCTTAAACTCTGTATTTCCACATGACCTGCTGTGTCCCCACTTTGATATTTTTGTACTTTTCACATTGTAACTGAATTACTGTCCACATGTGCATGGGTATTTTGGAAAATGCAGCTTTTTCTGTGCATTTTGGCCTTTTGTCCACACAAAAACAGGATTTTGCATTTATGTGTACAAGGACAATAATAATTTTGTCAGAGGGGTGCATCTTTGTCGCCTTTTTTAATGTCAGCCTGTGCAGCATTCTTTTTTTCCAGGCTTCTGATTGGACAATATGCCCATACAGTTAGGGTTAAAGTCAATTGCAACCTGTTGATTTGGCATGCTCTTGGCAGTGTTTGACATCATTTTTTGGTGTTTTTGTATCTATCTATCTATCTATCTATCTATCTATCTATCTATCTATCTATCTATCTATCTATCTATCTATCTATCTATCTATCTATCTATCTATCTATCTATCTATCTATCTATCTATCTATCTATCTATCTATCTTTTATCAAATATAAATGACCCATCAGCTTTTACAGGGTTAAAAAGGATAGAATCTGTTTGTTTGAGCATTTACACCCATATTTGCTGATCTCACCACAGTTCATCAGTCTTGGATGACATAAACCAGTTACATCTCTGGAAAATCACCCTGGCTTCCAGTCACAGTTGGCCAAGTAGCAGGTGATGGAGCAGCTTCAGAAAGTGTTTCTAGATAACATCATGGACTACAGGCCAGACTGCCTCTCCTGTTGTTAATTAGGTTGCAAAATAAGATATAATGGAGTAAAATGGAAAAGATGTTACTGAAACATTTTGAACATGATAATGCCATGATTGCAAAGTCATCGTAGCGGCATGTTATGTGGGTTATTGTAGCAGTGTCATATTTTGGAGAGGCACCAAATGTTCTCTGTTCATGTGTCATCACAACCTCTCATCACATTGTGATTATATCAGCTGAGGGATCATGCCAAGCCGGTGTAATATAAACCTTGCGTTGTGCCTCATTGGAGAGCGGCAGTTCATTACTGAACTTGATAGTAGGCGTGCGCGCGCTGTGTGTCCGTGTGACAAAAAGAGAGAGACAGTTTTGTCTGCATGTCCATCACGTGTGTGGTATGACAGACTCAGAGAGAAATTCTTGTGTGCATCGGCACGAATGTGTGTTATTGCAAGCGCGTGTAGCAGTTTCTGGGAAATAGTTGAGAGGCCAAGTCCGCTTACTGTCTGGGAAAAGGCATAAACAATGGTGTTTTAATGCCTTCCTCCATCTTCTTCTGGCTGCATGTGACTGCGAAACAGCAGTACTCACAGGCTTGCGTGTCTGTTTTGCTTCCTATTTAATACAAATATAACAGACAGCATTTCATCTGAGACAACAGATTGCACATGAAGCCTGCACCCTGATGGAAAATTCAGATTTGCATTAAATTTTTTACCATTTTACAAGATATAATATTATCCTCCACACAATTAAAGTCCAAAACAAGCTATCATCAGTACAGTTTTAAAAAAAATGTTTATTGTGTTTATTTGATGTGCAAACACTTCACAAAAGACTGGTTTGAATCAATGTATATCCTGCTGTTTACTGCAGGGAAAAGGCCAACTAACTACCATCAGGTTTTCTGTCCTCTCCCTTACAGGGCCTCTTCAACCCCCACCCCTTGTTCTTACACACAAACACCAAATCTCTCTCCTGGTGCGCACACACACACACACACAAAAATACACAGATGTGAGCACAAAGAGAGAGAGAGATGCACACAGTCTGGAAGTTTAGGTGCGCACGCACACACACACACACACACACACACACACACACACACACACACACACACACACACACAAATGCTTACCCTTACACCCCCCTCACATACACACACACATGCACACACATTCCTACCCACTCTGCTGAGACGGTATGTGAACAAACCACAGGCAGGGAGAGGTAGAGAAGGCCAGGGCTCCACTTTTACTGATTACTGCAGGAGAGAAGAGGAGTGAGGAGGCTTCTGCCAGTTCTTCACACAACAACCTGCATGCACACAGACACGTATATGCATGTCCACACAAACAGGAGAAATAATAAATCTCTCTAACAGCCGGATACACTGCTTCGTGTACAAATGTGCTCAATAAAAAATGCATGTTACTAAGATGTTTGCTCAAAATGATAAAATCAGCAGAACTGCCCATGCATCCTGTAGAGACAACACACATACAGTAGACACACACACCTGTACATTGTTCAGTCTTAAAACACACAGTGCAACATATATTAATGTGTTTACAGCTCCCACTCGTGCACAAACATTTAAACTGGCCCCCCTATTTCCGCACCTCTCCACCCTCTTAAACTCCCATTCCAACACTCCTGTATCTTTATGAAGCCACGCTCACACACACTCCCACCTTTCACACACTATACCATGTCATGTTACACACAGATTTTCATAGCAGTGAATGGTGGACGTTTGTGTTGCCCCTGTTCCATAATTCACATTTCTTTACGTTTGTGAAAAGTGGCGCTTTTGTTTCATTTATTACACCATATATTTTGCTTGCTAATTGTTTGAACATTTTGAGGTGCAATCAAAAAGTTCTGAGAACAAGTCCATAAACATCCAAAGCCTTGCCTAATTTAAATGTAGCCATCCTCACATTCAAGGTCATCTTGGCAGACTTCTCCAGACAGCTTCCAGCATAGCTGCTAACTTTAACGCTGCCTAGAAATTTTTTGCCTCACTGCAAATTTGTCCACTTCAAGAAAATGAAAGTTAAACTAAACAGAGAAATGGCATCCTTGATGAGTTGAACTCGGGCATGGTACACATGTAATGTAATCACTATACGCATCCTGACACGGGTCTCCGATGATAGCTGCTTCTGTAAAAATCGCTTTGTTAAGGAATTAAAAAATATGTGAGTGGAGAGTGATATTTTGATTTACGGACGGCAAAAAAATTTACTTTGCAGAGCCTAGACACACAGTCTACATATTTTGTCTGTTTACTGTCATTAGGGGGCAGTGTCACAAACAGGCCTGTGGGCTACTCTTGCTTGTGCTGTTGGTGGTTATTGGTTACATAAAGAGTAGTGAAAATGAGTGTGCAAAAAAAAAAAAAAAAAGAAGAAAAGCATCCAGTGTAGCCACTGTCTGTGTTTTTCATGTTGGTTTTTGAGATCTTTGATTTTTTTATTTTATTTTACACTTCTTCCTCTACGTGATAAACTACCATGTCAAACTAAGTGCTGTTGGTTTTTTGGAGGACTGCACACAAGCACATATGCGTAGGTAATACCTCACTCTGCATAGGCGAATACCTACACAATCATACAGAAATGCCTTACCATAAATCCTGCATTAAGGGTAACGTGAGAGCAAGGGGAGTGAGAAAATGGACCAATCGCAAGGAAACCTTACCTAGTGAGTTCACCGTAAGACTAAGGCTGACACACTCCCCTGCGGATGAGTACACAGCCCATTCAAGCAGTTGTTCTTATACTCCCTTCACTTGGAGGAAACATCCTGAGATGATGCCTTTGTAGTTTAGTGGCTGGATGGATTCGTTCAAGGACACATGGACACCCACTAATGACAAAATTTGGAAAGCCAAGCAAACCTTTGCGTAGCCTTCTTGCAGCTATGAAATACTTGTTTCTTCTTATCAGAAGAAAAAAATGCAGACCTGTGAGGCTGTACAGTGACAGAGCAATTTGAGCTAACTACTGACCATCAATTTAAACTTGTTGCTAAATAATTATCACCATGAATAAAATGGATCATTACAGGTGCCAAAGTACACATACATGTTTTTAACTGTGAGGACATATATAAGAAAATGTCTTTGCCCAGGTCGAGAACCACTGTCTCAACCCTCAAGCACTTTCCAGTCTCAAATTAATAATATGAAATCTGGTCCTCTGACAGACTTAAGTACAAACCCACCCACATATTGTATGCAGAACTGTTGCTGGCTATCAAGTTCTTTCATGTAAACTCGACAGAACAATATCCTCTCAAGAATCCACATGTACCAATAAATTCTGCTCCAGACAGGACTCCCTTCATCCAGCAGCCAAAAACAGAACTCCTTCCTTGGAGCTTTATGTCTTCCTGGGTTTTCTATGCTCGAGTTCCTTTGTAACTGTATGTGGTGTGCATGTGCCAAAATCAAAGCCAGATCCCTCATCCTACAGGGAAATGTCTGTCCTTCTGCTTTTCTATCGCTCTTCCCAAACTGTCATTTAAAGAAAAATACTTTAAAAAAAAAATTCAAATTAAATGTTATATAACTCTTGAAACACAAGTCATGACTTTAGCTTCAGCAGTCATGAATACAAATTGGGGTTTGCAAAGATCGAAGATTGTTGGGAGTTTTATTTTTGTGCCTCGGGAGAAGACTGATGGAGGAAAATTGCTGAATTAAAGACTTAAATGTCCGGTGTCATCTGCAGCCCTTTGTGCTCTGTGTGTGAGGTACACAGGAACCTGGCATCGTTCAGGGTAATGCAGCTGAAAAACTAGCGCTGCTCATTGCTTTCATATCACTCATGCATGGCACCATTTGCATGTATATTGCAGACAAAAAATGCATATGGCTGAGAGGTTTCTAAACTCCCAAAATCCCTCTCCCCTTAATTTTTCTCTCTCTTTCACTCAGCTCCACACCACCTCACTCCAGCCATCTCAAAATCTTTGCAAAATCTCTGCATCATCATTTCATCTGATATCTTTCTCCTTTTGTCTGAAATATATTAACATACTCGCCTCTCCTCTTCCTCCTCCTTTTTCTTTCTTGCTTGCTTAATTTCTCTTTCTTTTGCTCCTCTAATGCAGCTTTTATCGTGAGTCCTGTTCTTTTTTTATTAGCAGTCCAAGAAGCATGACATTTCTGTGAACTGCTCTTGGAGGTTCTCTTCCCTATTGTCTATCTGTGGAGCTGCAGAGCCCTCAGTACTGTGGCTGCACACAGGGTCAGCTGTTGCCCTCTGTCACCATTCATAATTCTTATATCAGCCAGCAATGAAACTTCATATCTTCATATCTTCAAATCAACGATCCCTGCCTTTTAATAATACGGGAAATTGCTGGTCTAGGTAGCTGCTTGCAATGAATATTCTGGATCTACATCAGTTGGATTCATTAAATCAGAAGACATAAAGGCGGAAAATATCTTGTTAAATGTTGTTTTATGAAAATATTAAATTTGTCATTTACAAGTGACAGTGATGCTCATTTTTTTTTCCATGTATACTTTGCCTGCAGCAAAAGCACCATCATATTATCTCTTGGTGTCTCACTCAATTTCAAACGTGTTCAGCAAAGTGATGATGAGTGCACTGGAGCCTCTAATGACCGCAGAACATTTCCCCTCCCACTCCCAAGTCTTCCCCTGAGAGCAACCTGGAAACTGAACCTGTACGTATGTGTGCTGGGCACACAGATCCAGCTTCTGACTGATCTGTTTAAAGACACACCAGCCACTCTGATTACTGTCTCCATAGCCAGCCATAAATAATGAGATTTAGCTCAATTAGGATCCTCTTGAGGTGTAAAACAAGTGGAGAGGCTGCAGTTAGTCTCCAATAATCCACACAGCTCCTGCTCAGCCTTCTAGTGGATTACAACCCCAGGGTCACTGTTTATCCTTTACATAAACTGGCTGCTGTGTGCAGCGCTCAGGCTGCAGAGCACAGCACTGCAGAGCAGACACCTCCTGCCCCGATAGCATCTGATCTCTCAACTACTTGACGAACAACAGGACACCAGCAGCAGTACCATCATTGCCAATGCTCCATCCGTCTTCCAGCTCTTACTCTGGATCGCTATCACCACTGCTCAGACATGGGGACTAGAAGGGCAATTCAATCTCAGTCGTATCTGCTGAGAAATGGAAATGCTGCTGCCACCGCCTTATGCAGTGGGTGGTAGGCCACAGGCTGCATGCATGTAACACCACAAAGGAAAGAAGACCTTTATAATCCTCAGCTACTGAGAAGACATCCATCACAGACAATTGTACAGCCGGTTGAGCAAAAGTAGTGTCTTTGGAGCCAGTTTAATCTGAAAGTAAGGATCAAGTACTCAGATTTGGTGGAAGTGATACTGAAACAAATTTACACAGACACAAACATGTTCAGCCTCATCTGGAATTCAACTAAATGCCATCCCAAATATGGCAAAAACAATACCCCTGGCCTGCACTTGAGCTGCTGCTCCTGTTGTGAGATTTTAAATGTGTATACTATATTTGTGAATGCTCACTTGGGAGGATAGATAGGTTACGCTAAAAGTCTGCCCTGCCTTTAAAAAAAAAAAAATCAGTGTCCATAAAGTTAAAAAATCAATCGTCATGAGCAAATCAAGGTGCTATTAAACTACCTAAGTGGTCCGACTATGCTCCTGCTTTGGCACCAACTTGAAAAAAAGATGAACAAATTTCATCTAAGCGCACTAGGATAAGCAGCTCTTTGTGCAGCACAGGCAAGGAAGGTAATGCAATCAGATGACAAATGAGAATGCCAAAAGGATGACCAAACTGCAGAGACAGTAGCAGACATACTTCTTGGGCTGCCTTTCCACAAATTGCATGCCATCCAGATCAGTGTGCATCTCACTCTTTTGGGAGTGATTGACAGTTACAAGCTTTTGCAGGTGAAAAGGGCTGCAAACTTCACCTCTGACATTTGAGAACACTCCAACCAATATTACAGAAACTGTAGTTTTGATGGAGGGAGAAAGGAATGTCTCCCAGGGAGGTGTGGTCTGTCTGTCTATATGTCTGTTGGTCTTTTGGGCTCCCATTTTATGGCGTGTTGGTGAGGCCGACACAGATACAGTTTCACTCTGCTTGGCAGAGCCAGGTCCTGCTGCTGACAGCAGGTTTTATTTGATGTGGACGTCCCGTGTTGGGTTTCAGCGCTGGCTTCAACATATGATCTCAATTATGACCGGAGGAGGAACGCATGCTGGTGGATGACTGGTGACTCTGGGCAGACAGGAGAAGGGAGGTGGGGAGGGTGGAAGAAGAGATGGAGGTAGGCCAACAGATGGAAACTGAGTGGAGGGAGGGAGAAGTGTAGCGATAGAGAGAAGAATGGATCAGGTGGACAAGGAGAGAAGATGAAATGGATGAGTGGATAAAAGAAATGGATTAAAATGGTTTGGTGTGAAACAAAGTCCTTATAGAAGAGCTTATATAATGTCTCTCTAAAAGCAGGTAGACATCTTTATATTTGCCTTTAGGCAATTAAACCTGTGTTACATTATATGCAAGAGTTTAATATAAGCCTTGGTTCAGATAAACAACATGAGAGCTTGCAGCTGAGAACTTTTGTTCATGGTCAGTGGTTTAGTGTGATTGGGGTTTTTTTTTTTTTTTTACCACAAAACAAAGATCAAGATTTACAGATTCTCACATGGACACAACTGTTCATTTATTATGTAAAGACTGCAGCATTAATGGCCATTCATCCATTTTCTTCCAATGATCCACTTCAGGGTTCCACGGTGGGCTGGAGCCTATTCAAGCTGCCACAGGGTGAGAGGTAGGGTACACCCTGGACAGGTCGCCACCCTGTCACAGGACTAACACAGAGACACAGACAACCATTTGCACTTGCATTTGCATCTATGCATGATTTATAATCACCAATTAAACTAACTGGACTAACTGCATGTCTTTAGACTGTAGGAGGAAGCTGGAGCGCCCAGAGAGAACCCACGCAGACACAGGGAAAACATGCAAACTCCACACAGAAAGGCCCAGTCCAGAAAGTGGACTTGAACCAGGACCTTCTTGCTGCGAGGCAAGAGTGCTAACCAATTCATCACTATGCTGCTCCTTATTAATAATCAGAGAGGTAATGAAGTACAAATACTTTGTTACTGTACTTAAGTAGAATTTTCAGATATCTGTACTTGAGTATTTATTTTTCTTACAACTTTTTACTTTTACTCCCTACATTTTTACACAAATATCCGTACTCCCGTAAGAGGAGCGAAAATAAAGGGAGTAACGTGTTGTGGCAGGTAACTTCAAATGCAACGTCTCTAAATGCTCAACAAAAATCAGCAAACACACAAAGTGACACACAAAGAGTCTGCAGTTTGTCACACAGTGTGTCTGCTAGTTTTCTGCTCTGTGTAGATAGAGCACTGGTTCATCCTTTGTGTTAGGTACTGGTTTTATGTTCATAGGTCAGTGTTAAGTGCCTTAAAAAAAAACTTTCTGAAAATATTCAGGTGCAAGGGTTGAAAATGAGTGAAAAAGCAGCCAATGTCCAAAGTAAAACTTTGAAAGACCTTTGGAAAGTCTGGAAAACTATTGCTCAAGACCACTTTAAAAGTGTATCAGAACATTTGGCTACTTGGAGGCAAAATATAAAGAAATGATGGGCAGCTCAAGACTTCTGGACAATGCTGAATGTAATGCATGGCCTGCAACGGTGTATAGACTCGTGTTTGCCACTGCTTCAACAAATTTTATTTACTAATGCACAATGTAGCCATTCATTTAGAAGTAATGGGTACAGAGAGGAGTTTAGTCTGATGAAAATAGTTTTCTGCAAAATTAATTACATTTGGTGACATAACAGGATTACAAATAATGACCAAATGATACTTCATTTGATGCACGAAGCAGGAGCTCAGTGACTCACAGCCTGTCCTTATTAGCTAAATTATTCTTAAATGACATTTCAGTGTAGCACAAAAGTTTCATAGCAAACTTGATAGCAGCATTCAGAATTAGCTCCACTGTACTGATAATGAGCTACATGTAATATACTTCCTTCCATACCAAAATGACATGAAACTACAAATAGCTAATCTGATACAGCATGTGGTTCATCAAACTTAATTATGTTGGCACAATACTTGGGATGTTACTTAACCAAGTGCCTCTCAGCGCAGCTCTTTAAAACCTGGAATATGTTCAACTAATGGAATCAAGGTGTTAGATGGCATTTGTTTAAAGGGAGAAGAATTAATTACACAGTAAGTCTTACATCGCACCTGCTCTGAAAGGTCAAAATGATAAGTGACTTAAAGGTGGCAAACAGGCCTTGTGTTCAGCAAATGTTTTAATTCTGTGTAAAGAGATATAATACGTCAGAGTGGAGCAAAAATAACTTAAGAAGTCTATATTTAGGTAAAGTACAGAGAGCACACTTATTATAATGCGTCCCTCCCATACATTATATTATTGTCAAACTCTTAAGTGGAGTGATAATTGATGCAAATGGAGCTCGTTAAGACAGTATTAACATCAGTGAAACCGGCAATCCGTTTTTTTACAATTAGGAATCAAAACTAATCAAAATTGCATTCTACACGATATAATTTGACCTTCAGGGGCCTAAAATTTCATTCAAGCACTAAAGATTAATTTCATGTTATTATTTACATCACATCATTTCCTCTACCTCAAATTGGCTTTTATTATAATCCGAGCCACCGAAGAACTGCCTTGCAAATGTAATTCGTCAATAAGTTGCTTATGGTACAGGCTTCCATCCATCCCTTGTGTTGATAATAACTTGGTGTAACTCTAGCACCAATGTGTTAAATAATTTGATGGAGCAGGGGAGGGGTCATATTTATTGGATTCAACTGTTTTGGGGAGACTCTCTCTGCGTTAAATTGAGCCTGCACACCATTCTATAATTCCTCCTTATCGGCCAGAGGCTTTAGTTATTTACTTTAAAATGGACTAATTTCTTATTCCAGCGGAGGGGGGACAGGCCGCTGACTTGAACAGCTGCTTCATGACCCAAAAAACTGTCAGTCTTTCCCTGGAATAAATTGTGGAACGTTCCATTTCGCGGAGCGGGGGTGGCGCACACTTGGAGATACTAGCAGCTCACTTGGAAATGAGTTGTTTTTGTGTTTTTGTGAAATAAAAAGTGTCACAAAGATGTGTCAAAATCCACGTTTTTTATATTTTAGGATCAAGCGAGGTTTTGCCTCTGGCAGGGTTTAACGTTAGCTACCGCTCACCCCCGCCGCTGGGAGCAGAGATTCGTGTAGGCTCATAGTGGAATCAATTCACAGAGAGGGCAGCTTGAAACCGGCTGCTCATGCCTGCGCGCTTAGTTTGGAGAGAGTGGCGTGTCGGGCAGCTTGGAGTTTAATAGTCCGGGTAGCATCCGTGCTGTATGTACATGTCTGTCTCCCCATGTGTACGTGCATGGCTGGTCCGGCTGTAAAAGACCGAGAGACAGAGCACGGAAGAGAGCAAGAGAGGGGGGGAAAAAATGTGCTCGGAATTTTGATTTGACATGCTGTTAGAGCTTTGATTGAATCTTTGTTTTAGGCGCAGCCGAGGTTTATGACAGATGTCGTGGTGAAATAAAGTTAGTGCTCCAACCAAGTCCGCTGTGGTGGATGTCTTGATGCTTCCCTCTGTCTCTCTGAGGGTGTGTGGATGTGGATGTGAGCAGGGGGGGTAAAAGAAAAGAAAAGAAAAAAGCGACTGACACAGAGAGATGGAGAGAGTGCGAGCTTTTTTCACCCCCTCCCCAAAACGCAAAACTTTCCACCATGTCAAAGCTTATCTGACACAGAATCACATTCATTTTGACACTTGTCACACACAGTTGGCATGATTCAGACGGCTGCAAAGTTGACAGGTTTTGTGCCCAGCTACCTCTTAAAAACACACACACACACACACACACACACACATATCAGATCTTCATTCAAGACTTTAATTTCAAAATATGTCCACCCCAAGTAGTCAAAATACTGTGTGGGTGAACAAGTAGAAGCCCTTTCTATGGGTGGAAAATAAATCTACCTACTTAAAGTGTAAGTTTAAACTGTGCTATCTATAATATTAATATTTTAAAAGTCAATTTACACATACCCATTAAAACCATTACTCCTGCTATTAGCGGAGCTTTATTTAACTTCTCATCTCCAGGTCACTTCCTTGCAAGCGCAAGAATACATTACATTTTCATCATTTTCTCTGAGTGTAATATTTGAGATAAATTATTCACAAATATACACTACAATAGACTATCCAATCAATCCCCCTGATGAACTCTCCTTCTCCTTCCCTTAACTGTCTCTGGCTGTCGCTCCTCTCTCATTATTCTGTTCATTTTCACAGTCACACACGCATGCGGCTCTGTGTGTATCCCCCTGTTTATGTGTGTGTGTGTGTGTGTGTGTGTGTCTGTTGTGTGTGTGTGTGTCAGTGGTGGTGGCTTGTTTAATGCACTGCAGGTTGGTTCCTGCAGCAGGTCTGGCCAGATAAGAGCAGCACACAGCTTTCTGCTGGGAGGGAGAGCGAGAGAGGAACATTGCCTCTTCACTCACATAAACCATTAAATTGTAATAATGGGGCCACCAACGCTCAAACCTGGTTCAATAGCGCCCCCTAAGGGCGTTTAGCTGAGCGACACCTTAAAACGTCGGGATCTTAGATGCACCCCAAGGCTGAATGACACACTAATGACAATTATTTGGTGTTGAGGATGATCAGAGAAGGAGGAAAAGAGGAAAGGAAATAGAGAATAATTTGGAGCTTTGGATTTACAAATGTTCTCTTTGTTGTGTTGTGGAGTCGAGGTTTTTTTAACCACAAGTGGAGGATTTATACACAAAAATAACAAATTAAATTTACATGCTGCCTTTTTTTAATTGACTAATTTTTATTTACGCCACAAGCATTATCCATGAGAGCAAAGAGACAGCTTTGAAGCAGCATTTAGATCATCATATAGAGAGAATAAATTTACTCCAGTGAAGTGTTTTGGGTTTTTTTTTCTCAAACACGCATGACCTCAGTACTGATATATGAAATCCACTTGCTTGGAGCCAGTGCCTCATTTGCAGGCAAAACTAAACAGATAGTTCCTCCCAGTCCCCGGGGTGCAGGAAAGCAGCACTGAGACCCAGAATTACTAAATGGTCATCCACACGCTGTGTTCAAAGTACAGACAGAGCTCTCATCAGGTCATAAATGTCAGCTTGTGTGACGTGTGGTGTCCGAGCCTGAGGCTGCAAGGACCATAAAATCTCAGTTTATCTTTCCCTGCGTCAACACAGAAGGACTGATTGTGGCAGACTGAAAGAGTGAGGCAGCAGTGCCTATTTGCATTAAATGAGTCAACGTGTCTGTGTGAAAAGAACAATCCGTTCCTTTACTTTTGTTTTGTTTTTTTTACCCCCTCCACTACAGTCGATGGACAAAAATTTTTTTATTTTTAACCAGACCTGATAGACACGCAAGAAACCTCTCTCTCCCACTCTCTCCAGTTTGTTATCAGTGAGATCCCATTGCTGCCAAATCATTCACCACACACAGAGCGAAGGCCAGCTTGGTCAAGTTACTGAAGTGGTGCTACAGCGGGTAATTTTTCTCTCTTTACCTAAAGTGTCTGAATGTATGGCAGACAAATCGGAGCTTTAATCCGTCTCCTGGGTGGGTGAGTATGAAGTTAAAGACACAGATTTGCACCTTCTGCCCACGCAGCAGTTTGAGGAGTTGACCTTATACGACAAAAGAAAAGAAAAGTTTTAACATATTCCTTCTTCAAATCCCTTGTAAGGGTCAATGTGTCAGCCTTTTTCTTCATATTTGCATAAAACACATCTTAACTTACTCTTATTCCTTTCACTTGAAGGCCTGTTTTACCTGTCATCACTTGTTGACACACACACACACACACGTGGCAGTGTTAATCGAGAGCGCTGCCTTCACAGACACACCATGCATGGTGACCAGTGACAGCAGCACCATCACCCACTTCAAACTGTATCCTGCCAAAACATCATGGGGTGGTGTAATATAACACCCTCTTGTAGAGAAGCTTCTTTCCTTTGATTATGTGTCACAGCTGAGGCATGTTTTGATATTTCCTTCCGTCTGTCTGTCTTTCACACTGCCATCCAGCATGTTATGCTAATTGGACACATGCACTGGAAGCTCTGTTGTGTTGCCCTTGTTTTGTGGTGTTTGATTATGAATTCATTGTATCTTGTCTATTTTTGATGCTGTGACAGAGAAGTCACACAAAATCTTCTTCTCTTCTCTTCTCTTCTCTTCTCTTCTCTTCTCTTCTCTTCTCTTCTCTTCTCTTCTCTTCTCTTCTCTTCTCTTCTCTTCTCTTCTCTTCTCTTCTCTTCTCTTCTCTTCTCTTAAGAACTTCATTGCAATATGTTTGTCTTCTGCAGGTGAATCAGGTAGGTGCATCCTTTCTTCTCTCAGCAGTTTGTCCCAGTGGCTTCTTCCAGTCACTGCATGTTGTGACCCTTTCTTCATATTACAAACAAGCTTTCTTATTAAATTATTTGTGAACTCAATGTGACCGTGTTTTGTCATTATTTTGAAAACCTCAGTCACTTGTGTGAGTCCTCTTGTCATGGCACAGCTATGTTATGGAGCAGTCTTCATGTACAGGAATATTCTCTAAGGCACAAGTAATGAAAACATGTCTAATGTGATAAGAATGGATTAAAAACTATTTTCCCTGGTGCATAACAGTTACAAAAAAAAAATAAAAAATAAAATCCCACTCATGTTTACAGCCTGAGGAGGATTCAGGGTTTTAAAAATAGAATAAAATCATCCAACAACCTTCCCACCAAGCCTTTGCTGCCACCAAGTGGACCTAAATACTTATTACACAATGAAAACAGCCCATTAGAGTTTTTTTTTTTTTTAATTATTTGATAAAACTGTATTTTTTTTCTAGCTCCATAGTTTTTGAAAATAAACTAAATGTAGAAAACTTTGTGGATGTCCACATACTGTATGTCTGTGGCTACTGCAAAGATAGGGTAATCTTTTTGCTACAATATCAAACTGTGGGTACCTTATAATAATAATTATTAATAAACAGTAGATTGACAGGTGGTCTAACTATTAAAGATTATTTAACTGCTAGCAAGTGAGGAAAATATCAATAATAATGTCTACATTTTTTAAATAGTTGGTTTGAAAACTATGAATGAAACATCATGGGTGGCTTTTATAAAGCTGCAACAGATGTTCATAAAATGTTGCAGAGGATTAATAAATACTCTGGCTAGTAAAATGGTTAATAAAAATAAAACTCCAACTTATGTCCTGTTTTACTTACTGTTTACTTTTACTAGCTGTTTGGTCCTGGTTAAAATATGTCTGTTCACAACATTAACTTTGCACACTGAACAACACTGCTTAACTATACCCACAGTTAAACTATTATGACCATAATGGGCTTACCAATCAGTAAAAAAAAAAAAAAAAACCTTTATTACAAAACAGCTATAACATTTGGTAATCACCAAATAATACAGAATAGAGTTTAAAGCATTAATTGTTCATATAAAAAGAACTGACTCTTATCAGCTATGATTCAGTGCACTCAATTAAAAATAGTTTTTTTCAGAAATAATTATTTCATGTTATACAGACTAATGACAAAATAACATAATGATTAGTCAATTAATTTTCCAGTTTCATAACTGTAAAATAATTATTTACTAGAGTTCACTTAAGTATCAGATTATATCTTATTAAAAATTCTTATTATAAAATGTAACCAAATTGTGCGTTTAACTTTGTGGCAGCAGTTTTGGCATGGCTTATCTCTTTTCCAGCACGACCGTGTCCGTGTTTATAAATGACTGTTTATAAAGAACATTATGCCTCAGTCTGATGCCTTATTGGGCCTGCATAGAGTCCTGGCTGTATCGCCATCGAAACACCACCTTATCACCCCACTCTCTGGGATCTCCTCTGTTCTTCAGGCTGTGGGGCCAATTCTTTTTCAGTTTTTGTAAGGATATGTTCACCAGTGCCATATGGGAGTGATGTTCATGTGTTACTTTGTTTGGGTGTTCATATACTTCTGGACTCTTTTTTTTTTTTGTACTGTGATTGAGTATTTTAGTGTACCTGGCTGCGGCTCAGGAGTTAGAGCAGGTTCTCTACCAGTTGGCTCCTCCAGTCCTTCCTCAGCCAAGACACTGAACCGCTAATTGTCCTCAGTGCATCCACTGGAGTACGAGTGTGGCTTGACAGTTAGAAAATGCTTAAAGGCTTAGAATAAAGCGCTTTATGGATGTGCTTTGAGTGCTCAGTTAGTGCTATATAAGTACCAACCCATTTACCATTAATCCGCTGGTCTCCGTTCCTCTATTGAGCTAGATATTATTTCTCTGTATTTATTCTTTTGCTTCATTTTTATTTTTGAAGCTAACAAGCTTCGCACGCATGCTTACACAAACACGCACGAATGCCTGCTTTGTCTGAATAATGCGAATAATCCATTTATTAAACAGTTTTCTTTATAATTGAAAAAAGTCACGCTTGCATATCTTTCTTATTTACAATGAAAACACTTTATTTCATCATGTTGTATCATTTCATTGAAAATAAACAGACCAGTAAAAAGGAAACAATACAGTTTGAAATTGATTTATCATGTTCTTTGTGGCATACCTCCAGCAAAGATATCGATTGAATGGCTTTTTTTTTAAAGAGTCCTTCCTGTATATCATGAGGATATTGTCATTCGTCATTACACATTCAATTCAATGTTTACAGTAAATATGAACACAAAAAAAATCACAAGTCTACAGTAGAGTTGTGCCATACTGGCGAACAGTTAAGATAAACTATCAAAGAATCACTTGCATGCACGGTTTATTGTCTACATAGCCTGGATTAAAAGAGAGCAGTACAGGACATCAAAAGCACTGAGAGGGAAAACATAAATCTTCTCTAAGACTGTGCAGCTGTGTTCAATAACAAAGGTCTATGTTAAAAGCTTTGCATTACACATTGTTACAGAGGTTATCCTTCGATATGTGCTCCTAGGACATACAAAATAGTCAGCTATTAGAAAGCACATGGCACATATAACAGCTAAGAACTCTTGAAGTGATATAAGAGCAATAATATTATAATTATCATCATCATAATAATAGTATTATTAATAATATAGCAATAGGTGGAATCTTCCATCTTTATGTCTCTCTACCTGATGTTACAATATTTTACATACAGAGTAATTACATTTGTATGATGACTGTACATGGTACTTCAAAAACACTAACAGGTAACTCATGTTGATGACTCTGAACATAAAGAGGAGAAAATAAATTAAGGCCTGATTTTTTTTTTTTTTTTGTTCCAGTTTAAGATTCAATTCCAGTTGCTTAAAAAAACAAAACATCCAAAAAAAAAAAAGACACAGGAATGAGTTGACAAAAGAGACAATGTATTATTTTTGTATCTCTGAACTTGGTGAGGGTCACTCACCTCAGAACTGTTTTATATTGTCAAGAGAGAAGACACGAATCTCAATGTGGAGGCCAGTTCTGCACAGCTCACGGTGCTGGTTAAGTAAACGGATCATAAGCTGTTTGCTCCTTTCCTCTCTGAATGTTTTATCCCTTTGCTATGAGCAAGCCATTAATTAATCCAAACTCTATGACAACGTGGAAAATTGAATCTCTGTGTTTGTCATCTTGTCCACACTTGACATGACGAATGATATGAAAGCTCTCAGCTGTAGTCCGTCCCCTCTCTGCTTGTCTCGCGTGTGGATCTGAGACAAGAACCAGGGCTCATCAATAAGCAATGTGCAGGCTAACCATTAGGGACAATCTCACTTGAAGAAACTTGGATTGTACAAGGTAACGAAATGCACGACAGGTGTAGGTGACAGAGAAAAAAAACCCCAACTGACTGACACAAGCTAGATGTTTCTGTAAGATCACTTTAAAAGATGGAGGGTGCCATGCTCTTAAGAATATGCTTTTAAAAATTCTGCTGACTGAGTAAGCATCGTGATGTGTTTGTTTCACCCCCTTTTCACCGACGGGCCACAGAGTTTAGTTACCCACTGGAACGAGACAGCAGCTCACCCGCTGGTCTAACCT
This sequence comes from Archocentrus centrarchus, assembly GCF_007364275.1. Lineage (NCBI taxonomy): Eukaryota > Metazoa > Chordata > Actinopteri > Cichliformes > Cichlidae > Archocentrus > Archocentrus centrarchus. The sequence goes on along the minus strand of NC_044349.1, from coordinate 23,937,317 downwards.
AAACGCACGTCTTGTTGAGGTCAACCTTCACTGGCAGTGGCCCTGCTTCCTGGATCTCCTCTGATTGTTTTACGGTGACAGCGATCACGGGACTCAGGTGGTATGGGTTGACCTTGTGGGCATTTTCCAGAAACTCTTTATCTCCATTGATACTCAGCTAAAAAAGATACAAAGAGTTAAAAAAAAAAGGGGGGGGGGGGGGGGGGGGGTTAAGAGCAGAAGTTCACCTACAATAGAATATAGTAAAAATATCATACTGGTGTATAACCTGACAGTTCTAGTAATAGGTTTGTGTACCGCTGTAATTTAAAAGTCCCTTTTTCAGACCTCTTGCAAGGAAGAGAATGCACACGTCTTTGAGGTTTGACAGGACCACACAGCATCAGTGGTGTAAAGAGGAGACAGGAGTTTTATCTGTATCATGTTTTTTTTTTTCATGGATCTGTTGAAACAACTCATGATGATTTCTACTGTGTGCGGCATTTCAAAAATCGTGTGGCATATTGAAATAAACAGTAACAAAGCAAAGTGACACGCACCAGAGTGCACAAGACATGTGTGATTATTCAGCTGCAGCCTGGTAGCATGTTTTAACAAGATAATGAACAATATATGGCCAATGTGTAACAAGGCATAAGCATGATTCATGTGACAGACTGTAGATGAAGTACACCCTCACATGTCTGTGTAGGTTCTCAATCATTCAGGTCATGTAGTCTCAAGAGCTTGAAAAAAAAAAAAAAAAGGCAACTGGACTTATCTAAGAGGCTTAGTTCTAAAACCAAAAGAGTCTCAGGGATTTAAACCCTAATGGGGGTTGTCCCTGTGGAGGTGGTTGTTGACCCACTATTAATCATGTGCATCATCACATGAGCCAAGGTGTGAAAAAACAGTGTGGGTCATTACCACCAGGGGTTTCAGGTGAAACCACTGTGAGACCTTGCCCCACCCTATCATGTAACCTACTGAGGCCACCTGAAGTAAGGTGTGAATGGGGGTTGAGGTGCTTGGGAAGGGATCTCAAGACTTCATTGTAGGTGGCTGACAGCTGGTGTCATAAGCAACAACCTCTGTTCAATGGTGGCGGTTCTCAGTGGACACAGATAGCCTCTTTTACTCATCTTTCAAACCATCTGTCTTCCCGGACCAAAATGTGAACATTGGCATCCTCGAAAGAGTGTCCTTTATCCTTTAGGTGCAGAAATACACAGAAAGCCTCTTGGATAAGAGGTGAAACATCTTCAAAAACATAAAGAAGTCTAGTTGCCTTTTTATTTTCAAACTCTTCCCTCACATGGCTACTAAGGGATTTAATCAGCTAAAAGGAAAGAGCAGAATATGGCATGTTAGCTATTGTGGATGGGAAATGCTGATAAGAATCAGATATTAAAGCAATCTTTATTCTGCCTTCCTGGAATGAATGCAAGATTCAGCATAGAAGTATTCTTTTTTTTTTTTTTTTTGCACAGGTCTGTGTTTCTTTGAAGATGTCCTTAAGGAGGCAGCGCTAAGATTAGAAAACACAGGTGCACTGCCCACTCAGGCAGAGCAGGTGAATTCGCCATTTAATATTGAGTCATTTCTTTTCCAAATGCATACCTGTGTCTTGATATGCTGCTCCGGTGCAGTAACGAGGCTGGCACAGCTGAGCCACAACATCACCATGATAGACAGGAAGAGACAAGCAGCTAAAATCCACCGCGGAAGGCCTGAACGTCTGCAGAATGAACAAGCAGGGAGAGAGCAAAGAAGGCAAGAGACGGGGAGTGAGAATGAGGCGGGCTAGAAATACTAAGAAGGTGATCATCAAGTCATTATCAAGCAGAGCTAGCCAAATTATAAATAAATGCACTGCAAATGTTCCACAGACTTAAATAGCATCTCTTTAATGTAATCAAAGGATCAACAAGGTATTTTTGCATGCTGTAACTCATTTACTGAATATATTACTTTGAATTTATTTGAGTATAAATTATCTACAGGTCACATCAGTGTATGGTACTATATTTAGATTCTTGAGTTGAAATAGCATGTATACGTCTGTCTTTGTCAGTTACGATATCACTGCAAGGTCAGGCAGTAAAATGTGTGGATGAATCTGAAAACGTTTCCGCTGCCAAATACTACAGTGATATTGTAGCTCTGTTAACTGTGTTAGATTAGCTCTATCAAATAAGCTTCAAGTGTATTTATGCTGTCATTAAACTGTAACCGCAAGGACCATTCGTGCTTTGCTTTAGATACAAATATTCATAGCAACATAAAGCACAATTTATGATAAGCACTCTGCTTAAGTCATTTAATTCTTAATTTTCCACAGTGTAAGTGTATATTCAGCTCACCTTGACATGCAGCCAAGGAAGTCATGTTCAACCGCGGGGTCCTCTGTGTGCTGGAGGGGGTGTTTCCCTTTAGCTGCAGCTTTGGGTGCTCCTTTTTCTCCGTGTCCCCTCACACCTGCTACAAAAAAAAAAAATACACATCAGTTATTAGCGGAGACAACTATAAATAGAATATTGCAGAGGCATACATGCACAGTACAAGCGTGCAGAGTGTGGGTGCATTATGGTCTAACCGTGGGGTCTCTGGGTGTGGGAGTGGACCTGAGGCCAGGGTTTGTCAGCCACACTGGATCGAGGGGCCTGCAGCTCAGGCAGAGAGTACTCCATCTCTGGCTGGCTCTGAGGAGAGGAAAACAACAGCAGAGGAGCTCCAAATAAAAATAAGTGGTGGGAAAAGTCAGAGCAAACAGACAGAAACACCACATAATACACCCAGCTGATAGTCACCTTGAGGTCAGAATAATAATGAAAGCTTTTAACATTAAGTTAATATTGGTGTGGATTTTAACTTTGGACACAAAACACCTGCTTTTCTTTTCGCTCCTTCATACAAAGATTTGAGATTCTTATCTAATTGATACAAACCTACAGCCCTGGAGATGGAAGGGATGATGTGAAATTGCATTCAAGGACATTTCAGCCCTTTAAGAGTGCCTTGAGCCATCGGGTGAAGGTACAGTCTACAAACCCACACCCTATTAATCACGCAGGCCACGGTGAGGTTCTCAGAGTAATGAGAGAGTCTTTTTGGACTGAATCTTTCTCTTCTGTTCAGTAAAAGTTCACTAATTCATACTGGGGCCTCTAGCAAAATGATAACTGTGTTTTCTTCTAATTTTCAGTACTTAACATTATGCAAAACCTGTACGCAGTCATTACCATCCTTCTTATTCCCCCAGCAGTTCAATATGTCTCAGTTTATTTTTCTCAGTCACCCAAATAAGTTTACTAAAACCCCTTTTAGTGGGACACCATCGCTGAAAAATGGTTTTTAAAACCACATAGAGAGCCTGCTGTTACCACTGCACTGTTGTGTGTTTCATTATGTGCACAGTGTTTTTTGGTTCCCCGGGAGAACTCATTAAAAGAGGATTTTGCCTCCCCACTGCTGACCCACCCTCCACTATAACAGCAGCTGTAGTCAGTTGTAACAATACCATTGCTGGCCTCAGCAACAACACACTCTCGCACACCTACTTAGAACAGTACAATATATCCCAGTGGAGTGTCATCCTCCCAGTTATTTATCGATTCTGATACTTAACCGGTTCAGTGGGATTTGAAACCTCTTACCGTGTCTAACACTATAATGGGGATTCATTCTCAGTTTGTTCATTACTTTATTTAGGAAATGAGCGATCTCTTAACTAGTAAATGATTTCAATCACTTGTCCAGAATAACAAAGCACTGCGACAGACTGCAGTCACTTTGGAAACATGGCCAACAGTTTGTTTTCCAAAACACTTAAAATCCTCTAAATGAAAGAGTTTATTTCACACTTGGGTTTATTACTCCTAGACAGCAATGCTTTCTGATGGAGTGCATTGAAACCACATGCAGAACCAGTTTAAATTTTATGGAAAAAGTAAGGCAGATGTGAGAGCGATGACTCTCATTTGCTGCAGACTGAAGCGAGCAGAGATCTGCATCTGTCATGCATTATGAGAGTGAATGCAAAAAGGTGCTTGAGCTTACTCCTTTTTTGGCTGAGTGGGGCCCTGGGCACAGCCTGTTATTGCTGTTTTGGATATAATTTTTAGAAAATTTAATGGCAGATCATATTAAGCTTGATTACTCATACATTTCTGTATAAGTTTAAAGTAAGGTTTAGGAAAAACTATTCGGTATATTAGGGTGAGGAGATCAGTCATCAGGGAGGGGAACAGAGCAGAGCTGCTGCTCCTCCACATTGAAAAGAGCCAGTTGAAGTATTTTGGGGATGTCTAACTGGGAGGGAGACCCAGGGCAGACGTAGGACAAACGAAAGATTATATCTCTTGGCTGGCTTGGGAACGCCTCACTGTCCCCTCAAATGAGCTATAGGAGGTGGTCAGAGAGAGGAAGGTCTGGGTATCTCTGCTTTTTTTTTTTTTTACTTGATTGCTCACACCCTTTGTTTTAGTTTCTAAAAGACATGTAGTGCTAAAGTGCAGAATGACAAGGTATGAAAATAGCTTTGTTTCTGTAAAATAAAGCAGCCATTACATGATACAGTGTGGATTTTCTATAATTATTTATTTCTCTATTATTTTGTATTAAGATTATCTGCTGTCTGTTGTCACTGTTTGTTTTGAAAATGCGCATCTAAGTGCGGATGACTCACTTACAGCGGATCAAATCTACCTGAACCTAGACCCCCCCACACACACACACAATCCACACTCTCTGTGCAACACTTCTGCATTTGCCCACCACTGGGGGCCACCCCATAGTTTAACAACCGCTGGCATACAGTATGTGTGCAGCTTGTGTGCAATTAAATAATATAGGTAATTGTAGAAAAATAAGTCTGAGTCAGACTTCCTTCAGACACTGTTATATCACCAGTTCTTTGTGTTCTGTTCAGGCTTTTTCTTTAAAATTCATTCGGGCATAGTGACTAATGCAGTAAGAAACGGAGCAGTGCCTCCTCTTTGTATTCACCGTACACCGAGTTTAATTTGTTTTGCAGGCCATCTTTCTCACAAACCACAGCTCAGTTGGAAGAGGTACTTAATCGATTCACTTTTGTTTCAAACACTCTTCTCCTGCCACCTTATCGTGGGCTGAGCTGTCGAAACAACAAGGTGGTGGTGAGAAAGGGTACAAAGGCTGTCCTTTGCAAGCATTTCCTTAAAATTACTAGTTTGTTTTAGTTTCCCTTCAGTGGGGGAAAACTAATAGTTGTGACCTAAAAGTGATTTGCTCACTGCCACTAACTGGTTTCTGGTAGCTTCATGCTCATTTTTTTATGATGCTTGTTCATATTATTATCCTCACAGCATGATGTCACAGAAAGACACACATAAGCTCGCTGCATATAGTCAGCTTATAATGGATAGCCATGTCATTTGTATTTCAGGCAGCGCTGGGCTGCCCCCCCCGTTCCAATCCTTAGTTGGACTTTTTCTGTTGTTTCAACACTCAGAGAGTCAATCTGTCAAAGTTGGTGGCGGTTTGCCAGCTGCCCACTAAACACAGGCCTGATAGTTTTCTCACTGCCTCTTGGAGCCTGCTGGTTTCCCCCTGCTGTTTCAGTCTGCATGTCACTGCCATAAAGAGCAAACATCCATCAGCAAGTCCAAAAGAAATGTTGGTAATTTCATATTCTGTGCTTGCTGCATCCCTATATATGAGCTGGAGAATTACAGCCCAGCATGCACACACATTTTTATAACTAATAGTGAATTTCAGCATAACAGATAGTTCTGTGTTATACAGAAGCCTTTGTGTGTATGCGTTAGAGTACATAAATGCTATCATTTCCCACAGAAGCCTTTAATTATGCAGCTATAACTGCCATTGAAGTCACTTATACAAACAGGAAAACACTTGGCAGAGATGGTTTTTGATTTTGGAGGATATGTTTGGGTAGTCTGGTGGTTAGACAGACCCAGTCTTATTTTAGGTTTAATGTCGAGTTGGTTTACTGTGTTGACTTTAACAAAAAAATGGCATTCACTGCCAGAGATACACAAACATCTGAATTTACTCTTTTCAATATCAGAAAAAGTAATAAATGCTGGATCTGAATCCAAATCTGCATCTAAAGATACACAGTGCTGCATAACAAAAGGATTTTTTTCAAGTCAGCCAAGGTCATCACATACACACATGACCTCAGCTGCCAATGCAAAAACACTTGTCAAATTCCAAAAATTACCCATGAGTATTTTCTTTGTCACATCTAAAACCTTATTCTTCAGGATAGTCTGTTCTCTCTGAGAATGAGTTTCCATCCCGAGGTGGTTATCAAATATGCATGGCAGTGAGGGAAGTGACATAATTTAAAAGGAAATTTATAAACAATTAAAGCCCTGTGAGAAGAAATTTGGCTCTGGCTTTCTGAATTCAGCCACCTTTTCTCCACCCCGCTGTGTGCCCTTGCCCACTCAACCTTCACAGATGCACTGACTCTAAAATAAGCTGTGAGATCTGCTGGCAGGGGCGCAGGCTCTTGAGAATCGTATACCAGAGGATACATTTCACAGTCTTAACAGGAAGGAAGCAGAGGTTAGCTCAAACAATAATCTATAAGGGTCTGCTGGCTTGTTTTAACCTCCAATTAAAAACATATGATGCGTAAAATCACTGTCATTTTATATTTTTTCACCACCAGTGGGTTGAATGCTATATATATATGTACTCTGCAAGTTAGCCAAGATTTTGCAGAGTGCAGACCATTTACTGTGTGCAAACTAAAATATTCTCTGTTTCCTCTTATTTGGTATTTTTGGAATGGACTGAAGAGTTGATGAACACAGAAAGAGGATTCCCAAAGACCACCTTTTTGATGATTTTGTGTAAATGCTTGCATTGTTGCCTCATAACAAGAAGATTTTCTTTAATTTAAAACTTTGTCTCTACATTTACATTACAATATGTTCAGGGTATCCTCCATAACCAACCTTCAACCTGGTTTCTTTCTAACAGCCAGCAGGTGATATCTCCTACTTTTGCAAAAAGAAGTCAGACTGTACAGAACTCTACGGGATCTATGACCTTAGTAAACACTTTCCTGATGAGTTCATGCGGTCCATCGCTAGTTTTGAGTCTCAGTAATTTCAACCATGATATTTATTTAGTAAATTATGGTCCTAATTAGTGTTCTGTCAGATGGCCCTATCTTGTGATTGGTAAGCTGTGACTGTATGAGGATGCTATAATCACTCCTTTTCTTAGTCAGATCCATCCTGCTGTTGTCTTGTTAAAACACTATATCCATCCTTTATATACAGTCTATGGCATACCCTGTCTCCGAGTGTCAGCTGGTCCTACCTGGAAAACCACAACCTTGCCATCATCGGCCTGCAGGTAGAAGGTCCAGGTGGAAGAAATGAAGCTCTGAGCAGAGCTAACAATATCATTGCACCAGCTGGATACAGCCTCCATCACAGAGGGTGGCTTGGGGCGGAGAGTCATGGCCCTCAGCTGCAGAAGAGAGAGCAGGGCACTTTGTTATGAGGGACAAAATTGACCATGGTTACTTGTGCTTCAGTATGTGCATGCACTTGTGTTTTTAACAAAGATATTAATATTCAGAAAAGCTAAGTCAAACTGGCACTTATTAGCTGTGCACGTCTGTGTGTGCCTCACCTTCCTTCTCTTGATCTCAGGTTCAGAAGGTTGGCTGGCACAGCCGGTGCTGCAGGCCTCCTGCTCCAACAGTTTAATATATGCCTCCTGGCATGCTGTGAGGGAGGAGGGGATGGGGGTCAGTAGTGAGGCATGACAGAATATATTTGTTGATTTTAAAAAAATGCAGATGAAGGGGTTAAAAGAGAAAGGATGGGCATAAAAGAGAGTGGGCAAGAAGGACTACAGTCAGCTGGGCAGCAGAGAAGAAGCAAGAAAACAGATAAAGGTTCTTTTTGTGGGAAGAAAGATGAAGATGCAAGAGAGATGCAGAGAGACGACTCACTCCACATTCCTGTTACTGAAGCAGGAGGTAACGGGAATCTGGACAGCAAATCACATTATTGATTTTCAATAAAGCAGTTCAAACAGAGGGAACAGCGTCAACCCCTCAACCCCCAAATCCCCACCCCACCCCCACTCCACCTCTGGAAAAAGCTGAGTCTGCCAGCTTTCAGAAATCACTGCAATGTTTACCAGAGCATTCGTGTTCAACTCTTTGACGTTGCTCTCCAAATTTTGTTTTCGATTCAAAATGTGTTTTTCGACAATTATGAAAACAAAAAGTCGAGATAAAAGAACGATTGTGCTGCGTATTGTTTGTTTCGCAGTGAAACCCTTGCCTTGCGTTGTCGTGTATAAACATCCAGCACTCCCCTGTTGATTACTGTGGTGGCTTTTGCCCTCATAACCACGCCGTGGCGTGTTCAGCTCTGTTCAGGATTACACTAGGTAACAAATTTCCACTTTTGTCTTGTCTTTGGGTTTAAACTATGTTTTCCTAGTTCTGTACATGTAAACAAACTAATAACTTATATATATATATATATCCCAAAACTTTGCTTTGTTTAAAATATTATATTATATGTTTCATTTTACCATATAATGCCAGTTACTAGTGGAAGTTTGAACCTTTTTTCAAACTGTTTTCTCTTCAAAAAATGAAAAATCAAAGCTGAAAAATCTACTAAAATTGTAAAAATCCAGTGATAGATAGATAGATAGATTTGGCACAGCTTAGGGCTCAGCTGCTTCAGCTTTACACTGTAATATCACCAAACTCATTCAAACAAACAGTCCAATGGACAGCTTGACACACTGACTCACCTCCCTGACACTCCTCCCTGCTGGTATTAAAGCCGGCATTGCCATTGACAAACTGGCAGATGGAGTAGAGGCGACAGCCACGGTGACAGGCATTCATTATGGAGTCCTAGCAGTGGGACAGAGATGGGGGGGGCAAAATTAGAGTTGTCTCCTCTAGTCTTGGATAAACTCTAGATAACCTTGTTAGGAAGTATGACATAGATGGGCTAAGGCATCTCTTAATGACACGGTGCAGCTGTTATTATAGCCTGACATAAACAGTTTATAAGATGCTTTTAATTACTGCCCAAGAAAACCGATGGTAATGAACGAGTTCCATAAAAACTTTTGCTGGATAATGTGGTAGTGAGAGCGGAAGATGCACATTACTGCAGCTTTCTCTTTATTTTCTCTGCAAAATAAAGAAACAGCGTCCTCTGGTGGCCTCCCTGGGAACAGGAGAGACAAAGAGATTTTCTGACAGCGACCGGTTTATTACAGCCTTGAGCGTTTCATCATCTTTACTGCGTTTCCACGTTGATTCAGAGGGAGAAGAAAGGGTGTTTATCCCAAACCGCGAAAAGCTGCCTCATAGTTTGAAGGTGAATGCTTACGCAACATCTCTAAAGTAACTGTCTAGTATGATGGCACAAATCTCGACATTCATGCAGAGGTTTTGATCACAGACTTCAAACCAGGTGACTGTGCTTTGCAGCTCTGCCCCTGCTGCCCTGCAGGGTGTCTGAACCACACCTGAAGACAGCAAAAGAGAGAAGGGGAGGAGGAGGAGGACTTGAAATCTAGGCAAGACTCGGAACCAAAGAAACTCACAAAAAATTTTAAAAAAGAATCACCACCATCTCAGTCCTGATCCCCTTCAGCCTGGCCTTGTCTGCGCCGGAGGATGCTGCGTAAACTGTTGTTAAATGTTTCATGGTTCACCAACGTCTCACTGCTCCACTACGCCTAACCTTAACAGCGGATTAGAGATGGTCGGATATTGGCGCAGTTTACTGCCTGAACTTACATCTAGAGACGAGCTAGAGACGAATCCAGTTGACTTCTTGGACTGGCCTTTAAGATGCAGACGAAAATAAGCTGCATCCATTTTTCGGCCTAAGTGTGCGCCGTAGCATCCCGGAGGATGCAGCGAAAAATCTAAGTCAGAGTGGTGCCCGTCATTGCGCACAAATCTAAACATGCTTATTTCAAGATTTATTACATTTTCGTTTGTTTACATTTGACTTCTGATGTCGATTGTAAGCTTCTGTGTTAGTTTGCATTTTGCTGCTGAAATGCACAACAGTGGGATTTAGCTGTCTGTTCGCTGCCGATATTGCGCTTTCTGCATTCTGCAGAGCCTACAATAGAGCGCACGGGGTTAACTTACTTTAGCGGGGCTTTTGTTTTTGATGGTGATCTGGCATTGCTTTTTGCAGTAATTGATGTCGCCCAGTTGGTTGTCAAACAGATCGGAAGACGCCGCCGCAAGCCCAGCAAGAAGCACCGAGAGCAGGGCCGAGAGTCCGCACATCCTGCCGCCGAGCCAAAGCATCTCAAATCCTAAAGAGAGCAGCGGAGAGTCGAGCTTCAAACCAGCACTGATGTCCCTTTGTGATAGCGCTGCTGGCACGGATGCTGCTGCTGCTGCTGCTGCTTCAGCCCGGGTCCTGTCTGCTGCTCCGCTGATCTGCCTCTGCTTGTGGCGTCACGCGCATAATCATCATCATCATCACGCACGCGCCGGCCCCCCTCAAACACTTACACAATCTGCAGAGCAGCCTTTGCTGCAGTGCATAACGTGGCAGTTGATACATTCATAAAAATGTAGCAGAGATAGTTGGTAAGGATCGGACTGTATGGATGGTCTCACCGACAGTTTGTTCCCGCTCGTTGTTACAATTATCAAACGGAAGTACAGCTTCTGATGTGGGAACATTATATCACATATAAGGAGAAATGACCCAGAAAGCCAATAACGTAAAAACTCACCGAAGAAGAACCTCGGAGTTATAACACATCGATTGTGGCTTTTTTTTTTTTTTTTTTTTGTCATTGTTGCACAGGTTACGTGATGCACTCTGTAACTTCCTTTTAAAAAGCAATAACTGAATAAGATGCTGGTTATAGGAGTGTTATACACATAGAATAAAGAAACTGAAGTTGAAACACAAGTGAAAAGAAGGCTAAAAGATGTACTCTACGTCATGTTTTTGACTCTTATTTTGAATGTATAACACTCTCCTGCTATTGTAAAACTTACTCATGTATTTCTGTTTGGTTTTTGTATCTAAAAATGATTCATTTAGTACTGATGGCTATCTATGTGTAAAATCTTAATGTAATGAAACAGATTGCGGGGTTGGTGAAAGTGAATTGAGCTACTCATCTGTCTCTGGCTGTAGGAAATCTATCCATCATGCTTTGGGTGATGCATGTGGGTAATAATAGTGTCCCTTTTTTCTTTTTTAATATTCATAATATTCACCCCGACCTGAGCAACGCTCCATTTTTTTAGTTTAAGGGTTAAGAGACTCACCTGCAGACTTGTTTTTTTTTATTATTATTCTCTGAATATTAGTCAGTATAACAGTGATTGTGTTTTTAGTTTCATGCACAAATTAATTTTGGTATTTTTTTTTTTATCATCCTCACATAGTGTCAGTCACCATAACTGTGAGAATGCAAAAGTAGTATTTTTAAGAACATTTTTCATTTAAAAAAATATCTATGTTGGAGATGTTTTTTTTAAAATATGTTTTATGAAATAATATCTGGATTAAACGAGATTCCATTATTTTACTTCTAGGCTGGGTTGTTGTAATTCATTACTATCAGGCTGTCCTGAAAAGCCCTCAGCTGATCCAAAATGCTGCAGTGACAGCACTGGCAGGGACTGGAAAGAGAGAGCATAGTTCTCCCATGTTGGCTTCTTTTCACTGACGCCCTGTTAAATCCAGAATTTAATTTCAAATCCTTCTTCATACATAAAAAGGTCTTGAATCATCAGTCCCCTCATATTACCGTGTCACCCCAATAGAGCACTTTGCTCTCAGACTGCTGGCTTACTTGTGGTTCCCAGGATACTTAAGAGTAGAATGGGTGGCAGAGCTTTCAGCTTTCGTGCCCCTCTTCTGTGGAACAGTTTGGACACCCTCTCTATTTTAAGATTAGGCTTAAAAACTTTCCTTTTTGATCAAGCTTATAATTAGGGCTGGACCAGGTCACCATGAACTCTCCGTTAGTTATGTTGCAATAGGCCTAGACTGCTGGGGGCTTCCTATGATGCACTGAGTATTATATGATAAACTGTATGCAGTTAATTGGTAGCTTATCTAAACTTCTGCTGCCAAAAATGAGCAATCAGCACACTCTTCAATGTAGAGCAAATTTTCTAAGGATTCAGAAATACACATAATGACAGGCAGACAGATATTTGGATTGATGATTGGCTGATTGGTTTCATTTCTATACACAAGAAATAATTTTTAAAAATCACACATCAAACAAACTGTTAGGGTAAGCAAATCTTCAAAAATGTAACAATTTAGGATAACTTGACTTTAACTTTCATCACTAGTGCATTGACAGGAAATTATGTAACGTGACAAGAGTGGTGACATCAGGAAAGGTAAGGGGTTTTTAGCTTATGATTTGATAAAAACACTACCTGACAGCTGTACTTGAAGCAGCCTACTTCTGGCTAGAAATGATTACAGCACTGAAAAAATGTGTATCCTCGGGCCAAATGTGTACCTCTCTTTTTTCTTTTCTTTTTTTTTTTTTTTTTTAGCTGATTCTGCAGGTCTGTGGGTGTGTTTCTGTGTGTGGGTGTGTCTGGAAGCTTTCATATACTTGATGGCTTGAGGCTGTGTGTGGGAAAATGAGGGCGGAGCAAACAGCACGAACCTGAGTGTTTGAGCTGCTGCAGGGACGCAGTTGAAGGAGGCGAACCTCGTGCTGGTTGTTTCACTGAAGAGCACAGCAGTCGCTTGGAGAGCGGAGCTGTGCGCTTCCTCCTCCAGCTTTACTTCACCTCCTGGAACTCCAAACGGACAGAAGGAGAGAACCATGATTTCCTTCATGTTTGTGCTCCTCCTCGTTCCACGTGTGTTGTTCTCCTCGACACGTAAGTAACACCAAACTTTGGAGTGGCTGCCTAAAAGTATTTCACCTCATTCCTGTCGGTGCAGCGCGCAGTCAGGAGGGCAGAACTGGCCGCAAAGCAGTGGCCCAACGCAAGAGGGCAAGTTCATGTTCAAACTGTTGTTTAAATTATGCACTAAATTGCAAGAAATCACTTAAACATTGGCTGCTTGCTCTCGTTTTGACAAGATGTCTTTCAGAGGAAGCCAAAGCCTTCATCAGTCTCCAGGGCTGAATTGGGAATGGATACAGGCTTATATTGTGTATTGGTGATTTCGTAATGAACAAGAGATCGCCTATAATATAAAAATAACCTCCTTTTAAGTTTTGTTGATCAGATAAATGTATTTATATCTAATCCATCAAACTAATACCTCACAATCAAAAGAAAAAAAAAATCCAGCATCACAATGAGGCAGTAAAGAACATCATAGAGGAACATGAAAAGTTATATTATTTTGTACTTTATGGCAAAATATATGTTAGACAAATGTATTCAGCAACATTAAAAAAAAAGTCTTGAGCCACTCCTCAGTTTTGTTTTGTTTTTTGTTTGTTTGTTTTTATTTCTGTTTTTGCTTCCAATGAGCCAGACTTTCTTGTAATATTTTTAAAGTGGTCTTTCTGAAGCTCTTTCAAAGTTTTTCTTTGGACACTGGCTGCTTTTTCACTCGTTTTCAGACCAGTCCTTGTACCTGACCTTTTTCAGAGGAATGGGTTTTGTTTGTTAAGCCACTTAACACTGACCTATGAATCATTCAAGCATAAAAAAAAGGCACCTAACTCATGGGATGAACCATGGGATGTTGTGCCTACAGAAAACTTGGCAAAGAACCCGTTTAAAATGATATCTTCAGGCACAAAACATAAAATTTGATCCCTTTTCTTTTGTTGAATCTATGAAAAAGGCCAAACCTAACGCAGTCTGACAGGCATAAAATAGCATTTTTGCACCAATAAAGCCTCATCAGAAATGGTCTCATGGAAGGATGGCTGTCAAGATAGCCACGGAATCAACGGTGAAAAGACTGAAGCATGCCAAATTACACAAGAACTGGACTGAAAATCGGTGGCAACAGGTCTAATGGACTGACAAATCCAAATCTGAAATCTTTTGGTTCAAATCCTTCAAGAAGCCTGGTGAAATATTCTCAAAGAAATTGCGAGAAAGCTTGCCAAAGGGGGGTTAGATTGTATTGAACAAATACTACATTTTTGAGCACGTTTCAATAAATGGTCGCACCTATTTTCTCATTTTCCTAGCAAAATATAAAGGAATGAGGGGTGGCTCAAGACTTTTGCACAGCACTGTAGGTCTACCATGTGTCTCAGATTTTTAACACACCTTAATGTTGACAGTCTTGATTGCGGTGGGGGAAACATTTGGTTACGTCAGTCCTCAGCCTACTTAAAAAAAAATGATTGGAGCCTTTGGCAGTAAAATGAACCCACATGCAATCATTAGGTGCTGCATAATGAGGAAAATGACTGAGGACAAAGCCTATTAGACATGCTTTGTGATGTAGCTGATGAGTTAAATTAAAATAGTGCTCATCTGCACTGTTGCATGTAATTGTGAAGTAGACTGCAGAGAATCATCACAAGACTGCACATAGCCTTCTCAGGTATGTTGTTTACTGTACGCGTAATTCGCATTACGCTTAATATAATTCCCTCTCACCGAGGCCCGCGGGTGATTCTTCAGTCTTCTCATCACTCATAAGTTTTCTTCCCCAAACATTTTCTCTTTACATCATAGATTGGAAAAACTGAAGCGAAACATATGTTGGAAAGTTTATCCGCCGCCCACCTGCAGCATGGTTCATAAAACTCTACACATTAACTCAGATGTCTGTGTGAATAAGGAGCCCAGTGGTGCCATTCAAAGACACAGAAGAGGGGTTTCTCATGGGCATCAATCATAAGGGCAAACTTTATGCCTCAGAGGGGTTGCAGTATGGAAAAGCATTCAAGGATTTTTACCAAGGAACCGGGGTGACCTTTCTGAGTGATCCTGAGGCTCCATAAATCCCCTTCATTACTGGGTCATAAATATGTGCTGAGACGCTGCTGCTTCCCCCTCTCTCTCTCTCTCTCTCTTGCTCTCTCACTCGAATACGTTTTCTTATTGCCGGCCCCCAAATTTTTTGCCTCTAATGATTTCTTGTTATAAATGCTGCAGTTTCACCTCAGGCTCTGCTGGCACGCTGCTGGTTTCAGAAACGCTCAGAAAAACAGCCGCCGAGGACTAAATGCATGATGCTGCTGAAGAAAGCGTACTTAATTATAGTTAAACAATGACTGGCGGGAAGCTAAAAAAAACCCTCAAATTTAAATGTAGTCTCGTTAGGAAAAAGAACATTAGCAAGTTTAAAGGATTTTTCATCTCTGAGGAGCGTTTTTTGTAAACTGCTTAAAATTATTTCAAATTCATGTATCGCCGGGAGGAAGAAAGGGCTGCTTTTCTGAAAACTGTCAATAAAAAAAAAAAAAAAAAAGTTTTAAAGAATCATTTTATTAGTCAGACATGAATGTGGGAATTTGCAACTTTTCTGGTTTAGTGTGTCTGTAAAAATAACTAATTTGAGGAGAATACTGTGGATTTTAGGAACTTGATGAGCATATTTTAATAAAAAATAAATCACTGTGAGAAGTAAAAGTAGATTATAAGATGAAACACTTCATACTAGTTTCGGCTTAAGAGGTTTTCTTGTGTCCAACACCCAGATATGGCAGTGATCTCCCCCCAGGATCCCTTTCTGCGGATTGGCTCCAGCCTGACAGCCACGTGCACACTGAGCCCTGAGCTCGGCCTGCACGCGAGCACCTCGTACTGGACGCTGAACGGAGTGCGTCTGTCCAGTAGCACCTACAGTGTGGTGTCCTCCAGCGTCCTCAGTGTCACCCTTCATGGCCTCAATGGATCGCAGCAGCAGTCCGGAGACAACCTGGTGTGTCACGGAGCGGATGGACACGTCCTGGCTGGTTCTTGCCTCTACGTGGGCAGTAAGTGGAGGCTTTTCGAGTCATTGTGGTGAAAACTGAATGGGTTTTCCAATGCACGACACTGCAGTTGACTTGATAAAATCAGAGTACTTACATGATCAGCTTTATTGGCTCAAGATTAATTTTACAGAACTGCCATTACTGTGAACTTCCATTTACTTACTGCATCTGCCAGTTAGAAGAACAAGCTTACTATTTTTTTTTTATTAATCCCAAAACAGGCAACATGAACCAGGAGATGCAAACTCCTGTAACTTATTTAGGTTAGCTGTCATTAGTGTGCCTAATGAGAAATCTTCATTGGTGCAGGCTATGCTAACCATCATATTAAATAGTTATTTAAAGAGATTAATAATATAAGGAAGGAATAACTTTAATCCTGTTTTTCATTTTTTTTTTAAATTTATTTATTTATTTTTTTTAATTGCTTGTTTTTGTCTTCAGTGGCTCCTGAAAAGCCCGTCAATTTAACATGTTGCTCCCGAAACACGAAGGACTTGAGCTGCCAGTGGAGCCTAGGTGGGCAGGGTGAGACCCACATCCCAACCAAATACACCCTCAAGTACAAATTGAGGTGAGCGCCCCCAGACCTGCTGTCGCAGCTCACAGGTGATCACCTCGTCCAGCAGCCCTCAGGTAGTCTGTATGTGATGCATGTCTGCAGCACATAGTTCACTCAGAGGCTGCAGGGTGCAGTTTTGCTCATGTGCAAGCAGCTAAAAATACTGTGTCTACCTCTGCAGTGGCAAGCGTCAGATTCGGGCTCTGTTTTTGTGTCCAGATGGCACGGGAAAGAGAAGGAGTGTGAAAATTACAGCACAGGAAACCAGCGTTACTCCTGCTACATCCCCCGCAATATCGCCCTCTTCACTCCATATGAGATTTGGGTGGAAGCAACCAATCAGCTTGGCTCAGCTACCTCTGACATCACCACCCTGGACATCCTCGATGTAGGTGAGTGAGAGAAGTTTGAAGTTGTGCATTCACGCTAGAGGTTGATTTAACAGAGATTTCCTTTCTTCTTTGTTTTCCTTTGTGTTATTTATTTTTTGCCCCTCTTGTTTTAGATTTGTCTGCAGATCTTCTGCATATGGCTCGCACACTTCTGTGAGGGAGAGGGGATTTGTTTTTCTGGTTCGCTTTGTCCAACCAGCATTATGAACTCAGGCTGCAACTCTAAGAACTTTTACAACATGAGAGTTTAGCCTAAGCAGATGTCGCTCAGGTGACAGCTTTGCAGGTTTCTGTAATTTACCTTCTGATGTACTTGTCATATTTGTGACAATTAGTCTAGTTCTCATCTGATAGTTTCAGCGAACTGTTACATTTTATAAAGCAGCCTTTGTTATTTCTAGCTGGGCATCCTCTCTCTATTAATCCTCGTTGGACACAGAGGAACAGAAAGCATGGCGGCTGTGAGTGGGTTGGAGGCGAAGGAGGAGCACTGCCATGTGTGTGATGCATTGCACTGCCAGAATACCAGAAACAATGAGCTCTGCTGGCTTAGTTTTCCTCTTTATCTTGAGCTGAGCAAATAAATACGTCAGCTGACCAACAGCGTCACACGCCTGCAGTGAAGAGAGCGAAGGATGTCACAAGCAGCGGGTTACAAATGGAAAGTTTTTTTTTTTTTTGTTTTGTTTTTTTTTTAAACAGGACATTTTAAGTGTTCTTTCTCATGCTGCCATCCTCTTTATTGTCATCTTTCTCTCCTTCAAAGCACTTGAGCTACTCCTTGAACTACTTTGTTGGGGTAAATAAAATGTTTTATTTCAAACTGACTGAGAGGACAGCATGCTCTCACAGTAGGTACAGACTGACCTAAACCGAAGCGCGCACACAGCAACTGGACGACATCAAAACAATTTATTTTCTTTCTCATTTTCTTTCTTTTTCTTTTTTTTCTGTATAAAAAATGAACTGCTTAAATGTAGTACATGCTAATTATTAACATGGCAAATTAGGAACCTCTCAACAAATGGAACGAGCATGTTCAAAGGGGACTTTTTTTCTATCTTTTAATAACAGCAAGTACTCTTCCTATAACATTGTAGCACCTTGAAAAGTTATTATAGTTGGCTGTCAAAAAAATATGTAGACACCAGTGTACATGACTCAGTCACAGTTTTAAAAAAGTGATGGCAACCTTCTTGGGATTAGTTAAAAAAAAAAAATAAATAAAATAAAAATCAGTCAGTCAGTTTATGCGATGTCTCCTTTTTGTTTTTTTTCCCCCAATTTCATCAGTTATCAGAAACAGACTGCATTTAACTTCCAAATTGACCCCACTGAATAGCAGACTGTGTTAATGCCATCTTGGCATAACAAGATTGAAAGTTCATTGCGCTCGGTCACAGTAATTTTGTTTGTGCTGCAGCCTCTAATTGTTTTACCTTAGTGTTACTGTAGCATAACCAAACAGAAATGGCTGTTTTTTATTTTTGGGATATTACTATAGAAAAAAACCAAGGCAAATATTAAATTTGCAGGAGGATGTACATGTTCAAACCTTCTGTTTATGACAGGCAACCAATCAGAATAAGACTGACTTAAAAGTGAGCTGCCTTAGAGGGAGAGGAGCGAAAATGACATCTCAGACCAAAGCCTGGTATAAGACAAATAATCTGTTGTACTTCTTAATTTGCTGCGTGCAAACCTTTCAACACTTTGTGTGTGCAGTGACTACAGACCCTCCTGCCAACGTGCAGGTCAGTCGCGTCGGTGATCTTGAGGACCAGCTGACGGTCCGCTGGGCCAGCCCCCCGGAGCTCAAGGACATCCTGTTTCAGGCCAAATATCAGATACGCTACCGACTGGAGGACAGCGCTGAATGGAAGGTGGTGCACATATTCAAAGACCTGCAGACCGGTCTACACACACTTTCTATGTAGCCAAGGCTGCTTTGGAAATGCGCGAGCATTAAATGATGAACATGAGTTTCTCCTGCTGCTTAAAATGATTAATTAACTTTATATAAGAAGCAGTCAGTAGAAAACAAAACAAAATCAAATCACTATCTCCAGTTGAAGGAGTGTGCAGCGGGACTGCTTGGTACGGCTGCACAGTTTTTCAGGGTAATTGGTGGGTACAGTTTTCAAGTACGCTGGAGAATTTGTCACAGTTCTTCTGTGGATTTCAGCTGCCTCAGTGTCCCAGATGTTAAGATCTGGGCTCGTGTGCAGCAGGACTGATCATTTATGATTCTGGGCCTCAGTTTGAACTCAGAAATCCCTGTTGCAGAACAAATTTGACACCTTTCACATCAGATGTCCTCATTTTCATTTGCACCAACACACGTGAATTGGATCACAGCAGTTTATGCTTCCTAACAGGACAGATATTTATCCCTGATATTTATCTTTGTTTGTTATACTGTGATGATTGTTACCTTATTTATTTTTTTCTGAGCACTGTATTTCTCTTCAGCTGGTGCTGAGGAGTTTCATGGCTTCCTGCTTTTCCTGTAGATCAACTGTCCCTTTTCTATATCCTCATTTTGACTCCTCCCTCAGGTGGTGGATGATGTTGGTAATCTAACATCATGTCGCCTGGCAGGCCTCCAGCCTGGGACGGTCTATTTTGTCCAGGTGAGGTGTAACCCAGTGGGCATCTTTGGCTCCAGGAAGGCTGGCATCTGGAGTGACTGGAGCCACCCGACTGCTGCCTCCACACCCAGCAGTGGTACGCACTTTACAGACGACATGAAATACAGCAGACACGCTTTCCAAGTAAAAACCGTCAGGCCTGGATTTTCTTTTTCCAGACTCTTTGCTTAAATGGCCTTTAAATGCTCCCCAACCATCTGTGATGCCCACAAATCTTGACCGTTCTTTCTGTTTTTTCTAATAATGAACCTTTCATTGCCAATTAAAGCCAAAAAAGGAACAATGTGTCCTTCTTCCCAATTCAACATCCTGAACAAGGAGATCCAAACCGCATGTGACCTAAAAGAAACCAAACCTCAATAGGCTACATACCTTGATAGGGATCTCCAAACAGAGGATTAGAGGGAACGGCAAAGAGCTGGGGGGGGGCATTTGATAGATTTTTGTCATCAGCTTCAAAGATTGATCAAGTTAAAAAGCTGGTTGTCTGTCAGCGGCACACACAGGGCCCATAAAGCTTGAGTGGAAGCAGGTTTGAGAGCTGGAGGAGCAGATAATGAGTTACATAGGTTATGTGGTATTTACTTCCCAGAAGGAGGAAGTCGTTATCGGGCTCTGTTGTTTGCAATAAAGAATTGATGGTGGCAGACGGCAGCAGCCCCCTCTCTGATACTGAGTGTCACTTCCATACATTAAACCTAGAAACAGAAACGGGTCTGAAGTTGATTCCATCATCAGTTTTGTAACGTTGAGCTGCATATAGAGTAACTTTATTTTTATTATATGACCAAATGGATTGGGTTTAGGAGCAAAACAATGGAAGGTGCACTTTAAAGTCTTTGATTGCAAGTAGAATAAATTTGTGATTTTAAAATGTGAATCCAAAGCTTTTCCTTTCTGTTGATCGGGACTCACAGTAACGATTGTTTGAGAGCAGCTTATATCCGTCAGTGTCGGTCCCGCCTGTGAGATTTGGCTCAAAAACATGTAAAGGCTTTGGATTCACTATTTTTTTTTTTTTTTTTTTTTTGCATTTTTGGCCACAGCGGCTTTTGTTAGCAGTGGAGAGAGACAGGAAATGGGGGACGCGAACCTGCGCCGCCCGCACCGCAACGCGGCATATGTATGTGGTTGCCGGCTTCACCACTAAGCCACCCAGGTGCCCTGGATTCACATTTTAATGACAAAATGATTTTACTTGACAAAACCTCTTCAGAAGGCAGTGTCTGTAGTTTTGCTCTGAAATCTGGTTGAATTTAAACTCTGATTGTACGTCAAGGACCTAAAACTGACTCCAAACTCTGCGATTCATCACAAATATTAAAGAAACTTAAGCATGTATAACTTTTAATTGTACCAGTGCTGTGTGCTTATGTTTTTAAAAAGATAAATCTATGCAGACTGATATTCATTATTTTTTATTTTTTTTTAGATTTTTCTTTTAAAGGCCACAACAGTGCCTTGATCTGTCACTCATTTCAAAATCCCATAATATGCAGATGTCTTGAACGTTACATCCAAAATCCCTAAAACATAAATTATAATCTTTAGTGCATACTTTTTTAGCTGTTTTCATCATATATGGAAATGAATATGCAAACTAACAAAAGATGGTTGCACAGTGAAATCAGTGAATTTTAATTCAAGGGAAAATCATAACTACTTGAGCATCTATTAAGAGTTATTAAGAGTGGGGGAAGGCTGATCATTGTTGACCGTGTGGAAGGGAATTGTGGCTTTGTTTGTGTGTGTGTGTGTGTGTGTGTTTTAAAGGTGGCAGCTGATTAAACAAAAAAACATCTTCCACTATTTTAAGAAGTGCAGCAGAAACATGTTGGTCACATCTTTAATGACACCTTACCTAGCAAGCAGCCACTTCACCATCTACAAACACTTGTCCTAATTGTAACCTTGATGCTGTCCTTTCATCTTCCCTCGTACTTCCTTCACTGTGTCTCTCTTCCTTTGTCTCTTTACCCCCCACCCCACCCCTTCATCCCCCACGCTCCTTTATTCTCCCAGAGCGGCTGCAGAGCGGCTCATGTGATCCTAAGACCGGTGAGCAGAACTCCACCCTGCGGCGGGAACTCAAGCAGTTCTTCGGCTGGGTCCGCAAGCATGCGTACGGCTGCAGCGGCATGTCAATGAAACTGTACGATCAGTGGAGGGTGTGGCTGCAGAAATCACAGAAATCTCGCAAGCAGGTAGGTAAGCACAATCTCTCTATTCACCGTCTCCGCCGTGCTGCCCTCACAAGCGCAGACGCAGTTGCTGCATCAACATCCTGAGCTGAATTTCCAACCCGGCCTCTGTTATATCATATGGTCAGCATCTTTACAAACACAAAGGGGAAAGACTTCTCTTGAACTGGTTCTGTGAAGTTTCAGTCTGTACTTTATGATCGGGTAAAATGTGCGGTTAAGACTTTACAGGCCCAGAGGTGGAAGCATAAAAGTAGATATGCACTCAGTCAAGCACTCTGATTTTATTACATATTTAATGAGTGGACTTCTGATCTTCATCTGATAGCCACAACAAAGAGAAATGAACATGTAAATGTAATTAACAGCCTTCAGTAATGTGTTCCTTTTGTGTTTTGTTTTCTCTTGGCGTGAGCATCCCCCTTTCACAAAAATAACTCAGGCCAAATGGCACGCAAAGCCTCAGGATCTTCTGTGTTTATGTGACTTTGTGAAGAGTTCAGATCCTCCAGCCACATCCTCTGATGCTCAGTCCTTGAACTCAGAGAAACCTTCAGTCTACCTGACTCGATTAGCTCAGCAGTGCCTGGATTTTTTTGTGCTTTATAGGGCATGAGCTGCCGTCTGAATAATGTCTTTGTTCGCAAAGTGTGACAGGTTCCCATTGATTAGAGAGAGAGAGAGAGGCAGCAAGAGGTAACACGGTGAATGAGAAAGAGGTAAAGCAAAGAGAAAGTCAGAGAAATTGTGATTAGTGGAGTTAACTTTTCCCCCTAGTTGAATTATCCTGGTAAGAACCATCTGCTTTTGTCTCTTCAGATTTTACAAGAAGATAATTCATAGGACACACACTCAGCGTGACTGTGGCGTTTAATTCAAGATGTGCATCAAGAAACACTGACAGATAACTGGTCCAGAGGGTCCCTGCTGCGTGAGAGGTCCAACTCCCACCTGAGGGATGCTGCAGTTTGTGCTCACGAGTTTGATTTTTAAAAGGCCTAGGTGGGAGATAACTGAACTGGGACAATGCAGCCTTTTATGCTGCTTCCACAGTCCAAACTTTATATGTCTGTTAGATCTGTTTGCAATAACACATCAATGCCTTCAAAAACTGCAAATTTATACTTGAAAGTGTTCAAACTTTTTTTTTTTTTTTTAACTGAATGTAAGAAACACTTTTCTGGAAGCAGATCATATTGTGCGAAATTAACATTTTAATGGCAGTTCACGGCTTTCATTTTCACCATTATATTAGAATGAGCACACAGTTCAAAGAACTAAATGAATTTGTGGCATCATGAAGGGGCAAATGTCAGAATACTGTTTCTTTTTTTTTTTCCAGTTGTTTAAAGTCTTGGTGGTTGAGTCCTTTTAACATGTACACTAGATTGACTCAAAATATTGTAGTTGCTTATATTTTTGTAATCCAAGTGGATAGTTTTCTGTCTAGCATCTACTTTTTCTGTGCATAATGTAAAGTGTAGTACAAGTTGATTTATTAAGAGCAAAGCTTGTCTTGTAATATGTCTTAATTAAAAAAAAACAATAATACAAAGAGCTGGAAAGCATCTCAAATATTTTATTTACACATTTCATTACAACATGAGCAGATTTCTTTTTTGAGACCTAAAGTAAACAAATGCCTACAGACACAAACACACAGACACAGCCTGAAAGTGAAAAGCCCCCCCTCGGGGAGGAATAAGACTGCAGCAGTGAGCAGGGTGGAGCCAGAGGGGAATCGATAAGCGCAGCTTTAGGGGTCCAAGATGGAAGTTGCAGCAGAGCAGCTGTCTTGTGATGTGAGGTTTGTGCGGGGCCTCCTGGGAGTGAGATGTCAATCGCACTCCTCTGAATCATATTTAAAGTCCTGCATGATCTCACTCAGTGCCTCTTTGTTCTTGATGATCCTGGATAAGGAGGGAACGCTGCACATTTAGTTGGAATCGACAGATTAAAAAAAAAAAAAAGTAGCACAACACTAAGAGTTCTTTTGAAAAGACATTAAACTGCAGTTGTTACAAAGGATTATCGGATAAATTAGAAGAAGCAAATGAGCCTCTCAGCAGTTCTGCTGCCAGCAGCAAGTTGATGATGGGTGAGTGAATGAATGGGTCAGCAGGGAGCCAACACAGTAAACTGAGGGGTGGTAATAGCAGCTCTTACTTGTGCTTGATCTCCTGAATCTGTTCTTGACAGCTTTCATCCTCCGGGTGATCCTGGGCCTGCTGCTTGGCCAGCTGCAGCTTAGCTGTCTGAGAGGGCACATCAGATAAGATTTATGCAAACCACTCATCAGCAGAGGATGGAGAAAAGATGGATGATTAACTCAGAGATAATGGAACCTTTATAACATTACTGGAAGAAAGGGAGGAATTATAGAGGAATGTAAACCTTTATACAAAAGAACAAAGCATTTCTGAACACCAGATGTACAAAAAGTGGATGTCAGTGTAAGAATGTGGGAACACCGAGGTGGTTACATTTTAACACCGGTCAAACTATCCAACTATGAGGAGAGTCACAGACAGCAGCTTTCGAGTCACTGAACTCGAGGGAAACCACTTAAAACATGTAATATGTTAAAAGTTACTTGTAGCCAGTCAAAGATTGTATCACTTTGTCCAACAGCAGCTCCAAATCCATCATTTACTAGAATCTTAACTCACAAAAACCTAAGCACAAGTTTCTTGGAGCATCACACAAAACACCAAACACAGTCAAGAGACCCAGTTCAGTGGCTCGAAATGGTGGAGGTGAAGCTTACTGACAGCGACCAGCTACAGCTGTGTCAGCACAAAACGTCAAAGCAGCCGCATCCCTAACTGAAAACATTGTGGTATCATTGTTACAAAGGTTTTCTTCTTCTTCCCTGTAGTGGGCTGTATCAAATTATTTTTTTAATTACGGAAGTTTGGCATTTTGACACAGGATGTCTGACTTGCTTCTGGAGCTGGCCTCACATGCTCACATGGCTCAACACTCAAAAGGCCATATTTTTTATATATATATATATATATATATATATATATATATATATATATATATATATATATATATATCCCTTCAGAAGCATTTCTCAATTTTACTCCATCAGTAGTGTAAACTCAAAGATTTATAACATGACCTGCTTGCCTGCAAACTCATAGTTGGGAAATCTGGTTTCAGCTGAAGAACAATTGTGAAATGTTTCATTTAAAAAAAAATCTGCCTCCTTGTGGTGAAACAGTGGACTTACATCAAGCGCTGAAAAATGTTTGAAACCTCTACGGCAGCTACAGTGGGTTCCTTCAACTAAGCTTTGTTAATAGCTATAAAGCAATACTTGTAACATGTTTACATATTTTAACACTGTCTTAGAGAATTAAATGATATAAAAGACACAATAAATAAAGCTGTCCCGTTTGAAAATTACTCAATTTACTTTTTTCTTAAATTATATATAAATTCAAGAAGCTTTCTGATTTCTGACATGATTGTGTCTTTATTGACATTGTTCATAGCAGGAACTCTAAGGTACACCATCAGTGACTCATTTACTAAAGTATTGGGTTTTTTTTTATTAATTGGTCAGAAATTAGTGGAAAGTGCAGCTTTTAGACAAACAGGATAATGCAAACTTGTCTTTACTGTCATTGCTTACTGGCATGCATAGTTGCTTGCCAAAGGCCCATTCTGTGCCAGGAAAAACCCCTGCCCAACAAAGAGCTAAATCAAACCACGCAGATGCATATTTATTTTATAGACTCTCCTAGACTTATACACTTCTAATTCAATCTAAAAATGTACCCATACAAAACATGTTTACATACCAGTTCAAGTTTCTCCTTCTCTTTGCTCTGCAGCTTCTCAATGTGCTCAGAAAGGTCTGGTCTGTCAAACTCGTGGTGCAGCTTCCCCTTGATCTCCAGCACTTCCTTAGAGATGCCGCAGAAAGCCTGCGTTATCTCATGGACCAGCTGCCTGTAGTGGTCGAAGTCATAATGGGGCCCTGTCCTCAAGTAGGCCTCGTGTCCCCTGGAACATATTCAGCAGCCATCACAAAAAAACAACGGGGATGGGGGGGTGGTGGTGCAATGACTCATTTGATACAGATTTCTTTTGTTTGTGTGATTTGAATGATGTGATCGCTGAAGATGGGGGGGGGGGGGGGGGGGGGGGGGGCTGTAAATGTGTGTATTAAACAGCAGCACAAGTCATTACTAGATTCAAACATACTCTTCAAAGAGTCGATAGGTTTCTACTCGCTCGGACTGAAGATGATAAAACCTCTGGATCAGAGCTTTAAAGTCTGAAGGCACCTAAAGAAATGAGACACGTGAAAGGAAAGTTAGCACTCAGCTGTAGGATGGCCTGGTTAACCCTCCTTTTTGCCTAAATTAAAATATAGTACTTATGTCAGGTCACAGGAGATTCTAACACCGTTAATCACACTGAATTCAGAAAGACTGGTTTAAAAATATGAAGCAACATTTTCTCATTTCAACATAACATTTTAAGAGATTATATTTGCATTTGTGCAAGTGTCTGTGTATCATCCGTCTATTTTCAAACTGTGCATGTTTTCTGCGCACAGGTCTCTCTTGGAAGAGTTCCATATCTCAACGAGACAATCAGTTTAAATAAAGGATTTAAGGAGTTATCTTACTGTATTTTGAAGATTAACTTAACATAAATTCACCCAAGTTTCATTACTATTACAATAATACTGCAGCCTATCTTGTCAACGACACGCTCACCAAAGAGAGTTTTGGCTTCTCTGTTTTGAAATAACAAACACAAAAGAAAAATTTTAATTTGTACTCGTACTTTTTTTTTTTTAACATTGCAGCGCAGTTGTTTGGTTGTAAATATTTTCTGTCAAGACTAACTAAACAAAAAAAAAAAAGGACTGTTTTGACTCCTGATTTAGCCACATTTAACTTACAGCAGCATTAATGCTTCACTAGCTAGGGGTTCGTCAGTTATCATTAGCTTGGTTAGCTTAGCACACGTGAGAGCAATGGCTTTTCGAGTCTGCGAAGTTAACCTGTAGCATGAAATAAGATACTCACCATGGTGGCCTGCGATAAAACACTGGGACTGACTTTCCACGGTTTATAATGGTACCATTTTTATAATTTATTTAAAACAAATAAATAAAAAACATGCCGCTTTCCTCCTGTATGTGATTCAGCAGCCTGACCCGGAAATGACGAGGCTACGTTTGTAAACAGCTGGTTTTCAAAATACTAGCATTTAACTTCTGTGTCCTGTATTGAATGGAGACACCTAAACTTTGTTTGAAAGCGAGGTTAACATAAAATAACATAAAAAGGAGAGTTTCTTTTTTTTTTTCTTAATTCTCACTAGACCTCTTCTCTGGAAGACATACACAAACAAGGCAGGAGGTCATTCACACACGCAAGAAAGAAAACAAATAAAAGAAATAAACAGATACAGCGACAAATTTCCCATGCCCAAATGCAGATACAATTTCTTCACAAAATTTTGAGTGTTTAAACTGCCTCGTAATATTTTTTAAAATTATCCAACTTTTCCATCTTCTATACATTTGGTAATTTATAAAAGAGCTGTGAAAAAATATTTGCCCTTTCCTTGAATGAGCTGTGATTAACCACATTTTTTGGAAGGTTGAGTTCAGTTTCACTACCACACCCATGCCTGATTGTTGTCAGACCTGTTAAACCAAGAAATCGTTTAAAAAGAACCTGCCTGACAAAGTGAAGTAGGCTAAAATATCTCAAAAAGCAACACATCATGCCACGATCTAAAGAAACTCAAGAACAGCTGAGAAACAAAGTCACTGTCATCTATAAGTCTGGACAGCATTACAGAGCCATTTCTAAGGCTTTGGGACTCCAGCCAACCACAATGAGGGCCATTGTCCACAAATGGAGAAAACAGTGGTGAACCTTCCCGGGAGTGGCCGGCCTACCAAAATTACTCCAAGAGCTCATTGATGACTCATCCAGAAATTCACAAAAGAGCCCAGAATTTCATTAAAAAGAACATCATACCAACAGTCAAACATAGTGGTGGTAGTGTGATGGTTTGGGGCTGTTTTGCTGCTTCAGGATCTGGACAACTTGCCGTAACTGATGGAACCATGAATTCTGCCCTCTACCAGAAAATCCTGAAGAAGAATGCCCAGCCATCAGTTCACACCCTGAAGCTCAAGTGCACTTGGGTTATGCACCAGGACAATGATTCAAAACATACCAGCAAGTCCACCTCTGAATGGCTAAATAAATAAACAAACAAACAATCAGGTTCTTGAGTGGCCTTGTCAAAGTCTGGACTTAAATCTTAAACAGGCGGTTAATGCTTGAAGACCCTCCAATGTGGCTGAATTAAAATAATTCTGCAAAGAAGAGTAGGCTGAAATTTCTCCACAGCAATGTGAAAGACTCATCACCAGTTATTGCAAATCCTTCCTGCCTAGGGTGGAACAACCAGTTATTAGGTTTAGGGGGCAGTTACTTTTTCACACAGTGCCAGGTAGGGTTGGATAGCTTCTTTCCCTTAATAAATGAAATCATCATTTAAAAACTGCATTTCATATTTATTTGAGTTATCTTTGTCTAATATTAAAATTAGTTTGATGATCTAAAACATATAAGTGTAACAAATATGCAAAAAACCTAAGGAACCAGGAAGGGGGCAAATACTGTTTCACAAGTCATAATCTACAGTGCATACTATTTTAGTTGTTTAGGGGAGGAAAAGAAATCCTAGGAACTGTTAAAAAAAAGAGTAAGAATAAAACATCAATTGACTGGAATGATATTGATATAACAATAGTAAAAAGAGTTATTGAAGAAAGTGAAAAAAAAAGCTAAAATAATGCCTTTATATAAAGCAGGTGACAGACACCATTTTACATATTACAGACCTGTTGTCAAGTCTCTCAATGCTCTCTCAATTTTCCAAGATACTGGAAAAAATGGATGGATGGATGGAATCCTACATTCAACTGTCAATTTAAATCTACCCACTTCTCCATATGAGCACAATTTTTGTAGTTGAGTATTTCATTCTGGGTAGCTGTAAGGTGCTAAAAAATAAAATACATGAAATAACATATGAGAAAACTCCACCTGCTGAGCAAGGCGGGCCACTAATGTACAATGAGGTGATGTTGTTTTGCCAAGACTGGCAGCTTTATTTTGAAATGCCCGATGTTTCTCCAGCGCGTTGTCACTAAGCAATTAAATGCTCCTTTCTGTTTAAGATGAGCTTTTTTGTTTTGTTTTGTTTTGTTTAAGCAGTAATACATGGGAAGGTGTTTTGCAAGTACCACATATGAGCCGAATCACTCCAAAAATATCTTGAATTACATATGCATGAAACCTGTTTTGCAGTCCTGATAGGCTCTGGGGTAGGCTCTATTCCCATCCACTGCAGGCTTATCTAGTCTGCTTTTCGTTTATGAGATTAGAAGGCATTATGTCAATATGGATGAAAGAGGTCACAAAGCTACTACTGTGCAGACGCGGGCAATCCTTGAGTCTCCCTCTGCCGTTCATTGGTTCGTTCAGCATCTTCAGCACCACGCAGGCTGAACAGCGACCGCACAGCCACGCAGCCTTCATCAAATGAGGATGCCGCGCGGTGTACGCTGCACGGCACGGTTACTATGACACTGTTTATCTGATTTTTTATTTTTTTTAAATATTATTATTGTTTTTTATTATTATAAGCAGTTTAAAGCATGAGTATTTGTTGGTCGTCGTCTCCCTCGGTTTGATCGGGAACAGCCCGTCCGTGTCGTCTATAACTCTGCAAGAGGAAGCTGATCTCCTGTCGCTGATGCTCGGATTTCCAGGTTTCGTTTGTTTCACCGGGTTTCCCTCCGGCCGAGTCGACAGGCATGACGGACCCTAACGACCCCGCTCGGGTTATAGGCGGCGGCAGCAGCAGCAGCATCTCATGTACTGTGCCGCATCAACAAATACCGCCGCCGCCCGACCACCGGGTCCCCCTGCCGGTGCCCCAGTGTCCACCGGTCTCCCGACGCCTCTTGTGACATGACAACTCGGGGCAGAAAGACGAGGATTAAAAGTTACGGGCAGGCATTCAAGCAGGAGCGCAGATGGATTGGATCCTTCAGGAGAAGGCATTCGGAAACTGACAATTTGAGTTTCAGTGGAGAAGATGCAATCATTCCTGCATCAAAAATTCATGTGACACTTTATTAATCTGCGCTGGGTATTTCTCTTTTGGCTTGGAGCCTCCAGAGGGGTCAGAGCGCAGGGTCAGTCCCAGAGCAGCGTCCCTGGAGCTGGCTGATGTGCTCGGACATAAGCAGGGCGGGTGTCTGTATTACTGGGTGCCCTCCTCTGATCCCACTGAAGCCTTATTGTGTTTCTGATCTGGGCCTTCAGCGTGGTAGCACCCACCTTTGCCTTATAGTCTCATCTGATGCACAGCCTCATAGTGTTGGTCGAGACCCGGTCAGCTGCGCTGTTCCCCGGCCTGTCAGGCTCACCTAGCTGCTCCTGACCATCACCTTCACCTGCACAGCCATGGGCTGCATCCAGAGCATAGCCTGTAACAAGTCACGCATCAAACGAGAGAGTATCGTGGTGTACGACTTGTCCGCCACCATAGACCACTGCCCCACTGTCATTGAGGAGAACTCGCCTATAGTGCTTCGATACAAGACGCCGTATTTCAAAGCCTCTGCGCGGATTGTGATGCCTCCCATTCCGCGCAATGAGACATGGGTGGTGGGCTGGATCCAGGCATGCACCCATATGGAATTTTACAACACCTACGGAGACGTCGGCATGTGAGTTCACGCCTCTGTCACCTGAGTTCTCATTACAGTCGTGTGACGTGATTTCAGATTCAAAAAACAAGAGTGCGTGCGTGACGGCGCGCCTTCGAATGCATGCTTGCACACTAATAACTATAATAACGTGTTCGTGCCCGTGCAGCGCACGGAGTTCCACAGGCTAGAGGAGCATTTGTGCACGCAGCAGGTTAACTGAGCTTGTCAGCCTCCTTCATTCAAACGCCCACCGACAGATTCTGTTCCTGTGACTCTGGCACCTAAATAGAAAAGCTGCTATTAGAGGAGCTAAACAACAGTTGCTGCTCTCACACTCAAATTGTGCCCACGGAGACATGTCCTCCCCCACACCCCCACAACATATATACACACACACACACACACACACTATCTGGAGGGCATATGAGAGGGGGTGTTTAATCCTACTGGGTTTGGGGTGTGGGTGGTGGGTGCAGGGGTGAGAAAATGAGGTTTAGGTTGTCATCGGATTGGCCACGATGGCATGATAAATAGATGGTAGGGGGCCACCAGATGACAAAGCTGTTGAGTACAACAAAGGGATGATGATGATAATCCACTGGTACACTGAACCACCAGACACCATTTACAAGCTTTTTTTTTTCCTAGTTTGGCTCCAAAGTGAGGAAATTCCTGTGTTACAGCAGTCAAAATATCAAATGGAACCTAAACAAAATAGATTAAATAAAGTACAATTGCTCAATAAAATACAAAATCACAAAACTAAAACAAGAAACTAAAAGGCTCAATAAGGTAAAAATATAAATGAAATTCATATGTAGCAGGAGGATCAGGAATATTCATGATTGATAATGATCACAGATCTGACCTTCCTGAGCAGTTTTTACTGGAAACAATGAACAAAAAAGTTTTTGCTTCTGTGAGTATGTCATGTCAACAGTCAGCCCAGCACCAAAATTAAAATTAGTTATCCTGGTATTAGTAAATTGATTGACAGTGTTTCAGGTGTGTTTCTTGAGTCTATTAGAGTAGAGCTAAGACTAATAAATTGCATTTGTTGAGGACCATTTGTATTTGGTGCTATAGTGAGTTTTTATGGCAGCAATGAAGTATGAAAGAAGAAATAAACTACAGTGTGTTTATACATGTCATACAATCTAACAGTGTGCTTAACTTATTTTAAGCAGTTTGAACATCAGTGAAAACCTGACACATCTTTGTTTTGCTCCTCTGAAAGAATGGTGCATAGTTACCCAGAGATCTCTTGGTTTCTGTCTCCCTCCAGGTCAAGCTGGGAGCTGCCTCAGCTACGTGAAGGCCTGGTGAGGGCCATCAGTGACTCGGATGGAGTGAGCTACCCTTGGTATGGAAACACAACAGAGACTGTCACTATAGTCGGCCCCACTTCCAAACCGTCCCGCTTCATCGTCAGCATGAATGACAATTTTTACCCCAGTGTTACCTGGGCTGTGCCAGTCAGTGAATCTAACACGCCCTTACTGACTAACATCAAAAGGGACCAGAGTTTCACCACCTGGCTGGTGGCACTCAACACCACATCCAGGGAAAAGATATTGCTCCACACCATCAAGTGGAGGATGAGGGTTGATATCGCAGTGGATCCATCCCTGCCTCTGGGTTCCAGGGCCAGACTGGTGGGCCGGGTGCACCAGGACCAGCCGCGGGTGCTGACCCGAATGGAGCCCATCCCTCCTAACGCCATGGGGAGACCCAATGCCAATGATGCCCAAGTTTTGATGTGGAGGCCGAGAAGAGGCCCTCCAGTTGTTGTCATACCACCCAAATAGAACATTGAGAGCATCTGATTGGCCACTTTTTGATATTATATCATATCATATCAGGCCAATTCTGCACTGAAACGACTAACAAGATAATCAGATGAGAAACAAAAGCAGACAAATGGATATTTAAAAGCAGGCTGAGAATTGTATTAACTAATGATGGCCTAATCAGAGTTGCAGTCTTTTGTGCGTAAAATCTTTAGGGGACAGCTGCCTTAATTCCCCACTGCTGCCTTTGATGATCCAGAAAGTTTGTTAGTCTCTGCTTCTGGTGCTGTTGAGCTGTCGGGTGTGCAGGCCTTCACTCCAGCCCAGCACGCGTGAGGCAAGAGTTGTCTAAAGTTTTGAACAACCGCCATCAGTGCTGGGATGTAACTCAAACCTGTGCTGTAGCTACTCAGGCCCAGAAAGAAGCTTAAATAGCTCGAGCTTAAATACAATTCAAAAAGGTTTTTACAGCCTTAATGACGGCATACTCATGGCCTGCTCTGTTCTGTACACTAAAGTGCTGTGTAAGAGTTTAACCAAGGAAAGGTGTTGGTGTTTATGTTGCGTACACGTCCGAGGAGGACGATATCGCTGTGGGGTTTATTCATTACGGACAGAGATAACTGTAATATCAACAGGATGATGTGAGCGTGCAGGCGTGTGTGTATGTGTTTGCGTGCTTTCTATAATGGAGCCCCAGGGTCGGGTCCAGGCTTGCTGCTGTGTCACACCAGACTGCCTCACACTCTTTCTCACACTCACACACACCAGGGGCCTCATTTGTGATACTGATACAATGTAGGATCTTTTTTTTTTTTTTTTTAAACATACATACACAGAGCTACCTTGTTTTTGACATATCAGATAAAAGTAGAAATAACACCTTGGTTTCAGTCAAATACACACAGACATAAATGAAGCTCTGCAGCGGGATTCTTTCCCCCCTCAACAATCACACGTGGCCAGTTCATCCGAGCTGCAGAGCTTCTCCCTCCCTGCCTTTTTAAAAGCCAGAGATGCCTGTGTTGATGACAGCCTTCTATAGTAAAACATGGTTTTATCATTTGAAGCTGCTGCAGGAGGACAAATGAACCACGATATGTCTGTCAGCTTGAGGATTGTAGTGAAAGAACGCTGTATTCGTGCCAGAAGACTTAAAGGATCAATTCACTGGAAGAAAAAAAAAATAAAATTATCTGTTGCTTCTGGAAGTATCTAGCCCTGCAGATTTAGGAGGTAATCTGAAGTATCTGCCAGTGAGGTAAATGAAAATTCTTTAGTGGTCACAGGTATAAGAAAGCACAACAGTGTTTCATCTATTGTCAGCACACCTGCTTATACAGCAGGTATAGTTATCATCCAAATTTAGCACATTAGCAAACTAAAGCCTGTTAAATATCACTGATCTGAGGATTACTGGATTTTTCTTTGTCTTCAAACAACACTGGACAAATTACTTAAAAAGATAGTTGGTCACCAAATTTATGACAACTCATCCTCAGGGTAACATGAATGTTTTTACCAAATTTCAGGATAGTCCGTCACTAGTTTGCAAAATATCAAATCATATGGTGGCATTAGAGGAAGAACCCTTTACAGATTGATGCAGTGTTTGCTTTACACAGATACACTGTCTTTGGTGCCATTACGATCTTTTATAATGTGTGCATTAGAAGATTTATGACTGAAAAACAAAACCAGGGTGCAGCTTACAAAATACAAACACGTATCTGTTGTTTTTCTAAGAGGTCACAACTCCAGCACCGCTTGTAGTTTTCTGCTAGACCATTGTGTTTTGACTCGCGATCTTCATCATAGTCATAAAACATTATAGACATGGCTGATATGTATGTAAATTTGTATGACTGTATGTTTTGTATTTTTCTATTTCACACCTACATCATTTAAAATGTTACCTGTAATGTGTCTTATGACACTGATAATGGCCACAAGCCAAAATGCACTGGTCTAGCATTATAATTACTCTATATAAGTGTTGGAGGTTTGAGCTCTTCAGACTTTTTCCTCTTCTCCGTGCACCTTAGAAGGTGGTGAAACGGTGCCAGAAACCTCTACACTGCTTCTTATTATTTTCCAGGTGGATCTATTTGCTGATTATCTGTTTATCCAGCCTCAGTGCACAGTGGGACTGTAAAAAAAAAGAAAAAAAAAAAAAAAGGTTTATGCTGAGCTGGTCCAGATGAGACAGAGATGAAGAGAGAGGGGTGATGTAACCACATTATCTTGCCCATGCTGCTCATTACTCTTGGTGCGAACCGAACAAGCCTTCACACACACACACACACACACACACACACACACACACACACACACACACACACACACACACACACACACACACACACACACACACACACACACACACACACACACACACACACACACCCCTCATCTAGAATGGCACTAGAGCCATGATCACCAGAGAGGACTGTTCTGCCAGTGTACTGCAAGCCCCAACACACACTTACCATGTAGAAGTCTGAGGGGGGGGAGAAAAAAAAAAAAAAAGTTTAACAACCTGCCTATTGTAGCCATGACACAGGGGCAGTTTGTGAGACATCTGAGAACCCACGCTGACAATCAAGAGCAGCACTTCTAACTGGAGAATTGAGGTGATCATTTTTGGACTGAAACTTTGAATATAGTGTGAAATTTTTTTTCCACATGCCCTGATTAAAATAAAGTGTTGATGAAAAATAAATTTTTACTTCACCATGAGGTTCACACAGTCTGCTGTCAAAGTGTATCAGGGCCTCAAGTGTCTTTTACAGTTAACAGCTGTGCTTGTGGACTCGGGGGTAGAGCAGCGTATGGTCCTATATGTGGAATTTGACATGTTAATTCCTACTTGTTCGGCTGATTGACTTTAGATTGTCTGAAAGCAATTGGGTAATGGTGTTTTACAGTGTTATAATATGGAAGACATGAAACTCTGCCGTAGTACAGTCCTTTCTCTCAGACTGTCTGGCTTTTGCATGCAGTGTTTTTAAACTAATTAAAACAAATGCCAAAAATAAAATGTGAATTTGAGCCCGTTTATTGCTCTCCAGTCTTATTTAAGTAGTCCAAATAGATGTAAGTGTGAGTGTGTGACATGAGTATAAAAGGATGGCTTCATTATCATTTTCTCCCCATGGTACATTCACAGACTGTAAGTAAAAGATGGATTTCTGGTCTGAAAAGGAACTGCCTCACACCTGCTTAGTTTGTAACAGCCAGCAGGAGGCGACTCCAGTGATTAGGAAAAGACTACCAGTTTAATAGAAACCTATGGGGAAAAAAATAAAAAAGGACCTTCCAGCATTTTATCTGTGAACTAATAAACACTTTGCTCATGAGTTTATAACTTCAGTTACTAGTTTCATGTTTTATTAAATACAACTTGATTTTTATTTTGTAAATTGTGTTCCCATTTCAGTCAAGAGGAGGATAAAGCAGGTTCTTATCAAGTTGCGTTTCAAAATACCAAGATCATGACAGAGAAAAACGCTCTTTAGAGGCTTCACAGTGGGGCTTCGCTAACCACTGGGTGACATCACAGTGGCTATATCCATCTTTTATATACAGTCTATGAATACGTTCATCTCCAGGTAGAAAATTTAAATGCCATGTGTTGCTGTAAAGTTAAATAAATAAATAAGACCAAAGAGGAAGCACAATAACACACGCACGTACTTTAAAGGACACATTTTTCTTTTATAAAAGATTCACATATTGGTAATTAAAATAATAAAGTTCTTAATTATACCCGCTTTATCCCAAAAAAAGTTTAAAAAAAAAAAAAAAAAAAAAACTCAAATCATACAATCAAATGTTACTTTCTATGTAAATAATGTCAGATGCCTGATGTAACCAGCTTCAGCTATCAGTTCCAGACTTCATTGCACCACATTCAGATTATTCTGCCACAAAATCACCAGCAGATATTGTTACACAAGTACAAGACATAAGGAGCTGGACGCTAACCATCACCAGTGGGTCTGTAAAGTAAAATAAGCCTAAGCCTAATGAATAAGTTAAATCGACAATTCATTTATAGATTGAAATGTAACTGGTGCTAATACTTACACGATTTCAGGTTGTTCAAATTATCTTACAAATATTCAGTGTAACTTTTCAAATAAAAACACAGCTTCAATTAGCCACCTGTTAAAGCATCAAACAATATTTCTGAAATGTAAGCCTAATTCTTTTCTCTCTGTTAAACATTTGACTTGACCAGGCTGACAAACCAGAACCGTACAAGTGTAACAGTCCAGACACTGAGACTCACTGTATATGTTATCAGAGGTAACCCGTTGACTGTATGCTGCTTAGCAACAAAAAAGTCTCCATATTTCAAAAATAGCTGGAAAATGCAACACGAGAGCCATGACTTGGAAAACAATACCAGTTATGGTCATTGCAACTACCATAGTGTAAATCTTCAGGGTTTTCTTTTTTTTTTTTAAGCCCAGAATTGTGCCTCCCAGGCAGACAGGCTTCCTAAGCTGTGCACAAATCCAGCCTTTGTAGTACTGAAGCCAAAAGCGTGCAAAACCAGACCTTTATCAATCTAAGCCAGAGCTTTCTGATGTGTTGTACACAGTTTTAGAGTAAACAATAGCTGAAGTTCATTCATGCCTCTGAATTATGCTTATAGAGGCCAAAATAGGACAAGAATATTTGTTGGAGCATTACATTACTGCAAGGTGGAGGTGGGCTACATGAAAAATGTGGCTTGGAAAAATATTTAGAAACTCCCATCAATCTGGCTCCTTAATCCTTTATTACATGTGTGTTGAGTGATGTGGCAGTAACAGTAATTGGTAGTCAAACTAGTTCTTGATGAATACAATCAGTCGGTCTAGTTTCTCTACCTCTGCAGATGTGACAGCCAGAATTAGCTCTACTGTTGTAATCACAGAAGAAAACGTACAATCCTGTTTTCTTTTCTCATTGCTTGTACTTCTCAGCTGAGGCACTTGTGGTGTGAGACTCATCACAGCGTTTATGTTTTTTAAAAACCTCTCTCTGGTCCAAACCTGCTTACCTCCTCTCTCTCTATTCCTCTGCTCCTCCTATATGTTTTCAAAATATATGATGAAGACCTTTCCCCTTCTTTTTTCTCCAGTCCTCTGTCCTCCTTTCCCTTCATGTCTTGACGCTTCAGCACGACCTCCTACTGCTGCTGTAGTTTCAGCCGTGATTGTCCTATGCCCTGCTGGGATTGGGGGAAGGCTTGCCTTCGTAGCCGTACAGGAAAGTGGCCACGATGACTAAAATGGCCCCAAGGAAGAAAACACTGTAGGCAAGAGCATACAACTCTGTCAGCTCAAATGATTGTGATTATAGGAAAGAAAGACAAAGACTAAGAGATAGGAGTCACTATCTTTCCCTATTTCTTTACCCAGTAGGGTCGAAGTCTTGCAGCCAGAAGTACGATATAAGAGTTGACAGGATGATGGAGAGTGATGTAGCAAAGCCCTTGAGGATATTGTCTGCATACTTGATGACCGCTGCTATGACCAGACCACCCAGGGCCTGAAGAAAAAACAAATACAGAGACACAGATGGACAAAGGCGTGACCTGTAGGGCCAACAGGGAGTCTGAGCCACAAAATTAAATAGTCTGTTACCCCAGAAGCTTGACAATATATGTGAGAGTATAGTGAGTGAAAGCTACCTGCAGTGCTACAACAGTCCAGGTGACTGTATTGTATCCCTGAAACATCCCAGACTCCCTCACCCTTTCCCCATCATAGGCCAGCATTCCAAAGAGACCGAACACCAGGCCAAACATCCCTGGAAACAGATGCAAAAAGAGAGTGAGCTTCAGACCTGTCCAAAGGTTTCACAGTCAAGTCTGATCAAAACAAACCATCTCATTTCATTTAAATAGTGAACTACTACACTTTTCCTTATTTTCTTTCACATATGTACCAATACTGTGGTGAATTCTCATATTAACTATGGCCAAAATTAAAAGAACAAACAAAAAAAAAACAAAACAAAAACAAGGTCAGCATATATACAAGTAATCCCTATAAGCATAAAACTCAAAAACTATGGAAGCTTGTTTCTGCCACTGAAAATTCTTTGCCACCCATGAGTAAAGATTTTGGGTTATTACCTCAAAATTTCAACTTCTGAGAAAATAACTCCAAATTGAGCTAATAACCTGAAATTCCAAGTAAAATAAAAACTTTTAGATAATAACTCGAAATTGCAACTTAGCTCTGCCAATAAGGAAGCTGGCAATTCATTTCAGATTGCTGGTTTACTATGGGTTGCACCAAGGTCCAATAAAGGATAAACAAGGATATATTTAGAGTTGTGATTCATCCAAAGCTACTCTATTAGGGTCCAAGAATAAAACTTTGGAGGTAAAATGGA
The DNA here is from genome assembly GCF_007364275.1 of Archocentrus centrarchus. Taxonomy (NCBI): domain Eukaryota; kingdom Metazoa; phylum Chordata; class Actinopteri; order Cichliformes; family Cichlidae; genus Archocentrus; species Archocentrus centrarchus. The sequence goes on along the minus strand of NC_044349.1, from coordinate 23,898,634 downwards.
GCATGACGGGCTTCCTTCAAAGAGAGATGAAAAACTGTAGATAAGGCTACTGTTAACAGAGATAGTGAGATTAGATATAAACTATAAAATGAAGAAAATCTGAGCAAAAAAACTCAGACTATGGTTTTATGAATTTAGCATTGTGTCATAAAAGCACTGAAACAGGAGCGATGTAGAAAGAGACTGATAACAAAAAGAAGGTAAGCACTGAGAAGTTTGGTCACACCCTAACTGTGCAAGCTTATTTGCTTACAGCTAAAGTCCGTACAGTTTTGGGCAAACAACCTCATGTTGCCAACATGCTCACAATTACAAAGATCGTTAACATGTATTATGTAGAGTGTTCAAACTTTAGTTTCTATTAGCTTCAACTAACTATTATTTTCATTAACAATTAATCTATCAATAATATTTCCACTTAATGTGATTCAAAATAAAAACAAATAAATAAATAAAAATCAGGCCTAAATTTATTACCAGCTCCTCGTTTCTTCCACATTTACAACCAGCTGTATTTTCTTTGACGTTCTTGGTGCTGATCTAGGCTCCAAGGTTTAATGCAGGTGAAAAAGCTGTAAGCTCAGTGGGAATTACAGGGGACTCAACACATACTCACACGTTCCAGGTTAAAAATAAACTAGACAGGAACATTCATCTAAACAGAAACATCTCGGAGGGTAAAAAGCCCAGCTGGCTCTCTGTGCAAAGAGGAGAGGAGACAGTGCACACATGGGAGCGTGCTTCAGAAACATGGAGGTAAGTCCATTTATCACTCTGTTTTGAGCAGCAGCATCATTATTCTTCTGGCTTGGACATTACTTTTTACCATGCTAAGCTGCATTTTAACAACTTATACAGATATACTCTTCATAACTGATCTGACTTGGTGATGGATACCGACCTAGCTGGATGTTACGGACCCAAACGCTCTGTTTGCTCTCTTTCAAGATCTTCTCAAAGTAGACACCAGCAAACCCACTGGAGCAGCATGCCACCAGCACTGCTGTGACACCAACAAACTGGGAGCCTGTAGACGGGGCCTCTTTCTCTGGGGCCACGGCAGACTCAGAGGGCCACTGCAAGCACAAAGAGAAAGGCTTCAATTTTAACAGGTGAAAAAACACAAACTTTTTTTTTTTTTCTCCCCAGATGTACGATTAAGAAGTTACACTTTAATCCAACAAATTGAAGGCAAATCACAAAGAATGATTACACACAACAAAATGTTACAAAAATATTCCAAGTGTGCATTTGTGTGTTTCAAGGACCGAGCTCAAGGCCCTGTAACACTGCAGCTTGCTTTTAGGTTTTAGTTTATGAAAGGATTAATCACACAAAATATGGCAAACTGGCAAGCCAGCTTTAGAGATGCTTTTAGGCTAATTTGATAGAGTTGGACCAGGTCTTACACATATCTTCCCAGAATTTTTTGCTACAGTAAGGTCACCATTTGCCAAGTGGCAAAAACTTGCTGGCTCCAAAAGCAAGTCAATCCCTACAGACTCCGATGTGAAATGCCCAACTTTGAAGCAGAAATGAACTTGTTTAATGTCTTGTTGATTCAATATTGAATGAACCTTTATCAATGTTCACCCATTTAAATTCCATTTCGCATTGCAAGGCTTAGAATTAGGAATGATTAATGTCATGGGTACTTTGAATAATAGGTGGGTGCCAAAACAGGCAGCCACAGCCACTAGCTATCAGTTAATTCAAGTCACTGAATTGGACCTCTTGACTGTGTTTTTGGAGAATTTCTGATGCATAATGGGAAAAATAATAAATAATAATAATAAATAATAGGGCCTGCTGTTTGGTTGAGAAATCTGCGGTGACTGAAGTTGTAGCACTATTTAATTTTTATGTAAGGACTAATTAGCAGGTATCCTTTCCTGTGTACTGCACCCACACAAATGCACCTTGCTAACCAAACTAGCTAGTAATAACTGATAACTTAGCACATTACTCATCCAAATATGAGAAAGCCAAAATTAGAAATGCTTCCAAACAGTAGCCTACAAACCAATGGATATCAGTACTGTGGCCTCATCCATCTTTTACATACAGTCTATGATAAGTGAATGCTGCAGACTTAACAGATCAGAAGTTGTTTCTTCACAAAGATCTCCTGATAAATAAATTTACATCTTACAAACGGAAGTAGTGCTACATACAACCAGTGCATCATAGGATGGGGGTCTTACATGAACTAACTCTCAAAATGAACAGGTTGTAGCAAAAAACTGTGTTGTGTATAGAGCCAAAAAATATCCAGTGAATAAACAGTATGCATTCTAGTGAAACTTCTAAAAGTATGTACTTAGTAAGGCTCGAACTTTGTGTAATGATTAACATTCACAGTCAAATCTCGCTGAATTCCTAACACTGGGTACCTAATATTCATACACAGGCATCGTCACAGCTTTGCTGAGTTGTAAAAAATGCTGCAGAGTGTGACTTCTTGTACTATGTGCTGCAGTAAGCAGGAAAAAAAACGGGTGTTATTGCACACACACACACACACACACACACAAAAAAAAAAGATGATGACCTTTGGATGTGCAGAGTAAGAAATGTATTGTAGCCATTTCACACTTTTTTTTTTTTTTTGGATAAATAAAGATTCAGAACAAAGTAGAGCTATTGTTTGGCAAATTTCTCCACCTCTGTACCTCCACCATCAGCACCAGCTGGACCATAACAAACCCTGCTGGATGAAAAGTGACAACACCAACCTTGAAAATGAACAGTGAAAAAGAACAGCAGCATTAATGCAAAGTCAATTAATTTGTCTCCAGATTCATTCTGTTTTCTTTTTGTTTGATTGTGCTGCAGTTTGAAACAGATCGGTTGCTATTTAGCATCATATTTGATGTGACAGCATGAGCCTTCAGGAGGTGCTACTGATAAGCCATGGTCACACTCTTGCACATATCTTAGACACTCTGAGGACAGTTTGTGATTAAATATTTCTCAAATTAGGTGTAAAGCTGACTGATTGTCATTTTCTTTGTTTAGCCAAGGAGGAGGAGGAGGTGATATGAAAACAGTCATTCCTGTTATGACACATCATTCATCACCAAATCCCTCGTTGCCACTGGTGGCCAACATTTACTGAATCTTCTAGTACAAGCCTCTTTATTTATTTGGCCTTTAAATATCAGAACAAATAAAAACAGGCACACTTCCAGTGAGTAAATGCTTAACAGACAAAGAGGTCTACTAGAGAGAGCACATTAGAAAGACAGTTTGTTTTTTTTAAGTGTCAACTGCATGTAAAAGCTGCTTTTTCCAGTCTCTCAATTAACATAAAATATGTTCTTTTAATGCAAATAAGTAAGGTAGGACTGGCTGCAATTTGAATACATGAACCTATTTTGCTTCATGCATGTCTTTTTGTCCAGCCTCAACAGATTTCTTAGCTTGCCTCCACCAACTTAAGAGGTGCATCTTTACTCTGGTAAACACTTGTAAAACCCTGATGAAGCTTCAACTGATCCACTTTGCAGTTTAATATAAACACCATTTCATCGATGAAAAGAGAACAAATAAAATATGCAATATTCTGTTGATTGAAATAACTTTTTTTTTTTTTTTTTAACCATTTCAAGAAACAATTTAAGAGACATAAAAATGCACGGCACCTGCACGAGAGCCACTCCGGCCATTAGAATCAGCAAAGAGAGCCACTGGTAGACACCCAGCCTGCGGCCCAGCATGGACACTGAGAACAGAGCTGTGGTCAGGATCTTCAGCTGATACGTCACCTGAGGGAGACAAAGTGGAAAAACTATAAGTCATCCAAATAATCACGTTGTTGTAAGTGATGTAGATTCAAGCAGTCTCATCTTCTATAACACAGCCTGCCCTGTGTTGTACCTGGTAGGTGGCTGCGTCCAGGTTGGACAGGGCAACATATAGCAGGTTGTTTTGCAGTGTGTAGATCCCAGAGGGGATGGCCAGCTTCAGTGTTTCTATGGGTTTGTGAATGATCTCCTGACGCAGCACGCTGTTCAGAGCTCGCATGCTGTAATCTGAAGCGTGGAAAGAAGACAGAACACATATATATAATTTTGTTTTGTAACCAAATCTGGTAGCTTTAGCAGGGTGAAATGAAAGTAAGCAAAGATTACTGAAAAGTTCAGTGCTTCCAGAGTATTTAATTTTGCAGTTTTTAATATTCTACTAGTAAAAACAGTAGCACCCCCTGAAAGTGGTGAAGTCAGTTTCACCCAAGCTGTGGCCTATTTCAAGAAACAGGCTGCCTGATGTGATAAAAAACTAGAAGAGCTCTTGTTAGTCCAGGCTCAAAAGTCCAGGTTTCTACAGATACAGTGAGAGCTACAAGCTGTTTTTCTCCTTTTCTATACTTTTTCTCTCTCCATCATTCAGGTACAAGTTAATCTTGTTTCATCAGTCCAAATTTTTTTTTCAGAACTGTGCAGGCTCTTTTAGATGTTTTATGGCAAAGTCTAATCTGACCTTCTTGTTCTTGAGTGTAATCAGAGGTTTGCACCTTGTCTTCCATTCATGAAGTCGTCTCTTGATTGTGATACACCTGCGTCCTCGAGAGTCTGCTTGACTTAGATGCTGTGAAGCTGTTTTTTCTTAACCACAGAAATAATTTTGTCATCATCCACTTTAGCGGTTTCTGTTGTCTTTCAGAACACAGATCTCAACTGGCCATGAAGCTGTTTGTAAGTTAATTGCCCATTTACTTTTGGGAAACTGCATAAAAATGGCTGTAGTTCCTACACAGTTAACAGAATACTTTTATTAAACCTCTTGAGTTAAAGCTGAAAGTTTGCACTTTAATCAAATATATATAAATGTGGTGTCATTATCCAAAAATCTCCAAGCCTAACTAATTCAGTAAATAGCTCTTCACAAAGACAGGCTTGTAGTTTCAGTACAATAGAAGCGACCCAAGAAACCTGACTGAAAATTCTAAGGCTACATCCACACTAAAAGATTTTCAATATCTCCACCAAGGATGTGTTTTTGCTAACATTTGCGTGCGTGCCTTTCTGTCTGTAAATATGAGGCCAGGTTAACAAGTATTATATTATTATATACCAGTAATATAATATTGTATAATAAGGTCAAGTTATTCATGTCCAATTATTTAAGAATCAATAACCATTATCCATTACCTACTCTTACATATCTGTCATTATACCCATATCTGAGTTTTACTGCACTACAAACTTCTTAAAGTACATTTAAAAAGAAAACAAATTAATATACATACAAAAAAATACAATACTATTCCTTTAAAAGTAAATACTGCTCAGAGAGTGAGCTGCCTTGGTTTGCACTCTTGGAGTGCTTCTTGTTTTAAAATGGTCTCCATCCAAGTGAGTGTTTCAGTAGTTTCAGAAATAGATTCTGGCTATACTAAAATGCCTGCAAAGGTATATCACATGACCATTTGTGCACACAGGGGGTGTTTGTAACTGTGCAAACAGCAGCCAAAGGATCAACAGTGAAGTAAAAGTGTTGCAAGTGTAAGGCAGAAAACAAAGACTGATTGTCGTCACAAAGCGAATACGGTACCGGAGTGAAGCAATGCCAATGGGAAAAGACGACCCACAAGGGAAAGATGAAATGACAAAAGCCATAGATAAGATAGCTACAAGGGTTTTGGCCCAGTTTTTGGGGTTTTTGTTTTTTTTTTGGACTTATAATACCCAATCAGGAAGTTCATGTGGGTGTGTGTAGTATTGTTTTCACAAGTTTTAGTCTCTGCCCTCCAGACTAAAACACAATCCCAGAGTTTTCAAACTAAAACTGGGTCAGCAGAGTTTCTGCATGAGTTCATTTTAGTCCTGAAATGCAGAAGAAGTGTGGATGCTAAATGCAAACACAGTACATTTAAAATGACAACTAAGTTTGGCAGAACATTAAGCCTCAGTAGTTTTTGGTACTGACTTGCTGTATGGCTGCTTATATTCATAAAACAGAGAAAATAAGAAAATATGATCTTGGATGAAGAAACCATCAAACTACAGTTACTAAATATTGAACAGGAGCATTTTAGCAAACACAAAACTGATATTAAAAGAAAATAAAAGCAATTTAGTTACAAGCAATCGACACTGTTGGCCTTGCAGCAGTTTGAACCCATACCTCTGATCTTAAAAACACATAAATTACTGTACATACTTTACTGTCTTAAAACCTCCCTGCTGCAGGAGCTGCTCATTTACAGGTCCTAACAGAGAGACAAGTTAATGTGACAGTTTGATTTAATATTACAAAGAAGAATGGTTTGTCATCAAAAAGACAAACCTAAGCTGGCACTGCAGCTTCTTTAATATCAAGTTTCTGCACAAATCAGGACATAAGGTTTCACTGTGGCCTTGAGGAAACTGGGATGAATGTGGTTGATCATTTAAAACAGATCATGAAACGTTTGCAAGAACTCACTGTGCTCCTTGAAGACCAGCAGGACACAGGTGAGGATCTTCATGACCTCGGCCACCACCACAGCTGAGGAGGCCAGGTACCGCGGGCCCTCGGCCTGCAGGGTGCGGGAGTACCGCATGGTGAGCACCAGGGAGGTGGTCTGGAACACCAGCACGCCCAGAGAGAGGTACTTGAGCCGGGAAGAAGCCATACCCACTTGTCAGTGGGTAGGTGGACAAGGAAGAGGAGACTATAAACACCCAGTGGATGCAGTAGAGCTAAAAGGAGGACTGCAGGGAGAACAAGCAGGTTTTTTACTCTGACAAAAGAGGAAACACTGGTGAAGAGTCGCTGACACCTCTCACCTCTCCTGTCTTTAAGAGGTATCTTCGCAGACGCAGAAATTAAATCGCTCTGTCGAGTTTAATCCTCTGCTGTCTGCTCTCAGCGGTTTCTTCTGTCAGACAGAGACACGGGTACTGGTGGCTTAACCCAGCTGTCAAAACAGCAGCTCTTCAAGTCCTGGCGTCCATTGACCCGCGCCGGATATCAACCCTCCGTTAACTTTTCAGTCCGTTCACACCGACCGCCACATCACTACCTGCCATTCCGATTTACACTTCCGCCAAAAGAAAGAGTAAATTACACCGAAGCAGTCTCCACGAGGAAGAAAATCCTGTCCAGATAAAAATGAGAGCCTGGATGACTTCCGTGTTCGCAACTCTTCTTCGTCTAATCGCCGTCTTCGGGTTCCTATGAAACTCAGCGCCACCACCTGGCCTGGCAACTAACTGCAGTACTTTCTCCACAGGAAATAGTAAAGTCTTAATAATTTTCTGCAATTAAAGAGATCATTTGCATTTGCAATGCAGGTTTTATGGCTATAAACGTCTGACGTTAACTGAACGTAACATTTTCCACAATGCTTGTTTAATGGATAGTCTGGTATTTAGACTCCATGACAGACTTTTCCTCTCATACACACAAGGGAAAGACAACTTTTGAGGAGAAAGAAATGCAAACCTAAATGTACAGCTTTTAGTGTGACCTGCAGAGGTCCACGGATCTGGAGTAAGCTAGAAAAGCACTGCAAAAAATGTTAACATCTTTTTTGTTTTTGAAAAGGGTTAAACACTACAGCTGCTACTAAAATATGTTTGATTCTGAACCCTGTATGGCTGGGACTCTTCAAAATCTGCAATAGCTTTACATTTGAAATCAACGCTTTAATAAATACTATTTTCACAATCACACTAATTGAAGATGTATTGTATTAGTGTTACAACACATTGGGATCCTTACAATATTTTCAAGATATTTTCAGTGATCTAGTATAATGCATGTTGGGAATTAAATGTATTTTGTGTTTATTATCTGAGGTTTGTAAGTTCTGGACAGCTTTTGGGGAGTCCCATTTCATAAATGATTCATTTATGTATGTCTGAAACTTTTTTCCCCTGAATAAACTGTGAAACTGTAAAAAGCAACACAATATTTTAACTTATTTAGCTGAAAGCAGTGCACTAATTGTCCATGTGTACGTAGTCAGCTGACTTGTTAAAGCGTTCAGCTTTCAGTGATCACAGTGGGAGCTGCTGTACATCACTGGAGTTATGTGATGCTTTTTCCTACTTTTGTCCTGTTAGAGCAGCACCCAGAAACATTGCTTTAGCTTTACGTGCTGGTATATACACAGATTTAAAGGACAGAATCTACTGATTTAGGCTTTTTGAAAATGCTTTCAGTCCAACGGTAGTGATGTTACAGTACATACAGTACCAGTCAAAAGTTTGCACACACACACTCACCAAACTTTTGACTGGTACCGTACATGTAAATTATATAAAAATCCCAGGTATTACAATGCAAAAGCCAGGATATTACAGTCCAAACCTTTACTCAACTGTTTAATGTGCAGTGCAAGTGCTGCTCTATATGGTCTGAGGAAGGATTAAAGGCCAGCTGTACGTGCATAAACCAAAGTACTATATGAATGTGGCTTTTATTGGTCAGTAAGAGCTGAAATGAGCCATATAAAAACCAGTCCATTTACCACTTACCAAGAAGATTCATGCACATGGAAGACTGAATCAATTAGGACAAAACAATGAAAGTTTCTGTCTTAACTTCCATTATCAAAAATGGCATATTCACCAGACTGAGCAGTCTACCAGCCAAAAATGCCCTGTCTAAATTTGAAACCATTATAAATCAATTTGAAAATTACTATGCATAAACCTGCTGAGACACAAAGCTTGTTTCTGAAAAAGAACATATGTGAACAAGTCTATGAAGATCTGGGCTTTATTTCAACAAAGCTTTTGGTTGATCTTTGTTTTTTTTTTTTAAACCAACAGATTAGTTCTACATCACTCAAACATGGTAACTACTTCATACTGAATGTATATTATGGGTTACCTGGTTAACAAAGAAGAGCACAGTAAACATTAAAAAAAATTATATACAGAACATAGACATAACCCCATAACCTTGTATATGCACTGGAGCTGATGTAATTCATTAAAAAAACAAAAAACAAACAAACAGTCTCATGCCTGAATGTCCCTACATACTTATAAACATGTATCTGGGAAATGAATAGGCCGGTACTACAAGTATAACTCCAAAGGAAGCTGGAGTGTTTGCAAACAAGAACCACAAATGATGAATTTGGACACAGTTTTTACATTTTTTGGCTGAATAAAAGAAATTTGGTATGTGAGTCACTAATGTTGCTTTTCTTTCTTTTTTAAGATCCAAAAGTTAAACAGTGAACGATTGTCTGTATTTTTACATAGCAGTCACATAAACACTCTGCTCAACCTTAAGAAGGAAGACAACTTTATCCTTGCATTGACACTTGATTTATAACCATTACAAAGTGCAGAGACACACTGATTGTAAGACTGGTTAGATAACTTTGGAAGAAACACTATTTAGATAAGAAGCATTTTAAAGGTTCGCCTCAGTAAGATTCAGAATCATCCAGGAAGTGTGCACCATATTCATAAAAAAACAAAAAAAAACAAAAACAAAACAGACATTTAAAAAAGTCAACAAGTAGAATATGCTCTACGTGTATGAACATTTTAATATACAACATACTGAATCTGGTGGCAAAACAATAACAAAGAGTGTAAAAACTAATGTATGATTTTCAGTATTAATTACTCAACAAATATAGCTGTACCATATGCAGAGAGATAACCACAAACTCTGTTATTTCTATAGCAATAAGTGCCTTCAAAACATTGCATGATAAATGGACTGCAACTACAGCGTGCAGGTTCAACTCCATTTTCTGACCTTTTGAAGTGTGCAGGCAGATGTCTGATAGGGACATCTAACACGTGTCACTTTTAATCAAAACTCTGAAACACTTTCAAAACTTTCACAAAAAGTGTAGACCCATGCAGTAATAAGTGTGTATTTACTTTTAATGTGACATTTTTCCTGGTGTTGTTCTAATCATGGGACAGCCTTTTAGTAAGCCTCCTCTTTAGCCCCATAAAAACATGAATAAAAAGCAAGAATGCAACAAATAGGTAGTTTTGCTTTGAGAGTAAAAGTATCTTCTGAATATGACCCATTACATTAAAAGAGTAAAGTGAATGGTTTCAATGGGGAGTTAGTACTGGCAGGTTTAATCACACTGAACACAGTTCATTTTTAGCACAGAAATTAAAAAAACAAAAAAAAACAAAGACAGACAATCCCAACGCAGGAAGTCCTCAGTCCTCTCTCAGTGTCCATCTCAGCAGTCTATTTTTCTGACCACCATCAGTTGACCACCATCTGGTCAGAAGTTCCTTGATGATCCCTGGATAAAAAGTTTGTTTTGTGTTTTCTAAAAAAAAAAAGTCTTGACCTAGCCGACAGAAAGCAAAGAATGCGTTACCGGACACAGAAGAACCATATTGGGAAAAAAAAAAAAAAACAAAAACAAAAAAAACTTGAGCTTGTGACGGCTGACACCATGCCTCAGGCGTCAAGAACCTTTGAACTCTACTCAAAAATGTTTAAGAACTATAAAACAGTCTTCTTAAGCCAAAGAGAAGATAACATACAGTAAGAGATGACTGATTATTATATAAAAATAAAGAATTAAAGAGAGAAGTGAGAAAAGCGATATTGGATTACTGTGTGTGTTTTTTCTTTGTTTAAGGTCACAGAATCTCAGTCAGTCGGCTTCTGTTTCTTCTGGCAGGGCCTACGCAAACACCTGCATGTTTCCGAGCTGAGGTTGTTGAGAGGCCTGCTGCATCTGTTGCGACTGCGGCTGCAGTTGCACCTGCTCTGGAATGTGTGTGCGGTGTGATGACGGCAGTGTGTGGTGGGAGTTCCCCAGAGGGGTGGGGCTGGTGGTGACATCAGACCAGTCTGAGTTGGAGTGTGGTGAGGAGGAAGACCAAGGGTCGGGGGATTCGGGTGAAGGGGTGAGATACGGGTGCTCGCTGGGTGGGTGGGCAGAGTGGCTGGGTGTCGTGCCCTCTGAGCCCGCTGTGGTGTAACTGTGCTGGGAGGGAGGTGTTGGGTATTTATCCACTGGGCTCTGCATTGCTGGATAGGAGGGCAGTGCCCGAGACTGGCCCTCAATCCCTCCATGGCCTCCATGGTTGACAGCATGCGGGTGCTGCAGGGTGTGGGGGAGCCCATGAGCCATGCCCATCTGCTCAGGAATCTGGTATATCATACCCTGGGGGCAGTGGAGGTGGCTTGGACCCTGCTGGGAGTGACTCTGAGTCTGGTTCTGACCCTGGGACTGTGTGACTTGCACCTGTCCCTGCTGAGGCTGCTTCAGCATGGCCTGGCCTGCTCCAGCAGGCATCATCTGGAATGTGACGATGGGCGGCAGCTGCTCCCTGGTCATGGTGACATTCATGGGGGTCAGCCCAACACCACAACCCTGGCTGTGGTGCTGGGCCATGCCATGGTGGGATCCTCCAATCTGATGGGAAACAAGGCCGAACATGGGACTGTTGTAGCCATGTTTGGTCATGCCCACCCAGGCCTGCTGCTGTCCCAACATGTGGCTGACAGGGGGCAGCATTTGTCTGGAGGTGGGACTGCTCAGAAGGGGTGGGGAATTTGCTGTGGTGGAGACGGTGCCAGAAACATCCCCTGTGTAGGAGTGAGGTGATTCCAGGGAGTCAACAGGTGACATGGTGACAGAGCTCTCTGGAAGTCCCCCTGCTGCCTTGACACCATTGGTGCTCCCTGCTGATGTACCTCCTGCATTTCCTCCTCCCACTCCAGCACTTAATCCTGTCCCCTCTCCTCCTGCAGGTTTCTTTCTTCTCTTTGACTTCATGTCTTTCATTTCCTTGGGTCCCCCACCAACACCTCCCACTTTAGTGCCACCCCCACCCCTTCTGCTCTTCTTCCCCTGTGGTCCAGGACGCATGCCAATGTAGCCTGCTCCATTTGCTCCACACATAACAGAGGAGTTTCCTCCTCCACCCATGTGATTAGGCCCATTGTGTGGACTGTGAACCAAATTGTACTGATCCAGAAGGCGGACGATGTCATGATGCATGCGTTCCTGGGCTGTATCACGGGGAAGCCGATCCAGGTGATCAGTGATGTCACGGTTGGAATAGTGATCAAGGAGAACCTGAGCTGCCTCAAAGCTGCCTTCCCGGGCTGCAAGAAACAACGGAGTCTCCTCCTGAGAGAAGCAAAGAGAATGATGAATATGGCACTCAGTGTGAGACGTCATGTGGTAAGCACATATTTTAATATGAAAAATTAAGAAAAGTGCTAACTTTTACAGTTTATTTATGCACACTCAGTTTAGCCCATACAGGGTGTGTGCTGAGTGAGAGTCAATGCAGAAAAGATGGCTATAATTAGCACATGAACTACAAAAAAAAAAAAATGCTGAAAATAGCCTAAATGAAAACAAAACATCGCACCTTATTGTCTTGCATGTCACGATTCGCTCCATTCTTCAGAAGCACAAGGGTGGCCTCCACGTTATTAACTGCAGCTGCCCAGTGAAGAGCAGATTTACCTAAAATGGTGGTATGGTAAGAAAAAAATAAGAACACACCCTTTTTAGCCAGAAAATATGTTATTACAACATAACTGTGATTTTTTTTTCTGTTAAATATAATTTCCATCTTTAACTCAGCTACTAATTTGAGCACAATAAGTCCCTGCTGTTGCTATCACACCAAATCAGAAAGAAGTGAATTAAACACAAGGTTAAGGTTTACTTGTAGAGGCAAGTTAAGTTTTGATGGACAGCTTGAGTTTGGGAGCTTGTCCATTTTCTTTAATTAGTATATTAGCATATTCTTTAATTCATACACTAGACATCAAATTTATAAGCAAGACATTATACAAAGAAGAGAAAATGTCTTCTGACCGTGGTCGTCCACAGCATTGATGTCAGCATGGCAGTGGATCAGCTCTTCCACCATGCCCTCCACAGCCAGCCTGGCTGCCAGGATCAGTGGAGTAGTGCCGTCATTCATTCTGGCGTCCAGTTCTGTTGCGCGATTGCGAATCAGAATCTGGAAGAATACAAAGATGCAAGATATCATGAATGATACATGACTGACCATTAAAATTACAATTTCATAACTGTTATATCTGCTTTTGATTAGAGAGTTCTCTCACCTGAAAGACTCCCTGAGCATCAGCTGCCACAGCTGCATGTAGTGGAGTTCTACCCATGTTGTCGTGGGCATTTGGATCTGCTCCAGCGTCCAGCAGTCTCTTCGCGGCGTCAGCCCTGGCATAGCGGGCGGCCAGATGAAGAGCAGTTTCCCCTGTACGATCAGTCTGAGCTATTAAAGAAGCACCCTGAGCGATCAGATCTGAAATGACACTTGGTCCTGGTTCATCTCCACTCTCTTCCTCCTCTTCTCCATGCAGGCTGCACTCTGGGCCTCCACTACGCAATGATGCCAGCATCAGAGGTGTAAAGCCGTCTGAAAGAGGAAAGATTCCTTAGTAAGACAGATTTCTGAAAACTGATCAAATCTACAGGTTGTCAAGTTATTTTTTCTCCCCCCTCACCAGGTCCCTTGACATTAACATCCAGACAGTCGGCATCCAGGTCAGCCTGCGGAGGAGTAAGGGTGATGTCAGCAGCTTTACGATGCTGCAGGGTCCACTCTCTCCGATCAACACCTCCATCCAGAGCAATTGGCAGCAAGGGCTTGTCTTCAGTCTTTAAAAACCAAACAAAGCTCACGGTAAAACTCACAAAACCAAAACCCTTCTTTATGTTATACTTTTTTAAAATTTTACCCTTTTTAACTGAAATTACTCCAATCCACAGGATTTATTTGGAATGTTATTTTTCACTTTTACTTACTCGTGGTTTCTTGGATGGAACCTCATCTTCTGACCATCTCTGACTTCCATCAGTCATGCTTCCATCAATCTTGAAATTCCTGATTAAAAAAAAAGGGCTGCTTTAAAGACAATAACTTTTCTTCCTGCTTATATTTACCCCAGGAGACAGCATGCCTGTTATGTTTTAGCTATGCTCTGTGTCATACTCAAATACTGACCACTGAAAGCACAATGCAATTATTTCAATCAACAATCTTCTATTGATGCCACTGATCTGTTTGTAAGCTACTCTAATGTGCATGATGTGTCACATGTTTTATTAACTTTACCTGAACACGTTCACCCTAGATCAGGGATCCTCAAATCCAGGCCTCGAGGTCCGGTGTCCTGCAGCTTTTAGATGTGTCCCTGATCCAACACACCTGAATCAAATGGCTGAATTACCTCCTCAGTATGCAGTCAAATTCTCCAGAGCCCTGCTAATGACTTCTATATTTGACTCAGGTGTGTTGAAGCAGAGACACATCTAAAACCTGCAGGACACCAGCTCTCAAGGTCTGGATGTGGGGATCCCTGCCCTAGATAATCTAAAAACAAAACAAACAAACAAAAACTATATTTTTCCTCTTGGATGATTTCTCACTCAGTAGTTGCCATCCCATGGCTTGTTTTGAATACTAATTAGCAGAAGTGTTCATTTATGTGTTAACTCACTTCATGTCAAAATCATCCTGTCCAACAGGCTCTCTCCTCTTGTCATTTTTAGCAGCCATGAAGCCATCAGGCAGCCACAAGACACTACTTTTATGTTTCCTTTTGGCTGCTAGCATCCCCAGCACCACAATAATCAGAAGAACAACTACTGCCACTCCAATTAGATACAGCAATGGTGGTGGTGGTGGTGGTGGTGGTGGTGGAGGCCCAACTGTAGGCACACCTGTATGGTACAAAGACAAGTGTAAATACCAGATGTTTTCATTTAAAAATAAAGCACTTAAATTCCTTTCATTTCTGAATGACAGATCTACTTACTGTTAACAGACACTAGAGGGTAAGGTAGGACAGCGCTAATGTGTGCTGCTGCAATGAAAGATGCAACTTCTTCTGTGTTTGAAAAACAGTTCGAGGAACTCTTGGAGCATTCGCGGTTATCTATTTCCAGGTGCACCTCAGAGCTGTGTAGACAAAAGTGAAAATACAAAAGTCAGTCACAATAAATAATAAATTGGTGATCTATTTTGCAATGAAATGCAAAAAAAAAAAACAAGTAATTATGTGTATGTTGTATAATAAACTATCCTTACCCAATAACCTCCCTGTGCAGCTCCCGTTTGCTTCTCTGGGCATGTTGTCCTTGTTCCTCCTCCATTCTATAGTAAGGTAAAACCATTGGTTCGTTATTTTCGTTCAGCTTCACCTGAACATTGGTGTGCAGCAGAGCTCCTAGGTAGCGCAAGAAGCCCCTCAGGTCTTCTAGCAGCTCCTTAGGCTGCAGTCGGACAACAAGAACCAGAGTGCCGTTAGCAAACTTGGCAGGAGTAAGGTCAGAACAGTCCAGGCCGTCCCAACCACAAGCCTCTGTATTGCAGCTCTTGTCACAGAAGCTATTACCATAGTGGTCTGCGCAGTACCTGTCATACCTGAAACAGAAAGCAAAAAAAATAAAGAATAAGAGTTAATGATCTGTTTTTAAACACATTTTTTGTAGTTTTTATGTAATAGCAAAGTAAAGAGGAGAGTCACATACTTGCAGGAGGAGTTTGAGGTCACTTTGCATTCAAAGCTGTCAAAAAGGCACCCAGGGTTGTCACACTCCTTATCACAACGTCCATTCTTAAAGCGATCCCAGCAGGGAACCGAGGTCTTGCAGTTTGCCCAAGGCCGCTTCCACTTGAGCGAGCAGTCTCCTCCGTCCCACTGACATTCATGGTTGTTACACTTATCATCACATACGTCATCTCTTGCTTGGTGCTCACACTCTGGGTAGGGACAGCTTGGGGGACTTGGATCCATTTGTTTGTTCTCACAGTATTGTCCGGAGAAGTACAGTGGACAGCGGCAGCTTAACTGGTATGGGTATGCTGAATCTTTCACACAGGTTCCTCCATTTTGGCAGGACAATGTACATCTCCATTCATTCTCACAGTATAGCCCACTGAAGCTTGGCCTGCACTGACAGTACAGCTGGCCAGACGATGCCTTCACACATTGTCCACCATTCTGGCATTGTACTTTAGCACAGTTATAATCCTCCATTTCCCCACAGTTGAATCCGGTATAGCCCTATAAAACACAACATGCTGTTTAAGTGTGATAGAAAAAAAAAGTCAAGTTGACATTTGTAAAGGGCTAATACAACTTTGGAGCTAACACTTTTTCAGGCAAACGTTTACTATAAGCCTACATTTAGGTTTTCCGACAAGTCTGTTGCTAGTCTACTATACCTGAGCCATGGTGTGGCCTTCTGAAGCAAGAATGAGAATAGATAGGGAGCAGAGGTTAGTGGAAAGAAAAAACAAGCATTTAGTATGAAAACACTGATGGTCCGACAAAAGAAGGGCAAACAGCCAACTTTCATAGTCTACTGTTGTCACTCAGCATATAGCACCATTACAAGACCCTTGTTCACACTGGAATATATGGAGATACATGCTGCTTTTGGCTTTAAAAGTTAAACTGTGGTGAGCCGTTGTGTTATAAAAAGACACAACTGTACATATGACTGGAATGGAAACCCTTTACAGAACGGAGTAAGATTTTTTGCAGTTTCCAGATCGAAAGCAGCAACAAGGACCTGAGGTCGCGGAGGCAACATTGTGTGGCTTCGGTAACTGCTGGAAAAAGGAAAAACATCACCTTAAACAATCGTGGCACTATCACACTGGTAAACTGTAACACATTTAACTGTTTACATGTCATAGGGCTGTTGCTATGTTACGCACCTTAGATGTGACAGTTATCTTGTTTTTTAAAAAACAGCTTCTGAAAAGTGAGCGTGATTCTGACTTTGCGCTACTGTTACACTTCAGGCACGCATCTAACTGTCACATGGTTTGAAGCTACAAGGTTATTGCAACGTAGCTAACGTATGCTTTTATTTTAGGCAAATCAGTTTATGAAATGTGACAGTGTGATCCTGACTGGGTACCACTGTTACACCTTGAACACACAGAAGTTGTGGCTACCTCAAGGTATCAACGAAGAACAAAGAGACTAGGAGCTCCTGCACCTGCTGCTGAACTAGAACATCAAGTACTGTAATGAAACTGAAATCTATCATTAAAAAGACAATATCAAAGTACAGTAATAAATATTAAGTAAAATAAACTGCATGCATAGTGTCTTTGCAAGGTAAGAGATGCAAAAAAAACATTTATCTGCATGTATTACAGAGCCATGGTCAGCGGCTAAGAGTGCCTGACTGACCTAAATGTGAGCTTGAAGCAACTTATAATTCTTAACTTGTTAGTGTAGTTGCTCATGACCAATGATTTTTGAGAAAATCCTGGGGAACTTGAGCATCAATAGCTCCTAAAAATAATGTGACCATTCTTTGTGTTCATACGGATCACTCCTTCTTAATAACACTACTTTGCCTTGTTTATCTTCTCTCTGTATCACATTGCGCTGCTGATCTTCTCACTGGCCATTTGGGTGTTTTCTTTCAGTGTTAGTGTGTTTCCCTCCTTCTTACTTGTTGGCATGTATCTTTGTTCTGGTTTTGTGTGAACAACAACAGCGACTGAGTGCATTGTGATTCCCAATCTCTATACAGTTTGTAACATCTCTACTGTGATCAAACATTAATGAAACAGATTATTTTTCCTTTAGGACAAAGCATCGGCTTTTAAGTGAAGATGTTGTGCACCCTACTTTAAAAAAGGGAATATCTAAATTTTTTCATTGAAATTAATGTCTTTTGAGTCAATCAGCCTGTGCCCCTGCTGATCAAAGTATTGCAATATTTATATATTTGAAAAATAACTGACTTGGTGTTTGTGGCTGTCATGTCCATATACCCCAGGATAATCAGGATTTCTTTATTAAAAACAGTTTGTTTTTCTAGCCCTACTGTTCTCGGACCTTTTCGTTTTTATCACCAGTAGCTACAGGTACCACCATATAGTTATAATTACTAATGGGAGCTTGCTGATAGTTACAGTTTATCTTACTTGTACAATATGTGATATACTGGAACAGAAATGATCACTGAGCTGATTTTATTTTTTTTTAATGAATTTTCAAAATTTATGAGAAATACTGTACGTTGATTAATTAATTATGGGGAAATTAACGCGTTAAAAATTTTAACGCATTTTAATCGCACTTTGCACTGTGGAACGTTTCTCAGTGCACGAGTTCCAGGCATACAGATTATATCGACGCACAATGTCCAAATTAGGGGCCGCATCCTGCGAAGGACCCGGCTCACGTCTTTCGCAGCCCACGAACACCACAAAGGCCGGAAGTGAGCGGCTAGCCTTCATATCAGCTGCCGTCACCTCTGCGGAGCTCATGTCGCCTAGCAACCGTGAGTGTGAAGCACAGCTGTGTAAAGCAGCTGTTAAACGGAGAACGAACTTTTTCTCCTTTTTGTGGTTTAATTTTAAGTCTTTAATTCAAAATAAGCTGTTAAAACAAGCATAACACATTTCAACATCAAGGAATACAGCTGAGCTAATGATTAATTTCCAACTATAACAAGTGAGACATTAATGTTGAATAAAACTATCCAGTTATGATGCTTAACTTTAATTTCAGGTGTTTGCTTATCACAGGAGCACTTCCACCCTTCATTGGTTTGTGTAGTAGACTGGTGGGAAAATGAACAAAATTTTACGTATATCAACGTACAGTATGTGTTTATATACACATACTGTACGTTGATATATATATATATATATATATATATATATATATATATATATATATATATATATATATATATATATATATATATATATACACACATATATATATATATGTATATGTGTGTGTGTGTGTGTGTGTGTATATATATATTTTTTTTTTTTTTGAGAAATTGTTTAAAAAAAAAAAAAGGAACTGAATAATTCTGTAGTCCTTTCTGTAATGAATACTCATACTAAGTATCAGAAGAATTTCGCAATAAACAAGTAGCAATTGAGGTTAAACATGTACAGTAATGTAAAATTTCCAATCTTTGTGAAAAATGTAAAATGTCAAAATTCAATAATCTGTCTCCAACATTTTATAGAATACTCATGCCAAGTTTCAGAAGAGTTGACTGATAAATAAGGGAGGAGTAGCCATTGAAGTTAAACATCAATCTACAGTATTCCTTGAAAATTTCAAAAATTCTTAAAAAAATTAAAAAACTCAAAAATCTGAATTTCATCTGCAGTATTTTTAAAGATTTGCCCAATGAACACTTGTACAAAGTTTCAAAAGATTTTGCCAATAAATAAGGGAGAAGTAGTCATTGAAGTTAAACATGAATCTTAATTAGTTAATCTTTAAAATTTCAAAAAATTGGTAAAAAAAAAAAATTGGTAAAAAAAAAAAGAAAAAATTGAAAATAAACATTTTGCAGGAAGCATTTTAGAGCTTTGCACATTGAATGCTCATACCAAGTTTCAGAAGCGTTAGCCTAGGAATAAGAGAGTAGTAGGCATTAAAAAGTAAAAATCAATGTACAGTATTTCTCATAAATTTTGAAAATTCATTAAAAAAAAAAAAAAAGTTAAAAATCAAAAATCTGTCTCCCCTATTTTTTTGAGCCTTACCCAAAGAGTATTCATGGATTTCAGTATTCAGAAGATTTCAAATATAAATGACCGAGGAGTAGCAAATTTAGCTAAAAGTTGACGGACGGTATCGGATCAGCTTCGCTGACTGTCGTCTGTCATCGACAGCGGAGCTAATAAGAGAAAGGGCTGACGTTAAACACAACTTACAAGAGAACAAGAACAGGTGTAGCCAAGTACTGAGCTCATGTTCATAGAGCAGACGCCACCATTATGACATGGTCTAGACAGACAGAGATCCACCATGGATTCACAATGACGACCTGGGGAAACAAGGTGAGGGAACATATCTGTATTACTCAAAAACTACAGAAAAAGAAACTAATGCCTTTTATAAAATCGAGAGTAATTATTTGTTATGTCACTTTCAGAAGTTAATAAGAATGTACCTGTGTATCCAAGGCGACAGCTGCACCGGTAGTCATTGACCAACTGGATGCAGTCGATGCTGCCGTGACTGTGACAGGGCCGAGACTTGCATTCATTGAGATCCCCCTCACAGTGGTCACCAGTGAATCCTGGAGGGCAGGTACACCTGTAACCACCCACACCATCTTCACATTGTCCTCCATTCTTACAGAGAGGCTCCAAAGAGCCAGGCTTGGGGGCACAGTCATCCACGTTCACTTCACACTGGAGTCCTATAATGCAGAGAATAGACAGCTATGACTGAAGATGGCATTTAATATGCTCTTAGTTATATTTTTTAGAGCCATCAGGAGAATCTTTGTTTTTATGCAAACTACAACATATAGTCAACACTTGCTTCTCACTGCAAAAGCAACTAAGGCTACATTCACACTGCAGCCTGAAGTGACCCAATTCCGATTTTTTGTGAAATCCGATTTTTTTTGCGTGGTCGTTCACATTTCCAAATATATGCAACTTGGATGTGATCTGTGTGTGAACAGCAGACGAACCTAAAAATGTCCCGCATGCGCAGTAGAGGACACGATAACGTCACATGTAGCGAGGGCGCTCAATGTTTGCGGAAGTCACACGTTTTCCTTCCCGCGTCCACGTAATGGGACGCAGAATAGCGACGTTTGTCGAGTATCAATGACGTGCCGGTCGGATGAATGTGACCTGGCCGTACACAGTCAGGTCACATTTGAATTCGGATTTAGGACCACATATCCAAGTGGCCTGGGTCGCATTTGAAAAAATCCGATCTGTGTTGTTCAGACCGGCATGAAAAGAGCGGATACAGGTCGTATGAGGGCGAAAAAAATCGGATTTGGGTCACTTCAGGCTGCAGTGTGAACGTAGCCTAAAACAGCAGGAAAGGTTCCCTACAAGTCTTTTTGTCCATAATTTAAGTTTAAAGCTACCTCAGCAGTTATTTTAATCTATTATGCATACATACCATATGTTCCACGTGGGCAAACACACTTAAAGTGGTTGATAAGGTTGATGCATGTTCCTCCATTTCGGCAGGGGTTAGATTGGCATTCATCAACATCATACTCACAGTTCACCCCCTGGTAGCCGGGTTTACACTGATAGAATGAAATAAAACACAGAGGTTAGTTCATTTGTTTGCATATAAATCTTGAACATAAAACCTGCCAAAACATGCACATCTACACCCACTTGTAGAAGCAAACATATATCCATAAAAAGCTGGGAAGGCACTTACTACACATTCATATGTGCCCTGATAATCCTTGCATGTAGCACCATTGCGACAAGGGTTTGACTGGCACTCATCAACCATCTCTTCACAATAGCTGCCCATGTATCCTGGCTGGCACACACACTTGTGGGAATTACCCACATCCATACACCGTCCAGCATTCTTGCACACATTCTCCGACTGCAGACCTACAGTCAAACAGAAAGGCACATATGGTGAGTTTACAGTGTACCATAACAGTCCAGTTTAAGATTTTGTGTGATAAAACTATAAACAGGAAGCTAACAAAATCATCCATGTGAGGTTACTTCTAACATTTAAATCTTTTTAGTCAGACTTTTTCCTTGGGTTGATATAACCAGTACTTCATTATCATGCTTCTTATCTCTGCCAGAAAACACTTCCTCACCATTCCTGGCAGCAAAATCCGCGCAGGATTGGTTGGGGACATCACAGTAAAGTCCAGTCCATCCAGGCTGGCAGTGGCAGGTCCAGGAAGTTGCCGTCTGTGAGCAGGAACCACCATTCTGGCAGCGCACCTGACTGCACAGGTTAACATAGTTCTGCATACAAACAGAAAGTGTTAAAATTATCTGTAAATACTGCTGAGATGGAAATAAACCACATCCAGGCCCCCCTCTTTTGGGAGATATTTTCATTTGCATACACTAATTGAAATTTTCTAACTGTGTAGCAAAGCACTTCTAGCTCACAACACCTTCTTGATATCAGGTATGTGGTGCGAAACAGCAAATATGATTGATCTGGGTGCAATATGCTGTCTATCATGGCAACAATTCATGACTCTAAAGTTGCCCAATTAGACAGAGAAATCATTGTATTAGAAAAAAAACCTGGCTTAAGATCAACTTAGTGCAGACCCACATTGCACACACATACACACACGCACAAAATTTACCTGGCAGTTCTGTCCACTAAATCCCATGGGACATGTGCAACGGTAGGTGCCCAGGCCATCAGTGCAGGTGCCTCCATTCTTACAGGGCTGAGAGTCACACTCGTTCTGCTCATACTCACAGAATTCCCCGTAAAAACCTGGACGACAGCGGCAGGTAAATTTGCCAATGCCATCGATGCAAGACCCATTATTCAGGCATGAGCTGGATGTAGGAAAAAAAAGAAAGCAGCCGTTAAGTGGGGAAAAGTCTTTCAAATCTACTAATGCATTACACCCTTATGAAGAATATAATTCTACTCAGAACAAACATTACTGGAGACAGGACTTCTATTTATTTTCTCAGTTTTTCCAGTCAGTTTAAATTAGAAACTGAATGTAACAGTAAAACACAGACTGAATGGATCATGTCACTTACCTGCCAGTACATTCAGGGATGTTGTACTCACACAGGATTCCATTAAAACCTGGTCGGCACTTGCATACAAAGCTGTTGACGTAGTCCTGGCAGGTGGCACCGTTCCTGCAGGGATGGCTTGCGCACTCATCGATCTCAGTCTCACAGCGCTCTCCTTCAAAACCTGGTCGACATTTACAGGAGAAATTCGCAACCTTGTCCACACAAGAGCCACCATTCAGGCATGGGTCTAGAGAGGACAGAAGAGTAAGGAAGGAAAGGCTCAGCAAACCAGTTATTTAAATAACAGTAACTGAATTAACAGGTTTTTATACAAGTTATCAACAATCCACCAGCAGTCTGGCTAAAACTGTACAAGCACCTTTCCCTTTTCTGGTTTGTTTTAGCTTGAGCTAATTTTGTAATAATGCACAGACTTACTACCATTGGTATTTGTGTCAGGGGACTTTACATACCTAGAATATGTCCAGTCACTGATGATATGACAAACATCATTTAAAACTGGTACAAGTTACAATGATATTGTATCCAATTATAATAAGGTGACGAAATTATTGGAACTCACTTGATGAGCAGTCGTCAATGTTTGTCTGACAGTTGTGTCCACTGTATCCAGGCTGACATTTACACATGTAGCTCCCCGCGCTATTTATGCAATGACCCTCATTTCTGCAAGGGTTGTTTCTGCATTCATTTACATCCTCAGTGCAGCGTGTACCTACACAGTTGTGGACCAAAATAAAAATAAGTAAACACAAAAAAAAAAAAAAAAAAAAAAAAGTTGGCACAGCAGAATTCTAGTAGTGATGCAAAATATGAGAAATAAATGGCACACGGACTTTTTTTTTGTTTTTCTCTGAAAGCCACAGTCCAACAAACACATGAGAACACATGCTGATGCACATATACCTTGCCAACCGGGAAGACATCGACAGGTAAAAGAAGTGTAATCTGGAGTTGGACTGCACACTCCTCCCTTTTCACATGGATGAGAGGCACAGGGAACTTGTTCCACCTCACAATGTTTACCTGTTTTGACACATTTGTAAGAATTAAAACATGTAAACAGAAATATTCACTAAAGTTACATGCAGGCAGCAGCTAAAAAGTGTGACATTACATGCAAGTAAGTTGATAAAGTGGAAATGCGATATCACTAACCTGTGAACGGCGGACTACAGACACAGGTGTAGCTGTTGACTCCATCCATACAAAAACCTTGGTTTAGACAAGGTCCGGATGCACATTCATCTATGTTCTTCTCACAGTTCACACCTAAGTTAGCAATAATGTGTCATCAGTCTAACTTCTCTGGGACTAAAACAAGTTATTTGCAAAGTTTACAACCAGAAAACAACTGTGCTGAAAGTGGAAAACTTCTGAGCTCCACCAAAGATGTGTACATACAAGAATGATTTTGAAAATCACTGCTCTGGAAAGCCACTTAGTCCAACAGGCATTTCACACAGTTGTGACAAGGAAACTTGAATTCAGCACTGTACTTTGACTTAGAAAAGACTGGATTTTTAAAATGTGGCCTATAGCTCCAAAATACTTATAGCAGTAGTGTTTACCTCCAAAGCCAAGCTGACACTGACAGGTGTAGCCATCATGCCGGTCCACACAGGTGCCACCATTTTGACATGGGTTTGACTGACACTCATCCTTTTCCTGTTCGCAGTGCTGTCCTATCCAGCCAGCTTGACACTCACAGCGGTATCTTGACACAAAGGAAAGATGTTTAAAATGTGAAATTACTCAGAGTAATAACAGCAGGTCATCCTTGAGCTTTATTCAGCATTAGTTCCTGCACCTAAGGTTTTTTTTTAATTGGATATAGGCCAAAAGGTTGCCTACCTTAAATTCCCACTACAGTAAAAGTAATTGAATATTATCCCAAGAATAAATTTTATATATATATATATATATATATATATATATATATATATGTGTATATATATATATATATATATATATATATATATATATATATATATATATATATATATATATATATATATATATATATATATATGTAAATAAAGTATACAGTATAGAAATAACTTACCCATGTTGCTGTTCAATACAGTCTCCATGTTGACAAGGCTGACGAATACAGTGGTCTTTACCAGAGTGGCAAAGAGGGCCATGTGTGCTGGGCGGGCAAAGGCAGTAGAATGTGTTGACTTTGTCCACACAGGTTCCCCCACTCAAGCATGGATTTGACATACACTCATTGATCTCCACTTCACAGTTAACACCTATTAGAGAACAAGTCAGAACTAATTAGTACCATCAAAAGGACACTTGATTAATTCAGGCCACAGTATCCTGCCTCAGCTTTCAAACATTTTATTCTGTTATCACAATGACTTTAATGAGTTGCCTAGCAGAAACATACCTGTGTATCCAGGGGCGCACACACATTTATACTCATTGATGCCATCCTGACACTCTCCATGTTCACAGGGGTTGTTGGCACAATCATCCTCATTGATCTCACAGTTCACACCTTAAGAGAAAGCATACAAAGACATGTCAAATAACAATAGTCAGGTTTAATAGTTTATATTTTAATGAAATATATAAGATTTAGTGACATTTGAAAGTAGCAAAATAAAATAACTGAATGTGAGTAAGGAGTTGCATTAGAGACAAAGCAGATCAGATTTTATAAATAAATAAAATTTTATTTAACTGAAGTGAATAGCCAATGGTTTTTTGGCAATCATTTTTCTCAAAGGTACTGTTTATATGCAATCAAAGACTGCTCAGATGTGATAGGTGAGTACTACTCGGAATACCAAAAATCTTGTCCCTTGCATTAATATGCAGATATATGTTAATAGAGATTACAAAATGTCACTTACCACCAGGGGGAGTAAGCAACCAAACAAATGGAATTTAGCAATAAATGAGAAAATATGAATAAAAGCAATGTAACAGACTACATGAATGGTTTTAATTGTGACATCAGTGATTAGCATTAGAGAAACAATGATTAAACATGAACAGAGCAAGTTGCAGCTAAGAAAAAGAATGAAATACAACAAACAGAGATGAAAGCACATCAGAAGAGGGGAAGTGACAGCATGAAACCTGAATGCAAGACTTTAGTACCAGGCCTCAGGGTGGTAAAAACATACTGAAGACCTTACTAATCCAGAAAGCAACTTGGGTTAAACCACCTGACCAAGACTTGTGACTGCTACACTCAAAGAGTGTTGTAGACTTCATAATGCATGAAAAACTACACAAAAGGCTCTAGGTGTAATGGATAGGGATCTTTTCATTCAATTTAAGCAATTTACCACAATAATCAATTACATGACTTTGGGCTTCAAAGGTTTTTGTGAAATGGGTTATTTAGAAGCACTCATTTACATTTTTTCAAGCATTGACAGAGCTTATTTCTACTACTACTAGCACTACTAAAAAGTGCTGTGTGAGGAACCAAAACCATTTTTTTAATCATTCAGTATGAATGTAGCAATCAGCTATGACTACCATTAAGAAGATGAGAGACTAACAACTATTTTAACCATTTTAATGATTATATTCCTTTGTTGAATGTGCCATGGTCACCAGTGAACACACACTATGGTGTTTCAGAATGATTTGCCATCACCCTGATTTCTCTCAACAGTGTTTGTTCCACATATCACACCAGACACCCTTCTTTTTAAAGTAAATTATTAAATCACCTTCTCCCATTACATAAGGTTTACTGGAGAATCTTTGCAGCACACTGAGTACTTACCTTTGGTTCCAGGTAGACAGTGACAATGGTAAGCATTAACCAGGTCAATACATCGTCCTTGGTTCTGACAAGGGTTGCTGTGGCACTCATAGACCGGGATATTACAGATGGAGCCTGTGTACCCAGGTATACACTCACAAGTGTAGGTGGCGATACCATCCCTACACACACCATGGTGGCATGGACTTGGCATACACTCATTGATGTTCTCTTCACACAGCAGACCAGTGAAGCCTGGGTAGAGGGGAAGTTTCTTATTGCATGAATCAAGTGACATTCACTGACTACTTTCTGGGTCAAAATATGTTGCAATTTCCTTTTTACCTTCAGCACATTCACAATCATATCCGTTGGGTCGGTCAGTACATTTGGCCCCATTTAAACATGGTGTGCTGGAACACTCATCTATGTCTATTTGGCACATGTCACCACTGAAGCCTGAAAACATAAAGAATATTAGCATAATTAAAACGTGTTTACTTAAAGTCAGCAGAAATCAATCAGGAAACTGCATTAACATAGCTGAAGGTGTACCGACCTGCTGGGCACTCGCAGACAAAGCTGCTGACCTGGTCCAGACATTTGCCCCTGTTCAGACAGGGGGAGCTCATACACTCATTCACCTCAATCTCGCAAAAGGTCCCCTCATATCCTGGACAAATACAGAGAAGCAACTGTATAATTTAGCAACAATAAAAGTGCAAAAATATTTAATACCCTGGCAGGTGCAGGTCACGGGTAAATCACACAAAGGGAACTTTAAGTGGATGCATATGAAGGAATTCAAAAATGTGGCATATGAATGACATTGCTCTAATTTACCCCTGATGCTTGTGCTTTAGGCTGCAACAAATCCTCGATTAACTCAAATAATTCAATAATAAAAAAATCCTTGACACAAATTTGTTGCTTCGGTGCTACGTAGAAACTCTGCAGCGCTCAGGTGTCTCCATGTAAGCGGAGCGTTTCACCCACATTAGCAGCATTAAAGTTCTCCTTCGCTGTAACGGATTTCCATCATTTGGAAAAAACAACCCTTTAACTGGTTCATCACTGGCACGTTTTTCCATTCCTCCACTGCTCTCTACACTTTTTCGTGTGTGTGTGTGTGTGTGTGTGTGTATGTGTGTGTGTATGTGTATGTGTGTGTTTTGTGCTCACTGGGCTGAGAATTTCAGCTGTTAACTACTAGAATGAATTGCTACAACCACAGTTTGCTAGCGGGCCCTGCCATTAGAACTAAAAATAGACCTGCAATAGAAACGTATTTAGGACGTGTGTGAATACAAAGCAATAAGCTCATGCAGCCCCCAGTTTTTCAACAAAAACAATTATAACACGAGAGAGGCAGTTGTTTTATGTATAGTATGTCTGCACACATGCGGCAAGCGCAAAGAGGCGGAGCCATTATTGAGACGATGAGCTCAGGTGGAACAGAAGGAAACATTTTTCTGGTGTTGTTCCTGTAACCATTAAAATCTTTACTAAAAAACTGCTGGAGGTCCTTCATCAACCACCTGATCAGCAAACGTCAACATGAAGAAAACAGAACTTTGTAGCTGCTCCACCCACCGCTGTTTATCTCACAGTTATGGTACGAAGTTAAAATATGCAGATAAACTGTTAATAAGACAAAAGTATTTTTTATCTGATTACTCGATTAGTCAATGGAATAATTAATAGAATATTCAATTATTAAAATAGTCGATAGTTGCAGCCCTACTGTGGTTAGATGAAAAACTACCTTTTTTGACTCTAAGAGGCAGAATTTTCAAGTGTCCACTGCTAAAATTTGTTACAAATATAGTGTTATTTAAAAATGTATCAAGAAATTTACCAGGCATGCAAATGCAGGTGTACTCCCCAATGCGATCCAGACAAGTGCCATCATTCCTACAAGGGTTTGAAGCACATTCGTTGACATCTTGTTCACAGCGTGGTCCCGCATATCCCCTAACACAGTTACAGGTGAAGGAACCATCAGTGTTCTCACACTGACCACCATGCTCACATGGGTTGGTACCTGCTGATAAAGAGTGAAGCATATAAATAAAGTGCAAAACAGAAGCCACCAGAGACAAAACCTTATTTGATGAGAATACTCACCTATGCTGCATTCATCTCTGTCAGTGTTGCAGGTGTTTCCAGTATATCCCGGTGGACAGTTACAGTTGAACATGCCAGTAATGGGGTTGGTGTCACACTGAGAGCCCTCCCTACATGGATTACTGATACAGGCATCATCAAGGTGGCAGAGCAAGCCTGAGAAGAACATTAAGCCAAAAAGAATGAGCCCAAAAAAAAAAAAAAAAAAAAAAAAACCTTAATGCAAAATATGGTGAGACAAAATGTCCCCTGAGAATCTCCTACACATAGTTATACCCGTTTCAGAGAAAAACAAACTCAATGCAAATTTGCTGCTGGAGAGAGGCTTACTTTTTAAAGCAAGGCTTAATCTAAAGCCAAAGCTGTTTGACTAAAGAGCAGGTTTCAAATGCAAAAATATTCTTTGGTGCATTTAGACTGTTTGACAGCAGTAATAGTTATTTTAAAGTTATTAAAAAGTTATTTTCTTTGAGGAAAATTCTTCAACAGAAACAGTAGGATTATCTGCTTAGAAAAACATCAGCTCTGGTTAAACGTGTTCTACAGAAAGCAGTCCCCTGAAGTACTACACATGGTCCAAGAAAATATACAGTTTCAGTACGAAGTCCAATGCTAACTTAGGGCTGTATTAATTGTGTGTTTCTGTTCTTTCATGAACTAAGTTATAAAAATGTGTAGAATTTAGACATTACAATATATCTTGAAGTTAGCGGTTCTTGTACTGTCACCACAAAGGATAGGTGGGTTAACATTTTGTAAGGTTTTATATGAATGCTCACCTGTCTTTCCATGAGGGCACACGCAGATAAAGGACGCAACACGGTCTATGCAAGTGGAACCGGAGCTGCATGCAGCTGAATCACAGTCGTTAATATTTTCAGAGCAGTCAGGTCCACTCCAACCATTGACGCATACACAGACGTAGCTGCCAGGCAGATTGCTGCAGGTACCTCCATTCTGGCAAGTATTTGGCTGCAACCGACACTCGTCCACATCCTCTGTGCAGTGCTGACCTGTGGAAAGAAATAAATGGGGACATTTAGAAGAGAAGAACATTTAAAACAAACTAGGTTAATACTATTGCCTAGCATGTGTTGAGTTTCTAGCGGAGAACAAAATCCATAGATTGTTTTGGAAAGCTCCTCATGAAGGAATACAAACGTTTTCTCAACATTTTGGCTTTGCTTGTGCTAGTAGCATTTGTGGTACAAAACTCAGACAGGCCCAAGAAAGCTGCTGCATGCATACTTGCCTTGTAAACAGAAGTCCTGTGTATGCCACACAAGTATGTTAGCAGTGTCATGCCTTGTATGGAGCGTGGTCATCAGAAGTGTATAAAAAAAAATAATCAAATGTTGCCCTTTTCTTTTTAAATAAACTCAAACAAACAATCTACTATGGATGCCATTTTAAAGATGTAAGATTTGACTGTTTTCCAGAACACAAAACTCAGGTTATCTTTAGCCACAGATATTTGTTGTATGTTAGTCACAAATGTTAGTCACGCAAGTAATTGCACATGCAAATCCCTTACCAGTCCACTCTGGAGGACACTGACAGTTGTAGGTATTAACTCCATCCATGCAGGTTCCTCCATTGGCACACTGGTGATTGGGGCAGTCATCAATGTTGTTCTCACAGTTAGTTCCATTGAAACCTGATGTACATGAAATGAATACATTTGATTTGTTTTAATTATGTGTTGATTTGGGAAGACAAGTAAATGTAATGCTCTAGCATGACATTCTCTAACATGTTCTTGTGGTATATAAACATTAGATGCGGGTGTATTTGTTGTGTCTACTTGTTAAGTGTAGCAGTCTGACAGTACAGTATGTCAGATACAACACAGCCAGCAGTATCAGATTATTTGCACCCAAAACAACATAATGTAACAATTTAGAAACTCAAACATAATTTTATTTATAAATAACAGCTGTGACATCACTCTTTTTCTCCTTTAATTTCTATGATTTTATTTCAGGCAGGTCCAAACACGTCCATATTTCACTTGAATTTGTGTTGGTTAGGCATCTTTTTTGTTGTTGTTGTTGTAAACAAAAAAGCTTAGGCATTTCAGAATTTGTGAAATCCTACCAGGAAGGCAGTGGCATGAGTAGGTGGTGTCAGATGACTGGTGGCAGGTGCCTCCATTTAGGCACGGTGAAGGTGTGCAAGGGATGTATGAGCTTTCACAATGCCGGCCCGTAAATCCAGGGGTGCATAAACACCTGCAGCAAAGGAAGGGCAGATAACATCTGTCAGTTTTTAAGAACTCAAGCAGAAATTATAATGACAGAATTTAGATGAGCTTTTCTCATTGATGGTGACACTTTTTGAATTTTGCTATTGAAAACTAGATTCTCACTTGTAGGAGCCATGGGTGTTGACACACCGGCCTTCATTCTGACATAGAGAGGGCGTGTCTGCACATTCATCTGTATCATTGAGGCAGCTAGGACCTTTGTAACCAGGACGACAGGAGCATGTGTATCTACCACCAGAGGCAGCGCTGCACTTTCCACCATTAGCACATGGACTAGAGAGACAGCTGTCCTTGTACTCACAGCGTGGCCCTGAGAAGAGGCAAGATTGGACAAAGGGCTGAGATTTAGTGGCCACATATTGAGAACAACAGCCTAAAAGGCAGACAAAAAGCAATGCGCACACTTTCCACGTTTTATGTTTTGTAACTAGGGTTCAGAATGTTTTTAGTTATACTTCTTGAAAATGAATCACTGATGGATGATTTGATCATCCCCAGGCAGACTGGCTAACTTCAATTAACCTATCTTTTGGTTTGCTCTTCAGGAGAAAAAAACACAATGAGTGAAAGTGAAAATTTGTAATGGATGTAATATATAACTGGAATCTATTTGAAGTGAACTAAGGGACACAGATTAATGTATCCATAATTGTGTGAGAAAAGCTTTAATGAATAAAAATAAGGAAAATTTTAAGTGGAAAGATGTCAAAAAGTTGTTGCTTTGCTTTAAACAAATCAGCAGATTTGCTTGTTCATGACTGCTGCATGGGAAAATGTCGAGCACTTAGGTCTTTGGTTGCCAATTACTACTCAGTACAAGCTGAGTTATGACACTCATGACTGACAGGATTAGACATAATTAATATGCTTTAAAGAGCCAAAGCAAAACCTACATTTTATAAACAATCAGAAAAAGAGACAGGTTATAAAAGTCTGAAGTTTAGGTGTATATGGTATTTAAAAATACATCAAGGCCTTGAGGGAAACTTGAAGGGTGATTAAACAGGAGCTCACCTGTCCATCCTCTTGGGCACTCACACTTGTACTTGTCAAGAGAGAGAAGTACGCAGACACCATTGTTATCACAGGGATTGTTCG
This sequence comes from Archocentrus centrarchus, assembly GCF_007364275.1. NCBI lineage: Eukaryota > Metazoa > Chordata > Actinopteri > Cichliformes > Cichlidae > Archocentrus > Archocentrus centrarchus. Next base: position 23,866,932 of record NC_044349.1, on the reverse strand, counting down.
GGAAGCACGTGGAGTTCTGGGGAGTTTCGCAATGTTGTCCAGTAAAGCCCAGAGGGCAGGAGCAGGTGGCACTACCCAGTCCAGGCACACCAGGTGACATAGGCACAGCACAGTTCCCTCCATTCAGACAGTAGCCAGGCTGACAGGGATCTTTATGCTGGCAGTACTCACCCAGAAAGCCTGGAGCACACCTGGACATACACACCAGAACACAAATCAGTGATAAAGCAGGCTAAATGCTCAGGACTGAAAGCTTATTAGCCTTCAATGCAGACAATACAACAAAAAGATGAGCTAAACAAGTAGACAAATAACCATTTGTGCTTCACAGCGCAAACAAACAAAACAAAAGAGTGAGTTTCAGTCAGGTGGATATAATGCACCACATCAGACAGCTACTACTGAGAGTACCGAGACATTGCAGACACTAACAGCTGCATGGGAGTCATGTAGTATACACACACACACACACACACACACACACACACACACACACACACACACACACACACACACACACTCACACACATCAAAGAAACAAACAAACCAGCACAAGGGAACACTACTGTTTAATACAGTCTTTCCATTTCTGTATAATGATCTACACAACAGTATGCAGGAAACCACATCCCTGAGTAGGGGTATTAGCAAAATATGTGGCTGTGCATAAAGAGAAAACAGCTTTTTAAATGCTTCAAACACCTAACAGTTAGTGGACTGTCTATGTTTATTACCTTTATCCCAAGAAACATGTAAAGTCATTTAGAATACGAGCCCTTGCATTACCATAAGATTCTTCACAGAAAATGTGTTTTTCAGTCTTGACAGACTAACTCTAAGATAACTAAAGGAAGTGCTCTAGGCCGAGAGCTGTTTCCCCATAAACCCTGCTCAGAGAAACGGCAGAAGCTGGTCTTGGTAAAAGGGTTACACTGGGGTCATTCATGACAAAGGAGAAGTTCAGAAGCAGAAGGATGTGAGGTGGAGTTATCTGGAAGTTGTTGACTGTAGCATGGCAGAAACTGAAAACAAGTGGAAAGCACAAGCAATAATTTGAACAAAGAGATAAATGAACTACATTTCAGATGTACAGTACCAGTCAAAAGTTTGGACACACTTAAGAACTGCAGCCTAACTGTGTCCAAACTTTTGACTGGTACTGTATAAACAGACAAATGTGCCCACAGCATGGGTACATAAATACTTTTTGACTACTGCAGGTTGATCACAAAAAAACCGTACTTGTTGAGTTACAACCAAATTTGGTCTACAAATTATGTGTGTGTGTGTGTGTGTGTGTGTGTTTTTTCCTCTGCTTCTTCACCACCCCTCTTTTTCGATTTCATGTTTTTTTCAGTAAAGTGATTCAGCTGCATGCCGAGCAGTGGGGAGAAAAATTACAATATTACGCAATAAGTCCACTAGGCATGTTATCAAAGGCAATGTTCCCTTCGTCACTTTCTATTCCTCTGTGTTTTTTTTTTCTCAGTCCCACCCACTTTCACTCAGCACTTCTCCATATATGACAGTATTTGATCATAACTTTTTTTGTTACTGAGCAAAACTGTCAGATTATTTCCTGTGTATGTCTTTTTTAAAATCTATCATCTTCTTGTGCGTGGCGCATGACAGACACACCATCTGGGGACTGAAGGCAACAGAGCAACCCGCTGCCTCTTACAGAGCCCTCTAATCCTGCCTCCCCAGAGGGGCTCAGGTAACACAAAAAAGATAGCAGAGATACTCCACATACACGTCAATGTGTTAGTACAGTTAAAAAAAAAAAAGACTCAAACATCTTTGACAATTTCAACTTAAGGAATGATTCCTATAAAAGGAAGAAATACAAATTAGTGTTGTGACCCACATAAAACTTAGATGAGAGAGTGTAGATGGGAATTACTTGTACTTCAGTATCATGGTCTGACTTATTTATTACTGGCCACCCCACCCCAAAGCAGCTTGAAGATATTAGGTTGTGAGCGCATGGGAAAGCAGAAGAGTCATGAATCATGCCACGCAAAGTCTCACAGATCAATCACATCTGTGAAGCTTCTGGCTGGTACGATGTGTGAATCATCCAAAGACGACAAAAAACATCTGAGAACACATTCCCCCTCGAACATTAAATGGTTCACAAATGCACTGCATATTAAGTGCACTGTGTACACATATAAAACACAAAATTGAATATATTAAACAACATATTCATATATTTTTTTTTTAAATGTTTCCAGTAATTTAAGCTCGGTGTGCAGATTTCTTATTAAAAACTGAACTGATCCTGTATGAAAGTATTCTCTAAAGCCTAAACCTGACACAGCGTTTTATTCCTCTGGGATAAAGACCTGTGACATGTACCTTCATTACAAAAAAACCTGTGCACGCACAAGCCCAATGCATATAACTGTTTACTTGATTTGACACCAATTTTCAGGGGACTTGCTGAACAAAAGCTTCAGAATAAAGTATGCTTAGTAGAGATTGTGTTTTTGGGATTTATTGACAATAACACTTTTAGATGTCGCAATTATCCATCCATCCATCTATCCATTTTCTTCCATTTATCCTACCCTGAATATTCCCCCTTTTATTTCTGCATACTCAAGTTTTGTATTAACTGGACAGACAAGTTGACAGATTAGTGAAGTAGTAGACAAATAAGACACGGCTACCCTCCCTCTCCCCCGTCTCCATTGCTATATCAGTATGTTAGTGGTGCGACCCCTACACGCTCCAAAACACATGCCTACAAACAAAATACACAAAAATACACAAACAAAGAGACATCCCTCCCCACAGCTTGCTCATGATATCACAACAAGGCGGCCGTCCTGGGAATTAGGACTGCTCTTTCTTCTCCCAGACAACCTCTCCGCCCACCTCTTCCAAAGTAATGACACGGCCCTCTGCCCTTCGACATACATCACGTTAGCAGGCTGTCACACAAAGAAAACCGTGTCCAGATTAATACCAGGTTTATGTTTCACTCTGAACTTTTTACCCATCCTCATTGTTAAAACTGTTAAAACTCGGAGTAATACAGGATATAGAAAACCACTTAACAAGAGAAGGGAAATTCAAAACTCCTTTAATGTAACATTTAGCCCAATTTCAACATGTATTTAAATGAGTTAGTTAACCACAGATTTGTTTTATACATGCTGCTGGAGTAAACTGAGCTTCTTAGTTAAAATAATATGTATTAGAGGTGGCACAAAATTTGAATTCAGCATAGTTTTAAATGTGATTAAAAATGGTAACACACACAAAGTGACTCTACAATCCGGTTATTGAATTGTATTCCTGCTTTTTTCCTTCTTAGCAGCAATTTTGTTCTTCAGTTACATGTAAAGGATTCTCCTTCATTTGTTAAGAATCGCACTGCTTTTATATTGTGTGTGGGATTAATCTGGCACTAATTTGATCTAGAACATGAAAACAGGGTTGTAAGTAGATTGTGACAAAATAAACTGGCAAATAAAAAGTCAAGTAGTTCAGGATTTAACAGATGCTAGGGCTACCACTGCTAATGCTGCCTCAATGAGCTAACCAATATGCCACTGTGCGCACACACTTCAGCATCATTTAAAATAAATGCTTTTTCAAATTCATTCATTCATTTGTATTATTGGTGACTCGAACAAAATTCCATCGCAATACAAATTTTGGTGACCGTTCAGTTACGTACGGGCGACGTACATTGAACACAACGCATGAAACAAACACAAACGCAGAATGTAACATTGCATTTGCAGGGGGATGATGAATAAAAATTCCAAAGAATTGGCATTTATAATAAATGTTTTTTTAAAAACACACAGATGTTAATAATCGTTGTCTGTGTGTCGTTGTGTGTGCAAAGTTTCATTCAGATTGGCCTACCCATTAAGGTGGAGATAGGGTACATGCAGACATAAATAGGCCATGATCAATTATAGAAAGATGAATTGGTTATTGGTAAAGGTTTCAAATGGCTCTTTCTTAAATTCAAAAGCAATATTTGTTTGAACAGTGTTTAACTTTGGTAGAGGTCTCTTTCAACTCAACACCATCTTTCAAGACTTATTTGGGTTTTTTGTGCTTTTTTTTTTGTGAAAATCCAATAACATGAAATATGCACAGTAAGTTCTATTAAATTCAACTGGTGCTATCTAACCAGTGTTGACAGAACCAAATGCTATGGCGTCAGGAAATGATACCCTGTCCTTCAGGTTTCACTGCCAGATAGAGCGCTCATTATTAGCCCCTGGCTCTATCACTAGAGCCAGAGGCAAACAGACAAGGCTGTGCATGATTCACATTATTGACAGGGAGTGGTGCCTCACTGAGAAAGAGATAACAACACACTGACACACTGGTCTGTCCCTAAAAACACAGACAACAATATGAGCCTTTGAGAAATTTCCATGCAAACAGCAGAACACAGTTAAGGATTTGGGCAGGGATTAATGCATATAGACACCTTTACTGACAGTGAGCTCTGCTTTCATGGACAACACAGCAGAGAGCAGTTTTGCAGCAAGTCATTAATGGATTCTTTGTTTTGCTCCATGTGGCCTCTGTTCCTGCTCTTTTCTCCAGCTTTCTCTTAGTGCATGGAGTTTCCTGCAGCCCTTCTTTCCCTCCCTTTCTCACTCCTCCACCTCTCATTTCTAACCCACTTTTGAGGTGTCAGGTTTCCACAGCTGGTTCACATTAGCACCCCCAGCCTGTGCTCGGTCGCTCTCTCTACTCCTCTTCTTCGTATTCTTCCTCCTTCTCCTCTACCTCATGCTGACCTCTGAGTATCCCTGATAGCTGTGAGGACTTCAGTGACCAGTGAAGGTTGGGCTGTTTCTCACAAACTCGTGTAATGTCCCCCCCCTCCTTCACTCCTAATCCCTGTGTTCTGAAATCGCCCACGCTCTAATTCTGTTTTCTTTTGTGGTAATTCCCCTCCTCCTACCTCTCCGCCTTTAAGTATACAACCCCACCACCTCCTTTCCTTCCAGATACTATTCTAGTCCCAGCTACACTTAATAACTCCATCATGCTCTCCCCCTGCAGCCATCACAGCGAAACCGTGTGAGAGAGAAAAATGGAGAGCATAAACCAGCTCACATTTCAATCCCTGGATCGTTCCCTGGCTTGGCTAAAGCATAGGTGGCCTATTCACTATACTGTATGCATGCATGCAAAGTGCATGTACACACAGGAATGCGTGTGCATATTAAGTGTTACAAGTAAAGTGCAGAACATATTACTGACCTTGTTGTTGCTTCTGTGCTAAATGTCCTCGGCTCACTATAGAAGATGTACTGCAAGATTTCAAAGGGATTTTTTTTGTTTTTTTTAAAAAGCCAGCTATGCAAAAGCTAGAAATTCAGACTGATACTGTGACTTTAACAGTTTTGAAGGAAGCTGAATCCAAATCCTGAAGGCTTGCCAATATATCTGATAACATTATCACAGATTTCCTGTATCAACACATATCACAATGTAGTAAAATTTGAAAATGAAATAAACAAAAACTATGCTGATGAACTCTTTTAGTGATTAAAGCACAGCAAACTGTTTTAATTTGAACTTTCTTCACAACCTTGATAAAGGCTGCAAGCTGAAACACATGCGTTAAATATAAGGTTGCAACGATCCGTTGAGTAACTCGAATAATTCGATGATGAAAAAATCCTCGACACAAATTTGTTGCTTCAATGCTTCATTTAAACTCTGCAGCTCAGGTGTCACTGCTGCTTTTCCACTGACGGGGTTCCGGTCCAAGTATTTGAACCGTTCAGCGGTTTTTCCACTACGAACGCACTCGGTGCTTGGCCGAAAAACGGGTTCAACTCGGGCCCCACAAGCTAGCTGGTCTGGAACCAAGAACACGTGACGAAAGCGGCAGAAGGGCGTGACTTTGCCGTCTCAACATAAACTTTTCTACCATATTACATGTGTATTACATGAGAAAAGCGAAGCGATTTTCACAGCTGTGAATTAGGTTGGGTCTTAAGGCTGAACTTGCTGCTTTGTATCAGTTCATATCACAGATAAAGCAAAGTGCGAACTTGTCTTGCTCGTATTTTCTGTCTGTATTTACCTCTGTGCTGCACACAGATGCTGCCGCAGTTTGGTTTGGACCGTAAAATGTGTTCGCAACACAAGAAGTGTTCTCCCACATTTGCGCTCTTCGGTTTCCATGTCCAGATGAGGACCCGCCCACATTCATAAGTAAAGGAGCGATTTGCAAGCTCGGTGGAAACGCGGGTCGTTCCTAAACTTTTCGCCGGTTCTTTTGGGAACCCCGGCGTTAGAAAAGGGGCTCGTGTAAGTGGAGCACTTCACCCACATTAGCAGCATTAAAAGTTCTCCGTCGCTATGATGGATTTCTGTCATTTGGAAAGAACGACCCTTTAACACCGAGTGGATCATTACTGACGTTTTTCCATGCCTCCACTGTTCTCTAACATCGTGTGTGTTGTGCTTGTTGGGCTGAGAATTTCAGCCCAACTAATTTCAGTTAGTTTGCTAGCGGGCACCGCTGTTTGCACTAGGGATCATTCGGTAACAACGGGAACCCCTCCCTCGGTCACCCAGTCAGTATCGAAGGGCTCCATCAAAATATTTTTACACTTTAATCCCTGATTAACGACTGAAAATATACCAAAAATAGAAACGTTTTTAGAAGGGCACGTGTGGATACAAATCATTACAACATTAAGCTCATGCAGCCCCAGTTTTCCAACAAAAACACTTATAACACAACAGCACACGCGTGGCAAACGCAAAGAGCTATTATCGAGTCTCAGGTACAGCGAAAAGGAAACGTTTTTCTAGCGTCCAAAGAGGCAGCGCGCTTTCCTTTAAACACCATTGAAACCTTTACTGGGAAACAGCTGGAGGTCCTTCATCAACCACATGATCAACAAGTGTCAATGTGAAGAAAAGACAACTTTGTAGCTGCTCCATCACCGCTGTTTCACACAGCAAAAAATTTGCAGTAAATGTATGAAAGTTAAAATATGCAGATGAACTGTTAATAAGAAAAAAAAGTCCAATTATTGGATTAATTGATGGAACAATCGATAGAATATGCAATTACTAAAATAATCAATATATGCAGCCCTACTTGAATATTAAAATTGTTCTATATACTATATAGTGTTACTGGAGCTTTAACCTCTTCAGACTTTATGCTCTTCTCTGTGTACCTTGGAAGTAGGTGAAGTTGTGCTAAAAACCCCCACCTCTCTTTTATAGATGCAGCAAAGAGTATAATGAGCAATATACAAAGTGAGCTTCCAGCACATTTGCTAGAGGGGCCATTTGCCCTCTAACTGAATGATAATGAGTCTTGTCAGGTCTTTGTTTCCACTTGCACTGTGCAAATGTAGTGTGTGCACGGGTCTTGCAAGCAGGAACTCCAGCACATGCATTAAGCAACGCACAGTTGCTGTAAAAATGGTAAATTAAAATGCACTTAAATATAGATGTTACAGTTGAAATATGGTTTCTTTTTTAGAGGAGTGGAAACTATGAACAGTTCCAAAATCGTCTTTGCCACACTGCAGGCAACAATAATGTCACAGAACAGGAGAGGGTGAGGAGGGGGGTGAGACTGATGTAACAGATAAAAAAAAGAGGAAGGAGGATAAAATGAAGAGGTTGCACTGAGATGGAAGTAAAAGATACAAAGGTAATGAGAGAGCGAAAAGGAGAAGGAAGCCATGCAGACAGACTAAAAAACATCAGTGTAGACTGAATAAAGGAGTGTGGAGCAGGGTGGAGTCCACACTAGAGTCATGTGGTAAAATCGCAGGCTGTGTTTAGAAACATGTCCAAAAAGGCTCATCTGAGCAGCCATGGTACACAGAACAGGACTCTCTCTGTCTCTGTATGCTCCTTTAACCCATCTCTTTAAGTTGTTCTGTCATTATCCTGTTTCTGTGGTTGTTTAAAATGTACTCTCTGCCAATAGGTCTGTGGGCCTATAAAAGTTCCATATTTAGTCTACACTATGCATAGTCCACCAGTCAATTTAGAAATATACAGGGAAAAATGAACACACAACATCAGGGCCTTCATATAACCAAGGGAAGGAGTCTTTGCTACCTTACTTAACAGAAATCTTTTCACTTTATTGTCTCTTTCTGCCCATTTGATAAACAAAAGTATAACTTGCACTCAAGTAAATGAAACTTCACTTTAATACAAAAAAATATTTTATCACAATCCTGGTAATTTTCCTTTGCGGGGAAAAACAAAACTCTTTGGGAGTTTTTTTGTATGCAGGAAAAACCTCCAGCATTTTCCAGTTTAAGTCATCCTTTATTTGCCTTGCTAACACTAAGAAAAACACAGAATTTATGATTTCTTTATTTCAGAAATCTGAAATTTTCCACTGGAACACAGACAGAAAAACAAGACACCTGCTGGCTTGTAGAGCTCTGCAGTCAAATGTTTTACTTGCAGAATATATGATATACTGGAACAGAAACTAATTTTGCAGTAGGGTAACCATCATTGAGCTGATGCTTTTTTTCTTTTTTTTTTTTACAAAGTTCAAAAATTTGTAATAAATAAATAAATATGTTAAAAAGTGAAAATATTCCTGGAACATTCTATAGACCTTTGCCCAATGAATTCTATACTTCAGGGGAGGAAAAAAAAAATCTATCTGCAATATTTTGTTAACCATTGCCCAATTAAATGGTCATGACAAGTTTCAATAATACAATAATACAATAAAAAAGGGAGTGTAGCGACTGAAGTTAAACATCAATGTACTACTGTATTTCTTGAAAAATTCAAAAATTTGTTTAAAAAAAAAAAATGTCAAAAATTGAAAATCTGGCGTCCGGGTGGCTTAGTGGTGAAGCCGGCAACCACATACATATGCTGTGTGTGGCGCGGGTTTGAGTCCCGTCCTGTTGCCAATTTGCCCGCGTGTCTTCCCCTGTATCTTTCCCCCATTTCCTGTCTCCCTCCACTGCCAATAAAAGCTGCTGTGGCCAAAATGCAAAAAAAAAAAAAAAAAAATGAAAATCTGTCTGTAAGATTCTGCAGATCTTTGCCTAATGAATACTGATACCAAATTTCGGAAGAATTGGTCAACAAAATAAGGGAGGAGTAACAACTGAAGTTAAACGTCAACGTACAACTTCCTTGAAAATTTGCAAAATTGTAAAAAGTCAAAAATCCGCTTCCAACATTTTGTAGAATTTTGCCAATGAATACTCATGCCAAGTTTCAGAAGAGTCAGTGTTTAAATAAGGTAAGAGTAGCCATTGAAGTTAGCAAAAAGTTGACAGACGGTCGCCAGACAGCTTGATATAGGATCAGCCCTAATGATTCTTGTTTTTGATGACAGCAGAGCTAATAATAAAAGTTTTTAAGTGTATTTCACAAGTGTCTGTCAATGATTTATGGCCAACTAACTAAAAGCAAAGTCACATTGAATTTCAGTGGATGAGAACGGTTGTTTTTCTTTGCTGACTGGTATTTGTTCTTGTAAAAACCAAGTGGAAGAAACTCACTGACAAGATCTTTTGCATGCACATGTATGGACAATGTGTAACCTTATGACAAAATTGAGGTACTTTTGACCTCATGATGTTGCATGAATGTGTGACAGAGGGCCACTTGTCACCCTACTGTATGTGGGTTTATGGTCTGGTTGCTACATTCCCCACTGTTTTGTAAGTCTTCCTCTTTCTGAGCTACAGGTTTGACCCTTCTTAAGGTCTACAAGCAGCAGTAGCGTGCATTTTACAACTTGTTTATAGTTTACAAAGAGTCAAATCCTAGTGACCACTGATAGCACTGACTTCGCACTTTCTTGATTTGACTTCCTTCATCATAAATTGATTAAAAAAATGTTCAGGTGCTCAGACACAAAAAGGAGTAAGAGCTATGGGGAAAATGTGATGGTAGTGGTTCATCACATATCAATCCATCAAATCAAAACAAAACCATGCTTTGTTGAAGCCTCAAAGCACATCTTGTGACATCGTTTGGGCCCTTAAACACACACTCAAGAGGTGCACAGTTACATCTCCATTATCAAAATATTAAATCTTAACTTCAGACCTCTGCCAGCATGTGAACTTGCCCTGGGCCTAAGGTGCCCTAGACTCTCCTGAGACACAGACACAGTGAAAGAGTATATGCACAAGCATACACACAAAGAAACTCTTATCACTGTGGCTCCAGTCTCAGCCACATCTACAGTGTTGTTAGCTGGGCTGTGGGAAGGAGATAAGTCTTGGGAGAGCAAGAGTGGGAAATCACTGCTGTGGGTTTCAATCTCCAGCTTGAGGGTTTGTTGAATTTAGTTTGGATCATATGCCTAATGCAGTTAAAGTCTGTGAGACTCTGTGCGCCTGATCGAGAAGGGTGGATTGGAGGGGTGTATGGGTGAATCAGGAAGGACTGAGTAGTTTTAAAACACTCCTAGTCTCCCACATTTTCTCTTTGTCTGCATTCTCTGCATGTGATCACACATAAGATTCATGTGAGGTAGCGAGGTGGCTGAGACTGATGGAAGACAGCCAGAGCAAAAGGGCCTTCAATAAAGCTCTACAAACCCACAGATATGAATGGGAGATGAAGCAGGAAATACTATAAGAAGGCCAGTGGGTGAAGGTCTCAACAGTAATGCCCCTGAAAAAGTCTAAAGAAATATTCAGTTTTGATGGTTGTGGAAAAATTAAGAGGCCAGATTAGTTCTGTCCAGAAGCATCTAGTAAATCCCTGAAGTAGTGGGAGGGACTCAGGCATGGCTAAATGAGTGACAGTTTGATGAAGGAGGCATAGCAAGAGGGAAATTACACTCCCCTCTTCACTTCTCCCTCATCTCCCTTCCCCCTCCCCCCTCTTTACTGCTCTCTCTCATCATCAGGAGTTGTGCTCCAAGGTACTCCTCCTCAAATTACCTGAAAAGAGACATCCTCTTTTGTTTTGGCCCTTTCTCTTCCTCTGTCTGCCCCAGAGGCTAATTCTACCTGTCAGATCAAAAAGGCAACAGGTCTACACAACACAGTAACTCTCCCCTCACCTTTAAGAAAAGGTTTTAAAAATGTAAAGGGAAAAAACTTGAAAAGAAAAGGAGTCGGGGGGGGGGGGGGGTTTAAAATAAGGAAGAGTTAATCAGTTTGCACTATTACCCAGCGGAAGACAAAGATTGTGTTCCAGAGGTTAAAATAACAATCTGTATAGTCTCACTTTTGCTTGAAATGTTCAGGTATTAACTAAATAGTGATATGACCGTCATGACTCCTCCTGTGGCCCACAAACAAGACCAAAGTTTTTGTTCTGTTAGCCAATATACTGACAGATAATATTCACGCATCCTGCCATTTACATCCTTTCAGATGCTATTTACAAATGCCTACCCAAGCAAACTGCCATGAACAAATCTGCACAGAGAATTACTCATGGCTTTCACACCCAAAGCTGACGGCTTGCAGTGTCACCGGTTAGACAGCTTTAGTCCTTTTTTGCACCAAGCCCTACATGCCAGCTAATGGGCCTCTCCCATCCACTTTAACTTACTCTCACAACCGTGAGCATGTCCAATACGAGACAGAGAAAACAAAACTCCTAAGACTATTTAGATGTTGTATTCAGGAACTATCATAGTCTGTGCAAGCACATTATTACTTTAAGCTGTACTCCCTAGAAGTTTTTATCTTAATTTTTTTTCCTTCACCAGTTTTGACTCTCTTTAAGAAAAAAATATTAGTACTTCTTTAAAACAGAATTAAATATTGGAAAACAGAAATTCCCATGACTGGAGCAGTTCCAGGTGTTCCATAATTAAGAGGATGTATAGGATCTTAGCAAAAAAAAAAGGCCCACAAGGCAAGCTGAAAAAGGACTGCACATGGACAAAAGAGCCCTGTATTGCCAATCAAAAAAAGGCCTCAGCTCCATTGTGGAGGTGTTTCAGTACTACTATGTCACTCTATGAACATTTATTCTTTTAAATAAAATGAAAGAAGTTCATAGTGGGATGACATTTGTTTTTGATTGTCTCCCTCAGCAGTTAAAACTATTAATCACGAGACCCTTTCAGAGAGAGTCAGGTGCTTGGTTTGCATGGTTTAACCAGAAGGGTTTTTTTTCAGAGTTTGGTGTTTTACCAAAGGACTTCTAGAAGCAAGTCTCCCGACTTGAAAGACATCTTGGTAACAACCTCTGGACACATATTTTGGGAACTGTTTTGAAGTGCCTATCAAGATAAGGAGAGGGCCATATCTTTAATTTTAGTGGTGCATGGGAAATAAAAATAGCATGCATAAAATAAATAAGCTGATGAAAACCACTAAAAGGTTTAGGAACTTTGCATCTGCTGGACAAATGTCATCTTTGCTATTAAGGAACTCTCCCACAGATTTCTATTCAGGATTGTTTGATTGTTACTCTCTCTTGTAATGTCTTTATATGTACTACCATAGGAGTAATAAACTTATGACAGTCGAAGACTGGTTCATAGCTATGCTTCGACATTAGAAATTAACCAGTTGAGAAAAGGACAGCCAAAAGGAAATGACCGACTTCTTCTAGAACCTAACACGCAAGTGAGTCTCAGAGACAAGATGTACAAATTAGATTAGATTAGATTCAATGTACTGCCATTGCACATGTCTCAAGTACAGGGCAACGAAATGCAGATGTGGGTTCCTCACTCATACATTCATTTTCTCTGTAATGTGAATTACCAATACAAATCACTCCTACTCCAGGAAGTATTTTCTTTCAAAATGTTGATGTTGTAAAAAGGGTACTGTTTTATCACATGACACCTTTCTTTGGTAGAAGAAAGTTTAACTGGCAAAACTCACAAATGCATGAGGTCCTACCCGCATCACTATGTTGTGACTTCTAAGAAATACCTTTCCACTGCTAATGTCCATGTTGCTTGTGAAACTACACGGAAATGCATATTTGAAACAAACAACAAAAAACAATATTTCAAGTACTTCTACTGCACCAGCATGAGTCTGTCATATTAATTATCTGTTGAATTACGCAGTCTGACCCCGGGTGTGATCCATGTGACATAATTAAGCAGGTCCGAGGCAAATAACCACAGCGACTGTTTACTTACAGCCGGCTGCCTTTAACACACTGAGGAAACTAATAGGCACATAATCAGATTTTTTTGCACAATGCGCCTTTTGACTAACAATATAACGCCGATGGGACCAGAAAGACCGGACAGAGGAAAGTGTGTGCCTTCATGTGCACTTACAGCAAGTATAAGTGTGCATGTTGTTCATGTTTGGCTTCAGACAGCAGAAAAACTGTTTAACTACCTAATCAGTCTAATAGTAGGCCTGTTCTCTGTCAGCTGACTTTTCAAACTGAGAGACTTCTCTCTTTGTCTCTTCAGCAATGTTGCTTTTTTACAGTTTAATCCTATTGTCAGTATCACTTAAATCAGAGGGAAAAAAATACTTAGTGGTCAGGAAAGGAGAAACTTTCCTGACCTTTCCTTTTCTTGAAAACAAAACTTTCCTTTTCTTTTCGACTTTAAAACTGAGGAAAAGTAAATAAAGGCAGGCTTCTCAAAAATGTCTCAAAAAATTAGTCGGGTTGTAGCATCATAAAAATAAAGTTTAAAAGGATGTGGCTGAGTCTTAAAGGCTGCAAATGATTTAAGATACACATGCCAATGAATACTGGCTAAAAGGACAATTTAATCTAGCTGTGCTTCCTCCATGTAAGAAGCATCTTCAAAACTAAAAACAGCATGTTTAAATGGTAGATACTGCCTTGATGTAGCAATATCTCTTCACATCCCACATATACATGTCTCTTGCTACAGGCCATTTTAAAGTCAAGACGTAACCTTACGATCCTCGGTATGTGAAAAAAAAAGCTGGCTCGTAATGAAAGAATATTACTAGAGTTTCTCATCATCACTAAGTGTCCAAACAGACTACTGTACATAGAGATACACATGATTCTGCACCTGCAGAATAATGCGTATCTGGCCTTCAGTGAGACAGAAACAAAATGTCAAACAGATTTAGTTTAACATTTTTGTTTGCCTTCCCTTCTTACACAAGTAGAGTGCTTAGATTTCTAAAACTCTGGGAACAGACACACAGCAGGATTCTCATCACATTTAATGAAATATGATCAGCTTCATGAACCAGCCATGGTGCATGTGTGTTTGGAATTTGGCTTGGGAGTGGCAATGCAATTAAAAAGACTGCACAGTCTTAATTACAAACTAGCCTAGGCTGTCAGAAAGTGGAAGGCTTAGATCAAACAGCCCATTGCACTCCTTTACACTGTGACACTTTTCCTGGTCTGATTACCGCCACGGGCACATGAGGAGATTTATTTACAGGTTATTTCAAACTTTTAGTCCACACAAACAGTTTTATTTTTTTGGCCTCATTTTTAATTAATGCATTTTTCTCATGTAATAACAAAGCTACCGCCTTGACATCCCCCTCAAATAACAAAAAGTGGGTAGTAAAATATGTTGACAAACCCTAGAGTGATCAATTCTGTAGAAACAAGAGAGTAAGTAACAAAACCCCCGAAATGTTCCAGAAATAAAATCTTGGAGGTGGAAATGTGTGTGTTGGTATTGTTCCCAGTACTTTGTCAGACAGAGCAGGCTTTTATTCCCCCATTCGTGTCTGAGCAAAACCTCATGGTCCCATGAATAGGCTGGGGTTGATCTAAAACCCCTTTTTCTGCCTTGGCTTTCATATCCAACAATCCCCTTATGAGGTATGTCTATGCTGTTCACATTTTTTGTTAGCGTGTTGTAACAGTGTGTACAGGATGACTTAAACTGAAAGGTCTGTGTTTGGTTATAGGCCCAGCCAGTGAATCTTACCTGCAGTATTCAGTCCCGTTGCTAAATTTCAGGCATGTAGCGTTGTTCACACATGGTGCCTTATCATCCACACATTGCAGGGCTGCAAGAGAAGAGTCGTAAGATCAGAAAGGTACTTCATATCTAAATATTTTCTAAATAAATGTCAATGGTATTGCTAAGTAAGCCAGAACAGCCACTTATAAACAGATCTATGTTGTCATTTATTACTCATATACAACGTTATATAATACGAATAAAAAGAGTAGTAACAGTTTCTGTCCTGTCAGACCGCAGTTAAAAGCACATGATTCTGCTTACAGGTTTTAACATATTAGTCACTGATTTCATGTTTGGCGTGGATTCTAATCACACTATAAACTGGTAGGAGAAATGTCCCTTTTTTGAGGAAGGAATCGCTCAAAAACATGACTACGAGTTGGCTGGACTCACTATGGCTGTCCCAGCTCAATCTCTTACCCTAATCAATCACGTCTAAAGGCTGAAGCATACCCGCGTCTTTGAGGAATGTCCATTCCTGTTCTGCAAGGGTATTTTTAAAGAGCAGCTACAGATGTGCTCTTTACTCTGTATTATGGAAAAGAAATTCTAAAAATGTTTGTTTTATATTAATAACATAACTAACACAATTTTGAGAATAATTTAACAATTTGTTGTAATGGCTCTTAGTTTAAGTAGTTTATTTATCTATACTCCTTGTTTGTTAAATATGTAGGTAGGGTGAGGGGTGAACTGTACAGATTTTCATTCACAACTTCCTCTTTATCACAGAAACAAATAAATGACGTGACGGTGAAAAGCATTTTTGTGCACATCAAAGAAGTAGGCTCTTTAAATGACTCAAATGTTCCTCAAAGGGTGGGGAGCCCCTGGTTCACTTGCAGTGTTTGAAATTCAAAAGTGAATGTTCTAAACGTGTTCAGGTTTCTCCCCATTAAATGGTTAACGGAATTGGTAATACCACCACAGATACTCTCCACCCCTTTGAGGGAAACCCTCCATGTAGTTCACAACTTTTTCCTTCCTCCTCTACAGAGACATAAGGCTGGGGGCTCACTACTCATCTATACAGCTATGCAGAGGCAATCCGAAATCAGGCAGCGGTCACAGACAGACAAAAATGAGCGTTGATGAAGACAACAAAGACCATCTCTCTCCCCGCTAGTGAGACACTCATAACCAGACACATCAGCCATTGTGTGGCCTGCAAGCCGCCAGAGACATATGGCTGAAAAGGTCTTCACGCACACCATGCCAGCCCAACATGCCAAACAGAAGTGTGGTGTTCTCTGTCTTTATTTGTAAATGTGATATGGTAGCTAAATCAAGGAGGCCATTGTTGAACATCTGTGATTAATTAAGCAGAACTATCATAAATCATTAGCAGTGGTTGTACAAATGTTTCTTAGCACTTTGCTTCATTTATAGTCTCACATGTTTGGTGGTTATGTGATGCATCCCCACTCTGCAGAACAGTGCTCTTTTTACAAAACTGAGGGTAGGTCAGCTGATTTAGAAGAAACGCCAACAATGTCTTCACAAAACAGTCATTGCATTACAGGAAGTGCGCTGAGCAGTGGTGTTATTTCCTGCGTCTACATTAATCACAGTGTCACTCAACTTAAAAAGTCGTTTTGAGGGCACTAATGATATCTAACCTTGTTTATTATTATGTTTAGTCATAAATTTGGTGTGCTGTGCATTCAGCATCTGGTCAGTATGCGAGAGCAGACTAATGCTTCAGAGTGAGGCTGACAGACATAGCACATTAGACATGGGGATAACGTACATAAACCACTATGAAATTTATAATCCCAACAAGCATGCACACACACACGCAATCCTTGAAGTGCACACTTGAATAGGCATCCACTGCAACTCAGTGTGAGTTGATATCAGACTGCTGCTGCTGTACAAGAGACCGCAGATTATACTGTGCTATTTTGGGACTATTTCTGTACTATGTAGACACAAAGTGTGCACTCTTGTTCTGCTTTAAAATCATACGTATATGTTAACACAATGGAGAAAATCTACACTCATGTGGTTAGACTTGTGACCCCGGGGGAGGTGGGGTGGGGGACTTTCGTTTTTGGTTTTGATCACTTTTAAGTCAAAATTTAGTGTAAGAGTCATGTTTTATCTGCTTTTAAATAAATGATTTAAAGGATTTCAAGTTTGATTAAAGTAAGTAAATCTGGACAACACACCACAGGGTAATGAGAGACACCAGTCCCCTAGTAAATAACTAAAGAATCAACAAAAAAAAAACAGAAAAATTGAGTGAATGGAGAATGAAGCGCTGGAAAGACTAGAGCATAAGGACAGAGGGAGTGAAAGAATGGAAGCACAAGAGCAGAGACTGGAAAAATCTGCTCTCATTCCCCGACTGGTTTGACGAGCTTCCCATACAAGCTGTCGTAACGCCAGATGCAATGATCTTACCAGATTTGGGACAGACTGCCTCTTATTACGCCATTTTAAAAAAGCGCACACACACACACACACACACACACACACACACACACACACACACACACACACACACACACACACACACACACACACAGCTTAATTACCCCACACTCTACAGGTTACCAATTCCCTCATGGGTAGGTTAGAAAACATTTCAGCAATCTGTTTCTCCAAAATGAAAACAAACAAGGAGTTCATACACATTCATATGGCTGATGACTGTATTGTAATCCAGACTGCTAACACCAACACTGTATCCCCTCCGCCTAGCAGTTCTCACACTTTACTATCAATGATCCATGGACAGGAACATTTCCCAGGAATGGGAGCCTTGATAAGACCTGATCGACAAAGTCAACAGTGAAACTACCGCCAGATGCTGTAAGCTGTGAAGAAAAACAGAAGTTACCTGACTGAATGCTGGTTGTTTAGATTCTTCCTGAACAAATGTCCTTGCTCTTTTGCTCATTTACTACTACCTTATCTTCAAGCTGTGTGTGTGTGTGTGTGTCTTCATTTGCTTGTGGGTATAGAGGATATGGCAGTGGATGAGTTTAAGTGGAGATCAAAAGCAGATTTATAGATGATGCAGTCTGATAAGACTGGGAGAAGAGCTGTGTGCGATTCCTGGTGATGGAAGCTGAACCTGTTCAGGTGCAACTGTGCAGATTGTTTCTCAAACTGTCACCAAAAGTGTAGGAGGGTGCACAGCAATAACTTGCAAAGAGGATTTGGATGCTTTTCACTGTACTGTGCACAATAAAGGAATTCAATTCAGTTTAATGCAGCACAGGCCTTATTCAAGTCTGTAATATGGACCTGTTGCAGGGATGTCACAATACCAGAAATTTAGTAGTCCGTAGCTATACCAGTAGAATTACATGATTTTCGATACCCCATTCAATACCAAAAACAAAATGATCATCCCATATGCTTAAACATAAACTGCTTTATTAAAAAGTCATTTCAGAAGTCTGACATAGTGGCAGATCATTTATTTAAAAATGTTAACATTATATTTTGCTGACAAGACAGACTGAAATATTAGGATGGTTGCTGAGTAGCCTACTAATGTTACAGTTACCTTAGCATAAGCATTTAATGTTAGCCATTGCAAACATTTTAGCCTATGGTACAAAGTTGATTTCACAACAGCAGTGCCAACTGTCTCAACAAAAAGGTAATGTGCACTCTGGATGTTGTTACTGTGAACTAACACTTACTCAACTTGAATTGTTTGAATAGATCTAAATGCTGTCCTTTTAGATGCTTTGCTAAATGTACGTATTTTCTCCCTTGATCTGAAAAGCACATTAACATCATTTGCATAATGCAGTTTGCAAATCAATTCTCATCCCTTGGTATTTTGTGGGCACTCTCAATGGGCATGTACTGCTGTGGAAAATTTGCATGTCCATCGAGGAATCCTATTTTCATCAATACCAGCCAGAACAGAAGCTAATAAATACCCACTGACTACTACATATTCATTTAACCTGGGAAAAACAGCTACTTCTGCCCTTTCACATGGTAGACAAAAGCCAGGTTTGTGGATTTTAGTGGGGTTTAATCCACTAAAAAAAGGAGCTAGATGATCATGTCCATAATCACACCAGCTGTGATTATGACAGTAAACATGGCATAAAAGAGACTTTGCAATTATCTGATGTCACGATGGGATCTAACTCTGAGAAACAGCTCTGTTTTCTTGGTATTTTGGATTTTTTTTAACTTGCTCCTGTATCAGTAAAGCCATTAGTAAAAGCCATAGTCTTCAACTTGTTCTAAACTAACTCAACCTTTGGCTACTATCTAGTTTCCAATGAATTCAGTGAGCTGAGAAAAGACAAGCCCATCAGTGTTGAGACAGCAGTCTTTTATCATTACTGTCAGATGACACTAATTAGTCTGTCAAAAGCCTTTTCCAGGCTTAGAACATTGCAAGTTTCATCAGTGTGTTAAAGTGGCAGCATTCTGTCATTCAGACATAGGTCATGATGATGAAGAGTCAGAGATAAACACAACAGTTGCTGAGAGAGAGAGCACTGATACACACAGGACTTGTTACACTTGTAGGAATGAGCAATGCTGGCAGTGACTCTGGTGGAAGTGTCACAAAATTTTTGAACATGAAAACATCACTATGAGCTGTGGTCACACCATGCATAACACAACCTTCAAGAGAGAAATCTCACTTCTGGATTCTGAAATAGCGAAAATGCTTAACAGAAGAATGTCTGCATAGAAATGTAAATGTAAGATAAAATGTTAATGTGTAGATATTATTGCCATCAGGACATTCGCCAAAACAACTGTGTTTTCTAGTGAGCTGAGCAACTCACACAAGAGACGGCCACAGTAATCAACATGCCTGTTCATTATTGTGACAGCATGTAGTTCAGGGGTGAAAGTGATGCTCACATTAGTATGATGCGTGGTTGATGCACTCTCCCCTATCATACCACACACTATGTGGCAACCTAGCAGTGGAGCTCCACTGATATAGCTTTTGCCATGTCTGCGCAGACATATATTGCTGCTGATAAGAAAAAAGACAAAAATAAGATAGATTATACCACACACTAACTAATCATGGTTAACCTTTACTCTGTACAGTGCTGAATGGTTTAGCTTACCAATTAGTAAATATTTGAAAAAATAACTATCAGCTGAACTACTAAAGCTAAATAGTATTACGTAAGAACATTATCTAGAAATGGTTAACAGGATTAAAAGCTTATATCATTTCTAAAACATCTTGAAGAAGATAGTCCTTAATCTTTATGTCCAGCAGACTGTCGGGTTTGCAGTACACTAGTGGAAACCCTCAAACCAATGTGCTCTTTTAAACTTTGTATACTTTCATGCAAAAACCATTAAAGCTAAAAATGTTGAGACTTAAATGTAATAAAAATCTATGTAAAGAAAAGGCAGAAACCACAGTCCAAGTGGAGTCTGGTTGGTGGCGCTCACTTTATAAGTTACCAGGTCCCTAAAAGAGCTCAAACTATGTCATGACAAGAAAAAAAAGACAAATAGGTAGTGAGACTAAAGGTGGGAGAGGAGATGGAGATGGGGTTTGAGCTAATAGCTGTGGATTGATATGGGGAAGTAATTATGAAACTGCAGACAAAGACAGCACACGAACGGGTGTCCCAAACTACTGGCAAATACCCATACAGCCGAGGGCAGGAAGTTGTTCGCGCTGAGTGAGGAAGTAACCCCATTTCCTGGAATTGCTGTACAAGCCTCCATATCCAGCAGGCCAAGCAGTTGTCATGGTAACATGCAATAAAATACCCTTAGCTCAGCATGTGAGGTGGGAGACAAAGCTCAAACTAAACACTGTTACCCTTAGGGAAGCTTTACTGGCCCACACAAACAGCAGAGGTACCAAGCAGACAAGCCAAGCACAAGCTTTAAGGCTTATGTTTTCCAGGTCTGTTTCACATTGAGGGTGGTGTCTTACTGTAAGAAATTGGGGAGTACCAGCAGAAACAGTAAAATGATTAACTAGGATGGAGCTGATTTTGTGGATTTTTATCAGAAGATATCAATGCACATTTAAATGCAAGACTATCTGTATTAAAATATTTAGGTCTATAACCAAATCATTGTTTAATGGAATGGAATGCACTCTGAATACACCAGCTGTCCCAAATCTTTCACTGCTTTCTGTTAAATCAATAAAACTTTTTATGAACCTATTCCTTAGAAATGCATGGGTGTACCACTGAGTAGCACAAGACATTTAAAATAGTCATTCGCTTTAATTGCTGAAAATTAGGTTAAGATGGAAGACAAAAATCCTTACTGAGGTTAGGAAATAGGGGAAAAAAGCCATTCAGTAATTACCCTGCTGACCAAACAACTCCCTCGCTGTTTTTTATTGCCTAGAAGAGTTGGAAGAGTCTCAGCTGAGCGTATGGAGCAGGGCTGAGGTGTTTTTGTACAGCAGGACAGCAGGATACACTGCTGGCTTGCTTTCTCAGTATGTGTATGTGAATGTGCGTGCGTGTGTTGAAGGGAAAAGACAAAGAAATAAACAAGGAGAGTAATCCAGAGAAGACAAATTTAGGGACTTTCCCTAGATCATCGAGGATCTTACAGAAAAAATCTGCCTCTGTCTGACCCTACTTCTACCACTGTGAACAAAATTATTATATAGTAAATGTAAATAAAGATAAAATAAATTATTTTAAAAAATTTAAACACCCGAATAAGAAATTAAACATTTTGTTGAATTTATTCATTTTTCTAGTATATGCTTATTCCCTATTTGATTCCAGCAACATCTTTGTAAAAAGCTGAGAGACTGGAAACTTATTAGACCAATTTCTGATGTTTTGAAAGCAAATGTTTTCCCATACTTAACCTGCTCATCAGTTTGAGACATCCTTCATTATATTTTGGTTTCCTAATGTGCCAAACCTTTTCAATGTGTGACGTGTCTGGACTCTGGTAGTACAGAGTGAAGCTGCAGGAATACTCGCAGGATGTGGCTTGGCACAGTCTCGCTGAAATATCAAAGACTTTTTCCTGAAAACGATGTTGGCTGTGCGGCAGTGACTTTTGGTGGTAAACCTGCATATCAATCAGTGCCTTCACGATTGCGCAAGTTACCCATGCCATGTGTATTAATGCAACACAGATGCTGGCTTTGCAGCCTAATTAATCAAATTAGTTATGCACCCTCCCCCCAAGTGCTTTTTAAATTGCTTTTCAGATATTTCAGAGGTAAAATGTGCTATCTTTGTCCCCCACATATTCAAAGCATAGGTGTAAAACAGGTTTATTAATGTGGTAGATGAGTCACTACTGCAGCACCTCCAGACTATCATTCCTACTGCTAGAGAAAGTTTTTATTTCAAATTTACAAACCACAGAGTCTAGTTAATTCACAACAAGTACTGAAAAGAAAGTGATTACAACAAGTTCCCGATTAGCTAAATATTAAACACAGGACTGCAATTAATACTGTGACCCATTACTGCAAAGTATTTCTTTTTAAGCTTTTCCATGTAGTTTCCCTCCTCCTTCTACCTGATGTGCACTGCTACGTTCATTACTCCGTGTGCCCTGCCTGCCTGTCTCCAGGATTACGGGGTTACACTGGCCAAGGAATGCAGGCCACAGTAATTCCCTGTTAATTTGCTAACCTGTTCAACAGTGCAGACACGATGCTCAGTAATCCCCTCGACCTTCACAGACAAACTCTCCCTCCTATAGTAATGGTGCATGTGGTTCATGTAGGGCATGCACACAGCTTCATTCTGTTTTGTTTTGTTTTGTTTTTTTTGCCTGAAGTGTGTTTAATGTGTGTGGATCAAAGTCACTAAGAGAAAACTGGTTTAGTTGGGACTGGTGGTTTCAGGAATACAGAGAACAATGGTAGCAGGTCCACAGCTCTGACTTTCATCTTGACTGCTAACCAACTTCAAGACCTTAACCACAGCCTATTTACATCTATCCTTTGGAACGGTAACAGAGAGGCTGCATTCACTGTATACATGCATGTAAATGTAAAACCAAATATATACGGAAGACAGTGCCTCTGAGGTTCCCACTGACTCATGTGGTTATCCAAATGTTGTTTTTTTTCACTACTACAATAAACAAATAACAGGAGGCAAAATACATGAGTAAGAGCCATGTAGCTACACTACTAACTTAACAGTATGCGATCTGAAATATGACCACAATAAAGCAATGGCAAATTTAGCTTATTAAGGCTGTATGAGTGAAAAGAAAAAAAAAAAAAAAAGGGGGGGGGGGGGGGGGGGGGGTTACAGACAGGATGCTTCAAGTCACCTTATTATTAACACAACTACAGTGAGTAGGTAGAGCTGGTGGTCTGTAAATAATGCAGTGATGTAGGTTGCTCAATAAATTCTTTGTCTTCATTGCACTGGGCAAAGGCTGTTTCAGATAAATAATATTTCACACCAGGCTGCAGCTTGGGTCAGATGCAAGTAAACCGCGGGTGGTACAATTGCTGGTCTTTGTCAGTTTGTATCTATAATGCAATACAAACACACACGCAAATAGATACACACACGCATGGCAGCCGTCTGCACTGGGCAATCGTATGCAACCATCCACATGCCCACAGCACAGGGGTAACACTGTCATGTGCCACAACAATGGCACCTACGCTTCCTCGAGAATGAGACCACTCTGGCCCTGCTTGGGAATAAGGTCAAACTGTTGTGCCATTTCCTCTGACTGAGCTGTGATTTGTGACCTCCCGCTTCACATTAAAAGCTCTCAACCCACAAACATCTGGCAGGCTCTCATTGTGAATTAACTAACCTGAAACCTCCTTGGTGCTATCAAGACAATCAAAATCTTAACATGTCATCCTGTCACATGAAAAGCTGACTTGCACGCATCAAAGGATGTGGCAAAGACAGCAGCCAGACACTATGTAGGTTCATTACTGGCAAGAAATAAGATCAAAAATGAGGACAACTATGGTGCAAATAGTGTGTGAGACAGAAAGAGAAGGAGAGGGGAGAAAGAGGGAGGGAGGGAGGAATGTCAAACACCAACAACATTCCTGTGCTTCTCCTTGCACTGCCTGCAGCACTTTTACATTGTCTGTCTTCTTTTGTGTAACTTCACTGTTCACAAGTCAACTATAATCCATAAAAAACCATGAGAGAGAAGAGCAGAGTAGCAACTCTGAGCTGAAAGGTTATAAAAACATGTGAGACAAAAATCAATGTTCCGACCTTTGTACTCCTTTTATGTAAAGGATGTAGGTTATTTTGTTCTTTACATTTCTCAGAACCATCACTGAAACTAATTCAGAAAAAAAAAACAAAGCACACACATTACTGTAACAATCCAGAAACATACATTCAAAGCAAGACTGAAATAAGTTTAGCACACTCCAGTGAGAGGTTTCATAAAAATTGAATACACTAATAAAGAAAAGACTGACCCTTATAATACCAAAAGTCAAAGAACAGGGTCATCTGTAAGGGTAACCTGAAGATGCAACACATAACCACAGAGGAATGTAACCCCATCTAACCCATCTAAAACCCATCTAACCCCAGCCAGATCCCCATGATGTTTAGCAATGAGTTGTATCTTATCTTAAGCAGACTATTGCAACTGTGTTTATGTAAACAAATCAGTGTGAACAATCATGTTCTATATTTCAGCATATTTGGTTATATTTCAAGCTTAAGCTCTTTGTAAAACCATAGTAAACAGTGAAATATAACCATAAACAACTGGGCAATGCCAGAATTGTTTAGGTCTCTGTTTTTTGTATATTATCTTGATCAAGTTGTGTTTCAACCAAAATAAAATCACTATCTGCTTCTGTGGTAGACCTCCATCAAGAACCTTTTTTGCTACTGTAAGCTATACATTTAAAGAGAGAATTTAACAGGTTTTAAAAATAAGTTACTGGCCAAACAACAACGACAACAACAGCAATCTACTGGTTAGGAAACACTTAATAAAAACAGGTGCAGCAGATGATGAAACGGTTTGTATAGTATTTATATAGTGTGGTAATGGGACCAAGATAGCAGCTGTAAAACAATGTACATGTGTTTAATTTACATAATTAACACATTGCTAGAAATTATCATCTATGTATTTTACACAGACATTCCTGAGAACTTCATTAACATTTCTCAGTTCTTACACACATTCATACTGTACACTCACATGACATTTATTTAACCACCAAATCCTCAAGTGCTCAAAAGCAACACCTTAAAAAAAAAAACTTATTACTGTCGGTCTTTGGTGTGTAAAGCGGATACACACACGTCTAACTACAACGATACTGTCGTATAATGAGTCTACTCCCTCAACGCTGTCACAACTCTACTAATTGAGCGGTCTAAACAAGATTAAGTGTCCATTTTGAATTCTTTCTCTAGCTCTCGCTGTTCAACATCTGGGCAGCGGTGCGGCACGGCTCGGTAGTAGGCCGTAGTATCCAGATGAATCAGATCATAACGCCCTGAATTAGGTACAGGGTGAGGGCGCTTCACATGGAGGTGTGCAACCATTTACATTATTTTAAACCTAATGAATACAGTCAGTGGCCACAAGGATAAGAGTACCTAGCTTGTGTTTTAGTCGAAAGGCCACGGCAGTACTTACGGAAACACCGACAAAAATCACCACAATCTACGATTAAAATCTTTGCCACAACTTACTTTCCAATCTGAAGTTAGTCGAAGGAAAAATGTTTCTTTTTTAAAGAGTAACTCTAAAACGCAACTCACCTAACTAGTCAAGCCCAGACGCTGTAAAGAGATGCTAAGTCTACCTTGTGTCCCCCAGATGCAGAGGTAACAAAACGTGATGACAAGTTGTTAGAAAAACACCGCAGCCTCGCCAAAATAGGAAACTTACCAAGAGAGAGCTGTAAGAAGCAGAAGACAAAGACTAGCGACACTCCCGGGGTGAACACGGGTATCTGCTCCATATTTTCTGTAAAATCCACATAAGGTCGCCAGCCCAAAGTTGAGCTGTCTCCCCGGACGGTTGGTTACGTCTCAAAAAGTTTCGTTGATGGCTCACACAAAGAAGAAACAATGATGATAAAACTTAGCCGCGGAGATAAAACATTTCACGTGGTTTTTACGTGTTCTACGAACCGTTACATTAAAACTCTGAAATTCACATAAAGTAAACCTTCTAATAGTCACACACGGAGGTACCGTCTTCCACCTCTCTACGCTCCCCAGTGACTGAAGTCACAGCGAGTGAGGAAACGCAACACATATCCTTCCGCTGAGGATCTATCGTGGAACTTTAAAAAGATACTAAAACATATTCAAAAGACGAGCCTTGTATCCAAATTTAGCTTAGTATTGCCTGTTTAGAAACAAAATGTTACTTGATGTATGTTTTTATCTCAGGAACAAGATAAAAGGAAGATTTAGATGTTAAAGTTTTTGCTCTGTGTCGCCGCGGCGGAGGAATTTTTTTTCTCATTTTTCTACTTCTCTCGGAGTCTGGTATGACTCAAAATTAACCCGTTCAATGATTTTCTTTTCTCCTCCCCGTGTACTTCACGTTTTTTCCCGGTACGTCTGTTAACACCCACGCTTAACCCGCGTTTTTCGTTACCGTAGCAGTTAATGTCAGGACGTGTGTTACCAGAGTTCAGGCCCGGATCAGTTTTCAGGTGTTTTGGGGAAGCTAAATCTCGACTGTAAAGCCATAACAGTAGGAGACTAAATATGGAAAAACAGTGACTTCTAGTGAGCTCCAAAAACAGTTTTTATTCAAATTACTAAACTGTTGCATTTTTTTCCCCATCCTTTTCATGACGTGTATCCTAAAATTTACCATCACAGGTAAATGATTAGGACTACGTTGTTGGTGATATTTTTAAAACAAATTGTTAAGAAATAGTGGCCTTAAGAACAAAAAGAATTTTGCTAAAGAAAAACAATCACGTATCAAATTATTTTAAATCAGTATATATATCAGTATACAGAAAGAGTTTGTGAATCAATCAGCTACTTAAGAAGCTACAGCCCAGTTTCACATACAGGCATATTTTGATTTGTTTCGAAGTTGTCAGTAGCCTGCATGTTCGCCTACTAGAAGAAAAACATTTGACAGTAATAAATGCTTTGGGTAATCAAATTGTTGCTTTGTTTTTCTTGAGAGTTTCATCACTCCCCCATGCACAGACATGCCCATTCACACTTGCTTTATAACCTGTTTGTGATCACAGAAATCCCAAACTAATTATCCCCTATCAGGAGGAAAGATCCAGGTGTAAATCACAGGCTCATCACAATAACAAAGCCGTGTCTCATCCCAATGATTTGTTTGTCTTTACACTCCATTAGAGAAACATTGCTGAGCCTCCTGCTGCCACGAATGGTCCTTTGTCCTCTATTCAACCCTGCTGAAAGGCCTGGAACCAGAGGAGAGCAAATTGATCTCCTCAGGGGTCCGTACCGACAATGCTTTTGTTGCTGTGGCCAATGTCAAGCTCTTGGTCTCCGTGCATGGCTGGCTGTCAGATGTTGGCACGACAGCAAATGCTGTTCAGGCGTTTGGTCAGATGCTGTTTTTATTGACAAACCCTGTCTCGTGCTTGCTGGTTCTTCTGATATACATATGCACAGATCAGTCCCGTTGTGAACAGATTCGGCATTCACATTTCTTTCATTTTATCATAGCATTGTAAAGTTATAAATGAAATCCAGAATTTCTCCTTTAATACACTGTGATAAATATAATTTTTTAACATTACAGCCAGCGGACCCTTGTATCAGCAGTAATGTGATATAAATCACATATGAAAAGATCACTTTGTCTGCAGCTCTGTTGTCCTAATGACGTCACTCCAGATGTGGGCTTCAGTAGTTTGAGAAACATGGGGTGAGAAAGGGTGTGACTCTGCCTCATAAGCAGAAAACACTGATTAGTTCCTCCTTGCCATTCTGCTTTAACACAGAAGTCTGACATGGTTTCAGAGAAAGCAATAAAGGAAAAGAAAGCTCAGCTGCCCTACTTCTTTCAATCACATTTTCTAAAACTAATCAACAACTCCAGCTTCAGATCTCTTGTTTTGAAAGACAAAAACTTTTCAAGCTTATCAGGCAACAAAATAAAATAGCTACTGTGTTAGCACTGAATAGATTTTTTAAAATAAACTTTAAAAAAAAAGAACAACATAAATGTGTCTTCAGAACTTGAGCTTTAATGCAGCACATGTTGGATCAACCCTGCTAGTATTCATTTTTTGTAAGAGGCATCAGTCACTGCCACGCTGGTGAGGGCCACTTTCATCAGTGTTGGTGCTCTTCACACTGATTTGAAACTCATCCGTCAAGGGTGACTCCAGCTGTCAGCTGGTAGTGTTGTGCTACAGATCATGGTGCTCAGGGGACAGATAGTAATGACTGATTATACCAAGGAGAGCATGTGTGTGTGTTCTTGTCCACTCCCCTTAACCATAAACACGCCATCTTCCCTGAGTGTGACAGCCGTGTGAAACCAAATCAGAGCCTGTTATTCAAGAAGAGTGTTACTCTGCCTTTATGTTTGACGATGGCAGATAGTATGACGTGTGTATATGATGCCATTCTATAATTAGTAGTGGCAGGGACTGATACACTTTTCATTACCCGGCTATGGCAGCTGATTTGAAAGCATCAACAGTTGTGCATAGCTGAAGTGGTTGCTGCATGTTGGTTCTGGATGCTGCTATATGCTTCATACTTACTGTACAATTACACTGTTTTTATTATGGCATATTGAGAACAGCACTCTTAAATCTTAGTGCAGTCCTTAAGCTTCAGTGAGAGTGTTGACTAGCTGGCATTTTGTACAGGCTTTGCTGAGATGAGCATGAACTTAGGTGTGAAGCTCTGATGACCTCTGTACCTTTGTTAAGACGTGTGCACATGTCGCACAGGAAACATCATTTATCTAATGCCATTTTTTACAGTGTAAGCATATCTGGTGGACAGGAAGCTAAGAGGGGTATATTTAGAGTTGATTATCACTTCTTATTTTCCCACCGCCCTGTTTTGACTGTCATAAAAGAGGCAGCCTGCAGACAGCTTAACGTGTGTGATTTGCATGCCTACAGAGGATAAAACACCTGTGGATATATTGTCTTGAAGGTCTGAATTAAATCAGGTGAGCTGGAGTGGAGGGTGATGTTTATCTCATCGGTCATGACCGTGATCCTTTCAGTTTCAGATTTCCTTGATACAAACATTAACAGAGATTGGCCACTTGTCAGATCAACAAGATGAAACATCACATGATATCTTATTTACAGAGATCTGTAGATCTGATACAAAGGTTTCGAAATATTTAGTCACGGTCATTCATTTTCCTATGTGAACTTGAGGTTATATGACCCAAATGTCAACAGCAAGGCAGGTAATGCTCACATAAGTTGAGAAATGTCTCAGATGAGCATTAAATCAGTGTAATCATTTACTTGGTTAAACATGGGATGAACAAACATACCTGTGCAAGTATTTATTTTGAATTTTGTTTTACTGGCTTCAATTTTGTTGTAAAATATTAAGATAGAGGACATCTTGACAAGCTATAAATAACAAGTGTAATTTCACAATGACACGGGATCAGTCAAAACCTATTTAAACAGCACAGACTGAACAGCCTGTCAAGATAAAATTGA
This sequence comes from Archocentrus centrarchus, assembly GCF_007364275.1. NCBI lineage: Eukaryota > Metazoa > Chordata > Actinopteri > Cichliformes > Cichlidae > Archocentrus > Archocentrus centrarchus. Next base: position 23,837,452 of record NC_044349.1, on the reverse strand, counting down.
GGTTGTAAACTTTTGCTTGTCACGCTGATGAATCACTTAGTAAGTGCACATAGCTGTTAATATTCTTTGGCTTTGGCCATGCAGAACAAGTCATATTAATGCAGTGTTTGGCAGTGGGTGACCCCCTAAAAGAAACATGTAAACTGTGATCAGATTTGCGTGAGAAACCAAGATAGTGCATATGACTGAATGTGTGCGTCACGGCGTGCCGCAGTGGTCAAAGGTGGAGAGTCAGAGAGTGCGAAGTCACGATGTGACCAAGCGTGATGTGGACAGAAACTTCAGTCATGGGGTTCCTGATGAGTGGGAGAGGGTTTGCTGGCAGAGAGATGAGGAAACAGGTGATGAAGGAAAGGTGTGAGGAGGAGGGATGCATGCATGCATATGAGAACACATCTTGTAAGTTGACCTGGGGCTCTGGCAGGGCCAGGTGGACAGGAATGTGCTGCTGTGTGTGGATGGGATCCTCCCTTGAGCGCCCCAGCGTGCCCACCATCACCCCACACTAGCAGGCTATTTATATTGCACTGTGGGAAAATAACAGCCCCAGCAGTGTCATATGGGTCCTGCAAGGTTTATATTCCCCACCCACGCATACACATACATAACACCCTGCTTCCCAACTCCATTAGTCACAAAAAACTTTGAGACAAACTGGGGTATTAGCTCTATACACTGGCATTATTGCTACTGATGTTCTAAATTACTCTTGAGTCACCTTAAGATTCAACTCACAATAGACAGTTTTTTATATTTTATTAGAGTGCGGCAATGCAGGTTAAGCAAGACTATGGTTTGTAGTGCCTTCAAGAAACACTACTAGGACACAAATTTAGAACACTTTGATTGGATTTTTAAATACATCCCCACACACCACACATGCACTCATGCATGCAGACTTCTCACTTGTGGAAAGCAAACAGCCCTGAGTCTTCTAAAATGGGGCTTCTGGGATGAATATAGTTTTACTGTCTGCTGCAGGAAGTTATAATTAAACAAAAACATGCAAACAGGCAGCAGCTGCAAGGATATAACATTTTACTTAGCCACAAAAGCAAAAAAAACCCATCACTGACTGGAATCACATTTGAAATATTAGAATTTGTGTAGGTTGGCGGTAGCTTTGATACCTCCTACAGTTTATATTTCAGAAATGCCACAAATCAAAGCATGATTGAATTGACTGTAATCTGTTGTGGAAAAGATATTAGCATGCTGTAGCACAGGGTTAAGATTACTCAGAAACACTTACACCAAAATCCTATCACCATATCACTTTTATGTAACCTAACTTTGAAACTTTAATTACTGTAACAAATATTTTAAACATCAAAAACAAACCAAACGTAAAGATGAAACAATATTATATTCACCAATTTTACAGTAAAAGCGTGGACTTCTGGAAAGCAATTTGGTGTGACAAATGTACCCTTTATTTTGCCGATTATATGTTGATCTGAGAAAGGTCTCAGGGAGGGCAAACTGAGTCCTAGCAACTCCCACCCAAGGTCACCTCCTACATTAACACGTAGTATACAGGGACACGCAGATGCAGGCACCAATGCCAAAAGAAACACATGAACATACAGGCACGTAAATCTCAAACCTCTTCCATCATGTCCTGGTCGCTGGGTCCCAAGAGAGCACTTGGGTCAAATTAATCTAATATCCAACTAATGGGCTGAAGTAACCAAGTGCATAAACAACACATACACACTGAAATGTCATGCAGACAGTACTCAGGACACACACTCACACATGCTACAATACAGTCAACAAAAAACATGGGTTATGAACACGTATGGGTAAAAATGCATGGTGCGATAACAAGGCACATACAATGAATACAATGCATACAAATTAAACAAAAATATATTTACATAGTGCCATTTGCTTGGTTAAAATTAATACAACATATACAGGTAATACTTATTTAGAAGTTTTACAAAACTGAAAACAGGCCTGCGCTTATTAGATTGTTGTTTGAATAATGAATCTCCATAAACTGGCACAATCACTGAACTTATTTCATTTGATTAAATAAAAACGTTTTATGCCTCCAGCTGACACTTTGTGCAGTATCTCTGCGCTGACTGGCTGAAAATGTTTCTGGACTGAGTTTAGCTCACAAGCTGAAAGTGTTAGTGAGTGTAAAACTGAGCTGTGCTCGGCATATCTTCCAGGGTTAATTGTATCATAAACTCATGAGCCACTAAAAGACAGGCATGGCTGGAATTCACACTTCAGCCATCGCTTTCTCACAGCCACAGCTCAGGATTCTGCGTGTCAGATATGACAATATCTGACCAGCAAAGTTGTCTGTCAACAAATGGAGAGATAAATGAAAAGTGAGAAGTACTGTACATCATCCTAAATCATTTTGGATCTTTGCAATAATTAATTAACATATCATCGAATACAGCCAAACTTCCTCTTCTTTCTCTCTTGCCACTGATTATCCTTAGTTTCAGGCATATTTCATATACACCTAAAAGACAGTTTTAACACTCAACATCAGATGTGGGTAAATATTTTGTGCTCTCTAAAGTTAATTTACGACTTATTTACAGGTTTGCTTTAAAAAAAGAAAAAAAAGAATAGACCTGCAGTATTATGACAGGAAGGCGTGAGAGCCTTGTCATTGGTCTGCAATAAGGTGGTAAAGCATACACAGAGTGAAGTGTGGGTCCAGCAGGTCCATGCTGACCCCCTGTGAGAAGTTCCCGGTTCCCAGGACACTGGTGTGTACGTTTGTGGGGCAATAACTCATCAGATCCCTTCACTTCCTCTTTCAGCCCTCTGCGTTTTATGACCAGCTCCTCTGCCATACAGCTGCTGTCTCTGCAGCTTCTCTCTCATCTGATTGGTTAAGAGAGGAGTGTGATTGAAGAGGATGAAGAGGATAGAGACTGGGAATGAAGTGGGATGAGGAGGAAAGTTTGATGGACTGATGTACTGGACTAGCAGCCACATTATGAGAGTGAATTACCATTTTGTTTTCACTTGATTACAAACAATTTCTGTTTGATTGACTGAAGAAATTAGATTTCCCGATTCTTTGGATTGTTAACGTTAAGCGAGTTAAAAGCTTTCCGGTCTACACTGAATATATGGGAAATGACATTTAAATCCTTTACAATAGTATAGCAGCAGTGCAGTAGCAGGCTTACTTACTTACAGTACCCATTAGTGGAAAGCCTCACATGCAGCTGTGTTCAACCAATGTTCATGTTATTTTTGTCAGCCCACTGCTTGGGTTCAGACTGTAGCTCAACAGGTGTTCAATAGATATCAGAAAAATTCTGTTTATAACATCAAATTAATCCTACTGACTTTGATGCAGAGTCACAGCTTATTTTTTTAAAGAAATGTGTCCAGTTAAAAACTATTGGATGGACTGTCTCCCCAGGATGACTTGTCTAGGTTTCCCCATGATCAGGTCAAAATTTTAACATATCAAGCACAAGAAAAATGAATTGCATTGGCCTCAGTCGTTCCTTTTCTTTAACAATTAGTAAAACCCGGCATAAAGAACATGTCAAACATTACCTGCACAGCATGCTTTCATGCTACCCATGTTTTAACTAAACAAAGTAACACTGAACTGTTTCACTCTCCTCTAGCTCTTGATCTTACATGAGTGAGCGCTGATAATGTAAAGCATCTGTTGTTTACAGTACTGGACACTATATGCACATCATTTTATGCAATTAATGATACATTGGTGACAGTTTTAAGATAAAGCGTATGCCTTTTATGTTAAAACTTTGGTCAAAACAACACACAGGCACTGAGTCAGAGACTGCACACTGATGCAAAAAACTGGGTTCCTGAAACTAGAATATCTGTATCCAGATTAGATTGCGATATTTTCTCATGAACATCAAGACAGTGGCTCTCATTTTTTCCTATTTCAATACGATATGTATTTGTAAAGACATGGTGCAAAAATTGTGATTTTTTTCCCCTATTTAGCAGTTGTAAAGGAACGTTGGAAAAACCTAGATACAAATCAATCAAGAAGTCAAGCACTTAAAGCTGGGCTAAACCTCACTTCTGGTGACAGTTTTGAGTTTCCCTGCTAACAAACAACCAAAAAAAACATTTAAAAGAAAAAAAGAAAAAAAAATCCTTGACTGAGATAACAATCAACTGTTTCAGGTAAAATTAAAGCTAATGTGATTAAGTTAGTCTTCCAGAAACATGACTGAAACGCTGTGTCTCATTTTTCTTTTTCATGCTGCACAACCTTTGAAACAAGTAAAGCTAAAGGTCACATTTCTTTAATGCCCTGTTTCTTTAAGATCACCAAAGACTCGGGAGAAGTTGAGTGTGGGTGGATGGTATCGTGGTTCTATTTGTGTCTTTGACAGGAAATTTAATCAAGATAGGGCAATATGAGTCGACAGGAGTGTACACTACAGATTATGTTGTTGAAAACTGAGAAAAATGTCAGATCAGTTGAAAGGACTGATCTGACACCCTGTCTCAGTTGTTGGGGCGTGTGTGTGTGTGTGCGTGTGTGTGTGCGTGTGTGCGTGCGTGTGTGCGTGCACATGGTAAAGTTAGACTATGTGCATTTTGCACATGTGCCATTTTCCTGACCCCTGATCACACAAAGTATTTTAATCCAATCAGCTTCGTTTTCACATGACTGTCACACACTCACTGCTGCTATGGTAACCTGGAGACGAAAGAAAGAAAGTAATAGAGCGAGTGAAGAACAAGCTATTCTCTCTTACAAGACTAAAAATAACACACCTGTTGAACTGGGTTTTATAGTTCACTTTCTGACACTAGGTTTTTCCTTTTCCTTATTTTTCATGAAGGTACATTTCTGTCTAAAGTACAAAAAGCCCACTTATTTCTGAAGGAATGTAGACAAAGTTAAAATACTACTGTGTTAAAGTACTATAGGTGGCCAGTAAGTGAGAAAGATAAACTACTGTGACCGTGTGATAGAAATCCTGATGATTTTCTCACCCAGCAATGCAAAAACCATGGCTGTACAGTGTGGACGTCATTACATCCTCCTGCCCCACTGCTTTCATACATGTGTGGCACATCTCAACTTTTAGATAAACTCGAATGAAAAATTATACATTAATAAGTTTGTATAAACAATGAGTGTGGCCTGAAATTTTTTGGCAGAACTGAGAAAACATGGTGATTAAAAAAAAAAAAAAATTTAGGCTAAACAAAAACAAATGTCAGACTTGAGCAGCAGGCGTGTATATAGAAGCACTGTGACAACACGGCACTGTGGTTGTTAATTTAAAGTAAAACAAAAAAGGAAGAGATTAAAAACAAACATGTTTAAGCTGTTTTAGTGGAACAAGATTACTAAGAAAGATAACTTTAATGGCAAGTGAGGCCAAACTCACAAATACCCACTTCCCTTGAGAGGTAAAAAGGTTACTCTGTGCCCTGTGGTTTGTGTTTGGCACGCTACTCTGCTGCTTCTCTTTTTTTCTCTCTAACATTTCCTGTTCCACCTCATGCTGAAGATTCTAATACTCTGCTTGCACTGCTATAACTGCTATATGTTGTTGCATATTCATGTCCCTGCATGCACAGGTGTCTATTTTTTATTTTTTTATTTTAACTCCTTACCACTAAAGACATAAGCTATATTTCCACTGCTTTAAAAGTAACCCACGATTTAGAGCTCGTCTAACAAAAGGCCGCCAGCCACTCAAGTTGCATATCAGGACAGCGAGAACTGCATCACCAAGCACAGCACGCCACCTGCTGGTCATGAGTGGAATCGCTAATCTGTGTTGAAGATTTTTTTCTTTAAAAATCAAAAACAGTAACCAGAACAGTTAGCGGCTTTAAAATGTATGCATTTATGCAATTTCTGAGTCCTATTAAACTGTCAAGAAGATATCTTGCTTTCTATTGAGCCCACATTTGTGGGAGTTGGGCTAACAGAGCACACGGACTTTCTTTTCAAAATGACGAATCGCAGCTTAGGTGCAAGCATGGTGGTGCAGTGGTTAGCGCTGTTACCTCACAGGAAGAAGGCAAGGGTTTTTTTGAGTCCTGTGACAGGCTGGTGACCTGTACAGGGTGCACCATGCCTCTCACTCTATGACAGCTGGGACAGACATTATGATTTAAACACATACACACACGCAGCTTTGTCAATTCAGCTCAAACAATACTGAAATTGCGTTTTTAGCATGAAACATGAAAACAGGACATTTCTGACCACAAACAGCAAGACAGATGGTCCTCCGATTACATCAAAAATGTTGGAGCACACAAACCAAAGGCACGTGCTCATCTCTGAAGGTAGCATAAAACTGAAAACATTCAGGCAGGGGCGCAGCTAGATACTTTCTGAGGTTTTTAGGCGCCCCCCTAGCCCCCAACCCACTCGTGCTTGCACACACACACACACACACAGACCTACACACACACACACACACACACACACACACACACGTGGTGAGGTTTGTGACAGGTGAGGCACAGACTCGTCTGCAGTCAGATGTTCACATATATGAACCCAAAATAGCAGCTTATATTTCAATTTTAAACATGTGAATGATTAATTATGCTTTAATCAACTCCATACTGTTCAACAATGATGGCAAGAAAAACAAAATATTTAATGCAAGGTCAAACTATTTTCTGAGGGGGAGGGGGGGTGTCTCTCTTTTTAAATAAAAAAACAAAACAAAACATGTATTCCTTTATGTGAAGATAAAGTCTATGCACCTGCACTTCTCCACGAATATCTCCGTTTCTCTGTCGCACACTGCTGCAGCACTGCCCCCTATCGGTGCAGCGCGGTACTTTCTGCCTCAGCCGATCACAAAGAATAAACACACATTCATTCAATATATCACACAGACTGTGGAACATCAGCATGTATAGCACATGTGTAATCAAACGTGTATATTGGCGATATAAATATGGAGGACCAAAACTGACATAATCAGAAATAAAAGCAGAAATATATATATAGTGTATATATCTTGTTTTTCCTTTTCCTTATACACGCGTTTTCATCAAGAAATGTATAAATTTTCTTTTTCCTTTTCCTTACACATGCATTTTCATCAGGAAATGTATATATTTGTTTTGCCTTTTCCTTATACAAGCCTTTGTTGTTTTTACATTTCCTCGTCCGCTTTTCCCTTTACCACATGTATTTCTGCCTGCTCTTTTCCCTTTTCCGTATGCATTTCTGCCTCATTATGCAAATGAGGAGGGTTGTCTTCTTGCTCCAGCTCCTCTACTATTGGTCAATAAACAGGAAGGAGCAGGATCCATGTGCAGATCGATTGTGCATGCCTGCGCCTTTGACTTCAGTTTAGCAGCCCCGAAAAGTTCGGCAATATCCGTAACTGACACACTCGCAAGCAAAAACGACTCAAAGGCATCAGCGGGCAGCAAATATCCAGGTCTCCCAGCAGTTCTTGTGTGGTACAGACTTGTGCAAGCGACACGCCACCTCCTCCAAAATCTGGAGAACTAATGGGTCAGCTTCATTATCCGTGTCTGCAGCTAAATGCAGTAGCCTCTCATTCAAAAATATCTACACTAAACAATAAATAGTCATCACTGACAGTATTGCTTTCAGTTAAGCTAGCAAGGTGACTTAATTCTTCTGCAATTGTCTGAGACAAGACCTGGAAAATTCACGGATGCTCATCATCTTTATGATATAGCGAAAGGTAAGGTTAACAATAACAGTACTTGTTAGTTAGCCGTGGTAATGTTATCCAGCATTGTCATTTTATCATTCTGTATCTGCGTATAAAAGAAACAATCTCTGATTGGAAAGTAAGCTAACATCAACTTTAGCCACAGGTAGCTAAAATATATACTGCTGCCTGTCAGTGCTGTAATGTTTGTAAATGCCTACTAAATGTGATGAACATTCTCCTTTTATAGTGAGTGTTTATGGGTGGCTCCGGGTGTGCTCGCAACTTTCAGTTTGTTCTTGCCGTGTTGCGCTTTTATTTTGAAAGGTTATGTTTACGGTTGCCATGCCAACACTCTGCGGCCGTCTGGTTTGGCTCTACGTGTAGATAACGTTGTGAGGTGGAAGACGAAGAAAGCCAAGTGGTATTTATTGTTTATAAGTTGATGTTCGTAAGACACAAGCTTGTCTTGTCATTTGTTGCATTATCTTTACTGTTTCGCTCTTTTTTCCACGCACGCTCTTTAGTGCAGAGCTCGCTAGCGGAGAGGTCCGGGTCTAAAACTTGATTAGCGCCCTTGGAGAGCGGAATGAGGTATAGAAATGTTGATTGTACACTCTATGACAAATGTTATTTGTTTTACCTGAAAAGTGTCATTTCATTTGTTCATATGAGTAAATTGCATAGTTTGTCAAGATTGCCTGTAATATGTGTTTGAAAGTTTTATTTGTTTATTTAAAGGAAAGGTTATGGAGTTGTTAACACTTATTTACTATTTGGAATTGTGACTAATACTGTAACATAATGTTCATAAGAATTGTTTGTGAATTATATCTGCTTTGTTCTGTAGTTTTCACGGTGTCAAGATGGCAAAGTGTCACAGTACCACTGTCTGGTGCTTACCAAAGAAAGAGAAATAAACGACACCCGTTTGAAACTCTACGTGTTTGGTTTATACCATCCAAGGGGCCGCTACAATGTTAAAAGGTTTACTTTCTATATTAATGTAAAAATCAGTGACATCTTCCAACACTGTTGTTTAGAATAGTCTTTTAAATATTGACCTGAAAGCTATATGCCAAACCATTTCCATGTTCTGATGTGATTCATAATTTTCTTTTTGCCTTCTTCTTGTGTCCATCTTTCTCAGCAGCAGCCCACCTAACAAGCATGTCAGTCATCAAGATGTTACTACAGTGTGCCATGCTGTTCCAATAACGAACAAAAAACTATTGTTATTTGAGTTTCCACGATTTTCCAGTGGACACAGAAATACGTGTCTGTTGAGGGAGAGCGATCAGGAGAGATGAGGGCCAAGTTTTAAAATCCTTTGTGGAGGAGGACAGTGTGTGACAGTGTCTGAAAGGAGACAAACCAGGTCAGAGCCTCCCTACAACTCACACTTCTTGGATGAACATTCATTACTGCAAGCAGCTGTGTTGGAAATCAAATCTCTCTGTACATCTAACCTGTGCTTTTTAAAAAAATAGCTATTAATGAATGAATTGATGTGAAGAATTCTGTAAAATGTTTTGTAAATAGCTTGTCTTGAGGGATATGCATATGTACATCTTTTACATTTAAATTGCATATTTTTGTACATTTTACACATTTGGCAATGGAGCACATGGAGGAGAAAAAATGCTCAAATTAAAGCTTCCATTGTGGAACAAAGAAACAAGGTTTGTGGCAGTTTCTTGCAAACATTTATTAATTATATTAAACACTGTACATGGAGCAGTGATGGTAAAAAATATATATATTAGTACATACACAATTTAGGTCCATTTTGCATTGGCAGAGAAAATGTATTTATGAAAGGCATATCAATTGCATTTCAACATTAAACTAAATAAATTCCTCAGGGTTTTCAACTGAAGAAGACATCCATGTAGATGTCATGATAGAAATGATCAAGTCTCTGTCTCATTGAGAGGATAAGCTCCTCATCCCCTTCAACTCCATGCAGCAGCTTGCATATCCCTGGTTGTGGACGTGTGTCCTTCAGTTTCTCCCTGCTGGCCATGATGTGAGGATCTGGAAGAGAACCTGCAAAGTGAGATATGTCAATTTTAACATAAATTTCATTATGTCATGTGACCTTGCAAACTATGACAGTCACACTAATCACCTCCCTGTACATGTTTGTAATGCAAAAATAACTCCTTTAATAGTTCAAGCTGCTGCAAATTTTAATAGTAAAATTTTATTATAAAGATAATATAGAGGGCATATATGAAAAGCAGTACATACTATTACATACATACTATTCACTCTTATGTTAGAAATGCATTACCATCTTTGAATAGCTGGGGGCTTATATATATGTTTTGACAATATTTATTTATTTACTGTTAATCTATTAGCATAACTTGTTCTTCAAATAGCCATTTAGATGATTGGGGGATGAATGAATGTGACTGCTGCCTGGGTCTTCTAGGTTCTTATTTGTCTGCAGTGTTTATCTCCTGACATCAGACGGCTCACTGTGCACCTTTCATCCTCGCTGAAGCTGTTCAGCCTGGGATGAGCGTCTTCCTACTCACGTCTGTATCTTTGCAAGAGTTTAATTTCTTAGGACGTGGTGCAGTAGCGGGTGGACAGTAAAAAAATGCGCAGGTGTCTGTCTGTAGGCAACCGAAACTGCAGGACGCTCAGGCAGCACCGGGAAACCACATTTAACTTCCAAATAACAAACGATTGCGTATTTTTCGTGACGGGCGGCAACCCTAGTCTATACTATAAGGATCTAATCAAGATTAGAGCCTAAAGATGTTCTATTTGCAAAACAGAAAGGTCACGTAATGTTAGCTAGCAAACAAATTGACTAATGCTATCCTAGTCTATTAATTAACAGCTAGAAAAGACAAAGACACGTACCTGTGTTCAATGTTCAATGAAGAATTTGTAGCCTTTGTCCAGTTGTGAACGTGTTGTTCGTGAAAACTTGTCTGCATGTCATAGTATATCCTAAAACCATATTAGACTGTGTAAACTCCATGGCCATAGACATATGGCCAAAGGCGCAGGCATGCACAATCGATCTGCACATGGATCCTGCTCCTTCCTGTTTATTGACCAATAGTAGAGGAGCTGGAGCAAGAAGACAACCCTCCTCATTTGCATAATGAGGCAGAAATGCATACGGAAAAGGAAAAAGAGCAGGCAGAAATACATGTGGTAAAGGAAAAGCGGACGAGGAAATGTAAAAAGAACAAAGGCTTGTATAAGGAAAAGGCAAAACAAATATATACATTTCCTGATGAAAATGCATGTGTAAGGAAAAGGAAAAAGAAAATTTATACATTTCTTGATGAAAACGTGCGTGTAAAGAAAAGGAAAAACACTATATTTACATTTCTTGATGAAAACGCATGTATAAGGAAAAGGAAAAACAAGATATATACACTATATATATATTTCTGCTTTTATTTCTGATTATGTCAGTTTTGGTCCTCCATACCACCGGAGGTGAGCCACAGCACTGCACTGCCTCACCCCGCATTTCTTCCATGTGTTTGAACAGGCAATGCGTAAATTCGGGATTTTGACCATTAAAGGATTGAAATAATTCATAAAACAGTTTCATAAAACAGTTTTATAGAACAGTCAAGTGGTCAAATGTATTTTCTCTCATCATTGTTAGTATTTTACTTGTCGTTAATGACAGGGGAGGCGCTGCCTCACCTGCCTCCCCTGACTGCACATCACTGAACGCACCCTCTCAAGGTTTACTGTGTTCATGTGTGCAGATCTCACTTATTCATGGGCCTATAAAATACGAGACTTCTATGACATAACTTACCGACTGTCTTTAAACCGCTTTGAAAAGCGGCGCCCCTGTGCATTAGTGCATACCCACTTTTTGCGCCACTGCATTCTGGAGCTGAAAACATTCTTCAGCATCTTCAGCATATTTGTGTTCACGGCATGACTCAGATAACCATGGCGTCCAGTGCCTTCTTAAAAAAAAAATCAGGAAACTGGACAAGTGGAGGAAAAACGAAGAAGCGTCAGTCCTAAAAAACAGTATCTGAAAGTCATATTTTAAGAAATAGAAAATATTCCAGCAAAGGCTCAGCAAACCCTGCATTTTATTGAATTATTTTTAACCTTTGTAATTGGCTAAATTAATATCCAGTAAACTGACTTAAGGTATATACATTTCCTTATTTTCTTCCACTTTTTAATAACACAGATTGGACCACATGAAAACACACTGTTTTTTGCTGCCTATCTTTTTATTCTTTTAAATATGCTGACAGCCTCCTGCAGCCTGTTGCTCTATATGGACATCTTCACCGTTCTGCACTCATTCGTGGCTGAAGAACTGTAAAATATTAATTGTATATTTAAATGAACATCTTCTATATTACCAAAGATTCTTTACTAGCAGACAATGGGCAGTAGTGGAGGATTCTTTTTGAACCACTCACTACACAGAAAACTGTATTTTGGCAAATTTAACATAAATTACTAAAACTAATGATTCTGCAGAAAAATGGTCCCATCACTGTGATATGGATCAGCATTATTGCTGAATACTTTTAAGGCTGAGCTCATTGCAAATCTGTTTAATCTGCAGTAATGCCTCATGTTCTATAAACTAAATGTTTGTAGTGGCTCTGCTGTGAGGATCACATATCTGAAAAAAAAAAAGCTGGCTGAACCTGCACCTGTTCAGATCACCTGCTTAAAAACTTCTCCACACTGCACTCCCCTTCTCTACATTACACATGTAAGCGTGGTCAGTAAGAGGAAACCCATCTGTTACAATGGTAAATCACAAAAGCTTGTCTATTTGCTAAAGCTAGCTCTGGTTCTGCGCAGAGCACGGCTCCTAACTGATCTCAGAGCAGTGAAAGCAGTGCTAGTGGCAGCGTGTGTAGCAGCTGATCTCCCATCGATCCCTGTCAGATACAGGAGGTTTAACCACAAAAGGCTGCTGACCTCTCAGCTTTAAAAGCTTTGAAAATGAAATATTGTGGAGAAGCAAAGTCAGAGGAAGCAATACTTTTGAAAATTTGTGTCGTCTGAGACACTAATTCAGTTCCACTCACATTCTTTATTATCTACATATGGTGTACATTTCACTCTTTTTATTGACCGTTTTTTAAAGATAAAAATGACAGATAATTTGAGGTGTCATTTTTCTACCAGGTTTATTCCAGAGTCTGCCAGGTGGCTGTTAAGCAGAGGGAGAAAAGAAGAGGCTAAACAGCTCATTGTCAAAGCAGCAGCCACTAACAAACACCCTGTCTCAGAGTCTCAGAGCCGAGGTACTGAACCACATTTATCAGGGAAAAGTTTTCAAGCACACTGGCTGACACGAGTACAATAACTGAAACCAAATGTGTTATCTTTGGTACTGTGTCTGATGTTCTTTTAAATATTTTGCAACAGAGTCTGCAAGAACTTTTTGCTAAACAATTTTCTACCTTGGACTCAAAATAAAACCAATGCAGGTGTAATAAATTATCCATTATTATTAATTACATCAAAATGAAATTACATTAACCATTACTTCTGCCACAGACTGACGTGAATGACACTGTGAACAAAATCATCTTCAGATCATCACTGCTGACCAAATATTTCTTTATTGTAATACTCTCATGGGAAGTTTAACATCTCTAAATAGGTTCATTAAAATGGAATTAAAGTATATTTGGGATAATTTTATGTTGACACAGAGCTTTATAAAAACTGTGGCCATCGTGTAAATGATGGTTACGTGATGCTGATCAAATGTGTGTTTCTGCTGTTTTGAAGGTTTTCACTGAACCTTTCAATCTACAGCATGTACTCAGATATGGAAAACTTTGGCTTGAACATCTTCTTGACTCAGGTACTTTATGGTGCTTTTTGAAATACCGTCAGTTTTACTCTCCATGTGGCTGTTGGAGATTTTTGGGAGAAAAATATTATTCATAGCAACCCTTCGAATTGGACAATGACAGTTTAATTTTTACAGTCTGCTTATCATGTTTGTTTCTTTCTGTCTTGTTTTATGTCAGGATATGCCATATCAATTATGATTTGATTTGTAATAATTTTTTATTTACACAGTGAACAGCAAAATCTTGATTCTCTGTCACAGCTTTTTTTAATATTTGTCCTAACACACCTTTTCCTCTGAGTTTACACTGTTTCTAAGTGTGTAACAAGATTGTTTTGTGCTTTGTACAGTATCACTCGTTGAGATCAATGATCCTGAATAATCTGTAGGTTGGTTTGTAATGATCTCATCCTTTTGCAATTCTTAAACCTTCTGCAGCAGATAAAATGTATTAGTGTTGTGTGCTTTGTATATTTCCCTATACCTCCACAAAGTGAACCGTGTATGGTTATGGAACAATACAGCTAATGTATAAATGATTCTTGATTTAGTTTTAGATAATACTGCAAATATTTTAGACATTTTTGTTTTTCCAGTGTTTATATGAACTTTTCAGCATTGTTAGGTCTCAGCTTATGTTCGTGCACTTGTATTTCAATTTTGTTCATCATAAATTTAAAAGTATTTTTGCTCCTATTTCTAAATACGGGATAATTTGTTTTGCTATAATTAAGCAATAATTTATTAATTTTAATTAATTTCCTTAAAGGTTAGTCATTACAAGTATTGATCATAATTTTGTTTCTGTTCCCTGTTGCGATACACAACAGCGGCATTTCGATGGAAAGAAGTAGAGGAATCTATAAACCCATCAGGGTATGAGAGAGTTTTTGTTTGTACTGCATTTAAACACTTTAAAGAGGTTGGTGTTTTTTTTTAAAAAAAGCTGAGAATCAAATTAACTAATGATGATGAGTAACTTCTTATTTCTATGCCAGGTGTTGTTTGACACACCCATATACGAAACAGCTGTTAACACTTGTTGGCATCTTCAAGGCTACAAGACTCAGGTAAGATCTACCATCCATCCAAGCCAAAGCTGACATCAAATATGTTGAAGTCTGCAAAACAGTGTGGTCTTGATTAAATATCTGCTTTTATTTTTAGAATGCAGTGATGAGGGAGTTCCTCAGACTTCGGCAGAAAAATCAGATCCCACCTCACATCATTGCTGAAGATATGAGCAACCTTTTGGTGCAGGAGAGCAGAAAGACAGTCAGAGAGCAGTGAGTTACTGAGACACCTACAGACCATCCAGCTCACATCTGATAGTCTGTTTGTAATGAAGTGTAAATGCTGAGATAAAACCTGTTTCGTTTCCTTTGAAGGCTCTGGGAGTTTAAATTGGAGGATCTTGAGGAAACAGAGGCCAAACCTCTTCTGAAACTGGTAAGACTAGAACGCTGATGAGACTTGTATTGATTTGTAGATTTTTTTTTCCACTATGTTCACAAAAGCTCAAAACAAAAGTGCACTATATGTGTTTTTGTTCCAGGTGTGGGCAGTAAACGTCATCAATAAAATGAGAGACCTTGAGTTTCAAGCCCGGATGCTCCTCAAATTTCCGAGGGCCACACCTCCTACATTTCAGTGAGTCACAGTTGATAAACAATCATTAACAGTTCAACAGTTCAGCAGAGTGAGGAACCCCCTGCTGAACCTCCATCCTTGACTGAGGTTCAGCCCAGTGAGGAACCCCCTGCTGAAAGTCTATCTTTGTCTTGGTATCAGCCCAGTGAGGAACCCCCTGCTAAACCTCCTTCGTTGTCTGAAGTTCAGTCCAGTGTGGCACCCCTTTCTCAGAGTCTGGTGATGTCTGAGGTTCGTCCCAGTGAGGAACCCTCTTCTGAACGTCTGCCAGCATCTGCCAAACCTAAGAAGAAAAAGAAGAAAAAAATGTTTTGTTTTTTTTTTCCAGAAACTCTTCAGAACTCTGTGCTGTTGCTGTGTTAGTTCCACAACAACTGACTGAGCCCATTCTGAAAGTCCACCACCGTCTGGGGTTCAGCCCAATGAAGACCCCCCTTCTGAAAGATCCAGTGAGGAACCCCTCGTGAAAGTCTGTCAGTGTCATCAGTGTTACAGAGAACTCTGAAGACTTTACAACTAAGAAGAAAAAGAAGGAATGGGCTTCTTCCAGAAACTCCTCAGAACTCTGTGCCTTTCCTGCATTATTCCCACAGCAAATGACTGATTATCTTTCTGACTCCTTTCACCCCCTTTTCTTCCCTCTATCCTTGAGGCGATTGATTGTTGATTTGAAATTGAATTGGATTGATTTTAATTGAATTGAATAAATGTTAACATTGCTTCACATCTTCTACATTGGAAATTCTTTGCTTTGCTTTAGTGTCCAGAATTAAATTCTGTTCATAGCAGGACATCAGTATATTCATCAGGACTTAAGAACATGAGTAAAAGCAGCATTTACACTCTGCAAAGCTGATAAGAACCATAAACATCCTCCAGCATTTCCAGATGTGTGTTTTACAGCAGTTTGTTTAGGAACAGAGCTGTATCAGTCTAACATAAAACTATCAGCATGAAGGGAAGCATGTAAAAAATGCCCATTTAGATAAAGATCCTATTTGTATAACTTCAAAATTTCACTCATTAATTGTTACTTATAGTAGAGCATGTGTGAAACAGATGTCTGTTATGGAGTCACAATATCATTTGGTGAATTTATTATTTAATCCAAAGTTGAAAACACAAATTTAATCTTTCACAAAGTCTTCAAATCAGAAAGCGTAACCACTTGGGTAGTTGCAGATAGTTGAAAATATGCAGAACTGTGTGTATCGGGAAAGAAACTCAAGTTCCAAAAAACTGTATTTTCAGAGAAATTGTTTTAAGAGTCACTCCATGGAAAGGTCAGGTTTTCTGTCCATAGCCTTTACAGAAATGTTAAATTTGAATAAGACTTTAAAATGACAATTTGCTGCTGTGTTAAAACAAAACAAAATATTATTCGAACAATTACAGCTTACGGAAACATTAATTTGACAATTAAAAAAAAAAGAAAGATAAAGAATGATTGTCAGCATATCAGTATGCATCCCATGTTTGAATGCATAGAGGATGAATGAGTGAGAATGTACCAAAACACTTTGTCAAGCCAAGCAGCCTCCAAGAGGATCAAAAAGGAGTATCCTGTAGGTTCAGGCAGGGCTGCCTTAGTGTACACCTGAGCTTGACATGCTCAGGTGTGCTGCATCTGAAATTGGGTGGGCCTCACCCAGTAGTTACCTGAAAAAGGTAGACACCAGCAATAAGAAAACAAGGCCAGCCCAGTGGCCATCACAGTTGTGTTATTTCAACATTTTTTCAGTTTGCATTTTATTATGTGTTGTGCGTTTTTAATAAAGCATTTTTAACACTGATTTTTGTGATGTAAAAACAAACCTGATTACTGTACTTCATATTATTACGAGCCATCTTATGAGTAAGGTTAACTTACCTCTGGGGTTGATCTGGCTGCTAAATCAGACTAACCATGAGTGGATTCATGCAGTGTCAATAACTTACAGCTAGCTGGTTGACCTTAGCGTGCTTGCTTTTTAACATTGTTACAAGCAAAAAGCCATCTGAGTGGATGCTTTGGTATCCAAACTGAAGGGATGAGCAGCCTATTGCAAAAAACAAAACAACCCCCCCCCCCCCCCCCCCCCATGTATTAAAACATACTGACATTAATAAATGATGAATCAGTTTAAAAGGCAGACTTTTAGTTGCAGTTTGAGCATCTGCATAAAGATATTGCATTGCCTGAAAATACTGGGCCATGTGTAAAAACAGTTTTAATTTCTTACTGATTAATGCAATATTTCTGTTCAAATCTCTGAATTACAGCTGAATATCTGCACTTTCAGTTAAAATAAAGAAAATTTCAGGGTCTAAATATATACGGATTCCACTGTAACTCAGGGAACCTGTTTAAAAAGTTGAATCTATTTTTTAAATATAAAAATATATATTAAATTAAATTAAATTAAAAGTGCCACACACGCTACCGTTACCTTACAGTCTAACAACATTTTAATACACTCACGATGAGTTCACTGCACACAGGTGGTGTACAGTGAACTCATCGTCATGTTCGAGATGATTGGAGCTTTGTGACATGGTGCATTATCCTGCTGGAAGCAGCCATCAGAAGATGGGCAAACTGTGGTCATAAAGGGATGGAGACCGCCAGCAACAATACTCGGGCAGGCTGTGACATTCAAATGTTGCTCAATTAGTGCAAGGGGGTCCAAAATGTGCCACACCGTTACACCACCAGCATCAGCCTGAACTGTTTATCCAAGGCAGGATGGATCCATGCTTTCATGTTGTTTACACCAAATTTTGATCCTACCATCTGAACGTGGCAGCAGAAATTAAGAATCCTCAGACTATTTTTTTTTTCCTGACTTTGCATTTGCAAAGCCTGAGCCTGTGCAAACTATAGCCTCAATTTTCTGTTCTTAGCTAACAGGAATAGCGGTGTGGTAATTTCTATTACTTTTGCTTTTTTGTCATCTCAAAACAAACAAGGCATTTTCAGCCAGAGAACTGCAGCTCACTGGATATTTTCTCTTTTCTAGATTGTTGTTGGAAAATCCCAGTTTCAAGGCCACTTAAATCACCTCTCTTTCCCATTCTGACACTGAATTGAACTTGAGCAGGTCTTACCCATGTCTGCATGCCCAAATGCATTGAGTTGCTGCCATGCGATCGGATGATTAGCCCATAAGAACATACAGTGACACGGGCATCAGTTTCGCATGTCAAGGAAATTCCCTTAAATAAGTTTGTAGTTTAAAAGATTTTTGAAATTCTTCATAAAATTTTCTCAAAAGAGAATTGTGTGTGGACTCTTATGGGTTTGACATTTGTGTTAGATCGCAGTTGAACATGTGCGACTAATAAAGTGGCGGTTTGCAGCCCTGAATGCGCGGGCTGCATTATCAAATCTTACCCCAACTTTCAAAGAACATGATAATCACCAGCTCAGGTCACAGTGTTCTCACAGAAACAAAGTGCCTTTTGTGCAAATAATTTTATTCATAGATAGAAGACAGAACAGAAAAAGGGGTGGGTTCCTTTCCAGCTGAGAGCAAAAAGCAGCTACCAGCGACTCTCAGTTTTAAACGAAGTCTACAAATTTTACAAAATAAAATCAGGCACCTCCAATAACTTCAGATGTTTTTGGAAATGCCTGCATGCACAATGAAAGGTGCTGGTCCACACAGTCATGGTGGGAGAACATATCAAGGGAGCACTGTTACACTGCCAAGGATTAGTTAGGGACTGTATAACAATTATTGCAATGAAATGTAATATTTCTCTTCACCTTCAATTACTCAGCTCCAACTAAATGATACAGTGTATAAAGAATTAGAGAGAGCTCAACTTAATCAATCAAGATGAACACTAGTGGAGTTTAATTTTTGTAAAATATTTAATTATGAATTTTAAAGCCACTTTTTTGTTTGTTTGTTTTTAAAGGCAGTTCTAAATGCTAAAGCTGAATTAGAACCAAGGCCACTTTTACATGACATGATGAAGACTTGAATGAAGACTTTTTCTCACGATTTGGACCAAACCCTTAGTTGACCATGCAAAAATTAATGGTAAACTTTGAAATATTAAACCTCAGTGATCGACTGCGCACACTTGACTCACTACATTGCTGAGTAAAATAAATGTCCCTCTCAATAGTCATTGAACAGTCACTTACAGGGTCACTAACATGTTGCCGAGGCTATTTAACATCTTACAAAAAGATTAATGCCATGTTTTTCAAATATCTTCAACTGTGATGTATACTATAGGTTGTCCATCACTACTATGATCATTTTATTAAATGAAGCGTAGGGTAAATAAAATTATGTGGATTTTTTTAAATGTTTTTTTTCTGTATTAATAGTATGCAAGACCAAATCAGCCACTCCTGTTACAGTACAATTCAACTTTGGAAACTCACAAAACAGTTTCTTTATCTCATCTTCATTTTTTATCCACGCACGCACGCACGCACGCACGCACGCACACACGCACACACACACACGCACACACACACGCACACACACACGCACACACACACGCACACACACACGCACACACACACACACACACACAAATCCAGGGCTACTACAGGAGCATTGTTGAGTAACTGTTATTAATAAAACTATGTACTATGACATCATTTATATTCAGATCACACATCCATGAACAGGCGAGAACAAAATGGGCGGTGGCATGTGTGTAAAGTCTTATTAAGAACAGGAATCCTGTTTTTTTAGTTGAAGGTGACAGCTTTTCTTAGTGTCTGCAGACTCTGTGCAGCCCATTTTCCACTTCAGTACCTCCTCCCTCTTCTTCTTCTTCTCTTTCCTCTCTCAGAGCCACCAGAAGCGTACATAGACAATGAGCATGATGAAAAAGACACCCCCGGCTGCCAGCTTGGCATAGGTGGAGCGGGTATTCAGATACTTGGCGTCGCTTCTGTACTTTTTCGACAGGCTAGACAAGTTGCTGGCCTTGGAGTCTAGTGCTGCATGGAGGAGAAAGCAGAGGAAATGGGAGTTTAAAACCAAAGAACAAAGAGAGGAGGGAGGAAAAAGGAGCAGGCTTAGACACAGACAAGGACAAAAATCAAACACGGAAAATATCACATCACATATCACAGCGTGGAACTGAAGATAATCCCTGACACGATGCCTCAGTTTGACCTGAATACGCCACAGATGGCAAACACTTACCAGAAAGAGCCTCTCCTCTCTGCAGCACCTCTTCTATGTTCGCCACCATAATCCTCTGTACGTCCTGGAGCTCTGTGTTGATGCTGCCCAGATTCCTTCTGGCTCGGCTGTCAATGTATGACTTTTTGGTTTTTTGGATGTAGGTGTCTAGAGAGAGAGAGAGAGAAATATGAAACACAATCCACAGTCCTTGTAGACTCTTATGTCTGCACGTTCATTTACTTCACTGCTCTGTGGCAAAACACTCTGAATGTGATGATCCACTTTCTTCAAAGCAGGATGAAAATTCATTTTTGCAGAAAATATCTTTCAAGGTTCAGAGTGAGACTTGCAAAATGAGAGCAAAGGCTCTACAGAGCCCAAAAAAAAACTGGCAGAAAGGTGACGCGGCAGTGCCAATAGGAAGATTTCTTTCCTTACATCATTAATTTTCTTGATTGCAGCTTGTAAGCAGGTTGAGTCTCAAACCTTTGTTTAAAAAACAAACAAAACTATCACTTTTCTCCCCCAGGGATACAGAGAGGTTGCTGACACTGACCTTATTAGGCAGATCCAATTTCGGAAGAACTGCTCTTGAGTTTTAGCATTCAATGTTGCCATGTTTTTTTTTTAAAAGAATCAGGTGACCAGGGAGTTATAAGCTGATCCTTGCACTGGCTAGATATCTTAGTTAGCAAATGGCTGTGAAACTAAGCAGGACTCAACAGTCATTTAAATCAGTCACACCACAATAATGCCTAACTTTAAACCTTTATACAATTTAACATGCGAATAATCAAAAAAATTCACCCTATAGAGCTGTCATGAAGGAGAAATTAGCTATATAGACTGATGCAGTTTTTATTCCAGGCTGTAAACACTTTTTTTTCCTGTAATTTGGACACTTTAACACGACAGTTTGTGGTGACTGACTCGCTTTTGGAGCCACTCTCAAGAGGCCCTTAGAGGAACTGCAGTTTCTGGCACATCTGTGCTGGTTTCATTTCTTCCAGCCTGGGGGTTTGGTTTCACAGTGATCTATCCAGATTTTACTTTGTGGAAGACAGAGAGCACTGTTATTGGGATGTAACTTGACCGAACATATATAACAGTTACCAGTAGCAGCATATAACCACGTGTGTCTTAGAAATCATTGGAGAAGTCTTCGTTTGTCCTTGTGCTTTAAACTCGCCGTGCTGAGTCTGAAGCTGTTTGGATGAGCAGTTTTCATATTGTGGCTAAAAGCTCTTCATTGTTAAGAGTTTCTTCTGCAGTCACTGCTGCCTGCTCTACCCTGTGTGTAGGCTGAAGGGGTTACATATACACACACAGACATGTGGGTTTGGCTATCTTTGTGTGGTCATTTAGAGTGTCACTTTTTGAAGTCTCACACTCCTATGGTTAACCATCACAACTAAGCACCAAAACCTTATTCTAACCTAAACCTGACTCTAACTTTAGCCCTAAAACCAAGTCTTAATCATCAAACTGGTGACTGAAGTTCTGCAAAAGAACAATTTCATCATATGGATTCATTTGTGGTTACATCTGAGAAATGACTTACTAATTTTATGGTTAAGCGGGTCTAGAGAAAGGTACATTATGAAAAGCCACAATCGCACAGACGCAAATTGAGTGAGTGCATCCTGAACTTTATGATAGCTCGCATGTTTATGTCCATCTGTCAGTTGGAGCTACAAAAACATGGATTACACTACTACTGATGCCAAAACAGATGCATATTTAATGTCAGAGAGATACAGCAAAAATTGCTTCTGGCTTTCTCGTTTCTTACCAAATTCAATGAACGAGTAAGGCCGGGATACTGTGGGGACCTTCTTTCCATGCTGCTCATGAAACTCAGCCTGCAGGTCTTCTAGGTAAGCAAAGGCTAGCTTCTTGGGAAAGCTGGCTTCACAAAGCACAAGGTAGCACACTCCCTTCTCTATAAAATAGCTGAAAAAAGCAACATAAAAAAAAAAAAAAAATTACTTTGGGTGGATCCTGAGTAAGTGCACACAAAATTAAGACGTTCAAAACCATGAAGAAACTATTACTTTGAGACAGCTAGTGTGAATTTTAGATTCTCACTCACTGAAATGCCATTGAACCGGCCTCTAACGTGCAGCGTGTGGGGCTTTGCTCATTGAGCTTCCTGAAGAGTTGCTTAGCTTGACTCTGATACTGCTGAAGATCACGACCCAGCTAAAGAGATGAAAAACAGAACTGGTTTCAACACAATTGATGTAGAACACAGACGATACAGAATTTAATCAAAATCTGACTTTTGTACGCAGCTTGGCAGACAGAATTAGAAGCAAATTTCACTATTTTACCACCATAAATCTGAGTATGTGATATATTTAACAGTTTTACAAGATGGCAGACAGACTGAGTCAGCAGTGAGATGTTACACACTAACGCTAAATAACAAATAGATACTCTGGCTGTTTGAGATAAATTGATAATGGTCAGCATTTGGTACGCTGACCGAAATGACATATTCTTTACAGGAACATAAACGAAGGACAGAAACACGTACGATGATGAAGCACAGAGCAGAGGCACAACAAACCTTTTCACTTCCCTTTATGAAAGCAAACAAGAGAAGGAGGAAAAGATGTTAGACTCCCGTTAAAGCGAGCACAAGCACAGTAAAGCAACATATCATGTTACAAATGGCATCCATTTGAACATTTCAAGGTCAACCCTAAAAAGTCCACTGATTTCATCAGGCATATTTCATCTACAAATATGGAAGTGCATTCTACTTCAGTGGAATAACATTTTAGCCCCATTTTGGTGCAAAAAACTGAGTGACTAAACAGAGTCAGCACCTAATTCTGACTCTCCTCACAGGCTTTCAGTCTTAAAAAAACAAGATAAAATACCTTGTAAAATGGTCAGCCTATCCAACTGTGCATTAGTAGAGTTAGGCCTAGTATCAATCAGGCTATTAATGAATGAGATCAAGATATAAAGTGGGCGGGGTGCTTTTCAACTGAAAAATAAGCATGTCAGTGCTCTCTGTTGGACAGATATTGTAATGGGAACACCCTTTTCCATGTCATCTCTGTACTGATATTACTCCTTACTCATTTGTAAGGATAATAAGACCTCTGTGGCAATCTCTTAGTAGCTGATTCTGAATATTCATTCAACTTTACACGCTCCTGCTAAATAAAAATAAGAAACTATGTCTTTAATTGTTGGTTGCTGACTTTATTTTATAGAGAGAGATGCACTAAGATACCAGCCTGTGATGATCTAGCAATCTGTCCAGGTTTACCCCACCTCTTGGCCAGTTTCCAGTTTCCCCACAACCCTGCACTGGACAAGCAGTTAAGAGAATGGACAGATAGATTATTGATATATGTCAGCCTGGTGACGATGATGATACCGGCAGATGTTTGCCAATTTATCTGCTGTGTCACAAGGTTTTAAAACAGTTCAGGTATTACTTGTGATGAAGATTTATGTTTCACTGGCACAAAATAAAAACAAAACAATTTTAAAAATTCTATCTGCATGATCTATTGGTCAAATTGTTATTTTAAACACTGGTATTGGCCCAGAAATTTACATCTGGTGCATTCCTAATATATGCAGCTGTAGTAGATTGTTGAGGATGTAAATTAGACTTTGTGAGGATGCAGCAGAATTTGAAGCTTCATATCTTACTGCTAAAGTTGTGCAATGATGTGAAACAGCCTCTGAATAAAGTCAGGGCTCAAATTAAATGAGCCTGTCGTTGAAGCAGTCTGATGACTCAGTCAGTTGAATCAGGTAAATGAAAAGCTGGCTGTGTGTACAGGTGGCCAGGCCTACCGCAGCAAACCCTTATCACCAAGACAAACGGCAGAAATTAATTTTCACACAACAGCTAGCCAGGGGTGGACTGTCAGTGTCCTCAAATGGCCCACATATTGATGAAAATAAGTCCCCTTAACCCGGGCGTCACAGCTGGCAAGCGAGTTAATGCTAGCTAACGTGTCACTATAGCATTAGTACAACTTAAAGACATCTACTACAGCAGCCTGAGCGAGAGGCAGCTAGCGACCACAGAGGCAAAAAGGCTGAAATCTTAACCTGCTCGTCCTCCTGCATGGAAGCGGCCAGCGGCAGCCCGTCGGCCAGCCGAGCGATCATCGTCAGCAGCACCATCTCTGCGAAATGTACCACTATTCGTCAGCTGCACGCCAAATACCCCGGGTTCCTGAAACCAGTGTTTGACAGGCTGTAAACTGACAACACCGCAGGACTGACGCGCTGAGCTGGCCGGAAACGCTACAGCTTTGTGTGTCACAGCTAAATCCCGCCGCGGAACCAAGCGGACACACACACACGAAAAGTTCCGCATCAGGTTCCCCTGTACAATATTTATTCATTTCATGTATTTCTCTATATATAATTACGACATTCTTCTAGTCATATAATTATTTTTTTTTTTAGATTAAATAAATGTTCGTATGCTACTTTTTCCTCCTCTGCTGCCGCAGCGGATCATCTTCCTCCATCTCTTGCATCTTCCTCGGTCAAACCAACTATCTGCATGTCCTCCTTCACTACATCAATGAACCTCTTCTGAGGGCTTACCCTCTTCCTCCTGCCTGGCAGCTCCATATTCAACGTCCTTTGTCCAATATACCCACCATCCCTCCTTTGTACATGTCGTAGTTGGTGTGACAGAGGAGGATGTTAGGGTTAGGGTGAAATGGAAGTAGATGAACCACTGTGGCGTCCTGTAAAGGGGGCAGCTGAAAGAAGAAGAAGATATTAATGTTACCATTTTAACAAAATGAAGAACTGTATACAGAAAAGTGCAAGTAAATGTGTTTTTTTCAGTCTCATTCTAAACTCTTTTTGTGAGTAAATATTTCAACACAAATCTGTTTTCCAAGAACACACACAAAATGCAAATTAAAAGTCAAGCCCATTCTGAACTATTTTGGGTTTTTTTCCTACTTCCCCTCTTTCTGTAAATACAATAAAAAAGTCATATGTATATAATATACGATGGCTTTTTAAAGATAGTAGCCCTTGGTAGACAGTGGCTTGGCAGTTCTGTTTTGCTTAGAGTTATGAAGCACTAATGCTCTTATTGTGAATATAAATCGAAGCAATTTCCAGGTCGCATGGCTCGATTCAATTCATTACATAAGCATTTTCGTTTCTTCTTATTGGACAGAATGATGTCATGCTTACTCCATTCATCTATTGTATTTTACAACATGGACTCACCCAAAATAAGTCAGTGATCTGTCCTGTAAGACCAGGTTTTTATAGCAGACACCAGGGAGGAGCACTGCACACTTTAAAGGAAACTCCAGAAAGAGACGCTGTTTTTCTCCACACTTGAAGAAACATGAAATATTTACAAGTATGCATAGTTACTGATTTACATAAATGTATTTATTTATATAAAAAGTTAATTAAAACATGTAATAGGAATGTTTAGTTTGTGATATTACTCATTACTCTGACCTAAATTTACTGCTCTTGTATTTATCTTTTTATCTTGTATAAGTTTTTTTCCCAGTGGCAAGTGGGTCATTAGTACTACCCAGTCACTTTACAAATCACTGGGTAGTATTAGCAATTTATAGCCAAAAGTCTGTGTTGTTTATGTTTTGTTTTTTAATCAAATTTTCAAGGAAATGGAATTTTCTAGTTTTTAAGGGGGGGGGGGGGGGGGGGGGGGGGGGGGGGGGGGGGGGGGGGGGGCCACAGCACTCTTGAGCACTCTTGACTTTGGGACCCACTGCTCTAATGGTTGGGGCACTCTCTCAAAAATCTCAGTGTTTTTACATTATTTAAAATTCCTTGAGTTGACAGTTGTTGTAAAATGGTGCTATTACTTCCCTGTCACGACGAGTAATCCATGGACCACAAGAAAAATAAACTCCTGAAAAGAATATTCCAGTGTTTAGCCTAAAGTGATGGCAAGCTGTAATGGAAAAATAATTCAAAGAAAATAACTAACTCAAACGCCAACCAAATGTACTTAAATGATTGCATTCGGGACGCATGGTAATGTGGTGGTTAGCACTGCTGCCTCACACCAAGAAGGTCCTAGGTTTGATTCCACCTTGGCTGGGGTCTTTCTGTGCAGAGTTTGCATGTTCTCCCCATGTTTGCGTGGGTTTTCTCCGGGTACTCTGTTTTCCTCCCACAGTCCAAAGACATGCAGGTTAGGTTAATTGGCGATTCTAAATTGCCCATAGGTGTGAATGGTGTGTCCAAACTTTTGACTGGTACTGTATGTAATACTATTTACAGTACTGATCAAATATAATTTCACAAATAAAATATTATTCATTAATATGTAAGCAGCATTTCCCTGTTGTAGCTGGTTAAATTTATTATGTTATGGAAACAGGCCTCTCGTGCAAATGAGCAGCATTTGTCCCATAATGCTTTTATAATGTTTTTTGTTTCTTTTTTAATTAAAAAGCTCTGCCTGTGACAAATGCTTCGCTTCACATCTGAGCAAAGCTCCGCAAGCTCACTGAGAAAGGTCCTCCTTTTTGACCTCTTCCAGTATCACTGGCCTGGACAATATAATCAGCACAAACTGCTTGAGTAAACATTGTTTAAGAGAGACAAACAGAGGATTAGCATCTTGTGAAGTCATTCTAGTTTGATCTAGTTTTCCTTAGCATGCACACACACACACACACACACACACACACACACACACACACACACACACACACACACACACACACACACACACACACACACGCAGCACACAATAACCAGTCATTTAGGCTTTTAATACTGCCTGATATTCTTAATGATTTGAAAGTAAACAGACACAATGAACAAACTGACTGGGACTGACTAAGAATGAGTAAGAATGAGTAAACAAGTGCAAAGTATTCAGGAGATGGTTAACGCAGAAGCTGAATCCAGTAACTGGAATAAAAATAAAATTAGACTTTAGAAAAAAACCTGCAAAAACTACCTGAAACAATCAAATGTCTTCAGGAGAAGAAAAAATCACACCAGAGCTGCACTTTATAATCATTTAGTACAAATAAGCACCCAAGTATTGTTTACATACAATGTGTATAACCTCAGGACAAAGAGAAAAGCAAGCTAAAGAGCAAGAAAGCAGGGGGGGAAAGTCTCAGTATTAGACACCGTAACCATGATGTGTAGACAAAAATCTGAGCTGTCTCGTGCAACAAACACATATTTACACTTGTTTACAGAAAGCCCTCCCTATCTTCCAACCTCACCTGAACCATCAGAGCTACAGGATAAACGGAAACTCTTAACAAACATTTGTTGTTTACTGGGGGAAAAACTAGAAAAAACCTGCAAAAACTAAAATATCTCAGAAGGTTAAGTGAAAAAGTCAGTTTTCCCAGGACTTTATGCCGTCCTGTGAAAAATTAAGGACACCTCATGATTCAATAAATTTTAGAACCACCTTTATCATCACCAATCATTTTCTCTATGCCTTTGTTAGTCTCTCATGTCATTGTGGAGGAACTTTGGCCTCACATTTTACTATAGAATATTTTGGCATACAGAGTTCATGGTTGACTCAGTAACTGCAAGATGTCCAAGTCCTGTGGCTGCAGAACAAGTCCAAATCATCAGCCCTCCAAC
Source organism: Archocentrus centrarchus (assembly GCF_007364275.1). Taxonomy (NCBI): domain Eukaryota; kingdom Metazoa; phylum Chordata; class Actinopteri; order Cichliformes; family Cichlidae; genus Archocentrus; species Archocentrus centrarchus. The sequence continues at coordinate 23,809,547 of NC_044349.1, read as the reverse complement.
ACTGTGTTTGACATTTGGTATGCTGTGTTTGCCAAATGCAGCTTTGTGCATTATGGCCAAACATATTCACGTTGTTCTCATCTGTCCAAACAAACAGTGTTCCAGAAATCTTGTGGTTTGTTCAGATGCAATTTTTGCAAACCTAAGCCGTGCTGCTACAGTATGTTCTTCTAAGAGGCTCTCTCCTAGTATCCCCTCCAAACAAGCCACACTTGTTCAGTCTTTTTCTAACTGTACTGTCATGAACTTTAACTTGTAACATGCTAACTGAGGCCTATTGAGTCCGAGCTGTTGCTCTTGATTTTTTTGCAGCTTCTCTCAATTTCGGATGAGTTTGCTGGGTCATCCACTCCTGGCACTATATTAAACACCTAAATGCTCCAGACCTGCAAACTGCCAACATTTCTTTTATAGAGATTGGTCAAACTTGGTAATGATCAATTAATCAAATGCACGTGCTTTGCAGCACCTGGCTGATGCTTACCCTCTTAATTCCTATGGAAGCAGTAAGGGAGTACTTATTTTTTCACAGTTTGTCCACACAAACACTGAAAGACACACGCAGCGCCATGTTTGTGCGGGGAACCGGAGCTGATCACCTTGTGAATTTGAAACATTTCGGGAACAAGAGAGAAACACAATCAGTGTTAATCAGCAGTGATCTGCCCTTTTATTAGTTACAAATGTTTGAATGTTATTGTTACAATCACACAAAGAAAAAATCATGATACAGTGCATTTCTCTTTTCATGACATAATGCAAACAACAAAAATAAACAAACAATTAACTGATTCTTATTTCTCAAGTGCTTAATGCTCCCTTTTATAATTAGTGTCTTTGGAGTGTCTGACACAACAGGTCATATTAAAGCCGCTTAAGCACCCCCCCCCCCCCCCCCCCCTCCCCCCCGCAACTCTGAACTGTGGAAAAAAAGTGGATGGATGCACATTAAAAAGTTTAAATATTTGAAGTCAGCAGAGAATGCCCATAAAATTATTCCTGTGCAGCAAATCAGTAAAATGTGTGTATACATCTCAGGAGAGATTAATGACAAATTCATCATGTAGTTGTAAAAACAGATCAGCTACAAAATGAAAACCAGTCATAAGAGAATGGAATAACAGATTTTTATTTTTATGTGTGTGTGTGTGTTACAATGCGATGTTCTGCTGGTAAACCTCAGGTCCTAGTATGCATTTGAATGTTTGACATGTACCAACCACTTAAACACTGCTGCAAACCAAGCACATGCCTCCTGATTGCAGCAGCCTCCCTTAACAGGACAAAGTGCCCCATCACAACACAACGGAAAACGGCTCTAAGAACATGAAAACAAACAAACAAACAAACCAAAACCAAAAAGCTTTGAAGATGCCAATCTGATCAAGCATCTGCTGGATGTGACGGAGCAAGTCCAGTCCAAGGAGACCCCTCTCTGCAACCCACTGCTTACTAAGATCTAACACCGCAGGCCAGAGCTCTCTTATCTATGGCTTGATGTGTCTTTGTGGCACAAGTAAGACCCTTATAATATTAAACAAGTGGTTATAATGTTGCAGCTAAACAGTCTATGACTGAAGCATTTAAAATTTTTTATTTTATACAATACAGTGCAAAAGTTTTGAGCCCCCGTTTCTTCATATTTTGCTAGGAGAATGGGAAAGAGGTCCAGCAGTTTATTGAAACATGTACAAAGATGATTCCACACTGCTTCAGTAATGTTGAGATCTGGGCTCCGTGAAGGTCAATTCATGACTGATAGTGCACCACTGTGTGGAATACTATCAGTTTTTTTTTATTTTTATCCAAGTATGCTTGGTATCAGCACTGTGTTTGGGATCATTGTCATGCTGAAGCCAATGCCATTCAGACACTTTCCACATGCCTCAAAGGAAGGGAAACAGGAAGAAAAGTACTGTCAAAACTGGACAGTACTTTTCTGTGTTCATAATTCCATCAGTTTTGACAAGATCCCCAACACCACTGAGTGAAATGTCGCCCCAAACCATGACAGAGCCTCCACCATGTTTTACAGATGGTTGTAGACACTCACTGCTGTACCTTTCTCCTGACCTCCCCTGTATATACTGATGACTGTTAAAAGATTTCAAGAAAGTCTGATTTTTTTTTTTTGGAAGCAAATATAAAGAAATGAGGGGTGGCTCAAGACTTTTGCACAGTGCTGTATCTTGCAAAACTCAGTAATTAATATCAGGATTAATTAGGACACTTCAGATAGCAAGGCCAATACCTTACAATATAGAGAAACCCTTTCTGGATGGTTTGGGTGATTAATAACTGGAATAAGGTGAGCAATGAAGGGAACAGTGAATGAGGGATTTTCAAGGTTTGACAATCAAGCACCAACATATCATTCTTCAGGAAAGATGCTGTTGTATTTCTGTTTGATGGCCAGAGCATGAGCAGTAGCACATGTCATCAGCGGGAGCCGAGGGGGCCCCAGATCCAAGCCCGACAGCTCATTCATCAGCTGTTTGTTAACTCCTACATCAAAACCTGTCAGTGACAACAAAGCATTAATATGAGTAGAAAAACAGACTGTTAAAGCATTAGAGAATATCTACATCAGATCTGATTTGGTGGAACCGATCTTGACAAAGCCATCACTCACCGAGTTTCATGGCAAAGCTCAGAAGCTCTTGCATCTTGAACTGCTCGTGGAAATCAGATTAAGATGTCAACACATTGGAACAAATTATCAGAGAACAACTGCAACAACAGCACAGAGAGGCTGGCAGTACCTGTATAGTCCTGGCTTGGACAAGATCGCCTTTTTCAAACGCTGATATGAGCTTGTTGAAATGACATCCCATATAATTATATGTACTGTGTGCAGAGAGAAAAAAGACATGCACAACTATTTAACACAGAGAATTAATAAATACAGAGCATTATGCAAATGAAAGATCATACACAGACCTGCCAACTGCTCCATGGGCTCCCATTGCCAGGGCTCCTAGTAGTTGCTATTGTAAAATGAATTAAATATTTTAGGATAGCGCTATAGTCAAGGTTAGAGTCACAAAAGGCTACAAAAAAGGGAAAAAGGCTGACCTCATCCATGCCGTAGAGGACTGACCAGTGAGGCGGACTGTAACTGATACACTGGCCCAAGTCCATTAGGTCATTCCCACTGAACTTCACACCTCTAAAGGAGGGAATCATCTTCTCAATGCTTTCTATTAGTTCTCTTGCTTTCACTGAAGAAAGGAAAGCAAATTTGCATCATTTTCATAAAGACACTTTACATTTAACTGTAGTTAGAAATGTCAAAATCCACTATCAGATCAGCTCACCGTTAACACCAGTGACTGATGGGATATGATAATAATAGAAGGGCAGAGTTGGAGCAGCTGAAGCCACTTCCCGGAGGAACGTCTTCAAAGCATCTGAAGCAGGGTGACAAGAAAATTTCTGTTTAGGCTCACAGGTTGTCGTGTATGAAATGGGTGAATAAAATGTAAAAGTGGATGTTAAGCTGTAATATGCATGTCCTTCTCCCACTAAAACCATCACATACCTGCAGTGCTGGGCTTGAAGAAGGAGGGGGCAATGACCGCTATACCATCTGCCTCGATCTGTGCTGCATGGCGAGCCTGGAAGGAAGGACAATGAAGACTAAGAAAATTTGTGGCCTGTCAGTTTCGATTTAAAATTGGCCACGTTTACACAGATTTTATTAATTTATTTATTGACAGCATGTTTTATGTGCAGTATACGATCTCTTTTGGGTAAATACGTTTTATACATGTGCAAGTTGTTACCGTACCTTAGTAACATCATGAATGAAGCCCTACTGTAAAGTTACAGCAGCACAAACTGTGCATCACATTGTGACTGGAATGTACACACAAAATGTATAAATGTTGTACTTGATTCTAGTCTGCTGCTAAGTGTCTCTTCCACTACTGGAATTGCAGCTACTATCACACACAACACACACCAGGAGGACCTGCTCAATCAATAAGAATTCATTTAAACTGAAGTGATTATTTAGTGATGTTATTTATGTCATTAAATAACATGTTGTTCTTTTTGTTTATTATGAGCAGAAACTGATGTGTGCAGATGACAGTATTCTGTCATACAGGACAGATTATTCACTGGCTGGAACCAGTAATATTCTGCAACACAGTGACTCCACCAAATTTCAATAATGCAATTAAAAATAACATTTAATTGAAAATGCATGAATGTATGGATGGATATACTAATATAAAGTAATAGTATATAGTAATAGTATTAATAGTAATAGTAATAGCACTATTATTATACAATTATTAGTAGTAATATTATCATTATAGAAAAACAAAATTAAACCTCTTTTGGAAACAAAGGTGTTTTCTCGGTGGAAGCCAGAGTTACTGGATTCATTTTAATTGCAGTGCATCTAAATGCACATGTAGTGACTAAACATACTGTACTGAGAAGTAGCTGCTTAAAAATCAGCCTACTTTTGCTTTGACTTTCATGAGCCCAAACTTATCTAATGCCCATGCCTTGTATACATCAAGTTAAAAGTAAATCAGTCTTGGTTAAGGTGAAAATATGCCTGTCCAGGCTAGTCTGGTGGAAAATCCATTTTAATCCTGTGCGCTAAACTCAAAACGTATAATGCATCTTGTAAAAACACATTTTCACACAATAGCTCAATAGAAAATAGAATTATTGCACAACTCACCAGTTCTTGGGCATCTTTAAGACTCAGGCAGCCAACATGAACAATCACCTGATCCATCCTTTAGAGAGAGAAAATTTGCCAAACATGTCTTTTAAGGCATAATACTCAACATTTAAAAAAATCTCCTTATCCACCAAGTGGGACTCGGTGGTTAAAGTAGATAATGCAACATTTTAAACTGATTTAATAATTATTAATTCTTGTTTTTGTCCTATCCCACAAATCTACTCTGATGAGATCAGAGAATAGCTGCATTGTGCATCTCCTGGTTTTTTTTCCTTTTAATGTAATTTTTGTTTTGTTGTATATGTGGAGTAAAAATAAAAAAACAACAACAACAAAAAAAAAACACCCATCTCCAGACCACACGTGATGACTTACTTGCCCTTTGCTCTTTGACACCACTCCTCAGCCAGGATCTTCCTCTCTTCCACACTGAGAGACATGCTCTCTCCCGTGGTGCCGTTCACTGTAAGCAAGTAACCTTTGTCTGATTTCCACATCACTGAAGTATCTTAAATACACTTAAAGATAACAATCTAAAGATTCTAAGTCTTGGAAAAAAAACAACAACAAAAAAAAACAAGAAAAAAGCATGTGATTAAATAGACATAAAAGGATGGCACGACATATATAGACAATCACAGCCCACCTCCAACCACCTCAGCAAAGGAGCAAAAACAAAAAACAGGGAAAGAAATGAGGAAACCTGTGGTGGGGCCTAGTCATCATGGAATTTACCCCAAACACTGCTGAGTGTGCAACTTCTGCCAGCACAAAACTTTTTTAAGGTTAATAAGCAGTGGTGCAGACAATGATAGGGAGATTAAATGGAAAAAAAAGAGGTGAAAGACCATAAAAACACAATGAGGCACAAAGATCAGCACAAACATCCTTTGCTGAGTAAGTGCTTACAGAAAGTAGAGCGGAAGTGAGGCGTTAAGACGAAGAAAAGCTTAAGCTGAACTCCATTGACTCACAGGGTTTCAGTAAAGTGGAAACTGAAGCAGTCATGTCTAGCTCACAGGGAAGACAGATTAAACTTGAGCTATGCAGAGAAAAGGGTGGGATCTTTACACTCTCTAAATATGTACACTGAATACTGTGTAACTGTTCTGGCTTCAGCAGAAATTTCAAATATCAGTGTCTTTACCGAAGAAGAACACATTAACTATGAGTACAAATTAGAAGTGTAAAGATCAATGTACCTGAAAACTTTTTTTTTTCCTTTTCCAGGAAAATTATTACATTGCTTTTCATCAACAGCTAAACAGTAGCACTGAAAAAGGCACCCTGTCAGGCTTTTTTCACTGGTGGAGCAATGGCACAGTATTTGTGCCATAGGCCCTGTCTTTCTGCTTCATGGATCTGACACAGCATGTTCACTTCTGTTTTATTTGAGCTGGAAACTGCATTATATTGCTGCCATCTAGACTGCACGAGGAGATGTTCAAATGCCAAGATTGCTTTCTTTTTTGCCTCCAGCCAAACTTCACTACCCATCTTTATTTTGTCATTGTGCCAGAGTGAATGCACCCTATGCAGTGTTGGATCCTTGTAGGGCTATGATACATGGGATAAAGGTAATGCATTCAGCACATTCAACTAAAACTGATGACAAAAAAATCCCGTGTCAGTCATTTTAATTAAAGTTTCCAAAAATCTAGTTATTAAATAATTACACTCACAGGGAATCATCAATTAATTATTTATTTTAGGATTATTATAAGAAATCAATAATGTATAGTTAAGTTGGATTACTGGAGAAGTAACTAACTGGCTAAGGCAAGTATTCTGATAAATATATAACTGTAACTATGTTTAAAAGTAACCTTTAAAATACTTTTACACCAGTGAAGAGGACTGACATGGTTAACAAAGGAGCAACACATCTATTACAGTATAATGACAATATGTCTATAAATCAACAGGGTAAATCGTGCAGGTGGGAACACAGAAAATTACAAATATAAAAGAAAGAATCCTCTTGTAAACTTACCAAACACGCTATTTACACCTTGCTTCTCTTTCAAGTAGTCAATATAAGGTCCAATCACTGATAGGTTGATTTCACTGTTTTGGGAGAATGTGAAAAATATAGGCCTACACATGTGGCAAAAAAAGAACACCTGACATGCTGTACTACTGCAAATATACAGGTGTGTACGTTGCCTGTCCTCCACCCACGCACCCACCCACGGTTTTTATATATCTCACACACTTCTTACAGGGGAATTAAATGTGTACAGTCACAAACAACTCACGCACTGGGTTCACGGACCGACAGGAGGAAGTGAGTTTTTCGAGATCTCCTTACCCTAGCGCGGTGATCGGAGTAAATGTGGCTGCAACAAGTCCTGTCAGGTTTTTGTCTGCGGCAGGAGCCATGGCGGACATAATGTTCTGACACAGAGGGAAATACAAAGGAAATGACACAGAACAAAAAACATGTTTTGCCTAATTATAACCTTTAACATCAGGGCACTGTTTAAGCTCACAGCAGATACCTTGAAAACTCGATATTACATCGCTCGCTGTCGGTATGGTACGCAAACAAGAGATGGGCTGTATGCTATTTTACTAATGAAAAGGAAATTTTATTAGCATCGAAAAGAAATCCAAAGTAAATCTCCAGCTTACCTGTGAGGTCTCTCCTTCTGTGAGCCGTTAGCATAGATTTTCTTTTAAAGGAAGTGGGGTACGGGTTATAACTACTTTTCTGGGACGCTGTGACCAAGCGATCGCCAGGGTTTTGCTGAAATGCTCGTCTGAGCAGTGACACCGCAAAGCTCTATGGGAAATGTAGTTATTTAAGGGAAAACTCCTCGAGATGAATATGAACTTTATCGACTGTTATATTAAAAACAGCCTGCTCGCATTCGAACACATATATAACATTTTCGTGGCGTTTAAGACGTATTTATGGGACTGAATGTGGTTGTTTGTTTTTTTCTTCCATTCACAAAACTTTATATGCCTTCAGGATATTTTAAAATTATGGGGCTACGAGCTCGTGCAGGCAAAGTAGTTAAAAATAAGAATAATCTTTGCACATGGGCGTACAATCATACAATAGCCACAAAACTGAAATATTTATTTTTGTATGCGGAGAGCAAAGAAGACATGTCAAACAAGCAAAAGTTACCAATGGTCAACCAACAAAGCAAAGCAAAAATAAAACAGAACCGAGAATTCACATAAAAAATGAGCATGGTTTGGGTACATTTTTTTTTTACTTGGTATTAATAATCATTATAGATATAAAAAGCGCATTGTGTTGCAGAATAAGCTTCGTTATTGCAAGTGTAATCTCTGGGATTATAATTTTTCCGAGGTTTTATGGGCAACTCAATGGAGCTAAGCATGTGTTGCTGTTCCTAAGTTTTGACTTTCAGGCAACTCTTCCGCCTTGACATGTAGTCATTATTTTCAGTCTAAAACGTGTAACTCCCACACAGACATCATTCATCAGCTAAGTATGCTTATATGTTCTCTGATAGGATGGTTACTGACATAGTTAGAGTAACACTGTCAAATCCCAGTGGGGCTGTCTTAAGCGATTTCTCAGCCTGACGGAAAATACAGCGTAACAAAAAAACCCCCCCAAAATATACACCTCCTACTCTTCCAGGAAGCGGATGTTGTTGACGTTTTTCATCGCAACAGCATCCGGTTTTTGACGGCGGCTACCCTGGCGAAACACAACCTTACGGCGAAATTATTAACATAACCGCAGAAAAGATAGAGGAGATAACCCGGTTACGTCCATTTTTCAACGATGGACAGGTGTTTTTTCGACGGGTCTCGTATTCTCGGGCCGCCTGTTGTCACCTGCCCGGCTAGTTAGCACCACTTGGCTAATAACAAGTGCTCGGCTGCTCTTCTGAGTAGCCGACGAAAGAGAGCTGTCAGGAGGAGGAAATAATTAACTCACAACTAATAAGCTTTGCGGTTGACACGCCGGGTGATACTAAGAGCTGGTATCAAAAGGAACTGCTGACTTGACTCTTGGTTTAATTTGGTGTAGCTTGTTTGTTTGGAGTAAGTGAGCGGTTTGAGGAGAGGACTTATAAACAGGGATAAGTTAAGGACCGTTAACTCGGCGCTGTCTGATTTGCCTAACAGTAAGTTATAAAGATTATAACTGAAGAGAAACTTTCCCAGGTCACCGGTGCGTGAGGAAAACATCTGGGAAAAGGGCGGTCTAGTTTCCAGTTGGGTTGGTTTGACTCAGCGGGGTTTTGTCTTATGGGGTTTTAAATGTAACGTCAGGGTTCTGCATGCAGACGTGTCACACATCCTGTGTAGAATCGGCTCAGGTGACACCTTGGGAAAGTAAACAGGTGTGTCACCTACAGGGACCTGCTCCCAGGACGTGGCGCACATTTCCACTACAACCAATAGCTGGCACATCTCTGTCAGCTAGACTTGGATATCTGGTTACTTGAAATGACAAATCATTCCTATTAAGCTATTTACCTGCAGTTTTAGCTGTGGATGCACATTTTACGTTCAGATCGCTAAGGGTAGGTGATCACTGTGATAATGTTTGATTGAGTAAGTAGATAAATTGACTCTTGATGGCTTTTGATTTTTGAGCATTGCTCAGTAAATAGTACCTCAACGCTAAAAATGAATTAATGGGATGGCATAAGTTTGTTTTATCAGTGTAAGGTGTTTAGGGTAGTTTTAAAGACTAGATACTGTACTGTAATTTTCTCCGTACGCCACAATGCCGCCAGTACTGTTCTCATTTATGCTCTTGGGAGCATTATGCAGCCTTGGACAGGCCATGTCACGGGAGGAGAAGCAGAGGTTGAGGTGAGTTGAAGAAAAACATGCCTTTTCTCTCCTTAACAGATATTATACATACTGACGTGTGTCTGTTTTCTGGTTTCACTAAAGGAACCAAGTGGTTGAGATGTTTGACCATGCATATCAGAATTATATGGTGAGTAAATAGAAAAGGGAAGACAAGTTGACTTTTGTGGTCCCTGCTCACATTATGAGTATGTAATATACTTATTGGTTAATTATGAACCTACAAATATATATATTTTTTGTTCTATAGATCATAGATTTTTTTTTAACTTCTCAACTCAGCAAAGATATAGTGACCTTGGTCTGATCGACAGGATCAGCACTTTGTCTAAAGTGTGTTTGTGTGTTTCCCAGGACCATGCATACCCAGCCGATGAGCTGATGCCTCTAACGTGCAGAGGAAGAGTACGTGGGCTTGAACCCAGTCGTGGAGACATAGACGATGCACTTGGCAAGTAAGTAGCAAACTACCTTTGTTTCTTCAGATCTAGATTATTAATGTAGAACTCATAATGTAGGTTATAGACCTGTACATAACGGCATTAAGACACAACCACACCAGATCTAGGTGTTTTGCTCATACATGTCAGAGGACAGATCACTAAAGATAGGTGATGATTGTGATACTGTTTTGATTGATTTCTGAATTATTTTAACAGTTTCTTTGAGGAACAAGGCTCCTTTGTCTGTTCCATTTCAAACAGTTGCAATTTTAATATACTTAACATACTGGCGTGTAGACCATCTCAGTCTAGACCCTCTGATTGACCTACTGGTAGAGAAGAATTAGATAAGAAGGGCTGGTGCTATCTGCTAAATAGTGACCGAATTTTCAAAATAAGAGTTAAGGGATTGCCCAAGAATAAGTTCTAGAAAAATAAAAATAAGCTGCAAAGCACAATGGAGTGTAAGCTACACTACTGTATGCAAGGAAAAAAAGAAAGCTACTGAAATAAAAATGAAAGAGTTGTGGTCACTTTGGAGGTCATCAGAAAGTTGTGCCTGTAGGTAAATATTAGTGTTACTTTTGGTACATTGTTACTGTTTCGCCCTGCTAGGTTTTCTCTGACCCTCATAGACACTCTGGACACTTTGGTGGTGAGTTTACTTTGTTTTTGACATTTGTTTGTCTTACAAGAATGAAAAATAATAAATAAGATATACATGCTGTGTAGGAGAAATTATTCCATATTTTGTCATGCATAGCAAATTTCAGAACAGTATCCGGTGCATTTTATTTCATATTTAAACTACGTATAATTGAGCCTGATTATTACAGTCATCCACCGTTTCTTGCTTGCAGCTTTTAAATAAGACAACAGAATTTGAAGATGCAGTGAGGCGAGTCCTGTCAGATGTGAGGCTGGACAACGACATTGTCGTGTCGGTCTTTGAAACCAACATTCGAGTCCTTGGGTGAGATTGGTACTTCTTTACTGTCACACATTTTAAAGTATAATGCAAACAGAACAGCTGAATTCAAAATGGGCAAAAGACAGAAGAAATCAGTGGCTGGTGTGTGTGTGTGTGTGCAATCAGAGGTCTGCTGGGAGGACACGCCATGGCTGTGATGTTGAAGGAAGGAGGTCAGCACATGCAGTGGTACCAGGATGAGCTCCTGCATATGGCCAAAGACCTGGGGCTCCGACTGCTGCCGGCGTTCAACACGAGCAGTGGCCTGCCTTATCCCAGGGTGAGACAGAGACACACTTTTATTCAGCCTCCAAATGTAGTTTTTTAAAAATAAGTATTATTGTTGTTCTCTGGCATGGAGGATGACAACTGCTCGCTTGTTGTAGAAACTGTTCAATAAGAAGTATATGCGACACATTTATGGAGTCTGTCCACGTCTGTCTGATGAAAGAAGTAAAAAAAAAAAACCTTGGATCTCAGACAGAATCTCTAGTATACATTTTATCTTATATGTTTTACAAAGGAAATGTTGGAGTTTATGCATATACAACAAACTGATACCTACATTTGCTTGGGGCATTCTGTCACTTCACGGTTACATAGTTCCATTTTCCGCTTCACTGCTCTGCTCGCAGCTGTCACCGCTTTCAGATGCAGGCGTTCTCTTGGCTGACTCGTTCTCATGCAAATCCTCTCGCAAGATCAAATGCGTCTCTCAAAGCAGAGTTTTAGTGTTTTTCTTTTTCTTTCCGATTGACAGGTGAACTTGAAATATGGTGTCAGGGGGCCTGAGACGAGGACTGGCACAGAAACAGACACCTGCACAGCGTGCGCAGGAACTATCATCCTGGAATTTGCTGCCTTAAGTCGTTTCACTGGGGATCCTGTGTTTGAGGTAACTTATGGCTGTCATATAATCAAATCATCCAGTGCATGTGTTAGCTTTCAGTAAAGCATTATGGATGAATGAGCTACATATTTCAGCAGTAGTTTTTTCCCATTTATCTATCCATCCATCCATTTTTCTTCCACTTATCTAATTCAGGGTCAAAGTTGGGCTGGAGCTTATCCCAGCTGTTAATCTGTTCAACATGTTCAGTTTAATCATGAGAAGAACTGCTCTCGTCCACAATTTCTGTTTTACTTGTATCGTGTGGCGGTTTCTTCATCTTGCAATACTTAGCTCACAGCTGCCCAAGAGCTGTTGTTGTGTACTGAACAGTCACATCCTACATGCAGTTTAGGTTTCATTGGGGATCACTTTGCAGATCCTTGGTTTTATGAAACCATCCTGTTACGTAATGATATGTAAATATGATATCTGCCATGTAGGGCCTCGTGTTTATATGTGAGATGGCATTCTGTTTTCCCTTGTGTAGCATTTAATTTTAGCATTTAATAGACTGTAATTGTCTCTCTATTTTACCTCCTAGCAGGGGCGGTGCACATTTAGAGTAATTAAATGAACTCGGCATAGTCACCTGTTTTTACAAGCAACAATATCTTGCCAGTTCCAGTTTTAGTGTTAAACAGATGAATGCAGACTTGAAAACTGATGCTTGTCATCATTTCGTTTCATTTCTGTGCTGATGTTAATCAGGAAACACTGTGTTAAATGATGACACCTTTCCTTTTTTGTTATATCTGGCTTTTCTTTTTGTTAGTTTGGGCTGCAGTTTTTTTTTTAATCTTACATAAAACGTTTGTATTTAAAAGTTGCAGATTTTCAGACTGGGCAAACTAGTAAAAACACAGGCGTTACTAATAATTGACTCTGTTAACTATTCCAGTAAGCATACTGCCATATTGTCATTCAGCTAAATAAGATTCTGCCATCCTTTATTTGTCATTTGTGCCTGTAAATTTCCTACTAAAGACACTAAATCTTCCAGCTCTGATCTTCTGGTTTAACATATGTGGTTTAAAAAAAAATCAGTATTTTATTTCATTCAAGTAGATAAAATGAAAGATTAGGAAATCATAAAGAAAAAAGTTGCATATTTTTCTTTGGCTTTCTCTCTTCTTCAGACTGTTTTATTTGCTGGCAGCAGTAAACTGCTGAATAAGCACAGTGTCAGTTTCTGTAATCCTTCACACAGTGGAGAGCTGCTGCAGATTGATTTTTTTTTTTTTACTGTGTTAATCAATAATGCACCCTTCCTCTCAAACACACTCACACATAGGCCCATGCCCGGAGAGCCCTGGACTTTCTGTGGGAGAAGAGGCAGAGGAACAGCAATCTAGTGGGAACCACCATCAACATCCACTCTGGAGAGTGGGTCAGAAGAGGTGAGAGAGCAGTTACAGGGAGGGGCTTGGACTTGTGAATGAAAAGTCAGGATGGCAGAGGAAGTGAAAGATGAATGGGAGAGATGAAGGGATAAGACTGGGAAAGTGGTTGTTATTGAAGGATGAAAATAGAAAAAGTGATTTCAAATACGTTAAGATTTTGTCCCCCGGGGCGAGGGTGAGTTCAAACAGAATACTTGTTTATCCTCTGATTTCTCTCGTCTTATAAAGTGATGATTTTGTGTGCTTCTAGACAGTGGAGTTGGAGCTGGAATTGATTCGTATTATGAATACCTGCTAAAGGCCTACATCCTCTTGGGAGATGACCTGTTTCTGGAGCGGTTCAATATTGTAAACACACACACACACACACACACACACACACACACACCACACACACACACACACACACACACACACACACACACACACACACACACACACACACTTTGCCAGAGTAATCTGATGCTTCACTGTCTGAATAATAGCATTTGTTACAATGGCATCTCCCACATGAAGCAGTGTTACTGTTTTAAGATTGTGCACTTCAGCTAAGTCCTTTAACACCAAGGTCACTGTTCATATTATACGTTACTCAGCAAAATAATTTGGTGCCCAAGTAAGAATAGTTTAAGCTATTTTATATGCCATTGGATTGGAAAAATGCACACACTTGTCACATCTGTGTATCAGTCAGGATTTACTAGCATTTTATTCAAATCTGATGATTTTTGGTGGATTGGCCTGCCAGGTCACATCAAACCATATTACAGTTTATCAGATAATAATTAATAAAAATAAGTACAAAATTTAGTCTGTTTTGTTTATTTTAATAGTACCTTTCGGCAGTTATATCTTCAGTTTATCTGCTGTCTCTCCCATTTAGCACTACGCATCTATTATGAAGTACATTAGCCAGCCTCCTCTGCTGTTGGATGTCCACATCCATAAACCTCTGCTTCCTGCTCGCACCTGGATGGACTCTCTGCTGGCCTTCTTCCCTGGATTACAGGTTAGATTAGACTGTGCCAATTGAAGCATTTCCTCTCTTTATATGGTAGTTTGCCATTTCAGTAACACTGCTCATATTTTGCATGTCCCAGGTGCTGAAGGGAGATATCCGCCCTGCCATTGAGACTCATGAGATGTTGTACCAAGTTACCAAAAAACACAACTTCCTCCCAGAGGTAGTGTTACTGTGTCCCACCTTAAAATTCTACACTTTTGGCCTAATCTGCGGCACAAAAAAATGGCTCAGTGTCATTTGACAATTCAGTCAGATAGCCCAATAATGATTTATGCTGGCAACTAAAAGTGTTCGAACCAAACAAAGTTGCATTTAATGTTACACACCTGCATTTTACTTTTGTCTGTCCATTCTAATTGCATCACTTGGTATGAGTGTGCTGACCCCTTTGTCCTTCTCTGCGTGTCCCCAGGCCTTCACTACTGATTTCAGGGTACACTGGGCCCAACATCCCCTGAGGCCTGAATTTGCAGAGAGCACCTATTTCCTTTACAAGGTAATTTATCAAGTAGTCTGACATAATGCAGACGTCCTCTTTTCACTTTCACAGTACGGAGTTAAATGTCTAATAGCAAGCAGTAGTTTATGTTAAACCTGCTTTTTTTTTTTTCCCAAGCTTCTTGCATATCTCTAGGCGTACCCACAGTTTGCCAGAAACGCTGTCACCATTTCTGTAATGATTTTTCATCCTTAAACATACAGAACACTAATACGTGTTTATAAATATCTAGTTTTGTAAAACAGTTTAAAACACTACAAAATGGCAAAGCCCTGAGTATGTTTCTCTTGAAAGTTCTGCTGTTTTCTTCATCACTGATGTGCTTTTCTCGTGTTGTGATCACGCTCCTGCGCTCTTGTTCTCCCAGGCCACAGGCGACCCTTACTACCTGGAGGCAGGTCGCACCGTTATGGACAACCTCAATCGCTTTGCTCGTGTTCCCTGTGGCTTCGCTGCAATGAAGGATGTACGGACTGGGAGCCATGAGGACCGGTGCGAATGATAGACTCCTTATTTGTAGGATCATAGTGAAGTCACTGCCTGAAATTGGGGAGCATGTTTAGAAATATTTACACCACATTAGATTTACATATCATGAGATAATGGCTTGAAAAGGTTGATATGAAATACAGCAAGGACAAAAAAATGTTGTCACAAACAGTGCTGTAAAGCTTTATACAGACTACCAGTTTTTAACATGAAAAAAAAATGTGAAAGAATAGTTCCTCTACACAAGAAAGATAAAATATAGAAGGATTAAGCAATCTGTAAGGAATCTTTTTTTTTTTTTTTTTCCAATTCCCAGAATTTGTCTTCTCTCTGTTTCAGAATGGACTCGTTCTTCCTTGCCGAGATGTTTAAATACCTGTTCCTGCTGTTTGCTGAACCGGATGACTTACCATTTGATGTAGAGGACTACGTCTTCACAACGGAGGCACACCTGCTGCCCCTGTCACTCTCTGTGGCCCCTCACTCCTCGTCCGTTCCCTCAAACCGAACGGTAATAGATATGCTTCCATTATAACAAAACTTTGATAAATTGATGAATGTGTTTACTAAACCTTTCATTTATCCACACATCTCATATATTCCTGACATTTCAGTCAGAGGAGGAGCTTGATGACTCAAACTTTGACTGGACATGTCCTAACACTCGCCTCCTGTTTCCTGACCCTGCCTTCCCTCGGAACCTGAGAGAACCAATCCGTAGTGCTGTTGATAAGAGCTGCCCACGCCCTGTCCCTTACAGGTATGTATAGATAAACAGGTTCAACCAGTTTATAGGTTGCCACTTAAGGTCTATTTTTGGTAATTACTTATCTTTGTTCCTGTCAGGGAACCTGGTTTGGGCCGTCCTCCCCTCAGGGCTCAGGACTTCATGGCCAACAACCCTGAACATCTGGAGCTGCTGAGGAGAATGGGGGTCAGTCTTATCCACCTAAAGGATGGCAGGGTGCAGCTGGTCCAGCATGCTACACAGGTCAACAACACACACAACCAAGATGTCATTAAATACAGTATCCATAACTGGGTTTGACAGTGTGATACTTCTCAGGTGTTTGGCTCAGTGGAGTAAGGTAAAAGAAGCTCGGACTGCACTATGAACTGTTGTGACAAGACAGTCTCTTAGATATTGTTAGAAGTAATGAGAAAAAAAAAATATCATTTAAAATAGGAAAATTTTCATTTAGTACCCGAATTATAAAACATGCAGAACACAACATATAAACAGACGAGATAACACACTGTAACACTTCTTCTTTTCACCCTTTTAAAATGCTCTCTCCCACTCTGTCACCTAAAGGCGGTGAGTGCAGTAGCAGCAGAGGACGGTGTGCGTTTCATGCAGGAGATGATGGAGCTGTCCAGCCAGCAGCAGAAAGAGCAGCTGCCTCCTAGAGCTATTCAAATTGTCTCGCATCCATTCTTTGGCAGGGTTGTGCTGACTGCTGGCCCAGCACAGTTTGGTACAGATCTGTCCAAAAGTTCCACAGGGGTGAGTGGGTTTACCAAACTTTGAGGTTACAAAAGGTCACTAAAGTAAAGCGTTGTCTTGTTGGTTTTTCCAAAGTGAGGCACTCACTTTTTCCTTTACTTCTGAGAGGGCACTTCTTCTTCAGGAATAGTTCCTGGAGTACAGATGCTAGCAGAGCACACATGTGGAACTGGTACTGCACTGTGTGACATGCTGTTAGTATTTTTCTATAACTTTGCCTTGTTTTTCAGGTACGGGGCTTTGTCACTGTGGCCGAGCCCTACAGCGGCTGTAGTGAGATCACTAATGCTGAGTATGTCCAGGGCCACATTGCTCTGCTCCAGAGGGGTCAGTGTATGTTTGCAGAGAAGGCCCGACACATCCAGAAGGCCGGCGCCATTGGAGGCATAGTCATTGGTGAGCGCCAGCAGCAAATGACACAAGATGGAAGATGACTACTCAGTGACTAGATTAGTGCTCGACAACCTAATTATCTCGAAGACAGCCAGTCCAGTAATTTTCTACTCACAACATGATGATTAAATGGCAAAACAAAACTTTTGTGAGCAGATTCCCATAAAATAAATGATAGAATAGAGAGTATATTATAACTTAAGCTCACTTATTTTTTATATTTAGCATAGAGAAAAGCCTCTTCTGAGCAGCTTTTCTAAATAAGTCATCATTGCAGATGATAACGAGGGCAGCAGCAGCGATACAGCTCCACTGTTTCAGATGGCGGGGGACGGCCGCAGCACGGATGACATCACCTTGCCTCTCCTCTTCCTATTCCACAAGGAAGGCAACATCCTGTTGGAGGCGCTGAAGGAGTACAGAGAGGTGGAGGTGCTGCTGAGCGACAAAGCCAGAGACAGAGGTGTGACATTTTCTTTTACTCTCCCTGATGGTTGTAAGTTTTCTCTTTGTTCCACTCCTCTCTCTTCATAAGCTTGATCACATCAATGCGCTTTTATCTCGCCACTGACGGAGCTTCTTCATGTGCTTGTGGCTTCATAAAATAAAGATGGGGTGTAGGGATTAAGGCATTATTTGAAGTCTCAGAGCTTGTGGCTTATTCCAAAACCACCCAGTAGTTGCGGTTATAATGGGAAATTGTGGGGGTTTACACCCTTATCATTCTTTCCCTCTTTTTTTTTTTTTCTCATTTGCCAAATTCCTCTATTCTGTGTAACGGTGCCTTTCTGTCTTCTGTTTCTTGCTTTCTCTTGTTTTTTTTACCAAACCCCCCCTCCTTTTTGGATGAGCAGCAGCCATATTCAAAGGTAAACCTCTTCCTGGAAGCCTGATTGAGGGCAGTAAGTATGCTCCCCCCCCCCCCCCCCCCCCCCCCCCTTCTTGTTTTGTTACCCACATTTTAAAAAATCTTTTCCTTTGCCTAATCTCTGTTTTTCCTCTTTATAGTAATGCTTCATCCCTTGCAGTCTGGCTTGTTACCTCAGATTTCTGTTTCCTATTTTCATAGAAAAGCTTAGTTCAGTCACAGGATTGTGTTATTTCTTTAGGTCGCTTTTTGATCCTTTTGTCACAGATAGTTACATAGCAAGGTAGGGTAGTCTGGCAGGATTTGACCACACTTGCAGATTTTCTGCTGAATTTGCATGTAATATCTGGAAAAACTTGTAATTTGTGGGGTTTTTTTTAATCTGTATTTTCCTTTATATAAACAGCTGTAATAACAAATCTTTATAACTAATCCCGGAAAGTTTAAACAGAGGCTGTTATTATGAGAATTATTCCCAGCTGCACATCCGCACTGTAGGAGCTGTTGGATCTGAGCATCTGCTTTGCACTCTACTTGCTGCTTGCTGATGCAGACCCTTGAACACAGGTCTTTTTAATAATGGCCAGTCTCTGTAACCACAAAGCCACTGTGACACCATAATGACCGGATTGCCTGTGCCCATCTGTACCTGAATTATGCGGGCTTTGGGGTTAGAGGCTGCTGTTGTCATCGCAGCAGTCCCGGGTGTGCAGTAAAAAGCACAGACTCATTCCTTAACTCTGCAGCTGAAGAAGCGGCTGCACTTTTTGAAACCATAACAGACTGAATGCACTTTGTCACTAACCAGATCTGTGTAAAATTCACAGTATATCCATTTGCCAGATTCCTTTTCACAGTTGACTCTCAGTTTAGTTGTACAGCTATGTGAGGAAGGTTTCATCTTGTGGGAAACATGACTCACATTCAGCATCATGCTGTTATAGTTGTCAGCCTCTCGATGAAAACAGTTCTATTTTTGACTGAGAATGGTTACCGGGAGGCATCTATAGATTACAGAGGCTGAGGAGGAGGGGAAAGGGGTGTGTGTATGTGTGTGTGTGTGTGTGTGTGTGTGCGCACACGCATGTAAAACTGTTTCGTCTCACGCCCCTGCTTCCTTTTCAGGTGCAGATGTGCAAGAAGCAGAGGAGGACTGTTTAACTGAAGCAACGACTCCCACCTCACACGAACCCACTGCCCAGTCACAAATGAGCACGGTGGAGCTAGATGAATCTGCTCCGGAGGAAGTCAGTCCTGTGGATGAAGACACTAGTCCTGCAGAGGACATTAGTCCACCAAAAGAAGAAGTTAGTCCTACAGAGGGAGAGCCTTCTTTGGCTCAACCTAAAGAGGGCAGAGACTCTGAGAAGAAGGAGGAGCCTGAGGGTGACACAGACTCAAGCAGCCAGTCAGTTGATGAACTGCTGGCCGATTGGCGAGAAGACTTGGAGGCATTCAAGCAGATGGAGAAGGATGAGCTCTGACAGATGTTAGGTGCATTCTGCCCTGTGACTGGTTTGATCCCGCCATGGGGAGAGACCTTGAGGAAGTGCATCTTCATATGTCACCAGCCTCAATCTCATGAATTCAAAGGAAGCTGGGGGTGATGTCTTCTCTTGCCCTGTGAACAGTATTGTGTGCCAAGGCAACCCACATACTGTGTCTCTGGACCACAAGGGAGTCAGTTTTAGATTCATACAGTTTCTGTTTTATTTGTCTGAGCAGATCCTAACTGATAACATAGACCAAACTCTTTCTGTGTCTCACTTTCCGATCCAAATTACTTCACACTGTTGTTCTTTCTATGCATTTATGGCCACTTTAACTCAATTGAATGCTGTCCAACAGCTACGTTCTCACAAATTGCTCCATTGACCAATCAGTTTTATTTAAATGTGATCATTATTTGTGATGATAGATTTACTTTTTTGGTGGTCTTGGGCCTTACCATATGTACACATTGATCAGAGTTAGGGACTTCAGTGATTTGGAGGATAGGTGATAAATAAGCTGCAGGATCTTTTTATGGCTTTATGGCAGACAAACTCAGCACCAAACCTAATATCCCTGAAGGCTTTGTTAAGTCATGTGTCAGTGTAAATATGTATGTTGAGATATAATGACTGAAATAACACAGGGCTGTTTGCTCAGGTTCTGGTTCACCCCACAACAGCCTCTGGACCACATTGGGTGAAGCAGACACACCCTCAGCAGCGTGATGTGATGAGTAATGCGCCCTTAGGTCGCCACAGGAGGGCGCTATATGATCTCTCTGCTTTGCTGGTGCTGCTGACTGACTAAGAAGCAGAAATAAGCCAATAAGTTGACAGGGTGAGAATAAATAAAAAGGAATAAGAGGCAACTCGGGAAAGCTGACTTGATTATTTGAGTTCATGTCAGCTGAACACCGAATGCTTGATTTAGATCATGCATGAAAAAAAGTCAAATGGAAGGAGGTTTTTTTAAAAGTTGCTTCCCTGTTTTACTGCACTGACTGTTCTGATGAAAAAGTTGCTGTGATAAAATATTCAGCACATGTCACGTCTGGGATTTTTTTTTTTTTTTATAGGGGAAATGGTAAACACACTGGCTTTTAGAACAAAGAGGCATATTTGAGGAGAAGATTGAGAATTGTAAATCATTTCTTTTCCGACAGAGGTTTCTATTCAGTGGGCGGACACCCCCATCAAATCACTCGAGTCAACGTGACAGATGTGTAATTGGGAAATTATCAGTATACGCCATAGTATTACTGTCAAAATGATTCAAACCGTGCTGTAAGAAGTACTCATCATGTTTAGGGGAAATATACGGTTGAATCTTTTTTTTGTTACTTAAGTAAAAGTTCAAATATTTTCAGCAGAATTTGATTGAACCAAACGCTTGCTATTTATGAGTGTAACTTTAAAAGTCACTGGCAATTACAGCTAGAAGGTAAACTGAATAGATGAAGAATAAGGTACCCCAAAAAAAAAAGTACATGGCAGTGGTACTTGAGTACTCAGCAAATTTCCACCGGTAAAATGACATGAAAAGGGGTTTTTATTTTTTAATAATGATAAGCAGTTATGATAAATATAATCAGTTTTATCGTTGCTGAATAGCCTTTAGAGTTTTTTTTTTCACGCAGCTCTTGCAGTGGTAATGTGCTCATGCTGCGTCCAAAATAAGAGAGGAGCTCAGGTCCAGCGGTGATTGGTGAGCTGGTGGGGCACTCCTCAGCAAGATGGCTGCATTGCTGCGCGCAATAGTGGCATCCTGGTGAAATGACGCAAGCCACAGTTTACGTTCGGTCCTCGCGGCTCTGAGCTCGAGCTCTCCAGTCTCCATAGCGCAGATCCCGCCCGACACACAGCCGGAAGACTGACCGGCTGTCCTCCTCCACTGGACCGAGTGGAACCGGTTCATTTGAGTAAGTAGCAGCTTGAATTACTTGCTGATGGTGTCCCAGAGGTGCAGTTTAACCTCCAGTGAAAGCCACGTTCCTGCTCGTGGACTCTCTTTTTACTCCTCTCTTTTGTTGTTGTTTCCTGAGTGTACCCGTAATTACCCGGCGCTCTCCTTCCTGCACACTATCGATGATTTCTTGGTGGAGCTCGCTGTAACGCTAACGCAGTATTGTCTCATATTATTATTATGAATATTATTATTATTGGCGATAAAATACTACAGGAGTCGAAAGTGAGCTGTGTTCGTGTCTCGCTTTTTTGGACTGTGTGAATGCGCTTGCTCGCTTCTTGGACAGCGTTGGCTCGGCGCATTTCAAAATTTCCACACATCCTGGTTGGCTGTGCCACCCTGTCCCACTGCTGTGAGGCCGTTTGTTTTGAAGAAACACTCGACAGAGGGAAGACCTGGTTTGGTCGAAGCTACAGGCCGTTAACCTTTGTGGAAATGAAACTATGTATACACACGGAGACCGTTTGCACTCCCTCTTCCCACAGCTCTGACTCCCCCTGTGGGAAACAAAGCTCCCAGTGTCTCCTTGTAGCACAGCTGGACACAGCTGTTAAGCGGCTCGAACTCCAGGACAACACAGAGCTCTGGCCGGGCCAGGGGCTGCTGCCGCCGCTGCTGCTGCTGTTGCAAAACCTGTGGTTGCAACTTATGTGTTGCCTTCTGTCCTCAGCACATGGAAGCAGTAGCCTTTTGGCATGCAGTTAAGGACCTGCTGATTGTCTTGGTTCCTCATGATTGCTGTTGCATGTACGTTCCTCAGAGGGAAGATAGAAGCTGCTGGATTGTATTAACAAAGTCACAGCAGCCAGAATTAGATTTGATATGCAGACTCATTTGCAGCTCGTTAGCTCAAACTTACCCTGAGTCTATTTCAAATGGATCCTTCCCTACTTCCTCAGACACTATTATGCACGCCACATTGCCAAAGGCACTTCATAAGTTCCCAACTGCCTTCCTGGCTGCTGCTTTTAAATGTACCATATGGTCATTAGCTACTGTAGACTTCAGCATGTGATCAACAACACCAGATCATTACATCCATTTGTTGGCTGTGCAGCTCCCTGTTGTAGAAGGTTGGTGTAGCCAGGGAATTAGAGGGCGTAGCATCCTGTCACCTGCAGCTTACATCAGGGTTAGATAGCTTATGACCAGCAATCCTGTGGGTGGATGTTGTAGTCCACCTCCTGACTTTATTCTCGTTTTATTTCCGTCTTTCTGCCTCCATCTGCCTTTCTCCTCGATGCACCCTCCCTCACTTGTTTATTGCTTAGTGTGGTGTGTGTGTGAATGCTTGTTTCTCACATATGCCTTTTTGGTACTGGTGGCTAGCAGAAGAGGCTGAAATATAAAAGTCTCACTCCTCCACACTCCTTTCTCTTCCTCTTTGGCTCTATTTTTAGTCCTCTTGCCTCTTCCTCGTCCCTTCAGTCATGATCACCATCCCCTTGCTGCCGTGTCTACCTGTGGCTTCTTCACCTTCAACTGATTAACAACAGTCCAGGTGAACATATGGGCACTTATAGGGTCATCTGCAACACCTGTGATGTGATCATGTGGGGAAATGGAGGGTTTCCATGGTTACCACAGGATGTCTTCTCTGTGTCTGTGGGTGTGGGAGGGAGTTCCCATGACTGTCTCTTCCATCCAGTTTGTGTTCGCTTTGCAGGAATTGTGTTCTCTCGGAGGTGCGGCTTGGTGCTGTCAGGTGTGATGATGTAGTCTATATTGCACTGTAGAAAGCACAAGGTCAGCACAACTCAATCCCTCCAGGTTCACTGTATCTGTCAGTTTGACTGAGGGCATTGCAGGCTGATTGGGTTGTCTACCTGACTGACTAATCGAAGTCCAAGTGGCAAATGTTGCAGCATTAAACCCAAAAAACCTGCACATGTGTCATTACCCGCTGCTGTGCTGTTTCTGGTCTGTGCATTCCTGTTTATTTTGCATGCAACGTGCAGGTCAGTGGATGTGGGCTGTTTCTGCCGCTGGTCTGTCTTCTGACTGCTCACTCTTTAAATCAGCACGGATTGGCTGTGAGGCCTGCATGCATGCTTTCTATCACATGATGAAGCATCCTGTCTCTGTGTCCCGGCTGTGTTTACAGTTCAGTTCATGTTCAGAGTCCAGTTGGGATGGGACATGGAGACAGAGTGCAGTATTGAATTTGCTTTCCTTTTTTTTTTTGATAAATTAATCTGTTTTCCAGTCTCCACTGTAGTTAAAAGGGTTCCTGATGTGGTCTTAGTTGTTGAATTGATGAGAAAAAATAAATGAAGCATTCCACCTTCAGTAGAAACCCATGCATTAATTAGAAAAACAGGTGATGGTGAACAATTAAGTCTGGAAAAAGGTCAGTTTTTGGTGTTGGTGGGGTTCTGTTAGGGGTACACCAATTCTGCAAACGTGTCCAATTTCATCTTCCCATACCATGATACTTTTGTGTAGCTGCCGATGCCTTGTTAAAGCACTCTACCGTGTTACTAACAATGTACTGAACTGAATCATGGTACATCCAAACGTCATCCAGCCAGCAGATATCTGGGCCAATTTTCAGTTCGTGTCTGCCAGTCTTCATGAGATGATAGCTGATGGTTATCTAATGATTTCATCAAATGTAAGCCTTCTACTTGGAGTGTTTACTTGTAAGCAACCAAAGTGTGCTCAAATGTAATTGGTCCATAGCAATTGTACTACAAACCAACTGTAAGCACAGCTCAGAAAGCTTCATGTACCGCAAATATTGTCCCTTACCTACAAATTCTGCAATATTCATATGCAGAATTTGTGTATAAAGATTAGAGTGCAGGTGGGTTTGAAACTAAAGTGTCAGGTGAGTGATGTGGTGGTTTTACCTTTCAGCATAAACTTAGTTCCTCTTTAGTCTCACCATCTTCTGCACAAATGCATCTGGAACTTGTGTGATTGTTCAAATATAACAAATTTATCACAAAAAGAAATCTGTGGCTAAACCGTTTCCTGGGAGAAATCCTGTTAAGAGATCCTTGCATATGCATGTCCTCGGCATCACATTGCCATATTGTAAATCACACTAATGCCTTCATTAGGTGTCATCAGGCTCTTGGGCAAACTGCTGGAAGGTTTGCTCGCTGTAGCGTGTGTGTGCATGTGCACAGGATAATGGACTGAGCAAAAGCACTGGTTTGCATCTGAAAGAACAACATTTCAGATATGGTACCATCCTAGTTGAGATTTTAAACACAGGCTTGTTTGTCGGTACTTGAAGAATTAGAGAAAGCAAAGATTTCAGTCTGTTTTATTCCTGAAGAATCATCTGAAAGGGCTTTGCCAGTTGTCCTGCAGCATGCCTTCGAATTCTGCATACATTGATATATATATCTGTGGTAATTTCTTATGACTATTAATGCAAACATCTTTTTAATTGTGTGCCTCGTGGGTTGGTTTGTTACCAATTCAGATGGATTTGGGTGAGAAAACATAAACATGTCTGACCTTGTGTGCCTGCTATGTTGGAGGAGGCCCACACTATCGGCTGTGCAGCTGTCAGTAAGTGTGATCAACAAGCTTTCTCAGAGGCTCATGATATAAAAGCAGGGATAGTAAAAACATAAACCACAGTGCTAAACACATTTTATAGTTCTACCATCAACAATTGGAACTGGTACTTCGGAGAATTTGCAGACAGGATAGAAAATAATATTTAACCACAGAGAATAAATATTCAGAAGTCCAAAAGTTCAGAAGTACATCTTTTAAATACTCATACTACCTGTGCGTATATTGTTAATTATATCGCTACAGTGTCACCCAAGCATTTTCCCCATTACTTTTCCATCTTTCTTTAGTTCTTCTTTTTTGCCTTGAAATCTTGTCAGGCAGTCACCTTAGGCTCTGACCTGCTTTTGCCTCAGTCACACAGAAATGACTACCTGGCTTTTGCTTTTTCAGGAAACTGAGTGCTACTAACACCAGCCATTAGCATGCCTCAGAGGAGACATTTTATCCTCTAGTCTAGCCTGCATTAGTTGGAACCATTCATTTCTCTATGGTTTGATTTTACCTGTACTGAGATCTGGCTTAATGCATCTCACATTTCAATTAGAGTGCTTAACTGGTCTGCTAATTTTGTTTGTTCACTCTCTCTGTGACAGAACTGAAGAGAATTGGTACGAGCCATGCTAACTTCAGAATTTAAGCTCAGTTGGCTCCTATGGGCCTGTAGTAAAAAGACTGGCCTCTTACCAAAAATATGTAACAACTTGTCTAAAGCTTATTCTAGCTTCTTCACCAGCACATGCCTCAGCTATGTGCAATATGCTTCTCATTGTCAGTCACAAGGCAAGGATTCAGTTTCACTCAGCAGAACAGGGTTCCCTCTGTTTCCACATACAGCCCTTCGTTCATGACCGCTTGTCATCCTCATTACTACAGTGAGAAAGAGGAAAGAGCCACTCAACGGCAGACAGTGAAAAAGAGAGAAGGGAGGCATGCACTTAAAGCAACAGCGCAATACTCATGAGGAACCTTTACTGTCCACCGGCCTGTGTGTGTTGGCATGACTTCCCAGGCTTGTCAGGCTGATGGAGTGCTTAAACTGGGACGAGGAGAGGTGCAGCAGTTGCTGCCAGGCTAGAGTAAATATTATGGTGCATTGGCCCAGGAGTTGTACTGACACTTTGCTCTGTCACAGAGATGCAAAGACACTCTCAACACACTGCAGGCACACAATTCACCATACGAGTAATTTGTAGCGACTTCAGGTATAACGTTTCAATTTTTTTTTTTTCCTTCCTGATTGCTGTAAGGGCAAACACAGCCAAATGTTTATTAGGTCAGCTAGTGGAGTGTATTTGCTATTGTGCTACAAGAGTTATGCAACATGACATAGGACATGTGAGATGATTTATCAGTAACAGATTTCATCAATTAGTCTGATTTTATCACATAAGGTGGAGCTATGCTCACAACCTCACCTTATGTTCAAACCTCATCTGTGCGAGGGGTAGCCAGTCATTAGAAAGTTGGCCTAAATGGAGTTGAGACAGTTAGATAGTGGATGAACTGAGGGGATGCACCAAGGCCCAGTATAAGATAAATATAAATAAGGATTTTTAAAAAATTATATAATTTTTTTTTTTCTTTTTTCCTTGGGTATCTTTCACAGTCATTCTCGTTTGGTTATTTTATCCATGCATATCTTTTTCTTTTTTTTTTCTGGAGTCTTTTTTTTCCTGGATCACAATATACAGAAAGATTAATAATTTAGAGAAAAAGATGAACTTGTGACCTCTATAGTGAGCAGATCCAGTGGCTTTGAAATGCTCTGGGGACTTTTTGCTGGCATGGGTTGAGGCCCAGTTGTCCCATGGTGTTCTCAAATTTTTGATGACAGGGTGCCAAGTTAAGGAGCCAGCATATGACTGAGTGCTGCAGAGAAAAAATACAAACATCAGACACTTGCAGGTAGTGTTTGTAGTGTCTGTTCAGAGGATGGAATATGCCATTTTTGTGGTGGTTTATAGTTTTAAGGTTTTGCCATACTTCTTTGCACCAGCTGCATTTTTAGTGTTATAGTCTCTTACGATCATTAGGACAGAACAGAACTGTGAATGAATGAATGTTGTGTGTTCTTATTTTGTCACGAAATCAGAGGGAAAACCTATGATGAAGCATTTTGGTTTTAGAAGATTATGCCACCATCTACAGTGCGCTAGAGGACATTGAATTGTTTGAGTATGAAAATTATGTGAATCATGTTGTTGGCTTTGCCTTCAACAGATCTCAACCCAGGGGAACAGCTACTGGCTCAGTCACACTAGAGTAAAAATAGGATGGCAGCTTCTTTGCGACTAGGAAAAATTAGTGGTTGCCTGGTGACTGCATTGAATTGTTTTGCAGTCAACAACCAATTGCAAGTGGTTGCACCAACCAACAGGGCACCCAGAGGTTGAACATGCAGCGTCCTCAACCTCTAGGCAACCACTTTCAATCACAAGGTGATTGCACTGGTCTCCTGGTGGGAGCCAACCTGTCTCCAAACAGTCACATTGTGACTTGTCCTGATTTCAATCCCTCTCAGACAGACTGGCAAAAGTTTGCAAATAATTACTGGCTAATTTATAAAATCAGATGGATTCCCAGCACACTGCAATCCATCTGACTCAATGCGATGTGTCTCTTTGCAATAGGGGACTTGACTCAGCTGGTTGCCAGCTGGTTGTATTCTGGTTATATACAAGGTTGCTGATTGCCAATGTCATTTTGCAGTTAAATCACCATTCTTCAGCAACTACGTCACTATTTGTGAAGGAATTTCTGAATTTTTGTTTCTAATTTATGAGGTTCTAGCTAGACTCTGAATGTAGACTACATGTAATTGCCAACTTGACCCCATTCAATTGCAAACTGATGGCAGACTGATTGCAGATTGACTTTGGCTTATTGCAGTTTTATCACCATCTTGATGCACCAAACTTACTTTGAAGATGTCAACTGACTGTGAGTGGTTGCGGACCTGGTCCCCATCTTTGAAGCAACCATTTCAAAGGCATCAAAACTGCAAGTGTATTGCACATGGTCACAATTACAGTGGCTGTACACACTTATTGATGCTGCTTCCTTTGGGCTAAAGTGGAGCAAGAGCAGCTAGCTTGTAGGGCTTATTAATGCACATATCCTCAGTAAATGTTACATCTGTGAAGGCACCATTAATGCTGAATGATATACACAGGTTAGAGACAAATATACACTGCAATCCAGATGATTTGTTTTTCTTGGAAAACCTTGATTATGCTAGTGAGAAAGCCAAAGCCAAGTCTACACATATTACAACAGAATGGCTCTGAAAGTCTGGCTGCTTGAGTGCCCTACCTCTACTCACTAGCCATCACCCAGAAAATCATATTCCTGGCAGCAAATGCTAAAAGAGTTTAATGATATGTTGACTTTTGTATTATTTTAAATCAAATATAGGGTTTAAATACTGTGCAAACCACAGAATTGTTTCTTTAGATTTTACAAAGCATCCAAACCTTTTTTGGAAGCATTGTTTTAATATACAGTTACTAAAGCGTGTCTCAGCACTCAGTTATGCAGGATGATCAAGAAGAGAAGGAAACTGTTGCTGTGCCATCACAGGTGAGGCTGCCCTGAAGTCATAAATCTCCTTGCAGCTCAAACAGTTGCTGAAGTAATCACTTCCCCATCACAGTCAAGAGCCTTATGGTGGGAACTGATAAATGCAAACGTCAAACACACAAACACAAACATGTTACACAAAAACTAATGTCTGTGATGCTTCAGCCAGTTTTTCACTTTTGTTTAGCCAGTTTTTCAGGCTCTGTGGTTGCTTTCTACCCCTCTGGCACAATCCTGCATTTGAGAAACCTTTGCACTACACACTACTCAGCTTGTGTGCACGACTTGTGTTTATGCAAGCACTCACATCTTCCTCACAGTCCTTTCTGAGTTCCTCCTTTAACAAACTGACTTGTAAAGGAGGCTTATTCACAGACCTGAGGGCAGGTCACGTCCCACCCCAAGATATGCAGGCACGGGCAGGCCTCTGTGTTTGCCAAATCATTTTAAGGGTCTGGGTATTTGCCATGTGTTAAAGATGTATCTTGGTCTGCATTTAAGAGGAGCTCTTATCACCAAACTCAGTATTATTATTTCAAACTACTTAAAATTGCTTACGAGGTGAAACATTGACAGGGGGCTCTGTGGTAAGATCAGCTTGAATGACGCAAGAGCTGTTAGCTGACATCATAACATCTTTATATCTTTAAATTGGATTACTACTCTGCTTTGGCAAATATGCTTATAGTGAATGTTAAGCATCTTGGCTGAACCGTGCAGATCCAAAGGTGGTTGTGTGCCAGTTGGTGTTAAGAACTTTTTATCCTTTTAATTGTTTATCAAGTCATGTTGGCTCAGCTTGTGTGTTTGTGTTTGTGTGTGTGTGTGTGTGTGTGTGTGTGTGTGTGTGTGTGTGTGTGTGTGTGTGTGTGTGTGTGTGTGTCTCAAACACACACACACACACACACACACACACACACACACACACACACACACACAAAGTAGATAGTTGGTGTAGTATCTTCGCCAGGCTTGTCCCATTGACACACTTCAGCATTTGCAGGAACAGGCAAGCTCAGAGCAGCTCAGTCCAGCTGTCCTGTGGGTTAAATCAACACAGAATAGCTCACGCACTGCAGAACTCCATTTTGTTTTGTTTTTTTTGTTTTTTTTTTACCTATTTATTGCATCTTGGTAACATGATGCAATAAATGGGTAAAAATGTATTGCATCTTAGGATGATTTTTTTTTTTTTTCTTCAGCCCAGCATCTGCCCCACATTGTGGTGTGGATATGTGTGGATTGTTTTTTTCTCCCTATTTAAATCAAAACTGAGCAACGCCCCGCTGTGGTTTTGCACGTGGCACAAAGTGGCTCATTGGGTAGAGCTCAGTCCTAACTCAGGCTAATTCCCGGTGGAGTTGCCAATCCTAAAAGTGTATGCAGTGATCTCAGTGTAAAGTGAAACACATGCAAAAAGAGAATTAAGATGCAAACAAGGCTTGAGCGCTGGCACAGTAGACTATTCTGATCCTTTGATATCCTTTTTATCGAAGTGGTTTATTATAGCTTGTTAACTAAACTGCAGCTCCATCAAAAAATAACTTATCTGCACTTTGCTTCACCTGAAGAGGTAAAAATGGGCTGAATTAGAAAGAAAAAAAATCAGCAAAACAAACACAATTTTACACATTTGCATTGTTTTTTTTCCTAATTTATTACAGTGATGATCTTGGACTGTCACAGGAGGGAAACACAATTTCATAAGAGAAGCAACATACAAATGCATTTGTGACTGGATAGCCCTGAAACTATTTTATTTATGATTAAATTGTTCTCTTGAAACCGACAGAGCGAATCACTCCACCCTTCATCTAAGCATTTCCCATTAAATTCCATAATAGATTTCTGTGATGCTTGTGAGTAACAAAGAGTTAACCAGGATGTGGAGTGTCAGAAAACCAAGTAATAAAATGAAAAATGTTGAAAACACGTGACTTCTTGAACTTTGTACCACTGAATAATCTTTGACCCTTTGGCTATTTTGCAGGCCTTAGTGCTATTTATTTATAGGTGTATTTGGCTTTATAATAGTCTCCTTTTCTAGCTGTAGCTTATATGTATAACCCAAGTAATAGCAGCTTGGCTTAAAGATCCACATAGCCTAGCATTATCCCGGAACACAACAATAGCTCTGGGACGGCTACATCTATTTTTAGCCTGCTCCTACTCACAATTTGATGTTTCAATACACACAAATCAAAGCCTTCAAACAGATGCTGCCCACACACTAGAGACCCTTTGAAATTTCACGTCTATCACGGCTGCTCACATTTCTCAATGCATGTCCTCAAGTGGTTTTTGGAAGGGAATTTCTATGCTTTGTTGTTCTAATATTCACTTCAGTTCTACACTAATAGTGAAGAGAGACTTGACTGTTCCCTCTCTGTATTCTCTCTTGTTACCTTTGCTTGCTTGTTCTTCTTCTTCTCTTTTTTTTTTTTTTTTTTAATATACCATCTCCGGCTTTTGATTCTCCACTTCACTGTGATGTGACTCGCTGACAGATAAAATGTGCTCCTGGCAGTGTTTCCAGGTGCATACCTCGTCGTGCTTCTTTCCTCATTTATGTGTCTCTGTCAAGAGACAAATTATACTGGATGAGATTATTTCTGTGTCTTTACAACAGTGTGCCTCAGACTGCATTAAGATCTCCCAGCTGTGCATGTGGTGGTGGGTTTATGAGTGCATGTGAGACATAATTGAGTTGTACCAGAGTGGTAGTTGTAGTAAGAGGTGTCCCAGACTGCCTGAAACAGGCTGATAAGCTGCTCTCTAGACCAGAACTCACGCTCAGGCCACAGGTGACACTACACACAGCTACACACACTTATCCCAAGCTTGCATGTGTGTATCTAAATGTCTGGATTCTCGCCCGCAAGGTATTACTCCCTCTTGCCAGTAGGCCCTTTGAGAAATTCATGTGTAAGCTCTGCTCAGGCTCCAGAGATTAATGTCTTTTCTACTGGAGAGCTGAGAAAGGGATTCATATATGAATTCCCTCATCCTGCACTGAATATTCACACACCTCACAGACTCACAGGAGCATTAAAAGATAATTAATTTCAGTATACCTCTTTTTTTTTTTTTTCTTCATGCATGTTTTGTTCCTGAGAATTGTTGCAGTCTCCTCTACTTTCCTCCACTGCCTCACTGAGTGACAACCTGACAAGTAACAAGTGACAGCAAATGAAGCCGTTTGTGATAAAGGGGACAGCAACTGCTTAATTTACTGACGATTCTGGACCAATGCATTCTGGGCTGTATATTACCCATACATACAGGAACTTGACTGCTCTAGTTGGTCTCTGCGCTCTGTGCACGTGGTTCTTTGCATCATGGCCAGAGAGGTGGAAGCTGGTGGGACGCAGCCTAAAGACAGGAGTAAACACGGGCCTCCTGTCAGCTTCAAACACTCTGAAGGAGGGGCGAGGGGCAGGCGGTGCTCTTTTGAAGCTCTGCACTCATCTGTCTCTCTGGGCTCTTTCTGTCCCACCTATTGTTGACCTTTTCCTTCACCCATGTCCTCCTTCATGTCAACCGACCTACTTCCTCCCTCTCTTTGTATTTTTCTCTCGCTCTTCAATGTCTTCAAAAAGCCTCTCCTTCATCCAACACTCTTATTATTTATGTATTAGCAGCACATATTTAATTTTGGTGGTGGTAATAATCGGCTTGTTTTTATGTGTGTATGTGCATTTTTGTAACTGGCAGCAGTCAGTCGGGCGCTGTCAAAGACAGCATATGGCATGTGTGAGTGACATGGGGGCTGTCTACATACAGTGTGGCTCATCGACAGTGACATTCACAGCTTTGTGTTAGCTGTTCTGCTGAGCGGGAGGGTTTTCCTCTTTTCTAAATAGTAATGATGAGTTATGTTTAGTTTGTTCATACCCTTGTGATGTTCTCAATTAAAGCTCCAAGTTATGCTAAAGTATTAAGTGAACTTACAGAAAATTAGCTGGAGAGCCAGAATGGCATAAACAGAATCTGTCTGTTTGTTTGTTACTTTGTCTGCCAACTCCTCCTAGACCATAAGCAATCAAATGCGAAACACAGGTATATCTTAAGCCCTGAAGGTTCTTATCTATATCAGACATTATAATGGCGTCAAGTTGCCTAGCAACCACCTAGCAATGGTGAAATTATCTGTTTTTAGCATTTATGTACCTATAACACATTTATAAAAGCATCATTAATCTCAAATTTACATCTACAAAAGTTGAATTATGCACAATATATTATGACGTCAACATGTTGCCTAGTAATCACCTAGCACTGTATATGCATATCATATACACAAGCACACACTACTTTCAGCACTGTCTGCTTCATGTAGCTAAGTAGCATCACTACTGAGCGGACAGTGGTGCAATTAAGTAGTATGCTCACATTGATTTGATGAGTAGTTTAAAAAAAATACAACACTGGAAAGTTCAGGGTGTGTGTGTTGGAAAAAGAAGGTACTTTCAGCTGCTCCCTCATTTTCTAGGGGTCACCACAGTGGATGGTTTGATTTGGCACAGATTTTACACCAGATGCCCTCCCTGATGCTACCCTTGAGTTTGGGATCATCACTAAGAGCACTAAGAGCAACAGCTTGTGACCCCCTGAGGTTGAGTTTGTATCTCCTCCTGGCCTTGAATTGGAGATTATTGGGCACTATATTAACATCAGAATTTTTTTTTTTCTCACCAATAAAACTCAGTATCATTATCTTCCTCAAAATCTAGTACTGGCTGTGCTGTAGTTAGTTTTCATTTTAACTCTGGAATTAATGACTGCGTTTAGTGCAGAGTCATTAACTCTGCTTTAGACAGTATTTTTATGTTAATGAATCAGATGACTAAATAACACACGAAATGTGTCACTGATCAGCTCGCCTGCAGCTGCTGTGATACTGGTAGGTTTCAGCTCATTAATTTTGGTTGTTTAGACCAGTAACTTCACTCTTTTAGTTCACTCATTAATTTTGTTTTCACACACAGCAGGCAGTTTTTCTGTTTTTCTAAAAAAATTTATTTAACACTGACTGTTTCACACCTCACTGCAGGCAGATGAATCAATCGTCTACCTGAGGAACACAGTTTAGGATTTAGTTTTAACAGCACAAAAAGAATCTGGAGACATAAACAAAGCTTCAATGATTTTTCATGAATGCTGATGTTGCTTTCTGTGCTGGATGTTTGGATAGGCAATTACTGGATGCGGTCCATCCAAATGAAAACTCCAGTTTTTCAGGTTTCGCATTGTTTAAGTTATATTGTATATTTGAAGAGACTTGAAAAAACATCTGTGTGTTTTGAATCTTTTGGAGCTTTGTATTAGAATTTGTCCTGAAAATAAATGAATATGTGCTATTAATTTGTGTTCAATTTCCATAAACAGAGATTAATAGCATTATACATTAAATTTTTTTGGGTGAATTGAATAACAACAATAAAAGGCAAACAGCATATGTCAAATGGGTTATGCTGCTTATTTACCCTGCACTGCATCCCTGCTGCTCCTGCTCCATGTATTTAATGGCAGTGGCTATATTTAGCTCTGAAGGAAACTCTTATGAGGAAGCAATGTGTTCTATAAATGTGAATTTCTCTTTCTACTGAGTCTCCTAACACCAGGTGTGAATTCACACGTGTGAAGGGGAAGAAAATACTGTGCTTTAGTTTCCTCCATTAGAACCGTGGAGAAGATGGGTAAAAATGTAGACAAATCATCTCAGGAGGTCCTGTTAAATGATTACAGGAAACATTTTACAGTGATTGTCAGTCGCCATAAAAGCTCAAATGGTCAACCACTTTTGAGAAGCGATGCTTTCCAAGAACACTGTAAAAACAGAACAATAGTGTGGTTAGTTTTATTGTGTTCCTTGTGGATATAAAAAAAAGTCACATTTTCTCTCTCTTTGTACAGGTGAGAGTGCGATGAGGAGAAGTTTCAGAGTGTGAGGCCATGGGCTGCACCTCGGCCAAGCAGGTGTCGGCCGTGCCCAACGATGAGGAGGGACGCGGCAAGGCCTACAGCAACGGAGACCTCTTGACTGGTCAGTTCACATACGGATGTCAATAAAATCTTGACTGCTCCATTTCACTCGGTTCATTGCTCAGCGTGGACCCATTACCCTGCCTGTTCTCTCAATATACATCCTCATCATTACAGCCCATAGTTCTCTGGCAGAGTGTTAAGTTCTCCAATTCAGACAATAACTGTCAACACAGCCGCCTTTATTGGAGTTGTCTGCGTTGACAGTTCATGTAAGAGAGGAAGTAACCAGTTAGTGAGATGATAGTGTTAAGTTGTGTCCTTGGAGGGGACATATTATGTTAATTTACAGCTCCATATTGCTATTCTTGCATTTTACTAGGGTAGCATGATTCTCAGTTCTAAATAATCCTTATTTATCTTATACTAAACTTTGGTGCATCCCATCCATTCATCCAGGCGTTTTTGCTCTCATCCTCCTCCCTTTTAAGCTAACTTTCTTTTAATTGGTTGCGCCTTGCATACAGCAGGTTTGAACAGTAAGTGGGTAGAGCTTCTGTGGTCAGAGAGAGTCATGTGCCTGTAATGACCACAACAGGGATATATCCCTTCTTTCTACCCCAATAGGAGAAAAAAGAAATGATCTGAAACTGAGCTTTTAGAGCAGTTGGAAGCATGAACCTGCAGCTCATATTTATGCTTGTAGTTGTACATATGCTGACCTCAGCATTTAAAGCTTTGGTTATGATTAATATGACCATAGACCACTGTAACAGTATATATAGCAAAAAATAACAAAAAGCACAACAGGTCCAGGTTAATGTTAATGTTCTAAATATTTGTCGTGGGAACAATGGAGAGAAACTAAGAGGAATGAACATATAAATATGAAGAAATGTGGCCTTTTAGTTTCTTTATTTTGAGAAAGATAAAATAAAAAAAAATAAAAAATCGAAGGCTTCTGAAACTGAAACCTAACAACCCTGCTATTGTCACAAAGCAGAAATATGCAGTCTTTGACAAGGTGGTCATCATGAGCAGATGTTGCTTTGGTCATGAGCCAGAAAGGTTGTTGGGGGGTGGGGGGGGTGGGGGTGGGGGTGGGGGCACTGGATTAACTTAAAAGAATAACAGCTTTAATAATGCTTTATTTTTGGGTCATTTATCAAGCAGAAATTAGGATTTGCTGCCTTTCTTTGCATTTTTGTATTGTATGTATAAATGTTCACTTACTGCAAATGTGTCCCCCAAATATGACTTCATTTTGTCAGTTTATTTAATGAAACTGCAAACAGATTAATTAGTGAAGAATGGACTATAGTCCTTAGTCGCTCCCTTTGCTTTAATGGCGTGTATCTGGCTGTTGTGTAATGAGGGACAGGAATAAAAGCTGGAGAAGGAGAGAGATGATGGGTGGTGGAGGGATTAACAGCGATTAAGAATTAGGAGCAACACTCTGGCAAAACTGCAAGCGGGTGAATGGATGTGGCAGATGATGATCCACAGGAGGTCCCCTCTCTTTAGCCATCATCCCTCTCTCCCTCTGATCTATTTAACTCCTCTCCAGCCTCTCACCTTCTCTTTGTAACCCCTCTTTAAATTTCTGCATTTTTTTCCCCCCTGTTTGATGCACCTCTCTGTTCTCTTTGCCCTCATATTTAGTCTCCTGGAGCAAAAGAACAAGGCAAGGAGATGTGAAGGTGAACGATGAGTTGAGGATTTTTCGTGAGAGAGGAAGGGAGAGTGACGTGTGTTTTGACGCTGCGGGTCATCTTTTTTTTTCTTCTTTTTTTCTTTTTTTTTTAACCCCTTCTATTCTCTACTTTTGTTTCTTCCCGTCCCCTGCTCAAGGCCTCGTTCTTCTCTTCCTCTTTCTCTCTGTCACTCTATTTTGAGTCTCTACACCCCCTTCTCTTCCCTCCTCCTTCTCTTCCTGCCTTCATCTCCCAGTGTTTCTTCCAGCTCTTTTCCTCTTTTCTCTGGCGCAACATTAGGTCAGAACCTTGTGTCCTTTCACATCCCCTCCTCCTTCCTCCCTCTTAGTTTCAGCCTATCCCCTAGTCTCACTGTCAGTTGGTTAAAGGGGAATCCAGAGTGGCAGTGCATGGGATAGGCTACTATTTGAGCTTGTGCGTGCGTGCGTGTGTGTTTGTGTGTGTGGAGGTAGAGATGGAAGTGACCTGGATTGTGTGGATTAGAGTTATCCCAGGCCTCAACCCCCAGTAGCATCTCCTGTCTTAACCCTCCTCTTTCTTCTTATCATCTTCGCTTGTTTCTTGTTCACATCTAGCTGTACAGTGTTACTGTCATTGTCACATACTGTGTAGTCATTCTTTCCCACTCAACTCGCCGCCCTTTACAACCCCTGCCAAACTGGCTCGCAGCATCCGGTTTACTTCTCATGACTGAGGCGGAAAACATTGGCCGGTTCTGGTCAGCCTACGCACATAAATTTACCCCCAGTGAACTGTGTGTTGGTGTGTTTGCATTCATGTATGTGCTGATGTTTTCATATCAGCGTGCTTGGATAGACAGTAAGCCCTATTCATGCTCATGCAGATCTGCCTCCAACAGATTGTCTGGCAGTCAGTCTGTCTTTGTGCGCTTTGTGCGTGTAAGTGAGTATTTATGTGTCCCACATATTCAGACTCCGGCCACTAACCCCCCACCCCCCCCAAAGCCCTGCCTCCCCAGCCCTCTCTGTCGCTCTCGCACAATACCCGGAAAAGGCTCAGCTCCATTACACAAACACTGAGGGGACAACGAGGGAAAATAGCAACACTCTCCACAACATCATGCTACTGATGTCTGTAATAATTACATTCAGAGGAGATTAGAGTGGAGATAGCATGTATGCTTGATTGCATATGTGGCAGCCCAACATTTATACAAAACAAGACAGCGTGCAGATTTTACTGTTTATTTAAGCATTTGTGCTGAAAGGTTTCTCTGTCTGACTGACTGACTGAATACTTTATTGTCCTTCTCTGTTAGAAGCAGAGGAAATTGTAGGAGAGAGCAGGTTCAGTGTTTTGGTTGCTGATTTTTTTTTTTTTTCTTTTCTTTGATCTGATCCAAAACACTTGTATGAGGATGAATACAGTTACTTCCTGGGAGTAAAACAGAATTGCTCAGAAGTTATTGTTATGTAGGTGCTTAAAAAAAAATGCTGGGCTTTCTTTATCAGACTGCTGAGTGAGCATTCAGACCTTGGAAAAATTATCGCATACCCAGATGAAAAAAGAGACCAGTTGCATTCTTGAATTAACTAATTAGGCCATCAGTTCTCTCTTCAGCCTCAAGGGACACAAAACAGAAATGACAACCCAAAGTCACAACAGATACAGTTTCTGTTTATGTTGGGTGCCGAGTGAAAACAAATCCTCTTCAGGGCAGTACATAGACCTGAAGGTCACAGGTTCAATCCCTGGGCTTGAAAGAGAAATATGGAACCCGAAGGTGAGGCTGGCACTTGCACATCCATCATTATCACTGCTGTAGTGCTTTTTTGACATGCAACCCTGCTGCTAAGAGGCCTGTACCATGAAGCAAAAGTGAGAGGAAAGGTTTATAAGATAGTAGTGAGACCTGCTATGGTGTATGGTTTGGAGATGGTGGCACTGACAAAAAGACAGGAAGCAGAGGTGGAGGTGGCAGAGTTGAAGATGTTAAGACTTGGTTGGGTGTGACAGTAATAGTTGTGAGTACAGTACCAGTCAAAAGTTTGGACACACCTTCTCATTCATTGTTTTTATTTATTTTTTTCACTACATTGCAAATTAATACTGAAGTCATTCAGTCTATGAAGGAACGCGTAAGGAGTTATATAGTAATCTTAAAAGTGTTAAACCAAAATATGTTCTAGATTTTAGATTCTTCAAAGTAGGCCCCTTTTACTTTGATTACAGCTTTGCACACTCTTTGCATTCTCTCAATCAGCTTCATGAGTTAATCACCTGAAATTGTTTTCTAACAGTCTGGAAGGAGTTCCCAGAGGTGCTGAGCACTCATCCCGAACCATCTCAATTGGGTTTAGATCAGGTGATTGTGGAGGCCAGGTCATCTGAGGCGACGCTCCATCGCCCTCTTTCTTGGTCATATAACCCTTACACAGCCTGGAGGTGTGTTTGGGGTCATTATCCTGTTGAAAAACAAATGATGGTCCCACTAAGTGCGAACCAAGTGCGAATGGCATGTTGCTGCAGGATGCTGTGGTAGTCATGCTGGTTAAGTGTGCCTTAGATTTTGAATAAATCGCCAACAGTGTCACCAGCAAAGCACCCCCATACCATCACACTTCCTCCTCCATACTTCACGGTGGGAACTACACATGTAGGAACCATCCGCTCACCTTTTCTGTGTCTTACAGAGACATGGCGTTTGGAACCAAAAATCTCAAATTTGGACTCATCAGACCAAAGGACAGATTTCCACTGGTCTAGTGTCCATTCTTTGTGTTGCTTGGCCCAAGCCATTCTCTTCCTGTTCTTGTTCTTGTTCTTCCTTAGAAGAGGCTTCTTTGCAGCAATTTGACTATAAAGTCCAGATTCACAAAGTCTTCTCTGAACAGTTGATGCTGAGATGTGTGTGCTACTTGAACTCTGTGAGGCATTTAGGTGGGCTCTTATCTGTGGTGCTGTTAACTTGTGGTTTCTAAGGCTGGTAACTGAATTTATCCTGTGCAACAGAGGGAACGCTTGGTCTTCCTTTCCTGGGGCGGTCTTAATGAGAACCAGTTTCATCACCTTCATTTCTTAAAGTCATGTTGGACTGTTGTTTTTCTTTACTTAGTTGAGTAGTTCTTGCCATAATATGGATTAGAACATTACTCAAATAGGGCTATTCACTGCATACCAACTCTACCTTTTCACACCACAGCTGATGATCTCAAACACATTATGGGGGCAAGAAATTCAAGAAATTAACTCTTGACGAGGCACAGCTGTTAACTGAAAGCCATTCCAGGCGACTACCTCATAAAGCTGACTGAGAAAATGCCAAGATGTGCAAAGCTGTCATCTAAGCAAGAGGTGCCTACTTTGAAGAACCTAAAATATAAAACATATTCTGGATTGTTTAACACTATTTTTTGTTGACTAAATAATTCCATATGTATTTCATCATAGTTTAGATGCCTTTAGTATTGATCTACAATGCAGACAGTTTTTAAATAATGGGGGGAAAAAATTTGAAGGTCTGTCCAAACTTTTTACTGGTACTGTATATCAGAGGGGCAGCTCGGGTTTAGCAATTTGGAGACCAAGTAAGAGAGGCAAGGTTGAGATGGATTGGACATGTGCAGATAGTGGATATATTGCACAAAGGATGCTGAAGATGGAATTTCCAGGCAGGAGGAAAAGAGACCACAGAAGGAAGACTTGCAGAGGGCTGATGTGACACAGAGGCAGATGAAGAAGAGGTAACTTCAGGATTAAATCCAAGTTGTCAGTATTATGAAGGCGGTTCATATCTTGATGGTATACATCGCAATGATAACTTCTGCTGTGTTTGAAACAACAGATCAACAGGTATGAAATTACCACCTACTAACCAGTGACTTCTACAGAAAGTTTTGTTTGTTTTTTGTTTTCCTGTTGACTGTAGTTTTATCCCTTTTTAAAAGGCCTAATATCTGATCATAAAACAAGGCACCTTGTTGACCTTTATATCAAATTTGCATTATAGACTAAGCTGACATTTGGATTCTGTTTTTTATACTTGTTCTTTACCTGCTCTGACTGTTAAACACCAGCAGGGCTGCAGCTGAAAGATTAAAAACTAAAACTGTCTTATGCACATCTAAATATAATTTTTAATGGAATACTCAACTGTAATCTGTCATGTTCTTCCATGTCATACACAGTCTGCTTTCCTTCCTGCCTTCAAATAGGTTAAACTTTACAAATATACTAGCTCTTTTCTAGTCTTGGTGACTAAAATCACACACACACACATTCATACAGAGCTTTTAATACTATGTACTGTACTTCTCCTGTTATAGACACTCATGCTGTGCGGATTTGTCTGCAGCAGCAATGATACTTTCAGTCTCCATATTCATGTTTTTCACCTCTTCGTATTTTTCTAATATTATTAGTTTTAATCTTCCATTGTAAAATCATCTGCTCTGCTGCCAGTAGACCTGTCTGTGTTTCTGGCTAATTTTACACTGCCAGCACCACCTCCTTTATGTAAATGTGCTCATTGCTAGACTGGGAAACCAGGGGCTTACTTGAATTGATAACCACCTTTGTGTAACCCCTTAGCCTGATTGCAGATGTCTGGTTAAATGTTGAACTTGACTTGTAATACAGGGCTTGGAGGCAGCGCAGAGGTTAACTATGATTCTACAGGCAGCTTGTAGGTATGACTGGAAAAAAAGATATTTGTGTTTAGTGGGGGTGGGGTGGTGGGGGGTGGTGGCATAAACTGATTCATTCAGTGTGATCTTCAGAAGAAGCTACAAGCTCCACCTCTGATTTAAGGAGTGAACTTAAGAGGAAACTAACACACAGTCATGCACAGACTAGTTCAGATGCAGTGCAGTACATGTTTGCACACATT
Organism: Archocentrus centrarchus; assembly: GCF_007364275.1. Classification (NCBI taxonomy): domain Eukaryota; kingdom Metazoa; phylum Chordata; class Actinopteri; order Cichliformes; family Cichlidae; genus Archocentrus; species Archocentrus centrarchus. The sequence goes on along the minus strand of NC_044349.1, from coordinate 23,768,415 downwards.
AAGTGGCCCTATTTTGCTTTCCCTTATTTTCTACTGTTGAAATGGTTGCTCATCATACTAAACATGGTGCAGAAGAGTACAGGAGCACGAACCACCTGCTGTTGAAATTGTTTGTGAAGAGCAGCCAATGAGAAAGAAGGCTGGTTTAAAGGATGAAATGAGGGGCCGCACTAAGGTCCGCTATAAGATAGATAAAGTTTAGGTTGAACTGTGAATCACACAAAGTTACTCTAGAGCCCGACAATAAAAAAATATGGGGCTGGAAATGTGTATTAAATTGTGAATGTATGTGTGTGTGTATCTTATTTGGCTCTATGATTAGAGCTGGTTCAAGGTACTGTGAACCCAGCATATCCTTTTCCATGGAGTTGCATTCTAAGAAGTGTTTACCCTCTCCACATGTACATGAAAAACTGTTTCTCTATAATCCTCGGTATGTATTAAGACTTCTGAAAGGCGTGCTTGCACACTAAGGTTTACTTATTGAATGCATCAGTTCAACTCACAGATGGATTCAAAAGCTAGTGCAGCCAGCCTGTGCTAATCTTTTCTATTTGTAACTCTGTCACCACCATAGAGTAGATGCTAGCCTTCATTAAAAAAAACCAACCATAATCTGTCTCAGTGTTAGATATTTTTGAGAAGCTGTCCCGGCCTGAATCATTGCAACTTCTAGTTAATGTCTTTTTTTTTTTTTTTAATGCAACACTAAGTTTGGCTGTTTTCATACAGTTGAAACTTTCCTTAGATTCCTATAATCTAAAAGGGTTTTAATGACACTGACAGTGACAAACATAGCTGACTGATACAGCTATTGGCCATACGCTATTAGTTGATTAATTTAAACTTGAGAGAAATCACTATTTTTAATGTCTTCTGTGTACAGATACTGGCACCTGTTGTAATGTTCGTCTCCTGCGTCTCTGTCTGCACTTTCTGATTAAAGTCTTACTTTATTGACTGATAAGTAATCACTAGTTTTTATTAGCTGGGTTATCAGTTTTATATTTTAGTCATAATGTGGGGGAGTATTAGTCAGACCTGAGATATAGAGATATCTTTTTGGCATTTCAGTTAACATGTAAAGGGCTCTGACTCACAGCCATGACCTCCCAATCTCAATAAACATACACTCACTACCTACTTTGCTAGGTACACCTGTTCAACTGTTGGTTAATATAACTATTTAATCAGCCAATCACATGGCAGGAACTCAATGACTTGAAGCATGTAGACATTTTCAAGACAACCTGCTAAGTTCAAACCGAGCATCAGAATAGGGGAAAAAATGTGGTATGACTGTTGGTGCTAGTCTGAGTATTTCAGAAATTGATGATCTACTGGGATTTTCCACACACCACCATCTCTAGGGTTTACAGAGAATGGTCCAAAAAGGAGGAAATATACAGGGAACTGCAGGTCTCTGGGCAGAAATGCCGTGTTGATGTCAGAGGTCAAAGATCAGGCTGCTTTGCTCTCAGGAAGGCAACAGCAACTCTAATAACCACTTGTTACAACCAAGGTATGCAGAAGAGCATCTCTGAACACACAGCACATCAAAGCTTGAAGCAGATGGGTTACAGCAGCTAAAACCACTCCTGTCAGCTAAGAACAGGAACCTAAAGTGACAATTCGCACAGGTTAACCAAAACTGGACAATAGCAGATTGGAAAAAATGTTGCCTGGTGTATTTAGTCTTGATTTATGCTGTAATATTCAGATGGTAGGGTCAGAATCTATAATGGTGTGGGAGATATTTTCTTGACACACTTTGACCCTTCAGGAACAAGTGAGCATCATTTAAACCCCACAGTCTGAGTATTGTTGCTGACCATGTCCATTCTTTTATCCATCTTCTGATGGCTGCTTCCAGCAGGATAATGTGCCATGTCACAAAGCTCAAATTATCTCAAACTACTGCCCCCTACTGAAGTCAGTGACTTCAGCAGGGGACAAGGTCACCGGTAAACAGGCCTTGCAGTAATAACCTAACTATTTGAGATCATTCTTTTCCTGTTCTTCATCATTTTATCCCTGCCAGCAAGAGGCGTGACATTAATTTTTTCTTTTCTTTTTTCCCCATTTGATTGGAATGGTTGTTTGTGTGTGCGTCTGTTGGAAATGAAAGTTCGTGTTCAGGTGTAAATGTCATGACCAGACTGGTGATGGCTTGTGGCCAGGCTGACTGAGAGGGAGGACACACAGCAGGAAGGACAGAGTGACATAGCCACAGGACAGGCGGGCCAGCTAGAGCTATGAGAGCAGACGCACACATTCTTTCTCTCTCACACACACACACACACACACACACACACACACACACACGGCTAAATAAGGCTATTTAAATGACTCATACCAAAAAAAACCCATTGCACTTGCATGAAATGACAAACGTGCTGATTCAAAGACACAGCTTTATCTGAAATAGAAACACACTCATGCACGCACTCTCACGCAGCACACACAGTGACTGTTGGTACCTTAAGGTCGGAGCAGAGCCCCGCTCTGTAATCAGAGATGAGAAAGATGTCCACATCACAAAATCACGGCTTCTCAAAATAGTTGTTCCCTTTCATCTTTCCTCTGACGGTTTCCCTCCCTCTCACCCAAAGCGAGCCCAGCATCGGTGTGACGAAACACCCATGTCATTTCTTGTGACAATGATTGCCGCACACACACACACACACACACACACACACACACACACACACACACACACACACACACACACACTTCACATATATAACCCATGCAGCATGACTAGTTTTTTGCTCCTATCTAAATTGAAGCAAAGTCTGTGATGTGATGACTCTTGATTGGTGTAAGCTGGGTCACTTTGATCTGACTGCTATTTATCGTCACATTAAGCTACTATTCTGTGACAGAAGCAGAACATTCAGACACTTTAACCTGTCGGGCTGCAGGATAGGATCACATTTTCCTCAATTCTTGCTTGAAAATGTGAGTTTAGGTTGATTTAGTGTACAGCCAGGAGCTGCAGCTAATTTGAACCCCTCTGTTCATTTGTATCTCCCTTAGACTACAGATTATATAGCTTGAAATTGATGCTGTTGCCCCTCTGCCATCAGGAGAAGATAGGAAATGGCTCTTAATTCTGTTTCCTACAGTAGCACTGTATGTGCTTATGTTTACAGAGCAGATCTAAGCTTGGTGAGCCTGTGCTGTGTTACAGCACTGTGTGTGTGTGTGTCTGTGTGTGTGTGTGTGTGTGCGCGTGTCGGCATGTTCAGACAGGAGCTGCTTTGCTCCGACTCGTTTACATTCCTGAGACAAACAGCAGAAAAGGAGCTGGCGTTTGTTTCTTTCTCTTAATCTCTGCCAGCTTCCCTCTTTGTTTCTTTCAGAAATTATTTGAAATAAGTGCTGTTCAGCTACCGAATACAGGCCATGTTTGGCTCTGCAGACAAGCACGTGTACGATGTGAAAACACAGGTGATTATGCGCCTAAACGCTCATCAGGTGAGCAGTTGAGCAGAGGGACGGGTGAACCCTACGGCTGGGTACAAAGTGGCACAGACAGACATGTGGATCAACATACCAACAGACAGACACCGCTGAGAGAGTGCAAGGGCAAAATACAAAGTGTATAACAGATAAACCCAAGGGTTCTGCATTTCTGTGTGCATATTTATCACCATCTCAGCTGATATATCAGTTAAATATCGGTCAATGAGGGAGTTAGCAGAAATGCCAGCGTGCTTGGAGTGTTGCTCAAGGTTAGGCGGGGTTCGGTCTTACGTAAATGTGCTGTACATACCGTTTCAAGTCAGTTTCATTTTTATAGCATTTTATGAGCACTTCTGAAGGTTGTTTAGGTCTAGGTACTATTAATACTAAAACCATTTCAATATGGCCCACATCACTGGACATTAATGATCATTAATGAAATGATAACCATAACCGTTTTATCATACATTTTATTAACCACAAGCGCAAAAGCACTGTGGAGTTTGTGCCTGTAGAATTTGTAATACTAGGACTGTACATTGTCTTAACTTTGTTTTTTTGTTTTTTTAAAAGACTCATTAATGTGAATGGATTCAAAAAACAATAATGGACTATAATATTTCTTTATGGATTTAATGATAAAATCTACAATCTAGATCAGCTGTCATTAGTTAGTCATGGCAAGTGAAGCATGCTGGGTAGTTTGTTTTTCTTGAGTGATACGGTGATATGGAGTTTACACCCTTTTCATTCCTGCGAGCTGACAGACTGAGTGGGTCATGATATCTCAGCCATTCCTGGGTTAATTACACGTTGCTCAGCCAATATTAGGAAAATAACTTTGGATGATTATTGCTCTGATTTTGAGCTGTAGTTTGGACCGATGACACTTGGTGCAGTGGTTGGACTGAGCAGATGGTTGTAGTGTTTGGTGATAGTCAACACTCTTGCTGCTGCTAAGTTTGTCTTAACTGTCTTAAGTATCTAAGCTGTCCATGAAGCCTAGAAGCTTCATGGACAGCTTTAATTGATCTTTAATCCCCTTCAGCTTACTCCTTCTTATCACTTCTTTTTCTTTTTTTCCTCCCCTTGTCTCTTCGTATTTCACATCTCTGTCTCCCCTTTGTTGCTTTCTCTCTCCACAGATGAGTTGCTGTAGCTAAAATGGAAACTTGTGTCCTGCTATTTATCCCTCAGCTGTCATATCCGCTTTTGAATGCACTGGATCAGGTCATAGTTATCAGATTACCTTGAACAAATTATAACAAGAATCAATGGAATAGTCGCTGGCCATGTTGCTGTTGGAGTGAGTTTACAGTAACGCTGATATGGCATACTTAAATTATTTCTGCTGTACAGGACGAATGAAAGGAGTTTGGTCAGTGTTTCTTCTCCTGATAAATGCAATTTATTGTTCTTTCCCTCCCTGCTTTAATCATGCCTCATTCTCTCTCTTTTCAGATGAATACAAGAAGGGAGTGGAAGAGGTGAAGTACATGAGAGGGGATGAAAACCGAGTGAATGCACGCAACCAGGAGAACCTGGTGAGAGGAACACACACACACACACACACACACACACACACCACATCCACTGACAGCCTGTCATCGGCTCACAGACTCGCAGACCTTTTCCTGACAGTCCATCAACCGATGTGAACAGGCTGGTGTTTGTGTCCAGAGGCGGCTCCGTCAGACTCACCGGTCTGCACGTACACACATTGTCTTAGCGTAAAAGACACAAAAACACACACAAGTTGCCTCACATGCAGGTAGAGACAACATGAAATGTGTGTGGAATGTAGGTTGATCACTTGGTTGGTTTCACTCCCTCCTGAAAAACTTTTAGGTCTTTAGTGATGCAAAGAAGTATTACATCATGACTGGAAAAGCCATTTTTCTTCAGAACTTTGCAAAGCCGCTTCTCTCCTACACATTAATGTTTGGATACATTATTCTTCAAAATGTGAAACTTTTGAAGTTCAGCTCACTAAACGACTGAAAAGTCTGAGTGACCATGAGAGCCAGTTTGGTTTTTCTGTAAATCAGGTCTGCCTGACAAGTTTTTGAAATGGTGACCGTATAATAAATCCTCATTAGAAAAACAGAAGCAGTGTCACACTGCCACAAATCAACAACTGCAGATTGTTGCAGTACTAAAGGAAAAGTGGAGATTTTCCAAGAAGCCATAAGACAATATGCTTGACACTCTGGTGTGGGCTTCGTGTAAACAATGTGACACTAGATATTTGTTGTAAATACAATTATTGCATTTTTTTCTTTTTCAAGACAGGAGCTGACTTAATATTGTTCACCAGGGTGTTGTCAGGTGTAGGTTTATTTCTTTATTTTTTTTGGAATGAGTTGTTGCAAGACCCATGCTGCATTTTTACATAGCCAGGTAAGCGTCCTGTCTGTCCACCATTTGTGGTCTAACCAATATTTGTGTCATTACTGTAACTGTTTTCTCTCAGAAAGAAATCCTCAGAAAGACACTCAGAGGTGGAAAATGCATGTTACCATTACCTTTGGTTTGCCAGAATCACTGGAGACAGAGCAGAAAACTGCATACACTGCTTTCAAAACCCTTGACGGAAACTCATGCATGGTGATCAAGCTTCATCAGATCTGATAATCAGTTTTATTAGACCTACATGCATTATAGCTCTTCCCCATGTCCTATGACTGTCATGCGGTGCCATCTGGGTGAGGATGTAATTTGATAATTCAGGTTTGATGTGATGTTTGCTTCCAGTGATGCGACTGTTTGTTGAAATGACTCGTTTGTTTTAAACTTATCATCTTAACTCATCATCTGATAATGAAAACTAATGATGTGTTTGTGTTTTCAGGAGAAGAGTAATGTCCAGCACAAGGGCAAACAGCAGAAAGAGGTTCCTGCACCAAACATCAAATCTAAGTAAGTCATTGGTAGTGGGCTTTAATCTTGTAAACATGCAGTGGAAATGAATAAATAATATGATCTATGCTTTATGGGCAACTGTGATCATTTGAACACATGATCACAAATATTGGCAACAGTACCATTTGCTCAGATTACATTATATAATAATCTTTATTTTGCTACTAAAGTAACCAGTCTGACAGTTTTGGTTTCTCTTTCTGTTCCCACGCTGAAAAAAATATTTGAAAAAATTCGAAGCAGCCACATGCCTTTGAAGAAACACTGTCGCAGTAACTAGACCTCACTCTGAACAACAGCTGTTTTCAAGGTTAAAAATGAGCTTTTAAGGCTCAACTGTTGACCCAGCGGTTCTCAAACTCTGTGTGTGTGTGTGTGGGGGGGGCATATAGCCAGTATAGAGGGGACCTGGAAAAATATGGAGTGAAGCTAAGTTGAAATAATGTTTTTTGTAAGAAAAATAAACAAAATCTGAATTTTATTTCACAGAAATTCAGCCTGGACCCTTTTTATTTTAATGAGTTCTAAGGAATATAAACAGAAATTATAATTTAAAGGCATCTGAATTTGGCTGAACTGACCCTTTCATAATGCATCCATTAAGTTGTCACTGTAGTATGTTAATATTATGGCGTGTGAAGTAAGTGATATTTTGTATCTGGCTTTTGTAATCCTGCCTCTTGGCCAGCCTTGACTGTGTACATGTTGATGAGCCTCTGTGAGTGTGTATATATAATGGTTGCTGCTGTTTGCAGACTCTTTAGCCTTTTGGTGAGAGACTGCATCAATTCTTTCTAAAATGAATACTTAAATTCCTCCAGACAGAACCGTTTCTCACACTGCAGTGAGGGTTGCGTGTCTGTGACTGCGTATATGTGCGTACGTGAGTGTTTGTGCTGTGGAGGGCTGGGGTGGGGTTGGGTGGGGGGGGGGTTATAATGGAAAATTCTCATGATGTATTTGTTGCCTCCTTTCTCCTTCTCATCTCCATCCTGCAACTTCCTCTCCCCCCCTCTCTAACTTTTCCATTTGTGTCTCCCTCTCAGTATTCACACGTCAGAAAGCCAGCAGGAATTTTTCAGGATGCTGGATGAGAAGATTGAGAAGGTAAGGGGGTTGCATGATCTTGAAGGTTGGAAGTGGGGTTTGTAGGGGAGGGGTTGTGGTGAAGGAGGTGCAGGGAGTGAGTCTGTGTGCATTTAAAGTAGTGGCTGGGTCTTAAACTTTTAAGTGCAAGCAACAACATCCATTAGTCCACATTGTCGTTCTGCCTACTAGCTCAACGCTGAGCTCCAAATGTGTGAGGGGGAGGAACAGGTGATCGCTGCAGTGATGAGCACTTGCTGCTCTTCGTCTGCCTCTTGAATTACACTGCGAGCTCATGAACAGTCAGAACCATCCAAGTGAAATGAGTAATGGCTCAATTCAGCTTCAATATGATGCATTTAAATTTTCAACTCTGTCTTTAAACATGTGGGTGAGGAAATGTAACAGTGCCACAGCATAGTAAAAGTTTGCTGAAGTGGAAACACAGCTTTTTTTTTTTTTGTTTTGTTTGGATTAGAATATACATTTATGGCATGGATACAATCACGTGTAATGTGAAAGGGATCCCTTCATTGTCCCTCAATTATACAGCTGCAGTTGGGTTTTTGGACAATGGAACTAAAAAAAATTAACTATAAACTATAAAATTTTTACCTCTGTACACCACCACAGTGGATTTTAAAATCATGAAATCACAATGTGATTGAAATACAGACTTTCACCTTTAATTGAAGCGATGTAGCCAGTCCCCCATTTTCAAAATTAATTAGACAATTGACTGACAAACAGTTTGATGGCCAGGTGAGGCCTGTTCTGTTATTATTTTATGACAACTAAAGTAGATAAAAGATCTGGAGTTGATTCCAGGTGTTGCATGTAAAAATTGCACCTTTTGAAATGTGCTGGTTGCAGCAGTAAAGTTCACCATTTCCGGTTTGCGTCACACTTGTTCCAGTTTCACTACCACTCGGCGAGTAGTTGGCCAGTATTTGCAGACAAGTTGGTGTCTTCCGTGCAAATTACGCGCAACTAAAGCAATCACAACAAAGTGTTCGGTGCAGCACGTATACCTAGTGACTGACAGCAACCACTCTCCAACCGGTTGGGAAATACAGATTTTTCCCTGGTTGCCAGACTCTAGGCCTGTGTGACTGGGACCTAAAATTTAACAGACAAGCTGTACTGATAGATATGCAGTGTTTACACTAGATATTACCACCTAACAGTCCTATCACACTTGTTATGCTCTGGGTCACTGCAGTGTGTAGTTAGATTTATGGAAAGCTACACTCTAACCATGTCACAGATTTAATGCGGTGCTATAAATCAGTTCTTTTGCTCAGAAGTTAGCAGAGAGATAAACAAATGAGAAATGGCAGTGAATATTGGAGTAACTTTTATGAGGGGGACCAAAAACACAACTCCAAATGAATGATAATGGTACTTGCTACAGTATCTGATGGATAGGGTTAGATGATGGATTGTTAGTAGGCTGCTGTTTGCTCGTATAAATACTGTCACATCATAATATGTTAATGTGGCTCAAAAATAAAACCCATTAATGGAGGTTTAATTACTTTACCAACTGTCTGGTGGTTTAATCAAAACATCATGAGTGCAGTCTGCAAATCTGGAAAAAAATCTGTCAAATAAAAGTTGAGAACTAAAGGTCTTTTTATTTAAAAAGTACTATTACTATAAAGTAGTACAAAGTGGAGATTGCACATTGCAGTACTGCGCTGTAGTTTTTAAGCTTAGTGCTTGTGTAAACGTACTTTATTTTATACAACAGATTTTCACTGTCCTTCTGTGGTAGCCTGTGTTTGGAAACTTTCTTTGAGGAGCGTTAGAGGAGGCCTGCAGAGGAAAGGAAAGCAGTTAGGTTATCTCCTCACCTTGACAGAAGGAACAAAACACTGCAGCCCACCTCTGAGTGCTTCACCTTCTCATCCACCATTTTATGTTCTACTGTCATTGATGGTTGGTGGAAATTTGAGTGGTGTAACAGGTGTGTGTGTTTGGTGGGGGGGGGGGTTTGCAGCATGCAGACAGTTCAGAGTCAGTTTTTCTGAGAGCAGAAAAACAATGATGCACATCTCATGTTGTCTCTTCTCATACTATTCCCTTTCTTTGCAGGGGCGAGACTACTGTTCGGAAGAGGAGGAGGAAGATGGGACATAGCACAGAGGCCCCAAAAGTCACCCCCAGAGAGGGCCTCACTGAGTGTGCGTGTATGTGTGTGTGTGTTAATACATGTGTGCTTATGTGTGCCTGAGAGAGAGAGAGGGAGAGAGAGAGAGAGAGAGAGCGCTAAATCAGTGTTTAACCAATGGGGTGTTGACAGGACACTTTATGTTGGTATGATTTCGTGAGTTTTTGAACATATGGCAAAGATAATACTTTAAATACAAGTGAAAGAGTGGGGGATGCTTGAAAGAAAGAGAGAGAGAAAGAGAGAGAGAATGGCATAAAGAAAACTTTCTTCAGAGACTACAGCCTTCCTCACTTAGCGCCTCACCCCTTCAGGCCCTGGGTGGATAGATGGAGGTGGCGAGTGATGAAGGGACAGGCAGATGAAAGGAGGGAGAGATGGAGAACGACGTGGTAACGGATGTGCACACATCGCGTGAACTGAGTGAAGGATTCGCCTCCATCGGGTCAGGCACAGTTATTTCCTCGAGCTGGATAAAGGCGGCTTCGCGACCCTCCATCTGTCCTCCTGTCTGTCCGTCTATATTTAGCCCCCGCAATTGGACAAAAGAAATTCACAAATCTGGAGGCCCAGTAAGGAGGAACATCTTGGTGGGTGTGGAGAAGTAAGGAAGCCCAGAGAAGAAGCGGAGCTGAAGGCAGAGGAGGTATCGAACGCTACCAGGATTCACACTGGACTATTTGGCCTACCTTCAGTCAGGCTGGCCTGGGCTGTGACAGACTGAGAGAATGGGTGAGGGAGGCAGAGGGAAAATTCTGGGGATATTTTAATAAGAGAGAATAGGGAGCGAGCTGGTGATTTAGAACTCAACTCCTCCGCCTTGAAGTCAAGGACCCTTTTTTTTTTTTTTTTTTTTTTTTTTCCTTTTAAAAAATTTTTTGCTTTGTTCCTCAGCCAATCATTCAGTTATATCTTTCCCGTTTTCGATGTTCTTTTCTTCTGTTTGTTTTATTTTGGCTTCCATTGTAGCGTATCCTCATCAAAGCCATTATCGTCCTCATCACCACAGCAATCAATGAGTGAAGCTGCATAATTCACCGCATCTGTGTCTCAACCCATCCATCCTCCGCCATTTACCAGAATCTGGCAGATCCACGCTAACACGCACTTGCAGGCTATTCTTGTATATATGGTAGCACACTCCCGTTCCAGCACACCGCTGCATATTGATATGAATCACACAAACACATTATTGTGTTCTCCTTATTTCACCAGCAGACTGTCACGTGCATCAGTCAGAGGTTTTCCATATAGCTCCGCATTTCTGTTTGGCTCAGTGTTCTCATATACAGACACACAAACAAACACATCCATACACATGCTGGCACTGAAGCAGCAAACTGGGCTGAGCTTGAGGGGAGGATGCATGGTTGCCGTGGAGACACAGACTTAATCACTTTTTTTTTTGGTTTGTTTTTTTGTTTGTTTTTGTTGCTGTTGTCATCTTTTCTGGATACTTGCTGTTGTATTATTTTAAATACTTTTTTTCTATTAAAATAAAAAAAAAAAGCGCAGAAGCTCTGATCGTGCGTGGCATATTAATGAATGTGTGTGCGTGTGCGCCCGCGGTGCTGTGAGCAGAGTAATGGAGCGCCATCATGCCGGCAGTGTACCGAGGAGTGAGAAGTCAGTCTATTTTTCTGTGGTCATGCTGCCTAAAGCCATGCAGTCAGAGCGGATTCATTCATAACTGGAGCTCTGTGCTCTGCCACCTGTTGGCACAATCTCAATACTACACTTTGTTCTTAAAAAATATGATCAACAACATCATGGAGACTTCCTACATTTTTTTTTTTAAGGTTAAAAGAAATCAGTTGAGCATCAACAATTTACCAATGAGATGTCAAATTAAGGCTCATGAAATATTAATTTCAGAACATTAGCCACATGTATCTATATAAATGTGTTCCCTCCAGGTGCATGAGCTAATTCAACTCAGCAACTCTTAAGTGGAGGTCAGTTTGACGTCTCTCAATCACAGAGATTATTCAAAGAGCTTTAGAAGAGGCAAGGAAATTCTGTGTTTACAGTGAGGTTATACAACTATTAATCTACAGCCTTAATCATAATATATACACGGGGACTCGATCCCATTTAAATTTGTTCAAAATATCCACTCAAACTTTGATGTAAGAAGTATAAACAAAATGTTGCTGTGCTACAACGGGCAACCACGCACTACTGTCCAAATTGCCTTCACATTTTATCACAGCATTCTTAGGATTGCTGTGTTTTGCCATTTTGCATGTGGATTCCTCGTGCAAATTAGCCTTTACTTACATGAAAACTGAAATCATTTTGCCATGGCACTGTAATTCTTGCTTAGAAGGGTCAGTGATTTCCTGGAGTGGAAACAAACATTTTTTAATAATGAGTAAGGAAAAAGGAGCAAATTTTATTGGCTAAGACTGGTGGTCCCATCCAATGTTGGTTTCATGACTGTGGGCTTGATTTAAACTATAAGGTAGAAATAAAAAATTGAATACTGAAAAACAAGAGTGTCAAGATAAGCCTGCATTGTCATTAACTCCCATGATAATGTCCTAAATAATAATGTTTTTGATTGTTTTTTGTGCATAATATTACAGGAAAGGTACCTACAGCCAAGAATTTGTCCTGCAATTTAAAAACGGATTTTCTGTTCATTCACAGAAAATGCTCTTTTTAACTTTTTTTTTTTTTTTACTATGAGTCCACTGTTTAAAAAAAGAGGAAAATACAAATTTCTATAGTAAAGATTTTTTTAATACTTACTGTGGTGTAGCATGCCAGGCCATTGGTGATGCCTTTGTCAGTAAGAAGACTGAAAACTTCTTAATGTATGCCCATCTCCTCTGCAATTTTAATATTTTTAAAGCCATCCAGCAATCCAGATTGAACTGTTTGGCTGGCCAATTCTGGCCCCTGAGCTGCATGTTTGACACACCTTTTACAGATGAATGTGAGAGAATCTGAAATCTGACCACCGTAATCATGAAAATCTGCATAGCAGCACTAAAACGTGACATCAGTTCGTTATACCTGCTACCTCATCACTTGATCTGGTGTGACCAGCAGCAAGTACACGTTAAAAAAGATTTAACCGATTAATCCTTCTCTTCCTGAAAACACAAGAACAAAAAAAACATTTACAGTACTTTTACACCCAAACTAATATTTTATGCTAATAGTAGTTCAAATAATTAAATACAGTGGACAAAGAGACTTGCTGAGAAGAACTCTTGAGAATTACTACCTGAATTCACAGCTCTTCTCCCTCCAGGCTTTTAAAAATAATCTTTAACGTAATTGTTTACTTTTCTGGCCTGCAACTCCTCAGTGCTGTGTTTGGCAGCAGCAGGCAGCAACTTTCAGTGAAAAACGTCTAAAAAGCAACTGTGTGCGACCTGTTTGGCACTAAATGGCAGATTGAGTTAGGAGCTAGCATTGAACAAAGTGGAGTATTTAGCACTTAAAGCAGTAGTTATCAGACTGTGGGGCATTGAGTCACTGCAGTGGGAGTGTGGATGACCAGTGTTAAAACTAAGTTGAATGAACATCATTCATTAAAATAAACAAGGGTTTGTTGAGGCTGTGGTGCTTCTACTTCACTAAAATTCAACTTGGATCCTTTTTTTTCTTAAACTGTTGATGATTGGTAAAAATTGTTGGGTGGGGGCATTTAATTTTAAGGCCTCTGAAGGAGGGTATGCTGGAAAAAGTGTGAGATTAAAACTAAACAGATAGAAATTTGCTTAAGGAGTGGATAGAGGCCAAAAACCAACCTACATGAGGGTGAACACTGTACTTTAAGTCTGTTGGATGTGTAAACAGGAGTCTCAGAATACAGTATTCACTAGATCAGCTTTATATGTTAGCGTTTTTGTGATGAAAAAAGTTGAAAATAACCTGTTAAGAATGAGATTTTTCTTAATTATATTCTGACATGTGCAATCTTAGACTTGACGGAGGGCATATTTTCTTTTTCACATGACTGCAAACCACAGAGTGCTCCTGTGCTCGGCCTAATGTGCACACTTGGGACTAGACGTAATAATGCTTTGAGTGAGTCACATTGGTAGAGCTGATCTCTTCATTATGAAAGAAACATAGCTGTTTAATAGCTGTCTTTCTCAAACACACACAAACTCCTTCTTTACCTTGCATGACTCACTTGCAGGGGCGCATAAGGTTACAATCCGCAGCCACTGAGCACATCAGCAACGTGAAAGGCTCCCTGTGGGCCAGTGCTCGCAGCGAGGCTCTCCCACACAGAGAAATAAAAGTGTTGGAGGCAGACACAGAGAGGGGGAGAGCAGGAGCAAGAAATTAAAATGAGGGAGTCGGAAAAGCGCGAACGTAGGAGGGAGAGAGTGAGGAAGAGACGGATGTTGCCCGTTAACCTCAGACAGGAATATGGGCAAGAAAATGTTCTTTCCACCCTGACGTAAGTGCCAATAAAGAGCCCAATCCTCCCTGCTCTGTGTGTGTGTGTGTGTGTGTGTGTAAGTGTGTGTGTGTGTTTGTGAAACAGAGCCCAAAGTGTGAAAGTCTTTTTTTTGTTTTTTAAGGTACAACATGTTCTTGGTCCAGATTCTTAAAAATTGTTTGAGCTAAATACTCTTTCATGAATTAAAAGTGGGGAAAAAACGGCAGTTTTGCCATAAATGAGAACATTTACTGCAGTGATTTTTAACTTAACCGAGCCTTGCAGTTTTAGCACCTTCTGAAACGCTAATAAAGTAGATTTAAACCCACCAATTAATCTGACAGATTTCAGATCTCTTTGTGTTGAGTTTTCTTGGTTGAATGATCTTTCTTTAAATATAGATTACAGATGTAAGGCAAGTAGCCACAACTTACAAGTCCACAAGTTGTAAAACAAATGTTCAGATTTAGTCATCCTGGGATTATTACCCTCAAAGAAAAATAAATTAACAGACAGAAATAACATCTATCTTATATTTGGATAGCCTGAAGGTGTCTAAGGAAGGCTAGATAGCTTTTAGAAGATCTATATTGATGAATTTTTAATAGGACAGAGAACAGAGTGTAAAAAAAAAATCAATTTGAAACTTAGGTTTTAAAACTACTGCCCTCCAACATGCCTTAAATTTTACATGCTGCTATATGGCAGGATTATTTTTATGTACTGTAAAAAGCCATGCTGGTTTAAATTCAATTTTGACCAAATATGTAGATAGTACTGCTTTTTGCATACAAAATAATCACCTCATACATACAGTGAACATGTCTCTGTGTGTGTGAATCACATGAATGTATTTTTTTTTTAAATATGGAAGCATGGTGTGTGTGTGTGTGTGTGTGTGTGTGTGTGTGTGTGTGTGTGTGTGTGTGTGTGTGTGTGTGTGTGTGTGTGTGTACACGCAGACGTTGCCCACGTAGACAGTATGAGTCAGCTGTGAGAGGCAAAGGGATGGCTTCCTGCCTGGATGCCCAGCAGGCTTTTGCTCAGTGTCTCTCCAGCAGTTCCTGGCTGCTTAATACCCACTGTGGAGTAATCCTCCTCTGTGAGTTCTAAACGTATCTAAATGCACTGTCAACTCCTTAACCACCTCGCTCTCATTTTGTGTGGAGAAGCATATATTTTCTGTCCATCTCCAGCATGCGCTAACAATATTTTTCCTTGTCTTCTGTCAAGACCATTCTTTGCTATCTCACCTCTCCGTCCATTTATATGTAAAACCTCTCACTGAGGACTCAAGCTATGGATTACCTTGGAGTAGAAGCAGCTCACATGAGAGGGAGACCAAGACTTATGAAAGGTGGAATTAGATGCATTTGCATTCATGCTGCACACCCACAAGAATTGACCTACTTAAATCTCAGGAAGCTAATTGTTGAGTGTATACACACCCATGAGCAATTATGCAAGCGCCTGGATGCATCTTCTTAATGTCAACATCACAATTTGATGATGGCTCAGCTGTGATGAAAAAGCACATTTTTGCAAATTCCATGCATCACTGAGGTGACCAACAGTGCAGGAAGGATTGAAATGGATAGCCATGCAGCCTGATTGGCCTCTGGTTCTGCACTTGTATTGTATTTTGCTGCAGTCTGCCAAATTCCCATTAGCTGAGTAAGCAGTCAGTGCCTGGAGCAAGGCTTCAGACATGAATGCAGTGGTACTGAGGAGACTTTGTGTCATGAACGGGAGCTGTTTTTAGGTGACACGTGTGGGAAAAATTTCAACATTCTCAGTCGTGTGAGGATGAGTGGTTTAGTCTCAATCTGAGTTCCTTCAAGACAAGTGTGTGTGTGTGTGTGTGTGTGTGTGTGTGTGTGTGAGCATGTATGAATTCATCAAGGATAAAACAGCAGCACCACCTGCTGGTTTGGGATTTCCCCATGATGCTGGCACGTGCATGCACACCCTAACGAAAGCTCTCTCCATCGTCAGGCACTATCTATTAGAGCTGTACATCACCCAGACAGCCAAGTGAGTAGGCATGAAGTCCTCACCACCCACCTACGTATGAGTCCACACACACACACAAATCACCTCACTGGGATTGCAACCAGAGTGCAAGCCTTCCCTCTCCTGAAATCACTTGCTTCCAGTGAACCGTACCAAAAGAGCTTTAAACGACAGCTGTGTAATGCTATGATATTATGTGCTGGGCCTGTAATATTTCATAGGAATGCGCCTTTGCTCATATAGTTTCCATTTTGGAATGTAGTAAAATAAAAATATATAGTATAATCTCTGCTTTGCTGTTAAAGAAATCACAATTCTTTCTTCAGCTACTTTTATAAGCCTCCTGGAACAACAACAACAAAAAAAATAGCAGTACATATTTATCCTCGAGTTTTCTCTGACATGGTTTTCTAGTTTTTCAGGAAGGATTTACCCTGCTATTTCAAGCCAGAGCAGGGAAAGCGTGGTTATTTAAGCTGTGCTTTCTCTGCGACCGCAGTTTAACAAACCCAGAATCTTGGCAGCTTTTAAAACACATTTCTCCCAAACATGAAGAAAAAAAGTGAGACAGTTCTGCTCTATCTGTCATCCATAGATCAATTACAGAAAAGACAAATGGCTGCGTGTCAAGTGCGCAACCAAAATTACAAAGCAGATGTTTTGCTATGACAGAAGAAGGAGTTCAAGCCAGCTGAACACTGAAAAAGCAGTCACGGTGCCTAAAACTGACGCTGGTCCAGCAGGGTGAGGTTGTTCTCTGAGAGCTGAGCGTAGAATACAGTGACTAACACAAGTGGTAACACATTCTTTAGTTTAGTCATTTATTTATAAGCATTTTCATCTTTTTTAGCCTAAAAGCTAAACATTCACAATCCAGTGTGACCACAGTTTGGACCCAGACATTGATGCTGTATATGCGGCTCTGAGCAAGTCACAACATAGGCAGCCTCCACCAGTTAGCTGCCATTATTCTGATCTCTGACATTTTTTTATGTAGTTTTTATCACTGTGTGCAGTGATAAAAACTACATAAAAATTACAGGTTCAAAGTCTTTAAGGGACGTGTCAGAGGATTGCGATTTTGAATCTTCCTGCATGTTTTCCTGACTTTGGGAAAGCACTAGAGGGAGCTGAGGGATCACGCAGACAGCGAGCATCCAACAACAGAATACTTTCATTACCTCAGTGTAGGGAAACATTAACAGGTGGCAGAGATCCTGGCTTAAATAAACAGAACTGAGACAAGACAGGGAGAGCGGTAAGCCGGCTTTGTCTGCCTGTCTGTGTCTGTCAGTGCACTATAATTAAAACAGGATACTGGAAGGTTACTGTAATCATATAAGAGCATAAGATATAATATCATAATAGGATATTGTGATATTAAGAGTTTGTGTTTTGGTAGCATTAAGGTTCTGTATCTGTATTACCCTCATATGGGTTTGACACATATTCTTTGTGTCATGAGATAGTTAGATGTTTTTCTTTTTGTTCAGGGATGCTTCTGAGAGAAAATAATCCTCTCATATTCCTCTAAAAACTTTGAATGCCATTATGGAGTGCAGTTTTAGACCTGTCACTGAGCTTTTTATTTTCTCACTGTGTGGACAGAAAAAATCTTTGTCTGTTACATTTTTCTTTTGAATTTCTCTGTGGGTATTTTTTAGAGTGTGTTATACGTTATTTCCCATTACATGTATTATCGTGTTTTTGCTTACATTTTTCTACATCTGTACAAAATGTTTGCATTTTCTGTCCATGCCAGTGTAACATGTAACTTGTGAAGAAGATATCTGAAAAACCTGTCCCTCAAAAGGAAAAAAAAAAGGAAAAAAGCTTTTCAGCTTTATGAGAGTGCACTTTTTGTTTAATTTAAATTTAAAAGATTTTTGTCAGCCCACAAAAAAAGCATTTATCCCTTCACTCATCAATTTAACTTCAAGGATGTCTATACGTCAAAGTCTTGAGTTACTCCCAGTTCTTTATATTTTGCTTCCAAGCAGTCAGACTTGGAAGATGATTCCCAAATAGCTATGAGCCAAAAACTTGGCATATCTTGGCATGGTGTGCAGCATGTCCTTAAAAACTTTTGAGGAAAGTGAACAAGTGGAAAAAAAAAAGAAGTGGCATGCCTGAAAAACTATCTTCAGCAGATGAACAGTATCTGATGTCCTTAAGAAATAGGAAAAATCCAGCAAAGACCTGAAAAAGGACCTGAGAGATGCATACTGCCCTTCAGATGATCCAGCTACTGTTCGCTGAAGCCTCATCAGAAATGTCTTAAGGAAGGGAAACAGGGTGAAAATGCTGAGGTATGTCAAATTACACCAGAGCTGGTCTGAAAATCAGTGGCAGCAGGACTTATGGAGTGGTGACTCCAACTGTGAAATTGTTTTGGTTCAAATGGTCATCAGTATGTATGGAAACAGTTAGGAGAGAGGTGCAACAGTGAGTGTCTGCAGCCATTTGTAAAACACAGTGGAGGCTCTGTCATGGTTTGGGGCTGCATATCAGCCAGTGGTGTTGGGGAACTTGTCAAAATTGATGGAATGGCAGAAAAGTACTGTCAGATTTTGATCCACCACACAGTACCATCTGCAAAGCATCTGATTGGCAACAGCTTCATTTTTCAGCATGACAATGATCCCAAACACACTGACAATGCAGTAAAAGCATACCTGGATAGAAAAAACACAGAGTGGGGCACTATCAGTCATGGATTGGTCTCCCCAGAGTTCACACCTCAAAATTTCTGGAGCAGCGTGGGATCTTGACAGAAGACAGAAAACAGAACAACATCCAAAGAAGAGCTTTGAATGTCCTTCAAGAAGCCCGAAGACCTAAGAATAAGAATAAAGGTGGTCACATCAAATCATGACTTTCAAGCTCATTGGGATTGTACAGATGCTGTTTTTGCCTTATACTGTATTTCCATGTATGTTTGCACATGTTTCAATAAATCACTGTACCCATTTTCCTAACAAAATATATAAAAATGAAGGGTATCCCAAGACTTCTGCACAGAGCTGTATTAGTTCATTCCAGAGGGAAACGATTTAAAAAACAAAAAGAAAAAAAAGTGCAGCACTGTGCTAAGCTGATGTCAGAGTTGATGACTTCATGGTCTCCAACTCTGCGGCATCCAGGAGGCTGTCAAGGATCCAGGCGTGGAAAAAGAAAGAAACATTAAAAAAAAAAACGTGCAGGAAGGAGGAGAATTAAAAAAGAACTAGACAACAAACATGTTGCGGACAGACACTGGGACAGGGATCACTTTCCACAAATGATCAAAGTAGTAACACAAATTTGCTATGGAGTAAAAAAGTAATTTATTAGAATTTAAGGTGGTTTGATACTCTATAATAAGCTTAATTATTATTATTATGACTAAAAGGAGAAGTTTAATGAAGGCTCCACAGCAGCAGTAGCCTTCAGGGATGTAGGAGGGGTAACGAGGTGTGGAGACCTACACCCACCCTCCCTCTCACACCTTCCCTGCTCCTTCGCAGTCGCAGCGTGGCTGATCTTCCACTCGCTCCCTCTCTCCCCGTCTCGCTCACTCACTCTCTGGACTCCAGGTCCCGGTCGGAGGACTCACGGCGGAATTTGGAAGCGAAGATGCGGGCTGCCGGGGCCATGGGAGTCGGTGTGTTGTGGGCGCTACTGTCCGCTCTGGTGCCCGGCGGCGTGTCGGAGCTGGTGACGCTGGTGCAGGAGCAGATCAAACCCGAGTCCTTCCTCCTGAAGCCGAAGGTTATGATTGCCATCGTGGCTCGTAACGCAGCGCACAGCCTGCCATACTACCTGGGCTGCATCGAGAGGCTGGAGTACCCGAAAGACCGCATAGCGATCTGGTGAGAGGCGCACTGAGAGGGATGCAGTGACACATGGTGTAGAATTAACTTTTTGACTCAATCTTGGTTTTATTCAGTGCAGGGGCCGAACATATTCTTTCTAAGCTTTTTTTTTTTCCGGACATGCACATTTCTTTCAGAGTACATCCAGTAGGTTACATTATGCAGAGCGTGTTGTAATGAAAAGCAGCGTGTGTTCGCGTTAATTCATGGAAACCTCCCAAGACCTGTTGCAGCCTTTTACGATGTACTTATCTCGCGTGTCTGCCGGCATCCAAATTGCACACTGTGGGCGAAGATGAAAGGGCTGTTGTACATGTTAGGGTTCGGCTTAACCCTTAATCACGGTTCCCTCTGTCTGATTCAGCACAAACCTGCGGAAACGGGGCTTTAAAACAGCAGGGCTGCCAGGTATGAGGGGGCCTCACCTCAGGTAAGGTCCTGTATTCTGTTCGGTCTCATAGGAACTGGCTGTGATAATGAAAAGCTATCAAAGAGGGACCCTGCAGGTGAAGGGGATGAAAGGAGACACTGAGTTGGTCTGACAGCAGGACTGGGAAGTCATGCGTAAAGTGTGTGTGTGTGAGTGTGTGTCAGCCAGGATGTGGGCTCTGCAGGCTGATGGATCAAATCAAAGAGAATCTGGGAGATTTTTGACTTTAACAAGCTTGATTATGCAAGTGCAAGTGCAAAACATGTGAAATGGGAGATGGAAAACAACTCATGTGGCTCTGTTTAGGAGGGTTGCAATGTTTTTGCCTTTGGCCTCCCAGAGATATCTGGCTTACAGTGTTTTGTTTTGTTTCCCACCCTTCCCTTGCTGAATGTCTTACTTTTCTTTGCAAAGGGTCTAATTGAGAGACTCTCAGGAACATACTCTGATAAACAGTGACGCTAGAGACAAACACAGCAAAGTGCCTGAGCTGCCATGGCTTTGTGAGGGGTTTAAGTAACAGAGGAAGGGCCCCATCGGTTATGACAGGCATCTCTATACCCTGCAGTCAGTGCAGACAAACAATAAAAGGATGTGCGTTCTTGAAGTATATCACCACCTAAACTGCACCTAAAACAGTTCGATTTTAGGTGCAATTGATTTTAGTTTGAGCAGATATTGTTTTAAATATTTCCACTCCCAGTCTTTCTGTGATATAGGACAATATGAAAAGTATGCTTTGAAGAACACCCCCACCATACTGAGTCTGAGTCTTGCTGCTTTGTTTCTGTTATTATAAATTAAAGAAGGAGTAGTAATTGGAAACAGTGAAAGTATTTAGAACATGTTTAATGTTTTTAAAGTTATTTTCCAAAGTAAAAAAAAAAAAAGTCTGTGTGGTTAAGTTGGTTAGGAAAATTACATATTTCTTTGCAGCTCTGTGCTTCTCTGTTCTTTGCGTCATCATTACTGTTACCCATCGTGTAAGCCAATCCGCCCAATAAATGCCCAATTGTAGTTCAGCTAACCCTAAAGGCATAAATAAGTGTCAAAGCATTTTACAGTGTGTTGTAGAGAACCACTTGATTGCTATCTGACAGCTTCAATACAAAACCCAACCAGAGTGTGTCTGAAGCTTCTCAGATAGATAAGTAATGCAAACACTTTAAGAATAAAACGGTAACACAAATTTCCTTTGATGACCTCAGCATTACCGCATCTGAACTGGCATTTATTTGAGTGCATAGACTTGCTCGAACAAATACAAACATGAGGTTAGAGTTCTCATGAGGTACGAGCCAAAGACTTTGTGGTTCAATAATGCACATCCATTTAGCAGCATAGCTGGTGCACTTTATTACCATCCTAAGCTTGTCTATGGGCCAATTGAAAAAAAAAAAAAATATAGGAAAACTATCTGGCTGTGAAGCTTTACTTTTGTGTTCCTCACTGTATTTCCTCTCTTATGCTTCACGCTTGAACACCACAGAGGATTGTTTCCCTTCTCTCCGTCCCCATACTCATTTTATAACATGCAGTCCATTAGGGACAGATCAGGAAGGCTGGTGAAGGATTCAGGTGATTAGTGGGTTTGTGATTTAAGAGGGAGACACTGGAAAGATGGAATGTAGAAGGAGTCCAGCTGACTTTTTATCCCTTTACTCAAAGGACTAAATTAAGTTACAGTCTTCAGTCTTCAGTAAATTAGAAGAAAAAAAAAGATTTTCTTAAAAAAAAAAAATCACATGCTGCCTATTTGAAATCATCTGGGTAGTTCCATATAGCTATTTCATAAAGGATTTTCAATGACAAGCTCATACAGGTTTCCAAAAAAATCTAGACAGGCCTGGCCTGGTCCGTGGATGTTGGGAGGCCCAGCGATTTAATTTTATTCCTGTTCCTGGGATAATCTGATCATCAGGTCCAATCTCCTCCACCCTGTTACTTCAGTTCTGAGTCACGCTGCCAGTTGGGAAGGTCAGATCTGCCTGCCTTTAAAAGCTTTCTCTCTGCAAGTGGGCACAGGTCTTGTGGAAAAGTGGCAGAGGCTTGAAAAAAAAAGCTCTCACACGGCTGCTAAAGAATGAAAGAATGCAGGGAATTAGAGAAGGGGGGGGGGGTATGTGCAGAGAGAAGGTTGTCAACAATGTTTTGAGGGGAGCAGGTTAGTTAATCCACATTCCCACACTAGCTTGACTAAATCTGCTCTCCGCTTTCCTCTTGTTATTTTTCCTCCTTTCTATCCTCATGCACTGAAAAATATACCGATGTTTAGAAAGGCTAACAATATGGTTAGGAAAAGAAATTGGATTTAAGATGGGAAACAGTGGCATTAGATCTTTTATACTTCTGCTGATACTTCTGGCAATAATGGGGAGAAACAATTACTGAAATTGGGGAACAGTTAAGTTGAGATTTCATCTTGTTTTATCTTTTTCTAGTTAACAGTAATAGGAGTTTTATATGCTGCAGGAGTTGCCGCTTCAGAGGAGATCATGGAAGATTTCCTAAACAGTGAACTGTGTTTATGTATGATGCACAACGCAGGCAAAACCCTATATAAATCAGCCTCCTATTAGTTTCCTTCTAATGCTGCTTCTCACTGGCTGCCTGCTGCTTATTGCCCGTCGGCTGTGTTCATCTGAAGTGCTTTCCCAGGTGCTGAGTTGGAGGTCGTGATGATTTGTAGACTTGTCAGAGACAGACCGAATCTGTAAAGTAGAGCACTTACATCGCTGCCTTTTCCCAGGGGGCTCTCTTTTTCACTTTCATAATGTCGTGTTGTTTATTATACTCTAAAACCACTTAACCCATATTTATGACTGTCACTGCAGTTTATACTCAGAGACAATAAGGTATGGTCCTTGTGGTATGTTTAACATAATGAACAGTTGCATCGCATTTCAGTGACAGAAATATTGTACTGCTGCAGAATGACAGGAAACCCTAAACAGCCAACCGCAGCTATTATTTTCTTTTTTTTTTTTTTCTAAATAATGAGATAATTGCACGTCCTGATGCTCCCAAAAGCCTCAGGCATGATGAGTGTATAAGTTAATAATTTTCTGAATACAAGCTGGAGGCCTCAGTGAACAATGTGCCATGTATTCTGGAGCTCCTGTCAAATAATAAGTTTTATGTCATTGTATCCTTGTTTTACTTTATCATATCCTTTAAGTTATTTTGACAAGTGCACCGAGTTAGGTAGCAATTAATGTAGTCTGACAAATTGGACTCTAATGCTGAAAAAAGGGACCTATGTAAAATTATGCGGGTAGTTTTAATATTGTGACTGAATGATATCCTGACTATACTTTTTCCTTTACAGTGGTGATGCCAGTATTCAGTTTGTAAGTGTTACCTGGCATTAACAGTGAGCTTGGTACCATTATGAGAGCATTTTTCTCTTCTTGTGGCAGAGGCTAACCCTAGGCCTTATTCACACCTCCATCTCAGTGTTACATGTACTTATGACACTAGGTGAGCAGTAGGTGACCGTAGCCTGTGATTATCCACATGCTGCCATTAATACCATTTATAAGCATCCTGGGATCTGCACTATATTGAAAAAGTATTCACTCACCCATCCAAATCATTGAATTCAGGTGTTCCACTCACTTCCACGGCCTCGCTGGTCTTATAACAAAGTGGAAGCAATTGAGAACAACAGCAACTCAGCCACGAAGTGGTAGGTCACGGAAAATCACAGAGCACGGTCACCGGGGGCTCAGGTGCATAGTGCACAGAGGTCACCAACTTTCTGCAGTCAATCGCTTCAGACATCCAAACTTCATGTGGCCTTCAGATTAGCTCAAGAAGGGTGCATAGAGAGCTTCATGGAGTGGGTTTCCATGGCCAAGCAGCTGCATCCAAACCTTACATCCCCCAAGCGCAATGCAAAGTGTCAGATACAGTGGTGTAAAGTATGCCGCCACTGGACTCTAGAGTAGTGGAGATGTGTTCTCTGGAGTGATGAGTCACGCTTCCCTGTCTGGCAATCCGATGGTTGAATCTGGGTTTGGAGGTTGCCAGGAGAACGGTACTTGTCTGACTGCATTGTGCCAAGTGTAAAGTTTAGTGGAGGGGGATAAAGGAGTGGGGTTGTTTTTCGTGAGCTGGGCTCGGCCCCTTAGTTCCAGTGAAAGGAACTCCTAGCGCTTCAGCATGCCAAGGCATTTTGGACAATTTCATGTTCCTAACATTGTGGGAAAAGTTTGGGGATGGCCCCTTCCTGTTCCAACATAACTGCACACTAGTGCACAAAGCAAGGACCATAAAGACATGGATGAGCGAGTTTGGTGTGGAAGAACTTGACTGGCCTGCACAGAGTCCTGACCTCAACCTAATAGAGGGATGAATTAGAGCAGAGACTGCAAGACAGGCACACATCAGTGTCTGACCTCACAAATGTGCTTCTGGAACAATAGTGAAAAATTCCTGTAATCACACTCCTAAACCTTGTGGAAGGCCTTCCCAGAAGAGTTGAAGCTGTTATAGCTGCAAAGGGTGAGCCGACTTCATATTAAATCCTATGGATCAAGAATGTGATGTCCCTCAAGATCACATGCATGTGACAGCAGATAAGCGCATAGATTACCTTTGGCAATGTAGACTATATTGCCAAAGGTATGCGCTTACCCTTTTTGTTCACATCACTGTAAAGTTAAGAGAAGGGAAAATGGGAAAATACCCAGCCATTTAATCCCTCCAATATGAGCAATCTGTGCTCAGATATGCATAGTGAACAGCTGCTTATCCATCCAATGCCCTTCACTCTGAGAGCAAGATTCATTGTCTGGAAAAGGAAATAAACCCCAAAGGGACCTTGTTAGGATGGCTGGTTGTGGAAACCATCATCTAGCTGAGTGATCTGCTGTTTAAAAAAAATTACATTTCAGTCAGATTGGCCACTAAAAGTTCCATGTCACTATAATGCTGTATAGGATTATAGCTACGTTGTTTCTTTTTCTTTCTTTTTTTTTTTTTTTTTAGCTGTTTACTCACCAAATCTTTTATGCCTATCTTTCAGTCCCTTTGACTGGCACAATGGAGGAAAGCGGAAAGAATAAAACTGGCTAAGAAGTTTATCGGTTTTGGAAAGCTGGACAGATTTGCTGTGCCAGGTGTGTTACCTCAGGGCTCATTCCTCTGTGGAATTGCACCAGTGAAGGAGAAATTGTTCTTGGTTTTGTTAGGACAAAACAAGGACTTTTTTGAAGAGCAGTTTGTCCTAGTGTATGGAATAAATTATCAAGATGGGATAGGCTATTGTGAGTTTATTACTAACGCATGGGCAGTTGTGAATGATTAGGAATGTACTTTTTTTTTTTTTTACTAAAAACAATATGAGTGTGTCCAATTATCTCCTTTGTTCTGGCACAACTATGAGTGTGGACTTGCATGCATGTGTATCTCTTCTCACATAAACCCTGTGTGTTTCAGAAGGACATGTGTGTTCTGTTACAATGATTATGTGTTCGGCTCTGCTCCTCTGGCTTAGCCCCTGTTTTCCATTTACTTCCCTATTACCCCACAAGGCCCACAGCGAGCCAGAACTGTGTAAAGAAAAAGGCCACAATCATCTCTTACCTCCCAATTATTATCACTTGAAGAGTTACACGCTGCAGTCACATTCAGTCCATGGGAAACTTTAAATGTCTTCAAACATCTGCTCTGAATTTTTTTTTACATAAATTCCAAAAACACAAGGTGACATTTTCCAGATAAGCAGCTGGTAATGACACAAACTCACTAGAGCAAAGAAAATTGCTTCCCTCTTTTCTTCCCCGCTTTGAAAAAGTGAAGTTATCCTAAACGGATTTTGCTCATACGTAAGAGGAAATTATCTACCCATATCTTCACTTTTTTTTCACAGAACATTTGATTTTAAAGCCACCAACTAGTTTGAGTTGAGTTGGATTAAATATACTGCTCAAAAAAAATAATAATAAGGGAACACTTTGAAAACACACCAGGGGAAAAAAAAATCATGTTGGATATCTAAACTGATATGGACTGGGTAATGAAAGGTTGCCACATTGTTTGATGGAAATGAAAATGATCAACCTACAGAGGGCTGAATTCAAAGACATCCCAAAAATCTAAGTGAAAAAATGATGCAGCAGGCTAGTTCATTTTGCTAAAATTTTATTTCAGCAACTCAAAATGGTACTCGGGAGTTTGTATGGCCCTCACATGCTTGTATGCATGCCTGACAATGCTGGGGTAACGCTGTGCATACTCTCGCCACATGAGGTCGGGCATTGTCGTGGACCAGGAGGAACCCAGGACCCACTGCATCAGAACAAATAAATTGTTGGCATAGATGTTTACTCTGATCACATCTTTTCTTGCATCACCCAAATAACTGAAGACTTTCTGGAAACAGGAATTTTATTTAACACCTGACTATTAGGTAGTATCAGTAGCACTTATTATGTGTCCCAGTGACCATTTTCCAAACACAGTGACTTTGGAGGCTAACCATTGCCAGCCTGCAGAAGGGTGCAAATGATGTGCCTGCTAACAGACCAGCCTTGCTGCAGCAAGAAGATATTCATGGGAATGTTTTCTCCATAGTAGCAACATATGCATTTGTTCAGTCTAATGCAGAAAACAAAGACAATATATCCAAGCCTTTTCTTCAGTCTCCCCCACCTCTCAGGAATGGAAATGATTTTTTCTGTGCTGGGCTCCAGACAGTGAATTCTTGCTTAGATACCCCATGTGTTCCACCACACTTTCTGCAGCATTGTCAGAGCTTGGCAGCACAGCAGCAATACAGTTGGCAAATACCTAAACACAATGGCAGCTTGGTATGAGCACTCTCATCTAGAGAGTAGAGAGGCCTGAATATGAAATGAGATTAGCTGAAGTGGAGGAGCATGCAAAGAAAGAGTTTAAGAGAATCATTTTCATAACTGGCAAGATATTCATATTAGACTGGTGCTTAAGTTTTCTTAGAAAAATACCAAAAAATAATTCTTTAAAAAAGAATCTTAAAAAATAACATTGTTAGCAACATTAATCTGTCTGAAAATGTTATTAGTTTACTGATTATCCACTGAACACCTTGTCTTCTATCCCACTATATCATTTCCGCTCTTTCCCTGACATCCTTCTGGTCCTCCATCCCTTCTTCCATCCAGATGGTTTGCTGACTCTCTCTTGCAGTTCCTTTTAACCTCCAACTGCTCTCTTCCACAATCAGAAAGTATTTCAAACAGTAAATTGCTATAATTCTGTGGCTGAACTTGCTTTACGTGTTCACACAAAGTACACAGTTGCTTATGCTCAACAGAGAACAGGTGTTAACACCTGGGACTGCCTTGTTACAGTGTATTTACTGGGTGAGTATTTGATTTTATTTATGGAACCAAACATTCTGTGTAGCTGCATAATTTACTTTTAGCTGTTCCCGTATCACAAGGGGTCACCACAGCAGGTAGCTCCATGTTTCATTTGGCAGAGTTTTATGCTGGATGCCCTTCCTGACACAACCCCAAAGGGATTTGTGTTTCTGGCTGGAACTGAACCAGCAGCCTTTTGTTTGCCAGGCAAAAATATAGACCACTACAATATGGAACCACTATATAGTTGTACATGTATTTCTGATAATATGCCAAGGGGAACGTGGTGTGACTCTGCCACTGATCCTCACAAAATGGCTTGTTTGAACCCAGGATTCCTGTGAATTAGTGCATATTCATATTCAACAATTCTGCACAGGTATAAATTACTGATATAGGTACAAATATTCACTAACCATAATAGTGTAGAGTTGTGGGAGGCCATACAAAGTATATGACCTTAAAGGCTCTGTCATACATGCGTTCCTTTGAGTTATTCAGATGTGTTATATTGAGCTTATTACATACATGCAGCTTCAGACAGCAACTCGATCCTTCCAGGAGGATGACCAAAACAGGACAGATGCACGCACTGATGCCAAAGCCACAAGAACTGTTAATTATTAATTAATAGCATATGCTTAATGATTTCTTAAATACATGTAGACAGGCTCTAAAAGCAAAATTCATTGTGTACTTTAGTTTAAACCAGACTTAAATAATTATTTATTTTAGTTTACTAAAATGTGAATGGATGGATTTATATATATTTGAGCTCTGGCCTCTGTAACGATCATGATTTAGCTGCCATGGTAAGAAAACGCTGACTCAGTGCATTTGTCACTTGGTGCATCAGATCTCACGAATGAAGCACATTAATAACAAGTAAAAGTGATCCATGTCTGAATGACAGGATCATGTCATTTTCACATAATGATAAAAGCAAGAAACATGTGAGCATATCCTATGAATTAAAGATCCTTTTTCTCAAGACCTCATAGTACCGTATTATCCCAATAAAGCACTTTGCTCTCAGAGTGCAGGTTTGTATGAGAGGGGCTAAACATCAGTCTTCTTGTACCAATCAGTACTATCCTTTAATATTTTATGAATAACTTTTCTAGTCTTGAATATGAATGCCAAAAATTACACGGCAGTGCAAGTGTGTTGGCCTTGAGTACTTTTGTTGACCCTGAGAGTCATGAGGAATTTCAGTCCAGACGTCTCACCACGTCTCACCACTCCCTCCTCTTTCCTTTCCTTCCTCCGTCTCTCACTACCTATCTGCCCCCACCTCTTTCCCCTTTGCCCTGCTGGGCCATCAAGAAGCCACGTCAGCCTACAGACTGTATAGCAAAGTCAACCCAAAGAAACACACTGTATAATAGTTATTATGTTTTAAAGGCATCAGTGCTTATGTCTGTAAGAGGCACTCTTACTCCTTAATTAAATGCGGCACCCAGTCATTATTGGCAATGATATTAGATAGTTTATTGAATAAACAGTCAGCTGACACAAGCCTCCTGGGCCCTTTCAGAACTGTGTTTACCTAAACGGGCCAATCTCAGAGTCAAGCCTCTGTGTTTAAGGCCAGGACATCGGGCTCACCTTTCTGGGTTGGATAACCAGAAAGGAAGACTATCAGGAAGAGTGATGAAATAATGCTGGTAATTATTTTAGGTGAGTGAAATTTGAGTGTTACAAATGCTACTACATTTTTTATGCAATATTTACTGACAACACATTGCCCCAAATATTGTTTTAATGATTGAACATTTTTGAAATTATTTGGTTTACCTTGCAATACACAGAATAAAACAAATAGTCCCCCGCATCTCACACCAGCCCCGTGAAACTTGATGATTTGGGGGCTTCTGTGAGATGGGAATACAGCGTGTGATGGGTCCAGATTGCTAAATAAGTAGGTGTCAGTGTGCTGATAACAAGTGAAGGATAAATGTCATCCACAAAGTGATAGAGAGAGGGAGTGATGGGGTGTGTAGGTGAGGTTTCAGGAAGCATATGTTATCCAGATGCTGAGCCTAACTCCAGAGCTGCAGGCAGCAGAATAATGAGGCTGCAGCTTACCATAACCTTAAAAAAATGATGAGGAGACGGCATCAGGCTGAAGAGGAAGAAAATAAAGGTATGGAAGAAGGAAGAAGGAGAATATAAGGCCAAGAGCCCAAATTATTGCAAACCTGAATCAAATTGTACCTCTGGGGTACATTGAGGCATGCACATCCATTTTTATCTTACTTCCTATAGCTTGAGAGATCAAATGCTGCAGTGGTTTAAGCATTATTTTTTTAGCACAGCTGAAGGACTTGAAAGAAACTGCAAAGGCTCCTTGACTTGCCATCAAAGTCACAGTGCTTTACTGCTCAGCAGTGATCCAGCCTGAAGGTAGAGGAAATCCACAAGAATGGGATCATAGTTGCCTCCTAATAAAGAATGAATGCAGTAAGCTAGAATAAGATGGAGCCACAAACATGACGGAGAGCAGAAAATGAGGTCGACCTTAGGCAAGTACGTGTTTTGTGTGCCAGTAAATAGAAGCTTCGCTCTGTGTGTTTCACGTGTACATGCTGTGTGCATATGCTGCTTTGATTTATACATTGCTAGGTTTCTCATGTTCAGAAATTGTAAGGCACACTGAGATGCAGTTTTGGTAATGGAAAATCACACAGTGTACTCAGAGTGCTTAGTGCTCAGAGGGGCTGGGCTGCAGGAGGGGCAGCCTAACAGGATGTGTTTCAGGAAAAATGTTTCACAACAGAAAAGTGGTGACACAGTAGACAGTTACAGTCATAGTAACAAGAAATTAAATTTGACTTTTTTGGATCAGGATATAATAAAAGTAATCTGGTCTTTAGCAGCACATTAGGTAACTGCTACTTTATATGAAGAGCAACACATAAATAATGACACACTGTTATTTATTTAACAAAAACTAAGCCAAAATGTAGAAGAGGCGTGTGAAAAACTAAGTACACCCTTACTGCTTCCAGAGAAATTAAGAGGGTAAGCAGCAGCCAGGTGCTCATAATCAAATGCACTTAATTAACTGATCATCATGAAGTAAAGTAAGTGAAAAACTTTTAAGACAGTTGCCAATATTCCCAGGAGTGGATGCCCCAGCAAATTCACCCAAAGGTCAAAGAAACTGCAAAAAAACCCAAACCAAACCAAACAAACAAAACCCCCAAGGGCTCTTGATGGCTTAGAATGGCTTAAATTTTGCAAAATTGCAAATGGAACAATGTCCTTTGGACAGACAAGACCAAAGTGGAGACGTTTGGCCACATTTGGAGGAAACCAAACAGTAAATACTTCATGCCAACTGTCAAGCATGATGGTGGTCTTGTTTTGCAGCCACAGGACCTAGTACCTTGCAGTCATTGAGTTGACTATGAATTTCTCTGTATACCAAAGTATTGTGGAGTCAAATGTGGGGCCATCAGCTAAAGCTGAGTCAGGACCTCAACCCCATTGAAATGCTGTGATAGGACATTAAGAGAGCTGTGCATAAACAAATACCCACAAACCTCAATGAACTGAAGCAAAATTGTAAAGAAGAGTGAACCAAAATTCCTTTAAAGCAATATGTATAGTATATCTTTAAGCTTCAGTCACAAAAACCTCTTAACAGAGTAAGATTATTTCTAAAATCAACCATTCCCATATTTTCCAAATCATTTATAAGCGATGCAGACTGTTTGCTGTTCTTTTTGAAGATGGAGACACGTCAGCTTTCAGTTGGCCAGTTACCTGAAGATCGGATCCTGCCAAGAAAAGAGACTATAAAAATAAAAAAAAGAACTCATGTGAGATTTAAATTCTTGCAGATTTTCCTTGAACAAAAGCATCATTAGCATTTTAGTGTGTGTACAACAAAGCCAGGACAATCTTTGGTTTGGAAGTGATTTTAATGAGCTCTGTGAGGTATTCACTAAAGTTCTCAGGCTTAATTGAGAATTTTTTTTTAGCTTATGTCTACCATTAAAATAAAGTAATGCAAACACAAACCCCCCTTTTCTTTCACTCTCACTTTCAGCCCCTCTTTCCACTTGATCTCACCCACCTTTTTTTGTCTCATCCACCCGTAAACATACTCTCACATATTCTCTATGTCCCCATTTGTTGTGCCATGTATTCTTTTTTTTACTCTCAGAAGTTCCCTTTTGTCAAACATTTGCCTGCAGCTGGTTCTGTCAGAGATGGCATGTGGGAACACATTCATGTCCTCCAGCGATATGCTGTTTAGCAGTTGAAGAAATGTGTAAATGTGTGGGCACATCTGCTTATTACCAGTAAGTCAGGTGTTTCAGTGTGTTCAGCAGCTAGTCATCAAGGGCTTGCTTCTGCCTTTGCTGCTCTCTTGCTTAAAGTTATGCACCTGCTTTTACTTAAATTTTACTTTTAGACACACTCCGGCAGACAGCAGTGAACATCCTGATGTTCTGCCACAGGCGTCTGCAAGTACTGACGTGCACACACTACACATATTATTAAAGTTATTGATCACATAGCTTGTGGCTCTGTCCAGCTGTTTATGTTGGATGAAGATGGCCTCACTGAAGATGTCTCAAATCCCAAACATAAGATCGCTCTGCTTGTGTGACTAATCTCTTGTGTGTAATACAAGATTGTACATGTTTTTTTTTTTTTTGGCCTGTGGAATTTCTTTTCATGTAATTATATGAACATAATGAGCATCTGTTTATCATACAGAAAACAGGTGTGCATGTTGATGTTTGACCTAAACACTGGAGGAGAAGGGAGACGGAGCGACGTTTGGGTGTGTTTGTGTTTCTATCTCTGTTCATCCAGACTAAAACTGGGTGTGATTTTGGAGACAGTACAGTGGGGAATATTACAGCAAGCAGTGGAAAACTCCATCTCCCTGGGTGTGTGTGTTTATGTGTGTACATACATTCAAATGGCTTCTGTTTCCAATTCTGTTGACCTCTCCTCCTTAAATGACAAAATGTGAAGTGATAGTAAAAACCACAATGAGGGGCATGTTTATGGTCTTAATTTCTCTTGCACAGATTTATATACCCACACAAGCTCTTACCCACACATACAGTAGTCACACTGTCTCCTCTGAATCAGCTATATTAGCTAAAGTGGAAATCTTTGCAAAGAAACAGAGGTGTGGAGTGCAAACCACAGGAGTGACAAACCAGAGGCTACACCGATGCTGGCTTTTATATTGCTATTATTTGCTTACAGGTATGAGCCGTCCAGGTATCTCTAGTGTTGTGAGGGCCTAGATCTGTTTGCATTATCATATGATGTGGATAAAAAGCAAAAAGTTAGGGTGATGGTTGACTGAAGTCATGACTGCACAAAGCAAGTAAACAAGTGCATTGTAGCGTTTTAATGCTTGCTTCAATAACATTGCATCATTCAGTGTTTAAATTAAGCAAAAGACTCTTGTAGCTTGAGTTATTCCTGCTTTTTTTAAAAAGTTTTTGCGCTCAAGTTGGATCTGTTTAATGGATGTTTTTGTCAGTGCTCATGATTGTTCAAAAAGTAGCAGTCAGTCTATAAACGAGAGCTATGGTAAGCTTGCAGTAACTTTTCCCTGCACGGTGACTCATGAGACTTTGCCTGTGCTCCAGCAGTGCAGTTAATTAGGCAGCAAGGAGGCTCTGCAACACTGAAGCTGCCTGTTGTAACATCAGACAATAATTAGAAAGAAAGTCTCTTTCCATGACATGTTCTCTGAATTTCATGGCTCCAACTGTCAGTACCTCTTCCTTGTTAAATCAAGCTAACCAGCTCTCGGCAATATGCTTGACTCTTCTTCACTTCCTCTTGTTTCTGCTCCCTGAAAACAGCTCTGGCGTGGTGTGCTGGTGTCTAAGTGTTCAGCAAATGTGTGTGAAACAAGCTGTGCAGTTATTTCACCAATTTAACCTGTGGCTGTTCATCTGAATGGCATCCTGTGTTGTCTGTGTTGGTAATTTAGGGCGGCAGCGGACCATAATGTGGATAACACAACTGCCATGTTAAGAGAATGGCTAAAGAGAGCCCAGCATGTTTACCACTATGTGGAGTGGAGACCAATGGAAGAGCCGAGGTAAGTCCAAATGAATCACTAATCAGATCCATTTAGACCAAGTCTAGTTCCTTCACTTTTCATAAATAATTTGTGCCTATTCATAGAATACTGGAGACCAAGTAGGTGTATTTTTCCACCAGGTCCTACACAGATGAATGGGGTCCTAAACACTGGTCTCCCTCCAGATTCAACCATGTAATGAAGCTAAGACAGGCTGCTCTAAAGGCAGCCCGGGAACGATGGGCTGACTACATACTGGTAAACTCGTTAGTTTAAATCTAAATGGGCAATAAATATTTACCATTGTGACCAATCGTTGTATAGTGAGGTCATTTGCTCTTTTTCCCAGTAAGGAATCTGCAAGAAGAACTAATATCTTCCTGAGTATTTACTGTAATGTTAAATATAATAAAACCAAATTAGTGCCTAAAATCAGGAGATTTGGGTGATGCATTAAAGTTTGCACCAGTGGGTGCCACTCTGATACTTGTCAGCTGAGAAGGAGAATGTGACTTAAGCAGATGCCAATTGGCAAACATAAATGTGATTTGTGTGCTTGAATTTTGTTTGAACAGTGAGAGCATTAACTTATTTTTTAGATGTGCAAATGATAGTCATTAATTACCTTGCATTTGAAATGGACTGTTTTGCGATGTGCCTGATGTGTAATTTTAAATATAACAGTACCATATTTATTGGATTTTTAAGTGCTGATTATACAAGTTAACGTCGCTATATATTGTGCACACCTGGAAAAAGCTCTTTACTTAGACCTGTGCTTATTTTGTGATTTGCACACTCAGACTCTGCTCCTCTTTAGTTTGTAGACAGCGACAACCTGCTGACCAATCCTCGTGTGCTGACCCTGATGATGGCTGAGAACTTAACCTTGGTGGCTCCCATGTTAGAATCTCGCTCTCTCTACTCTAACTTCTGGTGTGGCATGACTCCACAGGTACAGTTTGGATTTAAATCCATCCATCCATCCATCCATCCATCTAGATTTATTAACCTGCTTGGTGGGTTTTTTTGTGTATGTGTGTGTGTTTCATCCCTGTCAGGGTTACTATAAACGAACCCCAGACTACCAGCCAGTCAGGGAGTGGAAGCGGCTCGGCTGCTTCCCTGTTCCCATGGTGCACAGCACCTTCCTACTGGACCTGCGTCGTGAATCCAGCAGGGACCTGGCTTTCTACCCCCCTCACCCAGACTACAGCTGGGCATTTGATGACATCATGGTGTTTGCCTTCTCGGCACGTCAAGCAGGTCCGTTTGAAACTGGAAACTCACAGCAAACTACCGAATTTGTAGCACAGAGGCAAATGCCTCATGACAGCTTCACTTGCTTGAACTGAGAAACCCATCGGTGACTTCGTTCATGCACCTGCTTTTTTTTTTTTTGCAAATTTCTTTACTATGCAGATGTTTACTGCTGTTTAACACAGAGGACTTTATGCACATGTTTCAAATCAAGGTAAATGAGTAAGAGCACAAATAAACGGATCCATGTGTCTTCTTCACTGATCGTGGGGGCAGTTTCTAAGTGTGCAACAATATCAGTGTTTGTAGAGTTGCCCATGAGTAATCAGATATGGAACAAATACAACCTCTGGCAATCGCCTGAAAAAAGTGAAAGCACTAACAGATGCAAACCCAAAGACACTCGAAAAAAACAAAGATGTTTTCACTTAAATTAGTTTCAGCATTTACAGTTGTGTATAAAAACACATGCAATGTGTCATTTCACTGCACATATTAAAGTAGAGTCATTCAGTCCCTAAGAAGCCTTGGCTGTGAATAAATTAAAAAAATATCAAACCTACTACACTATCAAACATGTTTTGGTGTAAAGAAGGCAGCATCACGTGATATGCCACAAAGTGCCTGCCTCTCACACTCATTCATTTACCAGGTGATGTAGGCCTTAGATTGGGATTGTAACTGGGAATGAGAGTTTTTGCTTGGATTCAGGCAGCATTTTGGCTCTAGTGTGACAAGAGTATGCATGCTGGAGCACCCAGGCTGCTCTTCATTTGTTTAAAATGTGTGGGTCATGAGGTAATATTTACAGTCCTGTGTGTGTGTGTGTGTGTGTGTGTGTGTGTGTGTGTGTGTGTGTGTGTGTGTGTGTGTGTGTGTGTGTGTATCTTAGGCGTGCAGATGTATGTGTGTAACAGAGAGCACTATGGCTTCCTGCCTGTCCCTCTCAAGGCCCAACAAAATGTGGAGGATGAAAGTGAGAGTTTCATACACACCATCACAGAGGCTTTAAGTGAGTACAAACACACTTAGAGAAAAATATCTTCCACTTGTTGTGACTGCTATCTGTCATTCCTTGATTACGTCACCTCTCAGGTTTGTTTCTTCTCCGTCTTGACCTCCACAACCCTCCATGATTGCATCTTGCCACCCTCCCCTTCTCTGTTTATCCACACCACCCCCATTCCTTCTTGTTTTCTTTCCCTCCTTTGGCTTCCGTCACTGCTCTTCCTTCTGCTTAGATTTTCTATAAACCTAATTAAATAAACCATTACAATCAAGAGGAAGTTCGGGCAATTTCTAATCCTGTTTATGCTATTTTAACCCTTTACCTCCCTCCCCTTTCTGTCAACAGTTGACCATGACATCGAGCCCTCCGAGTACGTGCACTCTCCACCATCTCAGCAGGGCAAGATGGGCTTTGATGAAGTGAGTTATGGGAGTGCTGGCTCTGCCTGGAGGAACAAGAGTCCAACCAAAACTTTCTCTTTGCATATTTATAGTTTTTTTCTCATGTCTTGTATTTTTTTTTTTTTTTTTTTTGCTTCTTTAGATTTTCCTGATCAACCTTAAACGTCGGCTGGACAGAAGAACCAGGATGTTGAAAACAATGACCTCACTGGGGCTTCATGCCACTCTGATAGATGCAGTGGATGGAAAGTATGTTACAAACAAACAGCCATCCATGCGTCCAATGAAGAATAATTAAATCCTGATAAAAATCTAGGCACAAAATTCCTTAGTTTATTCACTGAAACATTTTTTTTCTACCTAGCACAACTCTGTTAGGGTAATGCTCTGTCTTCTGTCTCTAATCCATCTGTTTTTCTGACATCTGCATCTAAACAAAGATTTTACATTTGTAGCAATGGGCTTGATTTATTTTAATTCACAACAGGGAAAGTTCTGATCCCTTTTCCAGTCTTCATTTGTATGTGTTTTGCTGTGAAGCTATTCTGTAGATACATGGGATGCTTTCCTTTTTTTCGTTCTTCCAATACCTTTTACTGTTCTCAGGGCTTTGAATACATCCCAGCTGCAGGCACTGGGAATAGAGATGTTGCCGGGCTATAAGGACCCATACTCTGGTCGAGTACTGACCCGAGGGGAGATTGGCTGCTTCCTCAGCCACCATTCTATATGGACACAGGTGAGGCCAGGAGGATCTAATGCATTAATGTGGGACAAAATCTTTTGTAATAAATAGGTTGAATGATAAGAATTCAAAGCACAGATTCAACTTGCTGAAGTTTTGTTTTACAGGATACCAAATCCCTTGGACTAACTGGTTTCTGCAGCTGTCTCTGACATTTAAACCCTGATAGTGAAATTAATATAAAGATTAATTAATTAAAAGAATATTTAAGATCATTTTACCACGTGTATGCTTAACACGTCAAATTATGGTATTTCAGAGGACCGCTCATCCAAAGAAGACAGACCAGCGCTATATTTGGCAATATAGCGCTGGTCTGTTACCTCCCCACTTTTACATCTGTATACATCTATCTTAGGACAGGGCCAGAAGCAGCAAGACACCTGTTACAGAGCAGGCATCAGGGACAACACACAGTCATGTGAAAAAGAAAGTTTTCACAGGACTCTATGCAGTCCTGTGAAAAACAAAGTACACTCTTACTGCTTCCATAGTAATTAAGAGGGTAAGTAACAGTGAGCTGCTGCTAATCAAATGCACTTTATTAGTTGATCATCAGCAAGTGTGATCACCTCTATAAAAGTAGAAAATGTTGGCAGCTTGATGGTCTGGTACCTTCAGTTGTGTGTTAACACAATGCCAAAAACATCCAAGGAGTGGACGTCCCAGTAAATTCATCCCAATGTCAGACCGTGCAATGCTCAGAGATATTACAAAAAAAACAAGCTACATGTCAGACTCCACAGGCCTCAGTTAGCATGTTATCATGTTAAAAGTTAAAGTTCATGAAAGTAGAAAAAGACTGTACAAGTCTTATTGGGAAGGGTTGCCGGAAGAGTGCCTTTTCTCTTTAAAAAAACAACACGACAGCACAGCTTAGATTTGCAAAGTTGCATCTGAATAAACTCAAAAACTTCTGGAACAATGTCATTTGGACAGACAAGACCAAAGCGGAGTTTTGGCTGTAATTCACAGTGCCATGTTTAGCAAAAACCAAACACAGCATGACAGCACAAACACCTAATACCAACTATAAAGCATGGTGGTGGCGGGGTGATTTCATTTGGACTTGTTCTGCAGCCACAGGACCTGGGCATTTTAAACTCACTGAGTCATCCATGGACTCCTCTGTATACCAAAGTATTCTAGATCCAAATGTGAGGCCATCTGTCTGACAGGCTTGGCCCAAACTAGGTCATGCAACAGGACAATGATCCCAAGCACAGCAGCAAATCTACAACAGAATGGCTGAAAAAGAAAAGAATCAAGATGTTGTAATTACTCAAAATCCAGAGCTCAGCCTCATTGAAAGGCTGTGGCAGGAACTTAATAGAGCTGTGCATAAACAAATGCTAATAAACATCAATGAACTGAAACAATGTTGTAAAGAAGAGTTGGTCAAAATTCATCCATAATGATCATACAGAAGACAATTAGTTGAATTTATTGCTGCTAAAAGTGGTTCTACAAGTTGTTGAATCACACAGTGTACTTAGAGAATTAGTCAGTTTAAATTTGTTGTTTTATGCATACACCATATTAAGCATTAATTTCTTGCTGTTCATTTAAGGCTAAAACAGTCACCGTAGAAAAATGATAGCCAAAAATGAACGTGAGCAGAGCAGCATATTAGACATGTGGCACAGCTGTTATGCTTTCATTTTTTTTTTTTAATTAAGTGGTTGTGTTTTCTGACCATCAGGTGATAGAGCATGACCTCCAGAAGGTTCTTGTTTTAGAGGATGATGTGAGGTTCGAGCCGAGATTTAAGCGACGCCTTCAGGCCATAATGGATGACGTAGACAAAGCCCAGCTGGACTGGGACCTAATGTAAGAACACCCGCTTGTCTTTCTTTATATTCACATTAGAAATGTTCTGTTTTTTTTTTCATTAATTTTATGAATTCTTAAAACACACTTAAATTTAGCCTAATTAAAACTGTTTGTCTTATTTTGTTTTCAGTTACGTGGGGCGTAAACGCATGCAGGTGCAGCAACCGGAGCAGTCGGTGGAGGGTATAAACAACCTGGTCGAGGCCGACTACTCCTACTGGACGCTTGGCTATGCACTGTCGCATCAAGGGGCCAGAAAGCTGCTGGCTGCACAGCCTTTCCCAAAGATGCTCCCCGTCGATGAGTTCCTGCCCATCATGTTTAACAAACACCCCAAGTCTGTGTTTACTTCACTATTCTTTGATTTTAAATTGCAGTGCTTAAATGCAATACACTTAATATGATATACTGTAAATAACATGCATGGGATACAGAGGAAGGGAGTTTTATTTAAGGCTTGCAATGTAGAATGCCACAACGGTACAGTAAACAACGTTGCTGTGTAATATTCACTAACTCAGACAAAGACCCTTTAGACAGTCTGGGTCCTGAACAGACAGGCAAATATTTACTGAGGACCACAAATAGATGATTGCAGGTGCACTGCACTCTTACTTAGGAGTATATCAGGTGAAAGGATGATAAAGCCAGTGCTAACTGCAAAAGTACATGACTTTTGGCATGGCTGGATCCAGTATATGCACAAAAAGTCATAGTCAAAGAGCAATGAAGCAACACAGAAATACTAAAGCATTTTCTATGCAGTAATTATATATACACAGATATAGTTCATGTCTCTGTTGTGCTTTTTAGACTGTGGGGCAGTGTGTAGATTTCTAGTTTGTGTGCTCTGATGGTAAACCACAACATCTGCCTCTCAAAACTCCTAGTTATGTTTCTTTTAATGTGTCTACTTCCATAATTTGTCTCTTTCTCTTGTCCCTCTTTCTTTTCTTTTCTTTTCTTTTCTTTTCTTTTCTTTTCTTTTCTTTTCTTTTCTTTTCTTTTCTTTTCTTTTCTTTTCTTTTCTTTTCTTTTCTTTTCTTTCCTTTTTTTTTTTTTTACCAGCACCAACTCCTCCTCTCTCTGTGCTCCCTCATACACAGGGCATGGATTGTTCTTGGGCTCCAGTGGCTATGGTGCCTTACAGGGGACATAATGCCTGCTTTTCTCTTTTTTTTTTTCCCCTTGGGGATTTCTGCTCTGCCCTGCTATCCTCCAGCTCCACCTCTTCTCCCTCTACATTTTTTTACCCTGGTACCTTCATTGCCATGATCTGATGTCAACCTTTTCTAGCTCTCCTGATTTTCACCACGCTTTTTGTGTTCTCTTTAACTCTTTACTGCGTTGTCCTTTCCTTCATTCTCCTCAACAAAATTTACTTCTTTGTACACCTACTGCGTCCCTGTGTCACCCTCGTCTCCACCCCCTTCCTCCTCTCTCTTTGAGGAATGTAGACCAGCATGGCTTTTCCTGCTGGTTGGGGAAGGGGGACAGGATTCCCATTGATAGAGTTCCTAGTGTGGGGGTGTACTTGAGATGAACACTGTGCAAGTGTGTGTGTGTGTTACTATATAAATACATGGAGATGTGTGTCCAGTGTGCAGTGTATAGATTACTATATAAATACACTGCGTGTATTCAATAGTGAGAGAGTTTGCACAAACGTGAGAGAAATTTGAAATACGGGTAGAAATGTGTAAAAGTGTAAAAGTG
The DNA here is from genome assembly GCF_007364275.1 of Archocentrus centrarchus. Taxonomy (NCBI): domain Eukaryota; kingdom Metazoa; phylum Chordata; class Actinopteri; order Cichliformes; family Cichlidae; genus Archocentrus; species Archocentrus centrarchus. The sequence continues at coordinate 23,727,675 of NC_044349.1, read as the reverse complement.
TAAGGGTAAACAATGTCAAATGTGCTGTACATTACTAACGTAAACAACAGGAGTTATGAGCTCTATTTTTTTGTGGGGGATTATTGTAGGACTTTTTTTGTCATCATTCCCCTTTTTGCTCTAAAATACACATAAACAGGAGAAAGAGGGGAATACCTGACAGTGAAAGCCCTCATTGTGTGAAGGATGTGTGCGTGTGTGTGTTGCAGTAGGTCAGCTCCTTTGAGCACTAATGAGGGTTTAGGGTTTCACTGTCCTTGTGGAGTGTTAACAGGCTTTAAACAAGTGATTAGACAGCAGAGAGTTAACTGCTGGTGGACTGGCTGGTCTAGTTTAGTTAGATTAAAAAATACATGAGAATTTCATCCAATAAACATGCCGAAAACCAAAGATATTAACTTTTATATTTGACTACAAAGGGTTAGGGTTAGGGTTAATACAATTTTAGTTTAAGTGACAGTTTAAATCAAGTGGGGATCCTTCAGTTTTCAGTCTGCTTAGTTTTGGATCAAGTTTAGATCTCCACTCACAGATAGCAGGAACAATAAGTTACATGTTAGTACTGTATTAGGATCAACCATGATCCTAACCCGCAAAATAGTTTTGTACTTCTTTTTCATATCATTCACTGTAAACCGTGGAGATGGTTGTGTGGCAAAACCCCAACAGATTAGAGGTTTCCGAACTGCAAACACAAATGACTCCTTAAACTTAATTTACACACACACCGTAATCTAATAAAATATGAAGACTTGTTAAACAAGTATTTTAAACAACTTTGCAAAAGATAAAGTAGTTTGAACTGCAGCGTCACCTTTGACAACAAAAAAAATAGACATCCTGACTTGTTACAGTGGCATCCTATTACATTACCACATTACCCATTCTTTCACAAACATTTGTAAAGGCAAACTGCATGGCTAGGTGCTTTATATTATCACCTGAACTCAAATGTTAAGATGTGGCCCAGTACTTTCATTCATATAGTGTATTCATTGGCTTCATGTAGAGTGAATTTGGGTTCTTTTCTGCACTAAAACAATCACACTTGCTGTCACCACCATTAAGTTGCACCATATTTCCACATTGTCTCTTATGCATCTTTGTCTTTTCTTCTCCCTCTCCCCATCCCTCCCCTGTCCTTCTCAGTGTTGAGTACATGTCTCATTTTGAGCCCCGAGACCTGAAGGCCTTCTCTGTGGAGCCAATGCTCATCTATCCCACACACTACACCGGAGAGCCGGGGTACATCAGCGACACTGAGACCTCCACCATTTGGGATGATGAAGCCGTGGCAACTGACTGGGACCGGCAGCACGCCCGCAAAACAGCCCAGCAGGGTCGCATCAGACCGGTGGCACAAAACAGCGTCACCGGAGACTCGCCGCCCCCTGCAGCTCGAGCATCACGTGATGAACTGTGATGTGGAAACTCAAAGAGAAAGACTTGTGTTTAGAACTATATTGTGTCCACACCGTGAATGCCATGTGTACACACACTTGAAAAGACACTACAAGCAGACACACTGTACATGCATAACACAGGTGTCCAAATGGATAAAAGCAGTATTGAGATGTCAGTCTAGTCTGCTGCTTGAGGAGGGGCACACAGAGAAGACGATGGGATGAAGAAACTGGGACGAGGGCCAATGGGCGTTTGACAAAAGCTTTATTTATTTCCCACGTGCCTCCTCTGGGCATGTGGAGACAGTTACGGCCTGAAAAAAAATTTAAGCAACACATGGAAGACAGCTAGCATCGTTTCCAGGATGTGAAAAAAAAAATCACAATTTAAGATTATACTGTTTGAAATGATTACTTTTATTCAAACAAAACAGATGCGTTTTTAATGAACAGCTGAAGAATAAAGGAAACCTAAAGCCCTCTTAAAACAACTCTCAAAGCTTGTGTGTGAAACTGTTCATCAGCATCCCTTTAGTGTTACTGTGTGTGCATGTGGACATATGCATGTGTTTACAGACCTGAACATGTGTGGGAGGAGGGAGACTGATATACTGTACCCAAGAGTGTCACTGCTTCAGATGATGTCAGACGCACACATACTCAATAAAAAGTCCTCTTGTTGCCATGCAGGGTGGTAACAGATGTTAATAGGATCCAAAGTTTCTGCTGCACAGCAGGCTGGACCTGCTTGTTAAGATTTCAGAGCATCAGCTGCACGTTACATAACACCTGAAAGATGCGTGATATGCAGTTTCAGACCCATGCTTTTGGAATTTATGTGCGCTAAATATTTTGGAGAAACTAGATTATCAAACGTTTTCATGTCCACATGTCCTTTGTTCAGTTGTGCTGCTGGGCTGAACTAATAAAAAAAAAAAAAATCTCTGTTTTCATTGTGTTTTCATTGACCCTGCAGGATAAGCTGATACAGATGTTATCAGTCTTGTAGTAATTCGGGTTATTATTATACTAGGAGCATTGCTAAGTGTTGACTGTGTGCGCGTGCATGTGTTAGTTCTGTGGAACTAAATAGAGCTTCCATTAAGTAATGCATATTATCGCGTAATCAGCTGAGTAGCAAGCGTAAACTTTGCTGCAACTGTTCCTATAACATTCTGCTGTCTCTTGCAATGGAAATCAAGTCTTTTTCTCATGAAAATAAACCTCTTGGTACCAAACAAATTGCGGTAAAGCCCGCACAGAGCTCCAACTTCCCAGTTACTTTGAAGGCCAGAACGGTGATCATGCAGAGGACGGTATTTGTCTTTTGCTGCTCACTGGCTGAGTGAAATTCTGCTCCTAACTTTATAGTTCCTGTGACTGTAAAGATCTGACATGGAGAGAAGGATGGAGGAGGAGGAAATGGACAAGCAGGGACTGAGTGCTGGAGCACAGTGGGTGGTGGAGTTTATATGGAGATAGAGAGTAAGAGAGGGTGAGAAATGGAAAGAGTCTGTAAATGATTGTTGAGCACAAAACTCTCCCACAGTCTTAGTTCATGCAAAAAGGGGGCAGTGCTTTTGCTTTCATTGCACCAAGACTTTGAAATGGTCTCCCAAGTGACCTCAGACATGCATTAACTTTGATTATTTTTTAAATCTAAGCAGAAGATGCACTTTTTTCCTCACCTTTTGTATGCAAGTAATGTGTCAGAGCCTGGGAGCCTTTATCAGCTCACTTACAAAGGTATTCTTTTTGAATATAGCTGGTTTGAGATGTGAGACAAAACCTCAGTTTTAGTACACTTACAGTTATTACTATATTAGGGCTTCTTGTTTGATTAGAAAATATATTTTTCTAATCCTGGGTCATGCAGCATTAACCAGGCCTTATCTAATACTACTGTTATGTCCTGACGTTTTTTATTCCATTCTCATTTTGGGGGGATTACCTCAGGTATCGTCCCCTTTCTGTTCCTTTGGTAGAGAAGATTGTGCTGCTCTCTGCTGGCCATGTGTGAAACGGCAATTACATGCTATTTGTTGCTTAATGAGGCCTGTTCTATCTATCTTCTATACAATAAAAAGGAAATAGTTTTAACTCTCAGTCTATGTCTCTACCCTCACCTATTGTCACGAGCTTTTGGGTAGTGACCAAAAGAACGAGATCGCGGATACAAGCGGCAGGAATGAGCTTCCTCTGAAGGGTGGCTGGCCTCTCTCTTAGAGATAGGGTGAGGGGTTGCAGCCATTCGGGAGAGGCTCAGAGTAGAGGCGCTGCTCCTCCACATCGAATGGACCCAGTTGAGGTGGTTCGTGCATCTGATTAGGACGCCTCCGGGGCGCCTCTTGGGTGAGGCCTCGGGGAGTCCACACTTGAGGGATAATACAGCTGAAACACTCAAGGTTAACGTATTTACTGTCTTTTATGATGGATGTTAGCAAAGATTATGCTGAAATAAAACATTTTGCGGGGTGATTGATGAAGACTGATGGATGTGACCACACCGTGCATGGGATTCATTTTTACAACATGCATTAGTTGAGCAAGGGGCAGTTCCAAATTTTGGAAGTGGTTTGGTGAGTTAAACCAAACCAGAGTTGGGCAAGTGTAGTTAAAATTTTCAATTCAGTCATCTGCCGTGACTGGTTGGGGGTTGAGGAGGGAGACAGGACAAAATAAAGCTGTGGAAGAGAGCCAGAGATTAATAATAACTAATGATGAAATGCAAAGTGGTGCATAAGCAGAGAGAAAAGAGGTGACTTAAAAAAAGATATACTCAGTGCATCACAGGAACCCTCCAGCAGGCTAGGCTGCTAAGGTAGGCACGTGCACAGATAGACCCCTATTGGTGCTCAAGCACCTGGCCTTTTGTCCTGGATGAGAAAAGTGCCCTTTCTGCTGCTTTCTTTATTCATCAATATTTACAAATAAAAATTGCCCACTCTGTCATCAATCCCCCCAAAAGTTTTTTGATATCTGAAAGGCATTTATTCAACTTCTTGTGAGAATGCTGCCAAAACGTTTGCTTTTCATGCAAAGAGCATCATGCATAACGCATGAGTCATGAAATACGTGATTTTAAAGCCTTGTCCGGCTGTTTACTGATGTTTGTGATGTTTAAAGAAGGGGGACAAACTGCAGTAGACAGTTTTACACAGCACCTTTCTACACAGTCTCATTTACCCAATCACACAATCGTTCAGTCTTATCCATGCCAGGGTGCTCACAAACACACACTCAGTCTCAGACAGATACATCGGGGGCAACTCAGGGATCAGCACTTTGGAATGCAGACTGGAGGAGTCAGGGATCAAACGGATGACCTTACGTTGGTAGCCAACCCACTCTAGCACCTGAGCCACATGTGAGGCCACCTGTCCAACATCTAAAAGCTTGGCCAAAACTGGGTCATGCAACAGGACAATGATCCCAAGCACAGCAACAGCTCTACAACAGAGTGGCTGAAAACAAAAAAAGAATCAAGATGTTGTAATTACTCAAAGTCCAGATGTCAACCTGATTGAAATGCTGTGGCAGGACCTTAAACACAGCAAATCAAAATTGATCACACATGTGGCTAATGATGTGAAGAAACCAATATAAGCCAGTACAAGGAGCCCTGGTCATTGAGGTTTATATATATATATATATATATATATATATATATATATATATATATATATATATATATATATATATATATATATATATATATATATATATATATATATATATAGTGTGTATGTACTACAATTGCTAAACAGGAGTTTTGTTTTGAAAAAGGATTTTTGTGAACAGTAAAGATGATCTCTAAAGACTTTATGATCTGATCGTTGTGTTTTCCTTTTTTCTGTGTTGTGTGTAATGACTCAATAAATTCTACAATAAACTTCAGCGTCAATGCAGCAGATTAACAACACCTACACGTGGTGTTTGACAAAAACAAACTCTCTGAAGCAGTCAAAGCTCAAATCCAGTTGCATCCTGATGTTATCACCACCTGATGCTGCTTCTACCTTGTGGTCGTGTGTGTGTGTTTTTTTGTTTTTTGGTCCTCGCTCTTTGTGCTCAGTTTTTTGGCTGCAAACATATTTGTCCCTGTTTTTTCACTGTCTTCATTCCCTCACATCCATTCCGATAGGTTCAGCAGTCTCCCTCCAGGAATCTGCTGACATTTGTGAGTCCTTATATTGATGCTTTGATTATTATTCCTGACTGTTATTCTCTAACTGACAAAGTAGCGAAAAGTAGCTGTAAATGCACAAGGACTGTCACTGTCATGCTGAGTTTGTGTGTGTGTGCTGTTTCATTATCCTTTTTGCAAATATATATATATAAAAAAAAATAAATAAACTTAAACATGCTGAATCCTGAGTTTGGTTTTTGAAGCTGATTTCTGATTGCTGAGCTGAACACCCTTAACATTTCATCTTGTCACGGCAGGACTAACAACACATTTGCTGTGGCTGTCCAGACAGACAGTGATGTTTCTATGGCATCAGCTTGACTAAAGCCAGCACCTCTGTCCTTAAAGCCATCAATATTATAAAAACACCACTTCCATTTAATGTCCAACTAGTAGAGTTAATGTAAATGGTGACTGGCATCAACCCAGAGTGTGTGTATCACGAGGGAAGCAGGAACTGGGAGTTATAGTAGAAAAGGAAGTACTCATCCCTATAAACAAAATTTTTGTTGTGGGCATGAGTTCATGTATTGATGTAATCTTTGTATTTGTGTGCTTATTTGTTTGTATGTGGCAGTAAGAGTGTAGACTAACAAGCCACACATCGAGTCACACAGAGAGCCTGAGATTATGGAAGCCATCATAAAAACTAACTTGTTTAATTCTTAATTCAAATAATGTTTGTGTGTCAGAACAAAAAGATGAAGAATGTCTAAAACACTGTGTGGCAGGATTTAAAGATGCCCAGGTAGAGTGCAGCAAGATGCAAGTACAGAAAACACGCTGGCAGCATCATCAGAAGATGTTTTATTCTGCTTCAGTTTGTCTAGTCAGTGTGTCAGTCTGCAGAAAGCTTTTGGGCGTGGCCATTAGAACAAGCTCTATAAAAAACACACAAAAACACAAAAAAACACAAACTCATAAAGAATGTACAAAAGACTGTCTGAAAGCTCCAGAACTACAACTATTGGATTCTATGGTGGAGGAAAAACATGTTTACATTGTTGTCATGGAAACATAGTGTAGTCATTCCATTCTAGAACAGCCTTTGATCTAATATCAGAAAATTCTATGAGAACATTAGCATCTAAAGTTGGATACAAACTAACAACCTTTAGATTATTAGCCAGCTGCCTTAATCTCTGGGCTTCTTCCTGATGTCTTCAGATCAAAGGATTCTGACATATCAAAGCATCAAAGAATCTGTGTATCTGCATTTAGTTCTCAGCAAGTCAGTCTGCAGACAACATCAGTGAAGCCAAACTGAAGCAAGAACACAAATCGTTTTTCATGGAGGAAAGTGGAACAAACTGCAACAAAGTAAGTAACACTGAAAACAGACCTGTTACTCCAGATAACAATCATTCAATAAACGAAGACCTGATGATTGAAGGCCAAAAGGAGGTCCAGAAACCAGCTGAGTACAGCAAAGTCACAAAGGGCACAGGTGACGTGGTCACACTGGAAGCAGGTGACATGAATTCTTTGAAGGTTCTAGTTTCAGACGTCCCTCTGCTGAAGAAAGAGAAGTCTGAGAACAACAGCCAGAAGGAAGACATGACCAAAAAATCCAGAAAATCAAAAGACAAATCAGTAACTCGCTTTGCATTTGGGTTACCCCTGATGCACACCCAGCAGGGTGTGAATAAGAGCTCACAGCTTGCAGTGATCCCTGAACTATTTGAAATATTCTGCCAGCCAGAGCCTGTTAAGACCAAGCGGAAAATGCCTCCCAAAGAGAGGAAATTCCAAGCTGCCACAGGTCCTAGACCCCAGGTTGGGGCAGGACCCAGACCCCGGGTTGGGGCAGGACACAGACCCCAGGCTGGGGCAGGACACAGGCCACAGGGTGCCGCAGGTCCCAGACCCCTTGATGCCGCAAGACCTAAACCCTTTGGTGCCACAGGTCCCAGACCCCAGGGTGCCGCAGGACCCAGACCCCAGGCTGGGGCAGGACACAGGCCACAGGGTGCCACAGGTCCCAGACCCCAGGGTGCCGCAGGACCCAGACCCCAGGCTGGGGCAGGACACAGGCCACAGGGTGCCGCAGGTCCCAGACCCCTTGATGCCGCAGGACCCAAACCCCTTGGTGCCACAGGACCCAGACCCTGGGGTCTGGATTCCCGAATAACCTGGGGTCCCAGACCCCAGATACCCTGGGCTCCCAGATTCCGGATAGACTGGGATCCCAGAGCCCACGCTGCCGCACGACCCAGACCCCAGCCTGTCTTGCCTACAGAACAACAGCCATCCACATCCTCTGTTGCTGTTGCAGGTCCCACACCCCAGTTTGTCTCGGCTACAGAACCACAGCCATCCACATCTTTTGTTGCCGGGACCTCTGACTTAGTGGGAGAAAAAATCTTGGGCAAAAATGAAGGACAGACAGCACAGCTAGATGCAGAAAAGACTGTCTTGCTCCAAGAAGCAGAGCAGTTCAAAGCAATGCTTAAAGCTGGGGAAAAGAAGACTGAAAAAATAAAGGCAGCTCTTCATCATGAAGTTATTGAAAAAGACAGGATCTACACCGGTAGTTCACTGATAACTGAACAACTGGAAGCAGCTGTCAAAAGTCAAAAAGAACAAAAAATTAACACAGAGAAGCTGTTGGCACAACAGACTAATGAAAATAAGACTCTTAAAGATGAGCTGGCCCAGGTCCAAAAGAAAATTGAGGAGGAAAAACATCAGAGGGAGGAGGACACGTCACGTCTCCTGGCTGAGCACAACAAAATAACCTCAATGATGAGAGAAGCAGCAATGAAGGCCCAGGAAGACCTCAAAAATGAAAGATCACAATGGCTCCAGGAAAGAGCCTCCATCCAGGCAGCTCTAAGATCATTAAATGAGTCCATTGACAAGAATATGGAAGAGAAAGACAAATTTATAGCTGTGTTAACGAGCCATGTCAGTCACTTAGAGAAGGAGGATGCTCAGACAAAAAAAAAGAAGAGATCTTTGTGGAAGAGATTTCTCCAGCTATTTAAAAGATCCTGAAGGATCCCATAAATTTCTCTACCACCAAAGAATAAACAAAGAACTAACAACTAGCCCCAACCGGTCGCGGCAGATGACCGCCCCTCCCTGAGCCTGGTTCTGCCGAAGGTTTCTTCCTGTAAAAAGGGAGTTTTTCCTTCCCACTGTCGCCAAGTGCTTGCTTATAGGGGGTTGTACTGACTACTGGGTTTTCTGTGTATTGTAGGGTCTCACAAGATAAAGCTTTTGATTCTAAGGTAAAGACCCAACAACAATTACACAGAAAACCCAACAGTCAAAACAATAGTAATCACATCAATAAACATAATTCTTGATGTGATTTGGGGCTCAATAAATAAAATTGAATTGGACCAAAACAAAGCAATCAAAAAACAATGAGCAAGAAATTAAAGTGTTAAATTCAAATATCAATAAAACAATTGACTAAATAAATTTAAAAAAAAAATTGCCTTGTCCTGTCTTGTTTTTTTATGTCCTGTAATTAGGGTCACATTTCCTATTTGGGTGCAAAGGCTGAATTATTTGCAGCAGCTGCTTCTCCAAGGAGCAGTGCTGTTTACCGTGTCAGAGGCCATGAAAAGATTGTCTGTAACCTTCACTAATACTGTTTCTGTACTGCAGTGAATGATGAAACCTGACTGGAACTCTTCAAACAAACCATTCCTCTGCAGATGATCAGTTTCAATGATTTTTGAGAGGAGAGGAAGGTTCAAGATTGGCCTATAATTAGCTCAGACAGCTGGGTCAAGTGATGACTTTTTAAGTAATAGTTTAATTGCTGCCACTTTAAAAGCCTGTGGTGCACAGCCAATAGACATGTTGATGGTTTGGAGGAAGTAACTATTGAAGTTTACTCCGAAGGATCAACTGGAGAGAGAGTTTAAACAAATACCAGCAGTGCTGAGAGCAGTTGATTGTGGTGATGGTTATAAATAAGTTTTTCTCTAATGGTTAAACTTTTATTTGGGAAGAAATTCACGAAATCACTAGAAAAAGCATTTCCTGCAGAAAATGCAGTGTGAATGCTGAATGATTTGAGCTGCAATGCCTACAAATGCATAAAATACCTAAACCATAATTTGCCTCAACAAACCAGTTTGAGAGCCGTTGCTTAGTGATAGGCCTGCCCGTGCGAGGGCCTGCCCACGAAGTGAAAGGTTGGTTACTATTTCAGAAACTCTTAGCTCTGTCCAAATAAGCACGCAGAACACGAACAGGACACAGCATGTGCAACCTTTGTTCTTCATTCATTTGTTCTTCATTCTACACTGAGCACTCAAAGTGCTTATACAACACGTTTAATTAAGCCATTCACACTAGCACTACCATATGTAACTAAGCTAAGTGTTTTTTTTTTTGGGTTTTTTTTAAATTGTCTAACATTCACGCACATTCATACTCCAATGCTTGCATCAGAGAGAAACTTGGGGTTCAATATCTTGTCCAAGGATACTTTGGCATGCAGCCCAGATTCAACCTTCCAATTAGCAGATGACCTGGTCTACCTCCCGAGCTACAGCTACCCCCCAAAAAGGGTGTGGGAAGAAGGCTGTCAAGGTAATAGGTGCATATGACCCAAGTTGGGATCTGCTGCTTTGTCGCCAGTTCGCTGCCATTACTTTGAAAAGAAAATGAACGGACGATATGGACAATAACTCTCCTAAATGTTTGGGCAGAAGGCGCACACGGTATGTTTATGTATTTACTTTGGATAGAAGTTTTATTTTGGTTGTAAATGTAAGTTAATTAACACGTTTATATTGTGCATTCAATATGTTGGCTCTCACTGCGGTATTGTATCACTTCCTGTTCCTGTTTCGGAGCACAGTGTTTTGCTGTCTGTTAGCTGTTATATTTGTATAACTCGATTTATCTGGATAATAACATATTTTAGTGTAATCTTCACCTACTTTAAATAGCATACTCTTTGCTGAATCACCTGTATTCACATTACTCACTTTATTTGTTTTTAGAAATTCGCTAGCTTAGCCCAGCTAGTAGCTTAGCCCTTAGCCGACTCACTACCAGCATGGCTTCTTCTCCTGTCTCTCCTGCACTTTCCTGCTCTGGGTGTCACATGTTTAGTTACTCCTCGGCCTCCTTTAGCAGTAACGGTACTTGTAATAAATGTAGTCTGTTTGTAGCTCTGGAGGCCAGGCTTTCTGAATTGGAGACTCGGCTCCGCACCCTGGAAATTCCTGTATCTAGCCAGGCCCCTGTAGCGGGTGCGGACCATGGTAGCTTAGCCGCCGTTAGCTCCCCCCCCAGCAGATCCCGAGCATCAGGGAAAACAGGCCGGCTGGGTGACGGTGAGGAGGAAGCGTAGTCCTAAGCAGAAGCCCCGGGTACACCACCAACCTGTTCACGTCTCTAACCGTTTTTCTCCACTCGGCGACACACCCGCCGAGGAACAAACTCTGGTTATTGGTGACTCTGTTTTGAGAAACGTGAAGCTAGAGACACCGGCGACCATAGTCAAATGTCTTCCAGGGGCCAGAGCAGGCGACATTCATGGAAATTTGAAACTGCTGGCTAAGGCTAATCGTAGATTTGGTAAGATCGTTATTCACGTCGGCAGTAATGACACCCGGTTACGCCAATCGGAGGTCACTAAAATTAATATTGACTTGGTGTGTAACTTTGCAAAAACAATGTCGGACTCTGTAGTTTTCTCTGGGCCACTCCCCAATCAGACCAGGAGCGACATGTTTAGCCGCATGTTCTCCTTGAATCGCTGGCTGTCTGAGTGGTGTCCAAAAAATGACGTGGGCTTCATAGATAACTGGCAAAGTTTCTGGGGAAAACCTGGTCTTGTTAGGAGAGACGGCATCCATCCCACTTTGGATGGAGCAGCTCTCATTTCTAGAAATCTGGCCAAATTTATTAACCCTCCTAAAACCTGACTACCCAGGGTTGAGACCAGGAAGCAGAGTTGCAGTCTTACACGCCTCTCTGCAGCTTCTCTCCTCCTGCCATCCCCCCAAAACCCCATCCCCATAGAGACGGTGCCTGCTCCCAGACCACCAAAAACCAAAGCTAAAATCAGCAAAAAGCTATTTAAGCATAAAAATTCAAAAACAATAAATAATACAGCTTCATCAACTGCACCAAAAAATAAAACAATTAAATGTGGATTGTTAAACATTAGGTCTCTCTCTTCCAAGTCCCTATTAGTAAATGATTTAATAATTGATCAACATATTGATTTATTCTGCCTTACAGAAACCTGGTTACAGCAGGATGAATATGTTAGTTTAAATGAATCAACACCCCCGAGTCACAGTAACTGTCAGAATGCTCGAAGCACAGGTCGAGGAGGAGGATTAGCTGCAATCTTCAATTCCAGCTTATTAATTAATCAAAGACCCAGACAAAGTTTTCATTCTTTTGAAAGCCTGAATCTTAGTCTTGTCCATCCTAATTGGGAAAATCAGAAACCTCTTTTATTTGTTATTATCTATCGCCCACCTGGTCCTTACTCAGAGTTTCTGTCTGATTTCTCAGACTTTTTATCTGATTTAGTGCTCAGTTCAGATAAAATTATTATAGTGGGTGATTTTAACATCCATGTAGATGCTGAGAATGACAGCCTCAACACTGCATTTAATCTATTATTAGATTCAATTGGCTTCTCTCAAAATGTAAAGGAGCCCACCCACCACTTTAATCATACTCTGGATCTTGTCTTAACATATGGCATAGAAACTGAAGACTTAACAGTATTCCCTGAAAGCCCCCTCCTGTCTGATCATTTCTTTGTAACATTTACATTTACTTTAATGGATTACACAGCAGTGGGGAATAAGTTTTATTACAGTAGAAGTCTTTCTGAAAGTGCTGTAACTAAGTTTAAGGATCTAATTCCTTCATTGTTATGCTCTTCAGTGCCATGTGCCAACACAGTACAGAGCAGCTACCTAAACTCTGCTCCCAGTGAGGTCGATTATCTCGTCAATAGTTTTACATCCTCACTGCGTATAACTTTGTATACTGTGGCTCCTCTGAAAAGGAAAGCTTCAAATCAGAAGTGCCTGACTCCGTGGTATAATTCACAAACGCACAGCTTAAAGCAGTTAACCCGAAAGCTGGAGAGGGAATGGCGTCTCACTAAATTAGAAGATGCTCATTTAGCCTGGAAAAAGAGTTTGTTGCTCTATAAAAAAGCCCTCCGTAAAGCTAGGACATCTTACTATTCATCATTAATTGAAGAAAATAAGAACAACCCCAGGTTTCTTTTCAGCACTGTAGCCAGGCTGACAAAGAGTCAGAGCTCTGTAGAGCCGAGTATTCCTTTCACGTTAACTAGTAGTGACTTCATGGATTTCTTTACAAATAAAATTTTAGACATTAGAGAAAAAATTATTCATAACCATCTCAAAGATTATTCTTCATGTTCGGCTGCTTTCAGCACTGCTGGTATTTGTTTAGACTCTTTTGCTCCAGTTGATCTTTCAGAGTTAACTTCAATAGTTACTTCCTCCAAACCAGCAACATGTTTGTTAGATCCCATTCCTACTAGACTGTTCAAAGAAGTCTTTCCAATTATTGATGCTTCAATCTTAAAAATGATCAATCAGTCTTTATTAGTTGGCTATGTACCACAGACCTTCAAGGTGGCTGTAATTAAACCTCTACTTAAAAAGCCATCACTTGACCCAGCTGCCTTAGCTAATTATAGGCCAATCTCCAACCTTCCTTTTCTCTCAAAGATTATTGAGAGTAGTTGTAAAACAGCTAACTGATCATCTGCAGAGGAACGGTTTATTTGAAGAGTTTCAGTCAGGTTTCAGAATTCATCACAGTACAGAAACAGCATTAGTGAAGGTTACAAATGATCTTCTTAGAGCCTCTGACAGTGGACTCATCTCTGTACTTGTCCTATTGGACCTCAGTGCAGCTTTTGATACTGTTGACCATAACATTTTATTACAGAGATTAGAGCATACTATAGGTATTAAAGGTACTGCACTGCAGTGGTTTGAATCATATTTATCTCATAGACTCCAATTTGTTCATGTAAATGGGGAGTCTTCTTCACACACTAAGGTTAATTATGGAGTTCCACAGGGTTCTGTGCTAGGACCAATTTTATTTACATTATACATGCTTCCCTTAGGCAGTATTATTAGAAAGCACTGCATCAATTTTCATTGTTATGCAGATGATACTCAGCTTTACCTATCAATGAAGCCAGATGACACACATCAATTAGTTAAACTGCAGGAATGTCTTAAAGATATTAAGGCCTGGATGACCTCTAATTTCCTGCTTCTAAATTCAGATAAAACTGAAATTCTTGTTCTCGGCCCCACAAATCTTAGAAACATGGTGTCTAACCAGATACTTACTCTGGATGGCATTACTTTGGCCTCCAGTAACACTGTGAGAAATCTTGGAGTCATTTTTGACCAGGATTTGTCCTTCAATGCACATATTAAACAAATATGTAGGACCACTTTTTTGCATTTGCGCAATATTTCTAAAATTAGAAACATCCTTTCTCAGAGTGATGCTGAAAAGCTAATTCATGCATTTATTACTTCTAGGGTAGACTATTGTAATTCATTATTATCAGGCTGTCCTAAAAGCTCCCTGAAAAGCCTTCAGCTGATCCAAAATGCTGCAGCTAGTGTACTGACAGGGACTAGAAAGAGAGAGCATATTTCTCCCATATTGGCTTCTCTTCATTGGCTCCCTGTTAAATCTAGAATAGAATTTAAAATTCTTCTCCTCACATACAAGGTCTTGAATAATCAGGCACCATCTTATCTCAAAGACCTCATAGTACCATATCACCCCAACAGAGCACTTCGCTCTCAGACTGCTGGCTTACTTGTGGTTCCTAGGATACTTAAGAGTAGAATGGGAGGCAGAGCCTTCAGCTTTCAGGCGCCTCTTCTGTGGAACCAGCTTCCAGCTTGGATTCGGGAGACAGACACCCTCTCTATTTTTAAGATTAGGCTTAAAACTTTCCTTTATAATAAAGCTTATAGTTAGGGCTGGATCAGGTGACCCTGAACCATCCCTTAGTTATGCTGCTATAGGCCTAGTCTGCTGGGGGGTTCACATAATGCACTGTTTCTTCTCATTCACCTTATTTACTTTGTTTATACTCCACTCTGCATTTAATCATTAGTTGATATTAATCTCTGGCTCTCTTCCACAGCATGTCTTTCTCTCCCCTCAGCCCAACCGGTCGCGGCAGATGACTGCCCCTCCCTGAGCCTGGTTCTGCTGGAGGTTTCTTCCTGTTAAAAGGGAGTTTTTCCTTTCCACTGTTGCCAAGTGCTTGCTCATAGGGGGTCGTTTTGACTGTTGGGTTTTCTCTGTATTATTGTAGGGTCTTTACCCACAATACAAAGCGCCTTGAGGCGACAGTTTGTTGTGATTTGGCGCTATATAAATAAAATTGGATTGAATTGAATTGAATATAGTTTTTCACAGTGATGCTGGCAAAGAAGAGAATAAAAGCTGGTTAACATCAGTTGGAGCGTGGCTTTATTCTGCACCAAACGAAAAACCTTTGGGAGCCCTTACAACCATGTTCACCTTTCATTTTCTCTAATCGTAAACTGATTCTGGATTACTTTTCAGTTTGCCATTTATCAGTTATGGGTGGTTCGTCTCAAATGTTTATCCAGAACTACTGACCTACAATTTCAACCAGCTGTTCACTATTTTAGTAGTTAGTACTCCATTTTCTTTTTTTTTTTTTAGCTAATCATTATGTCTAGTGACTTATTTCAGCTGTTTTACATTTTATAGATACATTTTCAGCTAGCAATTCCTTTATCAATAGGCCTACTTTTAACTAGTTTTTTCAACTGTTAATACATACTTTAGGCTAAAAAATTTAACAGGTAGCAATACTGTTGCAATACTAGCAATATTTTCTACAATTCTGGTGACTCTAGAGGCCATTAGAGTACAGACACCTCTCCAAGTTTGAGATAATTGGTCATAAAAGGATGGACAGGGTCAGCAACAATACTCAGGTTGGCTGTACTGTTTAAACAATACTCATTTGGTACTAAGTTGCCTAAAATGTGTCAAGAAAATATCTCCCACACCGTTACGTCACCAGCAGCAGTCTAAAATGTTGATAGCAGGCAGGATGGATCCATGGTTTAATGTTGTTTACATCAAATTCTGACCCTACCATCTGTGTGTCCCAGCAAAAATTGAGAATCATCAGATCAGGCAATGTCTACATGCCTGGACGTGGTTGCTCCCAGTGGTAGGCAATAAATCAAATGCAAGAAAATCTTTTAGAACAATTGCTTTAAGCCAGCTATATAAAAGTAATGCTTTTAGCTGAGGTTTTTTTCTGGGCTCCAGGGTGGGATGTGGAAAATTCTGCACGACCACGGCTCACCATCCCCGGATACAATGTATGGAGCGAGTGCCCCCCTCCCCTCCTGTGAAGGTCATGGATGCAGGCTGGGGCCACGAGAGGGAGCGGGGTCTCATTTCCCGGTAAAAATGCACTCATCCCGGCTGTAAAGGAGCTCCGGGCTCCAGGGCGGGATGTGGTAAAATTCTGCCCGGCCATGACTCACCATTCCCGGGCTACTTTTTTTTCGGTAACGAGTTATCTAATGTTACTATTTGCAATCCAGTAATCAGATTAAAGTTACTTGTCCAAGTCACTGTGCGTTACTATTTTTGTGATTTTCCTTAGTACAAAGATATATTTTTTGCCTTCTTCATGCATCTCGGAGATTGACGTCTGGCCGACGCGACAATTAAGTCCCGTTTTCAGCATGAGGACAAAACGACACAAACTATTTTGAGTTTGTGTCAGCCATGGGCATAGGAACCGGGGGGGGGACGGGGGGGAACATGTCCCCCCGCAATACAATACATTTGTCCCACCCAAAAATTCACCCTGGAGGAGAAAATTTTTGAATTCACATTCTTTTTTTTGGTCACAGCAGCTTTTATCAACAGTGGAGAGAGACAGGAAATGGGGGAAAGATACGCAGGCAAATTGGTGACGGGCCGGGACAAGAACCTGCGCGGCCTGTATCATGTGCATGTGGTTACTGGCTTCACCACTTAGCCACCCAGGTGTCCACGCGTGCTTTTATTTTGAAGACGCAACATAGCTTCATGCCACTGCGCTCCCCCCGCCCCCCTCTGAATGGAGCCGGATACAGCGGCAGGAGTCAGAAACTCTTTGAATGAGGTAAAACGGTCTGTCGGGAATGTTACCATGAATATGGCTTGTTTGTCAGTTTACTTTCATACATAGGATAAAGTTTACTTACTGGACAAGAAGTCAATTTGCAATGAATTTCAAATGAGAGGCAGAAAAATCATTTTGGCTCTTCTGCTTAGGCCAATGTTTTTAACCTTTTGTGTACCTCTTTGGCTAAATGCAGGGCTGTAAAGAGGTACACGGCTTGTCTATTAAATGTGAGAGGTATCACTTTTATTTACTTATTTTGGTTATTGTTATTTTTATTGATATTTATTTTGATTTATTAGATTAGAGTTTCAAACTGAATAGGCATATTTTAATAGCTGTTTTTTTTTTTGTTTTTTTACTAAAGGTTGATATTAAAAAGTGAATAATTTGTTCATTACATTATCTGTGAGGATTCTTTAATGTCAGAACGTTGTTTAATTAAAGAACCAGTTCTGTTGCCAGTCAACCTACATAAATGCATTTTTGACCATTATTAAATGTTTTCGACCAATAAAACACATCAAACTTTGCACTTCTGTGCGTTAATAAATTATTTTTGTGCTACTGAAATATTTAGCTTGCTAGTATATGAAGGAGTGTGAAGGCCACATTGAGGAAAAAAAAAATCATTTTGAGAATTTTGAGAATAAAGTCAAAGTCGTCATTTCAAGTCAAATAACGGCCACAGCTGCTATACTCTCTACAAAATGCCTTGGGTCTAAACAACTTGGTCAGCTGTGTTATTGTGTCTTGTGGTTCTACATGTATACTGTATGAAGGTGGAGCCATCCTTCCATCTAACCGTTGCCAGTTTGTGTGTTTTTTCTTCTGAGCAGCTGCAGCTTTCTGCACTCTCTCTTTAACATTCTCATACTTATCACTACATCGTGTTTATGTACTAAAAGAGAAATCATTTCCTTGTTACTAAAACCGATTCTAAAGTTGTAGTTTCACTAACTCAATACAAGACATTCTGGAGGGTACAACAGACGTGTCGTGGCAGTTGTTTGACTTGAAACAACTTTAATCTGCACATTTCGACTTTTCTCAAAATTTTTACTTTATTCTCAAAATGCACAATTTATTTTTTTCTCAGTGTGGCCCTAATATTCCTTTGTACTAGTACCAGTGCGGCCAGCTGATAAAGTAAGCCCTACAGCCTGGAATGACATGCTCATTATGCTTCATAAAAGACTCAAGCCATTTTGTTTGGTGTTTGTCCACATCTTATGAGTATAAAACATATATATATGTAAATTATACATGCAATAATATAGGTGTACACAACACTATTTTTTCAAGAAACATTTGAAAAAGAAGAAAGTAAAAGATCAAATAGCAGTTTTTATGCTTTGCTCCGAGTATTTAAGGATCTGTCATGTTTCCGATATGTGAAGTTGTGCACTCTGTGCCATCTAACCTCAAAAACACTACAAATTTGAAGAAACATTTGGAGTTGCAGCACGGCGCAGTCAAACTTACAGAGGGAGTCCCACCAGGTGGTGGGAAGCACAGAGCTAATGCAAGAGCCCCCCCCCCCCCCCCCCCCCCCCCCCCCCCCCCCCCCCCCCCCCAAGCACCCAAACAACAAAAACTGGACTTCGGTGCAAAACCAGTAATTGGGGGAGAGTTGAAGAAGTTGGTCGGACAGTATGTAGTAGAGGAAATAATGCCCTTAAACACGGTAACTAAGGTACTTTTTAAAGAAGTAATCAGATTACTTTTTCAAAGTAACTATGCCATCACTGCTCACTGAGCAAGAGCTTGTATGCATTAAGCATGGGAGGAAAAGCCCAAGCCACACAGAGCCAATACATAGTGAATCTTAATATAAACAATCTATTGTGTTGATGTGAAATATAAATTAAAAAAATCTTTTTAGTAATCAATAATAAAAGAAATTGAAAAACATTAATTTTTTGGGGGGCGTGTGTGTGTGTGTGTGTGTGTGTGTGTGTGTTTATGTGCCATTGTTAACCAGCAGAGGGCAGTATGGAGACATGAAGATGCTGCATGTGTAACGTTTGATCATTTGAGAGGAAAAGTTCAGTTAATGGAAAACATTTTTATATTCTGAGAAATGACACCATCTTCTATCATCTGTCTTGCTCAAACTGATGTTCCAGGTTTTCAGTGATGTAAAGTATTCGAATACATGTACTTGTGTACATAAAGAATCTTATAGTTTACTTTTCCGTTTAGTAGTGTTGTGCACATCTGCTTTAGAATACAAAATTACGTTTGTTACTTCCCAACATTTATTTGACAGTTAAATTTACTGATGTCCAGCTAAAATAAGCTGCACATAGAGACTGAATGAACACCAATACGGGTAATAGTGAATGTTTTGATGGGACTTGAATGAAGGCTTGAGTATTTTTGTGTGACTTTGATACAAACACGTACATGTCTTTATCTCATTTCTATCAGGATTAATTTACTCAGGATTTCTACTTATTTACAGAGCATTTCCTATTGTATTCAGCTGGTGTATCTTGTTGTGTGTGCCATTATTTGAGGCTATGTCAGAGAGAAAATGAGAGAGCGAAAGAAGGAGATTTTGTTTGTATTGACCCAAACTGAGGAGAGCTTGAGTGTGTAGTGCATATAAAAGAGTATGTGCAGAGATATTTGGTTTCCCAGCTGTGTAAACTGGCGCTGGCCACACTGAGACTGTGTCAGCAGTCAGACTGAAGCAGTGGGAAAAAGAAGTAAGAAAATATGAGAGATAAAATATGGGTGGATTTAATGAGAGATAAAAACAGAAAAGAGAGAAAAAATAATAAAATATCCTGGGGCCAGTCTTCATATCTATTACAGTTAAAGCTGCTGTAGAAATTTATCAATGTGGGGCTAAAGTGAAACAACCTCCAATTCACTGGAAGTCCATCCAGACAGCAAGAAGAGGAGCCAGCATGTTTGCTCACTCTTCCTGCTTATTATGCTCTCATTCGTTCCCAGAAGTCACCGGTAATCATGACTTTATTTTTCCTCCCACTTCAGACGCTTCGGCGGAGCTGGATTTATCTGGTTTGATTAAAAAGGCAGGTCAATGCTGTTTCTGTGCATGAGCTGCAATCGTGAATAAGTGCTAAATATAAGCATAGATTAGGAGGAGTCTGATTACATTTTTGTGTTTTGGGGATTCAAAGGAATTTTGTCTCGCTGAGTCAGAGCGAAGGTCTGAGTCACGGCAAGCTCAAGTTTCGGGGAGTATTTCTGACGCTGGAGTGCTGCTGCACTGATTGAAAGAGAAGGCCACACATGTGTGCCTGGTTGAGTAAACGTGCCAACACACACACACACACACACGCACGCGCACGCATGCACACACACACATACACACAGTGTAAACAAACAAACACCTCACATGTGAAATCCAGATTGACTAAAACTGAATTATTGTTGGCTAAACAAATGAAAGCATTAACATAAACCTTGCAGAAAACCATGTTCAACACTCACGGTAGTTGAGTTTAAAATATTTGGTTTAGTTCAGTTTGTTTGTTTTGTTTATTTTTTATGTTGGTTTATTTTAGTTCATTTTAGTTTAGTGGAGTTGTATTGTCACAGCTGCTTAATATTTCAGGGTTGTGAATATGTTACATTTTAAAAAGTCACATTTGATAACACAATATACTATCTCGACTTTGATATAATGTAGTAACTTATAGTTTGTCTAGCCCCAACGCCCTGCTGCTCTGTCAGTTACTGTAGTTTAGTTTTCTACACCTTTTTTTTTTTTTTTGCGTATTTTAGTTTACTGCAGTTTCGTTTAGATCAGTTTAGCTTGTTTAGAGAGGCTCCATAGGAGTTAACACATTGACAGCACAGTTTGACACTGAAAGGAGACAAATACCTGGGAGGGCTGCATCTGGTGGGGTGACCCATTGCTAACAAGGAAGCAGTTTAATAGGTCTTTTTTTAATCATTATTTTGTTTTGTTTAGTTCACTTTAATTTAGTGTAGTTTAGTTTAGTTTATCCAGTGTAGTTTAGTTAGATTAGTTCAGTTTGTTTAGTCCATTAAGTCTGTTTTATTTGATTTAGTATGATTTAGTTTATCTATTTTAGTTTATTGAGTTTACTTAAGTTTAATGTAATTAGTTGAGTTTAGCACAGTTTAATTCAGTTGGTTTCATCTCAAATTATGTAATACTAATGTAAAGACACAAGGTCCAGTTTCAGCATTACAGAGCAGGGTTGTGAATACATTACATTTATGTTTTAAATACATCACATTTAATAATGTACTTTACCCTGACTTTGATATAACGTCATAGTTAATTAGTTTAGTTTAGTTTAGTGTGGTTTAAGTCAGTCTCTTACATGTGCTTAATGTTAAAGATGATGTAATACTAGCTTATGAATATATTACATTTTAAAAAGTCATATTTGATAAAGTACATGTCGTAGATAAATAGTTTGGTTTCGTTCAGTTTTGAGTTTGGTTTATTAAGTCTGTTTAGTTTAGTTTCTTTAGGCTGTGAACTAACAGAACACGAGGCTGAGCGATGATTGTGGGGAAAGAAAATGGGAGAGACTTTTCTGTTTTAACTGTTTGAGTCAAATCATCGTTTAAATGATACACTTGGAAAGGTTTAGTGTGTCTGGTGGAACAATCCCAAATTCCAGTTTGGATGCCAAAAATTTGAGGATTACTGGTTTAACTTCTATAATCATTTTAATTTAGTTGGCTTATCGCATGATTCTTGAGTAGAACTTTAATCTGAAAGTGACGAACAGCAAAAAAAAAATGCAGTGCAGGTTCAATATTTTTCTCTTCAGGGCAACATTTCAGACCTTTTCTGTGCATGCGCGCACGTGTGTGTGTGTGTGTATGTGTGTGTGTTTGTGTGTGTGCTGTGAAACAACTTCACCGGATGCCTGTGTTTTTTTTCTGATTGTTTATTCACTCGAGTCTTGTCTGACTTCATAATACACCTTGCTACTGTAGGAAGCAACTTTCATCACACCTTGTTCAATATTAACTGCTGAAGCTGCAGTGTGTGTGTTCAGGCATGTGTGTGTGTGTTTGTGTGTCAGAGTACTGCCTGGTCCCAGATAATCCTCTTCTCAGTGTTTTACACATGACTGCTTCTTATTCCTACCCCAGACACACATACACACATACGCGCTCTCTCCCTCGGGCCATTATTGTTACCCATTTATTATGGTTTGACCTTTGCCCTGCTGTCACAAATGCCATCAGGCTGTGCAGAGAGAGTTAAATCAGTAACTTCATGAAGTTGTTCACACTTCAAAACACCTGCAGGTGTTACATTTTATTGCATTTTATTTAGTTTTATAAACACAAGACTGCTTAAGAACTTTAAAAAAGGAAGATTTTAAATTTAGGGGAAAATCGTGGCCAGTACAGCAATGTGTCAAACCAATGACAATCATATTTGAAAAGATTTATTGAGCACAGATTTATCAGGATAAATGTGTTAGGAACACTTTAAGTCTCTTCCCTAACATCCTCACCTCGATGTTAGCTTTCCTGTCCTCTTTTGCTTTTCTCTTCACATTCAGACTCCCTTCAGTCAGTAGGTAGTTTTATTAGGAGGGGGCTGGGCCACCGACTAACCCCTCCCCTTTTAGCTCTGATGAATGTAAGGGATAAGGAAAGAAAAGAGAGAGAGAGAGACAATAGACTTTAATCACTCATGTGGTTGAGAGCAGTTGGCAAACTGAGTTCCTTGAGTGCTGAGAGGGGAAGAAAAAAAACAGAAAAGGAGAAACAGGAAGAGAGAAGACTGAGGTGAACAATTATCATCAGTCACACCTCTGAGCTGAAGACAAGACCGGTCTGCAACCACACTGAGAACCACACTGAGAAGAGAGGAGGACAAATCTGGTATAAGTTTATCCTGAAGAAAAACATTCACTTCGCCACAGATCACAAAGTTCCAGATTCTGCTGCTGAAGACGTCTCCATCCACCCTGCCGTCCAGACTGGAGTATGATCTGCTATCCTTGTCACCCCTGCCGCTGATGCAGGCGATCAGCATGATCTCTCACTACCCTCTGGCCACCTTACTACCCTGGCCTACAGGTTCTTACCATCACCACTACCCCGACCTGGACTGCACCTTACTGCTGGAGGGGGAGGGAGGGGTTGCCCTGCAGAGGTACCAGCCTCGCTCCCCGGAGAGCAGCCCACGACACTGGGTCAGTTGTTGAATAATTATGTCTATCAGCTCTTTTGTTTGCATGAAATCAATTTGTATTTCTGGGAAGTGCAGATATTTCCAGTCTCCAGCTGCTGACCTTCATATGAAGGCCTTCTGTTGTTTTGGAATGTGTGAGGTGCTGAAGTGTGTATGTTTGTGTGTGTGTGTGTGTGTGTGGTGTCAAATGTTGAGTTTTGGGGGATGTAATGTGAAATGGAAAACTTGAGAAGCCTGGATAGAACAAAAAAAAAGGAACTGAGAAAAGCAGCCTGGAATTCTAAACATTTAAAGATACGTTCCGAGGAGCATAGATACGAGTAATGTTTGCCACTTCTGTTTGTTGGATGGCTCTGGTGATCTTGAGAAAGCAGAGGAGAGTGATAGGAAAAGAAAATGTGTGGCTGGTCTGGACTCTGCAGATGTTACACAGGGACAGCTAACATGTACACATCCTGCATCCCAGCTGTCTACACAACATAAACCACAATGCACACTAAGTGATGGGACTTTCAAAGCCACATGAAGGACACCTTTAATTTTTACATGCAGTACCAGTCAAAGGTGAGTGTATCCAAACTTTTGACTGGTTCTGTATATTGAATTGAGAAATCAATGTTCTGCCATTTCTCATATAATTCCTCTATTTGGCCTCTACTCAAGTAAGTTTTATGCAATAAGCTGACAGCTCATAGTGAAACAACGCAAACATAACAGTGACCTTTGGTGGCACAGACAGGTGTCCAACTGACCTCTTGTGAAATGCAGTTATTCACACTTATTCTAACTACCCCTGATTTGTCATTCTCCATGTGTGTTTGTGTGCGTGCGTGTCTTGCTGAATGTTCAGCGTTAATAGGATCTATAATGCTTTGGACTTTGCTTTCATTACACTTTATTCATTTATTTGTCTTTGTTTGCATTCAGCTGTGATGTTGCTCATTCCCTACATTCCCTAACAGTGTGACTGCCAGAAAATTACCACCAGCTTATTCCGGCTTAGCTGTGGCAGTTTTTCTGTTTCATGCACACACTTACTTGTGGTATTAATGCTGAAGTGAAAATATTTTTGGTGTTTTTGGTCAGCAGAAAGACATTTATTGTCTTGTTGAGAAGAGAAACTGAGGTCTGAAAACAAGCCAGATGAACCATCCTTGAGCAAAAAAGAAGAAAAAGAGTAAAATTTCCCAGAAGCATTTTCTTTTAAAAACATAAAACATATTTATTACAGAGTAAGAACATAGCCAGTATATAAAAGAGTCACAAAGCCACCCTGACAACACCCACTGGTTTCTGGATTACAATTTAAAGTTGAATCTCAAGAGTGTGAGGCTGAATCTGAGTGCCCAAGGACACTATGTAAGCACATAAAATACTCACTGGTCAAAGGTTGCCACCTTTTTTTGTCTGTTTATTAAGTGTTTACTGAAACCAGTTTTTATCCTGGACTTCACTACAAGCTGAATTGTGCCGGAGGAGCTGTAAGGAACTTCTTTTTTTATCAGTCTTTGAGTCTGAAAGTTTATGAGACTTCGAGCCAAGCTGCTAGGAAGATCACTAGGATCACTGTGGAGCAGTTTCAGCATAGAGGCCAAATATTTGTTGCTACAGCATTCATCATGTGTTGGAAACCGACCCAACGAGCATTTTAAAACCCATCACAGTAGTTAGAAAAGAAGCTGTAAATTCATAGAGGTATTTATTTTTTAGTGTTACAAACCCTATATAATGACTGTTTTTGCTATCAGAATTTTATCCATTTAGTACAATAACATTTGGAAAGTCTATATTGAGCTGTATGATTTTTTTCATTCCATTCATGTGTGCACGGAGCCAACAGGAAATCAGCTGACTCAGTTAGCAGGAATCTCTGCCATGCTCACTGTATGCTTGGATGAGAAGGATTCTGTGGGCCCAAAAAAATTGCAAAGGGGTGCATAACATCTTGTGGTGCAAGCTTGGAAAACTTTTTTTTTTAAAAATTGGTTTCCCTTTCTCCTCATCACATCCATGTCTTGAGGAACTCCCCGTATCTATGGGAGGCTGCATTAGCTGCTAGTAGCATATCACACTTAGAGTGTGTCTCTGAGAGACCTGCATTGTGGTTACTGCAGGTTTAAGAGTTGGAAAGGAAGAAGAGCATGTGGGGAAAAATACATAATTCTGCTAGACTGATTTTGATTGTTCTTTTAATGGCACATTGTACATCTTTTACAGTAGTGTAATGCTAAAACAGTTCAGTATGTGTAGTTATTACTCACATTTTCACAAGATGAGTGTCACACAGTGGTGCTCGTTTCCATGTTGACTCTAAGTGTTGGAAGACCGTCCTCTTCAGTGCCTATCCGACATCCTGGCTGTCATGTTGTCCCATCACACAGCACTGTTTCCTGCAATTGTTTTAAGGGGTAAGGATGCTGGAGGTTAGCTTACAGACCTTCTCTGAATGTTCAGGCTACATACATCAGCTCTGCATGTCAGATGCTTATCTGTGTGACTGTTTTTACAGAGCTGTGATTGCCCACATAGGGGGAATACTTGGCAATGAAGGTGGTTATATAGAGAGGTGAACACTTTCCATAGAGTTATGTAAGAATAAACCGAACATAAGCTTCTAAAACTTTCATTTAATGAGAAATCTGGCACAAAATCTCTAATATTTCACAGGCCAGTTTGCCCTTTAATGTATTTCTTAGTCTCTTCTCAGTTTACTTTTGGCCTACTTACATGAGGTTATGAAACCATGCCAGTCATAAAGATAGTGACTGGAGTGTTTCCTCCTCTGTACTCAGCCTGTGTCCACAGTTCAGGTCAGAGATGAGGGAGGAGTGCTGAGGAGTCAATCTTTACCAAAGGTTCACTGACACTTGGAGAGAGGGAGAAGTTAGAGATGATTGTAATCCACACATAAAAAAAAAAAAAAAAAAAAATCTGATAATAACATGTACGTCTTCATTACATAAATTCCAACACTGGAGGATTAGTGAAAAGTAGGAATTAAGAACTTGACTGGGTTTTTGAGAGAAACAATAGCTTCACACATCTAAGTGGGCTATTATCTTCATTTCGAAGTCTGTAGTGTTCCTTTTTACCCTCCACTCAGTCAGTGATACGGCAATTTAATTAAGCAGCAGGTCCATCAATAAAAACTCTGTCACTGGGAATATTAGCTGCTGCCTCATCCCCGCTGGCTTACAGTAACCTGCAGGGCAGTTCAATAACCTCAGCTGGCCGTATGCTAGAAACGCAGAAGTGACTTTATAGAGGAAAAGCAGTGACAGAGAATTTTGATGATGCGGTGTTTTCCATTGAAAGAAAGGCAGAAAGCTGAGTTAGCGCTCCTGCTTCCTCTTTCTCCAATTTTTTGGGTTTTTTTTTGAAGAGAGAAGTGCACGTTTAGTGCTGATGCTCTGTGACGTCTCAGTATTTCCAGTCTTCAAGTTTTGACTCTTGCTTGTCATATGTTTTGATGACTTGACAACGATTTCGACATTTAGGTGATTTGTCCATCCGGATGGAACTAGTTTTTATAGCTTTTGAGCTGTTTCTTTTTGAATTTACACAAAAACAGGGCCATATCCTATTCAGTAACATAATTTAACTTTCACCAAACACAGGGAACAGAGAAGAAAAAAAAAAATCAAACATAAGCTTGGGGGGGAGGGTGGAGACTTTAATATCTGTCATATGTGTACTTTCTTTTCTCTTAAACTGCCCAATTCACAAACTGCCAGACTTCTGTTTTCCCCTAACTGCAGGTCTTGGTCACCCTTTTTGGTCCACTGAGAGTGGTGTTTGCACATGCTGCATGTCAAGTTGTCTAGTCGCCTGCAGCTCTATAGAGGTCCATATTGTTAAGTTAGGCGTAATTAGATCACATAATAGGACTTGTGTGAAAAGTCAATACTACAGGCATTGTTTCTGTCACCCAAATGTCCATCCTAGAGCAACAACACCACAGGAGCAGATCGCTCAACTGGGGCAGAAACTCATCACACCATATGGTAGCTGTAGGGTACTTGGTGCTGGTGCTGACTGGTGTGTTAAAAGTGAGTTAGTATGGGGCAGTGCCGTCTTTCAGGTAGTTTGTTTTTAATGCTTTAGCAGCTTTGCGAGTGTGTATGTGTGCGTTTGTGTGAGACACGCACTAAATTCTCTACTCCTTTTCCCGCACAGGCAGAGCATGCAGCATTAGCCAGAACCCCGTGACTGGGATCAAGCTGGCATTGTGTGTGTGTGTGTGTGTGTGTGTGTGTGTGTGTGTGTGTGTGTGTGTGTGTGTGTGTGTGTGTGTGTGTGTGTGTGTGTGTGTGTGTGTGTGTGTGTGTTTGCATTAGAGAGAGAGAGAGAGAGAGAGAGAGAAATAGTGAGTGTACATAGCTTTAGTATGTAAAGCTGGAGGCTGCTGGTTTTCCAGCTATTAATGACTGGTCAGCACTCAGAGTCTTTATGTCAGCAGATTACTCACTATAATAACTGCTGAGTTTACAATGTATAATAAATAAATAAATACTGTATGCTAAGGAAACATCCTCTGTTTTTTTTTAAACATCATGATAAGTATTTGCACTTTAAACAGTGTTTGATGTGCACATATTGCTGTGACAGAGTAAATATCTTCCTTCGTTTTGGTCAGTGTTATGGTAACATCAGTGCTGTTAAACTGTTGTTTCTGTGCTACAGTACAGCTACTGCCGCTTTTTTTTGGAGCAGCTACAGTGTGTGTTGCTGTTGTGCGCATCTCCTGCAGTTTCATTTCCCATAACATGCGTCCCATAGATGTGCATAGTAATGCTCAGAATTAATGTAAGCAACAGAAATGAAATGGAAGGAGTTTGTTTCTATGCTACAGAGAGGTCATGACTAACTTCGTGCATAAAGAAAAAGCGGAAACAGCAGGCTGGTTAAAATAAGTTAAGTGTGCATGATTTAATGCGCTGGCTGCTGTAGTTTTGTTGTTTTCTTGTTGTGTTAAGGTGAGGCAGCAGTTGCCACAAATGTGTTACTGGTTCGATTACTGCTGCTTGTTCTGTTTTGTTTTGCACATGTGACAACTTTAGAGTAGCATGTGTTATTTGCTGTGCAACAGATGGTCCTGCTCTCATTAGCAGGGGGTCAGACAGACAACCAGGCCAGTCCAGACCGATTCATTCGAGGCTTAGCCGGACTTAGATCTGGGAGGGGGGGTTAGAGTTGGGAGCCACACTTTTAAATACAGAGACACCTGAAATCACCTTAACAACCAGCATGGTATCTGAGTCACCATTGCTCCAATGTGGATTTTCCCTGCTTTCGTGCAACGGTCTAACTGACCCCATATGGAGGGCAGAAAAAAACATCTGTCCTAAAATTTTAGATAGACTAAACATTATTTGGAAGCACTGCTGATAATGAAACACCTGGACTGAAAAACACTTTTAGTTGAAAGCTCTATTAGATTGGTTTTAGTGTGAAGGGTGGAGGAGGAGGAGGAGTGGGAGGAGGGGGTGGAGGGGGGGGGGGGGTCTCTTGTCTGCAGCTCTGGATTTTACTGGAAACTAATGATGTCACCCGTCCAGAGGCAGAAAGAGAAGGTTAGAGAGAGCTCAACAACAGCCGGGACAATAGATCTGAGGGGAGCAGAGACATGACATAAGAGGAGTGCGAGAGTGGAAAGGAGAAAGGCAGACAGAGCGTTTAATGTGACTGTTTGAACAAAGGGCTCAGCTGACCAAAGAAGAGAGAAACAACAAGAAAGAGCAGCAGAAAATGCAGCTGTGTGTTTTCATGAGAGATGACCTGATGTGTCTTCATGTATATTTATTGTTTTTACTGGCAGATCCATAAACTCTTCTGCTGATCTGTCACCTCATTAAAAACCTATCACATGAACACATGCGCTGACTGAGTGCATTGCCACTGCTTCACTGTTCCTAAATGACCCATTTAAGCTACTTTGATTCCCTCGTTTAAGTTTTTTATGAAGTTATAACAGATCATCCTGACCCATAAATCCAGCCCTCTTGTTTTTTTCCTGTGGCCCTGTGTGACTTAAACCTCTGCTGACTCTGTATAAACACATGAGTTTATGAACTCTGCCCTCTACTGGGAAGCATGCTTTGGAAACACAAACCCACCAACCGCACACAAACATTCAGTGAAAGGCAAGTGTGATAAGTGCATGCATCGCTGTGCACACAGACACGTATAACTCAGAAAAAGAAGAAAAATGGACACGCACGAAAGCAGAATGAACATTTTGAAAAGCATCTGGTTCTGATATGCTCTTTTTTGTTTTTTGATGCAATGACTTTCCACTGCAGGATCTGGCTACGCTCGTTGCTGATACTCCTCTCACTGTGATGAGCCTCCTCTTTGCTGTTTACATGAGAGGAAGAGCAGGACGTCTCTTTCCGGTCTAAATGACGGAATGACATTTTCTCTGGATGCCAAAACAAGCCGATCCAGCTGTATCACGCCACAAGTGTGGATCTTCTCAGTTTCTGACTGTGCTGTGAATTCTCTCCCATCTGTCTCAGTCTCTCCCTCTCACAGCAGAGATAATGCACTTTCAAGTTAATCTCTAAAGTGTACTTCACTTTCTCTGATATGTGACCTTCTTATCTAGTATGCAAACACAGACATTACACATGCAGCCCAAGACTCTCCTCAATTTTGTCCCCTGTGTGTCAGTGGTTTCCATTTTTCTGCAGTGACATTCCTAGTTGTCGTGGGTCTCTCCTGTAATCTGTTCATTTTGAGTACTATAAGAACTCTCCTCTCCTCTATGACCATGCTTCAGGGTAGAGTGTCTCCACAGCGAGTCAGGTATGAGGACACCAGCCTCACTGGAGTCAGGAGGCTGGAGGCAGGAAGTGGGAGATTTCCTGGAATGTGCGTTTTTTTCCCCACTGTGGTGTAATAACAGTGCGAGCGGCGCTCCTCCTGTTTTTGTCCCCTTGCTGTCTGTACTGTAGCTATTCTGACCATGGAACAAAGGGAAGAGAGTACTTGGGAAGCTCAATAATGGCTGTAATCCATTACTAAAAAAAAAATGCCCTTCCCATGTCAAGGGCTTTCCTAAGTATAATTACGTCATTAGTCTTTCAATAGAGAGGAAAACTTGGAATGAGGATTTGCCTGTGTGACTGTGTGGGGAGTATAGAGTGCAGTATTTTCAGGGGCTTTCAAATATAGCAACATAATGAACCTTTGCATCCAGGGCACAGGAAGCATGATGCTCAGGTTCCTTGTGTGAGGTTTGAGTGACATTTAACCAACTATAATGTTCCAGTATTATAGAACATGAAACAAATAATCTACTTGGGTCCATTTTGCTTAGACTCTGTGTAAAAGCATAACCATCATGACTGATGTCTATGCCTATGTATGTATATGATGACTGAAGGGTGGGTCGGACTGATGAATTGAAGGGCACTAGTTACACAGTAATGACTCTAATGTGGACCATAATTTACAAAATGAGCATAAAGTTGTATTAATAAGATTTAAACTTAGCAATTGAGACTGTAAACTAATCAAGAAAGTGTTTATTGAGATCACAGGTCAGTTGTGTCGTATGTTTGTTTTTGCCATCGATTTCCACAAATGGACTTAGAAAGAATACAGGTCTAAAGCAGTTCTGTATTGGCTTCACTTTCAGCCCTGGAAGTTCATCTTTTATATACAGTCTGTGGTTAATAAATTAACCCTGAAGGTTCATTTCATTCTTTAAGCTAAGGTGGCCTGCTAGCTCCAGGCTCACATCTAGTGTACCCTTTTCACATTACAATCCACAAGAAGGTGGACTTCCCAAAATGTCAGACTATTGTTTTCACTTGGATTTGTCCTGAAGGACT
Organism: Archocentrus centrarchus; assembly: GCF_007364275.1. Classification (NCBI taxonomy): domain Eukaryota; kingdom Metazoa; phylum Chordata; class Actinopteri; order Cichliformes; family Cichlidae; genus Archocentrus; species Archocentrus centrarchus. The sequence continues at coordinate 23,696,885 of NC_044349.1, read as the reverse complement.
TGGATTGACTTAAACCAGAAGCAGCTCTGAATTTTTTGAAACATGGCTTCTAAATCTACTTTAGAGGTCAGAACAGACCTTTAATGGGCCCAGTGGAAGCAAGAGTAATGTCTCATTTTGATCCCAGATTGAAAGATGAGCATACGCATCTGCTCATCCATCAGACAGAGCAGCAGCTGTCACATTCGTCAGACATCTTGTTTACACTGAGGTATGACATCACTCCCACTCTGAGACCAACACTCCAGTCCCCAAGGGGCTGAGCTAGAGGTCATGTGGGGTCACAACCTTCCCAGTGCCACTCTAGGCTTCCCAGAGTTGCTAAGACTCAAGCGGATACCGGGGCAGCTCAGCCTGGGAACTGGACACCAGCCAGATATGCAACATGATGAAGAGTCAGCAAGAAGAAAGACTGATACTGTGTGGTTACCGCACATGGAGAAGCACTGACTGAGATGTACTTCAGGCTTCCCTTGTGCCCTTTTAGCAAAGCTCGGAGGGAGCAGCAGTGCAGAAAATAGACACCTTGTTGTGCGTGCATCTGCGAGTGTTTGTGCACCTTGGATGACAGTGATAGCTGGTGATGCTGAGGGTGACGTTTGTGTTACACGTTGGCATTATGGGAGCCACAGAAGTGGGTTGACAGATTACGTATACACACACAAACACACAATTTTGAATAGGGGGCCACTGCAGGTCTACCTCCCACTGAATCAGATGACAAGAAGCATGGTAAGATTGCACTCTCTCCTCCTGATAAACCCTTATGACTCTCGGATCAGCAGTTTAGCATTTTAGCACATGTAAATGTGTGACTCACAGGTGGATCACTTTCAATATATATTTACAATACACCAAAAGACCCCTCACAGCGTTGGCGCTTGATTCACATCTTCCCATTTATTCACAAAAGTGGGCTGTTTGGGTACGTGTGCAGACACATTCACAGTGGAACAGTGTTGTCCATTCTCACACACTCAGCCTATTCTCCTCTCCGGCCACTGACAATGCACAGTAGTGGTGACGCCATCTAAAGCCTTCCTTGTATTGTCCCACACAGGGATTGTGAGGCTGCAGCTGCTCCATATAAGAAGCCTAAAGGGCCTAATGTCCATTGCTTCACTTATACAACATCTGTGTGTTAATAAATTATGATAATAATCTTAATTTTAACTGCCCACATGGAAAATAAATTATATTTTTATACTATATATCTCATAAGGCTTTCTCAGTTCTCCTACAATGATTTGCTTATATTAAAGTGACCCACAAGAATTAAGAATCAAATTAAGATTACTTCGGGTGATAAAAATGGGGAAATGGCCACTTTCATGAGTAATTCAAAGCATAAAACCTCATGAAATGAGATAAAAATGTTTTCAATTTTTCCCACATGGGTGGTACTTGCACTGGAAGTGTTAAAGTACAGGATATCCACACTAATCGGGAAGAGGCCATAATGGACCACAATAAACAGCAAAATAAACCTAAATTGACTATAATCTATATTGAAAAAAATATATAAATGAATATCTAGTTTGAGACATTCTCTTGGGTGAATAATCATCTAATTTTATGGCTTCCTTCATTTTGACAGCTATGAGCTTAAAAAAAACCCATGGGCTGGGGAAATATTGTCGATTAATTTGCACTTATTGAAGACCAAACAGAACTAAAGGAAAAAAAAGAGATGTTCAGAAACTAAATTACAAACAAATGAAAGAAATGCCAGTTATGCTCAAAACCGCTGAATGTTTTTAACTATTAAGGTTTGTCCTAATACCTCACAAGGTGATGAAATGTCGGTTTTCTTTTCACCCCCTCTCTCGTTTGCTCCCAGGTGACCAAATATGCTGACTAAGCTCAGATAAAATAGATAAACATGCTTGAGAAAGCATACAGTGACTAAAAGAAATGCCACTGAAAACATTTCTATGCATGTTTTTGGACATATATAATATATATAATCCATCCATCCGCTTCCGCTTATCCTGTTAAGGGTCGCGTGGGGGGGGGGGTGGAGCCTATCCCAGCTGACATAGGGCGAGAGGCAGGGTACACCTGTACAGGTTGATAGCCTGTCGCAGGGCCAACACAGAGAGACAGACAACCACGCCCACATTGACACCTACGGGCAATTTAGAGTGACCAATTAACCTAACCCCGGTAACTGCATGTCTTTGGACTGTGGAAGGAAACCGGAGTACCCGGAGGAAACCCACGCAGACACGGGGAGAACATGCAAACTCCACACAGAGAGGTATATAATATACATTCATATTATACTTTTTAAAAAATAAATTTAATTTCATCAGAAAAAGTTTTTCATATTAAGGTAAAGCCAACCCCCCCCCCCCAAAAAAAAACAACAACAAAAAACAAAAAAAAACCTTAACTTTAAATACACTATACAATTAAACCCCTCCAAACAAGTTATACGTGACTACAAACTCCTGCAAACACGTGACTTAAAAAAAAATCTGAAGATTTATGATTCGTGTGTATTTTGCAAACAGAACTCTCAGACCTACGTGTGCGTGCGTAAATTGATGTCAGTCTGATGAAAGTTGGACAAAAAAAATAGGAGGAGGGGTTTAAATGGAACTGTTGTGAGTGCAAGTAGGAGGAGTTTGGTCATTCAGTGGAAGAGCGGAGCGCTGGAGGAGGAGGATTTGGAGTTTGTAAAAGAGCGGACTCAGAGTGTATGTGTGTGTGTGTGTGTGTGCATAGAGAGGGAGAAAAAAAATTTCGAGGATCTAAAATTGTGTTTTTTAAAGGAGCGCGTCTTCGTCTGTCCTTGTTGGATTATTCCCGAGCTCTGATGCTGTCTCCAGATCATGAGAGAAACGCTCACCATGAAGTTCGCCTGGAAAACTAAAATGGTAAAAAAAAATCAAAACAGAAAGTCTCCTGGTGGTTTCCACATCTCTGTTGTTTGTGGTTTTGAAGGGGAAGGTGGTGGGGGTGGTGGTTGGGGGGGTGGGTTTGTAGGCTTGGGAAAGTAGCGGATAAGTGAGGGAAGAAGAGGAGGAGGAGGGGGATAGTGAGGGTGCAATTGAACACTGAGATTCAATTGTTTTTACTAGGCTTTAAATCCAGTTTAACCCACATAACTGCTGCATAAAGATGTCGCGCTAAGTTTGGGCTTAGGAAGGGGAGCTGCGATCAAATATAGAGTCGCTTTCCAGAATATGAAGTGGATCCTTGAGCTTGTCCCCACCTGATGATAGAAAAGCAAGGGTTTTTTTTTTTGTTTGTTTGTTTTCTGGGGATCCACAGTAAAGCAGAAGGGGAACAACTGTCGAGGCCCCGGGGCCATCACAGTCTCTTTCCAGCTGGGTCCAGCCGAGGAATGCACAACCGACAGATCACCGCCAATGATTTAACTGTTGTTATCTTGGGGTTATTCTTCAAACCCAGCTCATGGGCAGATATGCAGATTAGGACTATTTGCACAGATAGAGTAATATTTGTTACTGTTGTCCTCTGTGTGCACTTTTTGAGCACCTTCTGTTTAAGGATCCAGGGTATTGCAGAGTAAACAACACATCTCCTGCTTGCACCTCACCCAGTCTCATTTGATTTGATGTAGGCTACCCGCTGTACACTCACCCCCTGTCTACCCTGTAATTTATTTTTCTTTCTGATTGTCAGTATAACTTAAACTGTGTTGTTCACTCTGGTGAATGAAAATACTGGCTGTTTTGAGTTCCATTTTCATGCAGTATTAGGGAACACAATAAGCCCCAAACTTGATGCACAAAGAGAGCACAGGGTTTTTTTGTTTTTTGTTTTTTAAAACCTGCTCTGAAAAAATATCTTCAGCTCTGTGGCTTTCAAAAAGCAGGCCGTGTGTGTGTGTGTGTGTGTGTGTGTGTGTGTGTGCAGACTGTGAACTCAGCAGCCCGGCCAGCCAGCACAGAGACCTCCCGCTATTGTTTTGGGAGTGTGTGGACTGCATGACTCATACACTGATGTATTTATCGGACTCTGTGCCAGCCAGCGGGCAGCAGCCAAAAAAAGAGAAAAGGAGAGGGATAGAAACATGTTGCTGACCATAAGACAAGATGGAGAACAGCAGCATGGGATGGGCATGCAGACGTGTTTCAGACAAATGCACCCTCTGAATTGCAGCCACACAGGCATGCTTGCTGGTTTCATCTGTCAGAGTCAGTTAAAATCCTTTTTTTACTCATTCTCTCCCGTTCTCGCTTTTCTTTTGTTCATTTCTGTCTGTTTGTTTTTTGGCTTTCTTTTCATTTCTGCCTCACATGCTTGCTGTTCAAACCCAAACATAGCCAAGTAATGGCTGAGCGCCACTGGCCTCTAGAAGTGACCATTGAACCTGTCAATGGCAACTTTGGCCCGTGATGTCTTTTCTGGCGGCTCTTCTGTGTTGAAAATAGTGTGGACGCTTGTGGTGAGACAAGCGAGCGTAATCTTGGCCGCTGTTGCCTTTGTGTGAGGACTTGGCTATGAGACTGCATGCGTGGTGTTTATATTTGCCCTATCCTTCTCTGCCTCCTTCTGTTTTTGTCTCCGTTTCCATATGTTGGTGTCTGAGCCGGTCTCAGCCTCTGTTTGCACACGCTATCTGAGCAGCAGTTTTGTATTTTGATTTCACTCTGCTCCCTCTGTTTGTTTATGCGCTCCGCTGTTGTGATTTACAACCAGTGGCAGACGCAGCACATATGAGTCCATGGAGCCATTTAGCCTAAATGTGGTTGTGACACTGATTTGTAATCAGGCTCCACTGACTTGTAGAAGCAGACAAACTGACAAACTCATATGTTCATGGAGGAGGGGAATAAAGCAATGCAAATATTACTATGTAGGTGTTTTTTCAAGAGACTTCACCCATCCTGGCTCTTATCTACAACTTGGGTGAGCTCAGGGAAAGCAGTCCAGCTCTGACTTCAGCTCCAGAGATGCAGGGACATCATGAAAGAGATGGACTGGGAATAAAAGAGGGAGTAAAGACAGAGAGAAAAGGAGGGAGGGAGGCCTGGCAGGCTGCAGGGATGGGGGTTGGGGAGTTGGTTATTCTTGATGTTGTACTGCACTTCAATCCTTCTCTTCTGAGTTTTTAAAGCACTGTGGTTGTTTTTGTGTGTGTGTGTTTTCCCCCCTCTTCCTTCTGCTTTTCTCATACAGAGAAAGTCAGTTCCCATCTTTGTTAAACTATTTAAGTTACATTTGTGCAGGTTAGCTTTGCAGCCTGCAGTTATGTTTGAAGCCTTAACACAGTTCTTGTGTCTTAATTATTTTTTTTTTAAATAATATTTTCCCCCAAATTCTTCTTTCAGAGCTCAGTGCAGGACTGGGGGGAGGAAATTGAGGACGGAGCCATCTACAATGTGACACTGAAGAGGGTCCAGATTCAGCAGGCGGCCAATAAGGGGGCAAGATGGCTGGGGGTGAGTAGGTCCATCTGATGTCTCACAGTATGACTGAATCAAAGTTGATCAAAAGTTTTTGTAAAAGCAGACAGGTTAAGCTTCAAACCCTCAGAGAATACACATGGAAAACCATTTTACTTTAATAGTTTAACCTACTTTTCTCCATTCTCAGCTTCTTGCTGATTTTAAAAAAGTGAATATTATAAAGTGAACAATGCCTGGATTAGAATTTATCATGTCCAGATGGCTTTAAAAAAAAAAAAACAAAGCAGTCCAGTTATCTGTGTTCAGACCGCTGACCTTAAAAAACAGAAAACCTAATCTGTATTGTCTGAAACAGCTTTTCTCTCAGTTGTGGGGCGTCTCTCAGCATTGTGCTCCACCAGGATTGTTATTGTTTTAACATTTGAGCTATAAATCTCCCAGTTGAGACAACACCTTTTTAGTTGCTTGCTGAAAGCGAACAGTTTCACCAGAACTGGACTGTTTAGCCAAAGCATGTGATTTCCTGACTTTCCGAGCTGCCAACAAAGCCGCTCGTTCCCCTGCGCAGCTTACAGTGTTTTACAAAACGCTGGTGTGACAAAAAAGGGGAGTATTAAAGGCTTTTCCCTTAGTTGTGCATTTTTTTTCAGTGACTATAAGGCATTGCTGTTTCCTCCATGGAGCTGTTTATGTCTACATAATAAGATGTTACACTGTGCATTATTATACTGCACAGAGGGGGTAATTAGGTGCATTATCCTTAGTTTCTCTTGTGAGTTAGTGAAAGCCAAAGGATTTTCTTCTGTTTATAAGAAAAGTCAAGAACTTGTGTTTGCATCTGTGCAGCTGACATAAGGGATGAGAACGGACACATAAAGAATAAACTGATCTCTGCTGTCAGACTATAAGACTGCCTTGATGTATTGACAATGCTGTAAGCTGTATTAGAGCTAATTAAAACAACATGGGTATTTTATGCAGTGCTCTCTATTGAGTAGAGTAGAATAGAGAGAACTCTCTATTGAGACAAGTATATTTACTATGAACAGTCGATTGTTCGGGAACAAAAGCAGTTACAATTGGCGCAGTTTGAGGCCTGTACTCATGTTTTGTGTGTGGTGGGTTTAGTTTGAAACTCTGCATAGTTACGCGCACACTGTGACACTGAAGCCTGTGACTGTACAGTGGATTGCCCCACACGGATAAATAATCATACTTTTTGTGTGCTCTAAACTGTTATCAGAGGGGACTGGTGGGAGAAGTTGGCTCTGCCGCTGTCCTCCTCTCTGTCTGGAGGGATGGTGGAGGAGGGGCTTCGCTGTGATTAAAAGCAGATTGGAGCGTTTCCTGTTGTAGCGTGCTAACTTCACCAAGCTCTCTCTCTCTCTGTCTCTCTCTCTGTCTTGTGCCACCCCTTACTCTCTCTCCCTGTCTGTTTTGCAACCACTCATTCCATTTCCCTGTAGACACAATAGTTGGACACATCTGGAGAAATTCTAATTAAATATAGGTCATAATACTGTTTCCTCCGTCCCGCTATCGTTTTTGGACCACAGTTTAAATCCATTCCTTAAATTTATTTGTTTGTTGTTTTTACTGAATATAGTCTGATTCAAAGTAAAAACAGTCTAATATTACCTAATCTGGATATGTAACACTTGGGAATGGGGAAAAAAACAAAAACATAAAAAAGACTGCAAGCAACAGCTAGTCACATACTGTACGTACAACAGTGTAAAAAGATAGATTGCAGAAGGGTGTGAAGTTAAATGAAAGACCATTTCACCGACGGGCTCTGGTAGCTGTTTTGCTGTAGGGGCAATTAGCTGTTTCAGGTTTTCCTCTAAGAGGAAAAGTTCACTGTAAATGATTTAAAAAGCTGTTCTGAGTTCATCCTATGAAGAAATATTTCTGTCCCGAGTGGTCTCTTCCAGGAAGACAAAACCCCACATCGTAGGGCACTAGGGGTCACTGAAAATCTCTGCTGGAGATTTTGGATATGTTATAAATCGCTCTCCACCATCAACATCAAACCACCAAAGGAGGGAATGTCTTTGGGAAGAATGGTGTTTTAGCTCTTCAGTAGAGTTCCCCAAAGTTGTAGAGTAAATGCTGAGGTGCATTGTGGGGAAGTGGTGGCCTTATTAGGAGAATTTATATTATTTTTCTTTCTTTGAATTTGTCATATAAGTTGTATGTTTATGTATATGTTTAGGCGGAAGGTGATCGCCTACCTCCTGGCCACACAGTGAGCCAGCTGGAGACCTGCAAAATCCGAAGCATTCGTGCTGGAACACTGGAGCGACTGGTGGAGACATTATTGACGGCGTTTGGAGACAACGACCACACCTACACGTCCATCTTCCTCTCCACCTACAGAGCCTTCGCTAGCACACAAACTGTGCTGCAGCTCCTGCTAGACAAGTAGGCTGAAATGAAATGTTATGAACTTGATCTATATATCAATAAGAAAAAATAACACACTGACTATTTGTGGCGATTTTAAATGCACCGTCTTATTTTCTGTGGCAGGTATGGAAGTATGGAAGAAAAGAAGAAAGACACGGACAGATGCCAAGGCTCTGAAACCAATGGAGCCATCAGAAAGTGAGCAAACGTTTCATATGTGCATCACCATCAGTTCCATATGGGCAACTTTCAGTGTTACTTTGAGGAGTATTGCTGACTAACAGCACCTGTTCACCTATCATTGCCAGCTCTCTAAAGTGTTTCCCGGCTCTCTCCACAGTGCTTTGGCTTCTATCCTTCGTGCCTGGCTTGATCAGTGTCCTGAAGACTTCCAGGAGCCTCCGGACTACCCCTGTCTACACAGAGTAATGGACTACTTACACAAAGTTCTGCCAGGCTCAGAGGCTCTTAGAAGGGCAGAGGGTCTGTTGGAGCATCTGCAGGCTCAGGCCAGCATGGATGACATTGAGGGTACCTCCTTTGTTTATTTTTTATTTTTTGAAACGCCTTGCATGATTTACAGTTCAAAATAATCGTTCTTTATCTTGTACTGGGCCTTGGGCCAGTCCATTAAGCCCCTCCCTTTAAGCTAACTTTCCTCTGATTGGCTGCTCCTCACACATAGCCGGTAGGGCTTCTGTGCTCACAGCTAGAGCAAAGTGTCTGAGTTGTTACATGAGTATTCATTCTCTTTTTGAGATCATATCATGTGTGGAAAAATTATTTGAAACTTTGACCATATATAGTATGAGGATCCATTGTTTTAAACTGAGGACAGTTCACCTAATTGAAAGTCAGGAAAAGCACACTGGGTCTCCTTTAAAATCTCAGTGTCACTTCACTATCTCAGATTTGTAATTTATTTTGTGTGCCTGTTTTGTTTGTTTTTAGCTGGTTTCCACAGCAACAGTTCATATAGCCTGATGGAAGAAGAGGAAGTGGAGAGTGAGGTCCAGGAGGACTTCCTGTCATTTGATGCTGACCTGGTGGCCGAGCAACTGACCTACATGGATGCGGTAAGTGGTGGGAAATGGCATGGAAACAGGAGGAAAAAGGTTACGCAGGTTACATCCTGTTTGTTCTGCGTCATCTTGCTAACATACTCATACTCTTTGGTGGGACTTCAGGTGCTGTTTAAAAAGGTTGTACCCCATCATTGCCTGGGCTCTGTGTGGTCTCAGAGGGATAAGAAGCACAACAAGCACAGCGCTCCTACCATCCGTGCCACCATTACACAGTTCAATGCTGTTGCAGCCTGCGTGGTCAGCACAATACTGAAACACAGACAGCTCAGACCGCATGTCAGAGCGCGGATCATCCAGCGCTGGATAGACATTGCACAGGTTGGCAAAAATCACAGGCTCACTCATAAATGAATGCTTAAAATCAGCAAAAATATTATCTAAGTTATGATTGTCTTCCATATTCTTTTAACAGGAGTGCAGAATACGTAAAAACTTCTCATCCCTGCGAGCCATTGTGTCGGCACTGCAGTCCAATCCTCTGTACAGATTGAAAAGAGTATGGGCCTGCGTGCACAAGTAAGCCTCCAAACTCTCAACTATGCAGATAATCTCAGCTGGTTTTGATAGTAACAAGATCTTGCAGAAATCTGCCAAAAGGCCGATTCCTCTGTGTATTTTGCATGCATATTTTACCTGCTATGTCAAATCACATTAGCTGACATGAATCTGTACTCGGTGCAGAGACAGCATGCAGATATTTGAGGAACTCTCAGACATTTTCTCGGACCACAACAACTACCTGACCAGCAGAGAGCTACTCATGAGGGTGAGTTTCTTTGTTTCATGTCTGATTAAGCGTATGAATGAAAATATCATTTATGTTTAGTAACCATCTGTTACTCTCACAGACTTGAGACTCAATCTGGAAATCCTGAAAGCTCTTTCATTCAATGGTTAGAATCTTAAGAACCAGAGCTAATTTTTTATTTTTTTTTTCCTTTGGTTTGCCCTACAGGAAGGTACTTCAAAGTTTGCCAGTCTTGAGAGTTGTGCCAAGGATCACCAGAAACGTACCCACAAGAGACTACAGCTGCAGAAGGAAATGGTGAGGCAAACACTGGCTAACTAAGAGCTTTAGAAACGAATGCCAAACAAGTGGATCTTTTTGAAAGGCGCTAAAATGGAGCTTTATAATTTTAAACAACACATTCCTCAAAAGCAGTGTGCTGTAAACTGAATGCTAGACTCTCCAGAATGATGAAGCCACACGCTGAGCTTTGTTTACTCAGTGTGCTGTACTTGCATTAAGTCTGCTTTGTTATTATCGTTGCCATTTTCAAAGATCAAAGTGTAAATCAACATCTGACTGTACTGCAGCATCTCATTAAATTTACTCGGAATAATCGCATAACTTTCTCCACAGGGAGCAATGCAAGGAACGATACCCTACTTGGGGACTTTTCTAACTGACCTGACCATGTTGGATACAGCCCTGCCTGACCTAGTGGAGGTAAAAAGCACCTGCTGATTGTGTGTGCATGTCTGAATATTTGAAAGTCTGCCAAGTTTACACAGCTCTCTAGATCTGAGAGTCTGTCTGTCAGAAAGTGGGACGCAAGTTTCCATAAGTGCATGAGGAATTTTGTTGGTCCATTTTTGGAGTGGTCTACCTAATGCTGTTTGTCTAAGCAACCACTGGTATGTGATGTCCCGGCTCTGACAGCATGCGCTTTGTCTTCCACAGGGTGGTCTGATCAACTTTGAGAAGAGACGCAGGGTGAGTGTAGCTTCAGTTCCTTTTGAGTTTACCCTGACTGCTGCTCACATGAAGAGCCCATTTGACACGTGGTATTTATTTCAAGTTAAACGTATCCAACATGGGCAATTTTCTTCCTGTCTCTGCAGGAGTTTGAGGTGATCGCTCAGATCAAGCTGCTCCAGTCGGCCTGTAACAGCTACTGTCTGACTGCAGACCCAGCTTTCCTTCGCTGGTTTAAGAGCCAGCTTCAGCTCAGCGAGGAGGAAAGGTACAGTTTCTTCACTTTGAATACCTTTTTATTTCCATTGTACCGTTATCCATTTGATAATAAGCAAATTAGTGCATGACTCATGGTCTGTTGGATCTATTGTTCACACACAAATACACCAGAGAAGCTTTGTTCTCTTTTCTCATCTGTCCCTGCTGATTTGATGTCATTTCTTTACTTCCTACTGATCTCTATTGTACTTGTTTTGCTCCCTGAGCCCCCCCTTCTTGCCCTCTCTGACCACCTCTCTGCTTCACTCTTACTGAAAATGCTGTTCCTAAAACCAAAGTGCACTTAATTTGTTCTTTTTATCTTGAAGGTTTAACATTAGCGCTCTTTCTTGCAGCTATGCCTTATCTTGTGAGATTGAAGGGCTTGGTGACGGCAGCCCAACTTTACCCAAACCTCGAAAAAGCATGGTGAAGAGGCTTAGCTTGTAAGTACAGTCAGAAAGGAGACATTTTTAGAAGCCAATAAAGACGAGTCCTGTTTTCAATCTAAAATTAAGTCCAGAATAGAATGAAGAAATGAAACTGCTGGGACCTCTTTATTTTATTATCTAACAACTCACTTCATTTTCTGTTCAGGCTTTTTCTTGGAACAGACAGTAATTCAGCCAGTTCTCCAGTCAGAGAGACGCCACGCTCGCCCCCTACTGGCAGCTCAGGAGAGAGCATGGACTCAGTCAGTGTGTCTTCCAGTGACTCCAGCAGTCCATCGGACAGTGAGGGACTCGCCACCCCAACTCACACCTCCGACTCCCAGCAAAACAAGGTGGGTTGTAATGGAACAGACAAAATGTTCTGTAAAAATAATCAAATATTAAATGTTTTTTAACCATGAGTTTTCACTGTCTATGTACACTCACTGGCCACTTCATTCGATACACCTTGCTGGCACTGTGTTGGACCTCCTTTCGCCTTCAGAACTGTCTTAATTCTTCATGGCATAGATTCAACTAGTTGCTTGAAACATTCCTCATTCTGGACTGAGATCCGGTGACTGTACAGTGTCATGTTCAAGGAACCAGTTGGAGATGATTTGACCTTTTGTGACATGGCACAATAAACATGGCACAGCACATAAACAATACTCAGTTTGGTATTAAGGTGGTCAAAGTGTGCCACCACCCCCCTGAACTGTTGATACAAGGCAGTATGAATCCATGCTTTTATGTTTTTACACCAAATTCTGACCAGTCCAGTCTGACCATCACACCAGTCTTCTGTTGTCCAATTTTGGTGAGCTCGTATGAACCGTAGACTCACTTTCCTGTTCTTAGCTGACAGGAGTGGCACCCAGTGTGGTCTTCTGCTGCTGTAGCCCATCTGCTGCAGGCTTCAACCTGTTGTGTGTGCGGAGATGCTCTTCTGCGTGCCTTGGTTGTAACGAGTGGTTATTTGAGTTACTGTTGCCTTCCTTTCAACTTGAAGCAGGCTGGCTGATTAAGGTATTCCCAGAGAACTGCTACTCACTGAATATTTTCTCTTTTTCAGACCATTCTCTGTAAACCCTTGAGATGGTTGTGTGGGGAAAATTCCAGTAGATCAGCAGTTTCTGAAATCTTGAGACCAGCCTTCTGGCATTAACATCCATGCATTCAAAGTCACTTAAATCACCTTTCTTCCCCATTCTGATGCTTGGTTTGAACTTCAGCAGGTTGCCTTGACCTTGTCTAAATGGACTGGGTTGCTGCCATGTGATTGGCTGATTAAATATTTGCATAAATGAGCAGTTGAACAGGTGTACCTAACAAAGTGGCCAGTGAGTGTATATGCCGCGACTCTTTTGACACCTTTAACTGGAGCAGTAGGCTCAGCTTTCAGTGATGATGCAAAATAAAATAAATGTTGGCGATTCTGTCATGATGATGACATGTGCACTCTCTGCGTAGATAATGAACCTTAAAATTCTCCCCCCCAAACGTTTTCTAACACGAGTTTATATATCTGCCCACCCTTGCAGTTTCTTCTGCTTATCCGATTCAATATGCAATTTAATTTTGTTTTCCTTGTTGCCTCCCAGCTATCAGAATCATCCTCCTGTACTTCACTTCACTCTATGGACACAAACTCATCAACAGCCAGTGTCTCCATGATTAATACATCTCCCTGCCTCCCTGGGCCTCCCTGTATGCACAGACGCTCCATCTCCCTCACACCCCTGTCTCCTAGTTCCCCGAGTCAAACTCTGACCTATAACACCCAGGCCCAGGATGCATGCATCATAAGAGTCAGTCTGGAACATGGCAATGGGAATCTGTACAAGAGCATACTGGTGAATAAATATTTATATTTTTGTGAGAGGCTGCATTATGTAAATGTTTCACAGTTTTTGTTAAATATAACTTAATCTATCTGTCCTACAACAGCTGACCAATCAAGATAAGACCCCGGCTGTAATTGCTAGAGCAATGGCAAAGCACAACCTGGAGGTGGAGCCGGAGGAAGGATATGAGCTGGTGCAAGTCATCTCAGAGGAGAGAGGTAAAACATGTGCTTTAAAATTTTTGGTTCCTCCTAGGTGATCAGTTTATATTTATGCATACCGTAATTATTCAGAGCTTTGATGCACCATTTCTATATTTGCAATTCAGCATTTTAACTTCTAGGTTTTTCACTGATCCGCTGTTTTCAAGCTTAGTGAACCAAAGTGTCCTCTGTGCTGTCGTGAAAGTGACATAATTGACAGTAAATTTTACCTGTTTTTTGTCCTGTGCTTGATTTCTTTCAGAACTGGTGATTCCAGACAATGCTAATGTTTTTTACGCCATGAACACATCAGCTAACTTTGACTTCCTGCTGCGGGTGCGAGGCTCAGCAGGTCGGCCCGTGCAGCTGCGTAGCCGGTGTAGTTCCACACTCCCACGCACCCAGCACCGCTCAAGCCTCTCGCTTAGACTCAGCAAAGTCACGTTGTGACCCTGGACTGCAGTGACCCAGCCCTTTCAGCACCAACCCAAGGCAAAACATGATGGATGGAAATATAAATGGATGGGAAGCTCTGTATGATCCAAGGTGGATCCCAATGAGCTTTCAGACTCTTTGAATCTCATCCTGCCAGTCAGATCTCAACCTGAACTGTGCCATCCCTTGCCCAGCCTTAATATGGTCCATGGATGTGTAACGTGACTGCTGTGCTGGACGGATTAAACTGTTGTAATACCTGTGACCAAGTGAAACAGGGACCCCAAGTGGCCAGAAGTCTGTACAACAACAGATTTTTTTTTTTTTTTTTGCACATATTATGGGAGCAGCCAAACTCCTGACCTCTAACAGTATTCTGATATTGAACGAACTCTTTAATGTCCTGTGATGTATGTGTAGCTCAAGCTTTACTTTCTTCCTAATAGAGTGCTGAATGCAGAAATAGAAGATGGCCGGTGGAATAGTGGAAGGAGATGTGGACTGTTGCCTTTTGTTCATGAATGAATGGACCTCTAACAGTATTCTGAATGATATTAATAATTGACAGAAGCTGTGATGCCATTGTTTTCCCTAGTCAGACAGCTACGTCTGGCTCGTGCACTGTGTGTGTGTGTGTGTGTGTGTGTGTGTGTGTGTGTGTGTGTGTGTGTGTGTGTGTGTGTGTGTGTTCTGCACCATATTGTGAGCTGTGTGACGAATGCAGCATTTTGTGCATTCCGATTGGTTCCAGAACTTGGTTTTATCAAGTCCTTTGCAAATATTGAAATGGCCTTACCTGCCCTATCTTTTGGGGGTAAAGAGAATTTTGGCTGCTTTCTAATCTACAAAGATGCTCAGATCTACAGAAAAGATGAGTTGTACCAGAAAAGGAACGTATTTGTACCTCTTTTCCCTTCATTATATGAACTATAGTGTTGCACTTGACAGTTGGTAGCAGATGCCAATGGGATGTGAATATAGGAGAGTGAGCAAACTGCCTTGTTAAGTAGTTTACTCCCTCTTCACCAAATGAGTTACTTTTTTTGTTATTTTGTTGCTCTTTATATGCTTTTGTAACACAGTCCAGGCCATAAATATATATATATATATATATATATATATACCAGATTGGAGCGTGACAGAGAATTTCTAACATAAATGCTAACTATGTCAGAGTGTCATTTAAAACAAACACACACACACACACACACACACACACACACACACACACACACACACACACACACACACACACACACACACACACACACACACACACACACACACACACACACACACACAAAAAGCCAGTGCCAGATTTTACTGTGATTAATTTGTGGGGATACTTCATTTCATTATACACGCAGAAGCCAAACCCATTTTAACACAGTAAAATCCCATCTGTTCGTCTCACAAACACATTTCAAAATTTCACGGCAGTATCACCAACACTCTTGCTCAATTGCAGATAAACACTCAACTTCACGTGAAAATGTTCTCATTAAATCACCCTTCGTGTTTGTTCTCCGCTGCCAAAGACTCTATCTGAATAAATAAATTATTATCACTGTTCTGTCCTTTTGTCTAGTGGCTTTTTTTTTTTCTTTCTATCTGTAAGGACTAAGGTGGTGTCACATCTGTATTTTTACCCTTGCGCTGTGATGGCCCACGTGCTCTGTTCTGTTAGGACTGACATTGCTGTTCTGGACAGAGTCCAAGTCATTTTGCTGAGTGGAAAACATTTCTGCTGACTTGAATGCAGCAGTCATGACCTTCCTTGCCTGAAACTCTGGTACTTTGTCTTTGGTTATACAATTTTTCAGGAATTCAAACAGGTTTCACAGGTTTTATTGTGAAAGACTGTTCAAAAAAAAAAAAAACTGTAGTGTTTATAATTTAAACATTATCAGAGACACCAAAGCAAAATAGCAAGTGACAGTTGTTGCCGTGTGATGTGTGGGTTAAGTTGTCTTTGTAGATTTTCTAGGTGGGTGCGCTTCATTGTTTCAAGGACTCGTTTAACCGACGGGCTGAAGAACAGAACCAACTGCAAACGAAAGAATCCAAAATTCTTTTTTTTAGTCAAAACATGAAATAAAGGGGGGGGGGGGTCAAAGAGCAAAGACTAGTCTACTTGTTCAAAACAGTCACCATATTGGAGGCAACAGAAAATGAAACAAAAAGAACAGTCAAAAAATGTGTGTGGGTGTTGTGATCATTAAGATTAAAGAAAGGGCCTAAGTAATTAAACTATGTCACCTGTGTGTGTGTGTGTGTGTGTGTGTGTGTGTGTGTGAGAAATAGGGCCTGCAAGTTCTGGTGTTTTCAAGGGAATACCAGTTGAGCTGCACAGTGCTGGGCTGTGAGCACAGGTCCCAGTAAAGGATGTCGAGACCTCACGCCACCCTCATGGAATCCGTTTCTGACAGTTTGGTCAGAAACCTGCACACGAGCCGCCTGCTAGAGGTCATTTTCCAACTCGGACTATGCTCCTGCTGTTCCTCCTCACACAAAGGAGCAAATATCGGTCCTGCTGCTGGGTTGAAGCCCTTCTACAGCCCTGTCCAAGTCTCCCTCTGTAACCGTTTATCTCCTGATATCTCCTCCACACTCTTGATACTGCTGGGAGACACAGAAAACTTGTCACAAAGGCATGGATGGATGTGTGTGTGGATGGAGATTTTCTACCTGTGCAAGCTGAATGAGATGGAGGCGTCATCTCATGCTGCCAGTAGCGACAAAGAAACTACCAAAAACCAACACGAGAGAAAAATCAGGAGGGATGAAGGAGAAAGCAACCTGTGGCCACCTCTTGCAAAACCATTCCCTTTTTGGTGGTTGCCTTGTTGCCTCTCCAGTGATCCCGTTGTCACTTTCATTTACATCAAAGCAGGTGAAAACAAAAATGATGGTTCATGTTTCCAGATTGAGATCCCCGAACATTAACTGACTTTGTGTTATACTGTGATGACTGAGTGTTCCCCTAATTTTTATTGAACAGTGTGTTTGGACTCAAAGACATGGGAGCTGGCAGATTTACCAAAAGACTGTCAAGTGCTCCATCTACTGTGAGTCAGAGTAAGAGTGAGTATAACAGGTGGTTGCTCTGCAGACGTTCTTCTTATGTAAAGAACAGACAAAGGACTTGTAAAGGGTTGCAAGTATAAATCTGATGAAGTTCATCACAGGGAACAACCCTCTTTTTTTGCCGTGTTACACCCAAGGGTACGCACAGTGAGTGTAACCTTGAACCAGATGGGCTACAAGCGCCACACTGGGCGCCACTCTTGACAGCTAAGAACAGGAAAATGAGGCTGCAACTCACATGGGCACAACAAAATTAGACAACAGAAGATTTGAAAAAGGGTTCAAACCTGGTATGAGCAAAGTGTACCTAATAAAGTGACCAGCGAGTGTAGAACAAAATGCACAAAATGACAAAAGACAAAAACAAATAAAAGAAGATTCCATTGCATGTTTGGTAATGAGAAACACAGCAGCTGGTCTGAAAGTAGCATGCAGAACTGGAGCTATTAATTTCTGTAGTTTGCATGCAGACGTGTCGAAGGCCTCTGTGTAGGCTGACAAGACACTGCCTCAGTGGAGGATCATTAGTTATCAGGTATGCGTTAGATGAGCCTGTCAGGAATTTTTGTGCTATTTTAAATGTCACGTCAGTGAATGTTATTATCCTGAAGCTGATAAAGCATCCAGACAGATGAGTTATCTGACATTCAGGCCACCTACACTGACTGAAATGTGCTGTACACAGTACAGTCTAAATCTTCGACACAATTCTCAAGTTAAGAACATTTAAAGGCAGCTCTCTGATTATTTGCGTCTCAGATTTTCATGGCCATGCACATATGCAATCTTTGAATACATTTTAGTACCATAGGTCTTCTCATGCTCATGGCTGGATGAAAGCGTGGAGGGGTGGTGCTTTGCCATACACAGAGGGACGCACTGCTGCAGCTGCTTTTAATCCGTAAGAGCCTTTGAGTGAGACACCAGATTGTTTATGTAGTCCACTGAAAAAGAGCTGGCAAGTGTGTGTGCTCAGAGGGAGGAGCATGAATTCAGCTTATGATCCATCTGTCTGTTTCCCCACAGCTCGACGCAGTAGCAGACAGTGAGGGGAGGCTGGGACAGACCCGAGTCCTTGTACTGGTTTAATTAAAACACGACTCGAACCTCTGTTGGCATAGATGCTAACAAGCCCATCCAACTCATTACCCTACAGGAGAGTCAAAAAAAAAAAAAAAAAAAGCAAACACCAGGCAATTAAAGACTCATTTTCTCTTCAGTCATTTATTCACCCGAGCCGTTCTTGGATCTTCCTTGTTCAGCCCCATGAGGCTTTTCACTACAGACAGGTCTTTATTCAGCGAGTGCCAGGTTTGCCATGAGTGGAAAATCAGGGACTGAATGAGACACACACACACACAACAGAGTGCTGCGGAAAACACTCTTCTCTAGCAGATTCAGGCAAAGATACGTAGACTGAATTTTTTTTTTTTTTTTAAGTTAAAAAGATGGAAAGAATCACATTTGATATCAACTTCTGGTTATGATTAACTTATTCTCTTTAATTCATGGAAAAAAAAAAAAACAACTTTCAAAACTAAAAAACTGTCAGTATAATAAACAATTGATAAGAATGTTTGATGATGAAAATGATACCCAGAACTGCATCGCAACAGTCCTCAGCAGAAATCCACACATTTCAATAAAAACTTTTCATGTGTCGGCATGAAACCGCTCTTTCATTTTCTTTCATCACTCCACATAAACATATTCAAACACACATGGTTTTGCTCTGTTACTTTGGTGAAGTCCTGCACAAATGAAAAATTATAAACAGCTTGGAAAAGAAAAAGACAAAAAAAAAAAAAAATCCCAATTTGGTTAATTTATGAAATTCATATTCTGTTCCTGCACATTTAAAAGCAAACGTGATAGGATAAAAACACGATTATTTAGCAAGTGGAGACATTTACAATGAATCTGTATCCAAATGTGAAGATAGGTACAAGATGATAAAATAAATTCAGTTTGAACATCTTTATATAAGATACAAAACATAAACAGGTAAACTGGGTAAAGCACAAACACACACACACACAAAAAAAAAAACCCTCCTTTGGTTTGAACATCGACAGCAAAAGCCTAAAAATTTATCTTCAACATTTTTTTAAAGAATAGCTCTAATCTGAGCTTTCACCTAATAAGCCTAATAATGCAACACTCGTGCCTAAGGTTCAAATACAACAATTCACTTATGCAAAAAACACTTGATTCATTTACAATTTAAATCATAAATATTACAATTTTGGTTACAGTTTAAAACTTTGGTGGTTTGCTGTGGGCACCATCAACAAAAACACAAACAAAACAAACCCATAACGGATCATTTTTTCTTTTATGAGCCACCTACAGTGACTCGAACAGGATTCAATGACATATTTAGTATCATTTTTGCACCATTTCTCTTCATCACAAAAAGGTACGAGGCAGGATAGGACAGTTTCCTGTTTACTGGTTAGTGATATTTAGTGAGATCAATTAACTGCAAAGTAACATGCTTGACTTTTCAGTTCAAAAATATTACCAGTAGATAGAAAATGGACTGTAAAACATGTAAGTATAGCAAAATCAAGAGTTACTAAGAAGATATGCTTAAGTAAAAATACTTAAAAGGGACCCATTATGCTGCTTTCCAGCTCCAGATTTTTTATTCTTGGGCTCTAAAAGAGTCCACAGTCAAAAAACAATCCTTATTTCTCTTATACGAGACCTCAGTGCATCAGCTCAGCGCTGCAACCCTGGTTTCTGATTGGCTGTCTCTGAACAGCAGGTGGGTTGGGTTGCTGTGCTCAGGAACTTATCTGTGTTTCTGAGAAGATCATGCTAAACATACTTGGCCCTCACTGACATCACACAGAGCCAAGAGTACAGACAAGAAATGTGAACCTGAGCATTTTTGAGCAGTCTGAAGTCTGAGCTTGGCTCACCGGATCGTTTGAACCTTTGGTGATATTTAACAACAGATATACCACATACATAAGGAAAAAGCATAAAAGGTCCCCTTTAACCACTAATCAGGCTTTGTATGCATAGACAGAATAATAATATAAGCAGCTGTAATAAAGGCTAAATTAGAGACTTGAAAAGAGATGATCTGCAACACAAATCCTATTTGATGTTTAGTGTTTCCTGCCACCACAGCACAGAATGGCAGTCAATCCTAATGCCATGCTTGACCACAAAAAAAAAAAAAAAGTGTCAACACTGTCAAACTTCAAAAGATGAAAGTGTTAGTCTTCCTGCTAAACTCTTTTCATAAATCTGCTAACATGTAAAAAAAACCAAAACAAAACAAAAAAAAAACCCTAGCACATGTTGCCGTACTGTGATTAAACAGATGTTTCCGGTCCAGAACGTGGACCTGAATCAGTTCTCTCTCACCATCTACCCTGAAAGAAGAAGAAGAAGAAAAATACCCCTCATGATCGGGTGCAGATGAGTAATATGGGTGTCTAAAAGTTCTGAAGAAATAACGATAAAGATTAAAAACAGGATGCGTGAAACCATGATCTGTTTCATTTTAGTGTTGTTCTCCTGTTTCGGACACTGAAAGGAGCAGGAGCGTGGCCGACAGCTGTGACCCAGTAGTGTGAGGCATAAACAATACTAAAACAAAATGGACAGGGCTAATGGACTCGTAGACATTCCATTAAATGAAAGAATTGGAGGAATTTTCCTTCTGAGCCACTTCATCTTTTACACAGCCAATCCCACTGCACCAGTGAGACACAGATGTGTTACAGAGAAAAGTTAGGGGCATCAACGGCTCAACAAGCTCTCGGTCTGGACTGCACCTCAGATTTAGGATCAAAGTTTGGTTGAACGCTTTGTTATAATGAAAGATTTCAGGCTGGGTGAACTTGCTATTGAAAATCTTTGCTCAAAGCATCTGACGAGCTTTAACTGAATGCGTATAAAACAGAATCTAATGTCTAAAAGTTACCTGAGCAAAAAGTTCAGTACATTAAAAGCAAAATTAGAGACTCAAAATAGAACCTCATATTTATGTTAGCATCGTTTTCATTTTTTTTTTTTTTACCCAAGCTTAAAAACCAGTCACCAGTTTCTTCCACCCCTAAACCTGCATGAGTGCTTGTTGGAAACAATTTTAAACAGAATGCAGTCTGATGCTACACCAACAAAACGGAGGTAAATGAACTCCTTTAAAACTCCATATATCGTAATGTTTTTAAACTGGTTTCCATTTAACTATACAGGTGCAACTAATTTAATGTAAAGAGCAAACAAACGCAAACCAATGCATCTCAGAGTATAGAGAGTCCTCTAATAAAAAGGTGCAAGCCGAAATTAAAGTTACACTCACGCTGTATGCTGAGAAGGCTGACAGAAGCTTTCCAGATGGACTAAGATGTCATCAGTTTGCTGTTCTGTTTTTCATCTATCACTGAAAAACTTTCCCTCTTTTTCATGTTATTGCACAGTACAGGCAAACATCTGCTGTCCTGTAACATATAGCAGCTGCAGTATTAAAAGTTCCTGATAAAAGAAACAAAAACCCCCCCCAACAGTCTCCACGGTGATTATGAAGAGACGCCTCTTTTCCTCTGTGTCCAAATGATCCACGATCCATTAAAGGTAAACTGCGTCCTGAAAATGAACCATTAAAGTATGTGCACTTGTTACACTCCTAGTAGCAATGGTGAGAAGAAAGACGGTTAAGACGGTTCAGATGATTTCTCTCACTATCTTGGACACAAACAGGTGAGGCGTTGAGTTGGACCAGGAAACGTGGTAATTACGAAGATGACGACTCTAGTGGTGACGGTCAGCCGTGCTGTACCGCCAGCTCCTGTCCTATGAAGCGGCGCAGGCGCTCCAGATACTGGCTGTATAGTTCAATGTCGTTGTGTCCCGCTCCCTCGACCCAGAGAGGCTCCACAGCCTTGGGGCAGCGCTCGAACAAGGCCAGGCCGTGGGAAAAGTCAATCACCTCGTCCTCTGTCCCGTGGATGATGAGCACCGGAGAAGTGATTTTGGACACTTTTTCAATGCTGAAATGGAAAGTGAGGAAAGCAAAAGATTTAGATACAGAGAAAGCTTAGAAACAGGATGCACTTATTCATACAGCGCTAACATTAGAGATCAGGTTATAAAAAGCCAATTGAGTCAATTGGCTTGGTCAGAAAAAGTTAAATATTTTAGATTAAGTGAAAGTATCTTAATGCAGAATTAACTTAACAGTAATTTATTTTGTGCACTATAACATATGTATTATTTTTAGAGCGCCATGTCAGTGATTAACAATTAATATCTTTATTTCGTGGATGCAGTTAAATTATATTAAGTGCAGATTTGGGTTTTATACAAGCTGACGTGCTCATCGCTGCATCACACATTTAAGTTTTTGGATTTGTTTTCGTTAATACTAACAACAAATTAACATATAGATTACTTCTTGCCTAATGAGATACAAAAATCAGATCTCTATTTTTTTTTTTACAAAATCTTTGCAGACCCCACAAGACACTACAGTCAAATCCTGAAATTCTAATCAAATGATAATATGGCATAAAGATGAGTTTTACACGGTAAATAGCAGAAATAGATACAGACGCATGGAGAGAGGGCAGCTGTCAAATCGGAGTCTGAACAAAGGGTGAACAGCGGAGGCTTTCGCAACTCACTACCCACACAGTGAGGCATTCCCTGGTTTTCCTGCCACCTTTGCTCCTCGCCCACTTATACCATCTGAGACTAGCTCCTGCATTAAGGCTGGCGTCGGCAGCTATTGACCTTTGTCAAACTCAGACACCAACACTAAACTGACAACAAGAACAGAAGGGATAGAAACAAACTAAGCATAGCAGCACTCTGAGTCCTTATTGTGTGGCCAAGAGAATTGTTCTGGGGCCAAAGTTTAAAAATAAAAGAACTGTAAAAACACGTGAGAGTGAACACCCACACTACAACTGCACACCCATGTGTGGCAGGACAAGGGGTTATAACTGAACAAAAATCTTTAGAGGGATCTTTGGCAAGTACTGGGACTTAAAAGTACAAGTCAACAGAGAGACTAATAATATCAGAATACTGGTATTGTAGGTAGAAAAGGGCCAGAAATATGAGACAAAGTGATAGGGAACAGGTGATAGGTGCAGTTTTTAAATGCATCACACTGCCAACTGTGACAGTGACTGGATGATATGAGATGTTTCACAGTCTGTGTGGCAGTGTGGAAAGAGAAAAATATGGGAATTGGTCTGAGTTTTTATCTAAGTGATAAGATTAAAAAAAAAAATTTCTAGTTAGTTTTTATTTGAAATAATTGTATTAATTAATACATGCTGATGGACCCATCATTTATGAATTCTGTGAAAGAGTTGGATTTAATAGAAAGTCAACCAAAAAGCTGCTTAATGTAAGCCATGCAGATTTTGGTTTATCATTTAAATGACAAAGATTTCTAAAAATATACTGTTAAAAAAAAATCTCCTTTTCTTAAAGAGAAATAAGAGCATCAGCTAACTGTTTTTACTAAATGAGATCGTTGGACAAAAACTGCCTCAAATCCAGTGTGCTCTAATTATACAGACATATTCCTATGACACTGTTTTAAGATGAATCTGAGTGAATGAAAACAGCCTGGCTGTCCCAAACTGAAAATAAATAACATGAACAAATTGTGGTCATATCTATGGGAATTACCTCAAAGTTGCATCCAAAGTCAGAGGCCAAATTGATACAGTTTCAGTTATATAAAATCCCAGTCCATGTTCATATCAGAGGAATAACAGGCATGAGTCATAACCTACAATTCAGTTGGTATTATCAACCATCCAGTCTACAAGCATCAAGCCTGATGTCTTACACAAGTTTATTACACCCATATTGCACAGTGTGGCTTGCAATTAACACATAAGACCTCGCCTCCATGAATTTCCAGTCAAAGCAGCTATATGTCAACATGAGTTTCCAAAAATTAAACTGATAAATAAATACATAAAATAAAAGAATTCAAACAGCAGTTTAAAAGAAGAGAAGCTCTCCTTTCAGCACAGGTGTTTCTCTCTGACCAAAAAACACTTACCGTATTTTCCGGAGTATAAGTCGCACTTTTTTTCATAGTTTGGCTGGGGGTGCGACCTATACTCCGGAGCGACGTATATGTGACATTTATAACACATGAACCAAAATACTCCAGCCACTTGACATCTCCGTGAACTGCAGCTTTAAGGCAGTCTTGCGTAACCTGTGGGCGCAGTGGATGGTGGATGGAGAGCACAGCTTAACGGCAACTGGGAGAATGCGCCACCCAACTTTCCTGGAAGTCATTGGATGGATCAAGAAAACATGGGCTTCAGTGACAAACCATCCTGTTGGGATTCAGAAAGGCTGGAATAATTGGAACTGCAGCTGACGACGAGTCTGACTAACGCGACACAGAAGAGGAAGCGGCGCTTCGTCTACGGAGTGTACGGAATTGTTTAGAAGTGACACAGAGGATGAAGACTTCAATGGATTGATGGTTTGGTTAACTTGTTAGTATGTTCTTTATGCTATGGTTATCTGAATAACTTAATGTTACGTTAACATACTGTAGCGATTCTCTTAGTTAGAGAGCGTGTTGATGTTGTGGGATATCGGACTGTTCGGGAGGTTCGTGAAGGCAGCATGGAGAGAGAGAAAAGACCGAGAGCTTGCCTGTGTGTGTGTTGCTGTTCCGCTGTTGTAGTTGTGGTTGGCGTGGCTGTGGCCTACAGCAGCCGTTTTTCTGTTAATAAAGACGACCTTTGTTGTGAATATCGCCGACTTTGGAAGTGTGTTTACAACGTTACAATACCGAACACGTGTTCGTTGTGCGTCATGTAGCTGAATGTGCTACGTTAGCATAACGTAGGCGTAACCGTGTTCGTCCTGTTCTTTAATCCATTATTATTTTAAATTGCCGTTCAAGATGGAATTTCTGCTCTGGGTCTCGGATTCTATCAACCCCCCCCCCCCAAAAAAGTGCGACTTATAGTCCAGTGCGACCTATATATGTTTTTTTCTTCTTTATTATGCATTTTTTGGCTGGTGCGACCTATACTCCGGAGCGACGTATATTCCGAAAAATACGGTATAAGTGGGAATTATGTTTTCCTGTTGAAAGATTAGTAATAATGTGAAAATGGCAACAGGCAGCCAAAGAGTCAGTGTACACAGATTGTGTATTTTCTTTGTGTGTATCACGTTTAAACACCCTATTTAGAGACATCATGAGACCGAGAGATAAGAGGATAAATGGATGAGCACACAGAGGAAAATATAAAGATTGTATTGTAGCAAATAAAAAGACAGCTTTTACAAAAATGATAGCCTCAGTTAATTAAATATTTACTGCAGTCTAACAAACACATAATTTTAATTGGACAATGCAGTGAAACACAAAATCAATACATCCATGCATTTTCTTACGCTTATATTTTGTTCACACAAACTCTTGGACAAAGCATTTTATATGTGAAAGTAATGAAGATTTTCTTAAATATAAAATGTTTGAATAAGCTCTAATAATACCAAAGAGTACAAAGACACTGCAGAGACACTTACTTGGGGAAAGCGTCGAAGCAGTAGGTTTTCTTTGTGTCAGGAAACGCCACTCTCATACCAGATGTTAGAGGTGAGTGAAGAACCACGGCGGCACACTCATACCGTGACGCCAGGTCTACAGTGGGAACTGTACCAATGCTCTGTCCATAAAGGATAATATTTTCTGGGCTTATGCCATACCTGATTAGAACCAAACAGAAAGAAAGAAACTTATAATACAGAAGAAGAAGAAGAGTAGTGCTATAAACAGCAGCTAAATCTACTAATATTTAGCTTTGGAGTACTAATAATTATTGATACTTTAATTTGGTTATTTTTCAAGAGTTTTTCCCCCCCTCATGCCAAATGTTTGTTTTTTTAATAATCACCAAAAATGACTAATTCATTTTCAAAATTCAGATCCATTTTTATTTCACATCAATTAGTAGCTCAATTAATCAATCTTTTACTTTACACCAGCCCATACATTTAAAATGAAAATCTTTTTTTTTTAAAAAAGCAGAAAAATAAAAGTTTATTAACAATGGGATTCATCTTTAACAGAAGTACCTTGGTGTATTTCAGAACGAATCTGAACAGGTTTAACATGCTGAAATTAAAATTCAAGGTAAGACTCACACACACACACACACACACACACACACACACACACACACACGGCTTTACACGAGCCAACCTTTAGTCAGCGCTGTTTTGTAATCCTGAGGCTACAACTGCATTAAGAGAGCGCCACTTCTGCTAATGAGTCACTTCATCACCCTGCGACGCCCTTGAGATACATCACCCCTTAGCCTTCCCTCATCCAGCCATCTCACTCTTCTTTATTCTCACAGCATCTGTTCAACTCTCTTCCTTCCAGCTCTGTCCTGATCACAACCTCTGCCACCTTCATTCACCCCTTCTCCACATCATCTTTGATTCTGCTAAGTTTATCTTCATTTCTTGCCTTTTTTTTAACTCAGACACATTTTAAACATTATCTGATCTGAATCATATCCATCTTGACAAAACAAGTTAATCTGGGATAATAAATTATGCCTTGAAGGACACATTTGGGCCAGTTGTATCATCACATACCGTGTACGCAGGGTGTGCCAGGCAGCGTCTATGTCTGCATACAGATTCTTCTCAGAGGGCTTGCCAGTGCTGACGCCATAGCCCGAGTAGTCGTAGGAGAAGATGTTGCAGTTGATACGAGTGCCAAGGCCGATGTAGAAACTGCTCATCTGGCCGAGGTCAACTGCATTGCCATGGGAGAAAAGCACTGTAAACCTGTGGGGTTAATTCATAAGACGAGTGAGTAATGAGCTAACAGAGTCGCAGACAAGTGCACAGTCAAAACAAACTTGTTCACAGATACCAGCAGTAAATGTCTACTGGACCTGATTTGAAACAGAGATGTGTATCACATAGAAAACTAACATGAGAAGATTAAAACAGACACAAACTAATGCAATCCACTTCAACACATTTTACCACAGCTGAATCTGAACTTGTAAACTAATGAAATCAACCATGAGTAACCTGATGTTGAGATTAAAAGGTAAGCTTGTGTAAAACTGCTGCAGGTTAGAGGATTTATTTACCATGAAGGACACATGCCAAATGACTCTTGCTTCTATACTTTTTGCATAACCTGAGAAGCAGGGTAGCCACTATAAACACTGGGTATCTAGCCTTGCCTGTTATTCATGAATGCATGTTGTGCTCTCTAGGGTAACTTGATACTTTTTCTACACACCGACTATTTTGAAATTCTTCCTCTGTGGTTTTGTTTATGAGCGCTTGCAGCCCATGGCTTCGCTCTTGGCCTTTCCACTTAGAAATCAGCAAAACAATGACTCTGCCATATCATGTTAGGGTTGGAGTCATCCTTTGTAATACTACAGAGAGATTAATGCAAGATAAATGGACTGTAACATTT
Organism: Archocentrus centrarchus; assembly: GCF_007364275.1. Classification (NCBI taxonomy): domain Eukaryota; kingdom Metazoa; phylum Chordata; class Actinopteri; order Cichliformes; family Cichlidae; genus Archocentrus; species Archocentrus centrarchus. The sequence goes on along the minus strand of NC_044349.1, from coordinate 23,669,573 downwards.
CTTTTTCATTCATTTTGTAAATTAATCAGTAGCACAGTACAAACTACAGTTAAATTCTTTTACTTTTTATGAAATACTGTTAAATCTTCTAGAACAAAATTTTTTTATTACTTCTCCATTTACCATCCACTGCCAATAAACTCAGTGACACCCCATAGCTGAAGATGTTTAGTCTCTGACTCACTGGAAACTGTTATCTTGTCCGTGAGTGTGGTACTTTTTTTTACTGTGATCATTATCATGAATTACCAGTAAATCCAACCTTAAGTTCCTACAAAGAAGCAAATAAAAAAAAATAATAGAAAGAATAAATACACAACACTTTTAAATAGCCTGCCGGATGGCCATGATCCATAGAAAAAGCAGAAAGAAAATCAGTGGAGTCAACAGAGAGACAAGTGAAGAAAGCAGACCTGGATGTACAAAGAAGAGGACTGACAAGGAAGGAGGGAGTTTAAATGCCTCTGAGGAAGTGTGACAGCGGGGAACATACTCAATGAAAGGTTTTAAGCCATTTACCTGGAATTAGGAGCACAGCGAATGTACATGCAGCCGATTCTGTTCCCTCGGCTGGATCGAGCGAGAAACACTTCCGTCATGTCCAGCTCTCTCTGAGAGTACTGAAACTCTGCTCGCTCTGTCAAGTGAAGCTTCCATCTCCCCTCCACGGCCCCAGTCCCTCCACTTCCACTTCCAGAAACTGAAGCGCCGCTCCGTGACCGCAGGCTGGATGTCCCCGTTGCCCCTGGTGCAGCAGGGCCCGCCTCTGGGTCTGGCAGAAAGGTGTACGTGGGCTCTGGGGGCAGGAAAGCTAGCTTGGCTGCAATGCGGCTCGGGCAAGGCGGGCAACAGAACAGGCAGCAGAGCTCACTGAGAGAGAGGCCATTCATCCTTCACTGTGAAGAATAAGGACAAGAGGATCACTGTGCAAATGAATTCACAACATCCAAACGTTAACACAATGAAACACTTATTACAATGTAATGCACAAGGCCCTTAGTCTGTGGGCGCCAACAATGGTGATGAAGATTTTTCTACACCAGTTTTGGAACAAACCATTTCATGAACCCTATCTTCACATTACACATCATATATGAGGTAAATATATTAAATTAGAAGGGACTCAAAAATCTGCAAGTTAACCAGCAATAAAAATGAAAATCAATTAAACATTTCAATAACTTATCAAACAAAATTTGCAAAGGTTTGCCTTAATATCTTTAAATGTGGTTAACAACTGCTCTCTAAAAGTAGACTGAATTTGTCTGGAGTTTTTACCCCCAGAAATCTGAATATGTTAGCTTGGGTTTGCAGCTGTGTTGGACCAAACATTACATTTGTTCTTTGTGAAATTATTTAACAGACTTACCCTAACCGGATAAAGCAGTGAGTCACAGGCCTAACATTTTCTTTATACTTCACACTGTCACATTGAACAGTTTTTACATGTCTGTCATACTAAAGATATATATATATATATATATATATATATATAATGACACCTCGCTACAAACTTATTGCATACTCCCTGTGAGAAAGCAGACCTACCTGTTGAGCTGAAGCTTGTGGTTAAAGAGAAACGAGCTGTGTTGAAACAAAAAACAAGGAAGCCTTCCTTCCACTTCAGGCAAATGCAAACACGGGATACTGTCGCTGAACAAGGAAAAAGACTTGGAGCGTTCCGGCTGACAGGGGAGTGTTATTTACAACGTATCTGCTGTATTTTTTTTGTAGTGACTGAAGTCCAAATTCCACCCATTTTGTGCATTTGAACAGAAGCTGACGAATGACGCGCTTTTCCTGTCCAAACGTGTCCCGGATACCTTAAAAAAAATAATACCAGGAACTGTTTTCAGTTTTTAATACCTTGCTGTCAGTTTGGAAGCCGCGTTTCACATAAAAGTTCTGACCTCAAAGCGACCAAAACAAACTTTTACATTACAAACACGAGCATCGCTATAACTCCCCTGTACGAAGGAATGATCTATAAAGAATAAGAGCAACTACAAGTCTTACTATCGTCTCATGGAGAGACGCTATTTTTCTGCGCGTCCCAGCTAATGCTACGTTGGCTTAAGCTAGCAAGAAGACATAAACACGGCTACTCAGTGAAGATACGGCTCGCTCACAGACGTACGACGCAAAGCACTGTTAAGACGCAGATCCCAGCGTGAACATTTATCTCCGTGAGCTTATTCTGGACGGTGCTGGCGTGTCCTCTGAATTTATACACAGCGCCCTGCTGTCTTAATCAATCCATATATATGCGGTGTTTTCCTACTTCTCTGCTGTTTCACCGCATCCGGAAGCTACAGCTGACCGGACGTGACGCAAGAATTTTCCATTGGACAATTAAGGGAAACTTGTTATCAGCGTGGGCGATGATGTAAAACATGACACATTTGAACTTGATTGTATTTTTAAAGATACAAAGGTCAATTCACAGTATTTCTTATAATCGAAGCATCATCACAGTTACTTAGTAGTGGAGACAAGGGTGATTAATTAAAGCTGATCTATGTTAGAAAGTAGTAGAAAGTCATTTTACTTAACAAAGTACAAGTCGTGCACTAATTTATCTCTGTGTACTTTGACCATAACCAATAATTAAAGTAAATAATTTACGCAATGGGGGCTTGTTTTGTGTCCTACAAGAAAGCAGGTCTCCCACAGTGTAACACTGTAAAGCTATAAGTATCCCCAACAAGTGATATTTGGACACACACAGCGAGAAACAGGCTGCTCAGGAAGCTTCGCTGGCTCGGGAGCCATCTTTACAACCTATTAAAGAGAACTGCAAGCGTCAGCTTTACAACCTGTTATATAGCCCACCCATGGCTACCTTTACTTCTTTTCAGGTAAAACAGTTATGATTTGAGAAGTTTTGAGAAATCCACCTTTGCACTGGAACTTAATTTGTGGGATTTAAAACTTGGGGTCAACCATCCAAAGCAATGGACAGTGCACAAGAGAGGTGAAGAAGAGTGTGCAGGCAGGGTAGAGCAGATGGAGACAAGTGTCAGGGGTGATTTGTGACAGAAAGACAGCAGCAAGAGTATAAGGGAAGGTCTACGGTAGTGAGTCCTGCTATGATATATGGGTTGGAGGGGATGGAGCTGAGACAGGAGGCTGAGCTGGAGGTGGCAGAGTTGAAGATGCTAAGATTTCTATTAGGAGTGACCAGGAGGGACAGGATTAGAAATCAGTATATCAGAGGGACAGCTCTGGTTGAGTGCTTTAAAGACAAAGTTAGAGCAGAGGAGAAATAGTGGATATATTGGACAAAAGATGTTGAAGATGGAGCTGCCAGGCAGCAGGAGAAGAGGAAGTCCACAGAGAAGATTCACAGATGCAGTGATAGAGGGCGTGCAGAGGGTTGGTGTGGCAGAGGAGAATTCTAGGGAGAGAGTGAGATGGAAACAGTGATGTTCTGTGGCAAACCCCAAAGGTAGCAGCTGAAAGAAGATTTAATAGAATAGCTGCAATGTTTCTTTTCTGAAACATGTTAACTCTGATTATCAACTGTTTTCTATATATATAAAAAAGTTGATCATCACATATCAGCTTTTTATAGGAACAATTCATTTAAGGTCAAACTCTGGAAAGTCCAAAATATAGAAGAGATTTAAAAGATATGCAAGATTTATTTATTTTTTGATCATCTGCGAAAGATATTAGACTTTATTTTTAAACATCACAGCAGGAAAGCAAAGGTAGTATATTTAATGACACAAATATGGCTCTATCCACTGCTTTGGTGTACAAAAAGGTTGATCAGGCACATCTGTACAGGCCCACAGGGTCCTGAGAGCAGGTCTAATTAGGCCAGTTGAAGCATCTGGGTACACTTTTGGGTGTCCAGGATTTAATTATTTGATCTAGTATGAGGAAATTATTCTCAGTAACAGCTGACAATAGGAAAGCAAACTAACACAAATGGCTAACAACTATTAGTGAAATCATTAGAAAACTGCAAATAATTTTGTGACGCTGGATTTAAAGTGTCTTTTCAAGAGGAAACATAGCACCTCTTCTCATCATTTAAGTTTTGTCTGAATACACTGGTAAGATTATGTACCACCTGCTTGTTTTGTTTTTTAACTTTTTACATTAAAAAAAATTTTTTTTTTTTTAAATCAGTGAGCAGTTTTTTTTTGGCCCTTTTATTTATCATTGAATGACATCAAACAAGAAAGCATAACTTGCAATTGCTAGCTTCACTGACTAAATCATCATGATGGAAATATAATGTATCATTTTATCTTTTATATAAATAGCCTTAATTATTTATATATATATATATATATATATATATATATATATATATATATATATATATATATATATATATATATATATATATAAAAAATAACACAGGATTAGTAAATCAAACTCAGTGCAGTGGTATTCCAAGTGTTGAACTGGGACTGATCTAGTGACTGCAGAGGGATGTTCATACTCATAAAGCCATGTAGTGACCCCTTGTTCTATAGACAGGACTTCAAGCATTCTGGAAGATCTGAAAGAACTAAGGATAAAGGTGATAACTCAGAAAAACTTTGTATTAATTTGTGGCCCCCTCTTTCTGGGGCAGGGGTGTCAAACTTAGAGCTGGCAGGCCAGAACCGGACCTCCAAAGGAGCCAAACTGTCCCACTTGATGGTTTTACAAAGTTTAAAGATTGCAGGGAAGTAATTTATAATTCAAAATGTTCAACAGAATACAACGCTATGCCTGTGATGCTGCCAGCATAACTACATCAGTTGTAAAAATGTGTATAGTTTTTAGATCTCAATATGTAGTTTGAATCGCAAAGATACTGGCATTATTTTTCAACTAGCGTGCAAATAGCATAAACTTTTATGTATTTATGAAGCATACAACTACACATTAAGACAAATACAAAAGACAAGTGTAAATTAAAATAAACTTTGTGATTTTATTGTTTATACTTACTCTTACACATCATACAATCCTAACTCTTAAAAGAAAAATAATAAAATAAAATAAAAAGATATCTGGTGGTGTTTCTGGGGGACTGGAGTGCCAAGGGACAGGAACTACACCTCTTTGAACATTGTAGGTTTCATCTGATGTCCCTAAAGCTCAACTTGAAAGACAGAATGAATAAAGTCATCTTCATCTGTCTTTACTTCTGCAGTGAAGCTGAATTTCCAAATTCATCATAACTCACAGGTTTATTATTCTCAATCAAAACCCTTGCATGAAGAAGTCACTGATTATGACAGGTGCTTAAAAACATTAAAAAAAAAAAAAGATCAATGCAACAAAAAGAGAGAAAAAAAAAGTATATGTAATGATAGCATCTAGATTATTCAGGTATGGTAGCCCTAATTGCTGGTGGCAAGTCAAACAGTCAAAAGATTTTAATGATGTCAGATGTCCCAAATCACATACAAGACAACCAGGCCTCCATCCCCGGCCTAAGGACAGTCATTATCAGGGCCTGGTAGTTTGATGACGACATTACAACTTATTGTGTGACTTATGGTGGTTTACATTCAAACTGCTCACATTTATTAAGAAAAAACATGTTCAAATGTTTGGAGCATTGATATGAGCAGTCAATAGAAAGTGAGTGTAAACCATGTAAACCCCATGATTTACATAGCTGAACAATCATCATAAGTAAAACACTTCTATGAAAAGACAATTAATTGGTAAAGGAACATTGAGCTTGTTGCGCGCAACAATATTTTGTAGTCATTGACCCAGCAAATCTGAGAATTCTGTGTATATAACATACACCAAACTACAGAGCAGCACCAGCCACATGTCCCCCTGAATATTATTCTCCTTGTTACCACTCAAGATGAACAAATTCTCAATTTAAAATTTCCACTATAGGTGTGATGGAGGAAGAGGTTAAATCAGTCACTATAGGATCAGCTTATCCATTCTAAATGCCAACAAAAATGCCATAAAGGCTAATTTTCCAATCAGAAGAGCCAGAACTAAACTCATCAAGGCCCAACACGAAGCAGACACAAGGAAAAGTGTCATTCCGATCCCACACGATTTGCAGTGGCTTATTTTGAAAATGCATACCTCGCAAATTCCTTGCAACTTTTCTACAGCTCTTTCATTAATAGATAATGAACCACATCAAGCAACATTTACAGGGAAAGCTTTTAATAATGAAAAGATGAAACCTCAGTTGGCCCTCTATTTCTCACGAGGGGCCCTTTAAACTTTCATAATACCGCTATTGCTACGAATCAGTAACAGGATAAAAGCACTGACTGAAATACTCTGTTATTCAGCACTGTTAATATAGCTTGGGGAGGGGGGGGGCTGGTTAAGAATGTGACTAATATTGTAAAATAGAAACCACGTGACCTGTAGGGGATACTAGTGGTTATTGAAAACAATTTTAACATTAAATGTAAAAACTTGTAAATAAATGAGGAAACAACATGGGGAAAATATCAGTGCTAATTGTAGCACATTTTTTTGGGATAATTATGAAAAGCACTTTAATACACATAGTACTATTTTTCACCTTAATTCCCCACCTTTATTACCTGGCAAAAATCTACATTAAGATTATACTATATGAATAGGAGCCGTATGGTATTTACATTTGAAAAAAAGACAAAACAAAATGCTAGAGTCCTGTTAACGTGAACCATAAGGTTCCAGCCATGCATTGTGCTACTGCTGTGAGGCTTTTGAAAAACATTCCAGCTTCATTTCAAACTGTGCAGCCACAAAACAGTAACTCATGTTTGATGGCACACATGCATCTGGGACTGATCTTCCTAGAACAAGCTAGCTAGAAGCAGTCTTCACTTTAAGGACTTATCTGAATTTGAGCACGCTGTAAAAGCGCAGCACGCAACTCTGCGGCGTTGCAATGCTGAGCAGAACGTATGTCGTTATCTACAGAGTAACTGCGACCCGGGTCAGTTTTCATTCAGCATGTGTCAGTGGTCTGCTGGTGGTTAGAGAAACATGGAGCTTCATACTGACTCCACAGAACATAAAAGGTCATTCAAGGAGAGCACACTGCCTTACCAAATAAGAACATCTTAGCAACTGAACAAGGCAAGTTCATCAGCAAGGCTGCAACACAGCTCAAATATTAACTGCAAGTGACCTGAATGCTGAACAAAACTGAGTAGGTGTGGCACCTAAGTTTGTGCTCTGCAGTTGACACACTTTGTTGTGCTTCGTATTAAAAGCCAAAATAATTGACATTTTACTGCACAATCTCACTCATAACGGCTTAACTGGACTCTATTCCATCATGTCAGAGCTTGTGTGTACTTTTTTTTTTTCTTCAATGGTTACATAATCAGGATGGAATTACTTAAATATAATTGAAAAGGTTAAGAGCAAATCATTAAAGATTTGCGGACACATGCTGCCAATCCTCCAGCACAGACCAACCAAACGATAAAAAATAAATAGAATGCAATCACACAATTCAAGCTAACTACAATATATTAATATAGATCTTCTGATGTCATACGCTCATTAAAACAGAAAGAAAGAAAAAAAAAAAAAGAATTCAATCACACAGTTAAGTCAAGGTTCTTGGTTTCCCTACCCTGTCCCTCCCCTGCTTTCCCCTTCCAATAACTGTTCATGCACCCAGTATCCATACAAGTCTATATATCAAAGAGAGACATATCTGGAAAATTCTGAGACTTTGGAGTACTACATGTGGTGACCCACAGAGTAAAGGAGTTGCCAATTTGACAAGTAGTTGACATCATTTTTGAGTCTGGGATAAAATACTATATTCCAAAGCCCTTTAAAGGTCTCTCTGATACATGAGTCACCCAGTTCATTTTGTGTTTTTTTTTTTTTTTTTTTTTTTTTAAAAACTCACTAGACCCCCTAAATGTTTCTGTCATTATCCCTATTGACACATTCCTTAACAGCTTATCCCCTTTAATTTCAACTACCTACAGGGATTGTATAAACTCACACAATCCCCCTAAGTTGAGAAACAAAAAGGGAATCAAATGCCTGCCCTTCCCACGGCAAATGTCCACCAAGCCCTCATGGCTCTCTCCCCAGCTCTCAAGCAAATGTGCGCACACACACACTTTCATACAAACACTCACTCACACATAAAGAAACACTCAAATTCAGCTGCAGTCACTAGTGGAGAGAGAGGGAGATGCTAGTAAGGGAAGTGTCTGGACTGTGGCTGCGACCGCACCACCCCCACCCCGCCCGCTTTTACACTACCATGAACAAATGAAGCCATGATATCAGGTGTTTTCATCCAAGTCGCCATTGTTCAAATTCACAAAGTCAGAGACTTTTTTTTTTTTTGCACTCAGTCCTCATAACTTCTGAATTTTCTCAGCCACCACGATGGGGTTCTCCTTGCGTAACTGGGCAGCGGCTGCACTCCGGTAATCATAGGGACAGTCGTGTTTGTCAGAGTAACGATGAACGGCGCAGAACAGGTTGCCACAGCGACAGTCAAAACCTTGAGGAAAAAGAAGCAAACAGGTCGTTTAAACTTGGAAGCTTTATTACATACATCACATGCATCTGGACCCTAGAGCTGGATGATGAACTCAAATCTCATTATTTTTAGGCAGAATGGCTATTTTCTTCAATTTGAGGAGAGTTCAGTTTCTCGGGTGCTGGCCCACAGTCAGCGTGTTACTCAGAGCAGACATGGCCCCGAGCAGGCAAGACAGCTGAGCAGCAAAGAAACTATCTGCTGCTGTAGATGGGGTCAGCAGTAAAACCTAAAACAAATTCATATTGGTTTAAGTTTATATACAATGTATTAGATACTTTACTTCAGATGGAATTAATAAGACTCCACTGAAAAAAAACATTCAGTTGACCTTGCAAAATCATGGGAATTGTTGATTTGCTGCTGACTCTGTTAGGTTGGTCAGCCTTATTATCTGACTTTGGTGTTTTAATGGGCAAGTCCAGATCTTAACTTCTAATTTCTGAGAGGTAAAATTCAGTATTTTTTCCAATGATGTGAGAGTGACTTTTTTTGTGTGTGTGTGCCGTTTCCACAAATTAATGAACTTTGTCAACTGTTATCACACCTGCAATATGAACATTAAGTTGCCATCTATCCTTAAACTGTTATTTTCCATTGCTGGGACCAGCACTGTCTCCCTGCAAAGCTACAGGAAAACAGAATCAGGTCGAGGTGCAGAGTGAGGCTGAGGCTGGAGATGGCACTGCAAACACTGGCAGTGGAACCCCGAAGCTTTTCCTGCAGAAATGCTTTATGTGTTGCAGCATGAATCTATATAGATACAAATATTAATTCTAGATCTTTTGAAAAATACTAAATTGCTACATTAAAAAAAAAAAAATTGCCCAGCCCTACTGCATGCTAATTATTTTACAGATATATTGTTACACTGCCCCTGTGCATGAATTTAAACTTTCCTGTCTTCTGCTCTTCTGAAAATAAGAGCTCCAACTTGAATTTTACTAGGGCACGATGACATTGGTGCTATCAGGCTTTATTCAGACCCATTTTCACATACTAACTCAGGATGTGGTGTGGATTAAGCTGATAATACAATCATTGCTATTAAGGCCCAGAGCCTCCTTTGAGGCCAAAAATGGAAGCCGAATGTACACTGTGAAATGTACCACCATAGTGCAGTATGCTGCTCTCTGTACCAAAGTGTTGGTTGTGGAGAAGAAAAAAAAAAAATCATCACACAAACTATGAGCGCATAGTGATAATTTGGATATGAAGGTTACATTTGCTGCAGTCCTTCAAAGTCCCAACATAACATCACTACTTTCTAATTTGAATTCAACATGTTGATTACTCATGCTGATACTGTGGACCACATATTCTGAGATATATATAAGAGATATATAAGAAGAGGCAAGAAAATTACTTGTGATGAAATAAATGCACTGAAATACATTTAAAATGCTGCAAATGTTATCAAAAATCGTGTATGCAACTGTCATTTATGTCCTTTTAGAACAGTGCCAGCTTGAAAAGGTCTGCAGACAGAAAATATAAAGATGTCTTCACCACATATATTTGCGTGCCAAATCAATTTCATATTAGGCGCAAAGAATCCCAGCCAACTAAACTCAGAAGATGTTGGATAAACAGATAAGAAGCAGCCCTATTTAGTCAGAATGTGTACGAAATTCTTTCCTCGCTTACCAGTAAGTCCTACTTTCTTCCGGCAAGAAAAGCAGCGATTCTTTTTCTTGTTTTTATCAGGAGTCTGGTCACCATCAGATGAAGGCTGTGCAGCTTCTCCCACTGGCTCTGATGGAGGCGGGAAAAAAACAAACAAAAAAAAACCTCAACTGTATGTTTATTTATATGTACAAAAGATAATAGGTTTAACAGCAACTAATCAAATACTCAAAACAAGTAAAATATTCTAGCAATGTCAGAGGGTGGATAGCCATTTTTAACTTAAGCTTCATCAAATATTATTGTCATCATGTAAAAACAAACTTAGGCACATTGTTGTTACACAGTTATTTGACTGTAACAGAATATATTACAAAATAGGGGGAGGCAAAATAAAATAAAAAGGAGAAAATAGAAACATCACAGAGAATATATATATATATTTTTTTATCATTTTAGGGATGCTTCTGGAACAGGGTGGCGAGTGGATCCCATTGTTTACCTGTTTTTTCACCCTATGGTTCTTAATAGTGTCCTCCTCTGCATTGAGTAGGCCTGGCTATGTGGCAGGGAATGATTTGGGAAAGCACTACTGCTTTCTCTGATGTTTACCTGAGCTGTTTGAAGTACCCTCGTCTTCACCCTCCTCAGCCTCTGCTCGATCAGAATCTACAGCTCCCGAATCCTGGGAGATGCTCATAGCTGTCATCTGTTGAGTTACTGGGCTGGTGGCGCTGGGACTAACAGGAGATCAAATCAAATCAGTAAATTTCAGTTTCCATAATAAAATTCAGAAAAAAACAAACACACACACACACACACACAAAAAAAACCCTTGAAATTTTATGTGGGTACTCTGTCTTTGCTTCTTTTCTTTTCCCCTCCAGAAGGCAACAAATCCAGTGCACATGCTGTAATATAAAACCATTTTCAACAATTTAAAGAGCCTCAGAACTTCTCATCTACCACGCTTCCCTAATGCCATGAATTAAATATATTTTTTAACATTTAAAAAAAAAAAAAAAAGGTTAGCTCACTGGTACAGCTGAAGCAAATTATAAAGAAGCTCCTGCAAAATGCCAAACAGCAAAAAAGGAACTTGGCCAGCAAAAAATTATTCAGCATCACACTGCAGTTTTTCAGAACAGGCCCTCAAGCAAATTTTTTAAACTACACCATCCTTTAGCTACTTTTTTCAGCGTCAATGACAGCACAGCTTCATTTGACTTTTGTTAATCATTATGAGCTTTTATTAAACAGGCCTCCAAAAAAAAATACTACTAAAATGGTTATACAAATAAATCAAATACAATTTTATGCATGAACTCATTGAAATAGCTGAAAGGTTCTTACCAGAGAGCTCAGTGTCATCAGGTAAAGGTAAAAATGTTTTGATTCAGGAAATGATTGTACCATAGTGATAGAAGGTTTTATTTTCAGAAGTAAATATACACACACACACACACAATGGCTTACCCATTCTGACCTCTGCAGAGTTAAGCTGTTGTACTAGTATGAATTGACAGGACTTGTCAAAGAAGCAACACAGAGTACAATTTGCTTGATCAATCATATTAAAAAAAAAAAAATAGGGTCACGGAGACCCTGAAGTCATAGTTCTAGTAAGATGATAGAAAACCCCAGAGCATGATAGGAACAGCAAGCAGCACAGTTGTTAAGATAATAGTAAACAGAGCTATTAGCAATAATCACTTGGACAAAAAAAGATAACTGCAATTTAGAATAATGTATTAGAATCAGTGATTTTTACCCCCGTTTTGGGGTTTATGGGGGGCCCTATAGAGAATCAAACTCAGTGAATCTGTTTTTACAGAATATATTAACACTCATGAGTAAGTTCATACAAGGTCACAGAAAAGAAGATATCATACAGTTTACTTGTAACAAATGTACAAATGTAATTAAAACAACATATTTGCTGTTGGGGGGGGGGGGGGGGGGGGGGGGGGCATTAGGGGTACAAAAAAGATGTATCAACAATGACAAAAGTTTCATTAAGGCTTGATACTGAATCCCTCCACATTCCACAATCACTACCAGAACAATTTAAGGTGTATTTTTCAAGAAATAAATTTCAGACTATGCAGAGGGTCATTTCTGTCACATTTGAGGGTGGGGTATCCTGAGGGTGATTCCTCTCCTATATTTCCTATCTGACCCCCAGTGAATGTTCCTACCAAATTTGAGAAAAATCCACCAAATGGTTTGTGTGCAATTTCTTTATTGCGCGGAGCTCACGACAACGGATGACATTAGTCCTCTTAAATTCACCGATTCACAAAAACTCAATGAAAGAACAAGGGTAAGCAAATTCACTGTGTGTCGCTCAGCATACCTGGTTGTTTGTTCCTCAGGTGGGGTTCCTGCCACCTCTGTACTGGGCTCTGAGGTTGTGCTCTCCACAGTTGCACCGACTGATCCTGGTGATCCCACTGGTGAAGTAGCAGCTGTGCGCGTGGGTGGGGGTGGGTGGGGGAAGGAAGGACAGTTGGATACCACAAATGACACAAAAACCTGTTGTTGCCTTACACTTGGATGACTTTCCACTTGTTTCTAAGCATCTTGACATATGCCATTCCCTACATGTATTTGTTTACCATGATCAGATGCAATTTGAGTTAATGTACAACAACAGATGGCAATGTAACTCTCTTGCTTTTGGATGCCACAGTACAGGCAGCTACTGCTACCTCTGTTCTCCAGCCCCTTTTAGCAAATTCAGCTCCCTATTCCAGTGCACTTTTTGAATGACTCCCATTTAAAAGTTCCTGTCTTAGTCACCTGATACCCCCTTATCCAGCAGACCCCTGCTTTTTATAGGTTATGTCTCTCCCATCTTCCTACCTTTCTCTCCAGGGGGGCTGGATCGCCCCCCTCCCTGTTGTCTCTGCAGGTGTTCCTTGTAGCAGACCGAGCACATGCCGTTGGTGCGGGGGTTACCATAGAAACCGCATCCCATAGTGCAAAGCATTGGCACTTGCGTCTGATTGGTCTCCTGAGCCATGCTCTGACAGAGGGGGTAAGGGGGATGGGAGAGGATAGTCCTGAAAATGGGGTTGCAGAGAAGTTAGTCAAAAATAATTAGCAATCCCTATTTGATTACATAGCTTTTAGGTTGGAGCTAAAAGAGCTTGGAGACTGGCATTGCAGCATGAGAGTAGAGTTTGAGCGCATCATGGCTTCTTTTACCTCTTTTGCACTGACACAGAGCCAGCCCCAGTTTTGAAAGACTTGAAGATTGATCATTATTTAGCTTAAAAAAAGAAAAGAAAAATCAGACAAAATCTGGGGGTTTAACTGACAAATACTGTTAATTTCTTGCCGTAGCTCTTGCCACAGTCAGTGGTTCCATCTTTACAACCTGTAATTTTGTGGTGTTGAGCTGGTTCATACTTTTCTAGTTTTTTTTTTTTTTTTTTTTCCCCTTTCTCTTCAATGGAAACACATTGAACCAGCTCTAGATTAGGCACCAGACAAGTGGAAAAGAGGTCTTTGTGAACTAAAGGTTATGGTAGTGAAGGTTTGTCGCAGGTTTCTAACCTCATAAACCAAAATTAAGACCAACCTCAACTTCTGAGGGCGAAAGTCCATGTCTACTGCAAAATCAGGCCTGGACTTTGGCACACTGAAAAGCTATTCAAACTATGCTTCAAAATTACTGTAAAGCCCCAAAACAATCTCTGATAAAGCTAAACGCAGCAGTCATATAAACACAAATAAAGCGGATCAAAAAATGCACTGTACCTCTTGGGGCAATACGCCAGGAGTTTTAAAAGTAGTAAGCCGTAAAAAACAAACAAGAAGCTGAGCATGGCAACGAAAACAAAGGTACGAAGGGTCGTACACAATGCCACCGTTAAAGGTAAATTACGGTGTGTGAAACATGCGCTAACTCAGCTGTTTTATGCTTTCTTCCGCCGCACAAGATGTTTTTGGTCAGACAAAAAGTTATGAAAAAGGAAACAACGCTAAAACCATGTCCGCACAAAATCACATCGAAAACGTTATTAGCGACGGGTTGGCAAACGTTTAAACTACACTGCTTGCAGTTCAGCCGAACAACTCCCAGTTGCCAGTCTGAGTTTGTCCGCAGAAGACAACAATTGGCGTCCTATGCTTGCATAGCTCAAAGCAAACACTAACATTAGCAAACATCCTCGCTGGACGTTTTGTATGACAGACACTGCATACCAACATAAAAAAGGAAGGACAAGACTCTCTTGGTGGTCCTCTATCGTGATGAAAAACAAGAAAGTTAAAAACTACAGCGTCCTCGGTGACGAACTATACACGGATCTTGGGTTTTCAATCGAATAAACGCTAGTGTTAGCTGGCTAATGTTAGCAAAGTGGCTAGTGCAGTCAACCAACCCAAACCCAGTGCGCTTCCCGACAGCGTCCTAGCTGGTTTTATGAACGGCTCCAGAGGACGGAAGTCGCCCCTGGCAGTCGAAGATGAAGACATTACCTGAATTGAAAGGTACCGGGGGCTGTCGACGACCGAGGGGTTCAGATTTGTACAAGTTATGTCCCCAGCAGAGCGCGCGGCCTCCTACCCAGCGCTAGCTCCCGACATTCGAAACAACGACCATGACGTCACCATTAGTGTCAGCCTTCAGAGACGAGCCAGCACAGCAAAGTACACCACCACTACTCTCCCTGCTTATAACAAACAAGGTCAGGAGTTTAATTTAGCCCCATCCACAGGACTCTTACCCAGTGAGAAGCATTTCATACAAAAGTTAAATAAAGTTTGTAAATCCCTCTTTGGGCGAGCTCTCCCCCCCATCCTTTTTGGGCTTTTTAAGGGGTTTGAATTTTATGGTTTAGTTTCAGATTTTTGTCTTGTAGGAATATTTGGTTGCTGTTACAAACATACTGCTGCATTTATTGTTATTAATTTAATACCATCTTACTAAGGTCTACATTCTACAAGAGGAAAGTTATGAACAGAGTCTAATTTTCCTGTTTTATAATGAAATTGAGAAATATGCCTATGATTTCTTCACAAAAGAAGAAGTCTCTTAAGACTTTTAATGTAAGGATTCTTATCTTCTCACTTTAAATGCCTGTCCTTTTTGGTTTGACAATATCCTGTTTCTATGATGTTACCACATGTAGGATGGTAGCAGTTTCGTTGATACATAACAGCTTAGAGGGGTTGTTTGTAAAAATAAATAAAGTACCCACTCACTCCTGACAGGAGACTGCAGTGTTAGAAAATTTAATTACATATCAGTTCACTGACAAACAATACTGATGGTAACATGACAAGTTTCCAGACAATTGAAATTCATAATTAACTACATCTCATTCAATATGCCCTCATGTCTTTTCTATACTACTTATAAGCCACAGCTTTAGCTTAGTTTGGGGTAGGGTTTGTATTCCTTAACAAGAGTCAATTAGTGTTTACAGACTGACTAATCTTTGAGATGTTAAACACAAACTTAAATAATAAAGTGCAAAAAACAAAAAACCCACATAGAACTTTTAAGGCCACATTCCCTATATTACAACTGTAGGGTCAATAAACTGATACGTTTAAATTTAAAGCATGATAGCCATTAGTGAATATTAAGGCACTTTTAAGCTGGTCCACCAACAGTCAATTGTCCAACACCACTGAATTTTCAGATAAGCACTGCAACTCTTCATGTAGACTTCTTTGGACTAGCCTTCCCTGCTGCATCTCCTTCTGCATGCTCAGTGAGCTGAGCTGTGAAAGGTCCCACCAGCCAGTTGAGTGGGGTGTTGTTCAGTAGATACTCCATGACACCATCCAGAGACCTCTGAACCTGGAATAGGTAACAGTATTGCTTTAAACACAAGTCAATACAATACATTATCTGAAATAATGCTGAGCTCCATCACAGAAAACTGAGATTAGGTGTGTGTGTGTGTGTGTGTGTGTAACTCAATGCACTCAGTGGCTACTTTATTAAGCACACCTTACTCATACCAGGTTTAATCCCCCCACAATCCAATTTGTTAAGTACACTTATTCATTTGATGTTAAATATCTAATCTGTCATATAATAGCAACTCAATGCAACAGGTCATCTTGACAATGTCAAGATGACCTGTTGAAGTTTAAACAAATGAGGAAAGACAGGCCACTGAAGGGACTTAATGTGGCAAGGATGTTGGCCCCAGAAGAGTGAGTATTTAAGAAAACTGCTGATCTACAGTCTTTACCATTCTCAGGGTTTAAAGGAGAATGGTCCTTAAAACAAATATCCAGTGAATGGCAGTTCTCTGGATAAAAAGCTTTGACACCAGAGGTCAGAATGGCCACACTGCTTTGAGCTGATTGGAAGCAAAAAAGTAACTTAACCATTTGTTAGGCCTTTTGAAAGCAAATGGGATTCAACCAGGTAGTAGCAAGATGTACCAAATAATGTACAATACAAGTATAATTTTCATTCTCAGGTACCTCTGAGAATGAGCATAATGCAGAGACTCATGGTGGCATGTTTTGGGGGGGGGAAAAAAAAAAAAAAAAAAAAAAAAAAAAAATTCACCAAGCAGCTGCAAGATACAGTGTATAAGAGACGGTGCAGTGCAATTACTTGGATCAGTTTATAACGGCTCTGCTCGAGGAGGACTGGTGTGATGGTGTCTGCGTTCCCCAGAGAGGAAAACAGTTCTTCAGCAGATAGTCGTGCTATGGTCAGCTGGTCCTGGATGGCACTTGGTAGACCCTTTGCACTCGTAACTACACTGAAGCATGCGGACCGCAGCTGGCTGCTCAGACCACGCACCATAGAGAGGGTATGTGATTCCAGCTGCTGTGAATATAAAGTGGAAATTAAACATTGAATTCTACAAATGCCGCCCCCCCCCCCCAAAAAAAAATAAAATAAAAAGCTCTCTAGATAAATATATAGATATATATTCAAATCAAAAGCAAGGCTAAGAATCTGGTTAAAAGACTTTCAGTAGAGTCCTGACCTCAGATTCATCTTTGCTCCCATCTGGCTCTGACTCAGTCTCCTCATTTTCTCCCCGCTTCTGTTTCCACTCAGTCCAACACTGCAGCAGCTTCTCTGACGCACCTCCTATTTGGTTACTTGCTGAACCTAGACTGGCACGGGCAGCTTCTAGCAGGTCCAGTGTGCTGGTAATCTGAGCCATTGCAGTATAGGCGGCATCCCTGTAATGCCGGGCCCGGTCCAATGATTGCTGAAGAGCTCGGTCCTGTACCTTGGCAGAAAGTTTACCCAAACGGACAAAGTAGCTGGGGCTACCTGATGAGGTAATCAGGTCATCGGTGACAGGTTCAGCCACAGCAGCTGAAAGACAGGAGTATTAATCTCATTTATTCAAATCAGGTGAAGTTGAAATTACTGAAACAAATACTGTTAGTATATGTAGCATCTTGATTGCATAAGGATGATATATTATGACTGAAAAAGGTGATTGCCTTCCACTGCCAACTGTTGCATATGTTTCAAGTTTTGCTGCTTGACTCAAACTCTTAAATTGCTCAGGACGGAGACTTCAGAGCCACTTCAGTCCCTGTGGTTTCAGTTTGTGCAACCAAAGGGACAGAACACTGTCAGTGCCTCTATTAAAAGCCACTTTGATGGTTATAACTGAACAAATCCTAAAATCCAGAGTGAACTTTGCCGTTGCTGCCACAGTTGCAATTGTGGATTTTTCACAGCCATAATCAGAGAAGGGACTTTAGCAACTCCCTCAGTGGAGTATGGCAGGCTGTCATGATAACATGACATCACGGTAGCAGGTGTCAAAGCTGTGAGTGTTGGAAATTGCAGGTACTTTTTGGGCCAAGTTAACAGAAGGGAAGTTCACTGGAATGTCCTGCCACTATGAATAGCACCAACCATTCATGTGTTCAGTCACTACGGTCGAATTTAACAGTCGTGACCCCCCCCCCCCCCCCCCATTTTGCCAGATCACCTCATCTTGTGTTTATGATTTTTTGGGATAATCATGAAAAGTATAACCTTCAACTGTCAAGGCACACCTGTATACTTCAACAATAGGCATATGGTCTATTACCTCCTGTGGTTAAAGTGATTAAGAATTCCACATTTAGAAAAGCTACTGACCCAGCTCCCTCTCAGTGAGTGGTAGGTTCTGGTCAACCCAGTCCTCAGAGCGGCTGAGGGCCAGGCCCATCCCACTGCTGACCATCTGGCCCATCCTGGTACCCATGACTGTACTGATTCCACCCATCATAGCCCCCACCACAGCTTCTTTGGCTCCTGCCACAGACTGGTACACCTTTCCTACGGTGTCTGACACCACCTGAGGAAGCCAAGAGAAGATTATTTCTTATTTTAAAACCAACAGTGCTGGAGTCCATTCTAGAGCTGGTTCTGAGCAATTTTCATGCCAACCCCCCCCCCCCATGGAAAGCAGTTTTCATCAGGTCCATTGTTTTGTTTTAATTACAATAGCATTCAAATGGTGATAACTTTGTCACAAAAAGTTAATTATGATCAGGAGGAAACTAGTGTGATAAAATACAAGCATGCAGTAAAAAGATGGGGGGGAAAAAAAACAAAAACACCCCACACAGCATTACCACTAGCAAAATAGGGTTTGAAGTATTTTAATGCTATATTAAAAACAGCATGGATGTCTAACCTTGTCTGCTGGTTGGTGAAGAATAGGCAGCTTTTCTTCCATCTTATCCAATCCTTTCAAGGCATACTCATTTACTGTGGCAACTGCAACAAGTGCACAACAGAATGTCAAGGAGAGCTCAGTGAGATTAAGTGTTAACATAATGAAAAGAATCATTGGGAAATACCTCAACAAAAAGGGCATTGTTTCAGGTTTATAGTACAGTAAGAACTGGATGAGTTTCAAAGTTTAAAGTGACACATTAAATCAGGAAAGTTTGTTCTTAGGACAAAAAAAAAAAATAATAAAAAATAAGTATTATTCCACTGTATTCTAACCTATCCCACTAACAATGGATTTGACATTTGTTTCATAGCTTTATTGTGCAGCTAATATGAAATATTAGTGGTACACAAATGTATCATGAACTATCATACATTACATCATATTTTTCAGAGACAGGAACCTACGCTGTGGCTCCATCATGTCCAAAAGAGGTTTGGATCCTGTGCTGGCAGCTGCACCCAGAGTTCGGACCCCACTCTCAGCTACATCCATCACTCCCTTCAGCAGGGGCACACTGTCTTTGGTGGTAGTGTATGCACTTGAAACCGCCTCACAAGCTGAACTGACCAAGGGCAAGTTGCTCACTCGTGAAACAACATTCTAGGACAAAAACAGAATTACTGTTGTCACTGAATACATAATCATGTCTGTAAAGTACAGTATAGCCCTTTACAGGACCACAGTAGTATCAGGAATAATGATTACTTTCCTATAGTACTTTTTGGATTTTTCAGTTTTGATAATGTCAGACAAGTTCATAATATGGTCAGATTATGCATTGTATCATTACAGGTCACAGTGCCCTTCACCTGCTGGTCTTTATCAGCTGGGTCGGGTTCTGGAGCTCCAGTCTCATCAGTCTTCCTGCTGTCTGCCATTGTGACTGCTGGATTCAATCTGTCATGGAATATAGAGTGTCAGAAACAGTTGTCTCACATTGCTCACTATACATGATGAAATGACAGCTTTCGCGATGCTATTCTTTGTTTAAATTGCTGGTAAACTTTATCTTGCAGGAATCTTTGTCCTGTCAGTTTAATGCATGTGGAAAGGCAACGCAACCATGTTAAATTCATTTGTCAACACTATGATGCAACAAGGATGAAACTGCATTAAAAAAAAAAAAAAAAAAAAAAAAAAAAACCCCACAGCATTTTTCTACATTGTCAAAAATGTTATTTGGAGTTCAGCATTTTCTTGACAACTTCCAGTTTTATTTATGCATTATTAAAACTGTTGTGTATAGAATTAATGAGACCATCAATCAAGGTGTAGGATAAGCACATGTGAGTATGAACTCATGATTTCAAGCTCTTGTTACATGATTATCTGTGCATCAAGGAAAGCTTTAAGCCAAAACCTTATTTAAGACTGCAAGAATAGCCTGACATTTTAACAGCTTTTCACAGTAGTTAGGGTAACAACTATCACTGGCAGCAACTTTAACGAAAAACTCCCAAGAATTTATGCTTAAGTATTACAAAGAAAGCACAAATGTCTGGACAAGACGTGTGTGTTTTTACAAATAAAATCCATACTAGGCTTATTCCTTTCATTTCCAAGTGCAGCTCCCTGAAACACTGAATCTTGACACTTTTCCTGCACTCAAATTAAAAACTAAATGTGACAACTCAAAATGGAAACAGATTATGACTCATAAGAGAACTCAGTCTACAAAAGTTGTGAATTTAAATACAGATTTGAATCCAAGGAAAATCATAACTAATGACAAACTATGGTCCCATAGGGACTGACCGTTCACAAGCGCTCACGAAGGCATGCAGGCAAAATGGGCAACCTCTGATATTAATCTGAAACAGTGAGCAGTGCTGCACTAATGTAAAATATTTCTTTAAATGAAAACTAGGCCATAATTACTCAAGTGAAAAGCAGTTCTAAGTGAAAACTACTATATTACATTAATACAGTGAAATACTGTCACAAATGAAGATCAAATGTAATACTTAACTGGGCCATGGAACACTGCAAAATTCATTTGTAATTTATTCACTTTTGTTGCAGGTCATTTCAACCCTTCCTTGCCTGCCATGCCTCTGAGTGGGGAATTAGAGCGTTTTCATAAATCCTATCATGACACCCATGTGTCATGAAAACTAAAACTGCAGTGTTATATTAGTCTACTGGGAAGCATTTATGGCAATAAAGCTCCCCCAACTCTGTTCATCTCTATGGTGCAAACCATAGACATGCGAGTTATGTCGTCAACTGTTCTTGCCTACTATGTTGAATAACTTTTTAAAAAAAAAAGGGAAATGTTACCACTGTATTGCAACAATTCTAAATATTCAATGTTCTAAATACATCCTGTGCAGTGCTCTAGTATAAGCAGGCAGTACAAGGATATCTAATATATCAGTGATTTTTCCTGCACAGAAATTGTTGGCATCTACCGATAGATTTTAGCCCTGTAATTTTTAGTATTCTTCAGGAAAGTCCCTCCTGAAGGAGGGCCCTTCAAAGCCCTTCTTTGGATGTTTCATGTCTTGTTCCATTCTGTCAATGTGACCCAACAGTAATATTGAGGCCAATCCATGACTGATGGTGTTCCAGTGTGTTTTTTTCTCCTATCCAGGCATGCTTTGACTACACTGGCAACATGTTTGGGATTGTAGTCATGTGGGGGAAGAGGGAATCAGCTTAAGGGCCAGACGAATCTAGGTCCTGTGTCAGGTCTTCTCTAGATTTCCTCCCCATTTCTAAAAAACATGACTTTCAGATGCTGTTCATTTGCTGTAGATTTTTCAGGCCTGCCACTTAAGGACACATTGCATACCATGCCAAGATGCCACGTTTTCCATTAACAGGAAAAAAAAAAAAACAAGAAAAAAAACAAACCATAATTTACACTTTGACGGGATGCTGGTAACAAAGTGCCTGAAGACAAAATTAAATTGG
This sequence comes from Archocentrus centrarchus, assembly GCF_007364275.1. Taxonomy (NCBI): domain Eukaryota; kingdom Metazoa; phylum Chordata; class Actinopteri; order Cichliformes; family Cichlidae; genus Archocentrus; species Archocentrus centrarchus. The sequence goes on along the minus strand of NC_044349.1, from coordinate 23,647,838 downwards.
TTATTTGTTTAAGTTATAAGTGAATACTCCTTTATCCCCTGAGTTAAGTGCCTTTCTTATACCAGGATGATTCATTAGGTCAGTGTTAAGTGGCTCAACAATCATTCCTGTTAAAATAGTGAGGTACAACTGGGTTGAAAAAAGTAGCCAATGTTTAAAGACCTTCAGAAAGCCTGCAGAACTGTTGCTCAAGACCACTTTATTAAAACAAAAACCAAAGTTGACCTCCTTAGTACTTATGCTAAATTTTTGTTTCTATTATTTCTTTGTTGTAACAGAGCTTCTTGTCAATGATTATATCATTGGAAAGCCATTTATTTCCTCTTAAATGGTGCCACATTTGTAGGTTGTAGGCAGCAGAGTTGAGTATGTGGGTTGCACCCATGATAAATTTGCCAAATCTCTGCCGATGCCAAACAGCTATTCTGCTATTGACTTGTTTTAAGCTTCTGGTACCCCAGGTGCTAACAATCAGGCTCGTCGTCACTGAAGACACATGCTACTGAGTTTTATTTACAAAATTAAAAATACCATGAAAATGGATTATTTTTATTTTACGAGGCAACAGTCTTGTTGCGTTTACTGTACTCTGACCAATATTGCTTCATAACTAATGGCATCATTATCCCCCCTGAGCTATCCTGAGCTAGGAAAATCTGATATTAGGCAGATCCATCCCTTCACATTGAACTAAAAGGGAATATTCAGTTTGACAATTACCACCCCCCCCACCCCCTTCTTGCATACAGTTAAGACAAAGTGCTGCAAGTTCGGGAAGCAAGGAGGAACGAGGCCTGCTAGCAAATTGGAAAGAAACATCTGCAGCAAGATCCATCCCTTCTCCCTTTGGTGCTTGCAACATGTGGATGGCATCTGCTTGTGTTCTACCAGATGGCACACAGACATAAATGGACTCCACCTGTATTAACTGGAATGCTGTTAACAAGTGTCTGACATGCATGACCTGATGTACACAACAGAAGCAGCTGAATGAGAAGAGCACACGAGTCCTGTGATCATACTGCTGGAGAGAGCCAGCAGCAGCATCATGAGCGCAGCCAGCCAGCTGTAACCTGTTGCCAGCCTGAAGTAAATGCTAAGGTAGGCTTCAACAACCTGACAGGAGGAGGTGATCAGAGAGAGGCAAGCCTCATAGCCAAATTATGCCAACCTATGAATGGCATCTTTACAGAACTACTGAGTTAATAATTTCACACATTTTAGACATCAGTGTGAATAAAAATTTCACATTTGTTTTCATGAGCTCTGGCATTGCAGAAGATCTTTCTGGACTCTATGTGACTCTAAATTGCACATTATTGCAACAGCTTGGTTGAACGTGTTTTTTTTTCTGAGTGGCAGTTGATGAGATCTTGACTGGCTTTATTGCAAAGCAAAGTCTGATACTGTGCACCCTGATATCAAGTGCAAGATAAACCTGCGATAACCGTACATGTTATGAAGGAGGCTTTTTAAATGCAACACAAATGGCTGCTTTAGACACATTGAAATTATCTCACTGACAATTGATTCCAGTAAACTGGCCATAAAAATCCTATCAACCCTCTTCCTATTGCATTACGTGTCACACTATTGAAGTGTTGAGTCTCTTTGAGGAAGGGAAAACTGTTTTAGCTGGAACTAAAACTGAGTTTTTATATTGAAAGTGGCATCACTTTATTGGAAACTATTGAGACACTCATCTCATGGGAAACTAGTCAGGAAGTTATCCTGACAAGACTTTCCCATAAGATGGGTTTTCTCAATAGGTTCTAATAAAGTGACTACAGCTGAAAGAAAGAAACTTTAGGTTCTAAAAAAAAGGGTCTTATATGCTTTAGTGTCATCTAAAAACTGCATATACAGATGTGTTAAGTTATTCTGCATGGGCTGAAAAGCAGTCAGGGCCCTCGACTGATCCCTGGATTTAACTGATGAGTCAGCTAACAATTAAAAGAGCAGGGAAAAAAAAAAAATACATAATGTGGTCTGCAAAGCTCTGCCTTTTATCTTGTGAAGTCATCCACCAGAATATCCACCAAAATATTAAGTGTGTGTGGGGGTGTGTGTCACTTATTGACGGAACTACTCAGAAGACATGCCCACACACTGAGGCCACAACCTGAGACAAAAATCTCACGAGGTTGCTTGATGTTTTTTGAATGCTCAGAAGCTTTAAAAAAAAAAAAAACCCAGGTTACTGGCTTCCACATTACTTTAAGCAAAGACACTGTAACAGAATGATGATTTCCACCTGCGTACCCACAGAAGTTCCCCATTAGCTGCTTTTTAACGAAAATGCAGCAAGAAAAAAAATAAATAAATCAACAGTCTCGCTTTAATTTCTTCCACTTTCTGGTTGGTGACCTTTCACCCATATGAAGAACTGACTCCTTAACTAGCAAACAAAAGGCCTCTTTGAATCAGTTCCCTCTTCTGTGTCTTAATTCTGGAGCTTTCGCTCCCAAGAGCTGTGTTTACACAGCTTTCAAAAGCTAATTAACACTAAACGCTAGGTCGGGTAACCAGCATTAGTTAGTAAGCTTTAAAAAACTTGGCTTTGGGGCTACTTTTAAAATGAAACACACCTGTCAAAGCAGCCACTGAGCTCTCCGGTAGCCTGTCGCTCCTCTGTCCTGTGGTAACCCGCTGTGTTACTGCCGGTTAATGACCTGGTCCACGCCACAGACCCCTTTTATAGAGGACTGATGCGTTCCACTTCAATACAGGAAGAAAAGAGGAGGGTGGGATTGAAACTTTCATCCAATTAAATCACAGCACGGAACCGCTGGTCTCTGCCCACTCCAGCAAGTTCCCATAGGCTCCCTGTCCTTTTATTACTCAGCTGATGTTTGGACTTCTTGTCCCTATTTTACTTATAGCAAACTCTGATTTTGTGTTGTGTGACTGATTATAAATCAGTGATTTTAAGATGGCGGTCACTGGTTTTATTCAGTCAGTCATTGTAATAAACTTATTCATAATGTAATGTATTCATAGACTACATATAAAGATGGGTTTCATTTGTGAGCTGAATAGAAGTTATACTATAAATGTCTGCATTTCAGAGCGCAAGTTCTGATATAATTTGAGCTATCTTGGCTGAGCAGTGTGTTTAAGAGCTAAGCTCTAAGATTTTCACTGATTTTTTTTAAGTCGGGGGAGTGTGAGAGGTTCCTTAAAAGCTTCACCTTTAGTGTGTTTTCTAAGGAAGCTCATGGTGGACTTTGGATCGCTGCAGAAGAGGGGAGGGCAATTAACTGTCCCAAGGGCCCACCTGAGAAACTGGGACTGTTGTGGAGGGGCATACCATTGAAGAGATAAAATCAATACTGAGCAGAATTGAGTTCAGCTTATTGGTGTGGCCCGCCACAACAGTCCCCTTAACCTTTTATTAGTTTAATTTTCTTGACGGTCTGCATGAGATTTACATGTGGAAATTGCTGATATTTACTATAACTGATTCTTTTTTTTCTCTAGAATGTTTTCTGTTGCAGAGTGTCTTTGCCCTGTGAACCTCAAAGCAGAATGCATCCACTGGCATGCTGATCAGTATCTAAGGTGTTCTTTTCATCAAACACACATTTGGCCTGTTCACATCACGTGTTTCCAAAGACTTTACTGAGACATTGTTTGCAAACCTGAGACGCTGACCTTTATGAAGAAGTCTCAGGTAAGGTTTTCTTCTGGCTGTTACATTAACATTAATGCTACCCAGTGGAATGATGGCTCACTGCTCCTGTGTCAGGTAACCCTTTCTGCAGCTCCTTTACATTCATGTAGTATAGTGTTCCTGATAACAGAGCAAACTCCCTTCCCTTATGAAGGTTGCCTGATGTGGCCGAAATCACTGTTTCTGTCTGCAACTTCACCTCACCTGTTTAGCATCCATAAATATAAACCAATAATGCATTACTGACAAACGATCCAACTATGTTGCAAACATATCTTCATGTTTGTAGAAGAATACCAAATAAAAAATATTTATCAATTCTATTTTGCAATTATGAGTTCTATGTTTTTTTCATACATGTCATTGGGGCATTTTTCTATTCAAAACAGCATCATCTTTGTTCTGACATTGTGCAAACCCGGCTGACTGATGGAGGCCACAAAATGAAGCATTATGGTATGAGAAAGCACCAGAAGAATAAATGAGAGAGAGTTTAATGTCAGACTCTAACTGATCTGATGTATAAAACCCACCTGACAGATTGATGATCCATGTATTAATATAAAAGGTTAATAAATGTAAACAGATTTGTGCATGTAATCATGTAGCTATGAGGGTGGGCTTAAAAGTTCATAGGCTGAATAAGAAGGAGTTATCATACAGTAATTAAATTTGGCATGCCTTAAATTCAACCTTTACTGATGCCAACTGCATGTTTTCTTTCCAGATAAACCCACGTTGGATACAGAATTGAAGACTTGGAAAAGTAGTACTAGAGACATTTTGTGAAAATGGATAAAATTTGGCACCGTGGTGTTATCAGATATCTGCAGGAAAAGGCGTTAGCCCCCAAGGACATTCATGCTGGCATGGTTGCTACATTAGAGGATGCTGCTCCAGCTTTATCAACTGTACAAAAGCGAGCTGCTGAATTCAAGAGGGGCAGGGAGAGCCTTGAAGATGACCCAAGGTCTGGAAGTCTTGCCACAGCCACCACCCAAGAAAACACTGACTGTGTTCACCACATGGTGGCGGGTGATGTTTTACTGTGAATCAGATGACTAATGCTGTAGGCATCTCCCATTAACGAGTTGAGAACATTCTGCATAACAAACTTGGCATGTCAAAGGTTTCCACTCGATGGGTGCCACGACTTTTGACGCCTGATCAAAAGCGCACCAGGCTGGTTATGTTGCAGGTAAACTTGGCACTTTTTGAAGTAAACCCAGACGGTTTTTATTGAACATTTCCTCACCCAAGATGAATGTTGGGTTCACCACTTTGAGCCAGAGACCAAACAGCAGTCCATGCAGTGGAAAAACCCGTCTTCTCCCCCACCAAAGAAGGTCAAGGTGGCGTCATCGGCAGGGAAGGTGATGGGCTCAGTCTTCTTGGATGCAAAGGGCATCATGCTCATTGACTACCTTCAAAAAGGCCATACTATCAGTCGAGAATACTATGCCAACTTGTTAAGGGCAGCTGCGAAAGGCAGTCAAGTCAAAATGGCCTGGAAAACTGACGAAGGGGGCTCTGTTTCACCAGGACAATGCTCCTGCACACATATTTTCTGTTCCCCAACATAAAAAAAAAACAAACACTTGGCTGGGAAGCAGTATCAGGCCGATGATGAGGTCATCTCTGCTGTTGAGGACTTTTTTGAGGGTCAGGATGAGAGCTTCTGTCATGGTCCTGGGCCGTGAGCCCAGTGTTTTGTGTTTTATTCTTTTAGGTTCAGTTTTCATTGAGTTCTTCTGTTACGTTTCCCTGTTTGCATTTGGTTTTGATTCTTTATTCATTATATGACTTCCCATTGTTCCCTGCGTGGTACCCCCGTGTCTGTCCTGTCCCTCTGTCATGTCCCTGGTCTTGTGTGTTTTTCTTGTGTTGTTTATTTCCTGTGCGATGTGTCAAGTCTGCGTTTCTGTCTCCGTCTAGTTGTTTCCTGTTTTACTTTGACAGTCCCTTGTCCCATGTGCTCTGTGTTTAGTTTTGCTTTCCCTTGTCTGGTCTGTGTAATTACGGTCAGCTGTGCCCCTCACCTGTTTCCTGTTCCCTCATTATCCCTCTGTGTATATATTGTCTGTGTCTAGTTCTGTTCCTTGTCATGTTGTCATCAGTGTTTCTCTGCCTGTTGTCATCCTGCGGCTCAGTTTATGGTTCAGCTCTGGCACCTGTCCAGCCCCAGTTTATTTTATATTCAGTTTCCTCTGTTTTTTTCTTCAATAAACTGCTTTTCATGTTCAGTCCTGGATACTGGGTCCAACCTTGCCTGCTGCAGCATCACCATGACAGCTTCTATACCATGAGAATCCAAGCGCTGCAACACCAATGGAAGAAGTGTGTGGACCGCAGGGGAGACTATGTCAAAAAAATAAAACACATTTGGTCAAGTTTGACCATTGCATCGTAGTCAGCCGTATATTAACTTTGGTTTTGATGATTTAGCAACGTTTTGGCACTAGTTACAGATGCTTCATAAAAGCAGTTGTAGTTGTTAACACTAACAATATGTTCTTCTAATTGCTATATGTTGTAATGTATTAAATATAATTATTCATAATTGAATACTTCTATTTTCTATTATTATTGTGAGAAAAAGTGTGACACTATTTACATGGAACAATTACAATTAAGGTATATTATAGAGGTGTACTGGTGATATAAGTGCTAATAAAATCAAAGAGACTTAGAAAACAAAAGAGAAGAAGCACAGAATGTGGTAGAAAGAAGTATGCGGTGTATGTGTGCTTCTGTGTGTGGAGGTTCATGTATGTAGAATTCCCCAAAAAAAGGAAGATCCTGCAGTTTATCTTGTGGTGACAAATGCAAAGAAGTAAATAAATAACTAAAGATAATAAATGGGGAGAAAAAAGAAGCTATAAAAAAAGAAAAGGAAATGAAACGCAAGCAAAGCCCCAACAGGAAGTCACTGACAGAAGGGCTGCCACAGAGTCCAACATCTCTATCTGATGTATAAAACCCACCTGACTGGGATGTCCCCATCCCAGGCAGAGGGTACCAACTTCACGTCTTTTTGTGGGATATGTGCTTATGTGCTTATGCCATGTGTTAATTTGTCAGTACTCTGCTAGTGTAATGTATTAAAGTATAAGAGAAAAAAGATGTAGCGTGCGCTGTCTGATGTCAGTATGGGCCTCTCTGCCTGCTGTGCTCAAAGTCAGGCAACATGTTTTATGCAGTTGATGCAGTAAACCCTGAGAGGGCAGTCTTTACCCGTGAAGTCAACTTTTTCTATGGCCTCACCCACACAGAGTTAGACTCTTCACATTTACATCCCTAAGATCTTTTTTTTTTTTCTGCAGATGCACCACAAATCCAGATCAGAGGGCTTATTTTGCATTAAATATTAAACAATAAAATATTTAAATATCTGCTGGCAAAATGGGAATTGGATGGCAAAGGAAGACAGATTATACTTGCTTCCATTTAAAGGACTTATTGCACGGACTGTGGAGTGATTTCTGCGTAACCTTTATACTTAGAGGGGAATTCAGACAATGCCGTGTGCTTTATCGCAGTAAAGTCAGTACAGTGACTTCCTCTGCTGGATGCTGTGTATCATCATAACAAGAACTCTATTAACTTACCCTTTTCATTTAGAGAGGATTTTCATTATTCAGGCCATTACAGTTTTCATTATGGCTCTCTCTGTATTTTCCCAAATGGCTTCACTAGGCTCCAGAGAAAGGAAACTGATTACCGCTAATGTTCACATCAGATATTCACTGAATAGTACCTGTTGTATCTATGTTTTGGCCTGGTTCATTATCCAGCAGTAACAGTTCAGGTTGTGACACCACATCAGCAGACAGGTCAAAGTCACAAAAAACAGAAAGAGATGAGAAACATGGACTTGTTGTCTTGACCACAGTTGTTACTCCTTTGCTGCCGTGTGGCTGAGCTATTTCGCCCTTTGTGTACCTTTAAATTTAATACCTACACATCCATGCACAAACTGGTACCACCGCACTCCCCTGCAATGTGAGCCCAGAAGGCTCTCATCTGTTCCTGCTTAACTCTTGACTCTGCTTCACTGGATCAGTTGATTGAGGCCAGAATTGTTCTGGAAATTGAGTAATTGAAGATTAGTAGATAACAGGAAAATCACTCATCCCTCAGAGTAATATGATCACTCCACTGTACCTCCTTGCTCTCCCCTCTCTTCCTTTTTCCTGAAGACATACCTTTCAAGACTAAAGCAATAAATTGGCAATCTGACCAAATTTTTCATGGCTGTGAGAGCAGAACCTGTAGATCTTTATATAGATTTATCTTCAACAATCTGTGTTTTGTCAGAGTAAATAGAAATGTCTACTTGTTCATTCATTTGGCCACAACTGAGCATAAAATACAACCACCAAATAGTGCAAAATCAAATACAATGCCCAATATTGTGTATATAGTGCAATGCAGTATCATAGCATACAGATCTGAATCAAGTGTTCATTAAAATTACTGCATGAAACCCACACAAATTCAGCAGTTTTGATAAGGGGATAACCATAAATGCATCAAGATGTTTGACTGGATGATTAATTGCTTCAACAAGATACCCATCACCATCAAAAACACTCATGCAACAATCTGGTACGCAGTGTAAGAAGTACTAAAGTTATACTGTAATGAAATGAATTTCCTCTGTTTCATGTTTACCATTAATCCACAAGTCTCAGGTGTACTGGGAGTAGATCACAACACAAGCATTTCTTACCTCCTGTTTCACCTTCTGCTCTTCATTGCCAACAGCGCTGAAACTGCAGAAATTATCCATCCATCCATTAATAGCTTGACCAGCTCTGATGGGTTTCATTTGCAGTAAACCATTGACAGAAATCTTATTTTCAACATCCTGCAACAAATTTCCGGAGACTTGAAACAAAAAGTATCAGTAACATGTGAGACAGTGACAAATTATCTGCAGGTTGAAAGTTGATATGAACCTTTGCCCTTACTACAGTCTTCCCAATAGCATATGAATACGGCATAACAAGGAAAGGGTAATGCATCAGTTGTATGTGAGAACTGACCTTGAACCACATTCAAGTACAATATTTAATATTACCATACTTTTAAACAGGATGTAGCTTATTGATCAGAATATCGTGATCTATTCTATACAAAGCACTATGTACTTTTTTTGGGCTTCTTTCCCAATGTTAGATTACAAGGATGATAAGAAATCCTTGTAATACTGCAAAATCAACAGCAGTTTTAGCTTAGACAAAGTTAAACACCTACCTTGAGTCTGTTGACTTTAACAAAGTCCTTCTATAAGCACCTCTTAATCTTACTTATTAAAATATTATTGTATTTTTTTTTTTTGGTCACTTCCTGAAGGGCCTGGGGGACACAAAAAGAAGCTAGCCTTCTGGCCCCAATGAAGAAGTTGTAATATGAAGAAGTTGTAATCTCAGCACATGAAAAGCTCATCAGTACATATTTCCCTTGTAGACTGTATACAAAAAAATAATAAATGTAGCCACCATGACATCACCCAGTGGTTTTGGACTTGGAATTTTGAAGCATTTTGGCCACTAACATGTTAGAGATTTTGTAGTTTTGAGAGTGGAGTGCTAAATTATCAGCTAACACTAGCATACCTTGTTATCATGCTCCATTCATATACTGTAATGATTCATATCACAGTAACATATATCAGCTAAATAGTGCTAAGAAGCAGAATAATAAGATGCTGGAATCACGTGTAGATTTTTTTCAACTAATAATTACTGATTTCATTTAGTCTGATAATATTAGACGTTTTCTTTACAATTATTGCTTTCTAGCTGTTTTACGTCACTGTTTTATCTGTTCTGAATATTACAAGAAGGTGGAAGCTCAAAATGAAAACTCACAGAGATCATTAACTTCATGCATTAAAGTTTTTGCAAGACTAACGGCCTTTAATCTTCTGAGTAAAATTGCCCAGTGAGGACAACTTAACTGGCTACAGACATTTTATGACTGTTGTTGCCTTCAGCCTAAAGAATATTGGAAAAGTGATTTGTGGGGGAACCTCTAGCAGACCTTAAAAAACATAATCTAAAAGATTTGTAGCCACAGTTGGATAACATAAGAGATACCAGGTCACTGCATGCAACACGAAAAGCAGCAATAAGTGAATGAACGAATAAACAAAATGCAAAAAAAAAATTAAATAAAAATGGAGAGCTATATCTTACCGCGGCCAACAGGTAGTCTCAGCTGTGCTTTCACTGAGATTGCACAATTTCCTCACATTGTGTTTTATGACTGTTGCTCTTTGAATGCCCATGGCTGTCTCTCTGGGTCTCCCCTGTTTATTTTCTAGAGCTCTTTTCACCCCAGAGCCCTGACAGCGGGTCTGCTGCCACAGCAGAGGTGGTGAGGAAACATGGAAAGAGCTGTCTGGCCCTGAAATATTTATGGTTCTTTAGTGTTGTGATTGTATGCGTTTTGACAGGGATGGCACATCACTATGACCCTTTCTCAAACTAAAGGCCTGATGTGTTGCTATCTGTTGTGACTTGGGGAGGTGAGGCAAAGTGCATGATTCCACAATACATCGATTCTCTAAGCTTGGCTTTTTTTTTTTTTTTTCCTCTGGGAAAATAAGACACTTCAGTATGTTTCAGTATTGATCCCATTCTTTTTCTGTAACTTTTTGGTGTTTTCTTTATCATTTTCTGCAATAATATTTTCTTCAAACCACTTGGCAGCAAAAAAACAAAACAAAAAACTTTTCCTCTCTTCTCGATGCCTTTATATTCCTTCTCATTTCCTCTGCCTTATCACCCCACAGCTTCATCATCCAAGCTGACAGACTGACAGCTGCCTCTGCCGTTCCTCACTCATCTAGATTGTGCCCAACTAATTTACACTAAGATAATCGAGTTTATTAACACTGGTGTATATTACTACTTATTAAAAACAAACATATTATTTGTGATCAACATCATTACAATTATCCTTAAATAACTGGAATAAAATGGATAAATATGAATTCATATGAAGCTCATTTTGCATAGATTCATAAGCTGAGCAAACATCCTTCCATCATTTATGAAAGAAGACTTGTTGATTTCAACAATAGCTTTTTGTTCTAACCCCTTTGCTTCACTGTTTATATATCATGCTGAGAAGAGGAGTGATTCAAAAATGAACTCATTGTGTTGATGTTTTATGATTTTATATGAATATAGAAAGAGTCTCACAGAGTCTCATGATGCGAATATTACTATCAAGGTCTGTATTCTAGTCAGTGCAGACACCACAATAAATGATACATTATGAAACTGAAAAAAGGAAAACAAGAAGGCGTCTTCTATGCTTTGTTTTTGTATTTGGTGATTTTGAAGAACTTCAAGTGTGAGTTGTCAGTGTCACACAAATTTGACTTAAGTTGTCATTTGTCAAATGCTTAGTAACAGTCATTTAACACTCAGTTGCACTGCCAGTTAACATCTTAAACTTCAGCTATTACTCAACCAGGTCAAATATTGCATTTTTCACTTTAAGTTGAGTCTAACTGGTTTGTTTAGCGCTTTAAATGTTTCATAGTTTTTTATCATTAATAATGAATTTCTCCGAATCTTGATTGTGCAAGTGCAAAACCACTGAATTAACTGTCCTGGCGTGATTCAGCTGAGTAGTCAGAATGACTACTCTAAGGTTACTGGCTCTGATCACATGAGCCCTGCATGTAATCTGTGTGCCTCTGTTCGCATCTGAGTGAGCCATGTGATTATTTTGGAAAGACAGAAAATGGTCACCCCCCCGGAGAATGAGGCTTCTATATTTTGCATTCATATTTCTGCTGAAAAAGAAGTTAGCAGTCAAAAGCGCTTGCTGTGAAGAGTTCATCTAACTCTGGCATCAGCATATCCCCTCTTAGCTACATCTAACACACACATAGAAACACCCAAGGGGAGACTGTGCTGCCCTTCCCCTTTTCCCCATGTTGAAAGATTAAAAAGTGCATTCCCCATCAAAGGCTGTATTTTTTCTTCTTCTTTTTTTTTTTTTTTGCAAAGCTTTCTGGCTTTCTCATGGCAGCTCTTCTTCTTTTTATCATGCTCAGGTCTACTGCCTGCCTGCTCTGACACACCGAGTGGGATGAAAGGAAAAGGATGAACAAAACGAATATTTCTTTCTTTATTTATTGTCGGCACACAAACTTTGACAGGAGATGAAACGGTATAAGTTCTTTTGTTGAACATGGCTCAAAGTTTCTGTGTCCTGAATCATTTCTATGCAAAGTAGCTGGAAACAGAATAACAAGGCTAATCGGGGATTAGAAAAGGAAAAAAAAAAAGAAACAACTTTTGGAGAGCTTTTTAATATTAGAGTAGAAGAACGCTACTATCGGCAGTAGTAGGTTGTAGGAAGATGTTTGTGAATGAGACTTTTTTGCATTAATATGATATAAAACATCATTAGATTTTCACACAAGATAAGAAGTCATATGTTTGAAGAAGCCAATATTATTTAGTATGAGTAGCAAAGTATGTAGGCCTGTAGAATTATCAGATAATTTGAAAAGGAAAATTAAAGTCAGATATTTTCAATCCACAGGCGAGTGGGTCCCCTTTTTAATTTAGAAAACTTGGATATATCAAAGTCTGATCCTCATCAACCATGCTCAGAGAAGAATATGAACGGACATAAACCTTTTCTTGCAACAACTTGCAGCTACAGTCTATACAAAAAGAGTCATTGTGGAAATCCCTCTTAACCCCTACATTTTTATTAGCAACACTGTACTCTACCATAACACTGGATATGTATGTGTGTGTTATTTTGGACAATAATAATCGCAGCCTACTGTGAACAATGAGCCAAAGCAAAGATGCTAAATGCTAGCTGCGCCAGCTAAATGGAAAATCAAAAGTCAGATAACAGTTTTGTGGATTCCTCACTAGAGTGGCTGTCAAAGCAGTCGTGTGAATCATTGCCATAAACTGTGTATAAAAAATGGCTGTAACCACTCTGATGCAATCCACTGGTTAGTGAAGCCTCAAGTGTGCTGCAAGCTGGTGCAGGAGGGAAGGGGACCAGGAGCATACTCTGGTGTGCCATAATTTACAAAAAATACTTCATGTTGTGTTCATTATGACTTGAAAGTGTTTACTTACGGTACTATGCTAAAGTCTTGAGCCACCTCTCATTTCTTTATCTTTTGCTAAGAAAACAGGAAATAGGTGCAGTGATTTATTGAAATGTATAAAAATATACATGGAAATAATGTATGTAAGGAAAAAAAAAATATTTGTACAATTCTAACAAATTTGAAAGATAATATTTGGTATGACCACTTTTATTCTTCAACACAATCTACATGAGCCATCTACTTTTTGAGTCTGAAAAACAGATGGCTCTGACACGTGACTCTCAGCTCCTGTATCAGAGCTGTGCTGGATTTTTTCATCAGCTGTAGATAGTTTTTTTTAGGCCTGCCACTTCTGCTTTTGTCCTCCACTCCTAAAATTTCAACAACTTTTAGGACACGCTGCACACCGTGGCAAGATGTGCCAAGTTTTCAGTCAATAGCTCTTTGGGAATCACCTTGTTTGTGCAAAAATGCTGTTGTCAAACACTGATATCTTTGGCATTTTTTTTTTTTTTGTAGCTTCAACTAAAGAAAGGGGAACAAATGATATGTTTTTGTGACAGGCTGCTAATAACAATGTGCCCAAAGATATGATTTAAAAGTGTTTCTTTTTTATTTGTTATGGGTATGTGACACAACACTAGTAAGGTGCAAGGACTGGACCGAAAAGGAATGAAAAACCTGCTAAAGAAATGGCTAAAGAAAAACTTTAAAAGACTTCAGAAGACCTTCAGAACTTCTGCTCATTTACAAGAAAGTCTGAGTTTCTGCAAGCCAAATATTAAGAAGTCAAATATAAAGAAAAAGTGGAATTCCTTAGAAAAATAATGCATCCCTGCTCAGTTTAATACTCTCTGGGTTTGGCTGATATCAGGTGGCTAATGGAGGTTAATATAAGCAAAGCTCTGATGAATATTGTTGCATTGATGGATGTTACTCTGATTTTATTTTGACTTGATGACCCTTCTTGTGCTAATATTCATTAAAATTGACATTATTCACAATGATACATTTGTGGTTATAGTGGCTACTGTTCAGCAAATATAATGCTGTGACTCCAGTATTCATGTACAAGTACTTTCCAGCTGTGATGTGGATGGAGTATCAGGGCAAGGGCTCTGACAGGGGCAAAACAGTATAAGTATCACTGAGGTTTTAATCACACACATGCCTGTCCACACATATACAACCTGCACCCTCAGGAGAGCTCACAAGGATGCAGGCATTTTAAATCCTTCTGAAAAGGGGGATTTTTTCTTGTATTTTACACTGTGAAGTAATTTGGCCCCTCATCGCAGGCTCTCAAATTGCTTCACTGACTGCATGTTATACGAAAAGACGGAACGATCCTTGGTTCAGGTTCTTATAGACACATGAGACATGCTGGCTTGCAGAAGAGAGCATGGAGGAAAGAATTCAAGAGAGTGAGGAGAACTCATCATTATTCCACTGTTGGAAACGATGTCTGCCTGAGTAATGATACTGCTGTCGAAGAGGTGTCCTCTGTTGTAACCACAGTCAACCTGTACAAAAGCTTTCAGCAGGTTCTCTTGTGGGGAACAGAAACTTTCTTTCAAGTTTTAATTGTGGAAACTACAAAGTCACAGACAGTGTGGGATGATAAGGTAAGCAGGATAAATAATGTTAATAAGTATTACAATGCTGGGGCAGGCACATTTTGGCTGTGCAAATGAAGATAAGAAAAAACAAAATACCAAACAACAAGCAAAGCAATGTCCTACAATAATATGAAAGTCACAGAACATAAGTGGATTTAGAAAAAGGATAAATTAATGCAACAACACTTTCCCGCCACCCCAAATTACTGCTGCCATTAAAAAAAATGTTAGGATTCCTTTTATAAAGTACCCTCAGTAACAACATCATTAACAGATCTAGCAGTTAAATTAACATAAATTAACAGATAAATCTTTATTAAAGTAAAGATTTAATCTTATGCTTAATTATATCCAGCAATAGCTTTTTTGCATATTTCCCTCATATCAGAGGTTGATATGTGAGCCATGTGACTCACCACAACTGATCAGTCGCTTATATGAAGGCTGTCAGACCACTTGGAGTAGATTTATTAAGATGCTAAAGAGCGTGAGCTACACACATGAGCCTTCAAGCCTGTAAAAGTCATTATTTCAGCAATTAATTATTCATGAATGAAAGCTTAAAAGTGGCTTTGGCTCCAAGCAATTTCACTGAAAGGTCCAGTAGGTTTTAACTCCTTTAACTTAACACAGTAACAGCATTGTCCACTTGCGTTTCTTTAGGCTACAGTGTGTGTGTGTGTACGTGTGTGTGTACGTGTGTGTGTACGTGTGTGTGTGTGTGTGTGGGGGGGGGGGATTATTTGATCCCCTGCTGAATTGGTAAGTTTGCTCAATTACAAAGAAATAAACACAGTCTTTCTAATTTTTATCGTAGTTTCATTTTAATGGAGAGAGACAAGATCAACCAAAACTCCAGAAAAAAACACCATCCATCCATCCATCCATCCATCCATCCATCCGTCCATCCATCCATCCTCTTATTAAAGTTATAAATGGATTTGCATGTCACTGAGTGAAATAAGCATTTGATCCTCTACAACCCAGCCAGACTTCTGGCTCTCCCAGACTGGCTGTGTGCCCATGTGGCACATGGATTACAAAATCAATTAATCAATTACAGATTTTCCTGATCTCAACTTGTTATGTGTATAAAGCTCACCTGTCCACAGAATAAATTTCTTCCATTCCACCCTCTCCACCATCAAGACCAAAGAGCTGTCAAAGGATGTCAAGGGCAAGATTGTAGATCTGCACAAGGCTGAAATGTGCTGTGGTCACCAAGAACTGTGGATGGAAATCCATTACATTGCAATGGATTGAAATCTTGCAGCGCCCCCAAGGTCCCCTGCTCAAGAAGGCACATACAGTATGGAGGCCCATCTTAAGCTTGCCAGTGAACATCTAAGTGATTCGGAGAAAGCTTAGGAGAAAGTACTGTGGTCAGATGAAATCAAAATCGAGCTCTTTGGCATCTGCTTGACCCGCCATGTTTCCCCATTTGCCCCCAGTGTGTTTAAAGTCACAGTTTGCTTTAGTTTTCTGTCACATTGCACTCTTTGTATTGATTGTTTGCCTGTGAATTTTCTTTTATGTATCACCCATTTGGATTTATGGGCTTTGTTTTCTGCTGCCTGTTGGATTGCTGCTACACAAACATAAAGGTTTGCTTTTTTGCTCATTAATTCTGTCCTCGGAGTCTGCATCAACCACTAATTATGACGTGGAGGAAGAGAAATGCTGAGTATGAGCCAAAGAACACCATCTCCACAGTCAAGCAAGGAGGTGGAAACATTATGCTTTGGGGCTGTTTTTCTGCTGAGGGTGCAGGATGACTTCACTGCATTAAGGGGCCAATGAACAGGGCCATGTACCATAAAATCTTGAGAACCTCATTCTCTCTGCCACAACACTGAATGGATGGGTCTTTCAGCATGACAATGACCAAAAAATACCACCCAGGCAACAAAGGAGTGGCTATAGAAGAAGCACAGGTCATGGCGTGGCCTTGCCAGTCTCCAGACCTCAATCCTGTGGAGGAGGCTGAAGCTTCGAGTTGCCAAATCGCAGCCGAGAAACCTAAAGGATTTAGAGAGTTTCTGTAAAGAGGAGCGGGCCAAAATCCCTCTTGAGACGTGTGCAAATCGACTACAAAAACGTCTTTTATGTAATGTGCTTTTTTCTGGATTTTGGGTTGATATTCTGTCTCTCCATTAAAATGAAACTACCATAAAAATTAGAGAGTGTTCATTTCTTTGTAAGTGAGCGAACGTACCAATTCAGCAAGGGATCAAATAATTATTCCCCCCACTGTATGTAACGCCTGTCTGTTAGAAATCAGATCCTTTTTAAAAAGTCCTACTTGGCATCAGTAGAGGATAAAGCATGTTTATCCCATATCAGTGTCACTTGAACAAACACAACTGGTTAGACATTAATTTCAAACACAGACTCTAAATTGTACAGAACAACAATTAGATTTGACTGGAGGCTTATTGAGTTTTAATGAGACTAAATTATTCCTCTATTGTGTTAATTTAGACTCAGTGAGAAGATGCAAATACAGGAAGCGCTTAAACCCGAGCATGGAAACTGTGTTTTCAAGTTTGTTGAACTCTTTTATGGAATTATAGTGAGTAGCATTTTCAGGTATTATTAAAACTGTTTCCAGCAAGTTTCTTGTTATGGGAGATGGTTTAAAAAAAATTTTTTTTAATAATTAAGTCGTAAATAATTAATTTCAACTGTTCGTTATTGTTCATTTTAAAGCTTAAATGTCATAAATTTCCCGCATGTTGATCATAGATGACACTGGAACGGTGTGTGATCAGCATGATCCTCGTGAAGGCTATTTGGATCCACTTTACTGCCAACAGAGAGCCTCTTTCAGGTACTTCGCACACTGCTTCACAAAGACGAAAGCAATAAATGCTCATCTTTATCAGAAAACTGCTTTGAATCAGCCTCGTTGTTTTATTTTAACGTCAGCACAGAAAGCGCAACCGTTAATAACTTTTCTAAATCTTCGGGTTTCTTGTATTTAAGAATAAAGGTCTCTTGGAATAAAGTTTACCAAAGAACAGTGCGCACTGTCAGGTGCGTGCCCCAGGTTGAATTTGAACTCGTGTCTAGCACAACTAATCAGTCGTCATTTTACCACCGTGAAATTGAGTCAACACCAAGTTAACTATAAAAGAGGGCAAGCCGCAAAAAGTTGCTTGACTTTGATGTTCAGGAGGCTATAGGGTGCTTGACGCCTCACAGTTTAAGCCCAATTAGTCATTAATCAATTCCATTCCAGTCGCTGCATAATTCTGCTTCAGGTTTTGGCACTAACAGGCTTTAGGAGTCTCGTGTGGATGACAGCAGTGCTGGAGATGCTGTAGCTCACACTACCGCTAGAAGACAAAACGCCGTGGTCCTCCGACTTCACCAAAGCTCCAAAGTGCAGCTCAAGGAACAGGAACTATTGTTAATTAGCAGATGAATGGGACTTTGCCGTGCGCTGGATCCCGAGCCCGGCTCTGCGTGAAAGTGGGGCGCATAAGCAGTGAGAAGAACAGTCTTTTCTTTCATTGAGACCCGAGGTGGAAAGACGCAGCGGTGACAGAGCAGCAGTCGTGCGCCGCTGCAAAATAGACTAACTATTGTAGGGACGGAAGATTGATAACACAACTGGGCGAGCACCGAGAACGGCAGATGTAATTTCCAAACGTTGCAGCTGGTTCGTTGCCAGTGGTGTACTGGATGGGTTATTAATTCATTCTCCTTTTCATCATTCACTGCCTCCAGCGTTTCCAGATTACTTGGGGGGAGAGATCTCGGACGGCTGTGAGGGAGTATTGCTGCAGAGACTAACGGGGAATGCCATGTGTCGTTGCGCGACATAAAAGCTCTTTGTGGGCTGTTTTGCACCGTGGACAGGTGGTGCCCCGTGTGTGTGTGTGTATGTTTGTGTGTGCTCAGACTAGCAGGGGGTTCGGACACACAACCCCTGAGACAGTTGTCTTAGGGATGTCAGGCCGGCGTACGAGATCAGTTTTTGCCAGAGACAGGTGCGACAGGGAGGAGTAGTTTACAAAGCCTCTCACAGGATCTGGTAACGCGCTAACGAGCCTGCTCTCTCCTCTGATCACTCTCGGATATTTTATATCCAGTGAGACACAGAACTGACTCATACTGTTGATATCTCGGCGGCACCTTTCCCGTGATAACCAGAGGTAAGTGAACCGAGTTGTCCGGTGTGGAGGTTTGTGCTGGGTGGTGGAGGTGGTGCGCTTTTGTGGCTCTGTCGCGCTTTGATGCTTTGGGGGGGAGAAAAAAAAATCATTAGACGAAGGAATTTAGTTATCAGAACTGAAAGAACGAACCGAGCCAATACACAATACCGGGCTGATCTGTTATTTCTGGCATCTGCGCTCTACAATGGGTTTGACTGTAAAATTCTCTATATCATACTGCGTAGCTTGCAGCTACGCACAAAACAAGCGGGTTTCAGTTGTCCGGAGGCGCTTCAGCTTACATCTATTGATTTGATATTGACACTACTCGCATGAATTTTTAGACTGAGAATGCCTCATCGATATTTATTTATTTATTACATTGTGATGTGGTGCCAGTCCACCGAAATTAAACAGGTTTTCCCGGAGGGTTAATTATGAATTATTGACTTTGCCTGTTAAACGGGATTTTCCCTCTTGACTCTGTTGTAAAACACAACTAGAAAGCATAATTTCTAAATCTATTGAGTTGCAGATCAGTGGAAGCACAGTAAGTATGTCTTCATGGCGTGATTGGTCAAACGTGCCCCTTCTCTTTGAATGTGTGTAGGTGCTTGTTGTTTGTATAGTGGGATTTGTCTGATTGCATGTTATCTGCTGGTGGTCTGTTCTAAAGTCCTACCCACTGGGCCCCTAATGTCCACTACTTCTGCCTTCAGGCTCTGTCATCTCTCCCCCCCTCTCCCTCTGCAGTAGCTGCTGTCTTTACAGTACATTGGGCTGAATAGTGTCAGAATCAAATTTTTGCTTTTTGTGCAAGGACCACTAACTCTCAGTATCTGGCTCCAGGTATCCTGAAGTTTTCCCATTTGGGAGCTGTTTTTTGTTGTGGCTCCTGTTTCAAATTCAAATTGCCTTTCAACTGCCTTTTGTCCAAAGCTGAGGTTTGTGGACTGGAAAGAGAGACAGAGAAGTAAGTGAAGTCCCCAAGGGTCAAGGCATTCCTGTAACAAGCACTAGTGTATGTGAGGGGAGAGGAAAGTAAGAGAGATGTCTTGAAAGAGTGAGACAGTGCCCCTGGACCAGTGTGAGGGTAGGCGCAGCTAAGAGAATACCAGCACCTCCACTAACCTTTCTGTCGCTACCTTGTCAATCAGCCTTCAAGGACAAGAGCCTCTTTAATTCCTCTTCCTCAAGTCTGGGTTGTCACCCACTCTGACAGCCAGGGCTCAGGGGTGCTGCCGCAGGATACACATAGATCCTTCGTCCCTGCTGCTCACATGATACTGCACCAGTCTGTGTTTCAGAACGTTTTTTTTCTTAACAGTAACAGAAGGGAAGCACACATTGGTAGTGAAAAGGACAGAGGCAGAAGAAAGCAGAGATGATCATAAACTAGGGACCCTCTAATCATTTGTGTGTGGCGGCATCTTTGACATGACAGAGTGGGAGTTGTCCTCTCTTTCTCATGGCCTGACATCCTTTTTAAGGCCCATCACACCATCAGTAATTACAAGACAAATGCTATCACAGGAAATTAATAAACAGGCATCAGAGGAAATACCGGTCTGATATGATCTCTGGTCTTCTAATGTGAGCATTTAGGATATGAGCAGTTGCTGATGCTTTTACTCATCTTCAGATATGTTTACGGAAAAATCTTTTCAACATTTGTGTACATTACTTTCTACAAATGCAGCGCAGGGTTGATCGGGGAATAAAAATTCTTAAGAGAGCACGACATGAGAGCTGCTGGCAGATAATGTTAATTTAACTGGTACCTACTACTGAAAAAAATAGATTGAATTCTTTAGTAGTTTCACAAAAGTGACTTTTGATGGGATTCATAATGAGCTACCTCAAAGGAGATTAATTTAAAGGAGTTTGTGCATGCAGGGAAGAGGGGATAAATGTTTTCTCAGTCTGTATATAAATAACCAGACAGTAGGAAGCATTACTCCTTCCAAGAGAAATGACTCAGTAGGGGACAAGATAGCACAGAGAATTATATAAGGCAAACATAAGGAAAGCAATTGAAGAAATGGTGTACCTGATGTTGGAGCTGATGTTCTAAACACTAAAAGTGATTAGTGGAAAAACCCCAACAGAAGGAAAAAGCAATAGATCCAAGTTAAAGCCTAATATAGGAGTAGGATTTTTTGTCAATGGAGAACTCGGATAACAAGGCTAAATGAAACGAGGCAGGGGGTTATACTTTTCCAAGGTCCCAGTGCTGATGTCAGTTTTTGGCGGTGTTTTCTCCATTCCCAGTGCTTCTCCTCACAGCTTAAGAAACTGCTCAGTGGAGCTTGGCTAATCCTTGGCTAGCAGTGCCCAGTGATTTATTATAAAGTTAGCTAATTTAGGGAGCTCTGCAACATCCCACCATACATACATGCCCTTGACAGATCCTCCACTGTCCATGGAGTCTGAATTGCCAATTAGTTTGGAGAATTGTTTGTGTGTGTGTAGGTCACAGACGAAGGCAGAATGAGAGTTTGTCTATGTCTTTCAAAGAGAAACATAAGGGGCAGTGTTCATCATATTGTGTCTGCCTTCCTGTGTATAGACTTTGTGAGAGCATGTGTGTGAGTCAGTCTGTCTGTGCCCTATACAAGTGTGATTCAGCACTGTCCAGCGTTGGTTGAATGGGTGCCCTGTTTGTGCCTCATTTCTGACACCAACAGCCGCTCTGCACCCCTTGCTTTGGGGCAAGTGTTGCACGCTGTGTGCTAAAATAACAGGTGCCTTTATGCAGTGACTTAATCCCTCTTCCCCACCTTCCTCCGGCACCCTGCCGGGGGGGGGGAGGGGAGGGGGTTTACGTCACCTGTGAGTTTGGGGCAGCTCCAGCATAGAAATCAAAAACATAGATTAGTCAGACTGGCTCAGGAAAATGTTACGACATTAAGTCTTAACCTGATCAAGGCTTTATTTTTTTTCATTCATTAAGTTTGCTGTAATTGCAAAATATACTGGTCAAAACATATTCATAGAAACCTGACTTCTGGGAAAACCTTCTTGGACTACTTATTGATTTGGTTTCTTCTTGTTCTTCTATATCTATTATCTATTCTTAAAGGGGCACAAATGATTTTTACACATGAACTCTTCACAACATTGGGAGAATCAGGTCAAGACGTTGCACTTTTTTCACATGTAGTACACACCAGAAGTGATCCTGGAAATACTCAATTTGATTAGACAATGGTGCTCCCTGACTAGAGCGTGCAGGAGGCAGGATGACACATGATGCCCTCTTGCTCGCTGTGAATTCACCAATTACTTGTGCTATTCTCACATGTGTGCAACCAGACATCACACAGACTTTGAACTGGGGAGATGCCAGAGTAAGGACTGGTTATTGCCCGATCCCAATTTGTTGGACATTTGCATTTTCAAATGCACCGTTGTTGGCATGTGTGAAAATGCCTATTGTTTTATTATTATTATTTTTTTATGTGAGCTTTCATAAATTTAAATAAATAACCGTGATTATGTCTTCAGGTTTGTTCAGGCTGTCATATATTTTCTTGGGTTTTAGCCAGACTAGCAGAACTATTCAACACATCCTCTGAGGGAGCAACGCTTTCACCACCTACATCAATCTAGTCTGAGATTGACAGATAAAATCCTACTGAGCTGTGGTGTCTGGGGGCTCGTGCTAAACCTGGCACCCAGGTCTGTTTTTCTTCTTTCTGTTTCTTCAGAATACCCCCCTGCTTGTTTTCCGTCACACATTCTGTATCCTATGACCCCCCCCCCCCCCCCCCCCCCCCCCCCCCCCCCACACACACACACACACACACACAAACGCACACTCTCAAGTCTCCTCTGGACCTTGATGTCAAGGCCTCTCAGGCAGTGTGGTCTCTGTCTGCAGGCTGTCAGGGCAGGGACACTGCCCACTGGGACCCTGAATGGGACAAATTGACCGTAACAATGTTCCCACTTAGCATGTGGAGCTGGAGAAAGAGAAGGTGAAAAGAAGGGACTGATGATTGAAGGGCAGGCCAGGCATATTGGGGGAAGAGCGCAGAAGGGATGGGGGTGGGGGTGAGGAGGCAGGAGATGTAATGAATTGAAGACTTATATTAAATCACACTGCTTGTATTTTAAAAATCCTCTCATCACAAAAATCTCTCTCTTGCTCATGTGCACACGCTCACACACACACACACACGCGCGCGCACACACACACACACACACACACACACACACACACACACACACACACATATGGCTTTGCTTGTTGTTATTTGCCCAAGGCTACTGCTGAGGTTGCCATAGCAGCAGGATAAACACGTTTGCTTGTGACCCTGCAAGCCCTCACATACACACATAACACACCTCATTCTCAATGCCCAGCTGCCTTTCATAGGGGGTTTGTCAAGGCTGGCAGTTTGATCTGCACTAAGGTGTTACCACTGCCTCACAGAGGGTCAAGGATCATCCAGCCCCCCCATTAAAATGCAATAAGGCCCATAGCCCATTGGGACCACCTCTGCCATTTAATCACACACCGCTGCTCCCTCATCATCTGCTCTCTCCCTTTTATCTTTTAATCACTTGTTTTTCCAGCCCGGTCTTCCTTTCACTCTCATCTCTCCGTCTTCATGTCTTTTATACATCCAGTGCAAATAAGCCAAGGCAGTCGGAGTAGATGAACGTTCAAAGAAGTGAATCTTGATATAGTCAATAATAGGCAGGCTTTCATTTTTCTATGAAAAGTCTCCCTCATGTAGTTGCTCTCATCAGCAGCCACAAGCTAGCTTCTCCTCAGAGTTTGTAAAGTCTTAATTTCAGTATTATTTTTTTTTCATGCCCTTTAGCTGTGACAGAATGTCTCCAAGAAGTTGGAGTGGGATCATGTTGTGTAAGCCCGAGGTTGCGCAGTGTGACAGCAACAAAGAATGCAGCAGCTATCACCATAGGCCAAGTGGCTGTTGAATAAAGATGCTTCCCATTGCTAAAGCTGCCATCCTATATAGGCTTGTTGTACCTCCAAAGGGAGTATGTGTTCATCTGTGTGTGTGTGTCTTTCCTATGTCTGAATAAGGTATGAAAAGGGGATTCTTTCATTATCTGCAACAGTGAGAAAGAGACATTTTCATGAGTATAAACTGCTGGCAGCGGACCACGAGTGATACAGGACAGAAAGAAAAGGCAGACAGACGTGATGAAGATGGACACCGGTGTTTACTTCCTGGATACAAATAAACAATTTGTGTGTGTGTGTGTGAGCTGAATGTTTTTCACAGCCTGTTTGCTTGTCATTAGACCCCATTCACATAGCTGTTTCCCTCTTTTTCTCTCACTCTCTTGTTTTCTCACACACACACACACACACACGCGCGCACGCGGTTTGGGTCACTCTCACACTCCTGAAGTCTCTGTATCAACAGAGCCTCCATTTTTTGTTTTTTTTTTTAACGAGAAGAAACTGATGAGGGACTGTGGTCCCAAATACAACATGAATACACAATGGCATACTGAAGCGCACACTCACACTGACGGCTAAGAGACAAGCCAACACAAGCCCAAAGCAAAGAGCACCATATTCAGCGCCAGCAGCAATACTGCAATTATATTATTTTTCTTCTCTGTCGTGATATAAATAGCAACACTGATTTCTATAATGGCATTCACAGATACACGTTGTACACCTCCTTGGTTATATTTCCCTTGTTAGGTTGCTATGATAACGAAGCACATAACTAATAAGGCACAGTTTAACAACTGTGTGGTTGGAGACACGGTGAAGAGGATGCTGGTCACACACATCCTGAATCATTTCCCGCATCAGCACAGCATGAATCTGAAGGAACCTTGCCCTGTGGGCCAGACTGGTATTATCCTGCTGCTGTTTTATAGCTGATTCATTTCTTTGGGGAACTTCCAGCCCAAATGGCTTTATCTGGTTGTTTTATGGCTACAGAGGAAAGGCAAAAATAAAATCAGAATGTTCTCGCGCTGGCATTGTCTGCTTCTGCTGTGGACAGAGTTGTTTACAGTTGTTGTTGCTGCAGCCTTTTGGTCATGTTGCTCTGCTCTCCTCTTGTCTCACCAGCATTGTGGTTTTAAGTTTCTGACTGTACTCTTTAACTTTTTTTTAACTTTTTTTTTTTTTTTTAATGTCTCATTTTGCTGCCAAGCTGCCACTTGTTTTGTGCTTTGAGGTAATTAACAGCTTAATGTGTTCAGTGACCTGAGGGAATCAGTCATGCTGAAAAAACAAAAAGAAAACTATGGCTTGCTGGCACCGGGTGGAGGGCAGTTGGCGAGGTGGAGGGGATGGAGCAGAGACTGTGACCTACTGTCTCTCTTGTGATGGTGAAATGAAGAGAGTGGGGAGTGAGTGAGGCAAGGCAGGACAGTGACACGTGTAGGATTTATGGATGAAGCTGAACTGTAAGGTATTTAGGGAAACTGGGGTGGGGGGGACAGAGTAAATAGAAAGGAGAGGTGGAAAATAGTTGAAGAGTCTTGAGGATGCTTGTTCAGCCTCTGTTGCTGTTGGAAAGTGGAGGAAAAGTGGGTCCTTGAATGTACTTGCCTAAATTAATGGCTCAGAAGCACCAATTAATGTACAGCCTCACTGTGGGTCTCTGCTGTGCTGAATCAAAGAGGTCTTGCTGTGCAGTGCGTCTGCTCATCTCCCAAGCGTCAAGCATGCGTGCATGCACTCACATACGCACTCACAAACACCCCCACGCGCACCACACAGTGGAGATTTTGGCCAAGAAAACTGATCCAATGAGGGAGAGATGAGATGAAAGCGCACGGAGCTAAAAAAGCTGAATGTCAAGGTTAAAGAACAAAAGGATGATGATTTGGGCTTTGTTAATAAGTGTTGAAAAGATCAAGGCAAGGTCAAGTAAGATGTCTTGGATGAGAAGAGTTGAAATAAGGAGTGGAGGTGGGCGGAGGGTGTTCACTGTGGGCAGAAATCACAGAATCAGTCCCAGGACCCATCTGGAGGCAACAGGTCTGATGACAGCAGGCGGGTCCTCGATCCAAGTGTCCCAGCCGTGTGAGACAACCAGGATGAGAGCCAGGGTCTCCCCTTGTCCAAGACCCCTGGAGACTCAGCCCGTCCACCAGCAATCTGTCCCCTGATACTTAACCACTTCAGCATGACAGAGAGGCATGTTTGTTATGATGGGTTATGGATTACAATTGTTCCAACTGAAAGTGGCTGGTTGATTACACGGTATTAGCCACTGCTGTCAGAGACGAGTGGATTCTGTGAGGATGGTAGACGGTCTGTATGCTGAGGAGTTATGTGGAAAATGATTTATGGATTTAAGCTTTTTTTCACAGCAAATCTGTTAATGCAGTAGTCCTGGTCTGAATTCATTAACATTAATTTCGCTTGATATGAGAAGCAGTGACAATAGCAGTCACAAACCAATAAGCCACAAAGGCAAAATAATTGATATCCTACACACATAACACCTCCTTCTAAAGCCTGTGTGCTACAATGGAGCTGATGATTGGCAACGGCTCTGTGCCGGGCGTACTGTGGTTGCTGTGCATTCAGAATACCATAGCTAGCATGCACACAGTAGCTAGTGGGTCATTTGTATTTGCATGTAAATGTTTTTCACCCCTTGGCTTTGCTGGTGAGGCAATCAGAATGGGCCTCTGTCTGCATCACTTAGAGGGAGGCTGCAATGACTGACTGTGACATTCAGAGCTCAGGCCAGGCTTCACCATTTACTTTCATTTGCTTGTTCACTCAAACGTTCGTTTCTGTGGGAAGGAAAGGGCACAAGATGGGAAGGGTTTTTTTTTTTTTTTTTTTTTATGTTGATGCAATATCAAGTCAGTAGATCCTTTAGTCCACATTCATGTTCCCACTATTCATTGATTTTTCTCTAAACCATTAAATCAGACCATGTCATCCTCCCATGTCATCCTACCGTCATCATTAAACTCAGGGGCCTGACCTTGGACTCCTTCATTGTCCTGTATGGCGCCACCAAGATATGCACTTGCAAGATTTTTGTCTGTTAGACCAGTGTCACACACACACACACACACACTCCTACCTCCTACATGCCGATGATGGATACATGTGCAAATGCATGTCTGCACTACGGAGGAGTGTTTGTTCTTGACTCATGTAGCACATCTCGGGATTTGGCAGTCTGTCAGGCATCTATCAGCCTCTGTCATTAAATGATGCATGGTCCTTTAGGTCCCTTAGGTTTGACTAGCTTGGGTTCTTTGGTTGCTGAGTGAGGCAGACAGAACAGACATCGAGGGAGAGG
The DNA here is from genome assembly GCF_007364275.1 of Archocentrus centrarchus. Taxonomy (NCBI): domain Eukaryota; kingdom Metazoa; phylum Chordata; class Actinopteri; order Cichliformes; family Cichlidae; genus Archocentrus; species Archocentrus centrarchus. The sequence goes on along the minus strand of NC_044349.1, from coordinate 23,621,001 downwards.
AAAACTCAGTAAGAAAGGAATGTTTGGGTGAATGAGTTTGCAGAGGAATTGAGCAGGAAAGGAATGAATGAGTGAATAAATAAGTTCCCCAACTACTACTGATTTGTGTATTTATGCCACAGATATGTCCAATAAACAGTCAGGATATAAACACGTCTTTTAAGATAACCACAATGTTCTACAGTTCAATATTTGTTTGTATTCATATTTTGCACAGACCATGTATTCTGGTGTATCGATTTTGCGTCTTTGTCTGAGAATCTCAGTCTGTCTCTGCCAGTCTGGGAAATGTTGTTGTATATACATACAAAGTATACACAAAAACTACTTAAATAGTTTTCCAGTTTATGCTCATGTGTGTTTGATGTCACACTTCAAACGTTTCTCTAATCCTACTGTTTGATATTTGAGTCCACATTTGTTTCTGCTTTTTCTTTTACATTTATGTGATGCTATTGCAGAGTTTGTCTGCTGCCTGCTGGCAGAAACATTGGTTTGTTGCTGCTGTTATGTGCTCTTTGCTGTTTTTCCCTCTTCTCTTATAAATGTAGTCCGAGCAGTCCTGAGCCTAGTACATCTTCAATAAAGCCAGAATGTTGACGTGTTGGTTCTAATTTGATAATGCGGTTGCTGCCTTCTTGTTTAAAGCTTCCCGTGTATTGATTCTGACAAAACTCCACCTCAGTAACTCCTAAAACAACTGCTCTTTTTTGACCTTGCCTTACCTGGCAACATCATCACCACGGTGCCTTGACATCCTGTTGTGTGCATCAACACGCAGCCTACTTGTTACCTGCTGTGGCTGCTCTAACCTTTTCAACAATTATCCGCTTGCTTCTTATAAATAGCCTTGCTTGTTCTGTCTGTTTCATTTCAAAACCAGCCACGCTCTCATCTGGCTTTCTGCTGCAGCAGCAGCAGCGGCAGCAGCAGCGGTGGCGGCGGCACAGAGAAACTTGATACCAGAGTCTAAACTGAAGTAATAAACAAGACAGAAAATGCTCCAGCTCTTGCAGGCCTGAGATATGTCATGTAGCATGAAACATTAAGGGTGTTGCAACAAGGGGAAAAACAAAGTTTTTTCAGTTTGCACAAAATCCATGTTGTTGATGTAACAGCAATAAAGCAGACCAAAATAATCCAAATCATTATGAAACATGCAGCCAGTGAGTAATCTCTCAGATCTTCCTCCTGCCTTCTCAGCATTCCTCTGACTTCTAATGGAGCTTTTTTTTTTTTAACTCTTCAATTTTTATGTTATTGATGATTCTCAGTGAGTGTGTCTTTAATTGCGCTATCCTGAGGGGGCTAGCTGAGTGCTTAGTTACAGAAACACTGGTAAGCGCTGTTCCTGCCAAATGTTAAAGATGGCAGTTATTCGTGAGTGACATTTTTAGTTTTTATCGTTTGCCTGCCGGACAGCACTGCACCTCTTTTTGTGAACATTTCTTTTTTATTTATTTTTTTTACTGTCTTTTTCTCTGTGTTTGGCTCGTGCTGCTCCACCTGGCAAAGGGAACCTCTCTGCTGTCATCAGCACCATTAACTGCCTCAAAAAAGTCCTGTAGCTTTGAAGCTCTGCAGGGCTTAGACAGTAATAGGAGGACAGCTCCAGGCTATAATGCATGGAAAGCTCTAGGGCTCCAGTGTTTGTGCCTTAGTTCAGATTGTTATGCCCTTTCATGACATATGGCTTTAACGACATGCGGACCAATTATCATCTGGCTTGTTATCGACTTTTCTTATCATCTCAAAACTTTGTTTAAATTCAGCGCTGACATTAAAGGTGAGGTTGACAGATGCAGCAATATGGATCTTAACAACATAAAATGACACCAAAGCGGTAAGTACATGGCAGTATTGTTATTGTTGTCACTCTCTGGAGCTATTTTCAAGGCAGCGATAACAACTGCTTGACACTCAGTATTTATGGCTGTCTTTTCTTTTAATTGGGTGCATTATGCTCATTTCCTTTGCAGCTTTTCAAATCTTAATCAGATGGCTAATTTACTGTCTTCCAGGCTTTAACCAGCTGTCTCCCAGCATAGATACTTTCCCCCTCCCTTTATCTCCATCTTTTCCTCTTCCGTGTGTGTCTCCATTGTTCCCTTGGCTTATTTTGCAGTCAGCCATGCAGGGTTTTGTGTCAAAGTGAGCATGAGTGCGTGAGAGTAGGTGGATAGGTTAATATGACAGGGTTCCCTGATTTGTCTGGAAAAAATACAACAAGGCAAGTAAAAATGTGAAGAGAATTAGTTGTCTGACAGGTCAGAGTCACCTCACAGTAGAAAAGACCAAGCCACTGTGAGGCGCCTTAATGAATGAAATAACACTCTTCTGCTATAACAGCTTCATGCTTCCTATGTGGCAAGCACATATACACATAGACACCCAATGGGCACCTGGCCTCTTATTCATATATTAGTAACTAACCAAAATTCACAAAGAGGAAAGTGAGGAAGCTGATTATGTTCTCTGCTGTCATTTCTGGCTGTGTTTTATGAGCCGTCACAGCTCAGCGTTTTCTTGCTATTGTCAAGTTGGCTCCCCACTGCTGATAAGGAGTAATTGCAAGCGCGGCAGTTGACTTGCTTCTTCTTTGAGAGTTGCCATACAGGATGAAGCAGGCTTTGAGACACTTTTTTGTTCCCATGAAAAGTCTACATCGGTATCTTTGTCTAGAGGTGGGGAGATTTCGTTTGCATCTGATAATCCCTTTTCACTCCTGAAATTAGTTTCTCTCTCTTGAGGCGAGCACGCAGAAGCAAAATTACAAATTAGCAAGGATTACAAATGTAAAAGTGGGAATCAGAACAGATAGGGAAATGAGTTGGGCGCATGTGTGTGTATGTGTGTGTGTGTGTGTGTGCGTGCGTGCATGTGTATTTGTGGAAGTGGTTTCTCTGCCAACAGTCAAGGACTCTAGCTGGGATACTCACCTGATTAAAAATGAATAGATCCCTGGATAGTGGAATCAGGAGGAGGGGAGTGTAGAATGTGGAGTGGCAGCCGGAGGACTCTTTAGTCATCACACACAAAACACACACACACATGCACGTACACACAAGGTTGGCTCAGCGGCTCATTAATACACCTTAGCACCACCGGCTCAACCAGGCAGCTAGCCAACCCCACCCCTCCCCAAAAAAAGCAATGAGATGCTGCTACCAAGGGCCACTCTGGCTGGGTGGAGGGATAGACCTGGGCCTCTGGCAGGTTTTAGGTATCACTCATTAGTACCCAGGCAGAAACTAATGAAGAGCCTGGAGAGACAGAATGAGACGGAGAGAGAGAGACAGAATGAGACACAAATCCTGAAAGGTAAACATGTGCACGAGCACTCGCATGCACACTGACAGAACTAACAGCCACTGGTGTTTTCACTGAGGAGTCCGTATTCAGTTAGGCTTGAGGCTTAAGGAGTGTCTGTGTAAGTGAACATGGTGATAAATCTTAAAGCGGAACACTGAGTCGTCGCTGTATTTTGGTGAACTAGTTCTCTTTCATCATCAAGTGCCAGGGGACACAGACACACAGGGGAGGCTAGTAATAGAAATAACCTGAATCTTTGCTCATAAACACAACTCCTGCCTCATGGAGACATTAATGTGTTTTTAGGTGTGTCCCAGAATTCTGTCCACCTCCCTCAGCAGCCTGCATCATCAGCGTGATTAATAGGGAAACAATATTGATTTTGTCAAAGCACTTTCAGTGTTAAAATATTGTTATATAGTCTGTGTATGCATCAAGACATTTGGTTGTTGTTGTCAGGCATCTCAGTGGTCTTGTTCAGGAGAGCTCAGAGTGGGGTTGCTTATTTTTTTAAGGCTCAGTGAGTCAATGCCCAAGGAAACTAGTTTCTCCTCCAAAGCCTCCTGAGACTCAACCTTGCGGACCTGGACTAATTCTTGTGCATCACATTACCGTTCTCATTAACGTGACTGATTATACACTTGGAAAGAATGAGCCATAGTTTTTAACTAACCAGGCAAAGTGTTTCCTGGCACACGAGTGTAAAAAATCAGAATGCCCACTCGCGTTGAGTCATTTTGGTCTTAGATCACTCTGACGGCTGCAAAGAGCCTTTTGACATCTCATTCTCTGTCAGAAACTTGAGTTCCATCTGATTTAGATGGGAATTTATCTTGTGTGGATGTGTTTGTGTGTGCGCTTGCCTGCATGTTGTTTTGGTTCCTCCTAGCTTTGCGGTGTTGTTTCTGTGCTTATGACATGGTGTTACGGTGTTGTAGGTTTAGATCACATTAATTACCCATCGTAATTACAACCATTTTTGACACAGATTTACAAGAAAACGTAACTGAAATTACCACAGAGACCATTCATAAAAACCCATATAAGATGGTATATTTTGTACACAAACACCTAGATCCAGTTTATTACAGATTTTTGCAGGAAATACAGAGGTGTTCCAGTAGCAAGCTGTTTTTATTGTCTGTTTTCTCACTTGCACATACTGTTTGAGATGGGTCAAAATAATGCAATACCCAAGACAGTCCAACTATGGGAAAAACATGAAAACACTATATTTATAACTAGAAAATGACTTTCTTGTTTAAGTGTGCCTCTGAATGGGTGAAAAAAGTAATAACGTTTAATGTATAAGGCATTTTTGTTATAATTAGATGTGCTGAGTCTGTTTAAAATGCAGACAGACTTCAGAGGGAAGGAAAGCACAAATCCTCAGAGCCATAGCACTATCCCAACTGCAGCCGTTATGTGTTTCATTACAGCTGGAGCACAACATATTTTTACTTTGGAAAAGTGTGCTTTTCTTTGCCGACCTAAGATCAAAATTGTTCTCACCCTGACTAGTGTTTTATACACGCATTTTAACAATTATTTACCTTTCATGTAAACCACTGCAAATTCCCACCATTACTGTACTCTTAAAATAAAACAGAGATCCCATCTGCTTAATTCAGTTGAGGTCTGTCTTTATTTATAGAGCAGGGGACAAATTTAGGAACAAGTGTCAAGTTTATTCTTTAAATGTCAGAGACTCCCCCTCACCCACTTGAAATGTTACAGTAAAAGAAAGACAAAGAATCCAGCATTAAAATCACTTGAAGTTTGTATTAAACAGCATCAACAGTTTAATCATTCCCTTAAGGGGTTGTGTGAAACTAACCAGAGTGTCAGGCTTCAAAAATCTGTTATTCCAGGAGAATTGAGCAAATGGGCCAGGATCTCCCTCTAATGTAATGGTGTGTGTCAGAATGTGAAATTCAGCCTGGCATTTTAACTGGGCAATAATAGAGTTTCTGCTTAAAATGGCTCGTGCCTTTTGTGAGAGAGGACTCGATAATATCAGATCAGGCTTAAGGCTGCAGCCCTCTCATGGCCAAGCCATTGAAATCTGGGCGTAATTATATGGCCTCTGTAGAAGTGCCACCTACACAAGGCTGCAAAAAAACTGGGCCTCAGAAAGCTTAAATAGATAAAAAGGTTATAATTAGACAATGAGCTGCATAAATGGTTTTTATAATGGTATATTTTTACAGCTTATCTTTCATGTTACAAACTCCACACAGACATGATTATACTGTAAGAATTAAGATTAGCCACAAGCAGTAAAACTAAAACTTTAATTAACCCGAGTTAATGATTGAAATTTTCTTATTTTCTGTATGTTCTCCATATGTTTATGATGAAAATCATAAAAAAAAAGTCATTTCAGTTCAATTTCTATGATATCTTTTAACTGGTTCCCGCCACAGCCTCACCCTCTCATCTTTGTAAAAAGGCAGATTCATAGTCTTGAATTAGTGTTTGCTTGTGTAGCTCTCTAGCTGTATTATGGGAATTCAACTAGCGCAGAGGCTATAAAGTCACACTTACTGTAGTTGCAGTACTCCAGAAAGCCAGCAGAAAGTTGCCTGGATGTTTTGTGCTGGCCAAGAAATAAAAGAAGCACAAAGGTGAAGCACAGACAAAAGCTGCACTGGACAGTTGTCATTGTTTTTAACACTCGGTTTCACTCCACTGCATGCAAGATCTTTGTATTTCATGATTTTGTCTTCTACACATCAGAAGCAAAGCTAAGGGCCCAACAACAGCTCAAATAAGAACAAAGGTGCCCCACGTGATAGGTTGTTACACATAATTTTGACTCAGCCCCCGCGTGCCAGCAGTCAGTGACAACACATAGCTCTGAGTAGCAAAGCTCTGAGTAGCACCGATACAAAACCAGTGCAGTAACAATGCAGTACCATGCTGAGCTCAAACCAGTAGCACCATTAGTGGAAACATTTAACTAAACTGTTGTTTGCTTCATGTAGGGATGATATAATGATTCAGCCCAAGTCTGATAACACTAGTCCTCTTATGTTGGTGTATTTGTCCCTGTTTTCCATTCCACGACTGACCTGACTGAAGCCGCCGCTGTCAGAAAGAAATAGTGTCAGTGGAGCTGGCCAGTGGAGAAGGTGATGGCATCACTATCCCACTACAGGGTCACTGCCAGTGAATGAGGGGAATGTGCCCTCACTTGCGACTGTGAGTTCAACTGGAAGAAGACCAGTTCAAGCCAGAGAAGCCTTGTTCCTCTCTAGAGGGATCTTTGTACAAATCTGAAGACTACTGCTTTCAGATGAAACAAAACACTGTATTTGTCTGTCAGTGTGTATAATGTGTATGAGTTTGAGTATGTGTGTTATTGCAAAGTTTTCCACCCCACTGTCTAGCTGACCTGGAGTAAGTACTATAAGCACTCTCCTCTCCTCTCCTCTCCTCTCCTCTCCTCTCCTCTCCTCTCCTCTCCTCTCCTCTCCTCTCCTCTCCTCTCCTCTCCTCTCCTCTCCTCTCCTCTCCTCTCCTCTCCTCTCCTCTCCTCTCCTCTCCTCTCTCCTGTCCTCTCCTCTCCTCTCCTCTCCTCTCCTCTCCTGTCCTCTCCTCTCCTCTCCTCTCCTCTACTTTCTTTTCCTTTCCTCTCCCACAATTCATTCTTGTTCTCTCTGTGGGCGTCAGCTGGGGTACAAAAAAGGAGAAGAGCCTGGGCCACTTCCAAAATGATTTCCATTGCTGCATAAGTGCGTTTGGAAGAATGCAACTTGGTACATGCCAGGAAAAGAAAGAAATAAATGACCCTAGAGTGAGAGCTTGAAGTGGGCCAATCGAAGTTTGGTCAGAGGAAGACTGTGGCTGACGCTTGCCAAGGCCCAGCAGGGCAAATTGAAGAATTTGAAGCAGTGGAGAGAACAGCATGATGTAGTGAAGGAGAAAAGCTGGAGTAAATGGGAAAAATTGCTGGAGTTTGGAGGAAGGTTCCTGACACTCTTCATGGCCAAGCCCAGTTACAGTAGAGCTTTGAGTAGCAGGCCACAGAATTATAGCAGAGGAGAGGAGAAAGAAGATAAAGGCAGGCAGGAGAAAGGCACGAAAATGTCAATATTGAGCCGAAGAATTGAAGGCAAGCAAAATTAACGTGTGTGAGGGACGGAGAGAACAAGAGCTAAGGGTAAAGCCACGTTCCTCCTTTGTATGTTTGTAATTGTTTCAACCTGTGCATGTTCTCTTTCCCCTGTTGCTTCTGCAATTATCATCACAAGACCAGGGGCGGTTTCCCTGAAGTTAGAGAGTCTGAGACACTTGGGTGGCTTGATAGAGTTTGGCACCTGGCGGCGACAGGGCCTGGAGGCACCACTTAGTTAATTAACCAAAAAGAGTAAAACTGATTCTCTAGGCTGATAAACAGGAATTAGGTGAATGTGTTCTCTTCACCTCCCCCTATGGAAGAAACTCTGGAAATAAAATCCTGAAGGTGGTTTCAAGCTATTTCCTTTTTCTCCCAGCAACAAAAGTTGGGAATATTATTGGTGCAAAATATTGGGAGGGCAGGCAAAAAACCCAACTCTTTTTACTTTGTGTATCCTTACTTTTTGATATACATATTTTCTTTCATTTATGGGGATTTTTTTTTTCTTTGCCATGCTGTGCATTTATAGAGGCTTCCTGATGCTGGGGTTTGTTGTGTTTGCTCCTATAGAATGAAATTCCAGAGAGAAATGTACTATACTTGTGTTTAGGTGTATGCACACACCATAGTGCACATTTCTTTCTGCGTGTGAGGGTGTTTTTATGCAATAAGACTGTTGATGAGTACAGGCAAATAAACGACACAGGAGCACTGGCAGACAAAGCGTGCTGGGTTCTCGTAAACCGATGGTGGAAATGATTAACATCCGCACCTTCCCCAAACGAACCCCAACTGCTTCCCCACCGCCTCATTTATTCTGGCTTTCAGTCTGGGGGCCTCATTTTCACTTGGGAAGGAAGGCAGTGTGTAATTGTTTAAAAGAAACACTTTGTCTCAATCTTTTTAACATTTTTTTTTTATCTTAATTAGTATCTTAATTTTTCATGGTAATTTTCTCAAATTCATGTCTTCTCCTCTCTCTTGTGCCAGAGTGCCAGCAAATTAGGAATATGATAAGCCCCCCCCCCCAAAAAAAAAATTCTGCTTTTTGTGACTTATCTGTCTCACTGTCTGCCTGTCTTCTTTTTTTTAACAGCAGTGGTTTCGGGGAGACGGATCATTCCTTGGTTACAGTGTGTGTGGGTGTGTGTGTGTGTGTGTGTGGGGGGGGGGGGGGGGGGGGGGGGGGGCTGTTGCTGCTCTGTCACTGCTGACTCCAGCACACATACTGCAGACTGTGCAGACATCCCATGACCCCTTATCCCTTCATGGCTGCGCACAATTGGCCTTCCCGGTGCTGTATATCACCTGCTACCTGCGCCCTGACATTTTAGCTTTGCCCTCCCACTTGCCCCGTCCCTTCGTATTGTGGAACCACATCCATTTCTGTCACAGTGCCCCTTTCAGATGTTAGCTTGTGCTTAGCTTGAGCCCAGTGGGCTCCCACCTTTTTTAATCAGTTCCTGTGGACTCCTCATTTTTGTCTCCCCATTCAACCTGTTTGCTCATCCATATTCAGAGCATTTTTGCCACCACTGCTCTATTGCATCATAAAATCACGAGATGTTCAACTCATGCCTGTAGGACTGTAGTATAAGTCTACTGATATAAAAGTTTCCCTTCATTAGACAGGGTGTTGTTACGGGTGCTGTGCAAATTGGCCTTATAGAAAAGGAGGCTGTATTGTTCATTAAGCTGCCATGTCAGTAATAGCTACCTTGCGCTGGCTTTTGTTCCCCTCAGAAGTAATTGCTACCAAGGAGATTAAGTAATGATATTACAAGGGTGAGGGGATGGGTGTGTCATCTGTCAGCCATGTCTGAGTATATCAATAGAATAAAATGGATCTCCTGTGAAGCACAGTGTGACATTTTCTTAAGTTCGAACCATGGGGCTTTGGTGTTAATCTCTGGTAAAGTGAAACTGTTAATAAAAATAGATAAAGATCAGGTTTTAATAGAACGTAATGCTGTACATCATTTCTTTGATAAAGTTGAGTGTTAAAGGTGTTATTACCACTTCTTAATAGCCGTTCCTTTTATCTGTTCTATTTTTGTTCTGTCACATCTATTTGAATCTAAATATCAGCCGGTAGGGCAGGAAAATGGTTTATCCTGGGAAAAGTTTGGGGAAAAAAGGAAGAAATGCCATGACATCATTTCTGCTTTCACAGCAAGGTCAACTTTGAAGAAATTTAGACTACACTGCAAACACAAACGGGCAAAGAAACACATCCACCACCCACAGACAGCTAGACTCGGCTTTCTCCTCACACAAAGTTTCCTTTTTTCCGCCGCCTTTAGCTTTTCTCTCTTTCAGTTGTACATTAAAGTGGCATAAAACAGAGCACAAAGCAGGTCCTGAGTGTCTGAGCACTTGAATAGCTTGATTTTAATTCTGCAGGAGACATAGTGTCTTGGCTTGCCAAGTGCAGACAGATCACAGCCTGGCCCCACCTCTTTAAAGAAATCTACTGTACACAGTGTCTACTGATAATGAGATATACTCTGCATCCAGCAGATTCAAGTCTTTTCACTTCTCCTCCGTCACTCTGAGCTGACTCACTTTAGAGACCAGCTCTGAAAAACGCATTTAAAAGGTGCCATGCCTCTCACTCTTTCTGACACACAAAACCCAAATGTCATATATCTGCTCACCACAGTGAGCCTTTGGTTAATTATCACTGCACACTGAGGTGAAAAGGAAAGGGATAGACAAAGATAGTGTGTGACTATTTGCCTCTCCTCTGATCTCATTTAACTCTGTGTCCCCTTACAAACACATCAGAGCATCTGCTGACGGCATCTTGCCCTCTCCGTGGGACATGAGAGAGGCTGGCAGAGGGTGCTTCACTACAGGGCTCCTTTTCTATTCGCTAGGCACGTATCACATACTCACATACGCACACACAGTGCCACTTAAGTCCCAGTGCAATTTACAGTGGAAATGAAAACACTCCAGTGGTAGAGAGTTTGACAGGATGTGAGTGCTTTTAAATATGGCCCCTTTTCTTTATTAAACACCACTCAGGTGAGACAAAGACATAAACACTCCTTCATAGGATTGGAATAAGTTCACTTTAGGGTGTTTTTATTGTCTGAATTTCCTCCACTAGTTTGGCATATTTGTAGCTCAGCAACTCATACTTCCATTAACCACCCAGCTAGTAACTGAAAGCAGACCATTATCTTGGATGAACAGCTAACAATAGATGATTTCTTGCAGTGCATATTTACAATCTAACTCCTTAATTGATTTTTATGCAGGCAGTTATGCTGACTCTTCCTGATTGAGTTACGGTAATTAGATTGGCATGCGATCAGGAATTTACATCACATTTAACTCTGACAATTAGGAAGACTCAACACAGAAAACAGATGTCTTGAAACCAAAACCTGCCTTTTCTACTGGCCATCAGCCATCCTAATTGGCCTATCAAACGGCACCTTGGGTCCAAACCCCGCTTAACTTCGTGGCCGCCTTCTGCTCTGCCTGCAATCCACATTTTTTACTCTGTATCTGAGATTTGATGCTACAGGAAAAAAAAAAAGAAGTTTGTGCTTCTTGAAAATACAGAAATGTAGCTTTCAGAGGTTTTACACATGATACTATTTGTTCATGATGCTGTTTTCTTATGGAAATAAAGTGAGATCACAGAGCTGATGCTGCTCTGTGGGTTTTTAAAATGGGGATTGTTTTGTTTGGCCATCCAACAGGGTTCAGAGGCGTGGGGACTGTTGCCAAAAAATACCAGAAAGACTTTACTGCACTGGCAAACCGTTGTTGAACAAAGTTCCCTAACACGTGTTTTGTTTGGCCACACAGCCCAACAATACATATGACTCCCATTTGTCCTGTTAACTTAATCTCTCTACTTCTCTCCCTCATCCTCCATTTCTCTCCCTCTCTCTTGTACAAAGTTAATACGATGCCCTGAGGACAGAGTAGTTTCTGATTAAGGAAACCAAATCAGCCTCAAACTGACAGGGGTACAATAGAGACCAGACGATATTACCAGGCTACAGGATAACCCACCTTTTCCTGGGCTTCCTCTACAACACCAGTTTTACTGAGTAAGTTTGTGAATGAAAGTCTCTGACTAAGGCAAAGTTTTTCCACTTGCTCTTGTCCCTTCTGGGGGAAAAAATATATTCCCAGGATATTTGCAAACTCAGAAATATCCAGCCGTATCTGAGGAGCTGGCCCCAGCAGATGGCTGTTCTTCTCAAAGCCAGCATGAGCATTTTATTTAGCTGTTTGTCACGCTGTAAGACATGGGAGACCTCAATCTCTCCCTTCTCCATCTACCGTGACCCTCTATGACTGTTGCTTGAGAAAGCCTAATGGCATCCGGTTAGTGCTGAAGGTTTGAGGTGGGAGGGGCTGTCCAACTGTCATTCTAATTTAATATTGGATAAACAGAGGTCAAAGGTTATGTTTACACAGCAAATCTTCCATTTCCTCCATGTCATGTCATATGGGAGATATATGGGAGGCTGTGTAGGAGAAAGGGAAGCTCGACTTGACGCATCACATCACACATCACACTTTCACCCTTCTCGGTTGCTGTCACTTAGCCCTGCGTCCCCTCCCTCCATCTGTCTGTCGCCCTTCATCTCACTTACATTATGCTAACGCGCAGAGACGGGTCATACCTACAGTGCGACATGGGCCCAGTTTGTCATCTGCTAACTGCTGTAAAATTCCAAATACATAACCTAACTTTAATATTAGCATTTAAATTGACCTTTGATTGAACTCCTGTAGGAAGGAGGAGGAGAAGCCACAATATTTCTCAGCAAACACTTTCTCCCTTTGGCATTCCCAAAGGCTTTTCCAGACCATGGGGGAAGTATGATATCAAATACTATCTTTTCGCTGATATGATACAGAGCTGTCATGATTGATTTCCATGCTGCCATGATCTGAACCTAAATTAAGTTGGATCTGTATTCATCCTACAGTTTTGTCACTCCTTCCCCTCTCGCCCTCTCGCCTTCTTTCTCACAGTTCTGCTCCCTTTTAAAATATCTCAGTGCTGTTTGCCATCGTCTGTGGTCTGCTGGTGTTGTTTTGGCGCAAACAGATGTTTGGCTTTTTAACTGTGTCTGAGATAAATGCTAAAAATGTGCAGGTGGTTTCAGGCACATGGTCAGCAGTGGTTTTGAGGAGTCAGAGTCGAGGGAGAAACTTTGTGTTAAGAAATTTCAGAGCTGGCCTTTTTTTTTTGCTGCAGTTTTGAAGTCCTGAAGATTATAGAGAATATATCTATGATTTTTTTTTTTTTACCCTTTAATCCTTCTTTCAGGTTAGGAAGGGGAAGCCCTTTATCTTTCTTTGTGTGTAGGAGAGAGAAGGACAGAATAAATTGAAGAGAATACTGCAGGTGATGGTAGCGATGATTGGCCGAAGTGGTCTGTATGAGTCACACAGATCAAGGTCACATCGCTGACTCCCCTGGGCTTTTTGGGTGAGAGCGGGTGACTGCTGCTTCATTAACTCCATGATTCAGCTGCGGACCTCCCTCTTTCTGTATGCGTGCATGTGCAGTGTGTTTGTGAGTCTGTTTGTGCTTTTTTTGCATACATATCAAGAGTCTGATAGAAGGCTGTTGATCATGAGAGAGACAGCATCAGGACAGATGCAAGTAAAGAGCAAAGTGAGCGAGAAAAAGTAGTTTTTCCACTCAGCTTCTTGATGCAGAACCCCTCCTCCCTCCCAATATCCTATTCCCTTCTTCCAAAGTGAAGAGAAGGGCTGCAGGCAGAACAAGCAGACAGGCCTTTGATCTCCAAGATGATGGTTACCAAAACCTCTCTTCCCCCCTCTCGCTCTCTCTCTTTACAGCCATACCACGTTCTCCACAGATATTCGCCTAATCATAGTCTAGTGAAGCAATGATGCACCAATCACCTTTCTTTTCATTTGGGCTGTCTTTCTTTCCATATGTCTGTCTTTCTTGTCACCGTTTATCCTGCGCCACTCCATTTCCGCACGTCACCTCCCTCCATCTCATCTCCCTCATGCAGTGAATGTGAGTGGAGTAAACATAAGTTGTCACCAGTGCAGCTGAAGAAATCGTGCATCCCGTTGACTCGCTCAGAAGCGAGCGTTGAGCGTGAGGAATGGCTGGCAGACAGGTGAAATCTTGGGTAATAAACAAGGAGGATTTGGCTTTCTTTGAAAAGAAGAGTTTCAAACCTGCTTGAGCTTAAATCGCTTTAGGGCTTGAAATTCTGCAAAATATCTATTTTATTTGTTCAGTCACTCTGTAACATGACAACATGAGATTGTCTCTCAAAGTCATGCACCATTTTGTCCCTAAGTTGTAAAAGCCATCCTAGACTTATATTTCAGTGGAACAAATTTGGAGGTTTAGGTTTTAAGCCTAAAAATCACATTAAAAACACATTAAAGATGGAAACCTTCCTAATTTTACCATTGATTTTAATGTAATTAATTTCTCAACAAACTCTGTCCAGTTCAAGGAAGCCTGTTAGCAGATAATATTTAGTGTCGCACTCACTTACAGTAAGTGAATGGATTGTTCTGCTCTCAGTGAGATTAGAAACTGTCATTAAGATTACAGGGGGCTGGAGGCTATTTCTGAAATAATGACTCCAGAACTGTAGCTGTCACAAATTGACAAACTTTATTACAATGACTATTTGTTTGAAGTCAATAAAGATATCGCACACCCACAGTTACCTACATAAAGTGAGTTTAAAATGAAAACATATCATTTTCTTCACAATGTCAACATTTTGTGTCCACTTGTTGGTGTGGGTTTTTGCACACAAATACAAACCTGGGTTTGTGCTGACAACAAAGTAATAATTAGGCCCCCAGGTCAATTAATATAATGCCATTAGTTCAGCTAAGCTAAGAGCAGCCACCCAGAGCAGAGAACGACAGCGGTGCTGTTAAGTGCGCTGCACGTAGGTGCATCTCGATTGGTATTCCTCCCATTCACAGCAATAAAAACTGGTTAGCGCTGTCAGGATTCAAGTGGGATATCAGGGGATTATAGGGTAGGATGGTGTCTTTTCCTCTTTGGCCCCTCACTTTCTCACTGTGTGCAGGCCTCTCTCTAGCTTTACTTGACTCTGCCTTCTCTTTCTCCTGTTCTTCTGTATGCTGTGGGAGTCTTGTTTAGACCTTGCAAAGCCCCTAATTAGGAGACTGTACTATAGAACAGCAGAGAACTCTGTTTTTCTTATTTTTTCCTGGATTGAAATGGATGGACAGACAAAACACTGAAGGCATGATAAAAATAGATATTAAAGATGACCGAAGCAGCAAGCAGATTGCATGGAGATTCTGGCTCACCAGCCATTAAGTGGCTAACTTAAAAATGTAACTGAAAAACAATAGTGGATCAGGTGATCCTGATATTTATATTTATACCTGCGTATCCCACATATGTTCATGTGTTGCCCAAATAAATAAAGAAAAAAAATGTAGTTACCTTCCACTTAAATGTTTTTTCATATATAGAATCGGATATTAGGTAGGTTTGTTAGGTAAAATGAAAGCTCCTCCATTAAAGAAATGAATCATTGGTATATAACAAAATTATTTTTGTTTTATGTCGTACATGTACAGACTTCAAAGAGACAAATCTGCTCTGAGTAATCATATCTGTTCCTTATAAAATAAGGCAAATGAGTCCCTTACTGAAGCTAAACTCATAGTGACTGAATATGAACCTTTTCTGCCACGTAAACAAGCACGTATTTCATATAGGAAAATGCAAGCCTACACAAATGCTCTACCACTGATAAATGTTTTTTGTTTCAGTATTTGATCCCAGCCGTCTGTGGGCTTGATAAAGAGGCATTTAAAAACGTCTGACTTTTATCAATTACCTGTTTTGCTATCTGTAAAATAGAGAAGCAGGAGCAAAAGTTCAGAGTTTTAGACTGTAGAGTCTCTTTTAATACAAGGACATCGATTCACTGAGATTTCATTTGCTCACAGTCAGTAGGGAGTGAACGGCGGTCAACAGGGATAAAGTCTGACAACAGGAAAAGACAGGCATATTTAAATGTTATTGTCTCAATCAGCCCTTATTGATTTACTACATCTGCCAGAGAGTTAATTTACTAGAACTCTGGCGCTTGGTGGCTGAAGATTTTCGACTCTAGCTACACTGCCAAAGAGTTGCAGAAACATTAGAGCTGCCAAAATAAGACGACCCAGTTCAGGTGTGACAAGACGAGTGGCAGCAGGTGAACTTACAGGTGTGGTGTAAGAGTGCCGTGTGAAGGTTTGTCGCCGGGAGTGGTGGAGAAAGCTGCTGGCTATGTGAAACACAGATCTGCTACTGGAGATGGAAGTACTGTGCCAGACAAAATGACGTTCAATTAAAGTTTAGAAACAGGAAGGTGTTCATCAGTGAGGTACTACAGCAGTGTGTCCTCAAACCTTACCTGTCCCATAACCACAGCTCAGACACACACACACACACACTGTCAATTTAAGGTAAAGGAAAGCAGATAGGGAACAAAATCTCCAGAGAAGAGGCTACGGAATGGATAAGGTACTGATCTCACCTTCTCTCAGATTAAGCTCATTCTGCCTGCTATCTCAGTTTCTTTGTTCTTAAGATTCTTGCCTTTTCACCTCTATGCCCTCTCTCCTTTCTCTCTATGTTACTCTCAAGCCTTCATTCTGGCTTCTTCTTCTTCTTCTTTTTTTTGGTGTTTCTGTGGAATTTCCATATTTCATGAAACTTTGGCAGCGGGCTTTTCCATTCTCTCACAAACTGAAGCTCAAGTCTTATCCAAGTTCACTCAACTGGCAGCACATGAAAAAAGCATGGTCCAAGCAGCTGCTATTGTGTGTGAGAACAAGGTTTGGTTATGGAACACTTTTGACTGTAATACAGCTGTGCTCAGTCCCTTAAAATAATGTTCTGTGATTGCGGATAGAAGTCAGAGAAAACGCAGCGTCACTCTTAGGAATGCTATTAAAGTGAAGAGCAACACATGTTTTACACCTTTACAGAGCTAGCAGTTTCTTGAAAGAGAATTATTTCTGAACTCTCAAACTTTATCATTCTACTTTTCTTTTTTAATAAGTTGGACCTCATGTTGACCCAAAATGGTTTGAATGCATCAGTCATGCCGCCATAGTATTTTTTTTAATGATAAAAAATGTATGTTGATAACATAGCCAAGTACATTAATTAATCATTTAATTTATATTTTCACAGTGGTGCAGTACTTAGCGCAGCTGTATCACAAGAAGAAGGTCCCAAGCTTAAATCCACTGGCCGGCTGGGGGCCTCCCTGTGTGGAGTGGTGGTGGTTCTCCGTATGCCTGCATGGGTTCTCTCCAGGTACCCTGGCTTCCTCCCACAGTCCAAAGCCATGTATGTTATATTGGTGATTCTAAATTGGCTGTAAGGTACGAATGTGAGCGTGAATGGTTGTTTGTCTCTTTTTGGTAGCCCTGTTATAGACTGGTGAGTTTTCTGTTAGTGTACATCACCTTTGTGCCCTGTAACCCTGAACTGCACAAGCAGTTAAAGAAAAAGGATGGATTTTCAAAAATATTAAATGAGCATATAATGCACCTAATCAGTTTTTAATTTGAATTCGTCAGTTATTAAGATTAGTATTGGCTGGCTAAAACGGTGCAAATGATGTTTTTAAAACCATGAAAGGCAGAGGTCCTTTGTTTGTTTCAAATGGTTATAAGGCCTTGAATATAACCAACAAGTCTTTTTCATTTTGCTCTATTTAGATAAGTAATGTACTCTATATGTCTTATTTTGTGTTATAAGCAGTGCAGAGTAAAAGCATAGACAAATGCATTATGGCATCTTTAACAGTTCCAGAAGGTTCTTTAGAGTCCTCTAAAACTCTATGCTTTGGAAAGCATACTATATAACATAATGTGTCACAGTAATCTCAAAAGTATTTCAGCTTTTGGTGCAGAGTTGCTCTTCCTCTGCTGAAAAAAACGCATGTAATGCAACTCCAACTTACAAATCACAAAAAAATCTGTACAGGATACAAAACCTCTGTCCTTAGATCTTTGATTCAGATGATGAAAACCCCATGACAGCAAAAACAGTTAAAAACAAGAAGCACTGAGAGAGCAGAAACCTCCACCCAGGCAGCTCGCTCTCTGGGCAGTACGGCATTTTGTTTTCTTTGCTCTTTTTAAAGTTTGTAGAGCAGTAAAAATAACACATTTTGTGATCAACTTGAAATAAAGGCATATGTGAAATATAAGTGAGATCAGAGGTCAAATGTACAGTAACATGATATTTGCATGCAGACTATAATGTGATATTTAGAATCCCCATATACTAGTACCATTTCCTAAATGTTGCCAATACAAACAAAGGCAGGAGAGCTTTAAGCATAGTTTCAAAGACAAAAGACATTTTATGAAAGTTTGACCTTTTTTGACCTTGAAGAAGAGGTCAGAGGTCCAAAGTAATGTAAAATTTAGAATCCCATATATCATTCCCTGAATGCCTTTCTAATACAAACAATGGCAACGAGAAACATAGTTTTAAATAGCTCTATGAAGCATTATTATTACTTTGACCTGCAACTCAATCTATTGACCTCGACAGAGAAGTCAGAGGTCAAATGCGACATATTTTAAATCTTTATACTGTACTTTTTATATGTTAACGTAACAAACCACACCTGTAAGAATCATAGTTTCTAAGTTAGAAGGCTTTTTGCCAATTTTTGTCCAATAAATCATTAAGTTGGCCTTGAAGACCTTGATGGATGGGAGCCAAATTTTAATGGATTGTTAACATGACCCCACTCTACACCCCTACAAAGTTTTATGAGAAGTCATTCAAAAGTTTTCAAACTATTGTGTTTACAGACAGAATGACACGCACACAAACACTACCAAAAACATAACCTCCATGTTGGAGGTAAAAAATAAGAAAAAAAAAGAAAAGAGGAAGCCTTCTTCCAGGGAAGCAGACGTGCAACGGATATCATGCATTGCTGATTTACAATGTGAATACTTAAAAAAATTAGGAAATATGTATGCAAAGTAATGTGCAAGTACTTACAATTAATTTAAATACTTTAAAATAATCTGAATACATTGTAGTATTTTCTGAGTAGAGCTCTGATGCATCTTGATATATTTCCTCTGCACCGTTTTTGATCTGGCACACAAAAGACAAGTTGGAAATAGATTTCTATGAAAAATGTCTAAAACATTCCTTAACAGGTCTGACTAGTCAGATGGTGGGTGTGTTTAAAGCCTTAGGATGGACTCACTTGCATTTCCATTGTGCTGCTTGGAGGTGATCACACAAAAGCACTGAGATGGATTTGGAAGAGTAACGTGACCTCTGGCAGATATTATAGCCGTGGGCTGCAGTGCTTTACCAGCTAGCATAGTTGATCTCAGAACAAAGTAAGCCGGGTTTAAGCCAGCTGGTAACATGATATACCCTGCAATGATTCCCAGGCATCTAGGGGGTCACACAAAGAGAGACACATCTCAGAAGCGATGTCACACTGGAGAAGGACCATTCCCTCACCATTGGCTAAAAAAGAGAAATCTGATCCCACTCGCACACACAACTACACATCTCACACCCCCACACGGGCACGAGAGTGTGAAATGGACAAGGCTGAGTTAAGCGTAAGGCCCCAATGAGAGAGCATGTGTGTTCAGTATTGATTAGTATTTGATCCCTGCCAGTCGCTCCTCCCTTGTGTCTCCCCACAGGCTCCACACTGACCTTTCTGACTGTCTCCACACTCACACACTCACACATGCACACACAGACACGCATACTTTGAACTCGAGCATTTCTTCTTGCCACAAGCGTGATAACCTTGATGGAGATGGTGTGAGACATTGTGGGGGTGTTAGGGGCAGAAAAATAACAAAAGAACAAAGATTGAAAAAAAAAAAGGGAAGGAAGGATAAAGGATTTGGCTTTGGGCATGTGATGGAAGACAAATGGAGTGACTCAATAGATCCATTATGAGTAGGGGAAGGGTGGTGGTTGAGAGATGGATGGCCAGGATGAAGCTTTGACGGGCTGTGAATAGATGTAGGGAAGCATGGCTAGATTGGGCAATCTGCTTAACCAGCTTAATGCTCCTGGCCCTGTTCCCCACTCTCCATCTTCTCACACTTTCTGTGTGTAATCAGACGTACTTCGATAGCACTTATTATCATAACTGTGCCAAGTGTGCATTAGCACTTTACTCTGTATTGTGATGGAGCAAATTCTTCAGTCATCTTACTATGTATCTCTATCTGTGACTCGGGGTGAGAGGATTGGATGTAATCTTCAATATTCTCAGCTAGTCTCTATATTTCCACGTGTTCCCTCCATTTCTGAACTCCCTTTTATCTTTCCCGACCCTGCCGTGCCCTTCTTCTCTTAATCTGTGTTCATCTCTTGCACTTGTTTCCCCCCGTGTCCCCTTTTCCTCTCATTCGCTCCCATACATTTTCTCAGCCTGCTTCATCTGAGCTTCCTCGCGGTGTCTGCAACTGTTAAGTCATGTTTTATAGTTCTATCTGCTGGCTAGCCCAGCCGCTATAATAGAAATGCTCCTTCCTACATGGACAACAGTTTCCAGGGTAACAGAGACGGGGGAGAGAAGGCCATGGAGTGCACTGTGGTGTAGTCAATTTTATCACCAGAATGTTTTGGCCCATTTTTGATACACACTGCCTGCATCACTGGTATCCCAAGGTTTGGAAATAAAGATGTAGGACAGTAATGTTTCTATCAGCCAAAACATTACTGTAGTTTTCTACTTAGGTGATAGCATTATTTTTTTTGTGGAACAAGTGTTTGTGTTAGCTCCTGTTGCTTTTTGTAGAGGTTTGGTGGGTGATGCATTTCTCCATTGTCAGAAATAAACCTGACTGGTTTGTGTAAGAAGAAGAAGTGAGTCGGAATGCCTGGCAGCAATTCAGTGGCATTTCCCTAATCACTCCATCTCATCTTTTATTACCTCAGAAAGTCGTTCTCCTCTGGGGTGCTGGCACTGCAGATGCTTCTACTGCCTGCAGTATTGGACATTTTCTCAGTGGCAGAATAAAGGAGAGGAGACAGACCATAGTATGACTGTCAGTAATATTCTCACTTTGCTCCTGGGATTTAATACTCGGGCAAAGAATTGCCGCAAACTCTCTGCAAAACTGCATTAAGAAAATATTCCATCGTCAAATCTTTGTCACTTCTGGGATTGAGGACAGAATTACGCAGCAATGATGATCTGTTTTCCTGTAATCCACATTATTTCAAACTCTGAGAAAAGCCTCAATACAAACATCAATCATAGCAAAAACCACAAGATTGCATGCTTTTCAGTGACTTAAGGGCAGTTTAACTGGTGTCCATAATCAGATTTATTAGCTGCTGCAGCACACTGAAAGATTGCTTTGCATTCTGAAAGTCTGTTTTAAAACAGTCCTCACATATCCCTGTGTGCAGCTGAACTGCTTTCACAGATTGTAATCAGTTCTCCTGTTCGTAGCAGTTCAAACATTCTTTTACTCCCCTAGAGTTTATCTTAAGTTAATATTAAGCTTCATCTTTTAATCAAATCATGTGGAGTTTTAAAGTTTCACTCTTTCTTGTGCAAAATTACTCTTGTGTGTTTGTACGAATGCCTGGGTGTGCTGTTGTGGAATTCCAGGTAACGTCAGAGATATTTTAAGAGATAGACGTGGAGCTCAGAGTCCTTAATTTGTTAATCAGTTTCAGCTGCTAGAGGTGCACTAGAGGGGTAACAATGAGACAACCCCCAAAACAGGAATGTCTTTACTGGTGGAGGACACTGACATTTTTTCCCAACCTCATCTTTTTTGACTGTTTTTCACTAGTTTTGCATTTGGCCAAGGTCAGCATGAGGTGACACCTCGACCCTACAGAGCTTGCACAGGTAGTTCAACTCATCAATATGTACTATTGCCAGAAAGTTTGCTGTGTCTCCCACAGTCTCAACAGCATGGAG
Source organism: Archocentrus centrarchus (assembly GCF_007364275.1). Lineage (NCBI taxonomy): Eukaryota > Metazoa > Chordata > Actinopteri > Cichliformes > Cichlidae > Archocentrus > Archocentrus centrarchus. The sequence continues at coordinate 23,599,584 of NC_044349.1, read as the reverse complement.
GAAATTACAGGAGACAGGCAATTACTCTAGGAGAGCTGGATAGGGCTGTAGAAGGTCCTTAACCCATTAGCAGGACCTGTATCTGCTTCTTTGTGCAAGGAAGAACAGGATGAGCAGTGCCAGAGCCCTGCAAAATGACCTCCAGCAGGCCACTGGTGTGACAGAAATAGACTTCATGAGGGTGGCCTGAGGGCCCGACGTCCTCTAGTGGGTATACCAGAATTGGCAGGTCCACCACTGGCACCCTGTGCTTTTCACAAATGAGAGCAGGTTCACCTTGAGCATGTGTGACAGACATGAAAAGTTCTGGAGAAGCTGTGGAGAATGTTATGTTGCCTGTAACATCATTCAGCATGACTGATTTGGTGGTGGGCCAGTGATGGCCTGGGGAGGCATATTCATGGAGAGATGGACAGACCTCAACAGGCTAGGCAGCAGCACCCAGACTGCCATTAGGGATTTCATCCTGATATCTAGTGAAATCCTGATATCTAATACTCAATGGGCCCACTGTCAGACCCTACAGTGATCATGGGTTGCTCCTGATGCACAACAACACCCGGCCTCATGTGGCAAGAGTATTCAGGCAGTTCCTGGAGGATGAAGGAATTGATACCTTGACTGACCCCCATGATCGCCTGACCTTAATCCAAAAAAAACGCCTCTGGGATATAATGTTCTGGTCCTTTGATGCTGCCAGGATGCACCTCAGACTGTCCAGACTGACCACTGTTCAGTGATGCCCTGGTCCGGATCTGGGAGGAGATCCCCCAGAACATCATCCTTTGTCTTATTAGGAGCATGCCCTGGACATCATCAGGCATGCCTACTAGCATGTGGGGGGGCATACAAACTACTGAGTATCATTTTGAGTTCCTGTAATGCAATTTCGGCAAAATGGACTAGCCTGCTGCATCATTTTTTCACTTTTCGGGGTGTCTTTGAATTCAGCCCTCTGTAGGTTGATCATTTTCATTTCCATCACACGATGTGACATCCTTTCCTTCCTAACACTAACCAGTCCATATCACTGTACATATCCAGCATGATTTTTCCCCAATGAGATCTGATGTGTTTTCAAAGTGTTCTTTTAATTTTTTTTTGAGCAGTGTATTTTGCTTCCAAGGAGCCAGACCTTCTTCCAGTTTTTAAAGTGGTCTTGAGCAGTAGTTTTCCTGGCTTTCAGATATTTTCTTTCTTCTTCTTTTCACTCATTTTCAGTCCAGTCCATGTACTTGAACATTTTCAGATGAATGTTTTGCTTCTTAAGCCACTTAATACTGACTTATGAATCATTCAAACATGAACATAGCACCTAACTCAAGGGATGAATCTGTGTTTTGTCTACACATAATAGACAAGTTAGCAAAGAACCAATTTTACATTTTATCTTTAGACACTTTGTTCCTAACAGCCTGTTGCTAAAACAATTCATTTGTTCCATTTTTTTTTTTTTAGTTTATTTAGTGAGAAATGCCAGTCATCCAGCAAAAACCTGACACAGGACCTGAGAGTTGGATCTGGCCGTTCAGTTGATCCATCTACCATTTGTGGAAGGCTCAGCAGAAATGGTCTCAGTGGAAGAGTGGCTGTTAAGAAGCCATTCTTAAGGAAGGGAAACAGGGAGAAAAGGCTGAGGTGTGCCAAATTACACAAAAACTGGACTGAAAATCAGTGGCAACAGGTCTGATGGAGTGAGGAACCACAGTCTCAACAGCATGGAGGAAATTACAGGAGACAGGCAATTACTCTAGGAGAGCTGGATACTCTAGGAGAGCTGGACATCATCAGGCATGCCTGATGATGTCTGATGGAGTGAGGAACCCAAATCTGAAAGTTTTTGGTTCATCAGTACAGTATGTATGGAGGAGTTCAGGAGAGTGATACACCAGTGAGCGTCTACAGCCATAAAACACGGTCAAGGCTCTGACACGGTTTGGGGCTGCATTTCAGTCAGTCGTTTTGGGCATCTTGTCAAAACTGATGGAATGATGAACGCAGAAAAGTACCATCTGATTTTGATCCACCATGTAGTACCATCTGGAAGCATCTGATTGGCAACAGCTTCATTTTTCAGCATGACAATGATCCCACACACACTGCCAGTGCAGTAAAAGCATACTGGGATAGAAAAACTCACAGTGGAACACTATCAGTCATGGACTGGCCTCCCCAGAGCCTGGACCTCAACATTATTAAAGCTGTGTGGGATCATCTTGACAGAGAACAGAACAAAAGGCAGCCAGCGTCCAAAGAAAAGGTTTGAAAGGACCGGCAGTATTGCACTAAATCACCATTAAGTGTACTGAAGCAATTAATGTGAACAGGAAGAATGACTATAACAAGCAAAGACTGTTTCAGTCTGTATATGTGGGCCTGACTTATCTGTATTGCAATCTGTGTGTTGATTACATCAAGTTCCAAAATCAAAAATGTAAAAGGAACACATTGTTCAATTTGAGGTTAGAAGTTTTCAAAAAGTGTATTTAATGTTGAAGAATGGCTCTAATGAACAGTTTGTGAAAGAGCAAGGTCTTTTGGGGGGTGAGAAGTTTTCATATGATTCACATGGTTGTACAATGAAGAGAAAACACAAATGTGTTAGTTGCGCAACTAAATTCCTGAAAGCAATTCAGCTGGAGTGTTTACACCTAAGTTCTATTCTGTTTCCAGATTAAAAAAAAAAAAAAGCACCAGCAAAAATGTCGATTTTTTTTTTAAAAGCCAGAAATAATTAGAGCTTTATACACTGCAGCACCATACGCAACATGGACACGATTCCTCTGATTTTGTCAGTTTTACAACCACCCCCCACTTCCAGAGGACTGTAGCTGTCCAAAGATAGACTCATACAAACAGACATCACCATTAAAATGAGAGTGGATGTTTGATTGCCACCTCTCTGGTGCCAGTGGATCCCTATTTGTTATCCCTGCCCACTGTAATGTCATCGTGTTTCTATAAAAGGGGATAAGATGAGAGCGTGTGTCACTCTGTAGGCAGGGCTGGCCACTGTACCTAGTTTGCTCCAAATGATAGCTGTAAAAGAGGGGTGGAGGGGTGCTGTGCAGAGCGGTGTAGCATGGGGCAACAGAGAGAGGCGGAGAGGGAGAGCATGGCTATATTTAGTCTGACCTGAGTGCCCGTGTGTGGAGAAGGCCAGGCAGAGAAACAGGTGCAGCGGCTGGTCATTATGGAAGAACACAAGAGCCACACAGTCTGATAATGGGGCCCTCATCTGACGACTACCTATAGCCCTACCTCACTGCCTATATTTAGTTTTGATCTGAGACCAGTGGTTGGAGCTTAGAGCTGTGCATGTCTTTGTTTGAGTGCAAGTGTGCAAATGTCTCCAAGAAAAACAGTGGGTGTGTGGGTGGGGATTGGACACTGGCAGAGCTGTCTCTAGGGAGACGGGCATCTGTTTGAAGATGACATACTGTGTTAGCAGTGTTTGCTCAGGCGATGCAGCCAATCATAGAGGTGTTTCTGACCTGCAGGCTAATGCGTCTCAGTATTACACATATATGCGCTGCTTTGCAGTTTGTCATATCTCCATAACATCTGCTGCATGATTTACATGCGTCTTCTTTGCATTTGTAGCATGTCTCTAACTCGTTACTGGTGTTCTGCTTCAGTGATACTGTTTAACAGTCAAAGCAGTACAGTATATAAAAATTTGGGTGAGTGACATTAAAGCAGGCCCTGCAACAGGCTGGTGATGCACCTTGCCTCTCACTCTAAAGCAGCTGGTATTGGCTCCAGGCCCCCTGTGACCCTGAATAGGATAAGTGGAAGAAAATTGATGGATGGACATTGAAACAGTTTAGTAGATGTCTTTTAGTTTGACTTTACTGCATTAACAAAAAACAAAACAAAACAATGCAACAAAGAAATAAATAGAAATCAGTTGGTGTCAGAGGACTGGAGAGAACTCTGTGCTTGTTTCTTTCTTGTATTTTCTGACCCACTCCACTTGTCTCTCAACACAAGACAAATATTAGCTGCCACATATCAAGTGGAGCCCTTTCTATCGTCTGCCTGCCTGTCTGTCTGAGGAGATCCAAAACCCTGAGGGAGAGGCTGAGAAAGGAATTGGTGAGACTTACAGGACTGTTCAACAGTCTGGGGACAAAATGATGTGTCAGCCTAATAAAACTGCTTTTCCTTTACAAAGTAAAAGTAGTGCATGTGCAAGTCTTTTCTTTACTTATGACTTTTTACTCTTTGTCGAGTTATATGAGGAAATTCATCAATCTACCAGTTAGACCAATTTGATGTGGAAGTGTCCATAGTTAGAATTCCATGTTTTAAATCCCAGATCTCTGGGATTTGGGCTGGGCCATTGGGCTTGCTCTGTCTTGCAAACCTAGTGATAACCTAATCTGACTCTTGTCAGAAAAGCAAATAAACATCTTTCACAAAATGGTGAACTATTCCTTTAATTTTACCATATTCTATGTAATTTACCATCATGGCCAAAAGCATTTATATTACTCACCCTAATGACGCTAAAATGGACAGTCTAACTTGTCCACTTATTTGCACTTTATTGTTCTTAAAGTGAAATGAATTATGCAGTAAAATCAGGTTGAAAGGTACATTAGCTATTCATCTAAGGATCACTACTTCAGTTATGCTTTTAGGAACAAATGAATGGAAGTCAGTCAAGGCTGTAGGTTGGCATAAGAGTGTGAAAACGGAACGAGAGCCACTGTGGTAATCTGAGGCAGGAAAGCAGATAGCCCCTGATAACTAAAACATAGTGGCTCATAATGAAATAATATCACCTACTCCAATTACACACAGCCTCTAGAGCAGAAGGCAATGGTACACTTTGGCTCTTTTTGATTTTGCAGAGAGAAAGCCCTGTTTTTACAGCGCAGTTTAGAAAATGAGTTTTTCATGAACTCAGTGGGTTGATTTGTGCATTTTCTATTTCTGTTTTGTTGCCAAACAGCGAATGAGTCAGCTGGGAATACAGCATGTCATAGGAGATACCATTTTATCTGGCCCTGCCTGCTGGCTGCAGATTGCAACAAACAAATAATTTTCCCATTTTGATATATGTGGCTGTGCGCGGAAAACTTTTCTTCATAGTTGTGCAAAAGGAATTTCACTGGAATAGATTTTGTGAAACTCCTGCTCAGGTTGTGTTTACCGTTGCTAAGCGAAACATCATAATTGAAGCGCATAGTTGACCTTTAGTTGACTCATAAATTGTCAGCTGGCCCCTTCGCCATGGCCTCAGTCCACCTTAGATCTCATGGGGAATGCACCATTTAAATCATTAGAGTGTAATTTGAGAGAAAGGGGCAGGGCTGGTGGGAGGCAGTCAGTGATTCTTCTTCTTTTTTCCCTCGTATTTCAGTTGGGTTGTTCAGCTGAGACAGCTAAGGTCATGGTCACTTGATGGTTTAAGTGAAGACACTTTTCATTGTGGGTAAAGAGAAGCAGAGCTAAAATAAGAAGGGAGGGAGATGGTGGGGCGTGCGCACCGGGCACTGAAAACAGACAGAGTTTGAGGTAGGAGGCTATGAGGGAGTTTGGGGATATAGAGGCGCATAACTGCTCAAGGCAAAGAAAGAGATGGAACAGAGCCAAAATGATAAAGGGGAGAAGAGGTGTGTCTGCAAGGGTTTGTGTTCTCTGGTCGTGAATTGAAAGTGGGAATGCTTGGCAGTTAGGCAAAAACAAAAAACCATCTATGAAGTCAATTAAAACTTTACAGCACCCAGAAGTGGCCCTGTAGGGGGAAAAAAAAAAAAATTAAGGCCATGATTTATTACACTGAATGCACAAACTGCTATCATGTAGGCACGTGATAAAAATCATTCCTACATTTTGAATAATTCATGCACATGTTTTGATTAATTTATGCACATCAGATAAGTGTAAATACCAAGAACCAGCGCAGCAGACCAGCCTTTCACCCCAGAGCCAGGATTTGAACTACAGCGAAACCAGAGGGAGCTTGGCTCCTCTTAAAAAACACATGAGCTCCCCTCAATCACACGAGTTAAATTGACACAGAGCCATTTTTGTCATGCAAATTAGCAATACTCTAAATAAATTGCACCTCTCTGTCTTTCTCTCTCTCTCACATTGTGCTGAAAGGCAGAGAGCAGCAACTACTTTTAATTTGTTTTCTTATTCTCACTATTCATGCGGTGCTAAATTTGTAAACTTAAGGTAAAATTATTCAAAATCTGGGAATAACTGATCAAAACATGGGAACCAATTATGTCTTTTGTACATGCTGCAGCATTTTCGTGCTGGAAAAAAATTAGAAAAATTAGGTTCTTTTTCTCTCCATCGCCACTTCCAGGCACCTTAAAACGGCTGTTAAAATGTAAAAAGTTCACATGGTTAGAACCAGCTAACGTTTTTGATACTTCCCAGTAGCTTTTTTTCCTTAGCAATCTGAGCTGAAGATGTATGAGACAAGTATTTTGCCTCGACTTTTGCCTGCTTCCTATCACATTTCTCTCCCAACATTTTTTATTTTTTTATTTTTGCAGAAAGGAAGTCAGGAGCTAGAAGAAGATATGCAGCAAAGACTGCAGGCAAAAGTATGTATAAAGTGGGAAGGATATGAGAAAAAGCTGGTGTGGTTAGTAAAAGGAATTAAAGTCGGTGCTGAAAGCTGTGTGCACATTCTCAAAGCATCTCACAATCTAATTTAATAATAATGTATTTTAGCTTGTTAAAATAATCCTGAACTTGAGGTTTGCATTATAAAAAAGAGTTTTATAGGCAGAAGGAAAACCAGTAAATCCTATAATTTGTTTGTGGGAAGCCAAAGTACACCATTAGAATTGCCTTAAATTAGATAAATAGATGCATCTGTTGGTTTAACAGACATCAGAGACCAATTAATAGAGTGGAGTGCTGGAGTTTATTCAGTTTGTGCGTGTGAGCGCATGCGTTTCTTTTTGTTTACAGTATTGATTCAAAGGCCCTACGGTCCTGACAATCAAGACTTTAAGCTTGCTATAGATTTCTTTATGTAAATCTTTCCATATAACGCACACACAAAGCCCAAATCCTTCCCCTTCTCAGATTCTTTACCTCAGCAGCAGTGAGAAGCAGTGGCTGTTTTGTATCCGAAACATGATGTTGTCTCAGTTTTCTTTGCCTGCAGGGCATTCTGAAACCAAGCCTGCACCTCACCACCCATTTATCAATCGGCATTAGGCTGTGGTAGGTAGGCAGACAGGTCAATCCACCTCCAGATGGACCCATATTAGTGACAGTCACTCCATCCATCGAAGCCCAAACTACCTGACCTATGCCAAGAGTTTACTCGCTTGAGTTGAAGAACCCTTCGCAGGGTCTGAACCACTTTTCTGAGTTTTTCAGGAATTAATAGTGCAGAGAAGAACTTTGGCATAGAGGTGCATGTAAGGATAAATAAATATATAAGCCTTTAATACTTTATTTCTTCTCAGATCAATCACATTTTCACTCACTATCATCAGCCTGTCTTTCCCTGATGATCATACAGGAGCGGCCGTTCCCCTGCTCAGCCCCTCTCTGTCTGTCTCTCTCTATCTGTTTTCCCTGAGCCCATAAAAGTTGGAGCGCTTTAATAAGAAGATGAAAAGGGGAAGAGGAAATGTGTGATGTGATGGATATGAGAGAGATGATGAAATAGAGATAAATCTATGTGGATGGGAGTCACAGGTGACAGGTGTCATCCTGTCCTCCCTCTCGCTCCAAATCTTTGCCCCCTCCATTTTTGCAAATCCCACTCTGCCTCTTGTTCAGCCATTTTTTCCTCTCCACATTTGCCCTTTCTTTCCCTGCTGCTGTCTCTGTTTTCCCTCTCTTCCCCCCCCCCCCCCCCCCCCCCCCCCTTCATATATAGGACGCGCATGGCGTGGAGCAGCGCTCGGATAATTAGCAGTATTTTATTAAATATGAATGAGAGCTGGTTCTGTGGGAGCAAGTGAGTGGGCCTCTCGCAGAGACTCATCAATTAAACAACAGAGTTTCCCTGCCTTTTGATTAAAGATAAAGAGGAAATAGGATGATCAATAGAGACCTGTTAAAGAGTGGCAGAACAGATGACCAAAATGCAAGGAAGGAGAGAAAGAAAGGACGGAAAGAAAATGAATGAGAGGAGGAAATATAGATGTTTCCATAAACACACAACAGGTCCCCCAGCTTTGAGGTTCCTGTGACATTAAAAAGTGACTTGACGGGTTCGAAAATATGGTGCGCGCGCATGTGTGTGTGTGTGTGTGTGTGTGAGACACTGGTGCATGCATCAGTGAGTGAACAATTCACGTGACATCGGCAGCATGGTGGGAAAGCCTTGCGATCAGTCTGCATCAATCATTACTCTGCCCACACAGACCAATTCTTGGACACATGCCAAGGTGCCAGCGCGCCTCAGTGCCAGCCCCACTGTCTGTTCTCGCCCTCTTTTTTTCTCTGCCTTCCTCTTCCCTTGCCGCCCTCGTTTGACTCTGCACCGCTTTCTCTCTTTTGTTCTCGCTCCTTCCTTCTATGTTTTTCTCCTCTTTCCCTTCTGTTGCTCCTCATCTTTTCTCACCTCCCGCCTCCCACTCTTCTAACACCGCTTCTCACCGCGGTCAGTTGTTCAACATGCCTCCCCTCCGCCAGCAGGGTCCTGTGCCTTATTTTTGTCTTCCTGAAGAGATTTAGAGGTCCTCTTTCAAGCATTTTTAAAAAAAAATTAAATTATGCAGGAGAGAAGCTGTAAGTGAAGAGGGTCAGGTTTGACAACACGGCATGGATCACTTTTGAATTTGAATCCTGTTGTTTCAGATGATTTTGCACATTCACCAGCAGGCACAGCCACCAGGATGACCCCCATACAATCAGGAGAATATGCACACATAAAACTACACACAACTACCATCTCAGTCTATGGCCATATGGGCCTCTCACACTGCCTCCCACATGTTCCCCTTCTCAGCAGCCTTGAGGTTCAGGCCAAGTGTGCAGTGAAAGATTGACGCCATGTCTGATTACACTTTTACACCACTCACAGGAGGCGTTGTCAGGCTCCTGTCCAATTAATCGCTATAAAAGTGGGAGGACAGTGCTGTCATGATCATCACAAACATGTACACGCATTCGCACACGCTGAGATTAAAAACTCACAGCCCTTCTCTCCAGGTGAAGCATGAAAGGGAATTAGCTTTCACCCATGTTTCCAGTTCAGTTACTTTTACTTGCTTTTGAAAATGACCTCCAAGCACATGTCAGCAGAGGCTCTAAGGATGTACCAAACCTAGGATTCCAGTAGCTTTGCTTTCAGACTGCTCTTGTGAGTTTTATAAATTACTTCAAGCCTAAAACACTACCCCTGATCTAAAATCTAAAAACTATGAACGGCACCTATTGAAAATAGACAAAATATTCCTGTTTTTCTTCTCTAATTAATGCATTCCTCACTGTATTTTCTCTCTAATGTGTCTTTGTGACTGTGATAGCAGACTTAGGGCCATACTTTGTATAATTTTTGATGCATTTGATTCTGTTCTGTTCATGTGCTTTTTTTAAAAATTAGCATGAAAGATTCTTATAGAGCAATTATACTAAATTCACTTCTATTTGATTGAACAGAAAACTGTTTAAAATCTGTGGTCCCTGCCCACCCATCAGTGTCACTTGCTTTTGTTTTAAAGCTTTGATATTGATTAATATCAAAGGATGTCAAAGAAGTGGGAAGAAGAAAATCTGTGTCTCCCTTACAACGACTCTTTCTCCTCATCTTGTTTCTTCTTTCCCCATCCTTGATCACTTTAAACAGCATCTGGTGCTTTGGGACAAACCAGATCCTCTGCCTATTTACAGGAAGATCAGCTAATAGAAAATGAATCCCAGCATCTGGTCCCCTACACTTCCAGTAGCATCTGCACATTAACACCACTGGAAGCTATAACACCAGACATTTTTCAGTATTACAGGGGCACATATTTTGTGCATTTTGAGATTCCAAGTGCATCGTCTGCCCTTGTTGTCTGCCTTCAGAGCAGCAGCTCCTTTCTCTTGGCATCCTCTTCTGCAGCAACTTGCCAGCTTACATAGCAGTACCCTCATTGCTCAAACCCCCCTTCAAAGCAGTTCACTCATCATAGCTTGAGGATGAAGGAGGCAGCTTCTCTGGCCTCACTGAGGAGCTGAAGCTCAGCCCGACAATTCAACCAGCCACTGCAGCAAAGAGCAACTTCAGTCAGAGCCTAACTTCCTGCTTTACTTGTGATTTGGTTATGGATTTTGGCCTTCAGTGTTTTGCTGTCTTCACAGGCGCACAGCCTTTGCTCACCTCACTGAACTCGGCTGCTTTTTTAGACAGCAAAAACACAAATCTAAAAATCAAAGTACTCTGACTCCTGGGTCTTTTGTGCCTTAAGAAAAAAAACGTGTTTGTTCTCACATCCTCTAACATAAGTTTTAATGTATAATAAGAGCTCCCAACTTTTTTGTGTGTGGGAAGTTTGCTATCATTAGCAGCTACAATACTTTATGACTGGATGCATTCACAGAGGAACTTTCCCTGAGGCTGACATCAGCACTGGCCAGACTATGCTTTGAAGGAGAGAATAACAAATGCCAAATCCACAAGGGTTTAACTTGTCTTTGTTTTTGATTTTTTTCTGCTTCATTGCTAATAACAGATATTTAAATGCTGGTTTTTTTCTCAGTTTTTTTTAAAAATGAAGTCACTATTCTGACTCTGGTAAGTAATAAGGCAAGAAATCAGCACTAAAAGTAATACTCAAGTCATCAATATAGCTGCATTTAGCTTAGATCAGTGCTTCTTGAACTTTTCCTAATATGCCACAATTCAGAAGTCAAAGGGTCACATACTGTAACAGCATCAAAAAGCTCCTGATGTTTATTTTCCAAAAGTAAAAATATATTGATTCCCTTTAGCATATTAGGTTAGCCAAAAAAAAAAAATCAATTAGATTCTTATTTGCAACAGTATCAATCATAAAAAATATAAAAGATGGACATAGCTACTGTGACGTCACCCACTGGTTTCTTCTAGTTTGAAGCCTCAATTTGAGCGTTTCCACTGCTGCCATCTTGGTTGCAAATACCAGATATGATAAGGAGGGCTGGATCTTTTCTGTGACACTACATGCTCATGACTTGCTAATGATTTGTGATTGACAACTCATTAGCCAATGAGCATGTGGTTTCATACCACAGCTAATCCTCCAGTTTGAAATGGTGTATGACCAAGATTTACAAAACAGTCCTGATTTTTTATTCAGTGTGAAACTAGTAAACTCAGCAGGAACATGTTACAGAGGTCAAATCAGAAAGTGGTTTTCCCATAGATATAGAGGTTTTGCAGGCACATGACCAATAACCACCATGGCTGTTAATTTACCCACCATTTTGGACATGTGACAATCATGGTGACAGTGTAGGATCAAGTGGAAAAAAGGCACCAGGCCCACCGTCTGGGAACCAGAGGTTGTGAGGGAAAAATGAGTCTTCCCTGACTGATTTGGAGTGGCTCCTGGCAGTTGATGGCAATTGCTGAAAAAATGATTACTAAAGTCCCAGTCATGCAGGCCTACAGAGCTATATGTATAAAACACTTGACAGTCAGTGACCCCTTGTCAAAAACCTCCTTGTGATTGCTTTGGTTGCTGCAATCGTACTTTGAATGGAAATGATGGACTTGTCTGCAGACATTGTCCAGCTACTCTCTGAGCTGTAGTGAAACTGTGAAAAGTGCGACACAAACAGGAAATGGATAAAGTTCACCTTCAAATGAAAGTTGTAGCTTCTGAAACATGTTGGCTGCAGCGCTGAGGCCGAGTTTTTACTTTCAAGGTTAACCTTTTCCATTTCCAGTTTGCGTCGCACTTTTTCAACTTTTACTATAGCTCGGGTAGTAGCAAATATTTTTCAGACCAAAAGAAAAAAACCACAGGCCACTGTGGCAATCTGTTAACAACCAAAGCAATCACTAAGAGGCCTCTGGTATTGAGTCACCAGAGGCATAGCACTACCTCAGACGACTTTCAAATAGTGTTATGTTACTAGTTCTTATGTTTGTATTGTTCTAATTTTTTTTAAATGCCTCTTAATTTTTTGTCATTTTTTCCCCCTGTGGTATTGAGAATTGTACCAAGTAGAGTAGTTTCCTGTATATTGGTGTGACAACCCTACTTCATTTTTTTCACTGGCTAAGATGAACCTTGACACACTAAACTGTGCCACTGAGTAAGCTATAAAGTAAAGCTGTCCTGACAGTGCTGACAGAAAGCAAGAGCCCCAAAACTCTAAAGGAAAGTACCGTCCAGATGAACGATTCTTATGTTATAAAACCAATCATACAAATATGCATTTTGAATACTTTTATTAGCTTATTAAGGACCTAGAAAAAAAAAGCCTGGCAGTTGTAGGTCATGCAGTTGCATGAACTATATCTTCTTGAGTGTAAACTGCTCCACAAAAGGATACAATAGGGAGACAGGAAATGATGATAGTCTTAATGCAACCTTGATGCTCCCACAGTTCAAAAACATGCATGTAAAAGTTAACTAGTGATTCTAAATTGGCTATACGTATGGATGTGAACATGAATGAATGTCTCTCTATGTTAGTGCTGTAATGGACTGGAAACCTTCCTAGTTTTTTATTCCTCTCTAACATTTTACTGAATAAAATGTTAGAAGTTTGGGAAGATGCTAGCAGTTAGTTCAGCAGCCTCAGAGTCTAGCAGTCTAGCAGAGCATCCCTGAATGTGTTAAATCATACATTTGCATATATTTAAACAGATACACATGTTGATCACATGTTTACTGAGCCTCCGCAGGACCGAATGTCTTGTTGCCATAGCGCCCGCTGGCATTGAGGGACACAGGAAGGCTCAACTGTGGAAGCAGGGAACGAGTGCACGACATAAAGAGGAGGAAATAACTATGCAGGGAAGAAATAAGTGAGAGAGCAGCAAGGGGAGGATGATGTGGTTAATGAGCAACCATACGAATGTTTGGTTATTCAGACCTTCATTGTTGCTTCCTTCACGCCTTTTTCCTTCCCCGCCTTCACTTTTTTCATCTTACTGACAGATTTCCCACAGTATGACTCATTCTGATTATCACCAAGCAGCCATTTAAAAAGCTCACAGAGTCTATGAAATATAGACTAAAATGCTGCCCTCTTCTTTGTGGTCTGCAATATAAGAAATGGTGAGAGAAAAGAGAAATAGACCAGCCATTACAGCCACAGAATGATAAAGCCCGTGGTCTAATTCAGGAGTGCACAAATTGATGAACTGTGTCTGTCCTTTAGCAATGGTCCTTAAATTTCATTTAATGCCACTGTAACAGCTAATCGCTTGTGTCTTTCTTTGTGTTTGGCAATTATGTGTCTATGTGCGTGTGTGTGATTTTTTAAGCAAAAGTAGCCCCTGATGTGGGAGAAAAGAGTGTTGTGAGTGTCATTCAGCCACCACTTGGGATGAGTAAAAATGGAGCCTCAGGTTGTGATGGCTGTCCTTATCTTGTCATGAGCCAAACTGTTTCAGCAAGAGAGCACGGCATTACGACACTGCTGGCGAGGCTGCCTCTCCACTATCTTTCCATTTGTCTCCCACCGTTCCAATCCAACTCTCTATTTTCGTTTTTATCTCCCTGTGTCATCTCACCCTAGCTCTAAAATTCATTTATGCGCTCTTTCGCTCTTGTGTTCTGAGCTTACATCTCTTTCGCCCCTCTCTGTCTTTCCTCGCTCTCTCTACTTCCTTCTCTTTATTTCTCTCCCCCATTAGTCTAATCACCTCCTGACAGATATCCCTCTGTTTTTCTTTTTCTTTCTTCCAAAAAGAATTCCAGGGCTTGACAGCTGTCCTTCAGCTGTTTGCGGCGTTTCTGTAGCCTTTTTGGCTATGGCAAACCATTTTCAGTAGTTATCTGTAATTCAGAGTTCACTACTGAAAATAATACTGTAGTATCTAAAGCATCATCATGACAAGTCTAAATTTATGTGAATGATGTGGCTCATGTGAGCTTTCCCATTACACACCAGGCCACAATTTAACAGTTTTAGCAACAGCAGAAGCAATGGTGGGTGCTTTTGTGGATACGATAGTTTGAAAGAGAGTTGTCATAGATTTTGAGAGCATATTGTAATTTTTTTAGATGCCATAATGGCTTGCCATACAGCAGTGCAAATGTTTGAATGGTTAAATGGACCAGTACTTATATCGATCAAGCATAATGTTATGAACACTGACTGGTTAAGTGGATAACGCTGATTATCTCTTCAACATGGCACCTGTTAATGGGTGGGATATATCAGGGACCAAGTGAACATTTTGTCCTCAAAGCTGATGTGTTAAAAGGAGGAAAAATGGGCGAGTGTAAGGATTTGAGCGAATCTGACAAGGGCCAAATCGTGATGGCTGGATGAGTGGGTCCGATCATCTCTAAAACTGCAGCTCTTGTATGGTGTTCCCAGTCTGTAGTGGTCAGTGTCTATCAGAAGTGATCCAAGGAAGAAAAAGTTGTGAACCAGCGACCAGCTAAAGCTCACTGATGCACGTGGAGAGCAAAGACTGGCCCATTTGGTCCATTGTCCAACAGACAAGCTACTGTAGCTCAGATTGTTGAAAATGTTAGAAAGGTGTCAGGATACATAGTGCATCACAGTTTGTTGCGTATGGGGCTGCACAACTGCAGGGTGCCCATGTTGACCCCTGTCCACCAAAAGTGCCAACAATGGGCACGTGAGCATCAGAACTGGACCACGGAGCAATGGAAGAAGGCAGCCTGGTCTGATGAATCATGTTTTCTTTTACATCATGTGGATGTCCAGGTGTGTGTCTGTTGCTTACCTGGGGAACACCTGGAACCAGGAAGCACTACAGGAAGAAGGTAAGCCAGCGGAGGCAGCGTGATGCTTTGGGCAATGTTTTTGCTGGGAAACCTTAGGTTCTGCCATCCATGTGGATTTTACTTTGATACATACCACCTACCTACCTAAGCATTGTTGCAGACCAAATACACCTTTTCACAGAAATGGTATTCCCTGATGGCTGTTTCAGCAGGATAATGTGCCCTGACACAAAGCAAAAATGGTCCAGGAATGGTTTGAGACGCACAACAGTGGTGCTGACTTGGCCTTCAAATTCCCCAGATCTCAATCTGATTGAGCATCTGTGGGATGTGCTGGAGAAACAGGTCCAATCCATGGAGCCCCCACGTCACAACTTACAGGGCTTAAAGGATCTGTTGCTCTTGGTACCAGATACCACAGCACACTTTCAGGAGTCTAGTGGAGTCCATTCCTCGATGCGTCAGGGCTGTTTTGACAGCAAACGGGGGACCAACACAATATTAGGCAGGTGGTCATAAAGTTATGCTTGATTGGTGTATATAGTGCTTTTCTACTCAAAGAGAACTCAAATAGCTTTATACTCCAAGTCTCATTAACCCAGTGACACACACAATTTTATTTTTTTTTCTGTACCCTGATGCTTTTTTCCTAACATTCACACTCACATGCCGATGCAGTGGGAGCAGCTTGGGCTTCAGCCCAAAGATGCTTTGACAAGCAGACCAGAGGAACTGGGAAATAGCAATTTATTCCTGATGCCTTTCCTTATCAAACCATCCATTCATCAAATCATCAGTTTTCATCTGCTGTTTTTGAAGTCAGTCAGGACTTAGAAATATCATATAGCAATATAGCTTCAAAATTATATGATATTTCAAGGAATTTTGTGACATTTTTATATCACATAAAATTTATACCGGCGTTATGTATGGCGCAGCCCACAGAGTAGTAAAAACTATTGGAAACTGAGGGTTTAGAGCAGCAGGAAGACTGAGTTTTTGGGTCATAGTGAATCCTTGTACATATGCTGACCTCATTATTTGAAATTGTGGCCATATCTGTTCATGTTATTAATAAAAAAAAAAATAAATGCGTTTGTGTGTGTGTGTGTGTGTGTGTGTATACTGTACTGTATGTATACATGAGAGAGAGAGAGAGAGAGAGAGAGAGAGTCTAAGCCATCGTTCCAAAGGCAAGGAAGGTCTTTATCAAACTGTAATGCCAGTGTTAGAATTAAATAATAGCAGCCTCCTTTCTCTGAGGCTGTATTTCTTTGTTGATAGGAAAACCAAGCCTGACATTCGTGAGGCAATATTGAACACCGCTGTTTTTCACACAAAGAATAGTGAGCAGGGAAGAGAGAGAGAGAGAAAGCTGGTGCCCAACAAAGTGGCCTCTGGGCATCTATGCAGCAATGAAACCCCAGAGATCTGTCAATAACAGGCAGGTTGTTGTTGGCTGTTGTTGTTGGATCAATCCAGGCCCTGAGCATTGCTTCACTTCTAATTGCCATGTGCACTGACAATACAGCACATGCTCTTTACTTTCATGTGTGCCAAAGTCTTTATGGTACTTCTCAGTGGTTTCTAGCATGTGGTTTGACTGCTTTTACAGTGTTGTTGTACTTTTTTTTGTTTTTTTGTTTTCTTTTTGGTTAGGTTTCATTTAAAGAACTGTCCTAAACAGGCTGTGTTTTGCATTCATTTCAGTATGCATGACTAGCCACATAAAGAGCAATGGCAAAACATCAAGGAATTTGCATCAGCACAGTAAAAAAAAAAAAAAATCAACTGCTGCTACCTGCTGTTAATTGATTAGCTGAAAATGAACCCATACATTATTCAATTTATGTTATCCTTTTTGCATAATTTACAGTTCATATAGAGGATGTTACATCAGGCATTTCAACATCATGCGCCTAGCTGCACCAGTGTGATGCCTCGGTTTCATTCACTCACTTCCCACAGGGTGGTTTTGTTTTTGCTCAGCATGAGATGGATGTCTGAGTGGGAGTGGAAGCTGCTTAAATGGACTGGGTGCTTTTTCCTCAATAATAAACTATGACAGGAATACTTCTTACTGAATTTGTGTCAATGAGAAGCACACAGTAAGGCCTTTAGTTTCTGTAACAATCTAGTCTACATACAGACATTGTTAAAAACAGGCATTTCTCCACAATAGCTGGGACAGTCCAGAAAGCAGTGCAGCCGGAGGGCATGCTGTACTTTAGAGGAGTTTGTTTCTGTACTACAGCTTTAAGTAGGTCCACCTACACCCATCACATTTACATTCTCTCACGGCTATTCAGAGCTGCTGTAGCAAATGTTGTAAACTTCAGCAGAAGTGGACCAAGTGGATCTTAAAGAAACGTGGCTCATGCAAGATGCTTTATGACAGCATTTATTATTATTGTTTATTTATTTTGGTTAAACCTCTTTTTCTCAGTATAATAGATCACTGGAATAAACATTCTGTTGAAACCAGTCTGGGCAAGTTACGTCAGCACCTTGCTGTTTGTCCTCTTCTCAGTTGTTTTCAAATGGCAGCCTCTGTCAACAGCTGCAGCAGGGGGTTCATCTCCTGTCTGTTCAGCTCTGCAATGTTATACCCTGTTGCTCAAAAGCCTCGAGAAACACCAATCAATGAATGAACCACTTACCATGGTATTCAGAGAGCAAAATAATGTCTACCAGTCTGCTGGAGTGGAAGGAGCGCAAAGTATCTGTGTACCAGACCAGTGCTTTAATAGGGACATGAGTGAGAGGACTGATGGAGCTGTGTGTTAGATTCTTGTTTTTGTTATGTGGGATTTTAAAAGCCCAGATGAGCTGCTTCATTCCTCTCCGCTGACTTCATGACAGGTAACACAGAGAGAATAGCTTCACTGTACAGCCTTTCAACCTTACACATCCTTGAGAATGTTCTGTGCTCCAACCTTCACAATCAATGCAATGAATGTGCTGCATTGAAAGTGGCGCTGGTTGTGTTTAAAGCCTTAAATGGTCTTGCACCTGCATATGTGGTAGATATACTGTGTCCCATACAGTCCCTCAAAATCATTAAGGTCTGCTTCTCGATCACGCCTGATTATCCCGCGGTCAAAGCTTATTTCAAAAGGAGCTCGTGCCTTTGGTGTTGTTGCACCAAGAACTCTGGAATGACCTCGCAAATTACTTCAGACAAGCATCAACTGCGACTATTTTTAAATCTCAGCTGAAGACATACCTTTTCTGTTAAGCTTTTGGAAACTGCTGATTTCTGAAACTGTGATTGGATTGGTTGCTGTTGGGTTATTTCATATAAACATTGTGAATGAACGTACTGTCTATTTTTAGGAACCTCTTTATTCTATTTTATTTTAGTGTAAAGCACTTTGGTTTTAAATGTGCCATAGAAATGCAATTTGCTTACTTATATTGCTTACTTGAGCTGCTCCAATGTACAGTAAGTGCTTTTCTTGTGTTATTCTCACGTCAGGTGCAAGCTCACCAGTGTATTCCTCCGCACATGTTTTTACTGAATTAAGTTGAAAAGCACTTTCTTTGACTTCCAAAGAAAGTGGCTCTCATCAGTTGTATTTGCTCCATAAGATGGCAGGTTGCAAACGAAATAGTGCTGAACATCCCTGTGATTGTAGTCCAGCAAGGAGGTGATTGAGTCTGTTTTATGCAAATAAGAGTGGATGTTACTGGGTGAGTGAGCAGAGCAAACCCCACTGGGATGTTATCTGTGAAGTGTGTCATGTGAATGCATTTATTTTTAAGTGCAATACCACGAATGGAGGCCAAGCCTGAGAGCCTTATGGGGTAAAATAAAGAAAAGAGGCTGTCAACCATAACACATCTTCTTTGACCGCCTGCCTGGGTCATTCAGGTTGAGAAAACAACATCTCTTTTAATTTTGTCTCCACACTATTGCCTAATAAAGCTAAAGGCTCTCTTTTGTGCATCCACTTTTCACATGTGGCGCTGTTGAATGATCTTCTCTCTAAATTGACAGCACTTAGCACACTTCTTCATGTGCTCCTCTTCTAATTTCCTCACTTCTGCCCCCACTTTGCTCTACTCCCTTGTCATCTGTCTCACCATTGTTATCAGTGTCTGCACTCATGAGATGGCCATCTCCTTTCACTCCCCTGCCTCATGACTTAAAGTTGAGAGCTGGGAATCTTGGGAACTGTCTCAGTAAACACAAACCTGCTATATCCCTCTTCACACAACAGTCTCCTCTTGCCATCTTCCCTTCCTCTTTCTTTCTGCCCTTCAGCTTTCAAAGCTCATTCTATAAAAACTCATCCTGTGAAACTCATCCAGCATCCCACAGCTACTCACCCAGATCCAGACACCAGAACCAAATCTACTTCAACACAAACAGATGCCAAACCATCAGAGCATAGAAGTGGAGGAGACTTGAGGTTGACAAAGGGGAAGGAAAAAGAAGAGGGCAATAAGATGTCAGGCAGGTGGGTAAAAGTGAGCTATCTTCACCGAACCCCTTCTAAATAAACCATCCATTCTTTAGTATTTTAAATCCCATCAGTCTCATCCTGGGGGAAGGGGGGGGGGGCATTAAAATGTAAGAGCAAAAAGACAGACATGATTTGTTGTGATAGGATGAGAGCTCAAGAACAGGAGGAGAAGGGAGAGGAATGTGTGATAAATACAATGAGGTGGTGGTTTGATTCGAGCGAAGACAGATTGGAGTGAATAGATGCAGATAGAGGCAGAGACGGAAACATAGGGAGTAAGAACAAGAAAGATAGACGTATATGGCTGAGCTGGCAGCCTCCTTCACCGATTAACATGCTTCTCAGACATGGTGAGAAGGATCAAACTTGCACACAGCCAAGCCTTGGAGTTATGCCTGCAATGCAATGTGTATGTGTGTGTGTGCGTATGTGTGTATGTTTATGTAAGTGTGTTTATTTCTGTTTGTTTGTTTTGAGTTTGGAGCTGCTCCTCAGCACACATGGAGCAGTGTGTCTTTGTTCACAGCTGCCTTGTGTGCACAGTCGTCAGCTGGAGACGTCTGTTGATTGACATCACAGTGTGTGTGTGTGTGCGTGTGTGCGCGTGTGTGCGCGTGTGTGTGTGTGTGTGTGTGTGTACACTGCATGAGATGTGACATTCAAAGCAGAGCAGAAGGGGGAACCCATAGTTACTGTAGTGCATGAACTCACACTTGAATTTATTTGACTGAATTGTGTTGGGAGAGGAAAAAGAAGGTGAGAGGAGGCGGACAAAAGAAGAAGGAAGGGCGGAGAGATGCACGTGTGAGTCCAGTTCAGGTGACGGAGTATCTACTGAGTTTGTGCTTGCATGCACACAGCTAGAGCAAGGACAAACGTGTATGTGAGTGTCAATGGGAAATCAAAAGCTGAGGACTTGCAGGTACGCTTTTTATCTTGACCAGTGCCAGTCCTGATCTGTCAGCCGTCTGCTGAGAGAAGATACTCTGCAGTGCATCCCTGCCTCTGTAGAGAAAAGGAAAATTGTTTTTAGAAGCTGTTTATGATGGGGGCGTTCACAGTGGAGCCTTTGACAAGATGATTTCCTGCAAAATTTGTGCAAAAAAAACCCCCAAAAAACAAATCTGGACACAGCTGAGAGAATATTATTGTTGGATGTTATAGCTTGTGGCTTATATAGCTATTCTGCTCACTGAATTATTTCATCATTAACTCTGTACTGAATGCCTTGAAACCAAACTTTATTCAGCAGAGCTTCATGCACTGTATAAGGGGGGGCGGGGGGTAGAGAGGTCTGCTTTTTTCTAAATTCCTGTGTGTCTTGTCTCCGTCCTTCTACTGACAGCTCTTTTATAGACAATTTGATGCTGTCCTTTTTCACACACCAAACGTATCTGATTTGTTGTCTTGTGACTCCTTACGGCAATTAGAGATGCGCACACTGCCTCTAACAAAATTTTAAATTTAAAGTACACTCATTTTTTTCCTCACTCAGAGTTCTAGATGAGAAGCTTGACACCTTATCTGTCTGTTAAATGCAGTACTCTGTAAAATGGCATTCAGCATTTGTTTGCTTTTTGTTTGATTCCAGGAATTCACTGATTCTCTTTTCATAACGGTATCACTGTTAACCATTTAGTGTTTCTATTTGCTTTGCATTCAGGAAGTGTTTTGCATCATATCACTAGTTCTCTAATTTATGAAAAGCATGCACAAAAATATAAGTATTATTGTGCAAAAGTGAGTATTGAGCATTGACCTCCACTTCAAATGATTTGTTTTGTTCCTGCCATATGACCCTGTGCACCCTCCCACAGTCACTTGTTGCCATTACAATAAATCCACCTCTCCTGATTCAAAAGCAAAAAGGGCAAGCAGTCTCCAGATGGGAACACATTGCCCTATTGAGTTACCTCTGTGTGTTTATGCAGGATAATACATGTCCTTTGGGTTTTTTTGCAGAATAATCACATCAAGAGGGGTTCTGTCATGCTGCAAAACCTCTTATTGCCATTAGCAAGGTTTCTGTATTTTTCTGTAACCATGTTGGAGATTATCGCCTTGTGTGTTTTCCTTTACTGACTTTATGGAGCCTCCAGCCCTGACGGATGGAGTTGCTTTTAGCCTCCCATCAGTCTGAGAGTGTGTTTTCTTTTCATTTTTACTGCAGTGTAGCTGGGTTTCTCCTACATGGATGGTTTGAGTTTGATTTATGGCCTTGGCCCCTGATCTCTGCCCTGCTAATGATGGTTGTAAACTGGTGGGAAGCCAAAAGGTCAGGGCTATCCCTGCTGTTGTGATGTGACATGAGGTTTGTCCTCGTTTTATGCATCGCTGTTTCGATGACCACCTCAGTCAGAGGCACTCAGACACAAAGGTATGTTGGTACTGAAGAGATGAAAGAAGCAGGGAGAGGTAACATGGAGGGTAGAAAAATAAAAGAATCAAAGATTTATCTTGGGTGGTTTTTGTTGGAGACTCTTCCTGAAATGCAAACCTATAATTAACCTGCGGACGCTGGCAGCCAGCGCTGCAAATTCTTTGTTCTGCTCCTTCTAGATTGTGACTGCAGCTATTCTGTCTCCTGATGTCTTCACAGCTGTAATTTTGAGGACTGTGAAGGTTAATGACAGTGACACAACTCCAGGGAGAGCTCAGTAAAACTCAAAGATATCCATTCATCAACAATAAGCTATTACAAGTATTACATTTCTGTGCCGTCATCCAGCAGGCTTTCATCGAGATCCTTCTCACCCGTTAATAGGAGCACATCCACATCTAAGAGAAAAAGCCAAAGATTATCTTATTCCAGCACCAGCCTTTAAATCCTTTGAAATTATACATCTATTAGACGCACAAAGGAGATACTGTACTCACCACAGAAGTAGTAAGGTAGTAGAGACAGAGCACACATTCTCATGATTTGATTCTGATGATAGAGGAGTGTTAAAGAAATGTTTTGTCCTTCTGGACATGCTGCGCATATTTCTCACCACATAAATCTTTACCGTTTTGTCAGTGCATGGGAAAAACCAGTGATCTGTGCAAAAAAGGTCACTCTTCATTTTTCATTTACTCTGTACTCCCCTCCGTTTTACTCTGTACTTTAACCATTCTGAGACACACACACACACACACACACACACACACACACACACACACACACACACACACACACATGTTGTCTTGCTTTCTTACTTTACTTACATTTCAGTTTTTTTCTTAAGGCTCTGGGATTTCATGTTGATGCAAATTTCTAGTAAACAGACCCCAGGTCACTCAAGTCCCAAGAAGAAGTTGTGTGTGTGTGTATTTCACTGAAGTGGAGGGATCTTCTACATCGTTTTTACATTAGCCCTGGAAGAGATAGAGGAGGAAGACAGTGGTTTGGCTTGAGTGGAAACACAATGCCCAAAGGAGGTGTGTTTTGTTGTGTGGATGTCATATAATATAAACTTTGTACATGCATTTGCTTCTATTGTATGTCAGGATGATAGCGAGGGACTCACTGTCTTGAATCAGCACAGCAGATTTAAGGTGCATTTCCCAAAAGCGTAAGAACATAATATACAACATTTTATTCCAGCAGAGACTCGATGAACAACCAGATGTAGTTTAAACAAAACAGTTTAAAAGAAAACAACCACAGGGAAAACAAATGTTTCCAATCTGTTATTTACACTGTTAATGTTGGAGCTCATCTAATGCAGCCTGGTATGTATTTTATTTAATATTATATTCCATTAGCTTTCAATTGATTTAAGTCTTTTGAAAATGAGTTCTTGCACCAGATTGGTGGAATGGTATTGTGTTTAAAGGCAAGAAGTCCAATTTTGATAAAGTCTATAATTAACCAGAAGCCACATAAGGGAAATAAGAGCTCTGGGAGGAGGTGTGATGTTTTTAAATGTGAGTCTTCTTATCAGGAATCTGGCAGCAGCAGAAATTTTGCATCCATCCTACAGTCATTTGGGGAGACAAGAGAGGGAGGGATTTTGCTTTCATTCCAGTATACTTGAATATTTGGTGCCTAAAGGATAATTCTGCTCCTCAAGATGTGGATTCAGTGCCATTCAGTTATTGATTTCGTGTAGCATATGTCGTGTCACGGGCGTACAATAATGGCTTTTTATTATTTATTATAGTAGTTCAGCTGTTTTCACCATGAACTTTCCTATCACCTTTAACCAGGTATTCTCACATTTAACTTGCGCACAAATCTCGAACAAAACATAAATACATAATAAATGACGAACAGTATAAAGAGACGGGGGAAAAAGTAGGTGAGAGAAGCAGAGCTTAAGCTTAAGTGCAACATAGAAATGAAGACGAACTGAGGCCACTGCAGGGTCCAGGCAGAAAAGTCCAGAGGAAAGAAGAAAGAAATAATGAAAATGAAAAGGAAGAGCCAAAATTATGTAAATGAGCAGATAAGAAAGCAGAAGGAGTGCCATTTAACTAAGGGAAGGGCTGGGATATAAATACACAGGCAACTAATTAGGAAACAACATGCAGGTGAAATTAATCAAAGAGGCCAGACAACCACAAAGGCAGGGATACGACAGAGACAAGAAGCAAAATAAAACATGACACGCAAGAAAGTGAATAATGAAACAGAACAGGAAATAACCATAAAAGAGGGACACCAAAAAAAGCAAATAAAGGGGAAAGAGAGATACAGAATCACAAGATACATATGGGAAAAATAAGAAACACGAGGGACCAGGTCTTACAAAATACTGGAATGGGAACAAAAACAGCAGCCCCAAACCCAACATTTTGAGGTTTTGCCATAAAACATAAGGTTGTAATCAACAACAGCACTCAGATTTATGACCTTTGTGGTAGTGTATTTCTAGGGGCAAAAACACGAATGAGAATAAGTTTCCTGTCATGCTTTAAGCTTAGCACTAATAACGAACAAGCATTTTGTCTTTGTTGACTTGCAGGAAGTTGTTCATCTAGTTAATTATGTCTTCAATACACTGAATCACTGACTTTAAAAAGTTGAGGTCTCCAGGGTACAAAGATTAATATAAAAGTCTGTTAATCCGCCAGCATATTTATGATACGTTACCCCATGTTTCTTGACTATGTTACTTAGAGGCAAGATGTGCACAGTAAGAGACAAAGAAAGATGTCATCACTTCAGATAAGTTGAAAACCAGAAAAGTGCAGAGCCATAAGTTCTTCCCACTAGTCTACTCTTGGCTCAGGGTGAAGATAAATCTGGCAAAGCAAGAGTACTATTGGTTCTTTGCTCTTCCTCTCGTTGTCTCTCTCATTCCCCACATTCTTTGGCTTTAGTGTCTGTATTTCCGGTGTGACTCCCATCTCCCTTTGAATGCTTCACTTGTTTCTCTTTCACCTCTGTTTCGCTTCATCGCTCCCCATGGTGCATTATTTTTGTCGTCTTCTTTGTCCTGCCTTGTCCTCTCTGTTCTCCAACCTCGTTTTTTTTTTTTTTTTTTTTTTTTATAGCAGCTGCGTTTGTTTCCATCTTTGCCTTAAATCCTCCCTCCTGGCTCTCATTCTCACTTCTTATTTTTCATTCCCTTACTTCCACACAACTCTGCCGCATATTGAATCCTGTGCTGTCGCTGACTGAAGGAGACCCAAGCAGCATCAGGCTATCACCTGTCATTGATTCTGCACACTCCATAAAGCAGCCTCTCCTCTTCCACTAATATGACAATTAGGCTGGCCTCTTGGAAATCTATGAGGTGTATTTAAGTTCACATAAAGGAAGTAGAACAATCATAAAATCCTCTGCTGCATACTTAATATCCTTTTTCCATGTAGCAGTACAGTCTCAGGTACAAAACCCTGAAGGTCATCTTGGTGGAGCTCACCCTGAGGCAAAGTGGTACTTCTTTGAACATTCATTCCTCTTTCAAAGTTATTAAGTGTTTTAAGGCTCAAAGTCTTTTGGTACATTTGTATGTCTCCCCTACAATAACACAGGTCAGTTAACTGTTAAAACTTTCAGGTTATTGTTGTTTCGCCTTGAATATTACCTGCAGGCCTTTATTCACAATGAAAACATGGTTCTGGTACTGGTAGCACTAATACCGACTAAAGCTAATATGAAAAGAGAGCATATTTCTCCCATAGTGGCTTCGCTTCATTGGTTCCCTGTTAAATCCAGAATCAAATTTAAAATCCTTCTCCTCACATACAAGGTCTTGAGTAATCAGGCCCCATGCTGTCCTTAAGCTCTCATAGTACTGTATTACTCCAAATAGAGCACTTCGTTCTTAGACCACTGGCTTACTTGTGGTTCCTAGGGTTTTTAAAAAGTAGAATGGGAGGCAGAGCCTTCAGCTTTCAGGCCCCTCTTCTGTGGAACCAGCTCCCGGCTTGGATTCAAGAGACAGACACCCCCTACCTTTAAGAATAGGCTTAAAAATTTCCTTTTTGTTAAAACTTATAGTTGGGGCTGGATCATGTGACCCTGAACCCTGCAATAAGCCTAGGCTGTTGGGGGGGGGTTCCTAGGATGCACTGAGTGTTTCTTCTTCATTCACCTCTTTTCACTCACGATGTGTTTATACACCACTCTGCATTTAATCTGTATTCCTTTCTGGCTCTCTTCCGCAGCATGTCTTTCATCCTGTCCCCCTCCCCTCAACCCCATCCAGTCGTGGCAGATGACTGCCCCTCCCTGAGCCTGGTTCTGCTGGAAGTTTCTTCCTGTTAAAAGGGAGTTTTTTCCTTCTCACTGTCACCAAGTGCTTACTCATAGGGAGGTCATCTGTTTGTTGGGATTTTCTCTATATTATTATAAGATCTTCACTTTACAATATAAAGCGCCTTGAGGTGACTGTTGTTGTGATTTGGTGCTATATGAAATTAAATTGAATTGTGATGGCAACTGGTTACAAAAAAAAAAGTGAATATGTTCTGCAAACTTTCAGCTTGTATTAATTGTATTAATTCACAAGCAAAATACAGAAGAAAGTGAGCATATATATGGAGTTTTGCTCCTGTCCACCATAAAGTATGCCCACTACTCACTCTCTGTTTTTATTCTCCACTAACCTCTTACAGTGAGTTAAATAACTGGCTTTCAGCTGCTAAATGCCCCATGAGTCTACTGGTATTTGGTGCTAAGCAGGGAGTGTACAGCATCTACAATTTGTTGATGGAGGCAATGAGACTGAAATAACACATTTTTCATCCAAACTGCACAGTTAGTTTACACTTTGTGGGTCAGTTATTGAGCTTGGCCCATTTCCCCATGCATCACATGTCATAGTAATAACATGAGTTGTTGTTATTACAGAAAAATACACGCATTACCTGCAAACACTACATTTTTTTTGGTGAAAAGAAAAATTTGCCTTACAGTTTGCTTTGTAAAATGGCAATAATAGGATTTGAGTTGAAAAAGATCACATTTGTGTTCATTCTTCCTCTACAGGGTTTTTGATGCTGGGCGACCAGTGTGAAAAGGGATTATATTATAGGCTACTGCTTGAGTACTCTTTGATACCCCTGCATAATACTCAAAAGCGCCCTGTTAAATATTTCAATCATAAACACCCAAACCACCACCACTGTGTTCCCCATTAATACTGCTCCATTTCATTACCATTTTCCCTATATCTAGGACATGCATAATCTTGGTTTTCTTTCAACTCTTCATCCAAATTTTTAGTGCAAGTACCTCACAGCTGTGTGAAAGAAGCCTAGTGAGAACATGCACATCATCAAGACTAGGGTTAAGGCAGCGCAGGAGAGAAACCGCTGCATAACGAGATGGTAAAAGGAAAAAATAAAAAAGTTAGAAAGACTGAGGAGAGGAGGAAGCGAGAACCATGGCAACGGTAATAAGTGACAAAAGCATTTCAGAGCATATTAGCGTCTTCATTTGATGAGGCGGTGTTCTATTTGCATGCAAAGTACCCAGACCCCTGCAATAGAGGGTCAGTATCTATCTATAACGTGCATCCAATTCAACATTACAGACATTCCCCAGGTCTTTTTTTTTTTTTTTGCCGTCTTAAGTATTTCCTCCTCTCTTTTAAGCCTGTGTTCTTGAGTCCTTATCAGATCAGAATTAGTCTTCATTAGGGCTTTGCTTAAGACTGTAGATATCATTGATTGGCTGGTGATTTGTTATGTAAGTTGGCTACAGTGGAAATCATTTCTGGGTTGGCATTGATGAGATCCAAGGAGATACCTAAATCTGCCATCCCATCCCCACCTTTTTGGCAGCTTGAAAATTACCTGTCTAAAAACCTAATCAAATTGGTCTGAGATGGTGGAGTCAGACAGACTAACAAGTCTGTAAATTCAGTTGAAGTTAGTGGAGTGTGGAGCTGAGTTGAGCCGATGGGACGCTAAGACTCAGACTTATGCTTGACCAGCTAATGTTTGTATTTTTCCCTCCAGTGTTGTCATTTGCTATCTGTATTAACTACTTGGCACCCAAGGATGGCTTTTGGGAGTGTTCCCACAAGCCAGCTCAATCCCTGTATTTATATGTCACAACATTGGATGCAACAGTACCCCCACGGTGAAAGAACCAACATTTTTCCACTGACAGTATAATTTTTTTTTTTTTTACATTTTTTTAAATCCAGGGAGCCCACACAGTGTGCCAGCTACAATAGAACTTCAGTGACATCTACTGCCATTTCAATTTTAAACACAGAGTGCTATAGCACCCTGGGGTTGCATATTTTGGATTAGTGTCTCCTCCAAATGGCAAAATGTATATGTGACTTGTAGTATGCCTCGTTCAATGATAATGGCATACCACTGTATAGCTTGTACCATGCAGCGATGCTTCTGAATGGACTGGCTGTTGCCATTTGTCATAATTACAGAGATGCTTTGGCTCAGAACCATTTGCGTGCCCCACACACACACACACACACACACACACGCACACACACACACACACACACACACACACACACACTAGGCTTAGTACTGGTGTACCTACTTATTCTGCTGTCCCATGAAATTGTATAGCCCTGGGTGTCTAATTATACTAATCGAATGCATACTGCCTGGCATTTATTCATACATTATTAATAGCAGAAACAATAGAATCTCTGATTGGATATACTGGCTTCTTGACTTCTCATCTTTTCTTTCTGTTTCTTACTCTTTCCCACTTATCTCCCACTCCATCTCTTTCTCTTTTCTCTCTGCCCCATGACCTCCTTTCTTCTGTCTGTGACTCTTTTCCCCTTCATCTCCTGTAATTTGCTTGTGGGTGTTGAGTAATTAGCACTCCTTTCACTTCTATTCTGATGTCAGAGCAGGGAATTTGAGAAATGTCCCATAAAGATTATATGTCCTGATAAGGTTATGTCTGAGACTCCATTAAAGAGATGGGCTACACAATGGCTGTTTGTATCCTTCGGGAAAAAGAGCGAGTGTGTAAGAGAGGAAGACTGACAATGGCTACACAAAGGGAGCCCATATATCACTGCAGACTGTACAAAACTGTATATCACCTTTATCCATGGCTGCATTTTAACACAAACAGTATTCAGCAAAACTAGTTGATAATTAGTTCACTGTAATAAGTATTACAAAATCTTGTTTATACTGTCCATGATTATGATGACACATTGAATATGCTTATAATATTCAGGTTTACCACATACAGTTTTTGCACAACTATATGCAGTCCTGTAAAAACCTAAGTACCCACATGATTCAGTAGCTCATAGAACCACTCTAGCAGCAATAAGTTGAAGTAATGATTTGCTGTGTGACTTCATCAGTCTCTCACATCATTATGGAGGAAATTTGGCCCACTCGTCTTTGCAACGTTGCTTCAGTTCACTGAGGTTTGCGAGCATTCTTTAATACACAGCTCTCTTAAGGTCTTACCACAGCAATTCAGTCAAGTTGAGGTCTAGACTTTGGGCAATTGCTGCACCTTGATTCTTTCCTTTTTCAGCCTTTCTGTTGTAGTTTTGCTGCTGTTCTTGGGCTTATTGTCCTGTTGCATGACCTAATTCAGACCAAACTTTAGCCATTGGACAGATGGTCTCACATTTGACTAGAATACTTCAGTATACAGAGTAATTAATGGTTGGATCAGTGACCGCAAGGTGTCCAAGTCCTGTGGCTGCAAAACAAGCCCAAATCATCCCCCCTCCACCAGTGTGCTTAATAGTTGTTACGAGGTGTTTGTGTTGATATGCTGTTTATCACGACCAAACAGCTCCACTATCCAATGGATGCTGTTCCAGAAGTCTTTGTTCAGATGCAACTTTGCAAACCTAAGTTGTGCTGCCACGTTCTTTTAAGAGAGAAGAGACTTTCTCTTGGCAACCCTTCTAAACAAGCCATACTTGTTCAGTCTTTTTCTAATTG
Organism: Archocentrus centrarchus; assembly: GCF_007364275.1. Lineage (NCBI taxonomy): Eukaryota > Metazoa > Chordata > Actinopteri > Cichliformes > Cichlidae > Archocentrus > Archocentrus centrarchus. The sequence continues at coordinate 23,569,928 of NC_044349.1, read as the reverse complement.
TACTCTCGTGTAGCTCTTGGGATTTTTGCAGTTTCTCTGATCATTGCACAGACAGACTTTGGGGTGAATTTTCTGGGATATCTACTCCTTGGAAGACCGTGCATTCTGTTAAGACATACCAGCATACTGCCAAACCTTTAGCTTTTATAGAGTTGGTCACATGTACCCATGATCATTTAATCAAGTGCATTTGATTAACAGCACCTGACTGCAACCTACTGTACCATCTTTATTCCTTAGGAAGCAGTAAGGGTGAACTTAGTTTTTTATAAGACTGCACCGAGCCCTGTAAAAACTTTCTTTATCACATTGGACATGTAGTATTTTCTTATTTTCACATTTGTCATGATTTTGTTTATCACGTCAAACTTGATTTTGTTTTAATTTAATATTTGTTTCTTTTAAACAAGTTAAGAAATAGATCACAGCAAAATCTGTTGCCAGTAGAGCTCTACGACCAACGACACTGATTTCAAATAAATTGAACAAGACAAAGACAGATCAAGCTGTCCACTCTCATATTCTGGATTGGATTGTGACTTGAACAAGTATGGACGGATCTGAAAAAAATTCACATTTCAAATCACAGAAAAGTAATTATGTTTTTGAGGAGGTTTTCAGTTTGATTTTGGAGCCTCAATACTGCCAGAACGGAAGAGGTGATGCTCACAGGCACCTGAACTGAGGGGCTGCAACAAGGGCAGTAAAAATTTAATAAGCTTTTTTTTTTTTAAACTGTAAATGATACGTTACTCTAGTAAAAGTCAACAATAAACATTTGGAGGTGGAAATGAGCATAACTGATCCTCATTGATGGATGTAACAGCTGACACAAAAAGGTCCAATGACACCACTGTACAGTCAGTATTACATTTTGCATTGTTTTACACAATGTGCGTCTGTGACTGTGGTCTAATGCTAAGGCATTTTGCATAAAGAAATTCACCTTGGAATATTCAAATGTCAAATGTTGCAGTTGTGCATGACTGTAAAAATAAAATGTTTTGTGTTTGCAGTGGTGGGGAGGGACTGCCACCCCACTAGATTTTCAAAGCAAATTACTCCATGAGATAAGTGTGGAGCTGTGGGGCTTTGTAAATTACAGTGTTTCTGTGGAATTTCTTTGAAAACACAATTTATTGCATGGCAGGAAATTTACTATAATTACAGATGAGTCAGACTTTAAGACTGTAACAACTTTATAAAGTTCTTTCTGGCAGCTCAATTGCAGAAACAGATCTAGGGGGTTGAGGCCAGGCCCTCATACCTTTTGAGGTTTGTGGTTTAAGTCAATATCAATTCTGAGAGCTTTCCTCCGTCAAGGCTAAGTGCTGGAGTCATCATTTTCTAGATGGATTGTAGGCTAACTTCATTTGGGTATCATTTGTATTTCCACATGAATTACATTCTAGACCTACATGCCTGAGTACTGCCCAGTGAAAAATGATTTGCGTCACTGGAAAGCATTTCATTTAAGTAAACCACCACTTCTCTCTCTCTCTGTCTCTCATCCTAGATAATACTTGATGCGTATTGAGCTCTACTCTCCCTTTATGCCTACAGAGATTTTTATTGATTTGTGTATGGGACACACCTTGTCCTCCGTCTTAGACAGGATGTCACCCTCTCTTTTTCTTCTGATGTCTCTTTCCCATAGGATTTAGATGTGTCATAGTGGTGTGATGTTTGATGTGGTGATGCCACAGTGATCTGGCAGCTGACTGGACACTTCTCCTGGAGTGGATGACTTAATCCATCACTCAGCAGATGTTTATCTCCCCTCGCAACAGAACAAAGAGATAGATGCTGTGTGAATACAAAGATGAAGCTTCACTCCAACAAACTAGCCTGCTAGTTAGTTAACCAATCAGTGACTGTGCCTGCTATAACCCACCCATGTTCTTTTTTTTTTTTTTTTTTTTTTAATTTTCACAGACTCTGCAGTTGAGTTGCTATGGCAGTTGTGGCTCCTCCCTACTTCTTTCTGCTGTGTTGGCTGCTGCGAACGGCTAGCTCGGCTTTCCCAGAGGAACCAGGGCCCCTGAACTTCATCCCTACAGAAGGTTTGACCTCCTCACTTTCTTGCCCTACTCCCTTTTACTCTCTTGCATTTCTCTCACCCAGGACACGATGTGAAGTGTTGGGTTGCAGCCAAATACGCATGATGATGAATGGGGGGGAAGGCTATGGAAAAGGCTTAAGGTCATGATGGTGACTGTGGAGTTTAGGCAGGCTCTCACACAATACGTGTTGACTGCCGTGCAGGTCAGGAGGTGTGGGGTCAGATTCAGGAATGAGACCAAACCCGTAGAAGGGGCTCTCTCATTCATGACTTTCCCACACAGACCCTCAAGAGACGCAGCCCCTCAAACACTCAGACTTCATGGCTCCATATCAGCTTGGCAGTCTCTAGCTTAGTCCAGAGATTGATTGACTGCAGTTCAATAATATTGACTGGTGGTTTTCCAGCTAAGTCCAGGCCCTTCTCTGTGTATCAATACTGAACAGCTGAATGTAGACTTGTCAGACAGCTGGGAGCTACCTATTGACTTGGCTACAGTAGACCCAGCAGCTGTGGTTTACAGCAGGTATAAGTGGAAACAGAAGGCTCATTCACTGTGTTCTGTGACCCAATCACAGTGGGTCTCAGGACAGAGCGATGCAGACACTGGAGTAAAAAAAAAAAAAAAAAAAAAAGACATACAGGATAAGAATAAAGTAAAGTATGAAAAAGAAGAAAAAAGAAAAAGAAGAAAGCAGGTGTGTTGACTGTAGAGGTGGAAGTTATAGAAGTATGATAGCAGAGAAGAGAGTACAAGAAAAGATATCAGATGAAAATGCTTCTATTCACCTTGTCAAGGTCAGAGACAGTTAACTATACTGGCTAGTGATCGATCTTATCTGTAGCTGTTATGTTTATTTTTGCATATCTGTGGTGCAATATGACAGAAAGCCACTGAAAATGTTTTATCGCTTTTATCTTTGGTTTGTCTCCCTTGTGGTTCCTCTTCCTCGATGTACAACACTGAACATTTACCTTTGTGATATTTGTTTCTGTCTTTTTGAATTATCCGAATCAGCTGGCAGAACATGCATTGCCAAACTTGTCAACAAAAAGCTGCATTTAAACGAACAATCCATCAAAAGTGAATTTCAATCAGGCAACAAACAAAAACTTCCGAATGTAATGACATATGAGGTGCAGTTCAGACATCTTTCATATTCAGATTATTTGTTTGGGATCTCCTTCGTGTCTCGGTATGCTTAATGTAGCGGATCGGCTGTTGTTTCAAATGCAGATCTCAAATGCTCTCTCCGCCTCACCTTGAATACTTGTTACTGAAGCTGAACTGTCAAAACAAACTAACACAAAACGACTTTTATGCTGACTACTTTTGGCAAAGATGGATGTCCATTTCTGAGAAGCAATTCTATTTGATTCTCGGACAGTGGTGAGAAGATACCCTGTGTTTCTGGGCCGACCACACAGAACATGGCTGAGACAAGAGCCCCTACACATCCAGAGGATCCTTCAAGTCAATCGGACACTCTACATTGGAGCAAGGTACAACGTTATCCCACACACATGCAGACACATACTGATGTACATATACGCAATTTTTAATGTCTTGTATTATCTGTTATCACTATATTTGTTACCAAATAACTTTTACGCTTCGCTTCACTTCAATTCAGTTTTAGTTCTATAGTTTCAAGTCACAGCAAACAGTCACATTATATTGTAAGGTAAAGACCCTACACCATGAAACCCAGGCCACCCAGGAACTACCGTAATCCACATTGATGTAGTAACCAGATGCGACCAAAGGTGAATGGCATTTTTGACTTCATGTGACGACATGTGAAATATCTGCTCATGATGCGAAGTGGATGAGTCCTGAGTTAAACCTTTCACAGCTTCAGCTGTGTCCAAACAGGAAGCAAGTCACAGTGCCGTGGTGACGAGAGACCCTAGAAACATGTCCTTCTATACACAATAGCATTCCATTAGTATGTTCCAGACTCCTTAGAATTCCAAAAAACAAAATCAAATGAATACTAATGAATATAATATGAATACTAAAATAATAAATAGCTCTTTCAAACTATATATAACCTGAAGCCTCATCTCCCAAACTGAAGTCAGGGCTGTAACATAAGAAAATGTGCATAAACACGTGCTTATTTATTCTTGATATTGTCGCAGTTAGTTATTGACAGCCGATCAGACATGCAGCCCTCCCGCTTCTGCACAGCTGACAACAAGGTGGCTGTAACAACAATGCCTGGTTATAAGCTAAATTTATTCTACCTAAGATTAGGCTTGAGAGACCTAAAAATCACGCTTTCCCTCTGGTGAACAGTTTGACTACACTGTTACATTGTATGAGGGTTTAGTCGCTAATTGCGCGAGTCTGGCAACATTAGCTCCGCATCAAAGAAAGCTTCATTAACACCAGCTAACAGCTGTACTTACCAATAGAAAAGTTCCTCAGCAACTCACCTCAATATCACTTTCATCAGCCAGAATCTTCAGTGACTCGTTGACCCAATTTGGAGTTCTTTCACAAAGTTTTACAGCCTCCTCCAGAGTAAATAGAACATCCACACAGTGCGTTCTCACAGCTAAGGTAAACAGCGGACTGACAGCGTAGTACTGATCCCTGTCAAAGCATGTGAGGTGACTTGGGGGGTAAAAAATGTAAATTTTCACTAAATATTTAATTGACACGTCAGTTTTTATACCTGATTTTATTGTTAAGTATTGTTGTTATTCAAATACATTACAATATATTGTGTACAAAAATATTTTTATACACAAACGGTAGAAGAAACTTGTGGGCCGGCTGCAATCGTTGCTGGGTACAGACATTACACAACTTCAAGGAAGAACAGGCAAAAAAAACCGCCAGAGACCGAAGCCTCAGCTTTGAGTAAGCAAGCTACCAATGTTAAAGCAGGGAACCAGTGATAGACATATGACAGGACGATAAATACAGTAGAGGGTTAGCAGACAACTTGAAATATCCGCTAGCAACCAGCTGTCAGCTACAAAGCCATGTGCCACAAGCGAATCACTGCCTGTGTGGATGCACCATAATGATAATGTCAGGATTCATCTCAGAGGAGCTGTGCAAGTACAACTGAGGCTGAAGTACACCCAGATGTTGTATTAACACACATAAAAAAATATCAGTAGTTTTTCACCCGTGAAAAATGGCACCACAAAGCCAAGGGTCTGTAGCTTGGGGTACCTGTTTGAACCATTAGCCTCTCCTTAATATACTTTGTCTCTTGAGTGTTAAAGAGACTCAGTGGACTGCTAGGATCGGCAAAGTGAGCGTCACGCCTGAGTGAGGCAGCCAAAAGTATCAGGAGGCTAGCTTTTAGTAGCCTTGAGTCCACTTGCACAGCAGAGAAATACAAATACTGAAGAACTATCTGACAACTGGAAAACTACAGCAGAAATAGACGTGCAGCAAAACTGTTAATCAGTCTGCACAGCTGACAACAAGGTGGCTGTAACAACAACGAACACCTGTAAAAGTTAACATTATTAATTGTTTTACTTATTTCTTATGAAAATATGACATTTATTCATAATGAACATTAATGCAAAGTTCATATTAAGTCAAAAACCAAATCTGACTTTCTTCCCACATTTCTATATTACAGTTACAGTACATTACCATTTTCTCTTAAATTCATTAGCTTGTTCTGGATTTAATGGATTCACAAAAGCTGGTGAAACAGTAAACACACAGTGTAATATACTGTATTACACTTTTCTGGTCTTAGTCTCTACTTAAAGCACTTTTACACAACAAAGGTTAGCACACAATCATATACGTACAGCACTGTATTTCATGTATACACACTTTTGTCCATCACACACTTGAACAAGAACACTGACATGTGGGTTGGAAGAGTCAGAGATCGAGCTACCTCCAATGAGCGACCTGCTCTACTCCCCCGGCCACAGCCGCCCCAGATAGCAGTACATCTCAGTGGCTGTGTAATTATTAGACAACAGATGTAATTTTCAGTCATCAGTTCCTTCTGAAATGTCTTGACTGGGCATTTTTTTCCCCACTATCAAATTAAACACATAAAACAACACTGTCAAACATGTAGTGTCTGATTATATGATGCCACTGTAATAACAGCTTGTACATACACAAGAAGATAGCAAGGAGTAAATCAGATTAGCTTGCTCATAGAGGGATCAGAATCCCACTGGACTCGCCCCTCAAGTTTCAGCATGTTTTTATTAATCTTACAAAATAAGTTTATTGACAACTAAATTAACCCTCGCATTGTTAGAAACCCGGCAGATACAGCTGTTTTATTTTACTCTGGCTGGTTTGATATTTGTCTAACTAAAAGGTGTGTGAGAACAACATGATGCCACCAAGTACTCAAACAGGAACATTAGAACTGAGCATATGGAAGTGTTATATAGGCCTGCGCAGAATATCCTCATAGTCATGTTGAAAGAATAACTAACGACCTGTGACAACAAGCCACGAGTGTACTGTGTACCATCTGTAAATGTTAAGACAGAGCGGTTGAGACCATGTTGTTATTTTATTACTAGTTAGTAACATGTTTCATAAGCTGTCATTCTCTGCGCTGGAGTATCTGCATGATATTTGACCTGACAAATATCAAGTCAAGTGAGTTGTCGTTTGTTCTCCATGTGATGATGGTGTCCATATGCCTGTCAGTCTGTGGAATGTGATGATCCTGAACAGACGGTAGCCCTAGTGGTCAGGAAAGCTGGAAGCACAGCTTCCTCAGCTGCCCCACTGCTGAGCAACATCTGGTTCCCCACCAGCGCCATTCAGGAGCCAACCTGAAGCTGGCCGAGTGAGCAAAAAGCTAACAAAAAGCATGCACCTTAAGATTTACTGTCCATGTTGTCCAGAAATTAACTTAGCTTGAAATATCCTCAAAGAATGAGACACAGTTTCTGCATATGGTGCTGGTTACTTGCTGTAGTGGAAGGAAGATTGAAGTGGTTTCCAATAAGAGACGCCACTGCTGTCCAGGAAATGACCCAGTCCCTGGCCTCCAGCAGGTCTAACTTCACTACTGAGACTTGGTAGTAAATATATCAAACTATGTAACATGGTTCCAGCCCTTCTGTCTGCACTGAGAGGATCTATAAGCACACGCATGCACACGGCCTGGTAATAAAACTTCCCGCAGACAACTATAGCTACTGTAGTCTGAAGGTCTGCTTTATAACAAACAGTCATGAAACACTTTAAAAGATTCATTTTAATTTACAGCTGCAGAAATTTTTCTTGAATAGGAGGAGTAATCTGATCTGAATGTCTCAACCAACTAGAAGAAGGAAATACTAAACTTACAGGCAGAGCAGCAGAAGAGGCGAGGGGAGGGGGGGGGGTGTTTGGTGGCAGCTTGAGAGACACAAAGAAAGAAAGTTTCAAGACTATATTTATATATTTCTTGTAAGTGGCTAATACTGTTTGTGGCTTCCTGGCGGTAAACGATCAGCCTTGAAAGAAATAGATCCATGTGCAAATGCATTTGTGAGCCAGAGACAACCCAGCAGGGTGACTGAGTTTTAAAATGTACACTGTAAAAATAAGTACCTGTGGTGGCAGGTATGACTGCCAAAAGCTTCAACAGAGTGCATGGTCTGATAAGACGCCTCACTCATCCCCAAATCCTGTCACCATTAGCATAGCTGCTCCTCTGACTGCAAGCACTGCTAAATCTCTGCCCCAAACACCTGCTGAGAGCTGCTACCTCTCCGTGTCCTCTTCCCATCCTCGCTAAATGAAAGTAAACCCTGTATTTGACTGGCGCCAAGTGGAGTAAGCATCTTGCTGTGTTAAGCCCCATTTCATTGCTGTTAAGATGAGCAGCTGTGAATCCTGTGGTCTTCAGCTCCCAGTCAGATCCAACAGGCAAATCCACACAAATATAAACCAATTGGAGAGTTTACCAATTGACAGTATGGCTGAAGGAATGACTCTAACTCTTGAATAACTGTTCCAGACATTTTTGCTCTCCAACTTTGTGTATGTGTGTGTGTGTCTGTATGTGTTGCCTGCACGTTCTGCATTACCTGGAGAGAGAAGTGCTAACTTACTGCCAGTTTGGATGTTTTTTAGTGTATTAGCCCACTAACACCGATCTTGAAGTCAACAGAGGTCACACTCAGGTCATTTGCCTTGTGGCAGTCAGACAGGGAGACGCTCAGTTGTTGCAAAGACTCTACTGAGGCTGGAAGAGAAAGTTTAGTGTGTAGACAAGGCTGAGAGTGCATATAGAGACAATGACCCATGAGTAGGGATACATGGACAGACATCCTGGTTCTATGAAGTGTGCAATTTAAAATCTCAGCAGTTCAGCACTTAAGATCTGTCTTAATAAGCAATAATTTGCTAAATGTATCTTCTGTGAGTCAGCTATCAACAATGATCACCTCACTACTTAACCAAAAACAATAAAATGAATTAAATGTAAAAGAAACTTCTTTTGGAGCATTTGTAGTCATTTTCATTTTTCAGCAGTTATCTCATTGTTGTTGTCTTGTGGAACAGCGGTGTCCATCAGTTTCCGTGACACTCAAAATACTTAAGTGCACTTGAAGGCACAGTTCACCTCCAAATCAAATGCACACATTATTCATTTGGATTGTAGTGCTATTCTTCCACTGAAAACTGTTTTGGTGTATAGCTTTGGAAATATCTTCTAAAGCGATGTCTACCTTATCTTGAATAAAATCAATCTCTGAACGACATTCGCCTTAAGCTCCAAAATGATACATTTCGTCAGCATTCCCTTTTCAGATATCAAATAAATCCCCAAATCTTGTTTTGAACAGTTTTATTTAAAAACTGTTTTCTTTCTACCAAACTACATCTGCCGATTATATCACTGTGGAGAAGGAAGCATGTGTCTACTCATACTTTTGACAGCCTGATAACATGTAAACATTGAGGATTTCCCTCTTAGATGAGCTGTAATGTTAGCTATCTGCATGCTTATTTTGGTCGGTGGATAGCCAAATGTTATAAATTTAATATCTGAAGAGGGTCTTTGACAAAATTGTTGCTCCCTCAATGAATTGCTGACTTTGTGCAGGATTTAAGTTTAGATTTCAGTTTTGAAAGCATTACCAATTATCTTATTAGATTTAGTAATATCTGCAGGCACATAGGAACGTGGAAATTGTTGTCCCATCTCTCACGTACTTATACAGCACTCTCTCTCAGTCAGCAATGTCTGTGTAACTGAGCAGTCAGTTCAAGTCCTCCATTTCAGTTGCTTCACTGGTGCAACTTCTGCTGCACGCTGAATTTGCAGACTCCGAAAAGTTCAGCAATGCTCATACTAAACCACAATGCTGCAGCTAAAGCAAGGAAAAAAATGAAAGAAGGATAAGAAAACTTGGTGGCTTAAGAGGTCTTGACTTTGAGTCTACTGATGTTTGTAGAAGGTTTGTGAGCTAGTCAAGGAAGAAACTTCGAAAATGTTAATAGTTTCTCTTGAGCCTGTGTTGACCCTTCAATTACCAGGTCAAAAGGTTTGGAGCCATTCATGAAATAACAACTCAGGCACGTGCTTATTATACACACAGATAAGGGTAGACAAAGAGACACTTGCTGATTGTAGTTTAGGACAAACTATGAGCAAAAGAATTGAGGTGATTGAAGGTTTGACACACATCCTGCAACATAAACATGAAATCTTTGCACACCCTTAACCCCAACCTTATGCCACATGCAGTACACAGAAACTCAATAACACACATGTCAACAAACAAAAGCATACAGGCCACAGGCTTTGCATCATTCAAACAACCTGAATTGGAGAAGACATGGAGAAGGAAAGAGAAGCAATGTAAATAATTCCTCGTGCTTTGCACTATGAGAGACAACAGTGCCGGCTGCCAGCCACTAAGACTAGGAGGCCTTTTGCTATATTCATCATGCTGAGACAATGCTGAAGCAGCCTGGATGAGATTACGCCTCACTCTCTAGCCCTCTCCACTGTTTTGAGAATGCTTAAACTTTGACCTGTTAAGGAGGGGTACACCAAGCTAGTGTTTGGTGATTTTGCACTTCTTCGCCACTTAGCAATTCTCCTGCTTTGCTGTGCTGAGAGAGGGCTGTAATATTCTGACACAGCAACAGGAAGTGAAGATAAATTATTCAGAAGAGGGGTAACCTGATGGCTCTTGGCCTACCTGTGCTTTTATCAAGCACACATTCTCACAGCTGTCTCTTTCAGGAAAATTAGATGCAAACACACACTTAGATACACACTCTCAAATGGTATGAATACTCACACACGCAAACACTTGTGCACCTCTCTTCTGCAAAAGAAATTAGGAGAGATCATGCAGCACAGATGGAAGGTAGATCTGGGTCGGCGATGGGATCGATACTGGAGCACTGACATGGCTATGGCAGATTTACAGATAAACTCGTTCAGAGCAAAGCCCTTAGAAGAAACCCATGCTTCAGATCCATCCTGGCCAATACCAAGGCCTAGATCAATATGCAAACGTCAGCTGCTAGCTTCTTAGCCTGTCTCTGGTTTAGTAGGCATTTTTCAAGGTTACTGCAAAATTATCAGCAGGCTAAGAGTGTGAAAAAGTAGTGTTTGGAAAATCATGAATACATGCATGGTGTTAGGTTTTGGACCACGTGTAGGCAGCATGTGGGGGCGTGAAAGCATCAGTGTAACAACCTGATTAAATCATCCATTAATTCAATTTTAGGCCTTTGAAAAAGACTGATAAGCCGAATTTGGGGCCTAGCAGAAAATTCAATGCAGCAAGTCAAGTTTAATGAGCAGAGGCAAAAGGAAAAAAATCATTATGCAGCTGGGTGCCAGGGAGAAATGGACAACATTGTAAATCTCTTCCCTAATCTTCCCTAATAATAAATAGTAGGATGTGTCACATAACTGCATGTGCTGTGGCCAAATTATACACAAAGTAAAGAAATATTTAGAAGTAAACACACAGGTTCCAAAAGCAGATGACATATTCACGATCAGAGCATATTTGCATTGGCACGCACTAACCTGAGCTAGCAAAAGTATCCGAGGTGTGAAGGAGCTGGTCGTGCCTTGCCTTAAGCTTCGGGTGAAGCTGTGTTGGCTAACTCCAGCTCTTTGTTCCTCCCTCTCCAGGGATGACCTTTTCCGTGTAGAGCTGGACATCATTGCAGGCGATGAGATGTTTTACAGCAAGGTAAGTACCTTCTGGGTAGACATGCATAGCATTTACAGCCTTTTAGGTGTGCATATTACTTTTAAGTTCGGAAATGTCATTTTCCGCAACATAAATGCCAGGCTAACTGGCAGTATTTATCTCTGTTTTATTTCATGTATAGAAAAGAACATGGGAGTCAAACAAGAATGACATCCGGATCTGCAGGATGAAAGGCAAACATGAGGTAAGACAGCGCCTGTCTGTGTATCTTTTTCTTAAACATACTGTAGAGTCTTTATTTATTTTGGCTCTTGAACATAGAGTGCTTTGGCTCATTCTTACACATCCTGCAGATGCAAACTAACTTAGGTCATATTTGTGTCCATCTGAATTATCTGCATCCAGTAATTCTCCTTTTAGCTCTGATTTTGTCTCCACTCTGTCCTGGCAAAATATCTGGCTCTTGAGCTGATAAATGCTCTACCGTCTTTTCCAGTTAGGCACTAAGCAGCCTGTTTTCATCTAAAAGCTTTTTGCTGTGTCACAGAACAGCACCGAGGAGACAAGTGACACTCGACCATACAGTGGACAAGAAAATCAAAATACCCACTTAAAGACAAAATAAAGCTCAGTGGAGCAGCAGAATCAGGTGGCTGATGTCTGCGGGGTTGATCATTTGAGAAGACTCTTTCACATATACGTGGTGTCGATATGATTTGATCACAGCAGCTGTAGGAATTTAATCACTTTTCCAAAGAACAGTAGCTTGTAATCCATAAAATCCATAACGGGATGATATTAAAATGGATTTTATTGTTCTGTATGAAACATCAATTATTATCACTGAAGAAGACTTTGGAAATATCCTGTTGGTGCATAGAGACACATGCACTGATTCAGAAGAAAATGAAAAGTGTTTCATTTTTCATTTTCACTGTGATGTTCATCACTTTTTCATTTTTTCATCACTTTTTCATTTTTAAATTTTACCACAAGCATTCTCTGCGCTGTCTATCTTTTCATTTCATCATTTGCATTTGCTGTAAATTGGAGTGAGCAGTGTCTCTCTGCAGCTTGAATTTTTTTTTTGCAGCAAATTTGAGCTGCACACCAGCACAGAGTCTGTAAAAAGCTGTTTAAATTAATCAGCTTCCTTTGAAAAATCTTTGAGTGAAAGATCAGTTACGCTGTCTCTTTCTCTCTCTCCTTGACACACACACGTGCACACAGCGCGCTCACATACAGCGCACATACAGTATGCGCACGCACTTTGCTCTACTAAATTATGGCACATGTTTTACCTTTTTGCCCGGAGCCTCGGTTTCATTGTGCCAGTCATCTGATTGTCAGCCCTGCTGGCACAGCCTTAAGAAGGAGGGCTGTGACCACATATTATTGTCCCTACTCATCCAACCCATCACTCACACAGAAGCGCACATCGATCAGAAGAGCATTGCCACTCCTGCCAATATAAAACTTGTTCCACCATCATGAGTTAGGACTGCAGTCTGTGCCCTCAGAAAATGCAGGTGGGCACCAGGAAGCCGAGACAGTAAGGAAGATATGGGGTAAAATGTCTCTGCAGCCACCAGCAGCCCACGCCTGAATACCTTTTATATCTCCAACACACACACACAGTCCTTGCTGCTGTCTGCCACACATAAACATCACGTATTCAGTGTCTGTGTGTGGGTGTATGCAGGTGTGATGGTTGTGGTTGACAGGGGAAACATGGGCTCTGTCCCCTCCAGGCACAGAAAAAAATGACTTATTTAACACAGTGAGAGAACACCTGACATTAAATCTGTGTGAGACATCGCCAGACAGAAACACAATGGAGAATAGAGGGACAGAGACAAAAAGCTAGGCATAGAGGAGGGAGGGGGAACAGTGTGGGTCCCTGTTGGCCGGCCCTGCGGAGAGCTGTGGGGCTGACTGAGATATGAAAGGTCTTCTTGCCCCTAATGACTGTGCTGCCTGGTAATGCTGTGAGTCACACGGCAATGTGAGGAAGATAAGAACACCGCCAGGTCCTCTCAGTCAGCTCTCTAGGCTCAGATGCATGGGAAAGGATGTGCTTGTGTGTGTATGTGCGTGAACCAACAAGCACATCCAGTCACGCGTGCATTCATTCCCTGACGGTGCATATTTGCTGCTTATATTTGGTGTTAAAATAGGACTTAAACACAAGTATTTTCATTCATAATTACACTGAAAATATGACAAATATACACTAAGATAAAATGAAAGTAGAATAATTAACAAAATATAGCCAAAATATAATATAAAATGTAACAAAAATATATACACTAAAATTATAACAGAATATGCAGTGCATTGCATTTTAAAAAGTAGTTCCTATGATTTTTCATCCATGCTGAGGCTGCTTTACTACCTATGAATTAGTAAAGCAATGCAAATCCATTGGCTGGAATACATAGCAAAACCGCTAATCAAACACTGGCACTATTAGTGGTGCTTCATAAGAGCACTTCATAAAGACAGAGTGCTTCATACAATATTTCAACAGCAGTATTTTGGTATAGTCGATTTAACTAAAACTCAATTGAGAGAACATTTAGAGACAAAATATCTGCATTTGAATTTGCACTGTTAAATACTGTGAAGGTCTAGTGTTGTGAAAAAATGGGCTGATTGCTTTTGTTGCTTGAAGTTGAGTGAGGGCTGTGGGTTTTTGGTCTAGCTCAGACAAAACATGACCGAGAGTCAAAATGACAGCTTTGGCTGTGGCTGTAAAATGCAGGTCCAGTGACAGGGGTTTAAATCTGGCCATTTTAATGGTCTTGCAACCAAAATTAGCACCGTGTCAGAAACTTTCACATTGTAACTGTTGCTGTAACCTAATATCTTCTACCAGTACACCATCAAACGGTTAAAAATTCATTAGATGGAGGTAAGTTTTGCAAAACGAACTGGTTTGGTTGGGTTAGCAAAAGCTGTTTTATTATCATGTCCTCCAGCTGTTATAACCACGCCAAGATCGAGGAACATGGAGACAAATATAGGAGGAATAGCTGTGCATTGTAGCCCACGATTTAGTAGGTAATGTCATAGCACAGCATGAATCTTGATGTCCTACCCAAGTATATCGGTGCCCCTGGCTTGCATTGAACTAATAAATGCTGCTGGAGTCTCACAGTGTGTCGCCTCCTTAAGGAAAAGCTTTTAAAATCATTGGTCATGTGAACAAATTATTTTGTTTGCTTTACTGAAACTTTTCCATGTTCACAAATTTCACATCCCATCTAAGCTGGCATGTCAAAATACAGGGCAGGGCTCTTTTTAATGTTAGCCTATTATTAATCTCTGTAAACAGAGCTTCACACATGAATATGCAGAATGCCGTCCTGGTGAAGTGGAAAGGTGGGAACACATTTTCTCAAGCACATTCAGCTATCATCTGGCCTTGATTTTGCTTTTTATTAGCATTTTTTTGGTTTGTTTGTTTTTACATTTGTAAAACTGACACACAGATATCCCCTGGCTACACTGGAAGCCTCAAAAATATTGGCTCTAAGTCATCAGACCATAGCTGATGACTTCCTAGATTTGTGCTTTAAATTACAGTAAATAATTAGAGCTTGTGTACAGTGAGTTATTGTCTACTTGTTTCATTTTGGCTTTACTGCACTGCAGAGCTGCATTGTAAATTTGGTGATTTTTAGATTCTGCAAGGCAGCTTTTTAGACAAGACAATCATATTATTTAAAATGCACATATCATATCACGGTGATGATAAATTTTGTATCACAGCATCAATATTATCTTGATATATTGCTGTCAGCGGTATTTACTGAAGCACTTTTGCACTTGATTGCATCAGACTGCTCCGGGTGCTTTGGTTACCCCCTGTTGCCATTTTGATTATCGTGCTGGAGGTCAAGGAGGGTGCCTGAATATTTAACAAAAGAACAATCATTTTGTGCATCAATGCATACACGTGAACTTGGTGTAGAGATTTTTACAGACATGGATCATCAGCCCTCAAATACTGTACATTTATACATATTTATACACACTGTTCACAAGAGTTTTATTGCGTCTACACTAGACATCATGCCTCTGATTCATGAATGCCATCATGCCGTCCAAAAGCGCACGCTGTTGCCGCTGGTTTAGTGTGGTTCAGTGTGAACAACCAAAGGCAACATAATGGGGAGGTCTTTTCACCGGCATTACAGCGCAACGTCTGTGTGAAAGGGCCTTTTGTTTCTCACCTACCGATACATGAACACAATTAAGAGTCAGTTGTTTTATGTGCCTCCCTTATTTCCCTCCCTCCTTCTCTCTCTCTCTCTCCTCCACTTCACCTCCTGAAAATGTCCTGTTCTGCTTGGGGGATGGTTGTGTCAGATGTGATACATTCGCCACCTCATAATTGGTTTTGTAATTAAATGTTTCTGCTTGGTTGATTGCAAAGGACATAGTATCTCCCTAATTAGGCTGAAAATTCAATATCCTAATTCTTTCACCTCTTTTCTTTTCCCATGTTGACCAAACTATTGTTGATGAATGCAACAGTCGGCCTTGTTGTCACTCACTATGCATATTTTCCTTTGTCCATGCTTTCCGCTCTCTTTATCTTGCTTGTATTTGCCCTTTTGATTGTCTCTTGCTGCCATTCGCTCTTCTTATTTCGCTCCTTCCTTTCTCTCCTCATAAAAGCGAGAGAGAGCGAGAGCAAGATATTGTGGGTGAGACGTTCCCCAGAGGTGGCTCTGTGCCAGCATATCAGGCTGTGGCAGCATGGGCATGTAGACACAAACAAAGGCAATACTATATAGAAGATATTTAAAGAGTGGTTGGGCATCATTATAAGCAGCACTTAGCAAGATTGTTTGATCAATATTGTGTTGATCGTGCTCTCAGAGGAGCTCTGGGTTTGCAGTCGACCAATCTAGATGCCTTTTCTGTGTAGAATCATCACAAAATTTGCTTTTATTGTTTTTTTTTCCAGTTTAAAATACCCCAGGTGAAGTCACTGTTCCTTTTTTAAAACTCGCCAATATTTCATAAAATAGCTGGTTTCTGTGCATTTTGATTCTATATATGTGCCAAGCCCCATACTTTGGACTAGAGTCCCTCAAGCTCACAATGAAAAATGTTTTTTTTTTTAGTTCAAAGACATTGAATATGGAGAAAAGAAAGCTCATCCCAAAACAGCAATGTAAGGGGACCTGAGTTTTATAAGCCCTGTCAAAGGTGTACCCCGATGAAGCTAAAAATCTGGCTTCAGGATGCTCTTCTTTTTTGTCTTTTTGTTTCCAAAAAGCCAATCTTCCTACATACAGTATCACATTTAATTATAATAATTTGCTTTATGTGACAATTTGCCACAGTTTACTGATCACATCACCAGCTGGAGAGCTGTGCAAAGGTGATCCAGGTTAAGTGCTGTGGTCAAGGATTGCATTGTGTGTGTGTGTGTGTTTTTGTGAATGTCTGATGTGTGCATGTTTTCACCACTGATTGGAGCTCAGATGACCCTGTGATCTGTAGGTCTTGCTACAGTTTGGCTCCACTGCTGGGGCTGCCACATGGCTGACTGGCCTGGAAACTGTCTCTACTTCTTCATACTGTATATCCTTGTATCTCTATCATCTCACTTCTTCTCCCTCTCACGCTTCCTTCTTGTGCGTGTTGTTTGTTTGTGGCCTGTGGTATGTTCAGTCAGAATTACCATCAAACACTGAAGAAGGGTTTCAGAGGGATGCGGATTAGCTTTAACATGCTGAGTAAGACCGCAGCACTCAGAACAGCACATTGCTGCTAATTTGGTACCGCTGTTAATTTATCCTCCGCCCACATGCACACAAACATATACACACACTTTGTTCCTGACATGAAGAGTCACTCTGTTTCCAGTCAAAATTGTGCATCGGGGATTATTCTGGAAATGACAGACCTGTTGTTAATGAGTGGGGAAGAGGGTTCGCCAAGGCTTTGTGTGTGTGTGTGTGTGTGTGTTTGTGTGTATTGTGTATACAGTATATGCCTATGAGTGTGTGGGTGAGTTCTGGCTCAATGGTGGCTCTTGGCAGAGTAGCGCTCTCTTCTCCCTGGTTGCTAACATCAGGGGACCAGCCAGGCATGTAATGGAAACTTTGGAGATTTAGAGGAGCAGCTTGCTAAATACAGCCCCCTGATGTACTGCCTTAGATGGCTCCCATTGTAAAAAACATTACTGAACCAGGTCATCATGATAAGTTATTATATTTTATGGGACTATGAAAACTGCTGTGGTTGCTCTTAAACCAGGAAAATGAGCAGAATATTTTACGATCCTTACCTGTTTTGTATTTTGGTTAGAGCAAAGATGAGAATCTTTATTGTAGCTGGAGGTAAAATACCTTTAAATTTGGAGTAAAGAGTGATCGTAAGAACCCCCCCCCCCCCCCCCCCCCCCCCCCCCGGGGCGAAGGTTTATTCCAAATGAAAAGGTTGTTTATCATCGAAGACTAAGGGTTGAGTTCTGGACAACAGATGAAAAGCACATGGTGAAGGTGGAGCCTTCTCAGATTTAATGGTGTCTGCTGCAGGTTGTTTGGAGCTGTTGTGTTGTAGCAACAGCGTACGCATTGTTGTTGATCCTCTGTCTGTGTTTGATTGCGTGCATTCATTTTAATGCTTATGGATGTGCATATTTTTGCGTCTCTAAGGCAGAGGTTGTCTGTGCTGAGAATTACAACAAAGGGGAATGCACTTGATCTGTCATCATCTGCAGCGTGCGACTAGCCTGGCTAACATCTGCCTCAAGAGCAAGAAACTGATTAGACCTTACTGCCTGCGAGTGTCGAGTTTATATAAATGTAGATTTGCATATGCAAACATGCTTACACTTGTGCACCATCTCTTTTTCTCTTTTTTTTTTTCTCGTTCCTCTGTAAATTTATCCCTTCATTGACAATTACGTCCATATTTGCACTGAGGCGTATGCTCCTGTGTAACTCATCTGTGCTGCAGATTAATTTTTCAGAGCACAGGCAGCTCTGCCGCTGTCAGTAAGAGGAACAGGAGAAGGAGAAGGAGGAGGAGGAGGAGGAGGAGGAGGAAGAAGAGGAGGAGGGTTGCAGTCGTCTGGGTCTCGGGAAAGCTTGCCAGCTAGCACAGGTGGCGATTTGCCTGGATTCTGCCCAGGGAGAGGGGATGCACAGAAAAGGGGAGGAGGCAGGGGGGCAAAGAGGGAGACATCAGAACTACAACACTTAGATTTATATGATTGTTTAATTCAGTGATTCACAGCTTGATTCTTTATAATAGGTTTGTGTTTTTTTTAATGTGGAAACCACAGTAAAACCTTAATCCTGCCGCCTGAATTGGGCCTTGAAGACTCATATCATCAGTGCCAAGTTACTCCCCAGAATAGATGAATGAGGATTAATAAAATGCACGTGTGCCGCAAAGGATGAGTTTTGATGATATCTGTAAAGTGCAAAGGGCATTCAGAACTCAATAGTTAAAATGTTATAATCCTTATCTTATTCTGAAGTCATGAAATCCTCAATTTTACGCGACTAGCCACCGCCAAATGAACACATTTGTGCAGTGGTTTGGCTCTTCTAAGTATTTACTCCCATCTCTGAGATGCTGGCAGTGGGACTGGGTTGTTATTAAGAGTGCTTCATCTGGCTTTGTGATTACAGCTCTGACCAAGCTGACAGACTGCAACCCCACCAACAAACAGCATGCAAATGATTCTCACACGAGCATACATCTGTGCTGTGATACTGATATACATATAATTGTACTCTGTGCACACATATAGTTATATGTCCACTTAACAATATGCATCATGCACATGCTGCATGTGTGGGAGTGACACACAGGCACACAGTGCTATCACAATCGTGCCTCAATTTGTCACATAGTGCTGCACCATTAGAAATTTACACCTTGCACTTGACTCACTTCATGCAACCCAACTCATGCGCACGCTGTGCACTTTCACATGAAAACACTTCCTTCTTTCCTGTTTTTTCTTCCCGTTGAAAAACGAGAACCCTGCAGGGAGTGAAGTGGAAAGGCGGGGGAGAAGGGTGTAGGGTGGAGCATCTGGAATAACACTCACCCATCTCTCATATCACTGCTCTCCCTCTGATCTCCCTCCCACACACACACACACACACACACACACACACACACACACACACACACACACACACACACACACACACACACACACACACACACACACACACACACACACAATCATTTGCAATACCATATATCACCACCACCACTTCTGCTTCCTTGCTGCTCCTCTTTCCAGTGACATGAATGTGGGTGGTGGTCTTGAAGTACACCCCATCTAGTGTGTGTGTGTGTGTGTGTGTGTGTGTGTGTGTGTGTGTGTCAGAGCTGGTGCCATCATGGCTGGGACAGTAATGTGCTGGGGAGGGGGTTGCTGGCTGCTGTCTACCAGTGATCTACTGTACATCACCACTCACTCTACATACACAGGCGACTGACTTGGCTCTGCAAGTGCAAACTGTTGTCTGTCTATTTTGACTTTTACAGTTAAAGGTCAGGTCTAAAATTTATGCTTAGTAGCTATGGAAAATGCAAATTCCTTCAGGAAATCTGAATATTTAATCAGCAACAAAATCAGTGGAGAAAACTGGAATAGAAAGCATGATTTTCAGGCTCATGTGCTGCCCTCTGTCCTATTACAGAGTTATTGTGTGAAAAGTGGTGCTGGACAAGAGTTTCAACATAATCTTGTGTTATAGTTTTTATTCAAGTAAAATTTATCTTAGTTGAATTGCTTAATAGGGCAAGGATTGTATACTTAAACTATAGTTAAAATATGTAAAGTAAATGTGCTTATTACTGTATGTGGAATGACACTTTTTTCAGAGTTATATAAATGATATTATTGGATCATAATTATAGATTTATATCTCTTTAATGTTGTAGCTGTTGATGATTTTGATCACCTATATTTTGCTCAGTAGCTTTAATAATACAATTAATCTGCAAAATAATAACTAATACTTTGAAAGAAATATTATGGAGGGTGAAGTGCAATAATTGCATTCAAATTACAGTTGAATAAAAGCTGAAAGCAGCACAACATGGAAATACTTAAAGTACAAGTAAACTGAACCTCAGTAAAATACTTGACTAAATGTACTCAACTTGATACTGCAGTCCAGTGGTTTTAGTAGTAGCCAGAAGCCAATAGGTGAGCAGAAAAACTAGAAAAGTGGTTCCAGTAATGAAGTCTGGACAGCAAGCTAACAGATAAACTAAAAAAAAAAAATGAGTATAGTAATAGCTTTGTTTAGCTAAATATTACTAATATGGTCAATTTGAAAACTAAAAGTAGTAATAAATAGCTAGCTAATGAGCTAAAGATAATCAATAGATGCTTAAACAGTAAAAGAAGAAATTGTTAATCATTTGCAATAGTTATGAATAAATAAACTAGTACAGGATAAATGTTTGAAATAGCTAAAAGTAACAAAATCACTTCTATTAATGTTGAAATTTATAATCAGCATGTGTTACCCCTCTGACACTGTACTTATGTGGAGGCATGAGACCAAATTCAAAGTCGTTTTTCTCAGTTTATATACACCAACATTTATTTGTATTTGGGACCGTGGGGCAAAAGCAGCCATTATGGTGGTGCTGAAGCAACTCACAACTGTTCATTTCAAAGAATGAAATTGCGACTCACTGTTATTTACTCATTACACAGGCTTCATGTAGTGAGAAATTAGCCTTAAATCTGTTGCTTGTTTTAAAATCCTAAGGCTTTGTGGATTACCCTCTGTCAATCAGCGGCAGCTGCATGTGTATGTGTGTGCATGTGCGAAGAGGGTAGACACTTAAAGTCTCTGCAGGCTATGTTCAGACTGTATCAATATGATTGACAGCAGTAATGGTGTGATAATTCCACACATCAGGCAACTGAAAAGCTTCATTTCACAGAGCGGTTTGGATAATCAGTGTCTGAAAAATAAACCAAGTTTTTTTTTTTTCTATTTGCGCCATCATTTTGCCTTTTCTTTTCCTCAGACTTACCCCTCCTGCATATTAAGCTTATTCTCTCTATTTCTGTCTTTCATTCATGCAGGATGAATGCCGTAACTTCATCAAGGTGCTGCTCAGCAGAAACGGAGGCTTGTTTCTGTGTGGAACCAACGCCTTCAACCCGCTATGTGCTAACTATACTGTAAGTAAAGCCATGTGATCACGCCTGCCTTACAGCTCTACCTGTAAGTGGTCGACCATCCATTAACTGATAAATAATGTCTATTTTTACAGAAAAGCAGTCTCACTCCTATAGCTCAATTAGCACATCTGTTCAGGTGAAAATGTACAGCTTCATTAGAGCTGTATGTGAAGCAGTTGAGTCAGTGTTCACTTCCTCCCCAGGAGTTATTTATCCTTGTTGTCAGGCAGTTCCAGTGCCTTGTTTTCCTGAGATACAACAGTTGTTATTTCTCGGTGGTTAAACTTTGTGGTCTGCCGAGCTTGTTATCATTGAGAGTCAGAGACAGAAAATCAAGAAGAACACAAAGAGGGGGAAAAGAGGAAGAGGAACATATTCACAGAGTAAGGCTGCTGAGACGTGACTTGTTGCAGTAAAGAGGGAAAAGCAATTCCACAGATGGAGGCAGAATTAAAAAAGATGCCAGGGTTCACGCTACAACTGTAAGCACTGACTAGTCTGACTCAGACACATAGCCAAAATGTTTTCTGAATATTTCTCCTACTCTGTCCCACAACACATTTGTCAGACTCTGAAGGTTTGTATCCATCAAGCAGCAAGTCGCCAGAATCCTCCACCGTGCAGTGAGCGTGCTCCACTTCCTAGCCTATCCCTGTCTCGCTCAATTACAGTAACAATTTTAAACTTGCAGAAGAAAAAAGCTACACATAAATATTAATCATCGGCTGGGGTGATTTCACATCATTCTGCGGTGATATTAAACGAGGAATGAAGGCAGTTGAGTTGGAGGGAGAAAGAGAGAGAGGGAAAAAAAAATCCTTTCACTATCAAAGGCTTTTTCAGATAAGTGTTATTTTCAGTCTCTCACATTTCAAACACAGTGCAACAGTGGAACACTGAGACATACTTGCCCCATTATCTGTCAGCCACTAATGACATTCTACAACAGCGTATACCTCACCTGTCTCTGCCTGATAGGCTGTCATTTTCTCGGGGGACTAGTTAGTGATGCTAGCTACTGTTTTATTTATAGCAGGGTTTTAATGAAATGACACCTATAAATTATTTCATTTTCAACTGCGGATGAGAACTGAAGTGTTCAAAAATCTGCTGTTCTCCTGAAATAGTTGCTTGAGGCGACCTTTAAATGGTTTATGTTTGTGTAATTGATAGTGAAAGAATAACAGAGATTTCATTATATGAGCTGCCAATTTTATTGAAATTTTAACTTGGCTTTATGTGGATGTATGGATCACTCTGTGTGTGTGTGTGTGTGTGTGTGTGTGTGTGTGTGTGTGTATGTATTATTTATGGATGAAAATGGGACTCTCTTGTTGTTTGCTGCTGTGCCTAATTGCCTCCAGTGAATCATTAGTTTGCACTTATTTTAACACTCCCTAATTGCCATTCTCTTGTGACTTGTTTTCATGATGCTGCTGTAAATGTATTCATATTGTTTGGAGTAGCTAGACTGATGCATGCATCTGTGTGTGTGTGTTTATGCATGTTTGATTTAACAGGGAGACACTCTGGAGATGGTAGGAGACACCGTCAGTGGGATGGCAAGATGTCCTTATGACCCCAAACATGCCAATGTAGCGCTGTTTGCAGGTAAGACACATCATGTTTTAGTCTTTACTTGGTCTCCTGCAGTTTGGCCATGCATACTATGTGCTGTCACACATTTGGGGATCACAGTAATGAAGGAGAAACTGTGCAGTGTCATCTTTTCTCTATCAAAATATATTTTTGTCCCTTGAGTTAAAAAAAAAAAGGAGTCACTGTGTTTCACTCAGTTTTATTCAGCTACTTTGTTTACCTCATCGTATTTAAATTCTTCACTAATAATCAATTCTGTGGCTATAAACAATTGGGAGCCATTACTGTTATTTGATATTAGCTGGGAGTAATTTTTTTTCTTTTCGCGTGGGAGTGTTGCAAAGTTGCAATTATGCTACTGCAATTAAATTGTTGACTGGTCGGTCATATCGTGTTTATGATGCAGCACATAATAGGTTACATTAACTCCAGCTTCACTGTTTGCAGTTATGATGATGCTTTGGCAGACTATCCACCTCACCAGCTGTTTCTGTGTGTGTGTGTGTGTGTGTGTGTGTATCAGAGGGGAATCTGTTTACGGCCACAGTCACAGACTTCCTGGCCATTGACGCTGTGCTCTACCGTAGCCTCGGGGACAGTCCTGCTCTGCGCACCGTGAAGCACGACTCCAAGTGGTTCAGAGGTACCTACATATGTCTGTGTCATTCTGTGTGTTTGCGAATGCTTTAATAGGGGGTGTGTGTGTGTTTGTGTGCCGTCAAGTGCAGTTATGTCGGCACAGGGCACTCAGCATCGTGCCTGCTGTTGATGTTAATGAGAGTCTGATGGTTGGAGTTTCTGTCCACATTACTTAGCAGCATGCAAGATCGATACATTTGTTGGTAGGACAGGTCCGAGTCAGCAGGCGGGCAGCTCCATGTTCAGGTAGCTGTACACAAAGCTGCCTCTTTCACAGAATCGGAATAATTGACATCACACAGCGTCTATCCAAAGGTTTATCCTCCACTGTCAGTAGATCAGAGTTTTACTGGAGTCTTACTGCATTCTTGGAAATTTTTACTGGCTGTGGGCGAGCTCATTTTAATTACTTTACATGCTACATGCTACCTTAATCTATGATAATATAGCAGAATTTATTAGTAGATTAATATAGTAATTCCTTACAAAAATACACTTATTGGAAAATAATCCATGAACCTAATAGTAGATTGTTACTTTTTTTTTTTAAACCCAAAAGGTTCTGATTGCACTGAGCTCACTGTATGCACTGCTGTGCCACCTCTTTGTTGCCAGCTGTCTGTATATGTCAGTCAAAAAGCTGCAGCTCCACCATAAATTATACTTGTGATCACAGAGTCATTGGTACTGTTGCTGCATTATGAAGTTTATTTAAAGAAAAAACTTTTACTGGTGGAAACACTGTCACTGTCATAATCTATGGTGCAGATGGGACTCCGATACAGACTTGGAATAAAAGTTAACAGGTTTATTTACAATGAAGCAAAGGCAAGATTTTGACAGCCGAAGGATTTCCAGTTAGCAAATCCAAGGCGCCAATACAGACAGGTCCACAGATAAATCTCTCCACAGGGAAAACTCTCTGTCGGTAACTTGCTCAGAAGCAGTGCTGGATTCCTGTGCAGAAGAGAACAAACAGGTGAGGCAAAGGCACAGAGTAGCAGCAAGCAAACACTCTGATAGAAGGAGCCACTGTTTACATATTAACAATCAGGCATTAACTGAAGGTCTTCCTTCCTCTTAAATAGTACACAGCAAACTAGATGATTACCAACAGGTGAGTTCATTAATGCCAGGTATGCAAGGACTGGGTAGGACCTGCCCCTAAAACACAAGGTATGGTTAACTCAAACACCCAGACAGACAGAGGGAGAGGAGAGAGGGAAACTAAAGAGAGAATTCAGCAAGCACAGGAGGACTGGAGGACCATGACAATCACCGGAGCAAGTGGGCCTGACATACTTTTTTACAGACCCTGGAATTGATTATTTATTCACACACAAGCTCCTAAATTAATTTCACAGTTTGAATAGTTGCAAGTAAGACATTTGCACTGTATTTTCAGTGCTATTAAGTACCCCTGTTTCGTAAGGAGTCCCATGCACTTCCTGACCTTGACTTGAAGCTGACTTGTTTATGTACAGAGTGGAAATATCAGTGGAAACACTGTCATTGGACCGAGTGGGCCTGTGGCTTGCCAATCACCATGCCCGAGCCACTGGTCAAACGCTGACACAGGTTTTAGAAGATCCTGGGTGCACTGTACAGAGTGGAACTCATTTCTCGGAAACACGAGGGAGCCATAATGTGCTTATTGTTTACTGTGAAATCCCCTTTCACCATGTAATGAAATTAAGCATGGCTGCTTCCTCACTGCCCCCATGTTGCTCGGGTGTTGTGGGAATTAATGATGCATTTGCAAATGGAAATGCTGTTTTGCTATATGCTTTCTCATCTATATTTCATTAAACCTTCCCCCTCTCTGCACCACTCCTGTATTTTTTTGTCTTTCTTGCTTTTTTTTGTTTTCTAAGTTCTTATTTCTCTTACAACACAGAACCATATTTCGTCAGTGCTGTGGAGTGGGGACCTCACATCTACTTCTTCTTCAGAGAGATAGCCATGGAGTTCAATTACCTGGAGAAGGTAAAGAAGTCATTCTGGGGGGAAATATAGTCTCCTCTCCCGCTGAACTCTCTCACATTACCTTGAGGTCCATTCAGAGCCTCTTTTAAAAGGGACTGTAGAGGAATGTGTGACTTTATCATTAGAATATAACCATGAAAGGAGCTGCAGGCCTAATATCTCTCTGTTACAATTATTTGAATGTCAATATAAACTCATTTTCACACAACTACACTGACCTTTCATCCCTGTATTTGTTTATGTGCATAGCTAATACAACAAATCACATTATGGGCAACAGGTGTCTGTATTAACCTGAGAAAAAGTGTTCTATTTTATATTGACTCTGTATATTTCCCTGCCCTTACCAGAGCAGTAGATGCATCTTTATTTTTAAAATAAAAATAAAAATAAACCTGTTTCTTTATAAATGAATTCACATTTGGGGAGAAGTGTTTGCAAAAGGTCCCTGGCTGCGACATGTTTACAGAGAGCAGAGTAAATTGATACTTAAGCAGCATCAGTATTGTGTGTTCAAAGAAGCAATTCTGAGATGCACTGACATTTTCATGAATAATTGATATTAGATTTAGCATTATAAAACAATGATCTGTCAAAAAAGGGTTTCCACATTGCAAATAGCACGCAAATGACTCTTTAGAGCTCACCCTGGAGTTAAAAAGAGCTTTTTAATATGCAGTTTTCAAGATGAAACACAAACCTCCAGAAATATTATCCAACTCCCCAGCTTATCATAAAAGTTATATGTGAGCTGTGCTCATGCTACGCTTCGAGTGTCATATTCTGTGCTTACATATGCCTGATAACTCACAGGTGGTGGTGTCGCGTGTGGCCCGAGTATGTAAGCGGGATCAAGGCGGGTCACAGCGTGTCCTGGAGAAGCAGTGGACATCGTTCTTAAAGGCCCGTCTCAACTGCTCTGTGCCCGGTGATTCCCACTTCTACTTTAATCTGCTCCATTCCACCAGCCCCATCATCAGGATGCACGGCAGGGACATCATCCTGGGGGTCTTCTCCACACCAGCTAACAGGTACGATGCACAAACATGACGCTGTCTCTCAGGTACATGCATACACATACAAACACACGCACAAGGAGACTTAGGATCACTGAACCCTGACAAGTTTCTTCATGTATAAAGAGTGTGGACTATAAATTTGAGAAGTTAAGCCAGTGCTGATCTGCATTCTTTCAGATGGCCAGCATGAGATGACTCCTCTGGTTATAAAAAGTCCAATTATACAGTCCTGACTTGATTCTTGATGAGCTTATGGTATCAATTGCAAGTTTGAAGTCTTACTGAATTATAGCACAGTGTTCATTTAATAAATTGTGCTCTCTATTAGAGCCACAAAGGATTGCACACATGTAAGTGGACAATTTCTTTGTCCAAAATGGTGAAAATGCTGAGGCTGAGGTTTTACAAACCGGGGGATGATGTCACGGTCTCACTGTTGATCTTTTATATTCAGTATATGGTTGTGTTTCAGAGTCCTGTCAAATAATTTACATACCCATTTATCAACGCTGCCACCTATGTCAATTAATTACTTTTATCTTTTTTAACTTTACCTATTTTATTACACTGTACTGTATTTAGCTATGTTTAGCAACTGAACTTTTGCCATTAACTGTATCTTTTTTTTGTGCAGTTGCCAAAGTAACTTGCATGCATTACTCAACCTGTGATGTTCAGGTGTTATAGGTAACTCAACACTGAGTTTGAGTTGTTTTCAAGCCACCTCTCAAATTACTGCTTATATTCCCTCATATTCACAGCAGAACCTCACAGCAAATCACTTCTGTAGGTCACACAACCTGTCTGCCTTTAACTGCATTTTTTGCATTTCTTTATAGGTTGTTTATAAATGGGTGACTCAAGCGGGGTGTCTCCATCCTGTCCTCTGTCTCACTCCTACTCAGAGTGTTTTAGAAGAGATGCACATCTTTTTAGAAACGCATCTTTACATCCTTCCCATGGAG
Source organism: Archocentrus centrarchus (assembly GCF_007364275.1). Taxonomy (NCBI): domain Eukaryota; kingdom Metazoa; phylum Chordata; class Actinopteri; order Cichliformes; family Cichlidae; genus Archocentrus; species Archocentrus centrarchus. The sequence continues at coordinate 23,542,316 of NC_044349.1, read as the reverse complement.
ACAGAGATAGATGCCTGGTGTGAAGCCACACTCACATGGGTCACCTTGGAGTTTTAGTGCGCCACCATTGTTTGTTTCTTCACTGACAAAGTCAGAAAGAGAAAGGCTTCCTACAAGTTGAGCAGAGCTTCAGAAAAATGAAAGTGCCTGTGTTGGGGTGCAGAGGTCAGGATTGTGGAGTACAGAGTAATTTAAGACACATGGAATACTTTCATGGAGGACAAAAGGATGATTTGTTGAAAGACGCGATTAAACTGAAAAACGCTGAGAGGAGGGAAGAGGAGAGATGTTGCACAGTAAGTGGGGGATTACTGGAGACTGAGGGCATTTGCAGAGCCAAAGGCAACACAAACAGTGAACCAGAAAAAGTGAAAAACAGATGAAAGAAGTGAAAGAAAATGTAGGTTGGTGGTGTAATGTATACAGCTGACTCAATTTAATGATGTGTCTTCTTGGCAGTTTTTTTTTTTTTTTTATCCTTGTGGGTTTTTTTTTTAATCGCTTTCCTCATACAGTTACAGTAATCTGCTTATCATGCTTCGTTTGAAGATGCTTACACAGAGCACTTTGATGCTGTTTTTCTCACCATAGTAAGATGTCATCTTAAAACTAACTCTAAGACTAAATTGCTCTGAATGTTTGCATTCTCCAAGTAGCAGAGGGATAAAAGTCTGTGACTTTGCTTCACTATATTGCAGTCTAAGTGGCTCATTTTATAGAGAAGTATTCAGTATAGTTTTTCTGTGATGGCCCACTCATGTTACACTGCCTCAGTGGCCTGGATTCTACTTTGCTGTGTCTGGTAGTGCAAGCACTTTAAAGCACACACTTAGACATGCTATTGAATGCCTCCTTTTTGGTGTGATAGCAATGCAACCTCTCACTATAATGCCACCAGCAGACTAACTGCCATCAATCAGTGGTCCCATTATATGAACATCTTTATTTTTTAGAATATAATAAGGCTCTGTACCAGTGGGTGCGGGAGGTGCACAGTAGGACAAGCACAGAAGAGACAAATACATTTGAAAGGGAAAAGATAAAGAGGGGAATAAAGAGGAGAAGAGACGGATGAGAAACTCAAGGACGAGGAAGTCAATAATGGACACGTGCATTCCCCGCTCTCCGAGATCTAAAATTGTTTCATCAGCTGCATCTTATCTGCGTGTTTGGAAGGGCACTGCTGTGAGAGGGGGCCACTGCCTGCAGAGACAGATGGATGCTTTATACACACACACTTTCATACACAAACACACACATTCGAAAACAGTTACAATGGTTCCCAGATAACAGCATTTACAGCTCACCAAAGAAGCGAACCAGCTGAATACACACACACACACACACACACACACACACACACACACACACACACACACACACACACACACACACACACACACACACACACTCACACACACACACACACCTGCCTGTGCAACCTGCCGCTGGGTCCTGTTTTAAATAACTGCCAGCCAAGACAGAGAGAAAAGGAGGTTTAGATGGACAGATAAAGAGATCTGTGATGGAAGAAAATAAACACAAAGAGATCCGGAGAATGTGTGAGGTGATCTAAAAAAAAAAAAAACTCCCACTGGCCCCTGTGTGGCCCACTGCGCCACACTGGCCAAGTGCTTGCCAGACAAATTACTTTGGCTGGCAGCTTGCAGTGAAAACAGCATGAAGAAGGACCTGGGAGTGGAGGAAAGAGCTATTCTCTCCTGCTATTTGGCCTTCTGCAGCATAGTATGGGAATGAAGTCAAGGTTTTACTGTCTCCCCTGGACACTGAGAAGTTAGTCATCTCCACCTGTGTGCCACATACTCCTGGAGTCATTTTACAGCCACGTTTCAGCTCCTCAAATGTTTTGGAGTTGCATTTGTGGGATCATTTGGTCTCTGCTTCCAGCTTATAACATCTCCCCAGGTTGTCATTTTCTTTGTCAATCCACCACCGAAGCTCAGGGTAATTTCTCTCCAACAGTCATGAAAGAAGAGCCCAGGTTTCCTGCTGACTGCCTCCTGCACTCATACTCCTGATGCGCAAGAGGTCAAGGAAACCTCGCCAGCTACATCAAACTTAAGAGAGAGTGTCAAATATAGGGCCATTCTGGTATAAGTATTTTCTGGTTTATATAATAAATTATATATATTTAAAAGAAAAGGGGTTGCAGGATGTCAAACTGAAGACTTATCTGGGGCTGGTGATGAAAACAAACATTCTCATTATTTATTTTTTTATTTTTTGTTATTTTTTCCAGCTAAAAATGTCTGTTTCTTCTGGAATAGACTGACATGAGCTCATTAGTTTTGTTGTAGCCACCCATCAGTGCAAGGAAAAATTTAATGCAAAATAACATCAGTCTTGTGCATCCTGAGAGTGGGAAGCCATGTTTGTTTTTGGTTGTAAAAACATCCCAGTGGTCAGACAACGGGATGCCCCTGTGGGAAAACACAGTGGAAGAGGGGAAATGAGGAGGACAAGGAGCAGGAGGAGAACAGGTTTACGATGCCAGGATGCACAGCTGTGCAAGTTAGACCCCCTGGGTCTGCAAGCAGAGTAGACACAAGAATACGTAATAAGGCAGCTAGCTAGTTCTTGAGAAATGGGTATTGGATAGGAACACTGCATATAGTTGACAGCGGAGCCACAGCATGAGAAAAAACAGAGTTGTAACAGCAGCGTTAGCTAGTCCAAATACGCCACAGCAGTTAGGTTAGAGAGAAAACAAACAAACCCGTAGGGACATCGAGGAAAGATCAAGGGATGGTATGAAAAACATCATGAACTGTAAAAAGGAGATTAGGCAGGATATTTCTGTGTGAGTAAATTAAAATGAGAAATTGAGGCCCTGTCTTGCAGTAACCCTGTGATAGATTGACTCCTCTTACCCAATGACAGTCCCTCAATTTCAATCATAAAGTTCAGAAAAGTGCAAACTTGAGGTTCTGCACAGTTATACCAGACTGTAGAAATGCTACATGTACAGGTTACAGATTTTTTTTTTTTGATTTATGTATTTATTTTTTACCAAAATCATTCATCTGTATTATATTGGAACAGAAATGATATAACCCTGATGTGACTGATATGGGAGATCTATATCTGTGTATTTCTTCCAAATGTGTATGAGTAAAACCACTAATTAAATGACTGATTTTCCCACTGACTTCCACCATCTTCTCCCTTTCCTTCCTGCATAATTCTGGCATCATGTGTCCATTAAGACCATGCTACAGTATTTCAAGCTGTCAGTGAGTTTGTTAAACAGTGAGGAAGCGCTTCAGACTCCAGAAGTCCTCTCAGACAAACATCACGTGCATCTATGCAGCCTTGACAGACTGCCAGTCAACACCAGAGAAAAAAAAAGAAAAAAAGACAAATTCCAGCAGACAGAAGGGAAGAGAGAGACAGTAAACAAAGGAAAAGTAGTCTCAAGTGTGAAGGGTGACTAGGAAAATTATAGAAAATGAATTTTGCGTACAAGAAAAAAACACAGCCTTAAAAATAAGCCTGAGAATAATTAATTCTGTGAGAAAAACAGCCCAAGGCTTTTTGGCTTACTTCTGTTAGACACCGAGCCCTACACAGGCCAAACCCAGTGACCTGCAGCGAAAGAGAAAAATAGAGCTGGGGGCTGGAGGGGTGGGTGAAGGTAGAGAAAAGAAGCCAAGCTGGCAATGGTGCAAAGCTGGCAGACACGTCAAACATAACATCTGGTGCCTGCAGGCCTTAGAGAGACGCCGTATCGTCCACAGATACACCTGCAGCTCCGCCGTGCTGGCTAGGGTTGAGTCACATCCCTGCCTATGAATGATAAGTACTGAGGGAGACGGCGTGACCTGATCAAATGGCACATCAGGAGAGCACGGCTCCCTACTGCAACCAAAATCCAGCCTTCAGGCACTGCCTTTCCAAACAAACACTGTAGCTTTCAAAGGGGCACTCAACAGAAACACCTCTCAGCTTGATACAGAATCCTGGGGGCAAGCTTCACAGACCCTCAATTCACCAGCTGGACAATTACTTTTGAAGAAAGAGTGAAAGAAGGAAATAAACAGATGGGATTTGTGTTGGTTCATGTAGCAGCAGGTTGCAGGTGACTCAGTCTCAGGTTTTTTGTTTTTTTTTTAATGTGTGTGTATCTCTAAGGTATTAATACTGAGTCATTGCTCTCACACCATGCACACCATTAGTCATTGATGAGGACACATTCGGAGCAGAGACTTCAGTCTGGGAGCAGGAAGCATGGGATGCTTTTTTAAAAACTCATCTCTTATCTCATCCTGACACTGCTCTTTTTGTTTCTTTGTCTCTGTGGTCAAAGCACAAAAATGTAGACTCAGAAGGGAGTCTGACTTTGTGTGAATGCATCTCTATTTGTTGGTTTTGTCAGTGTGTATTTACTTGTGTTGGGGGAGAGCATGGGGGTGGGCCACAAACACTTCTCAGAACAGATGTTCTGCTCCCTATTGCTGGGTCCATGAGTAGTTAAACAACCTCCAAAGAGCACCGGGCTTTTTACTGTAACATTTTGTTGGGTTTCATTCCCTTTACGAGAATCTTCTTCCCCCTTTGTGAAAGAAAAAAAAAATTCAGTGACTCACTTCCTGTTTGGTTTATATTCCAGGAATTCCAGCCAAGATCTTTTCATGGGCCTAATCTAGCTGTTGCATCCGCTGCATATCTATTCTTTGGCCACAGAGTTGACAACGTCTATCTTACCCTGCTTTTCTTTTCATCTCAGTAGTAATTTCCTTTGTGTTCCAGTAATAGATGTCAAAATATGAACAGCCCATATCCAATTTGTCATCTTTGCTGGGTGTCTGTCCCTTTCTCTTGTCACAGTTGACTTTCTATATTTTAACTTTTTTTCCTATTTCAAGTTTCACACAGTCTATTTTTCAGTCAAGCTATAATCTACCTTATCTTCTCTTTTCCGTCAATTATTCTTTCCGCACCCTTGTTGGAAAGTAAAGCCTGCTGACATTGAGCCATTTTGTGTCTGTTCTAAGTGTTTTTATCAATCGCCAGTTTCTGTCTCGCCCTGTCTCTGCCTCACCATCCCTTTTCTGTCTCTGTAGTATTCCAGGTTCGGCGGTGTGTGCCTTTGACATGGAGCAGCTGGCTGCTGTGTTTGATGGAAGGTTTAAGGAGCAGAAATCACCAGAGTCTATTTGGACGCCTGTTCCAGATGAAGTCATCCCAAAACCAAGGTGCAGATGGCAGTAATCAATTTGCGCACCTGCGTTCGAGTTGTTATCGAAGAACTATCAAGGGAAAAAAAGCAGTATTGTGAAGTTTTGTTTTGAAGTCAAAGTTAGCTGTAATACTGCTTCAGAAAATGTGTTTTGCAGGTTGTCGTTCATGGTTAGGATTTCATGCCCAAAGGGCAAATAGACAATGCAAAATATCATGAGTAAATTTGACTCATGGGTATTTCTGTCAGGAACACTTTGAAAAGAAGAGGATTGTTATTCCATCTGCAGTAAATTATGTTTGGCAGTATGGTTTTGTTCTTCACACACATAAAAAGCCTGAGATGGGGGCAGCAAAAAAAACAAAAAAAACCCCCAAACATAGACCAGAGCAGTAAAAACGGAATAGCTGGGGTTTAGCTGACAGGGTTTCAAAGTGGCTTGCAGAGATGGCAGCAACTGTAGGCAGGAGAAAGCAGCTTAAATTGTGCAGTCTTTATGAGATTGGCCAATAAGATGCACAGAAGGGTACCAGATAAGCCTTCAGCTGATGTGAGCTGGCATTAAGAGCCGCTGTTATTGTGGGTTGAGCTTGACTCCTTGGCCTGCATGAAGTAAAGTTATGGATGTGTTTTTTTTTTTATTTTTTATATGCTTAAATAATTAGGAAAAACAAGAATATGGTTATACACACTGAAGTAGAAAAATCCCTTATCACAAGGATAAAGCTTGTTGCCCTCCAATCTATGTCTTGTGCTCATGAATATCTGTCACTTTACTTACATTTAATATGTCAGATCCTTTTAACTAAATCAAATCAAGTCTCTTTTTGAAAAAAAGAGGATATCAGTCTGAGTGTGAGACACTCAGACTGTCTAGACTGCTTAATTATATAATACTGTCTTTACTAAGGATGGATTCAGAAACATTATATACTTTGTGCTTAACATGCTTAATCTTATTTTTCCCCAGACCCGGTGGTTGTGCCGTTCAAGGATCCAAGTTTAATTCCTCCAACTCTTTCCCTGATGAGATGTTAAATTTTGTGAAGACCCACCCTCTGATGGATGAAGCAGTCCCATCACTTGGACAAAGACCCTGGATAGTGAGAACCATGGTCAGGTGAGGCTGAACTCAGAGCAGCGGTTAAAGCATTGTGATCGTATATTACTCACTATGTTCTAAAAGAGTCACAATGCAAAAATATGTCTATTTTTGACATCATTATTTAATAGCTGGAAATTGTCCATATGTAGAATAACAATTCAAAGCCTTCATTTTTCCAGCTATTCAGTGTTCATTTGTAGCAGCTACAACAAGATAAAACCATCCTGCTGTTATACTCAAGACTGTTTGTTTTGTAACCAAAATTCAAAACAAATTAACACTTAGAGTTGACATTAATTGAGCCTCAGCATTTCAAATCACAGTGCTTAATTACAGGAGATGCCATGTGTATGAGACCTGAAATGGTCTGTAACCCTGTATATTTACATTAGCTCCTCCTTTTGTTGAAGTTATGCTGGTTTGGTGTTGAAGCTTGTGGTAGCGGGCTAGCAGCTGTGGCCCATCAAGTCCCACATAAATACTTGTGTCTCCCCCGCCACCTCCCTCTCTCTACTATCTACCGTATGGAGTCTTCCCGCCACCAGGGGATTATGGGAACTGGGTGTACGACGAATATTAAACACCCGACACAGCATGGCTTCTATTCTCATCTACTCACTCACACACAGAGAACACTGTGTAGATCAGCACCAGCCTGCTATTGTCCTAGGACAAACCCATTTACTTGACAAATATTATTAATGTCTGAAACGTCTGGTGTAATTAGTTTATTATGCAAATTTGATGAGTAGTTTCTTCTCTGAGGAATTCGTATCATTTTGCAGTGACTCAAGTGAAAATGGCATATTATGATTTAAATTCACACTAAGCCATACTTTACATCTAAACCAATAATTTGTAATGCATTTAAATCATAAACTTGCCTCCAGGAGCTACTTTGTGGAAGTAAAAGTCCCAAATGAGCTGCACGGCACTGTGGCATTAATACAGTGCTCTGTTCCTCCTGCGGTTCAGGTACCAGCTGAATAAGATTGTGGTGGATACCGAGGCTGGGCCCTACAGAAACCGCACCATCCTGTTCCTCGGTTCAAGCAGAGGAACCATCCTCAAGTTTCTCATCATGCCCAACCAGGACAACACAGTTACCAACAGCAATATCTTCCTGGAAGAACTGGAGGGATTCAACCCTGATAAGTAAGACAATAAAACAAACCGTGAGCTGATTAAGAAATGTGCATGCATTTTGGACTCTTTAATGACTAAGATATTCTTTTAAGAGTCCAAAATGTGCATGCATTTTGGACTCTTAAAAGAATATCTTAGTCATTTTTTGAATGTAGATTAGAAGAATGTTATGTCTGTTTGTTTGGTATAAAGCAACAGCGTGGAGACTGTTAGCTGGTCTCTGTCAAAAGGTTAAACAAAACAAACACCTTTTCCCACACAAGTGCATATAAGTGTAAATGGGCATCACATGGACTGCATCAGCTTTAAAGTTGCTGTTTTCATTTGTTTCTCTATGTGAAGATAGCCTAACTACTTGCAGGCTATGGGCTTTGCATTGTTATATAGACATAAAAGCAGTATCAATTTTCTAAGCTAAGAATTTCTTTACTATTTCTTTAAGGCACAAACCTGGGTAGTAGGAGAGCTTGGTGTGAAATAGCTCGCGGATGGATGAGACGGGCCCAGGCCAAGAAGGGGTTAAGTGACATCTAGCTTTGATGTATTTACAGTGAGGGGAGCTGGGGATGTGATGTGCCTCTTAGAAAAAGAGGCGCTGCAAGGGGAGAAAAAAAAAAAAGCATATGTCCTGAAAACATAGCGCGTCCTGTATCATGCAGAACACCTCACCTATTTCTTGTGTGATGTACCTGCTTGTGGCAGATGTGAGAAGATGAAACGGCATGCAGAGAGTAGAAATCAGGCAAACAGAAAACAAGGTTAATGTTCGTTATCAAGAAATCTCAACATGCTCTAATGAGCCTGAGAAGAACAGCATTAGTGGGAAAACATCAGAAAGTAATGAAATGATGATAAAATCACATTATCTTTAATCTTGACCAAAGTTACAGATTGTCAGGAAAATTGACCCCTTATCTTCAGTCTGTAGCTAAATCATGTTTAATATCTGGATCTTGGCAAAAGATTGGAATAGATGGGGCTTCTTGATCCTTTCTAATTAGCATTTTACATGAGGCACGCAGCTTTGAGCCTCCTCTGAATGCCCATCATTACGTAATGAGCACAGGGTACAATAGCCTTTCAGTCTTCTTTTTGTTCTTTGTTGAGATGGTGGATGACTCTGGGGTGGGAGGGAGAGGGGGTAGGAAATTGCCACACAGATGCAAGCAGATTTGGGTGGTGATTATCTTTTACCAAGGCTAATTAGAGTCATTTAAAAACAGAGTACATGTTTCTAAACACTAGTTTTCTGTTTTAGCTAATTGTGCTCTCTGATATATGCCTTTCTTTTCTGTAATATGTGGAAATAAACTATTTTTCTTTGAACCAACAGACTGGCAACGCAATCCAGTCTACTTACATTATACTGTTTCACTTATTCATATATCTACTACTCGCTTTTCTTTTTCCATCTCCTCCCAAACACCAATTTCTGTCAGATGTGACAAAATGTGGGCCAGAGATGATGGCAAGCGAAATGAAGGAGCCATGTGAATAAGCTTATGTGGACTGGAGTCAGTGTGTGAGGGGTAATTTGGTGTGCATGGTGAGCTCACCAGGTGGTCAGTGCCCATCCAGCTTTCACAGCAGGCACCCAGCTAATCAGGAGAAAGAGCATAACCACGTCTTTTTTTTTTTTTTGCTTTTTTTGCTCCAGGCCAGGCTGCCTGCAGACTCACCTTATACCCATAGACAAATGGAAAAAAGAAAAAACAGGGCCCACAGAAACAGGGCAGCTAACATAGTTTTCACTTAAGAAGTCATCACAGAAAGAAATTACTGACCTGTGATAGGTTGGCTTCCACAGTGAACCAAGCAATCACCTGAAATCACCTCTTGGGTTTTCTTCCCCATCCTAATGTCTTTACCAGACTTTTTTTTTTGCCTTTTTCCTACATTTGTGAGTTGTATACTCTCACGTTTTTTTTTTTTTTTTTGGCGATATTGGCTCTGAAGAATTGACTCACAGCTTGGTCTTAGCAGAATGATAGATTCTTCTTAATGACTGTGGGCCCGCTGCAATGCTATTACCATAAACCATCCAGATACAACTCATGCATGAGTGCACATGTGCATAAAAAGGTATAAATCTGCTGCATGAGGGCAGGTTGGTGCCAGCTATCGTAGCTCTAAGTGCCAATTACATAAGATTCAGCTCCCGCTGCTGGTTTTGATGGCCAGCCGACCCCTCAAACTTCTACAATCAGCACTGTGCATTTTTTGGGTTGATACCGTAACATCAGGCTACACGGATGGCCTACTGCTGATTTCATTTTTATTATGGCTTTTATTTTTAAAGCTGTTTGTGTTTGGCTGTGTTTCACATTGAGTCATAAGGACATGAGGAATGTTTTTTTTCTCAGCTGTAAAGCTAAGAGGGAGGTCAGAGGTTTAATGTGCACTCTCGGCCTAGTAATTAAAATTTTGTAATACTGTTGTTTTTGTTGTTGTTTTATGTGTGCCTGCATCTGTGCATGTGCTTGTTGCAGGTGTGCTGAGGACTCTCCACAGGCCAGGCAGCTGTTATCTCTGACTCTAGACCGGGTGAGCCATACTCTGCTCCTCGCCTTCCCCTCCTGTGTGGTCAGAGTACCAGTGGCACGATGCCAGCTCTACTCCCGATGCATGAAGTAAGTCTCCAACAAAAACTGTTCACACAATAACAAAGAAGGGCAGTAGGGCGATGATAAGATGTTAGGTGACCCTTGAGGAACCATCTGGCCTTCACAAGTGTCCTTGTGAAGCTTGTCCAGCTGTAGCAGACCTGTCTTTTGCTGCAATTATTACACAGTATTACAACTTATAGCATCTGTCACTTTGCCCTTGAGCAAGATGGCAATCTGTTAAATGCGGCATAGTAAAATGAGTCAAATTTAAATAAAATAGGCCAGTAAATTGGCATAAAATCAAGTAAAAGCTTTTAGTGCAGTAAATTGAATTAAAAATAGTGGTGGATGGGTAGGGGTGTATTATTTTCTTGTTACTCTGTCATGTGCCTTATAATTTTACTTTATGGTACAGTAATAATAATAATTAGTGATAGTGCAATGCATGATATTTTAACTTCATAATGACTGTTGCTCAGAAGAGTAGTAATGATGTGAGCAACTTCTGCAGTAAAGCAGCAACATCCGGAGCGGAAAAACTAAGCCTACCTGCAGGTGGAAAACACTACAGTTCATCAGGCGACCGCTTGAGGCTAGCTCCAAAAATCCCATATAGGCTCCCATATCAAAATGCCTAATGGGTCAGTCACACTGAGGTAAAATAGGTCAGCAACCTCTTTGGGTTATCTAGGAAAAATCAGTAGTTGCATTTATTTATTTATTTTTGCGTTCAGCAACCGATTGCAAATAATTGCAGTGACCAAATGGTCGCCCAGATGTTGAGCTTGCACCATCCACATCCTCTGGGCAACCAATTATCTCACCTTGTGGAGGGCAACCTACCTTCAAACAACTGCAGTCTGACTCAGACTGCCTGAAACACTCCCAGACAGATTGGTGAAGGTTTGCAAATAATTGCCATCTAATTTATAAACACAGATTTCCAACACATTACAGTCAGTCTGAGTCAACCTGCACGGATAAGCGCAAATTACCTGCAATGCATCTCTTTGCAGTAGGGGACTTGACTCAGCTGGTTGGCATTTGGTTGTATTCTGGTTATATTCCTATATTAAAGCAAAGTTGCCAGGTGCCTATGTCAGTTGAATCAGTTGAATCACTGCCCTGAAGCAACTGTGTCACTATTTGTGGAGGAATTTCTACATTTCTGCTTCAGGTCTATGAGATTCTGGCTGGACTCTGAATGTAAGTAGTTAATGTAAATCTCTGTGTATGTGGACAGCAATGGATTTGAGATTTTCACAAGTTAATGGGTGTATTTTTACAAAGAGAATGCATGTAATTGTGAACTTGACTCCATTTAATTGCAAACTGATAGCACATCATCTTATTGCTGCACTAAATTTGCCTTAAAGATATCAATTCGCTACAAGTAGTTGCAGACCTGTTCCCCACCTTTGAAGCAACGACAATAAAAGCAATGAAACTGCAAGTTCATTTCATATGGTCCCCAAAATTCTGGTCGTGTCTCAGTCTCCAACTAGTGTTTTCATAGTGTGAATGTAGCATAACAGATAAGTGACAGATGGTTGCAGTCATACAGCAGACGTCACCTTAACTAATTTGAGTTACTGAACTGGTCTTGATACTCTTTGGAGTATTTTAATACATTTCTCTGGTAAATAATATGACTTGCTTTGTTATTAATTGTGCTAAAAGACCATCCGAGAAATCAGTGCTCAGTTTTTTTCCAGTGAGACAAATGTAAAGTCTGATTTGAATTATATTTTTGCACTAATTGTGAGTTCTTTGAGTCTGAGCATTGCATCCATACAGTGTACAGATAATCCTTGCAAAGCAAGCTTCGCACTCTTTGGCTGACAACCTAGTACCCAAATCTCTCCAAATATGCTCACCTACGGCTCCAAAAACCGCAGCTGGTGACAGCTGTGAAACCAAATTCAAGGCTTCAACAGAACAGTGTCACATCAAGGCTGCCACAATTTTCGATGAATTACCATCAGTACTTGATGTGATATTATGATATTATTCTGTTTCAAGTTAACATATTATTACTTCATCAATGCATATTAGATTAGCAGAATGAACAGTGAAGAAACTGAATTTCTGGAAACCTGACTGTGCTGTAATTAAACACAAAGATGCATTTATTCAAAGTAAGGTTGTCTAACCTGCATGTACCCACACAGTCACCAGACTGAAGAGAATCACTCTTTATGAGTCTAGTTGCCTGTGGCTGTGCCCCTTTAGGGTCCACTGACACAGTAACACACAGTAAGACTGGTACACACTCTGGTACATGAGGCATGCAGTGTGTTCACTGAACCAGGTGAGCCATACAAGCGTGTAATGCACATTAAGAAACCGCTCGCATGTTTTCTGAGGTGTGTACGGTGTGTGCATTTTTATTTTTGATGTGTGTATGAGAGTTAATTTTGTGTGTGCAAATAGGTTAAATATTTCTTAGTCATGCTTCAGTGGCTTCAAGTGTATTTTTTTTTTTTTTTTAACCTTTGAACGGTATTTTTGGGCACTTTGAATTTTTGCCCAGTATGATGACAGTTGATATGCAGATTCCTTTCCAACTGACTTTAATCCTGTTTGATATGCTTGCATTTTAAAATAAATTCCTTAGTATTTTATAGCAACAACTTTGCTTTCTGCTGTATACTGAGTATACAGCTGAATCATTTGATCTCATTTAACTCCAGATCATTAAAATCTTGAGCAACCCAACAGAATATCATTAAAACTGCATGACAAGTGTTTTACAGAGAAGTCTTTACTTGCTCGTCATTATAACAAGGCAGGTTTAAGACACTTTGTGCTTGCTTAATTTTGCAGACCCTGCAACTATGTCCATCTTTTATACCATCTATGGTCTGTCCTTAACTTTCATATCTTTGTTTCTGCTGTGCTGGTAGTTTGGTGAAAGGAAAACTGCTGGCTAGAGTCATACTGGAGATACAGTTGTTGTCAGAAGTTTATATACATTCATCACTGGTATGAATGTCATGGTAATTTTGTGCTTTTAATGATTTCTTTGAACTGTTCTTTTTCAAAATACAGTGTGCATCTTTAATAACTTTTAAAAAGCTGTCAAAGCACAATGCTACCATCACCATTCTTGACAGCTGGTACAGTGTTGTTAGGTTTGAAAGCCTCACCTTTACTCCTCCAAACATACCTCTTGTCATTGTGGCCAAATCTTGTCAAGTTAAAAGACATGGTAGACCACTTATTAAAAGATTTAAGTGAATGTGTGTATATATTTGATCCTGTGTATATATACCTTTGACTCTGTGTGGATTAAAGAAAATCCAAAATAAATCTGGATCAAAGGAATCATTAAAAACCCACAATTACCATGACATTCATGCCCATGATGAGAAAATGTAAGCGTCTGACCACGATTGTAGGTCAAAAGCTTACTGAGGAGATGGATCACTGGTTTCGTAACATGAAGGTTACGTAGCCTTTCCTGGCAGCAGATGTATTCATCTTTGGCAGAGTAACACTTCATTTACACAGGGCAAAATCTGATTCGCTCATACGCTTTCAAGATGGCACAATTCAATGGACTGTATAATTGTTAATATTATTATTATCTTATTGTCAGCAATAATAAACCCCAAATATGCCAAAAGGGTTTAGATAAATACTCTTTTCCCGACATATGATTTACATTATTGGCACTAGTTTTGTTTAAAACTTAAACAGCCTTTCAGAGTCTTTTTCAGTCGTCTTTGGCATTTGAGGAATGTTGCAGTGGTTTTGTCAGCATTACATTATCAGTGTAGCTGTGAGCAGGGGAGATTTGTTGCTGCACTCAAGGACATGGCATTTTATTTTTAGAGATCGAGTAAGCAATTTTTCAGAAAGTTTGACATTTGAACTTAACAGCCAAATAAACACACTCCCCCCTTCGCTGCTCCAAATTCATGGAAGTGCATTGCCAGGACAATGACATTTAGCGACTGAGTTAAGCTGACCAAAGGAGAAATGTTTCAGCCTCATAATGTGGATTGCTTTTTCTCATAGCTAAAACAAAAAGGTGATCATAATATAAAATGTCCTCAAAAGCATGCAAACACAGCATCTAAAATGCAATAGAGCAAAAAGTACCAAGTTGGTTTAGATTTTTAGAAAGTTTTGCCGTCCAGGGGAACCATTAAGGATGCCTTCTGTTCCCCCGGTGTAACCAAAGCCAGCACCTGCTGTGACCTCCTGCCAGCCACTACAAAAAATACTGGTGAGCTGCATTTTAAAAATCCTTTATGGAACCAGTCAGCAGCTTTATAGAGAAATATATATATATATATATATATATTAAAGTTTACTACGAGCACTTTGTAAACTCCCTGCACACTTTACTGACATCTGTTTCTTGTGCTGGCTCTCTCGATATACGCCTAATTATAGATAAAGCAAAAACATGTCCACAAATTAACCAAAACATTTTCAGAAATATTTTTTCCTCTCTGTGGCTATTCATGGACTGCTTTCCTGTGTGGAAGAATGTGCAGGGATTCACAGGGATGTCCTGTGCATGTAGTCTATGCTTTTGCACATGAATGAACTTCCCCTGTGGCTGGTTGGCTGGAATAGTGATGTGTGGGATGGTCCAAGTCACTTTGTTTTGTTCCCATTAAAAGAGCCAGGACTTTGTGTAGGCTATTTTTTTATTTTTTTTTCTCAGTGAACACACAGAGTGGACCACAAGGAGATATTTCCTGAATTGGAAGTGAATTATTCTGGCTGCCTTTACCGTGAAGGGAATTAGTAAAAATATCAAGTGAGTGATAGTGTTAACGTGTCTAATTTATGACTCATGTTTTCTGAAAGTCAAATTTAGAAGTAAAACCTCAGGCGATACTGATGCTGAGAATCAGTTTTTAAGAAAAACTTGGTGAACGTTGCTGTTGGAAAGCTCACATTTCTGCTGGGAATTCAGCAGTTTCCTGAAACTAGTTACAGGAAAAAGTCTTAAATTAAGGTCCTTTTACACATTATTTAACATCACAGTCTGAAAAATTTTGAAAGACTCTGTGGGGGGAAAAAGCTATTTAAGACAGTTTTATCAAACTGTCACCTATTTAAACATCAACAACTTTCAAGCTCGTTTCCTGCTCTTAGGAAGGAATTTGTCTGTCCTTTCTTACAGTGCTGTTGCTAGCTTGCCCACTATTGATTTAGTCAAAAATGACACATTATTTTGACACATTCAGTTTACTGAACAACATCAAACAAGTTTGACAATCTGTAAAATTTGAAGGTCATTGACTTCCAAGGAGATAGGAATCATCTAAAAAAATCCACACTGTCATTCTTAATTATCACTATTTGCACTTTATAGTGAGTAAGCAAATAGTAAGCAAAGCTAATCAGCAGATATTTTACGACAAGCCTTTGCAGCTTTTAGTTACTGTAAGAACAGTATAGGCTAATCCAGGGGCAAACCACCAAAAAAGATAAATTGAGTGATCACTAATCGAAGTTAGTTAATTGCAGTCTTTTTTTTATGTGTTAAATTTGTGATGTGCCCCTCAAGTTGTAGTTACACTCCAGGAAATCTTACAGTGAAGCTTCATTAGAGGTATACAGTGTAATGTGTTATATTTTCCAAAACAATATCCAAACCCATTTTTCTTTTTTCACTGTAACAGTGCATTTTATTAGAGACACCTGTCAGTGAGCTATATCCTCTTTGTTTCCCCCTAGTTTCAACAGCAGTGTTAGATGTTAGATTCAACTCATTGTCATTGTGCGCAAAAGGCTCACAACGAAATGATCGTTCCAGATCACTCATCCAGAGACGAGCATCTGCGGTCATGCAGCCAAAGACCGGCGCTACGTTAGGCAATGTGGTTTAAGTGTCTTGCCCAAGGACACAACGCAGCGCAGGGACAGAGGCTCGAACCTGCAACCTTCCGGCTGCAAGGCGAGCACCTACCCAGTGCATGCATATATATATATATATATATATATATATATATATATATATATATATATATATATATATATATATATATATATATATATATATATATATATATATAAAAAAAATCGAGTTGCATCATTGTTACCATCGTGTCATCTGTGGCTCCTCAGTTAGAAGGAAACTGAAATGAAATAGCCTAATGTAAATATACATGACTAATATGAATAACAGTGTCATACATTACCTCACCCATGTGACCCCTGCTTGAGTCACATTCCATAGATTGCTATCAGCTGCTTCATGACATTATCGATCTACATGTTTTGTTATTGTTTTGACTGGGAGACCCCCTTTAAGGCAGCAGTTGCACACAGTGCATTTAAGGGGACATAAGAAAAACCGAGAACCTTTGAGGTTCAAGTAATCAAATTATTTGTTTCCTTTTCTCTGCAGGAACTGCATCGCCTCCAGGGATCCTTACTGTGGCTGGACCAGAGGAAGCACCTGCTCTTTCCTCAGACCTGGAACCAGGTATGACATCTTTCTTTTTTTGTATTTACAGTGCTACAACGCACACTGCTCGGTTTTAGAGAACAAATTCTTTGACGCTCTGTAATTTTCTTTTTTTTCCTTTGCCTATCTTTATGTTTCCCTGAAGTTTAATGTGTGTTTTTTCCTTCAAATATTCTCTGATCTGCTGCTTTGATCCAACTTGTTTTGCTTTGAAGATTTTTTCTACTTTTATCACTCTTCTCAAGGTTATGTTTCTGACAGCAGACCACCCATGGAGATTTTGCCTTTTTTTTTAATTTTTAATCTAGTGTGGATGTCTTTGGTGTTTGTCTGCAATGATTTATATCTTTGAGTGGCCTCTAAGTAGCCCCTCACACATTTTGCTCCTTGTGTACATCACAGTCATCAGGTAGTGATCATAAAACATTATGCAGGTGTTTAACTGAGTGCAATATTTTTGCTTGTTTTTCTGTTGTTTAACACTCTGTGTTGCATGTGCACACACCCAGACAGAGTGTTATCTGCATGAATGTGCACGCTTGCCTGGATATCCTAATGTTAGCGCACATGCGCGTCATTGTGTGTATGCGTGAGTGTATCCGCAATCTCTTCTATTGAAATGCAGTGGTCTGTTTTGACAGCTCACCTCCAGTTGTGGCTGTTTCCTTCCAGTGAAATCAAATTTCTCTTTAGTCAAGCTGCCTATTGAATTAGGCCTTCAAACACAGGTGTAGTGCCAATTGAACAGGCAAGATGGGCCTTAAAGACCACCCCAGGCTGCCTGCTTATACTATTATAGGCCTCTATGTTGCTCTTGATTTGATTTACCAAGGGCGGTCAACTTGCCAATCGATTCTGCATCGAGTTACTGCAGATTTCCTCTTTGTGGAATAATGCAACCTTTCTTTACAAACTGGTGCCAGAGGAGAGTTCAGCAGTTCGTGTTATATGACATTAGATTGTAATTTGAGCAGTTTCTCAGGGAGAGATGCTTTGTAGTATTAATGAAGGTAGATGTTATGGTCATTTTAGTTTTGTTTGGGGTTTTGTGTGTGTGTGTGTGTAGTATGTTGTGCGTTCATGATTTTCTTCTCTCTGGAATCATGTTTAGCTTCTGCCAGTAAGGATTTTGTGACAATACAGTGTTTTGTTTTTCTCTTTAGATCCCATTAACCGGTAATTTAGTCCTTTGTCAGTTGTGCCAACCAGCATTTTCAAAATACGTCAAGCGCCCATTTGTGAACACCACCTGCCAATTTCATATATTTATCTTAATTATTTGCACAATAAAAAGACAATGAAAGCAAAGCAGCATAATCACAACAAAAACATCAAAATGAAAGGCAAATTGCGCAGGTGAGATTTAAAAACCCCATGGGGGTTAGAAAATAAATCGTGGTCAAAATTAATTACGATACACTTATTCTAAAATGGAAAGTATATGACTGGTAACAAAATAGAAGTGATTATAATGGCGAAGCTGCCCTTCGTTTGCACTTGTACCAAAGTGACAATCAGCTATGTCAACTGCTCTGCCTGCTTGCTAAGTATTCATACATTCTTAACTCGCACATTAAGGTAACATATCAATCCCCAATCCCCCCAAACAATTGGCTGAAATGCAGTCCCAAACTGTGGCAGAGCCTCCACCATGTTTTACAGGTGGCTGTAGATATTCATTGGTATTCCTCTCTCCTGATCTCCTCTGAACCAAACATGTCACATTTGGATTCGTCACTCCTTCAGACCTGTTGCGACTGAACCTTTTCTCCCTGTTTCCCTTCTTTAAGCATGGCTTCTTGACAGCCACCCTTCCACTGAGACCTTTTCTGATGAGGTTTTTGTGAACAGTAGATGGATCGACTGGAGAGCCAGATGCATCTCTCGCATCTTGCGTTTGGTCTTTGCTGCATTTCACCTTGCAATCACCTTGTTGGTTTAGAAAATACTATTTTATGCCTGTCAGACTGTTATCTTTCTTATTTTTTGTAGCGTCAAATAAAAAAATGGGAACAAATTATGTGTTTTTGTGACAGGCTGCTAATAATAAAGTGCCTAAAGATACAATTTAAAATTGGTTCTTTGCTACGTTGTCTGTTCTGTGTAGAAACAACACAGGTTCATCCCTTGAGTTAGGAGCCCTTTTTATGCTTGAATCCTAGGTCAGTGTTAAGTGGCTTAACAATCATGGAAGAATATAGAAAAAAATGTAAAAAGTATCAATAAAAACAATAATAAGAAACATGCACACACAGAGACCCGCAGAGAAAGCTAACGTATACAAAGTGAATGGCCCACAGCTTATGAGAGGCAGCCAGCTCAACACATAACATTATTCTTTATTAAGATGACAACTGCTGCACATTCACAGCACACTTGGACTCATTTGTTACAGTTTTTTCCAGGCATTAAAAGTATGAATATTGCTGCTTAAAACTTGAGCTGGTTGCAGAATACTGACTTCCTAGTTCAGCTTTCATGCACAGTTAGTGCACCGATATTTCAGATGTAGTTTGTAGCTAAATACTCCATCAGTACAGTAGCAGAAAAAGCTTATGTGTAGAGAGGGTGATTGTTACAGTCCTAAATGAGGTCCACACAAATCTGCAGATCTCTGCTGTTAAACAATCATCCTTTATGTCAACTTCAGTTTTAACATAGGCTTACATCAAATCAACGGAGCCTCTTCTAAATGCTTATTCAGTTGAGCTTTCTTTAGTTGTTGCTGGTGACAATTTATGGCCAACTGATCACAGTGAGTCATGCATTAAAGTCAAATTATTTGTATATAGCATCGTATAGTTTAACATTTGGAAGAAATATTATTTGTTTTCTTGCACCAAGTTTATTTGATCTCATGCCAGGAAACTGTTTAAGCATGCAGTTCTAAAGATCCCTTTGGACAGTGCCACCATATTGTTAAGCTAATAGCCTGCTGGCTAAAGCTTCATATTTAGTGTTGTAAGAGAGTATTATTGATCTTCTCACCCATGCAGGACAGCAATATACCGACAAAGTTGGAAGGGGATCTATTATTCTCATTTCAAGCTTTATATGGACTCTACTAGAGTGGATTTTCATGAGTCACTCTTTGAAATAATCTGTATTTATTTTGGAATGGGACTTGGAGCAGCTCCTCAGTTCATCCTCTAACTGCCCCTCATAAACAAGAAGCTTTTTAACTGCCGGTTGTTGGGGTCGTTCTGCTTATAGCCAGAACTGTTTGCCTGAGACGGCCCCATTGGAAATATTCTCCCTCTTTCATACATTATACAGAGCCCGAAGTAGGAAAATATCTGAAACTGGGTTGTCAGAAAAGTCTGGAGCCTCATAAGAATTGCTTGCACATATTCTGATCTCATTATTTGAAACTGGTTAATGGTTAATGTGAACATTGTTACATTATAGACATAATAGGCCCCTTTAAATATAAATGTTTTGGTGTAAATATAAGTGTAGAATGGAAAGTAGTCTTTGCCAATGTGAACACATTTCAAATCACAAAAATTGTCAGTGTTTTCAACAATAAAAACAGTAATGGTAAAAAAATAAATAGTATTTTATTTAATAGGGACGATGCAGTTTAACATAGTTCCAACACAGAGCATGAAACTGATTTGCTGCGCAGAGACTTCATAGCTAATGCTAATTTCTAACCCTTGTCCCTCGTTGGGCTTTTACAGACAAAATATTACAGCATTCAATTACATAAAACCACAATACACAATAGTGTCCAAAAATCTTGAGCAACCACACTTATTTCTATATTTTGTTTCCTGGGCACTCGATATTTTTTTAAAATCATTACCAGCAGCTCATTGGATTTGTTCCAATTTCTTCATCAAAATATGCTAACGATAACACACTTTGACAAGCATAAAATAGTCTTTTTGCACCAACAACATGAATCTTAAAGTGGTATTAGCTGAAAAGCATGGTGTGCAGTGTGCCCTTAAAAAACTGGAGGAAACTAGAGAAGTGGCAGGACTAAAAAAAACTTTCTACAGCAGAGTAACAGTATCTGAAAGTCATGCTCTTAAGAAAAAGGAAAAAAATCCAGCAGAAACCTGACACAGGACCTGAGAGCTACATCTTGTCCTTCAGTTTATCCATCTCCTGTTTGCTGAAGCCTCATCAGAAATGGTTTCAGTGGAAGGGTGGCTCCCAACATGCCATTCTTAAAGAAAGGAAACAGGGAGAATGAGAGAGGTATGTCAAATTACCCAAGAGCTGGACTAAAAATGAGTGGCAACAGGTCAGCCATCTATGCCAAAATTTGGGTCTGCATTTCAGCCGATGGTGTTGGGGATCTTGTCAACATTGATGGAATTATAAACTCAGGAAAGTACCATCAGGAAAGTGTGTGTGTGTATTGGGGCTAGATTCATCTTAATTT
Source organism: Archocentrus centrarchus (assembly GCF_007364275.1). Lineage (NCBI taxonomy): Eukaryota > Metazoa > Chordata > Actinopteri > Cichliformes > Cichlidae > Archocentrus > Archocentrus centrarchus. The sequence goes on along the minus strand of NC_044349.1, from coordinate 23,521,427 downwards.
ACTATTGTGCACTGTATTTTAGTAATCATTTTTATCACTCATATTTTTATTATTTTATTATTTATTGTCTGAGGCACCTAAAAGGAATGCATTTTAAATTTCGTTGTGCAACTTCTGTGTACAATGACAATAAAGATTCTGATTGATTGATTCTGATTGATTCTGATCAGATTTTGATCCACCACACAATACCATCTGGGAAGCATCTGACTGCCATTGGCTTCATTTTTAACATGACAATGATCCCAAACACATTCTCAAAGCAGTAAAAGCATACCTGGATAGAGAAACACGCGGTGGAATCAGTCATGGACTGGCCTCGCCAGATTCCAGACCTAAACATTACTGAAGCAGTGAGGGATCATTTTGATGGAGAACAAAACAAAAGGCAGCCAACATCCAAAGAAGAGCTTTGAATGTCCTTCAAGAATCCTGGAGAACTTTTCCTGAAGACTGCTTAAAGAAATGGCAAGAAAACTTGTGTAAGAGAGTTCAGGCTGTGTGGAAGAATAAAGATCATCATACCAAATATTGACTTTCAAGCTCTGTTTTTGCCTTATATATATGCTGTATTTCCATTTATGTTTGTGCATGTTTCAAAAAAAATCACTACACCTATTTCCCATTTTCCTAGCAAAATATAAAGAAATGAGGGGTGCCCACTATACAGAATAATGTTATTTCATTTATCAATGTATATGTTATAGAGTCAGTTTTAGATTGTGGACATTTGAAGTTTCTCCTTTAAAGAAATGGTTTGCATCGTCCTGGCTGTGCTATTGAAAAGGGACAAAAGTGCACTTTCTTCCATACGATACTTAAATCACTTAACTCGAGGTCCATTCACATAAAGCTCATTCTAAATGTGTTCTGAAATGCACGAAGCCTGCAGGCATGTACTTGCGCGCGTTCGCACACCTACACAAACGTACTCAGTCTGTCCGTTGCAACTTTTCCCCTGACATGAGCCGTAATCAAAAGCACTTGTGTTTTTCTTTGTGTGCACCTGGCCTGTGAGCCGTTCTCATTTCCTCTCTGCTTCCTCTCTTCGTCATATATTATTGTCTGTTGAGTTTTTCATGCTCCCCTTTAGACCAAATGGGAAATGAGTTATATAAATACAATATGTCTTAATTTTCCAAGCACTATAGAAATAGGGTACAGTTTGAGGTTTTGCTGAATATTTAACTGATATCAAAAGTGACGTTTTCATAAATGGGCAATCGGTTTTCTTTCTTAAAAAATGTACTGTGGGATAATCTTATGGCTGTCTTTTTTAAGCCCCCCCCCCATCTCTGTATTAATGAGTAAAATACATTCTGTTGAACTGCTCCGCCTCCTTAGGACTTTGAACTTGAACACGGAGTTTATATCTACAGCAAATATCTCTAATGTGAAGACACTAGTGCTGACCTAGAAATATTTGTAATTCATTGCATTAATTAGCTTAATTATTGATGCTGCTGGCATAAGTGGTTATTTTGAAATTGTAATGAAGATTATTGTGGGGTATTAGGCAGCTTAAGGGCTTCTTGAGTTCATTTTCCTCGCTGGCCAAACAAAACCTAAGATTTCTTCAATGTAAGGAGCTTGTGGAGATGTACACTCCATTGTAACTTGTCCTTAGGTGTAACACTGAGATAGTTTTCCTCTATCAGAGTGGATCTTTGCTGTGTTCAGTGGCCGAGTTGCTGTGCCTCTGTGTCTTCTGATTAATGACTGTGTCTCTTCTCCTCTGCAGACTGCCATTTGAGCAAGATGTTGAACATGGAAACGTGGCCCACTTGGGTGACTGTGACGGTAAGAGGTGTGTGTGTGTGTGTGTGTGTGTGTGTGTGTGTGTGTGTGTGTGTGTGTGTGTGTGTGTGTGTGTGTGTGTGTGTGTGTGTGTGTCTTTATGTTTGTCTACAAATGTTCAGACAATAGCTCTCCTGCCTTTGCCAGTCCTTACATAACTTGAGTATCTTCAAGGTAAACAGCAGTACAGTAAAAGAGAGAAAGAGCCTGGTAGTTTCCGTTTACACAGTAGAAATCCACAAATAAACACAGAGATGTGTCCCAATCCACCTCAGTGGTCTGTCATGTCTCACTTCTCCCAAGAGTTATCACTGAGATCCTACACAAAAGGCATTCTGGTTGTCTCATTTTGCCTCCAATCTGGTTAGAAAATTACTGTGTCTGATTTAGCTAATTTTGTTCTTCTCTCTGTTTACTCTGTCCTCCTTTGTATGCTATCTTTGCTTTGGTCTGGTAGGTTTTGTTCCATATACATGTGGTTAATTATACTCAACTCCAGTTTGAATTCCCCTTGATGTCTTCTTTTTTCCCCCTCTCTCCATATCATTATGAAAATAGAATTGGTAACCAGCAAAGCACAATCTCTGCTGTAGATACACTGAGGTTTTGGATACTCCCGTGACACCCCTCGCTTTGATCTAAGTGCTAATTCCAATGCGTGCAAATTAATCCTTTGCTTCTGAAAGTTCCCGGAGTTCATGTGCCGTGCTCTCTGAGAAAAGAACACATAAATATTGCATAATAAGAACCCGCATACAACTCTAATCCTGTTTCAGATAGGCGTTCTGTTTGATGCTGCTCTCTCACTTCAGGTCCTCTGACCACCAAACCACAGGTCCTCTGTAATTGATGGATGAAACTCACTTTAGCTCCTTTGGTCACGATTCAGGAATTTTGGTGGAAAAAAAAAAAAAAAATCACCTTCTGCCGGCATAATCTTTTTCATGTAGAAGATGCCAGAAAATTAATATTATACTACAATATATAACTACAGAAAGTGATGTACACAGTTGTGTATGCAGTGACCAAAGGGGTTATGCATGGTTTTGTGGTTTTTATCTTCACCAAGCCCAAGTGTAGGGTCTTACAGAGCATGTGGAGAAGCCTAATAAAAGTACTGGTCAGATACCTAAGCAGATAACAATGATAACTTACATGGCATGTCATATTTAACACAGAGTCATAAATTAATCTCTTCTTCTTTTGGTTGTTAAAATGTAGGGTTGTTTATTTATTTGTAAAATATCAGCATTTTTGATTTCCAAAGAGCATAATCAAAGGGCGCAGAGCAAAATGCCTCAACTGGACAGACCTACAACCCATGAGAGCAATAAAATGTGAAAAATATATTGGAGAAAATATTTTCAATGTATTTCTGTTTCTTTTAATTATGAGATAGCAAATTAGTAGGACCATTCTATATCAATAACAGACTGCTATTGATATACAGTAGGAAATCTGATTGTACAGAAAGGGGGGCCAAAAAAAGATTTTGCAAAAGAAAATTAAGAATAAGCTCTCATATGACTCATCTGGTTCTCACACTAATAAAAGTCATAAACTAGAAGAAAAATGGTAAGTTTAATGAAATTGCACAATTTCTATCACGGCGGAATTTCACTTCAGCAAATATATACAGGAAGCTTAATTAAAAGCTTGAAATTAAACGCAAAACTTCTCAATCATTACTTGTGTACTACACCGATAGTTGAGAGATGAACACAGTCAGTTATATTAGTTGGCTAATGGAGCATTTTACAAGCTGAAGTCTTGAATCTTAGCTTTTATGTTACGTATAGGGGTCTTGTGCAAGGTTTCGGGGTCAGATAAGGTGCTGTTCCAAAGATTTCCACCAGCAACACTGTGTAGTTCAGCATTTTTTACTGAAAGGATAAAGTGATTCAACATTTCACTTCCATAAAGCAGCACAGGCTGAGGTGTCCTAACTTTTGTTTCTGGTCATTCTCGCTGTACCTTACCCCCCATTTCTTATGCCTTGCTGCATGCTCTTGCACCCTGGAACCTGAGCTCTTAGGTAAAATGTAGAACTTAGGACTGTAGTCCATGACTTGATTCTTTGTGGCTTGGATTATTAGCCTTATTTATACTTAATTACATGATACTCAGCTGCATCACAGTTGAGTATCATGCTCAAATTTTGTGGTACACATTCATACATTTAAACAGGAAACTCAGTTGAGATCATGACAAATGAGGTCAAGTGATCATATGAAAACAATTAATGTTCACTGAAATAAGATTTTCTTCCTTTGAAGCCATGCATTCCAGAAATACCTCTTCAAATTAAAGGGCTCATATTTACACAGTCATTTCAGTCATTATGAGTCATTCGTATCCATTTAAGGGGACCGATTATGCTCATTTCCAGCTCCATGTTTTTATTCTTGGATTCTACTAGAGGAGCTTTGCACAATTCAGTGTGACGCCATTTCAGTAATTATGAGTCAGTCATATCCAATTAAGGGGACCTGTTATACTTATTCCCAGCTGCATGTTTTTATGATTGGAATCTACCAGAGCAACTTTCCACAATGCAGAGTTTGATTGATTATTTATTTATTTACTGGGCTTTTGGTGCAATACTGTTTTCACTCTCTCTTTTAAAACCTTTAAGACCTCCCCTTGAGCCAAATTTCTTCTGATTGGCTTTCTCCTCGCAAACAGAAGTTTTAAAAAAAAGCAGCTGGGAGGGGGTGCTGTGCTCAGAGCCAAAGCTATATAATAAGGAAAAGCATAGTACACTAGATCCACTTTAAATAACTTGTGTTCATAATTTTGACAAAAGGTCAGCTTCTTCCAAAGCAACAAAAATATATGTTACATCAGCTTCACAAGCTGTGCAGTACTTTCTGTAATTAGTAAATTGACTTTAACATGGTAAATTAGTGGAATGGTCCTTTAAGTTGGCCACAGAGGCGACAGAGAGTATTAATTTATTAATGTATAATTTGTACCCTTAGATGAAAGTGTGCAGTGCTCCAGTGGCTGCTGGTCTTGGAGCACTGCCACATGAAGATGTACTGTCTTGCTCTCTGGCCCTGCCTTTGAGGAATTTCTGAGCTCTGAGGCATGTTTAGCCCTGCATCTGATCCCGTCGTGAAATATACTCAAGCTGAGCTCAGCTGACAGAGGTGAGCTCTGTTGTTGCTAGATTAACAAGGGCTGCTGGGCTGGCATGGCAGGAACGTGAGCCAGCATCTATCTGACAGCTGCCACCAACACTTAGACTGCACTTTGTCTCCCATATTGTGATGAACTTGGTGCCATGGTCTATCCTTTCATCATATCTTTTTTTATTTGACACTTTCATTGTCTCTGATATGGTTGCTTTCCTCAGTGTTTCCTGCTCATAGTTAATGCTAAGAGAGTCCATCTCTCTTTGTCTTTCTGTAAGACAAAGATTCTTTCAGCCATCTGCAAATGTAATATTCAGTCAGAGGAAGACAGAGAGGCACAGCTTCAATGGGCCTGGTATGACAAATTGTCACTGACACTGTTAAGACTTTGAAAACTGCCTGCACATTCTCGCTCTGTATGCCTATCAACATTCTTCAGTATTTTTATGTATATAGGACACATGCTGTGTATGCATGCGCAGCCACACAGATTCCTGTGCACTCCAACACAGACTCCTCAGAGGCCTGGATTGGTGGAACAGACAGAAGCCTTTTGGTTACTGAATATTTCATATCTCTATATTGGACTCATTCCACCTGTTTGTACCTTGACCAAGCAGATGAGAGGTGAGATACGGTCCGGCCTGCCTATCTCTCTTTAAGGGAATTCAGCAAGCTCGTGTTCACTCTCCCTTTGGCTTCTCTTCGTTTCTTGAAGATGAGTCACTTTCTATAGCTGCATGTCTAACAACATTTTCCCTCTCTTACTTCCAGCACTTTCAACTGTAGATTACTATTAAAAACATAAATAAAAAAAATAAATAAAAGAATGGTTCCCAGCCTAGTAATTTGAAATGACTTGGGTGATCAAGTCACGTGATAATTAATAGGAAAAGACATAAGGAAAAAGAAACTCTACTATATACATTTGTTTGTTTTTCCCATGAACGTTCCAATATCAAATCTTTGCCTTTTTCTTTAAAACAAACAGATACCCCCCCCCCCCCCCCCCCCCCCCCCCCCCCCCCCCCCCCCCCCCCCCCGGCAGGTAACAAGTTTTCCATTGTAACAATTTAAGAAGTTTAAAAGCAAAAGTCCTTTTTGATAGAACGGCTGTCAGTGACAATCTGAACACATTACATCTAGACTCTGCCTCATTTCTTTTTTAGGATTCTAGTGTTATCTTGCCACTGGCATCTGAGCCTCCTTGTTTTGTTTTTTATTTTCTTTCTTTCAACTTTTCAGACATTTTTTTTTTCTAAAATATTTTTCATAGCTGTAAATGTGTGGAACCAAATTACTGAATAGAATTAAAACTGCCTGCTTGGCTACACACTGGCAGTGAGAAACTGTAAGTGCGAAAATATGTTTCTGTTTGTTTTTCGTAATTGGTTGCACCAACCCGTTGAGGTTATGATGGTTACATTCAAATTATGCATGTTTTGTTTTGCTATTAATTTATGGCACCATTGCTTTTGCTCCTCTGCTGCTTCAGTGCCTCTGCTTTCACTAAAGTGACCAGGAGTTCCACGTTATGTGGGACTTCATTGCATTTTTATCTTTTTTTCTTGCTTCTGACATATTTAGACAGTCCCTGCTCTTTGATTAGTTCTAGTTTTCAGAAGTTAACGCTGCAGACTTTTCAAACATCTGGCTTTTAATCGCTGGCTTTGAAGAAATCAGGGACGCTGTCATCATGGGTCAAGTTCAGGTTAAACTTTCACCGCCTATGCTACCTCTGACAGGGAAAATTGTGAGTCACAACAGTCACAAGCCATGGAGAGTTTGGCAGAATATGATGAAAACTACTGGAAAAATGGGAAGGGAACTACATTAAAGACTCAGAAATGACTTACATTTGGGAGAAGGAGGTGAAAGATGATGATGATGATGTGGGAGAATGTGAATAACAGATTAAATATGAGTCTAACAAGGAAAGTGAGTCAAAAAAATTATGGATGCATCCCCGCTTAAAGTTGTAACAATTATTAAAATAGAAAAAGGAATATATAACTGGGATAACACCATAAAGTAAGAACAAAGTTTAGCTTCCTTGGATGTATTTTCACATGGTGTTTTCACATGGTGAGGGAGTTGGGAAAGTTGCATTCAAATAAAATGTATTTGCCCTTCACATGCTAAATGGTAAACCTGCAGCCCATCAAGGTTAGATTGGTTATATTCATGATTTAAGGGGAATATTATGCTAGTTTTGTTCTTCCAAGTCATTTATTGCGCCATAGTCTTTGGTCCTCTACTGCTTCAGTGCCTTTCCTCTAACTCATCTCCCTCTGGTCTCTGTAAGTGCTGCACTGATTTCAGAGCAGCACTGTCGTCAGACCTCAAAGAGAGATGGATGGACGGCCTTACTTAGAGCCCAGCTAACTGCCTCCCTTTTCTCCTTAACCAGAGAGGAGCAGTTGCTGGAAGGAGAATCGATTTTCATCTCTTCTCTGGCTGATGGCAGTCGAATAGATATCAAGGGTGATTCTGCAAGGGGAAAGGAATGGGGCTGAGAGGAGCACGGATGGGGAGGGGAGGCTGGGTAAATCAGATCAAGGAGTGGAGAGCAGAGCAAAAAGAATGAGTAAGGGATTGAGAGATCATAGGAAGAAGGCAAACTTTGAGGATGGAAAGGGTGAAACGGTTCAGGGGATCAGAAGTATGGAGTCATGAGGGTGAATATAGAAAAGAAGCAGAGTGATGGGAAGAGGGGACAGAAATAGTCTGGTTATAGGAGGAGAAAGAGGCAAGATGGTGCAGCGGTAATCACATAGGAAATTGAGAAAAGAAGAGGGTGAGGGTAGATGAAAGCTGTGAGAATGGAGGCCGGTGCAGGAAAAGGAAAGGAGCATCTTTTTTTCATGGGAGCTTGGCCTGGCCGGTGTGACAAATGGACTGAGAGTGCCACAGGCATCTCCCGTGTCACATAGCTGTCACTGGCCTCTTCAGCAGGCTTGTGGCCAGGCTGTAACTCCGTCAGAGTGATGTAAACCACCTGCCTCATATCCTCCTAATCTTTGCTTTTCATATATCACAGAGGAGTTGCCCTTCTGATTACTTCACACATGTATCCACAGCTTTACTTTGCATCTTTCAGTTTTACCCCATTTGTCATAAAAGTCAATGAAATGAGGATAATGTCTCTCATAGCATCACTAAAGGAATTTCTTTCTGCAGTGTCAGAAGACCACAGCATGAGATCAGTTTCTTAATGGGAAATGGTGAGGAAGTTGAATGTAGCTCAGGATATTGACTTGTGGTTATGTATGGCTCTCTATGCATTTATTAGAAACAAAATCACTTCTACACACACACACACACACACACACACACACACACATGCACATGCCAAATATTAGTATGTAGAGACATGCCGTTGCTCTAAACCCACTTTGATCAAAGCAGATTTTGGAAGCACAGCATTTAATTGAGACGGTGTGTTGTGGGAGGGACACTTTGATGAAATAGATGAGGTCAGAGAAATATCTGGATTCAATTATGCGTGTGTGTGTGTGTGTGTGTGTGTGTGTGTGTGTGTGTGTGTGTGTGTGTATTTAAGTAAGTCTATTAATCTATAAGCTCCATTTTCTCTTACGCAGGCACTTCATTGTTGCTTGGTAATCTTTTTCATCCAAACAAATGTACAGCGCACACACTAAGAAAGGGTGAAGTGGTGCAGATGAAGCTCTGCTTATATTTACACACATATCTAGCAGTTTTAAGGTTCTAATGCAGGGCTGGGCAATTCATTTTCCCAAGGGGCTACATGAGAAGCTGGGGCTGTTGTGGAGGGCTGCACCAATGTGATTTTTTTATCATCCATATAGCTTTTTAGGAGATCCTTCCTTGTTTGTGTGATTGAAAAGATGCAACCATCATGTAGCAGTGATATTGATTTGACATGATGTGAATATTGATAGGGGTCTCTGCTGAGCAATGTATAATGCCCACAGTGGTAGTACAGTCATGAGTTATTAAAATAATTCTGACACAGCTCCAGGATGAAATGAAATAAATGTATTTTTCATTACATCCTGGAGTTGTGGAAGAGTACACGAGCGTTTCAGATTTTCCACACGCTGTAATAAAAACACCTGATATAGGATTAGCATTTTAGGTAAATCTGTAAAGATTTATATTAACAACTTTATTTGTATAGCACTTTTTAAAACACAGAGTTTGAATAAAAGCCACTCAGTTTAAATACAGACACATAATCAACATGCAGTCTTATGCACATTTCCATACAAGCAGAAATTCCTCCATAAATAGTGACATAGTTGCTGCAGGTTGGCAGTTTAACTGCAAAATGATAAACACGCTTAACAACCATGTTTTTATGTAGGAATACAACCAGAATACCAACCAGTTCAGTCAACACATCTCTGCTGCAGAGAGTCGCGTCACAAACGAATTGCACTTATAAGTACAGACTGACTTGGATTCATGGCGGCGTATTATAAGTTATAGATTAGATGGCAGTTATTTGAAAACCTTCACCAATCTGTCTCAGAGTGACTGCAGTTGTTTGGATACAGGCTGCCTCCCACCAGGTGGTCTGTGCAGTTGCCTTTAGATCAAAAGTGTTCGCTGCAGTTACTTGCAATTGGTCTCCGACAGCAGAATAATTGCAATAGGCTGGACAACCACCAGTTTATTTATTTATTTCCTGGACACTAGAAAGTTGCCGTCCTATTTTTGCTAACTTGGGTCACAGGAGGGCTGGAGCCTACCCCAGCCGACACCGGGAGAGAGGCAAATTACACCCTGGAGACACACCAATCCATCACAGAGCTCCTTATTTGAAGTACTAAATAAAAATATTTGGGCTGCTGTGTAAATGTGGTTTGGGCTTGTGCACAGAATGTGTTTTGTGGCCTCAGAGGAAACTGACAAACCAGACATGATTTGCCATAATTAAGGTTGTCGTGACTACACATGCTGATATTCTATTCCTCCTTTTAATAAGCTCTTAATTTCTTCTTCAGCCTGTTTTCTTCAGTGTGCCATGCAAGAACTGCGCTTGCACCTTCTGGTCTCTAAAATTGCACAAACAAGTTGTGCAGAGTGTTTGCACTTACAGTTCTCCGTGCAGGAATATAGTCATTAATATCTGCAAGTGAGCAGTTGTGTGCCCTCCAATTTAGAAGGCTCTTCACAGTGGACATCTCAGCAAGCGTGACAAACTGCAGCTGGATTTATGCTGGATTTAGTTTTAATGATGTTTGAGCAGAACATACTCTGTTGACAGAAACCACCAAACTAACTCTGAATTGCTGGAGTGTTTTCTCTCTGTGTGTGTGTGTGTGGGGGGGGGGGGGGGTGTGAGAGAGGGAGGGAGATGAGAATGTGTGAACATGCATGTGACAGGTAATATAAGCCATTTCTGTAAACAGCGTAATGAGTCAGATTTGATTTAAGCGTCGACAGACGGTATATATGTCAGATTCACTTGCGACCGGCTATCACAACGTGTCGATTGGCTGGCTTCAGTTTTTCCAGGTCGTAACCTTTGCTGACAGGCCAATCAGTTAAAGCATAAACATGGGCTAAATGGTCTGTCAGACCGCCAACTTCAGTCTTTTAATTCGCTATGAGGGCATCTTAATTCTAAAGGAAAGATTCTCGCATCCAAATCATATTGTTGGGCCCTGCAAAAGCCTCAGAAGAGCCAGGCGCCTGAATTTTCCAGCAGCAGTAAGCTAAACACTGCCTCATTTTATTTTGCTGTTTGCAAGCCCTTTGAGGATAGAGTCAAATTGTGTTTGCGCAGACACCTCATCAGCTAAAGTCAACTCTGTTAAACTAGTCATCAAATGGGAGTTGGAGGCGATGTGTGGGTGTTTGTGGGGCTTTAGCTGCGGAGACATCAGATTCCCTCGTCGTTCCATTTCAACACTTTTCTCAAATCTCTGTTTTCTCTCTGTTGATAATAATGGAGTCGGTTTTCCAACAAATGCATGCATCCAAAGTGACACACAAACAGTCACAGTCACGCATACACATTCAGCACCCGTTTTTGCTGTGAACTCACTCAGCCGTAATGACATAGCTAGTGTTGCCACAGTGTAGCTACAGATGGAAGCAATTATGGTGCTGTGAAAATATTTCCTGAAGAAAGGCAGTGTTTTGACTGGTGGAACAGCGGGATGCAGTCACTCAGTAATTGAGGTCCACTAAAACATCAATGAGGTGAAGGCAGATTGGAGATCCCTTGTTGTGGCGTCATGTTAGAGTGGATGACGATCACCACAGAGCTAGGACGGGCTCTGGCTTTTTGTCTGGTGGTTGTAATGCTGTGAGGAGCTTTGTGTAGGAAGAAAAACTTGTTGCCAAATTTACAGCCGCAGCCTCATCTAATTCCATCCTAATTACTGCGATTTGGATAGGGGCCTCAGTTGAGGCTTAGGAGGGGGGAACAGATAAAGCCGACAGAGTTCTTTGTATTTAAATGGCAGCTAGTTAAAACACAGGATCTTAAGTTTGGTGATGATAAATGTGTTGCCCTGTAGTCTGAACTCATACAGAAACAAAGAAAGGCAGGAAATGAAAAAGACAGAGAGGGGGATTTTACCACAGTGGGTTTTTTTTTTGTTTTTGGTTTAATGCAGTGTTCACTTTCAGAGAGAGAGAGAGAGCACTTTCAGTAACCTTGATGCCACCTTCTTCCAATCCCAACTCCCTCTATTGTCACTCCTGCAAGTCACACACACAAGGGCAGAGAGTGAGAGAGAGGCAAAGCAGAGATAGAGGAAGCGCAGTGTGTAACTGTGCATCCCCAGACACCAGCTTGCACTCTAAACTCTCACATCTTTCCCACCCCGAGGAGCTTCTGAGAGGCTTGAAGAACAGAACTGATCCCCTCAGTGAATGCTGAGGTTTTGGCTGATGAAATACGAGGACCTCACACCATTTACCAGCTGACATGTGTAAGCGTGTATTTGGGCATAGCAGAGAAAAGGAAGGTGAAATAGTGTATGGACTGTGTAGTTTTCAGTGTAGATTTTTTTTTTTTTTTAAGGAGCCCTAAGAAGATAAGAATAGTAGCTTCAGCCTTTGGAAAACGCAGCGAGGTGCAAGGACTCCTGAAGGTTTCTGGCTCTTTCATCTGACTTCTTCCTCCGAGTCCTCTCTCCGCTCATCACATCTCGTTCTCCACAGTAGGTTCCTCACAGAGAGCCTTGAAAAACACAGGGGAGCCTGCTGACCCCTCAGAGAGCTTCAGATCTTTTTTCGATTTTTTTTTTTTATGTGTGCCTGTGCAGGTTACAGGTGTTTTGTTTTTTGTTTTTTTTTCAAGAACTGCTTGAACACATACTATATAGCCTACAGTTAAGTCTATGTAAATCAAATGCATTTGTTGGAGGGAAAAAAATCCTAAATATATTGCAATAAAAATATGGTATTACAACAAAATCGTTGCAGAATATTTCAACTACAAATGCAACACTTAAAGGCCTTCAATCTACTTCTTTTTCTGAGCAATGGTACCTTGCAGGTACGTACAACATGAACATTTTGGATGTTATGTTTGTGTTTTCTTTTGAGTTCTTCTTACTGATTAAAAGTGGGCAAGGCTTAATTGGATGTGGCTGAATTTGAATCAAAATGTGATTGTTGTTGGTTACTTTTGATGATATTATTACATTGTCAGTGGAAGCTGATCAGCAGACCCCGTCCCTCATGCCTCATTTTTTTTCATGTAATAAATCCTGTGATTTTGTTTTTCTCCTGAACTTCAATCGTTATTTGCTAATGAATATTTAAAGACCTCCTATGAAAATGTCTCAGTGAATCTTAAAATAGTCCCTTTTAGGTGATAATTTGTATCAAACGTTTGTTAAGCACGAAATAATTTTTTAAAAACTCCCTCTGCCACATTTAAAAATCTAAAATCCATGAATAATCAAACATTTTTGTTAAAAATGTTCTAACTACTTTACAGAAGATGAACAATTCATTCTCATTATACACGTAGTCTTCCACATCACACCTTGTCTTGGATGAATATTGGATCCAGCCTGGCTTCCTTTTTTATGTCACACAGTCATCTTGTACATATAAGTGTTAAAGTCAGATCCTAGGTGAGCTCAAAGAAACTTTCCCCCCTTCAGCAGATGAAAGTAAAAACCGCTTTCTGGTGTCAAACTCTGCACGTATATCATTCTGCGCAGTGAAGCTCAAACATCCGAGACAAAGAACTGAAAGGAAAGCAGATCTTTTTTTTTTTTTTTTTGGAGGGAAAAGGGTTCATTTTCAGGAAAAAAAATCAAATTTTTGAAGCAAGTGTTCAAAGGCTTTAATACCTGACATCAGCATTGTCACTTTTTTTTAAACTAATCAAAGGTTTGAGGCCACAATCGTGACAAACTGTAACTGTAGGGCACAAATAAAACCATTAAGTGTTTGATTGCAAAGACTGAATCTAATAGAACAACATGATGAATATTTTGAAAAATAAAAAAGCTCAATTTTATGCATCTTTTAACTGATTGTAGTGTTCTTAATTAGATTTATTAAAAAATTCAATAGCACTGCATTTAAATTCAATCCAAAGGAATTAAAAAAAGTTCAAATCATTATCATCTTTTAGTGGTAGTTTCCCAGTTTTGTAATCCAATAATATAATAGTATAATGAGTACTCCTACTTTTGATTACATTTTGTTGCTTATCCCTTTCAGTCACGATAATTTTAGTGGAAAAAATCATCTTCTCCCTACATAACCTTTATAGGTCAGAGATGTCAGAAAATAAATATTACATTACAATATCTAACTATAGAAAGTGATCCACACAATTGTCGTTGCAGTGACCAAAGGGGATATACATGTGTACCTGCCCTTTGGCATGCACTTTTACTTAAGAAATATTTTGAATGTGTGTGACGATGGTTATGCATGACTGAATGAATGTACTGGTTTGCATGATCCAGGTGGCAGCCTGAAACAGAGGGTATGCATTTGTATGAAAAGCATAATAGATGGGGGTGTGAGATGACCCAGAGTCTTTTGCACAAGCGCACACAAACATACGCGCCACTTCGTCATCTCACTGTCTGTAGAAATAAACACCAAGCTGCATGCCGTTTGAGGAATTTGTTTGAACTTCCCTGGGGCGCTGTGGCTAGCGCTGAGTAATAGTTGTCCGGTTAAAGTGTAGGCACGGGCCTGGAGGCGCCACGTCCTGATAGTCCTGGAGTGTGACAACCAGAGTACTGTAACTACTCTCCTCTCACACCACTGGGGTTTGTTTTTGTGTCACTCAGATGAAAATCGACCACGGTGAGTCCCTTACATCAAACAACACTTTTCCTCCTTTCTGAAACACATCAATGGCACTGCTGTGTTTTTTTTTTTTTCTCACACTCCCCCTCCCTCCCTCTCTCTGTGCACCAGTCTTTTTTACCTTCACTTCATTTGTGTTTCTCTTCCCTGTGACACACTCTGTGCTCTTTCTTTGCCACATCTCTCGGCCTCTATTCCTCTTTCCGTCTTTCCTCTACACATAGTCCATCCCCTTATTCCTATCTCGTTAACCCCAGAGTTTGTTGCGGCACTTCAGTATTGATCACCCTAAACTATCTGGAGTCCAGGGTCCAGACAGGCACTGTGATTCTGAGTGATCATTCAGCTCAGGAAGTATCCTGGCGGCGTGTCCAGTTGCAGTGCCTTAGGCCTGTGTCACAGCTGAGACATTTCATTAAAGGCGACCTGTAAATGAACAGAACAGATGAACAGCTGCACGAATAGGGTGAAAGCAGCTTTTGTTAGCCACCCAGGAGGCGTGTCGCCCCCAACGTGAGGCCTGATGGTTTAATCATTATGTTAAACCTTCAGAAATTTGTGTGGGTAAAGGGTCCAACACCTCAGCTCTCGGGGGTGTTAACATAAAAAAACAAATTGGCATGCGTTTTCAGCTGGTGAGTGTGTAGTATAGCACAATGCGTAGCACAGATGTGATATATGGATGTAGCATGTGAGAAAGATTAAGTTGAAATTGCCTGGTTCATGATTTGGGAGTGAGAGATGTGAACCCTCTAGGCAGATTGTTAGACTAATTCTATGCGGACCTGCTCTCCAATTTATTGCCTGCGACAAGTTTGTGAATATTTATTATTGCTCTCCACAGTGTACATTTGGCTTTGCACCTAAAATGAGAATATCAATTACCAAACGAAAGAACAGCCAGCACTATATCTCACAGGTTACCCTATATAGAGGAAAATTATAAAAAAAACTACATCCTACTGAGAAACCCACATGTGTGCGTTTGTACACATGCACGCTCGTGCACTCAAAAAGCTCTGCAAAACAATTTATTTCACCACAGTGTCCGCCACAGCCCAGTTGCTTTGTTTGGATTGGATGCAGCTGAAACTGCTAACAGATTCTCTCTTGTTAAACTGCTTTTCACTAACAGGTTGACCAGATTTGGAGAACAAGGACTCCTGATATAATTGAATGAAGAATGAGGAACATTCCTCATAGCAACATGTGTGCATAGGCTGTGAAAAAAAACATTTATGAGAAACAAAAAAAAAAAAAATCCTGTAGCTTTTGATTACACAGCAGCAGGAGGGAGTCTGCCCCCCCGTGATGATTTTAACACGCGTTGTTCCCCAAAGCAACTCTAGACTTACCTCATTTACCCCTAGCAGAGTTTTCTATAAGCGCCAAAAAGGAGAAAGTAACCAAATTGAGGGTGAGTTAAAAATTAAGATACACTGGTTAGCTAGAGAGTAAGAGTGAGATGAAAAAGAGGAATGTATAGGCAGCAAGAGAGTCGTACAGACCTGTAATTATGCAATCATCACTGAAAACCTTGACTCTAAGTCGGCCGAAAGCCTGATGTGGCTTTGCTAATAAACCCAGCTGAAGACTTGAATCTATTAAGAGTATGCTTTTTGGTGGAGATTTTATGGAATTTTAATTACAAACACATGGGTGGTGTGCATAAATGTTTTAACATATTGATCAGCCGAGTGCACGTTTCACCGGCCCTCAGGAGCCAAGGTTGGGGTTTTTATTTTTTTATTTCTCTATCTTTTTTTAAACCAGGGAGTTGTGCAGAAGTCTCCAGCAGCTTTCGTTAAGCCACGCTCTGAAAATGCTGTCAGGGACAGACTGTAAATGGTTTTACAGTCATCCCGAGAGTAAACAGGGTTTATGAGCAAGCAAGGTTTAGTCCAAGTAAGGAGCTGGGCTTCTTTTTAAAGCCTTTCAATTCTTTCCCAGTTTGCTGCCATCCTTGAACACACATTGGTGTTAGTTTCACAGCTCACAACATGAGGTGCAATGCATTTGTGTGTGTGCGAAAATGAAGTAGATGAGGTGGTGGAAGTAATGGGTGAGTTATGTAGTGTATCTGTTGAAAGAAAAGTAATGCAGATGGGTTAAAAAAAAAAAAAAAAGGAGTAAGACAGCAGGAAGGAGGATGTGCTAAAAACAAGAAACAAAATAGTGCCTGCAGTCTTTTCAACAGAGGAGAAGGAGAGGAGGATAATGAGCAAAATCACTGAGCCATGGGTGCAGGCAGAGCACGCAGTTACTTATTAACACACACATATTCATACATCTATACACACTTATTCACACTACAGCGCACATGCTTTGCCACGTGAACTCCTGCCGTCACTGCGTGCATAAACATATTAACATTATGCATAGAAATGGTGGATTCCAGAGATGAAAGCCCCCTCAGATCACTGGCTGTACGCTGACACAGTCGTAACCTATCAAGCTCAGAAGTGTGCGCTTGTGGCATCGACAGGTCCACCGGGATGCTGTGAAGTCTCTTTGTTCTGTTTTGATGTGCTGTATTTCTAAAACATGGATTCCAGCTCTCAAACTGCATAAAAGTTCCCCTGCTCGTCTTTTGATTAAGGAACTTATCGAACTGTGGCCACCTCAAATAGTTTGCAGATTAATTAGTTAACATCTAAAATGGCTAATGCCAGCAGACAGTAATTAAAACCAGTGTGAGTCATGTGTCTTTATGCTTGCTTAGTTCTGGTGTTGCATGGCAAAAACACCAAAAACTAATAGTTTTTTTTTTTTTTCAGAAATTAATCGTTTTTACAACATGGTGTGCTTTAACAAACATTTCAGTTTCATTTCAGTATAAGAAGAACGTGCATACGCCCCAGCTAGCACTCCATCCTTGCTAGCTGCGTATGCTATATCTAACAGTTGTGAATAGTTAAAACAGTGGGTAAGGTTTCCTTCAGTGTTTTGTTCCAGAGATTTGGAGGGCTTTGGGGGGAGTCTCAATCAAAAAACTATCAGAAAAAAACTCAGCCAGTTTAGTTGTGGTTTTCTTCTTTCCTCACTTGTTAAACACCACTTAGAAGTCCACCTTAAGAGACTGCTGTAAAAATACTAAAAGCAGATGACTCTTAGGAAGAAAAATAACAGAAATTACTGCATATTTGTATACCATACTGCAGAATTCTTTTTCAAGTGCAAAGGGAATGCAAAAGCAATCATTTAGAAGTGTTAGGGTGGTTATTTCATGTTTTCATGCAAGGTAAAGCTTTAGATCGCTTTAATGACCAAGACTCCCGTAGCATCTATCCGATGTTATCTTCAGGGTGTTTGTTAAAATCTTGAATATAGCAGTATTCCCATAACCGTGCGGTGGAAGGAGTAGGGGGAACTGATATCTGTAGTTGAAGCAAAACCATGAATTGAATTAGGGGCACACGGATGAGGACATCCAGTTAAACTTTACGCTAATGAATTCTTTATGGGAGCACCAAAAAATCATCATGGCAGTCAAACAGCTGATAGCAGTATTCTCTAATTCACTAGCAAGGACCACAACTCCAAATACGAATGGCAGAGATTTACTGATAATTAAACAAGAAGGTAGGCCAGAGGCTGTGTCGCTGAGGATTGGCGGAGGCTCCCGAGCCTGGCAGATTCCTCTGATACGTTGGGAGAGGTTGACAACCAAAAAGGGGAGCAGGAGGAGGGAGGGAAGTGGCACAAGTAGGCATTTATAGACATATGACCAGAATGGGAGCGTGTGGGGTGTGGTCCAGCTCCTCAGATTCAGATACATTATCTCCAAAACATATTCTTCTGTACATTTTACACAGTTAGAAACAATTGTTGCAGCTAACAGTGGGTACACTGTAAAAATAACAGTTTAAATAAGGGTAAATCTTTAAGCGTGGCTGAGCTGCCCAATTGTCTGAACTCTCGTTTTTGTGGAGGTCATCATGATGACACTGCTGTGTTCCCAGTTGTTTCAGTCATTACAGTACCATCATAATCTATAGAAGTGATGGCCAAAACTGTCAGAAAAATAAGACTCAATAGTTGTAATAAACAGGGATTATGCTTTGGCTGCATGTCTCTAATCAAAGTCATCATCACTGATGGTGGGTTGAAAATAATTTTTCCTTCCCTTCATCTCACTCCCTGTCTTTATCTCATTCACACATGTTCACAAGGCCTTTGTTGGAAGCGCCGCCAAACTGTGATTATGGACCGAGCAGATACAGAGTCTTCTGCCAGAGCTCTAATCAAGGGAAATGTTTAACAACTGGCATGGCTAGCAGGGCTTTTCAATAATTTCCCTTACTCACTGGCTGAATGGAGGGAGGTAGAAATAAGAGCGAAAGACAAGTAGAAACGATTATAGGTAGGTGCAAAAAAAAAAAAAATGTAACATAACCACATCTGTCGCATTGTGGAAGCAATGGAAACTTTGTCACCTGAATATAAAATTAGATTTTACTGGAGCAACCTTGGTTTGAATGTGCGTGAGTAAAAGTTTCTTTACTTCTCTTTCGAGTTTTCACGCTATTACTCCCATCATGCCACCACCCCCGGTGATCAAAGGAGTGGTGGGTTGGAGAGAGAAACTGAGAAAGGATTAACGGCTAACAAGCAGATAGGAGGCAGGGAAGGACGGTGCTGTACGAACGAGCAGATGACTGCGGGTTAGAGACAAAGCTAGTGAAATACCAAAGAAAATTTGAAACTGATTTTCTTTGTACTTTTGATTTTGACAGTTAAGTGTTATAAAAGTATATTTGAACAAATATCTTATCAGCGTTGCTTTCATCAAGAGGGAATTAAGGCCTGTTCCCTCATCTACTGTATGCTCCCTCCTCTATGGTATTTCACTTTTGTGGTCACCCCTGTAATCCCCTCTACTTTATTTCATTAGCCATGTCCTCCTTCTCATCTTCGCCCCCTCTTTTGTCTCATGTCCCCTCTTCTCCTCCATTCTTTCCTTTTTTTTTTTTTTTTTTTTTTAGCATACATACTGTAAAATCCCTCTTCTCTTCTCTCTTCTCATTGTTACGCTGTAATTGGAGCTGGAAGCCTCAAGACAAGCAGCTCAGTGTTCGTCAGGCTGACAGGCAGGCCTGTTGGCTTCTATTAAGGTTTAATAAGTGAGCAGAATTGGAGAAGAGAAGGAGCTGAGATGAGGAAAGAGTGCACAAGCAGTAGTTTCTACTGTCACCCCTAGGTTGCAGGGAAACCTGTCTGCTGTCACAAAAACGCACACTCTCCAATCACTCTCCATGCATGCTTTCTTTATCATCATAATCCTTTTTCAGCTTATTCCCACTGGCTAAAGATTTTCTCTAGATGTCAAGCATCCAAGAAAGGCATAAGTGGGGGATAAAAGAAACTGGAAAAAATAATTAACATATCTAAGTGTCCATGTCAAAGAGAGAGCGGGTGTTGGGGAGCCATGTTTGCTGTGAGAAAGACAGCAGCTGAAAAGTCTGTACACACACATCCATACAGTAATAATAAACACACTTGTCAAGATATCTGCCCCTGCGTGAAGCTGACAGCAGCATTATTGCAGCCATGCAGAATTTAATCTAAAGTGTCACACAGCAACCCTGGACCACAGTTGAGGTAAATGTTAAAGAACCATCTAAAACCTCTGCATCCGAGTGCACCAAGAACAATTCCAGATGTGGCGAGCGTGGGAGAGGAGATTTGCGGTTATTGCCTCGTTCCGAATCTTTCTGCGGTTGCAGAAGTTCATTTTTGTTTACAAAGTCATCGAGACCGGGGGGATTATTGAAGAAAAAAAATCCATCTCTAGATAAATTCAATACCTAACTTTTCAAACTCCTCAAGTCTGTGTGTGTCTGTGTGTGTGTGTGTGCGTGTGTGTGTGTGTCTGTGTGTGTGCGTGTGTGAGAGAGAGAGAGAATATGGTACAGTAGTAACCTCCTGCCTGTGTGTGTGTGTGTGTGTGTGTCGCATCTGTGCCTCAAAAATGCTCATTTTACTGAAGAAAGGAATAATAATGTAACTGAAACTGACAGTCTTTCCGAGCTGAATATTGGCCAAAAACATGGAAATAAATACAGCAATAATCAGGCCTGTGTTTAGGCTGCTGTACCAAAGATGCCAACAATATGTTCAAGGAGCAAGAAACTCCCGGTGAACAAACGCCAAATTCAGTATAAACACTGAAGAACATGGGTACTTAAATGAATACACAAAGACTAAAAGGAAGTCTGTGCTGGTTAGCCTGTGTAACCATGAGCTGGCTGTGTTATGATATGCTGTGAGATCTCAATTATGAGCTGCCATCTGTGTTCAGAGCAATCAGATATTGAGCAATCAACTTTTTACATCCCGCTGGGCAAAAACCTAAATAAGCCTTAATACTCGGTCAAATAAACACTTTCAAATGCATAGCATGAACCACCTACTGCAGGAGAACAAACTTATTCTTTTGTCAATATATATTAATATTCAGAGGCTGTGATGAAGTAACAGAAAAAAAAGGGGGGGGGAAGGAAATGGGAGAAGGAAGGATTGCTGAAACAAAGGAAAGAAAGACAAATACAGATCATATTACCCTTTAATGCTGACACAGTCCTGCAGATCTCCACTTATTGAGGAAGATTTGTCTGATGCTGAACTGAACTGAACTGTGTGTGTCACGTAATTAGCAGGCTGTAAGTAAAGGATGTGTCCACGTGTTTCACTGATCTCAGTGGATTTGTGATAAAGCACTAATTACTGCTGAAAAGGACATTGATTGACCAACAAGGCCATTTGAATAATGGCGGGATTCAATCGATGGAAATTGCAAACTTGTTGAGTGTATGAACTCACATTGATAATGTCCAGAATCGGTTGTCCGAGCTCCAAGATTTAATTGTTAGTGACAAGGGATGGATGAATGATTAAGTGTAATTCTGCTCATTGTCACCTCAGCTCTTTAGGGTGCAGTCATGCTTTAACTGTGAACATATACAATGCTGCTGATTGTGGGCAAACCAGGCCTACCCTCCAGTACCTGCAGAAATGGATGGAGCTTGTTTCTACCACTGAATTGTTTTTTTTTTCTCTTAATAGCCCAAACTTTTGAGGTAATAACCCAAAATTTAGAATTTTGTTGTTGTTGTTGTTGTTGTTCAGTGGCATAAACTAGCTTCCATAGGAAAAGGCCTGCCTCACAGAGGGGCAGAAAGGAAGGCAGGTGGAGAGGATTGTTGCAGTGAACTGTAATTGTCCCATTATTGGGTCAAAATGCATGAAAATGTCCTGTTTTAAATCTATACCCACAAAAGTAATGGCACTGCCATCTGCTTCACATGTGTAATTTGTTAATTAGCAAATATTGGCAAGTTAAACTAAGATGGAGAGCCTGCTAAATTTTACAACGACAGCATTTCCTCACAGAGGCAAATAGATCAAAGTTAGCAGTTGAAACCAAAGTTTTTTCATTATTAGCTCTATTTTTAATGCTCAGTCACCGTAAACTGTTGTTGTAAGAATGCGGTTGAACCTAAGGAAACACTTTGAGTATTTGGTTGGCAGATCAAAGTCATTAAAGTAGAAAAAAAAATGATTGCTCTCACATTTCTAAAGGTGCCACTGATTTCCACATAAAGTTCAATAGTTTCTCAAGGAATTGATCACTTTCACATGATTATAAGAACAACTATTGAATGAGAAATTATTCAATTTTTTGTTAAAATGGCTTTTTATAAAACACGAGTCTGTTATTATTAAACCAATTTGTCTTAAGATTTCAGCATTTGTTTAAAAAAACGTTGAAAGCAATAAAAACTTTTTATTAAGAAGGCAGAAAAAGTGTCTCATGGTTACACGATTTTTGGTCACAACCAATGATGATAAACAAAGAATATGCTAATACCTAGCAGATTAAAATAACAGCTGTGCTCACTATTAGACCCCATTATTCACAGGTTAAATTACCCAAATCCTGTAAGCACTGATTCATAAGTGAGGCACCGTATAATGCATTGGTTTAAGAAAGTAAATTCAAGATGAATTTTCATGCAGTTGCAGATTTGTCTGGTGGAGATGACACCCCTTTAGATAATATTTGTGCAGTTTTAGTTTGATGCTGACTAATATTTGGAGAGCTGTCTTTGTCTTTATCCATTCCTTTCACTCAAGAAATAATGGTGAGTGCATTATATATGCATACATATATTATTTTAATTAGTGGTGTTTTTATTTATCATTCTTTGGCTGAGGTTTACCCATGTCAGACTGCTTGTTGCAGCTTCAGTGTTGATGGTAGGCGAAACTCCTGAATATGCCTACAATGTGGCATTTAATTAATTTTTTTAAGCAGGTTCTTGTGAATGTGGTTTCCTCGTCACGCTTAGTTGGTGAGTTTGTGCTAAGAAAATAAAAATGTTATTATAAGTAAGTCTTACCTTCCTGTTCCTATTGAGTCCCAGCAGAGAGAGATTGGATTCAGGGGGGGTCCCTATTTACAGCGGACACAGTCTGCCCTCAGAAAAACGTGTTATTTAAGCAGAAAATAGAGCTTCTGTTTACCTGAATGTTTTTCTGTCTGTATGTGATAAGACACTGTTTTGTGCTGCCTATCTTTCCTGCTTATGGAGCATGATCTCTGTTTTTATGTTTACTCATATCCATTGTCAGTAGCAGAGTTTATATTTTATCAGGTTGTTTCTAAAGTTGACCAATTTTTGTCTCTGCTCGATCTTGAGTCTACAAATGGCCAGAAGGGTGCACACACCTTAAAATAATCTCTCCACAGAGGAATTCTTGGTAATTTATTTGATTTTATAGACACAAAACTGAGAATGATGGGGCTTCAGTCACTGCTATTCATTCATTTTTAAGTCAGTGTGGCTTAAAGAGTAGAAAGTTTTATCCCCTTTTTTTGTTCTGAGCTACCCCTTTAATCCAGACGAAAGCAACTCAGAAGCTTCGTAGCCATTCGGCAGCCTCTGACAAAGTTTAAGCTGCCATTCCCCCGCTTAATGTCAATGTGTAGCATAACACTTTACTACACAAAGCCACAGGCTACATTAATTAAGCACCAGGCTGTCTCATACTGGAGTATTTGAACCACAACCAGCACCATTTGTCCCCATTAAAAATGAATATCTCCGTTAATAAAAGTATGTTTGTTTAAAAAAAAAATACACTGCAGTTTTCTTTGTGTTCATTATTCCTCCCGCTCTTTGCCCTGCTTCTTTGCTGTGCAACTTGTAAGTGAGTAAGTGGCTCCCACTGTCTATTAATGATATCCATTTATTTTCTGTTAGAAAGGATTTATTTTGCTGTCCTTGTGGAGACATTCCTCCCTCTGCCACTACTGGAGCTGTAATTTAACAACTATTACTAGTGTTTGTCTAAGGCCCCAAATGTTCAAGCATGCTTTAGGCATCTCTCTCTCTCTCTCTCTCTCTCTTTAACACTCTCTTTTTTGCCTTCATCTGCTTTTCTCCAATCTGCTTCCCTTGGCAAGCACATGCTTTCATTGTATTCATTTGGTGTTGGTCCCAAGAGCTTACACAGCAAAGAATGACTTCTCTTCTGGCATTTTTCTAATTGATCCATGGTAGCCCATGCTGTGATCTTGCTGTATTTATATCTTCTATAATTCATGAACAGTTCTATCTAAGGGAATTCATCTCTTGTACACACATACAAGCATGCACGCACACACAAACACACACACACACACACACACACACACACACACACACACACACACACACACACACACACACACACACACACACACACACACACACACACAAAATGATACACAAATTCGTGGTCCGCAGATGAGCTGCTTCGTGTTCATTCTTGCAAAAAATTTTCTTTATGGATGCAACATAGAAAACAAATGTCGGCACACTTTAAATTAATACAAGCGTGTTTTTTTTAAAGTCACAGCATAATAGAAAAGTTCAGGATTTCATGCACAAGTTCTCCAAAAAATTAAAAATACAAAAAGAAGTTTCAAAATAGTTTTAGGTCAAAGTAGCTCACAGCACATATAATATTACATATACAGTAACTGGACTGTGTAAGTGATTTTCATGGTGTGGAAACCTTAAATTATTACTCACCATTAATGCCAGACTTGGCATCTCTCTCTGTAAAGCTAATGTTGTGAAACATGTTAGGGTTGAGAGCTATTCTCAATCAGGAAGACAGTTATTACAGCTATTAAAATCACCATCCACTTTACATAATGAAGGCAATTAGCCAGAGCTACCTTGGCTGGAAAGCATAAGACTATTACCACCCACAGAGAGGAGATAGAAAATAGGTCACTTTGTCTGGCCGTTTGTGAACTCCCACATGCTTTAGACAGGAAATACTGATGCTTTTTACATGATTTCACCAGCTGACTGATGACCCTTTTTCTGTGTGATTTTATCTCTCTCTTTGTAGGAATGCTGCTCCAAGAGAGTTTCATCGAGGAGCCTGATGGCCTTGTGTCTGTAAACCTGTTAGTGGTGTCTGCTGTCTCAGCCTTTGCAACAGGAGCCATCCTCTCTGGCCTCACTGTGTGCTGGATCATGAGTCATCGCCACCGCCACTCTCGTGGCTCTGGAGCCAGCGGTGCTCGTCGTAAAGGTGACAAAGAGCAAAGCATGCTGGGGCAAGGCCGCAGTGGGTCAGTAATGAGTGTAACGAGAACCAGCGGTGGTGAGAGACGCTGTTCGCAGGCAGACAACCCCTTTGTCATGCCCAATGGCTGGCCTAAAGGAGAGATGGACCCCGGCTTGCTGCCTACCCCTGAGCAGACCCCTCTGCAGCAGAAACGGGCCATGCGTCTCCCAGACACAGAGTGGGACCAGAGTCAGACCTTCCTCACCACTGTAGGGACTCCCTGCCCAAACAACTCTGTCATCTACCTGAGCTCCAAGTTCCTGCATGGAGGCGGAGGTGGTGGTATGGTCCGGATAGACGACCCAGGGGAGGTGGTGCTGCCTCCACACACAGAACGCCAGCGCTACCTGATCCTAGCCACGCAGAGAGGGGAGCACGGTGGCAATCGTCCCACCAGCGCTCTGAGGAACTCAGCGGGAGAATATATCTACCCCGCCACGCCACAGGATTCCCCCGACCGACGGAGGGTGGTTTCCGCTCCCACTCCCCACATGGACTATGGGGAGCCTCGCTGGAGTCACGAGGCGCTCAACTACAACAGCAACAATGGAGCGCCCTATCACTCTCAGCGCCAGGGCCTCATTAGGCCAGACATGCATGGGCCTCGAGGGCTGGGAGAACTGGCTGACTTCAGCCATCTTCTAGGAAAGAACATGGGAGAGCGCACCCCCAGTGGCCAGTGAGGTGAAGCAGATGAGCCCTGACACCAAGCTCTCTTTGAAAACCCATTCCCTCCAACAGTAAACTGGAATAAATCAACCCCTCAGATTCACTGTCCCGGTCCAACCTTACCCTGTCTGTCCTCTCTCACTGTCATTCAATGTTCAGACATCATTCAGCTGACTGAAGAGAGAGACAGAGAGAAAAGAAACAAAGAGAGAGTTGGAAAAGAGGAGAAAACTCTCTTCACATCTCCGTTCCTCTGTTCGCAATGCGAGGTGCGCACCTCGAAACTGTCAGTGGTACAAACCACAGAGCGCGACTTTGACTCCACAGGACAACCAGTGAGGTAAAAAGAGGGGTGCAAAGAAAGGAGGCTCTTCTTAAAAGGACAGCGTGGAGATATATTAAAAAAAAAAAGAAAAAAAAAAGACAACGTCGCTTGCAGCACCAAATGTGAAAGGTCTCCCTCCACTATTTTGTTCACTGTTTTAACACCGCGGATCTTCTTTAAGTGTGAAATTACGTTTCTGCTTTCGTTTGTTTGTGCCAGTGGCATCCAGCAGACAACAATGTGCTTTACTTTGGATTTCAGATGAGACTCAAACTGATTTAGAGGGCAGTGATTCTCAGTGAATCATGCGGTGTGTATGTGGTCGTGTGAATGTGTGAACACGTGTTGCCACAACAACCCCAACCAGCGTCCTGTCTTAACTGTGAAGTATACCTATATAATGAAGTTGGTAATGACATTGTTTTCCTTTTTATAAACAATCACACAGAGACAAAAGGATTTTATCACGTGTCTACTTGAAGCTCTTTGTGTTTACCAATCAGAAGTTTGGATGGTTGATCGGTGACTAGTGAGGAGTTTGGACTCACTCTGTGAACCTTTTGCAGCACTTGACAGAGCCATGATGAAGTTTAAAAAAAAAAAAAAAGAGCAATAATGAGTAAGAAATATATAAGGATAAAAATAAAGCCAATTTAATTTGATATTTTTATATCAAGATCTTCTTAGCAAAGAAAACTGAAGCTTAGAGACGTCAGAATGGCTCTGGGAAAAAGGAACAGTATCTCCACTCCATTCTCCCCTCCCTCACTGCCTCTCAGTATGCCTGGGTCTGTTTGACCTGACCCGAGGCCTCCCTGGGCTCCGCAGGCTATTTGAAGGAGGGAATGTGAGCTCTGACTGTCTGTCTGTCTGACTTAGGCTGTGAGGCCTAGCCGCTTGGGAGCTCCATTCAGCCTCTTCTGCCCGACACTGAGACTCTTTGTGCCCTAGAGGCGGGAGGAGACTGCAGCAACAAATAACCGTTAAGAGTCAAGGACCTAGCCCACCACCACAGCCTAGCGGAATATCAATGAGGAGGACAGCAGCTCCATCCGTCATGAGAGATACACCAACTAGGCCCAGGCATCTCTTGTGGTTCACTCACACTGGCGATTCACTGGTTTGCCAGGACAGGGAGGAGCTGAGGGGCTGAAGCTGGGGTTGAGGCCAGAGTTGGGGCACTGCTCGCTGTTCACAATGGTCATCCCTTGTGGCTCTATCCCTTTCTTACTTTCAGTGTGTTTCCCAACAAAAGAAGGATAAAGAAAACAGATGGGCATGGGTATATTTGGGTGTGGAGTTACTCTTTCACTCTGTTGTCTGATCTTTTGATGTTTTCTATTTTTGTCTGCTCTCATCTGTCCTCGATTCAAATGTAGATGCACCAATAGCTTTAGCTCATCTGGGTCATGGTTTTGTAAAGGTGGTATTTTTATGTGTGTGTCTGTTAGCTTGCGTGTGTGTGTGTGTGTGTGTGTGTGTGTGAGTCTCTTAGGGCTTGTATACATGAATGTGCTACTCATATTGAGTGCAACAAAACAGCTTTGATCAATCTTACTCTCATTCTCGCCCTTCTTTTCTTTCCTCTGTTGAACCATTATTGGCTGTCTAACATTCACAAATGCATGTTAACAATGTCAGAGCCTTGCGTGGGAGCAGTGTATGCTATGGAATACATTTAAACCATTATACTGTGTACAAAGAAGTGCAGTTAAAATGGAGGAGCTGGGTTTCCGCTTCAAATTATAGATGCTATCAACATACACAAGACACACATCTTTCAGTTCTATTATAAATCAGCCCTATTTTCTATTCAGATCAGTAGTTTTTCTATCAAAAGTAAACTCCATGCACTTCCAGAACCTTTCAAGTAACTTATTGTACCTTTAGGGTAACAGCTTGTCACTGAGGCAGTACTCTCTAAGGTACTGCCATTGTACCCTTGACAGGAGGTATTTATTTGTACCCTTGTGGTTTGTACCTTACAGAGACCAGTCCCAAAGGTCTGGTGACAGTTTAGTTCCTTAATGCAACAGTGGGGAAAAAAAGACCTTTTAAAAATGCAGAATTAGTACCCATTAATCAACACACACATCTTTGAACTGGAGCACCTGGAGAGAAACCCACACAGGCACAGGAAGAACACACATACAAGACAGATACAGAAAATACTTTTCATTTGACTTTGACTTTAGAGATTTTAATATCTCTTGGTATTAAAATCTAGAAGAAAATGTGTTAATAGGTCCAGTGATTAGCCCTGGGGAGTTGCATTTGTGTAGACCGCACCTGTAGGGACAGCGAAGGTCTTTTACTGTATCCACACCTCTCTGCAGTCCCCTTCAGC
Organism: Archocentrus centrarchus; assembly: GCF_007364275.1. NCBI lineage: Eukaryota > Metazoa > Chordata > Actinopteri > Cichliformes > Cichlidae > Archocentrus > Archocentrus centrarchus. The sequence goes on along the minus strand of NC_044349.1, from coordinate 23,493,235 downwards.
TCTATAAAGAGATTTATAACATTTTTTCCAAAGTTTTCTGGGTTGGTTTTCTGGCTTTTGACTGATCTCAGTGCAGTGGCTAGCATTGTCACTTCTCACCAGGAAAGATCTGAGTTTGAACCTGCAGGACACCTCAGACCTTTCTGTGTGGAGTTTCCATGTTTCTGGCTGTGCCTTACTTCAGGTTCTCTGGCTTCTTCATAAATGCATATATTTTAGTTTGACTAGCAATTCTAACTTGTCTGCAGGTGTGGATGTGAATGTTTGACTGCCTCTCTGTGTTAGCCCTGCCTCTCACCTAATGTCAGCTAGGATAAGCTACATTCCCACCACGACCCTGCCTGGATAGGCAGTTAAAAAGATAGATAGTCTTTCACAGCTTTCATCATTAGTTTCTGCTGCAGCTTCCAGCTGTTGTTTCTACTTTTGATATATTCTGCATCTCAGTTTGAGAAATATAATCATCTGCTATACCAGTTTTTTTCACCTTTTTTTCCCTTTTATAAAATAAGGAATAAAATCAGTTAGAATTAAACTGCATCTAAACACAAGCAGTCATATTTTGATGTCCAAAAAAGTCCAAAAAAGTGTAAACAGAAGCATAAATCTGAGCCGATATTCAATACCACCTGACAGTTTTCAGTACAGCTCCACAGACACATTTATGCTGAGGTTTAATACCCAGCCTTAACGAATGTACAGCCAGGCTGGAGGTAATATATGAGACAAGCCAGTGAAAGAGATTTATAGAGGCAAGGACAGAAGAGGAGGTCAAGCAGGCAAACGTGATGTTACTGCATTACAGCCTCAGCGCATTAAAACAGTGTATTCTTTACACATTCCACCCTGAAACAGGTCATTAGTATTGAGGATATGAAGCTCTCCACCAGCCAGGACGCCGCTCATCTCTCTCCCCCCCATCTCCCTCTCTGCAGTGGCCTGAGTGCTGCGCGTCTGAATGTGTGTGCGAATGAGGCCTCTCTGTCTCGCTCGGCGTGCCCTGCGAGCTGTCTCCTCGCTCCGCATATCCTCGGGTTTTTCGCTAAACATGCTTGATTAGGCAAAGTACATTCCCAGCCCTCTAATGGCCTGATGAGCCCCTGAGAAGATTACTGCAGACACATCAGCCCTGAGAGGTTGGTGCATGTTCAACCAGCTCCGCTAACCACCAGCCAAATACATGCAAACACAAACACGCAGACACACACACACACACACTCACTCGCGTGCGTACACACAAAAGGACCTTTAACCAAATTTGGGGTGCAATTGAATTAGGATCAGAAATGGAGCTCAGGCCTGCTGTAGGCTGACTGACTGGTTCTAGGAACGATACTGTACATGTTATTTTACTGACTGCATAATTTGATTACCTTAGTTCAGCATTACAGGGCAGCTAAAAAATTCACGTGTACCTCGTGGAAGCCATTCTGTTTATTAAAGCCATCATCTTCTTCTTTCTTTGCATACTTCATGTCATTCCTGTTCCTCCTCACTGAACAGCTGCACCTCTTCTTCTTTTCTTTAAGCCCCTTTTATTGTTAGCAGACTCGTGCGGGCCGGGCTCTCATTGCACTTGTCACCATTAAAGGTTAGCTGGTTAATTTAATGAGTCAGTAACAGAAACAGAAATCAAAGTAACCTCCACTTTATTTCACATTAAATCCTTGATGCGTAGCAGTTTTTAGACATTTTTGTGACTGCTCATGTGGCAAATTGCTTTCCTTTCCCTATAAGGGCTTTTGCTTTGTTTTATTTAAAAGTAGCATATACTGCCTCCAGTCCTGCAAACACACACACACACACACACACACACACAAACATATTCTTCCTCTTTATCTCTGCCCTGCACGTATCAACATACACACACACAAAATTTCCATCTATGTCTTTGTGACCCACCCTGTCTATCTGTGTTTTTATTTATCATGTTGTGTCTGTGCGCTCGCTGAAGAGACCATGCCTTTGTGTGTTGGGGTTGTTTGTGCCGTGTGGCCCAGTCATGCGATGCCCCCCAGCCAATAACTGCCATTTTGCCCTACAGTGCTCCACTGCACTGTATGTGCTTTATGCCCTAGAAAAGGTCCAGGAAAGGAGACTAACTTCTATTAAATCCAACAATGCACTGGGATGTAGTGATACGAGACTGCACCCTTCCAAGCCAACACACGAGAAGAAAAAGCACAAAAGCAAGGCGAAAACATAATCAACATTTGCATTTTTGTAAAGTTGTAGATGTATTAGTCAGCGCTGACCATTTTTGTCATGTTTGCTTTTTCTATTGTTTGTTTCTGTGGTAGATATTTGGTTTAAAAATTATATGGAATATAACTGTATATGATTTCAGTTCTCTGATGTGCCGGATTTGATGATGACAATGAAGGTGAACCCGATGACTATCACGATTATTATTATTATTATTATAATGAAGCAGTACTGTGAGCAGCACCGAAGTGTTGTGTCCTGTTTGGACGCTGAATGGAATTAGAGAGGAAGAAGAGGAGGTAGAGTGAATTAACCATAAAGACTGATGTTTGAAAGGAGACTGTTCTCCTGCAGAGTGGATTCTTCTGCTACTGTGAAGGACCCGCCGTCCTGTGGCTCTCACCAGAGGCTGGCCCCCACAGTCACCCCCCCGGGGCCTCGGGGCAGGCTGTCATCGGATGACAACACATGTCCCTACTACGTGTACATAACCTTGATGCTTACATGTAATTTAAGTGCAGTAGCTGCATGACGACAAAGCCTCTGTGTGTGTACAGAAGTAGCGACGTGTGAATTTGTACAGTACATGCAAGTGTGTGTGTGCTTGTGTCCGCGAAGAAATCTGTCTGTCGTCACGCAAAAAAGCAACACATGCATGCACCCTACGACAACTGCACAGTACACACATACACGAAAGCCACACTCATACGAATACACAGACACACTCCAGCAGTTGTTCACCATGCTCCACATTGTCCTGAGCTCTGCCTGTCACTCCGCATGGAGAATTTACTCTGTGTCAACTTTCTTATTCTAATAAACCACTCAGACATTGACTTCTAAGTTGTGATCATTGATTACAGCGTTTCTGAGCTGCTTAATTATTTTTTGGTTTGTTACTGATCATGTTTCCTTAAGTGAAAGTGTTTTATTTTTTCATTTTTTTTTTTTTTTTAACAATGCGTATGTCATGCACTATGTTCTGTATATGAAACAAAGTAACCAGACGGCAACAGCTGTCACAATAGTGTAGTGTAGTAAATGTAGACAAGCAATCAAGGGTAAAACAGAACTAGAGTGTCTGCATTTAATTAGATTCCACAGCTGGAGTCACATTTCTGTACTAATATAATTTAAAAAAAATCCCACACACTGTCAGCACACACTTTAATAGCTTTACAGTGTTTTGATATTGTAATTAAATCAGTGGTGACCATGTAAGGCTATGCAACCTGCATTTTCCTACACCACAGCAACTACGGGCGCCTCAGACAGGATCTAAATGTTGTATTTATTTAAGCGTAAAGATAAACTGAAAGAAATACAACCTCAATACTCAAAATGTAAATAAAGACAGAATGCAGTGATTTACAACTCTCATAAACCCACATTTCATTCACGGTAGAATATTAAAAAAAACATAGCAAAAGTTTAAACTGAGAAGATGTATCATTTTAAGAATAACAATTCATTTCAAATTTGATGGCAGCAAAAAAAAAAAAAAAAAAAAAGTTGGATGTCTCAAAAAAGAGGATGTTATACCACAGTTACCACTGTGAAGCATCCGCTCTTCTTTTAACAACAGTCCATAAATGTCTGAGAACGGAGGAGACCAGTTGCTGGACTTTTGGGAGAGGAATGTTGTCCCATTCTTTTCCGATATAAAATTCGAGGTGCTCAGCAGTAATGGATCTTCTTTGTTGTATTTTTTTCTTTTCATGATGTGTCAAATGTTTTCAGTTGGTGAAAGGTCTGGATTGCAGTTAGGCCAGATCAGCACCCAGACTGAACTGAATGCTGCTGTAATAGCTGCAGTGTGGGGTTTAGCATTAGTCTTCCTGAAATATACATAACATAAAAATGCTGTCTGGGTGGGAGCATATGTTGCTCTAAATCCTGTATATACCTTTCATCATTGATGGTGTCTTTTCGTTTGTGCAAGCTCTGATGGAGATGTGCATCAGAGATGCAGGCTTTTGAACTGAGCACTGATAACAAGCTGGATGGTCCCTCTCCTCTTTAGCCTGGAGGATGCAGTATCCATATTTTCAAAAAAAAAAAAAAAAAAGAATTTCAAATTTTGATTCATCTGACCACAGAACAGTTTTCCACTTTGCCTCAGTCCATTTTACATGAGCCTTAGCCCAGAGAAGATGGCAGTGTTTCTGGATCGTGTTCACATATGGCTTCTTCTTTGCATTATAGAGCTTTAACCTGCATCTGTGTGCATCTGTGTTTGCAGGCACAGTGAACTGTATTCAGAGATGATGATTTCTGGAAGTGTTCCTAAGCCCATGCAATGATTTCCATGACAGAATCATGCCTGTTTTTAATACAGTGCTGCCCGAGGGCCCCAAGATCATGAGCACAGAGTACTGATTTTTGCCTTTATCCCATTTGCACAAATATCTCCTGATTATCTGAATTTTTATGACCTTTTGTACTGTAGATGATGAGATGTTCAAAGTCTTCACAATTTTACTTTGAGGAACGTTATTCTGAAATTGTTTCACAATTTGTAGATGCAGCTTTTTGGAAATTGGTGAACCACTGCCCATCTTTTCTTCTGTGAAACTCTTAAGACGCTCTTTTTTATATCCAATCAAGTTATTGACCTGTTGCCAATTAACCAAATTAGCTGCAAAATGTTCCTCAAGCTGTTTCTTTTTAGTAACACTTTCTTTTCCAGCCTTTTGTTGCCCCCTTCACAACTTTTTAGAGACATTGCTGCCATCGAATTCAAAATAACCTTATTTTTTTCTTAAAATGATAAATTTTCTCAGTTAAAACATTTGAAGTGGTTTCAATGTTCTACTGTGAATAAAATTTGGTTTTTTGAAATTTGCTATTCATTGCATTCTGTTTTTGTTTACATTTAGCATTCCAACTTTTTTGAAATTGAGTCTGTGAAAATAGCACAATCCGTTATTGTGTACTTTCCTCCTCCCCAAAACGTATCCACAGAGTGTTTTTTTTTCCTTTTCTTTTCTTTGCATATGAAACTGATCAAATATTTAATATCCAGATTCCTCGTTTTGAAGTTATCATGATCTCCCTGAAAGCAGACTGGTTGCAGTTCATTTATTCATGGTGAAGTAATAACTCCATCCAGCACTTCATTTGGGCAGTTAGCCAACCCCTTCAGCTAAAACCTGGGCAAGGTCATATTATTTCAGTTTGCTTTTTAGAGTCATCATTATTTTAATTTTATATCTTTCAGCTTAATTTTATATATTTAATGGGACTTTTTTTGTTGTTGTTGTTTTTAAATTGATAGTTTGAAGCTAAGACAGTATAAATAAGTCATTCACTGGTTGAGAAAGCTCCCTTATGTCTTAAGGATAAAAAAAAAAAAATCCCTCAACATCTAAGCTGACACAGATTGAGATCCATTGTTTTTCTCTACTGTACACTGAGGTGCACAACAGCCCAAAGCTGCAGTGAGCAGTTGTTGTAGTGTCATCACTCTTTGTTAGGGGGTGCTACTGCTTCATTACATTTACTGTTATTGTTTCATTAAATGCCAAAACCCAGAGGCAAAAAGTCTTTATATTCAGTAAAACAATCATAAAAAGGTGCAAATCCGTGAACGGAATTGTCATTTACCTGTCACTTCATATTGCCCTGTGTAAACAGAGTTTATCCTCCTCTTCTTCTTCACCTCCCCCCAACCCCACCTCCCCACTCCTCACTGTACTATTCCTCCACTCTTCTACCTCTCTCCTTCCTCCTCATCTAGTTCTTCATCTCTCTGGGGAGCCTATCAGGCCATTTCACATCTGTTGAGTGGTGCAGGGCAGTGAGGACCTGTCAGGGACTCTCATTCACTGATGGTTTATGGGAGTGAAGCCCTCCAGTGCTGCAGTACTCAAATGATAGAATGTGCTGGTGTCTCACACTGTGTGTGCAATCCTACATTTGTGGCACCCTTGTCCACTGTCCTCTGCAGATTAAAACTGACTGAATTTTCCAGTTTTGGGATAATTTACAGCTTGTTTATACCTGGTCCGTGTCCTATAAGATCTGTGAAAAACCATGAGGGTGTGAAGCAGGAGTGTGCATGATGCTATCTATCTATCTATCTATCTATCTATCTATCTATCTATCTATCTATCTATCTATCTATCTATCTATCTATCTATCTATCTATCTATCTATCTATCTATCTATCTAGCACACACACGCACGCACACACACCCACACACACTCATTATGATAAATCTGATTAATGAAGAGGCTGAAACAGTGCCAGTGGGTACTCTCCTTGATTTGACTGCCTTCTCCACAGCTGAGCTCCACGCATTGCCAGCTCTTCATTCATCTCAGCGTCTCTGTTTTCCAAATACTCACATTTTCTTAAAAATGTTCACACTTTTACAAAGACTTTACATATGACTTTATTTCACATACGGAGGTCTGTCATGGTGATGTCATCGGGCCGTGTGGGAGATCATGAAAAGCAGGTGCAATAACATGCTATGAAAATATTTAAAAGTTAAAAAGCCAAAGAAATGAAGAACCCTTTTCCCCGTGACTAGAGAAACTGATGCACAGGCACGAGCAATGAACACACTAACTGAAACCTTCACATCTTTCTGAACAGAAAATGAGTGATACGATGATGCAGGGCAGGTGAAATGAGCAGGTACACATTTACATTTTATGCAGACCAGACCCTAGTTGTGTAGATGTGGCTAGTGGGATAACCCAATTGTGTGCTCATTCAATTTTCTGTGACTCTGCTCATGACTCATTTTTCCACACAACATAAACCCCTTAATTGCTGTTAAAATCTCTAATAATTGTTACATCAGAGCACTGTTTTTGTGCACTGCTGTTGGCTGTGACTCAACATCAAGATTGCTGACTCTAATGAGTCAACCGTTGTGCCATATGTAATACACAGAGGAGTGTGCTGCATTGCTAGAGAAGAACCGTCTACTACCAAGTGCCTGCAATAACAATCCTGACCATCAGGGGGCGGTGTAAGCTGATGAAAAAAAACAAAAATAACAACAAAAGAAAAAAAAAACTGATCCAAAGAGTAAATTTAATTACCCCTTGACGTCCTTTTGTGTCCTCCAGCTTTAATATCTAACTGGAGCTATGTCTTGTTTTTCACATTTTATACCTAAATGTTTTAAATATTTTATTATCAATGCCTAGAATGTAATTGCTGAGAATTATGTGATAAAATGAGAAAAGCACAGCAATAAAAGGCACATTATGAAATTAAAACCACAAGGGAATAAAATGAACAAGCAAAAGAAAGCAAAGGTAGATGAGGGCCATAAAGTATAATTTAGTGCTTTGAGTGGGAGCAGAGAGCCCCCAGGTGGACATCTAGAGAAGCTCAAATAGAAAGGAGAGTTTATGACTCATTACTGTTTTGATTAAAAAGGATCAGTAGTGTTTGGTTTCTGTGTGGACTGGAAGACTCAGAACTGTCTAGCTTCAAGGATAAAAAGTTTCAGCAGGGGATTTCATAATACCTACTTGCACTTGCAGTACTGCACAAAAGTATCGAGTTGCCCATCATTTCTTTATACTGTGCTTTCAAGGAGCAAGATTTTCTTGTAATTTTTAAGCAATAGTCCCCCAGGTTTTCTGAAGGTCTTTCAAAGTTTTTCTTTAGTCACTGGCTGCTTTTTCACACATCAAACTTGGCATATGTGCAATGTGTCTTTAAAAAAATCTGGGGAAACTAGAGAAGTGGAAAACAAAGAAAAAGTAGCAGGTCTAAAAAAGTATTTTTGTCACATGAACAGTATCTGAAAGTCATGTCCTTAAGAAACAGGAAAAAAGATGAGCAAAGACATGACACAGGACCTGAGAGAAGCATCTGGCCCTTCAGTTAATCCATCTACTGTTCACTGAAGCCTCATCAGAAATGGGCTGAATGGAGGGGTGTCTGTCAAGAAGCCATTCTTAAGGAAGGGAAACAGGGAGAAAAGGCTGGAGTCTGGACTGAAAATCAGTGGCAACAGGTCTTATGGAGTGATGAATCCAAATCTGAAATTTCTGGTTCAAACTGTCATCAGTCTGTACAGAGGAGGTCAGGAGACCATGTCTATAGCCATCTGTAAAACATGGTGGAGGCTCTGTCATGGTTTGGGGCTGCATTTCAGCTAGTGATGTTGGGGGATCTTGTCCAAATTCATGGAATTTTGAACACAGAAATGTACTCTCAGATTTTGATCCATCCATCATACAATGATCCCAATCACACTGCCCATGAAGTGAAAGCATACCTGGATAGAAAAACACACAGTGGATCACTATCAGTCATGGATTGACCTCCATGGAGCCCAGACCTCAACATTATTGAAGCAGTGTGGGATCATCTTGACAGAGAACAGAACAAAATGCTGCCAAAAGAAGAGCTTTGAATGTCCTTCAAAAAGCCTGGAGAGCTATTCCCGAAGACTACTTAAATAAATTACTTGAAAGCTTGCCTCAGAGAGTTCGGGCTGTGTGGAAGAATAAAGGTGGTCATACCAAAAATGGACTTTAAAGCTCATTAGAATTATAAAAAATTAGTTTTTGCCTTTTATAATGTATTCCCATGTAGACGTGCTTCAATAAATTGCTGCACCTAAAAGAAATGAGGGGTTATGGGGTGACTCAAGACTTTTGGACAATACTGTGCAATTGATTATCAGTATTGTGGCCTGTCAGAAGGGACACCTTAGGATATATATATATATATATATATATATATATATGGAAACTTAACTTGCTCTTACAGCTAAGGGACATTTACAGTGTCAGAGAATTTTTCATGTATGACTTAATGAGATACTTTTTTGTAGAATCATTTTTGAGGCATTTTGTGGATTTGATGAGAAGCCTCTGGGTGTCTTGTTGTGTCATTGCAACTTTGCCAAATCTTTAGAAAAGCAAAAAGGGCCAGTTGAGTTCCCTGCAGGGAGATAAACAGCTATCCTCATTTAACCACATATTTAATTCACTTTACTGAGAGTACTTATCTCTGTGTGAACATAAAAATACTGCCAACTCAGAAGAGTCAAAGCTATTACTGGAGGCTACTCTTTCCTTCATGTCAGATCATTTTTTTAATCACACACATTTTTTCCACCTTCATTTAATTGATTTCATCTTGGAGTTTGACAGCTGTACAATATGAGCGATAACCTCGGCAGTTGTACATGATATGCACATCTGTGAGTCGCAGAGAGGATATAGGCCTAATTACAGTCACCAGTGTGTGTGGCTGTGTAGGTGTAATTGGAAAATCAGCAGGGTGTGTAACTAAATGTGTAGGCCTAATTGGCAAGTCAGTGTGGTGTGCAGCTGCACCCTGAGCACACAGTGTAGGCAGGACATAACGAACATCTTGAACACAAACACCACTGAGATCTTGATGATTATTTATTTTTTTGTCTCAGCAGTTCGCCACACAACTGCAAAGGCATGAATAAAAACAACATTTTACCATTGCAGGGGTAGATACAGTATGTGACCTGTAAATAAAACCATTTATCTCTTCAGTGCACCACGGTGTGGGATGCCGTGGGTATCGTTTGCCCTCTGTACACCACCACTAGGTTTCAGCAGGAAATAATGGCCAAAGGGAATTAAGGTAACAATGGTTTTGGGAATGCACACACATTTTGTTAAATTTATGTATCAGTAGAGCTCAAAAACACAATTCAACCTCATAAAGTGAATTTGAGAGTACAGACATGAAGCCTTTCGTGTGTTTTAAGGGATGGCACCTATCAGACTTTTTTCAGCAGACTCAGCTAATTAGAAGAGTGTTGAGTTCTCTCTGGAAAAAAACGTAAAATTTTGCTTGTTCAGTTACTTTCTATCATCTGGTTGCTGAAAGATGCCTGACTGTATAGAAGTTTACAGGAAAATCCAACGACTTACTTTAATTTTTGACCTCAGTAAACACTTGATGTTCATTGTTGTCACCTTGTTCACTGTTTGTCAAAAAGGACAATAAACTGTGAACCTACTTCATTACTGACAAGGTGCAAACTTATGAGTGTGCAGTGTCTCTCGGTTTCTTAACACTAAGATGGCAACAAGGAAAATATTCAGCTAGAGGCTTCACACCGAGATCTCCCTTATGAATGGGTGACATCATGATGAATGTGTCCAGTTTTTAGTGTTTAAGTCTAGCCTACTAGGGCTGAGTAATGAATGTGTATTAGTAACATGATATCCGGGAGGATTAATATCACAGATCCAACTGTATGCTTCTTGCATATTGTCTTGTTTCAGCCAAGCAAGTGGTCATATTCCATACCAGCATTTTTGCTCTGTCAATAGATCTACCACTTTGATCCCAACTGGAATGTCTGAACTTCCATTTCCCAGAAGGAGGAGGTGTCTGAATGACTTTGTTGAGTCTCTGTCTTTTCTTCTAGTAAAATCATAACATCCACTTTATGACTTTAGAGAACATGCTCAACATCTGTTCCATGGATTTGCCATTAAATCCGTGTTTTCCTCATTGTGACCTGCAATAATGCTGGTGACCCCATAACATTCAACTTGCACCAACATCTGTTTGATTCAAATCAGTTTGATTTTGTTCATACAGCCCCAGCTCACAACAACAGCTATCTCAAGGTTCTGATTTCATAAAATAGACCCCAGAATATTAGAGAGAAAACCCCAGGTGCTTGTAATGCTGGGGAGGAAGAACTCACTTTTAATAGGAAGAGACCTCCATGAGAACCAGGCTCCAGGAGGGGCAGCCATCTGCTGCAACATGGGTGAGGGGACAGAGAAGCCAGAAAAGAGGGGCACAGAGAAACCTCGAGACAAACAGGACAAAACACAAACTATGGGAGAGAGTAGACAAAAGTTAATAATGTGTGACAGTGGCATAAAAACAGCTCTGTGCATCATGGGAAGTCCCTGAGCAGCCTGAGGCTATAGCAGCATAACTAAGGGATGGTTCAGAATGACCTGATTCGGCTCTAACATTAGCTTTGTCAAAAAGGAAAGTTTTAAGCTTAATGTTAAAAGTAGACAAGGTCTCTGTGTCCCAGGTCACCAGCTTTCATTTTTCCCATCCCTTTTATAACTATACACCTTCAAACATGCAGGACGTAGTCTACTTTGCATTTATTGCTAAGGTGCTAAACGTTATGCCTGTCGAACAGCATGCTGACATCAATATAGTGTCACAGAGGCATTAATCTACAGGTACAAACTTCAGATGCAAGTGTTGTTTTAGCTCGACAGAATCATCTTTGCTAGGCCAGTGTATGATGGACAAATCTGACAGGGTACGGGAAAAACAGATCTCTACTGTCTGGTGACTTTTTTGTGTGTGTGTGTGTTAATACATCTTGAAAAATTATTAGACACTGTTTACAACTATTTATACAGACAAATCATCATAATGGAGAAAATGAGAAAATGAAACAATTTTTTTTTCCTTCAATACAGTTGTGAATTGTCTGCGAGATACTTTTTGCAGTAGTTTGATCATTTTCTCACACAGCGCAGACTACATAATCAAACTATCAGCTTTTGACAGAACAGAGGGCTCTGCATATCAAAGTGTCTGTAACAGTGGCACAGTCTCAGAGAATCCAATTTGACATTCAATACTCACTACATGGTGCAAAATTGCCCAATTATCCAGCAGCCTGGTATTATATCATTACTACACAGGAGTGTCCAGGTTGAAAAAAGCAAGAAAATGGGATTATTATAAAAAGTCTTGATATGTTTGTTGAGTCTAGTCATTTCTTCATAGAGAACAAATGACAGTCTTTATTATGGGCGAAAAAGCAAAGTTTGTTCTTGAAAAGAAAACTCCACACATCTGTTCTAAATGAGCTTTTTTTGTGTTTATGAGAATAAGATTCTTGGTTTTTCATCACTTTCTAATAAACATAACTGCTATGATCCATTCATCGTAAGTATCAAACTTTTATACGTGAATTTATTAGGATAATAATTCAGCATTCCCTCTGTTCTGTGAGCTGCCGGTGAACGAAGGATCCTGAAAGTGTGGTCAGAGTGTAGAAGTCAGAGTTTATTGGAGCAGTAGAGCAGACTGCTGTTAAATGACGTCTGCTGATCCTTTGTCCCATTTCCCCTTCCTTTGTCCCTTCTTCAATGCAGCGTCCATTTTTGCCTCAATCTTGCTCCCTATTTGCAATAAACTGTCCTCATTTTTCTCTGCTCCTATACAGAAAGGTGTTTATTTGCTTTGTGTGATGGCGAGATTACCTCTGCCTTTATCCAGCTGAGCAGGTTGGTGATGCAACCAGACATCTCCTTGGAAACCAGGTTCAAGGGTCAGTATATTGCAGATGAACTTGCTGAGATGTAAAGATCGTGACTGGGTTTTAAATGTGAAACCTGGGAGTTCGTGCTGTGCCGTCTTCTTTTAACATTAAAACAAATAAATGCATGTACTATAATATTTTGTAGGTCTCTCTTATGCTGCCCGGCACAGAGATTTTGGCCGTGGTTCCTCTGCATCCCCCAGATGCCTGATCGAACTAATATTAGGCAAGTTTATTTGAGTACTCCTTGTTATGTTCCTCTTTCCACAGCCATTCTTGTGTGTGTGTGTGTGTGTGTGTGTGTGTGTGTGTGTGTGTGTGTGTGTGTGTGTGTGTGTGTGTGTGTGTGTGTGTGTGTGTGTCCAAGCCCAAACCCATCATTTTAAAACCTTTTTGCCAGGATCCAGGATTTCCCAGCGGTACGTTTTATGACAATGACATGATCAATGTTTCTCAATGACTGTTTCTTATGTTGTGGCTGATTAGTGTACATTGGCATGATTTTCCACACATGAAAACCACTCTGAGTACAAGACTTTCAAGAATTTGCCCATAACTCACAATGGAGTTAAAGAGGATTTCATTATTTAAATTAAACACATATTTTTTAGGCTTCAGTTGTGTTATTATATGTGTATGTTTGTGCTTTTATTGATTTTCCTGTTATAAATGGTTTTATTCAATTTTATTTTCATTATTTTATGATCTATGTTTTTTTTGTTGCTGTTGTTTTTGTTGTGAGCATTTGGGGTTTTCTGATTTGCGCAAAGTAAAAAAGTTGAGATGTAAAATGAGCAAATATCTTTCTTAAAATGATCCATTTTCTCAGTTAGAACATTTGATATGTTTTCTGTGTTCTACTGTGAATAAAATTGGTTTATGAGATTTGCAAGTCATTGCATTTTGTTATTAATTCATATTTTATACAGCATCCCATACATGACATATCGCTGGATGCATAAAGATACATGACATATTGCTGCATGCGCATGTGAGTGCGCGTGCTGTGGTGATGAATTTGTGTCAGTGTGTCAGGCCCGGTCCTAATGATTAGCTGCAGAACTGATGTGCTGTAACACAATGAGGGTTGGATTAATTGAAAATTGAGCCTCCTCCAAGCCATTATAGATCATTCATTGTGATACGTCTTATCTTGGGCCTTGTCTTACCACAGTCTGCCGACTGCAACTGGACTGAAAGTGAGACCGACAAGAGTGATACAGAGCACTCTCTGTCTCTGACCCCATCACCATTTGTTTAACAGCAGGCTGAATCTAATCAAGTGTGAGTCCTTGATTTAGTTCAGGCTTTAATACCTGAGATGGAAGATGTGGTGTCAGCTGAACAAAAACATCAGCAAAAAAAAAAAAAAAGGGGGAGAAAAAGCTGAATATTTAACATTAACTTCAAAATATGTGCACAGCTTTATATGCACAGAAATGAGATGATTGTTGAGATGGAATTCGAAGCCTTTACATCTTTGTTACTTTAAAAGCACGGTACTCCTCTTCCCCTCACCATTAATAGCTTGGACGTCAGCCTGCTTTTTCAAACCGTTACGCTTAAGTGAGAAAGCACTAACCAGTCAGACATTTGAACATCTCACTGCAGATATAGTAGCTCTTCTGTATTTTAAACCACAGCTAGAGTGAAAAGCTATTGTGTGTGTGTGCTGTGTGTGTGTTAGAGTCAGATTAAGGTTTCTACATTCTTAGTGGGCTTATTTTAAAAGCAGTAACAGTTCTCCAAAGAGCTGCTGTGAAATATGCTCAGTCGCTTTCTTGGCAAGAATCATAACAAAAATGTGAACAACTAACCTGCCTCTGCCTGTGTGGAAGAAAACAGGGATAGTATTCACTGTGATAACTGAAACTTTTGCTTTTAATTAGATTTTTTTTTTTTTTTTAATTTATCTGCTTTAGTAAACAATGGCCAGTGGACAGAAAGAGAAGCCTTGGTCCAGATATCTGGCAGCCACACCAGAAGCCCAGAAAAGTTTGCCCTTTGGCACCCTATGGGGTTTAAGTTGAGTTAGTGTTGCAGAGATGCTGTTCATGTTCACCATATTCTTGGGGCTTCTGAAAAAAATCTCTTTCGATTTTCCTCGAATAGCGTATATGTTTAAACAAACAATGAAGAAAGGGAAGTCATTCTCAGAGCCCCCTCCTCATCTCAAGCCGAAACAACTGAGAACACCTGAGCCTGGGAATGTACTATGGTGTCACAAGCATGGCTGAACATACAGTATGGGCACATGTCCACGTACTGAGGCTCATTTTTCACTTTCACTGTGTGTGTAGTTCCTCAGTGTGTAGTTCCTTCTACGTGTGCGCAAATTGTGAGTATAAATCATTGAGTCTCTATTAGCATCTGTCCATCATTTATCATCACAGTCACCCCTATTCAGCCATCCATTATGTTCTGTGCTCTACAAATAACAAGATAAAAGACTTTCATTGTGTGTTAAAGGCATAGAAAACACACTCCCGGCTTGAATACAAAGCTGTCATCGTCCTTTTTGGCCCGGCGTTTTGAGTTGTGGACGGTTAAGTTCATATTGTTTTGCATTCTGAGTTATTAGTTACGGATTTTGATTATAGTTGTGAGTTTTCTATTTTTATATATAGCAGATATTCATGGTTGGTTTCTTCTTTTAAAAACTTAGTTTAGTTTTGCTGTCTAGTTTCCTGGTTACAGTTTGCTTATATTCCCTGTTTCATGTTGTTCTGCCTCACATGTGTTTCTTCCTGTTTTGTTTTGGTAGCCTTTGTCTCTGATGCCTTGTATTCCGTTTTACTTTCTTGTCCCATTTAATTACGTTCAGCTGTGTCTCATCACCTTCCTGTGTCCACTTCCCTTGATTACTTCATGTGCGTATTTAAGGCCTCAGCTTGTCTCAGTTCCTTGTGGTGTCATTGATTGGTTGTCTACCTGTGAGTGGTTTTGTATATTGCCTGGCTTTATGGACTATGCTTTCTACCACCTGCTGGATTTCAGCTTCTTTCAAATAAAGGTTTGTTTATTTGTTATTTACTCTGAGTCTGCATTTTGGGTCCAGAAATCAACACTATCCAAACATGACAAACACAGGTTGAAGACCCCCCCCCCCCCCCCCCCCCCCCGCCCTTTTTTTTTTCTTCACGTAATGCATATGTCTGTTATCATTATATTGTTCTGATTTTATGCTGCTGGGGTGTGAAAGGTAATGTAAAACCAAATGTCCTCCTGGCTCATTAGTTTTGTTCATATAGCGATAACAAATGTGGAGAACCAACACTGTTAAACTGTGACCAGATCAGTTACCTGAAACCTTTGTTCATGGGCTTGTTTAAACAAAGGTTGACAGCCACTGAGTAATTTGATTCACTCAATTTTACAATTTCCCCCGATTGCGTTTGTTCACGTACATCGAGTGAGAGCCTATGACTAGACAAAACATCACGTACCTTCAGCAGCTTTTGTTCAAATCCACTAAAAAGACACACTTTGTCCTTTTACCACACATCATGCTGCATGTGAACAGTTGGTCTCCATGGCAAAGGATTAACAGCTCCGTGTGCGCTTGGCCATGAGTTTTTTTCTTTTTTTTTTTTCCCCTTGTACTTTGTGTTCAGTTATACAAGACTCTCTTTTTCTCTAATAACAACCACAAAAGAAGGATTTTTATCATCACTTTTATCCGTGATTTTTGTTAAATGACATCAAAGGAACTGACATGATTCACTTAAGTACAGAGAAATCTTTTTTCTTGGAAAATTGTAATATGTGGATACTAATAAGATCATGTGTATACCCACACATTACCCAGTGGCCATGTGTAAAAATAGAAACATGAAAGGATAATTGAAAGAGGTCGAATTGAAAGAGGGTGTGCAGTCATGTGAAAAAAGTACACCCTCTTTCAATTGTAAGGTTTTATATCAGCAGAGGTTGCAAAAATATATTCATCACCTAAATAAAGGTACAGAAACCAATGTTAAAAAGTGCTCTAGTAAAAACTGAAGTACTGATTTAACTTCTTTACTCAAAAGTGGAAAAGGTACAGGCTCTGAGATGTACTCTGAGGGTACATTTCAGTAATATAAGTAAAAAGTAGATCTTTTGAGGATATTTCTAATAGCCTTTTTTGTGTTTGTGTTTTTGCAAAGCTAACTGAACTTCATAATCATAAAAAAATACACAGGAAAGAAACTATTTCAACCTAAATTCACATTCTGAGTGTATTCAGCTGTAGAGCACAATCAAAGAAAAACAGGGAATTAAAAAAAAAAAAAAAAAAAAGCTAATTTTGCTGGTGCCTGCATTGTCGATGATTGTGTTTGCCTCCAGCCACAAACAGAAAAATAAGCATACTCAGGGGTTAAAGTGGGACTTGGTCGGTGTGGAAACTATAAGATCAATTATAGTGGTGCAGCACTGGGGAAAGAATCACTTAGAAATAATCAGCTGCTACTCTTTGTGGATTTAGTCAACTTAATTTAACAAGATATAAACAGATCGTGGCTATTATGGCTGATTTCCCACCTCTAGACAGAATGAAGCTGTAAAAAGGTGGAATTCAGTAAGTGATTCTTATCTAATCATCATCATCATCATCATCATCTTAAAATTTATATCTGCGACCTTTGATGTAACCAATCATTGACCCTGAACGCGACAGCCACTCTGCACCAGTCCGATTTTGATTTGTTTTGCAGAACATTTCACAATATGTAAAAACACAACTTGAGCAACGCGTCATGTACAGTTCCAACATCTGTTCAGAAAACTCTAAAATGAAGGACGTACATGTAAGCTTTAAACTTACAGTTTCTCAAATGTCACTGAGCAGTCCTTACCTTTAAAAATAATCTTTTCTTCCTCTCCAGTCCTTCTTTCTCCACCTGAGTGAAGTTATCTCATTATTTTCTCTCCTTGAGAAATTTGGCAGCTGTACCTTAAGCAAACTGCACAGAAGCAGTTTGCTGATATTTGTTGAGCTGTTAAAAAAGCTGCATTTGAAAAGTAAATACTTAAGTCTTTACTCCCTTTATGCTCGCTCCTCTTATGTAGCACTACCTTGGTGCTGAAGAACAGCAAACACAACTTATGAGCATCTGTACAAAAAAAATGTTTCAGCCCACTTTAACCCCTGAGTATAGTACAATAAATTATGCATAAATTACCTGTTTTTTTGCCTCTTTCATCTCTTCATCTATGATAAGCACTGATGATTGATACACAATAGGATTGGGGTTTTTTTGGGGTTTTTTTTTACATATTATTGTTGCTTCCATTTAGGTTCAAATAATTAGATGTTTGAAGATGTGCACAAACACCTCATACAACTGTGAAATGTGGTTGTGGAGGCTTATTTTGCAGCCACAGGACCTGAGCACCATGCAGTCATTGAATCAATCATGAACTCCTCTGTATACCAAAGTATTGTTGTGTCAAATGTGAGGGCCATCTGTCTGACAGCTAAAGCTTGACCTATCAAATCTACAACAGAACAGTGTTACAATGGCCCAGTCAAAGTGCAGGCCTTGACCTGATTGAATTGCTGGGGCAGGACCTTCAGAGAGCTGTGCATAAATGAATGCCTGCAAACCTCAGCGAACTGAAGCAACGCTGTAAAGAAACGTGGGCCAAAATTCCTCCTCAACGTGAGACTGATAAAATCATGCAGAAAGTCATACTTCAAGTTACTACTGTTACATGTGCGTCTACAAGCTGCTGAATCATGGGGTGTACTTATTTTTCCACACATTGCCTCAGCATGTTAGTTTAGTTTTTGTTAAATAAATAATGACAGGGTTTAATATGTGATTGTTGTTCATCTGAGGTTGGATTTCAGTCTTTTTATAACCAGATTTTTTTTTTTTTTTAATGTCCTGATCATGGAAAAATTCTGAATTGAAAGAGGGTGTTCTCTTTCACGTGTTTACAAGACTTGCCAGACAATATCTGTGAAACAAGATGAAAAACAACAATGTATTTATTGTCTTGTTTGTGTCCTCATTTCTGAGACTGACATGCAGTGGCTTTTAATTTATTATTAAATGAAGAAATCCCTGATCTGGGTCAGTTTAACCATCCCAGGATGAAGTTTGATCAATTATTCACAACTTCTGGCACAATTTGCATCAGGTCACACTAATTAGGGATTGTTTACTGATACTTTGTTATATAATGAGAAATCCTAGACATTAGTAAGTAATGCCTACGTAGCATTGTGGGGACCAACTAATCAGTGATTGTCACTCCTTGTAGCTCAGCATGTATGCCTGGTGTAACTGAACTATAAGTTTATTCAGTTTGATGGCCATAAATGCAGTTCTTAGAAGCTCTTAACTTTTTGAGTGTTCAAGCTGACCTTGAGCCTTTTTTCAATAGACAGACAATAATTTCATTAGAGCATTTTGTACTTTATTTTCCAGAACTTCTGTTACCTGCTGTTTTGCTCAGACAACAGTGTTTTATATAGACTTTATTCTGAAGTGTTGCGCAGGCTGGGCTGTGGCATTAAAAGTCCTTCCTTTTTTTTCCCAGACAGCCTCAAAACTGTTATGAGAAAAACAATAAAGCGTTTTGATCTCAGATAATGTCTCTCTCAACTGAATCTGACCAAAGTTTAAATTAAATCTCCTGAGGGTGTCTCTGAATTTTAGTGATGCAGGAAACTACACATCCATGGCTAAATTCCTGGAGCTATCCAACTTAAACATCTGAAAAACTAGCATAGCATATAGGCATATATTTGAAAGTATCCTGGATCTTTATCTCAGTTTATCTACACCGTGATAGGTGAATGGTTTCATTGCTCTATTTACAAGCGTATTAAAAGAAGCACAACATTCTTTATATTATAATACATACCAGCAAACTGAATGCCCTGAATCACCTTTAGAATTTTATAACCTTGTGTCTTATCAGTCACCATTTTACCCTATGAATTTACATATAGCACACCTAAGATCCTTGGTCAGTTTACCTGGTGTTTTGAGTTACTTGGACTTTGAGGGTTTTTTATATTTATTCAAATTGTCTATTTAGGTCCTGGTTTGTTTAATGTTTATATAGACTTCCTGTATTAAATATATTTTGTTCTATTCCTACTTCCCCATTGCTTTAGGTTATTTCCTCTCTCTATGTTCCCTTCCTCCTGTGTCAAGTCCCTTATGTTTAATTCATTCATGTGTTAGTGTCCCCGCACCCCGTTCAGTTAGCTTTCTTCCTCTTTTAATCTTGGAGTTTGTTTCTTGTGCGTTTTCAAAGAAGTGAAACATTCAAACTTTTACTGATTGATGATCTGCTCATTATAGGACTGATTTAAACAACTGACCAGATCACAGTACATATATACATACATATGCCAGCTGAATATTTGAACAAACATTTGTCTCTGTCAGTGCAACACTATTTCTGTCTTCTTGTCGGTGATTGTGTTGTTCTACATATCCATCTGCCACCGCTGGTGTGTGAGCATGTGCACGCTTATGAATGAATGACAAGTGTGCTTTAGATTAAAGCACTACATTCATTACATTCAAAGGAAATGCAATTTTTTTTATTTTTTTTTTTGCATAACTGCAGCAAACTTCTGTCTGTGCATATCTCAGTAAAGGGACTGTAAGTATTTGGGGTGTGTTTTATTGTCTTTACAAAGTATTAGAGAACTGAAGTGCTGATAAAAATGGCTATAAAATAGATTCTTGATAATACATGCTCTCATTTTAAGGTTAGTTGCATGTACTGTAACAAGTTGTGCTTCTTCATAGTTCCATGCTTTTCATACTATCTTCAGTTCACACTTATTTTTCTGTTTCTCCTCTAATGTCCTTTATAGTCTTAATTAGAGCCAAGAGTACAGTGCTGCATAATTCACTGCTTTTTTTAGTTTTACAGACAACATTGTTGCAGTTATTGAAAATGTAAGGTGTCAAATCAGCCTGTGTTCAAATTGGAAAAGTGTCAAAAGCAAATAGTAGAAATGTTTCCCAAAGTTGCCCAAGGGCACAAAAACACCAGCAAGGCCCTCCACCAAGCTCTCTCCATCACACTGCTTGCATAATAGCAGCTACTTGCATTGTGTGCACAACTGATTAATCTGGCTCTGTGAGAATATTAATGTCTGAGATCCCCAACACACACGAATGGAATTATAATGCTTTCATTGTATTCATTTAGCTCTATGAGCTCTCATTTACATCTAGTGTAGCGAGCAGCTGTGCCAAAGAGCTGGCTCCATGTCTGTTACGCAAGGAACCTTCACACATCTTATCACCAGGGGTCGTTGTTTCACTGCAGTGGGTTATTATTCAAAACACTTGCTCACCACATGAGTCTAATAAAAACCAAAGAGGGAAAGGGGGGGACACACGCACACACACACACACACATAAACAAAGACATTTTTCTCTCCTGCTGAGAAAAAAAACACACTTTTAAACTGGTCTACTTAACCAAACAAAATAATCTAATATTACACTGCAGCTATGGAGCCTAGAGACAACATGTTTGTAGAATCTAAAGACTAAAGGCAATGAATGCAGTTTAACGTTCACACATACACACACGCACACACACACGCACTCAAAAATTATCTAGTAAATACTGGAAAAAACAGGTCATTGTAGTTTACACACAAGATTTTGATTAGAAGCCAGTACAATAAACAACATTGTTGAAAGTGGAAAGAGGATTTTTTTAAAAAAAAAAAAAAGAAAGAAAGAAAGAAAGAAAGAAAAAAGCACTGATCGCAGTGAGCACAACAGAGATTTCTAAGAAAGACGAATGAAAGGCATGAGGAAAATTGCTTGACTGCAGTTGAACTGACAGGACCTCTAAGTGCTCCAAAGCACATATAGGTAAAATGAAGGACTGATGGTTGGAAATAATGGAGTTAGAAGAAGTAGGCCAAAGAACTGGAGAGGGAGTGAGCAGAATCAGAAGAAAACAAAACAAAACAGGACCAGTACTTTATTGTATAACATCATACTATAATGATCGTAGCGTATGCATGTTTGTTCCCTATCTCCTCCTAGATGAGAAAACTGGTCTTGATTAAACTTTGCATAAACACTGCCTAGACCACTGTGAGTGCCAACATCTATTATACAAATCCAACAATCACATATATTTGTATCTTTGACATTTCCATTGAGCACCAAACAGAAATATTACGGCTGTGTTCAATGGAAATGTTTAGTGTGTGCATGCTACATTTGTTTAGTTTGTCCTTTCCATCACCCTGACATAGACTTTCCAGGAGAAGCTGAGAAGCGTGATCCTCTGACAGCTGGAGCACACCGTCCGGTTCCCCTTCTTGATGGGAACCACCACCCCAGTCTGCTATTCCAGTGGCACCACCCTGGATCTCCATGTGACGTTGCAGATATGTGTCAACCAAGACAGCCCTGCAACATCCAGAGCCTTCAGGAACTCGGGGCAAATTTCATCCACTCCAGGGGCCCTGCCAGCAACAAGTTCTTTAACCATCTCAGTGACCTCACTCCCAGTGATGGCTGTCCTGGTGCCACATGCATTTATGGACATCTTTATATTTGAACCTGTTCCCTGAAAACTGAAATGTACAGGCAGCAAGCTGAGGGGATAAAAGGATACCCACCCCAGCCCACTACCTGTCAGCTCCAGACCACAACAGTGTCCACCCTCTCTCCAGGATATTGGTTCCAGTGTCCTGGCCATGAGTTGAAGTGAGCTCAACTGTAGCCAGTATCTCTCAACCTCACGCACTAGATCAGGCTCCTTCCTCACCAAAGAGGTGACGTTCCATGCCTCATTAGCCAGCCTTGATAGCCAGGGACCAGTCCACCCTTGCCCTTGCCCACCACCCAACGCATTGCATCCGACCCTCACAACTAAAGCCCATGCACAACAAAGCCCCTGGGATCACTGGGACATGCAAACTACTCCACCGTGATAAGGTGGCAATTCGCAGGTTTTTTTTTACATGGTTCACAAAACCAAGTAATTTGACACGAGAAAGATCAGCTGGAAGACGCAAATATTAAAAAAACTCAATTACACTGAACGTCATATGTATATTTGTCATTGGGTATATTTGCATAAAGGTAGGAGAAGTAGCCTAGTGAAAGAGGATTACAAGAAAAGGTTGAGAAGAGAATTTGTGTCAGCAACTAGTTGCACTAAGATTTTTTACTTATTGTTGAAAGGTCAGTGAAGGGAGTGACAGCGTTCTGGTCTGACCAGTTCACTGTGTGCATGCAGCTCATACTTGCTCGTGGATTCATGTATACATGGGTTGTGGTTTGGTAAGTAGGTTATGAAAACACAGAGTATCGTGCTGATTCATCAAGGATAAGTAAATCCTCAACAGCATGGTGGCCCATGTCCAGCCCATCATCTTATCACCTGATAGAGCAGAAAACTGGGACACAACCTGGACGACTAAGTGAAAATCATTTCCTTACTGTTTGGGATGTCTACATTTTTTTTTCTTTCAATTTCATCTCTTGTTTGTTTTATGTCGGAGTTATTTTTTTAGGGTAATTAACCTAGTCTTGTTTATTATTTAAAGGACCAGTGTGTAGGATTTAGTTGCATTTAGCAGTGAGATTAGAGTTTGACTGAATACCCCTTTCCAGGCATAAAGGAGAACCCACACCATCACATCACTCTAGAGCTTGCATTTACTTTGCCTGTTTTTGGCTTCTGTTAAAACATTCATATACAACTATAGACTTTATGTCCACCCATTGGCTTGTGGACTAAGGATTTAAGCCCTGAGGTGAGAGTTCTGACCAAATACCACAAGTGAGATCTGACTGAGAACCCAATGACACTAATTTCACTGACTTGTCTCTCACACATGCCCTAAAACATAACACGCATGGATAGAGCTACAGTTTACAAAGCATATGCAGGGCTGACACTGTTGCCTGCATTTATACTTGGGGTGGTGTGCTTGCATTTCTCTGTGATTTTGCCACTAAAACACTAGTGTCTCTTTTAAAGTTCAATTAAAGTCAGTTCAATTTTTTTTTTTAATATAGCACTAAATCACAACAACAGTTGCCTCAAAGTGCTTTATATTATAAGGTAAAAACCCCCAAACAACCAGATGACAACTTAAGGAGCAAGCACTGGGTGATGGGAAGGAAAAAAAACTGCTTTTTGTCAGGAAGAAACCTAAAGCACAACCAGTCAATGAGGGCCAGTCATCTATTTTGACCAGCTGGGGGTGAGAGGAAGTTGAGCCATTTTATTCCAGTTGATTTTAAGAATGGCAGCAGAAGAAGTAGCAGGAAATGCATATGTGGAAACAACAGTACTTAATGGACTGCACTGATGTGACAGGTAGCTACATTTCCAGGGAGGAACATGTCAGATTCTGGCATAAGTTACAGTGCAGAGTTTCTGAAGACTTTGTAGTTTGATGTTTGACGTAGTTTGATGTGCCTGTGGCATTAATTTTACACAGACAATAAATCCCTACTAAAGTAAGTCTAAAGTTAAGTCTACTTCTTTTATACAGTCTATGGGCACAACATGGTGGGCTCTGTGAAAGAGCACCCACTTCCTATTTAGATATGTTCATTGACAATATAGCAGTGATTTGTTCCTGATACTGTAATAACATCACCTAAACAACAGTCCAATACAGCAGTCCTTTAAGACAAAATCCATCACCATCCATCCATCACCAGGGCTTATCGCATAAAAAGAGATTAAACCCATATAATAATGTATCATTTATAGCGCTATAATCAGAGGTTACAGTGGGCCGGACCGAGTCTGTAAGTTGTGCTCGCGGCACAAAAACATCTTAATTAGCGCTACTGAAGAGGAACGAGCATAAAGGGAGTTAATGTGGCAGGTAAATGCAACGTTTCTAAATGCTCAATAAATATCAGCAAACAGACAAAGTGTCTGCAGTTTGTCACACAGTGTGTGTGCTAGCTAAAAGAAGAGCTGCTGTATTTCCAGGGAGAGCAAAGAAAGAGAGAAGTTCACTCAGAGATGGAGAAAGAGGACAGGAGAGGAAGAAGAGAGGTCAGATTTAAAAATAAGGAAGTATGCTAACTTTGTGTTATTCAAAGATTGTATGAAAATACTGTAGTTTAGTGTGTGATAAACAGATTAGCTTGTTGTACTGTATTTACAGTAAAGCTCTGTGTTGGTGCACAGAGGCTGTGTTCATGGTCAGAGTTACAGGTTACATGAAGTGCAGCAGAGATGAGTTTGAATCAAAGCTGCTGAAACTTAGATTCATTCACTGAATCCAACATTTCTACAGCCTGTATGCTGTCAGTGTAGGGGATGGAGATCAGCTCAGATAGCTGTGAAATACTGGGTTACATCTTTGTGAGTTCAGTTCATCCACACAGAGCAGTAAACCTCAGAGCAGCAGCAGCAGGTCAGCTGATCACAGCCTGCACACCAACATCATTTACTGGAGCTCACAATAGAAAGTTGTGATTCTTCTCCTCATGCAGAGCCACTACAGCTGATCTTAGGGTTCCTCCACCTTTTGAATCCCACTGTAACCCCTGAGTATCCTCATGTTTGTGTTTAGGTGGAGGCGCAGTCACCCTCTACTATGGAGGACACAGAGAATAGAGCTGTGTTTAAATTCCCTTTCACAGTTTGTGTCCTATGTAACAGATTCAAGCTGAGTGCATTCATTAGAATTAAAATTTAGATTGGAATAACGTTTGTATTCTCATGTAATATATAATGAGGTTCAGTTATGTTTACACAAAAATAGATGGTAGAAATGTCGTCCAAAGAGCTACTTTTACTTTCTTACTTTGAGTACATTTCAGAGCTTGTACCTTTTTTACTTTTACTTATAAGTAAAGAAGTTGAACCAGTACTTTGACTTTTAACAAAGTATTTTTTAACACAAGTACTTGTACTTCTACTTAAGTACAGAATGTCAGTACTTTTACCACCTCTGGTGAGTCTTACCAAAACCTAACTGTGGGAATTTCTTAATTACACCTGTGGTAGTGTTGGTATGAAGCAAACATCAAAATTCAGCTGCTGTGGTTATCTATATTATGGCAAAAAACTGCTTAACTAACAAAAAAATGCATAGTTCATTATTACTGTAAACCACAAGGGTCAGTCAGTCCCTAAAAGCAAATCATCTGTCTGCGTATGCCACAGGGTTACAGTTTGCCATACAAGCACAGACATACATGCACATTCATGTACACATAAACACACAAGTTCCAGTCGTGCCTCAAAAACCAGTAATCAGTTGGTCATTCATCGGCAGTGGTGTGTTAACTGCTCTTATGGTTGAAGTGCAATTCAGTTCTCTGTTGCAAAACACACTGGAGTCGAGAAACAAATCCTCTTGATGTAAACAAGTTATTTTTTTCTTCCACTTCTGTGAACTTCTGTAAACAAAGCTTCTCAGAAAGTGGGCACCAGGGTGGCTCGGTGGCTGAGCAGGCGACCACGTATGCCGCGTGGCAGTGCAGACAGCGCAGGCTCGCGTCCCAACCTGTCGCCATTCACTGCGTGTCTTCCCCATCTCTCTTCTCCCGATTTCCTGTCTCTCTTCACTGCTGACTATCTAATAAAGCCATAAAAAGCTCAAAAAAACAAAAAAAAAAACTTCTCTGAAAGCTAATCTGGCACACATTAAGCTGAGAACATGCTGTGTGTGTGTGCCCAAACCCTTCATACATATGTGTCAACACTCCTACATTGTGTTTGCATGTATTTACATGCACTGCACATGTACATAAGTGTGAGTCTTTGCATGGACAAACGTGTTTTGGTGGGTGTTACCATATCTGCAGCACAGATGATTCATTACAGGCAAGCCACAATGTCGGGGGCCCTGGAAGGCTGTTGTCATGGAAGCAAGTGTAAGACACAGTAGATCTCCTTTCAGTATCATCTTCAGATTGCTGGGACATCAAGCTGGTTTCCTCTGAGTGTGTTTCATCTGTTTCTCACTGTTGTTTCTCTAAGCGTTTTCATTTTTGTTGTTGTTGTTGTTAGTTTATATTATATATGGATATAAAAAGATTCAGAAGAACTTTTTTTTAAACATACATTAGTCTTTATTCTTACTTATAGCATGCTCTAATAAAGCTACAACTAACTGCAAGCACCAAAAACTGCAGTTCCTTTAATCACCACTACAGGCTAGCTCCAAGTTTTTTGTACCATACATTAAACATGTTTACAAATTTACCTGTTTATAACTGCTATATAGTGGGTTCATTTTTATATAACTTACCTTACATTGTATTGAAGTTTGAAGTTATGCAGAGTTAAATGTATGGTCACTTACACTTCCAGGTGGGTGCTGTTTTGTCTTTTTCAACTAGCATCAGCTCTTTTTCTGCTTGTTCATTTTCAACAACACTAATAATAATAATAATAGTAATAATAATATCACCTGAGTTTTCACTGCTGTTGTGCCACTTTTTGGGGTTTTTAAGGTGAGAACATTTAATTAAACCAGTTTAATTAGGTTTTTGGTTGTTGGTTTGTTTCAAAGCCAAACTTTGCATTCCATCTATTATCAGTGTGTTGCAGCAGTTGCAGCAACACACTGAGGCAAGCCCAGACATATCTGACAGCAAGAGCCGTGTATCAACCTTTGATGAAAACGGTGTCTAAAAAGGAGCTACTTCAACAACCTCCAACAAAGTGCAATACTTTGGAAAATATGCAAGAAAACTGTTCCTGTTTAAAGTGGAAACAACTAATGTGTTTCACCACTTGAGGCAAAAACACACTATTGAGTAAAACCAGGCGATGGAAGGCAGGAAGCGCAAATGGTGGATGGAAATTAGCGATGTGATTGCATGGTGGAAGAGTGACAGTAGCTCACTGGAAAAGAAGAATGGAAAGTGCACTTCATTTTGTTTGCACTAGTAAATGCAGCTGCCTGCAAGCTGCAGTCACTGATAAATTTTTTTTGCTATGTCATCATGAATATCATCACAAATACCGTGATGTAAAATTGAGGATAGATCACCTGCTAGCTAGCGAACACGTAATTCAACTCAACCCACTCTTTCAAATATGGTCACATCTTTTAAAAATAATAAATAAATAAAGCATGTAATATAATACAAGCACAACTGGTCTGTTTATAGGAACAGCAAGTCTGTGTTCCCTCAGGTAAAATAAGTCAATTAAACTGACTAATAAAGAGTCTATAAACAACCAAGTTTCAGAAAAGGTGAGTGAGGAAAGCAACCAAGGTTTGATTAGATCAAAATATTGCACTTCCCTGCCTTTTTAGTGTATGAATGATATGGCAGACTGAGTACACCAAGGTATGCAGAGAAATTCATATGCAATAATAACTGAAAAGGCTCTTTTTCTCTTTGTTCCCTCCCCAGGAACACATTCATTCAGCACGCTCAAACCATAAAAATGTGGAGTGGATTAGCACTTAATTAGTAATGAAGGGATGAGTGGGAAAAATAACAACAGATGCGAGGAAGGCGATAAGAGGTAGTGAACATTCAGGCTTTACACTCTGCGGACACTCAAATGTCTGCAGCTGGCATAAAAGCCTGGTTATTCAAAGATGCCCGTGGTGATGAATAGACTGACTTATGATTATAGTTTGAGAACAATATATAAGTCTGTGACTACCAGTAGATTCAAGGTGGAAGTACTGATTTAACAGTGCTCGCTTTTCGTGCTGAATACATGAACGAGGATCAGTGATATTCCGAGAAGATAAATATGAGCCCCAGTAGGCCGCAATCTCTAGTCCAGCTCCATCCTTATTTAATATTCCTCTAAGACTCCATTTTTATCTCACATTCATAATCTCTGCCATAATCGCATCTGGGTCCCAGTATTACCTATTAGGCTGTCTAAATTGATGTTTATTCCTCTGTCCTTTTATCAAAGCCCTGTCACAACTCTGAAAATGCCTGCAGCCGCTTTTTCCTGTCATGATTGTAAGATTGATATTATCTAGATGGAAGCAGAACAATATCGACAGACAACAGGACAAAGAGCATGTGTGGAAGCGCCACAGACAGATTCACCATGCTAAATGTCAAATTTAATTGGATGCCTATCATTTAAATATTGCCTGTCAAGACCAAATAAACAGCATGACTTCACAGATGACAGGATGCAAAGCTAATGTGCACCTAAGGGTAATAAATTCAGCCATCTCTGGTATCAACAGCTGCTGACGGAGGACAAATACCAAGTTAAAAGTGAACTGAAGGGCACTCCAGTTTGCATCTTCTTTGTTTCTTTAATACATTTGCTCATGCTCAGCATGTCACATCTAGCTCACCTTGGAACAAGTATGGCAACAGTTGTGACTGGTGGGGATTTAGGGTAAGTTTTTGTTTGTTTGTTTTACAGAGATATCATTTGACTAAAATGTCTAGTTTTAGTTTTTTATTACGTTCAGATTTTGTTTTAGTCTTTTTAAGCATCACTGCATTTAGGG
Source organism: Archocentrus centrarchus (assembly GCF_007364275.1). Taxonomy (NCBI): domain Eukaryota; kingdom Metazoa; phylum Chordata; class Actinopteri; order Cichliformes; family Cichlidae; genus Archocentrus; species Archocentrus centrarchus. The sequence continues at coordinate 23,464,321 of NC_044349.1, read as the reverse complement.
TATATGCCAGACGCAAGATTTAGGAGAATCAGAACAGCTGTTACAATAAAGACACAAAACCTTTTGAAAGATCTTGTAGAAATCCAAAGTCTCAGTAAACATGTGCATCAAAGTCTTATCAGGCAAGTTTTGCTAAGAATTTTTTTTTTATTACCAAACTAACAAATACTAAAACTGAAGATAAATATTTTTATTTTGTTTTTGTTATTTTCCCAAGTTCACAAAGTAATTTCAGTGTTTTATTTATTTATTTTAAAGTCTAGTTTTTATTTTTATTTTAGCTAACTGAAATATCTTTTACATATGGTTTTAGTTTTTAGTTTAGTTATAATTATCCATAATACACTTGCTCCAGAGGAAGAATCCTGTTGGTGATGCCCAAATGAAAAATTGTAACATCTACAACAGCGAAACTTTGTTAGACTTTTGTGGTCCAGAAGAATGAATTCCACTGACTTTTACTTACTTACCCTGCCTTCTTTTCCACAAAGCTCCTATGTCTACCTCAACATGAACTGTAACCACTATTCAATTCAATTCATTTCAATTCAATTTTATTTATATAGCGCCAAATCACAACAAACTGTCGCCTCAAGGCGCTTTGTATAAACTAGTTTGATTCTCTGACTTTGCATCTGTTGCCATCATCAGTTTCAAATTTAAAGTTTCCATTTATGTTTTTAGTTAATGACCAAATGCTGCAAAGTGAATGACATTCACATCGGTGATAAATGTTATGTTTGTTAAACATCAGCAACTTTTTTTTTTTCTTTTTTACAACTTTTTTCATCCCACTAATGTGTGTTATGACTCACACTTTCTGCCTCCATTGTAGAGAAGTAGAGATTGCTGCCTCTGGTTGGAGCTGGCACAAGGCTGTGTTAGAGCACCGTGTTGCTCTCCTTGTGAGTGGATTTTCCCTGGGTGAAACACACACACACACTAACTCTCTAAAGACATACATAAAGGTAAGTGGTCATTATAGGTTGGCCATAGGTGTGGATGTGAGAGTGAATTGTTAGACTCCAGCCACCCTCATGACCCCAGTTGTTGCTCTCAGACCAATTTTTGTGAATTCTGTTTAAAAACATGATCACCTGTATTGGCCTTTAGGCACCGATCAAACACCAGTGAGTAGGAGGAGCCATTCCTATTCCTCGTGTTTTTGGATGAGATAGGAGAGATGAAATGTAGAAGAAGGACATGTAAGGGGTACTCAGTAGTTTGGTATACTGACCTAATGATGTGAACCTGGTGCAGTGCAGGTGAAAGAAAGGTACAAACCAGATTACAGCCACACAGAAAGTCCGAGTGAGAGAGATTAGTGGGTATTTGAAAAAGGAGAAGGGAGAGGGTTTAGCAGGATGAGGGAGAGAAGAGGAGAGAGGATTATGGAAGCCATAGCCTGGATCCTAAAATAATCCTCTCAGTGTGCAGGCCTTTATACAGTGTGTGACAAAGGCCAGTTGAGGTTTCAGATTGTTGTTGCATACATGCACCACACTTTGAACGTTCATAAATCACTTCTGAATGTGTTAGCATTATTAGCACAGCCTATGTTTTAGAAGTGATGGTGTTTGATTTGTTCTTTTATTCCTTTTTCTCTGACACCACACACACACACACACACACACACACACACACACACACACACACACACACACACACACACACACACACAGAGTACACGCACACACACATGCATTCCATCTGTCTTAATCTGGAAAGCTGTTTGAGCGCTACGTGCCCGTATGTGAAGCTCTAAGCGCCTCCTTCTTTCCATGCTCCATGTTCTAATTTGGGTATTGCTGTGGTTACATAAGATTCAGGGTCAGGAGGTCAGTGACGTTGCAGGCAAACACCGGATAGATGTGCGGCTGCTTCACGGTGACAGTGGGACATGGTATGGGACATGATATAATCTGAGAAAGATGGCAGATGAGGATGAGGATGAGGAAAGAAACTATCTGAATGCCGGGGAGGAAAAGGAAGTTTACATCTGCAGAATATAACAAAGCCAAGCATTCCTACAGCAGTTTCCCAGCACTGTATTTTTAAACAGTGCATTCAGGAAAATCAATACACTGTTGCTTTGCATTTAGGTTCATATGTTTTGTTTTCCTTTTTGTTTCGAAGCGTTGTGGGCGAAGTTGTACGACGAGAATAGCAAAGACACCCTGTGTACAAATAGTAAGTATGACCATGAACCATGCATAGGTGGAGATCAGAGACCGATATGATTCAGGACGAAAGTGTTCACAGTGGAAAAAGACAAGGGGAGACTCACCACGCATGCACAACAGAAAAAAGCCAGAGAGGGAGGGGTGTGAAAGCGCTGTGTTGCTCCACTAACCTACTTACCATAATCCCTCTCTTCTCCCTATTTCATAACTGTGCCTACGTTACATGATACACTCGTCATCTTGCCCGCACCTGCAAATCAGTTATTTTCATCAGAACTGTTATTACTCGTTGTGGTGTGCCTCGGTGTGCCAGGGTGTTTCTGTTGTGCTGTAAACATACCCACTCCAAGGAGGACAAAGGGAAATCACAACAGCAATGAAAACGCATATAATGCACATAGGCAAGGCTAAAGAGGGACAGATACAATGCATACTTTACATACTCTATATATATATATATATATATATATATATATATATACATACATTGATGTATCTCCTTTTTTTTCTGTCTTCTGCACCTGATTTTTTCTGTTGCTGTTTTTTTAACTACAGCAGTGACGTGCAGTCAGGGGAGGCAGGTGAGGCACGGCCTCACCTGTCATCGTGGAAATATAAAATTAAAAAATAAATTAAATGGTTATATTCATTCAGTGATTTGTATTTTAAAGTTCTTTTCCATTTAACTACACCATTTTTAGATTAGTTTTTTCAAAATCGCTGAATTTTCGCATTTGCCGGTCAAATACTAAGAGACGAACGGTGAGGCACCAGCCCGGCGAGCCGCACCACGGATTGCGCAATCCGTGGTGCGGCTCAGTATAGTCATTGCCAATGACTACTAACTGTGCTGGCATGCTATGCAGTGAGACCGGATTACTTTCCGGTCTCACTGCACTTTTACTATATGAACTAAATTTCCATATTTTAGCTGGTGTATATAATGCACAGTTTATTTTTTGTTTTTTTCATTAACAACTGTATGTGTGTGTAATGCATTCTTGTGTTGAGCGATCATGAAACTGCTGCAAAGAGACACTAGGTGAGGCACGCAGTTCTCGTGCCTCATGGTAGGGGGCGCTGGTGATCCCAGGGACTCTACGACTCCTCGGCGGCAAGCTACCATAAACAGTTAGCAAGGCCAGTTAGTTTTTCCTGTTGCTTGGCCTTATGTTCAACATGGAAGATTACATAACTCAAATGAAAGAATTTTCTAAACTGGACTTTCAATCGAAGCAGAAGATAATAATTAAAGGAAGACCAACACCGGAGCTAAAAGGTTTGCTTCAGACTATGTTAATGTTAAACAAAACAACTGTTGCCAATCAAATGGTGAATAAGCTATATGTTTGTAAATCTGATGTGATGACGTCAGTGCCTCACCAGTCACGACCCTCACCGCACGTCACTGAACTACAGTATACAGCAAACACTGTGATCGGTTTGTTAGTATTCATTCTAGGGTTAAACGCTTTGCCCTCTGCTGCTTCATAAGTTCAACATTTACCCCAGATTTGACCATATCAGGAAATGGAAAACAAAACACAGCACAGCAACCTGTGCTCACACTTAATTCCTCTGCCGAGATTAGTGTTTGTTAATCCTGTGATATAATTAAGCTCTCTTGCAATGTATCCAACTGATACGAAAGCTGAGCACAATCTTCTAGCATATATGGCTATTTAATTTGCAAATTAAGTGCCACATTATTTCAGCTCAAACGGACTAAAGTAAATGCAATGTTTTACATGGCTTTTCTAATCTTACTAACCAAAGTGCTTTTACACAAGCAGTGTTTACCCATTCACACACATTCATCCAGAGATATTATATCTCAGCTAAAAACAACGTTAATATGCATACAGACCTTATGGTGTTGCAGTATACTTAAGGACAATTCAAATGTTTTGAGCCCATTATTGGCTGCTTTAATAGCCATGAACAAGAAATAGATTTTTTAATTGTCAGATACTACGTTTTACATGACACTACGTTCTACATGAAAAAGGTGCTACCTTTGGTCCTGAATCATAGACTGGAGGATAGTAACTCTTTGCTCTTCCTGTCACATGTCCTGAGCATCACATGAGGCAAATTGGGGTTATTATTAGTTAATGTCATTGAGGATGCTATAACTGCGTGGAGGGTGGAGGGCTCTGTGGCCTCACAATCTTCTCTATGCTTTTTGCAGATGACGAGGTTCTGTTGGCTTCATCGAGAGATGACCTCCAACTTGCACTGGGGCGGTTTGCAGCTGAGCGTGAAGCATAAGGGATGACGATTAGCTCTGCCGAGTCTGAGGCCATGGTTCTCAGCTGGAAAAGGGTGGTGTGCCTACTCTAGGTCAGGAATGAGTTGCAGCCCCAAGTGGCGGAGTATCTTGAGATCTTGTTCACGAGTAAGGGGAGAGTGGAGCGGGATATTGACAGACATATTCTTGCAGCATCTGCAGTAATGTGGACACTACTGGTCTGTTATCTTGAAGGAAGAGCTTACCCTGAAGCTGTTGATTTACAGGTTGATCCACATTTCCTCATTTATGGGCATGAGCTGTGGGTAGTGACCAAAGAATGAGACTACAGATACAAATGCCATAAATGAGCGTCCACTGAAGCATGTCTGGGTTGTCCCTTAGGGTGAGGCGCTCAGTCATTTGGAAGGTAGTCAAAGTAGCATCCAAAGGAGCCAGCTGAGGTTGTATGAGCATCTGACCAGGATGCCTCCCGGACGCCTCCTAGGTGAAGTGTTTTGGTCATGTCCTACAGGGAGGAGGCCCCACAGCAGACCCAGGATATGCTGGAGAGATTAACTTTCTGGGCTGCCTGGTTGTGACTGGTTTCATATAAATACAACACAAATGTTTACTTTAAATGACTGAAAACTAAATGATACTCCAGTCAAAGAATGGCAAATAAGCTGAAAAGCTGCAATTTCTATTAAACTATATATTTTCATTTTGCAAAATATGCAAATTAATTGTAACATAATAATAATCAGTTTTTTTCCTTTAGCTGGCATGAATTACATAATTAATAATGCATTTAAAATAAATAAGTTTCCCTGTTATTATTATTTTACTATTATGATTTTTATTCTCACAGTAAATTATTCTTGGGGTCTCCAGGGACCCTAGACGGTAGTCCATGTATGCTACACATATTGGTAGAATGAGGGATAAATAGTTCCCACGCTGGGCTGCTGTTGGTCTGAAGTGACACACTGCCACACTTTCCCACGCACGCGAGAGCCTCCTTAAAGCGCGCGAGGGGGGCGGTGGCGCGCGCGTCAGCTCACAGGGCACGAGGCGGGCGGACCGCGGGATGAGGATCATGTGTAGTCCACGCGTCGAAACTAGGTTAGAGCGAGCCGCAGAGCAGGGCAGAACTTGAAAGAGGAGTAGCCACTGCGTTATCGTTTCAGACGTGCATTTTCTTTAACCGCAACTGCAAGGGGCTGAGAGAAAGTAAATAACAGAGACACGTCGTTGCTTTTTATTCACTTGTAAGGTCAGCGCGCATGAAGAAAGAATAGAAAAATCCATATGAGGATTCGTTGTTGTGACAGTTTTCAGCTGCTCCGGTTTGGAGCGAATAAGTGCGCGTTGCTTTCAGCATTTCTTGGTTTCGTTTCCACCTGGACTTTTATGACCCGAAGAGTTGGCTAGACCTCACCGCAGATATGAGAGGTGAGTTTATATGGTTTTTTTTTTTTTTCGAAATTGTTACTTATTTAAAAATGTATTTATTTGTTCTTAGGCTGAAGGCCTGCGGCAACTTTTAGGTTGAATGTTGGAGTGGGGAAGGCAGTGCTTTGAAGCTGTGCGTCGACTGCGCAAGAAAAAAAAACCCCATCAGATTTCACTTAGAGGAAAATTTAAAATAGGCTTTGGCTATGTTTCTGCGCTCTATATAAAGTTAACACGTGTAACTTTAAAGATTTTAAAGATTGTTTACATGCTTGTTAATATAAAGAGTGAAGAATATATTTTTTTAAAAGTGGGTAATTTTATTTACAGGTTGTCCACATTTCCACGAGCACAGCTCTAATAACGTATTTGTGTATTCTGTTTGTATAAACTGTGAGGGTTTGGTGCACCAGCTCAGTTTTGCCCGTGATCAGAGGAAATCTTTGCAGCTAGTCGCCGGTGAGCGACTACAGTTATGTAAGAGTCAGGGAAGGGAGGTAGTGAGCGGAGTGATTCACAGGCTCATGAAAATCTTCTGTAAGGGATTGTTTACGTTGTTTAAAGAGTCAGTTTTCATATTTTTAAAAACCTTTTTACTGTAACCATAATTGCAATACACATTTTTTTGGTTTGTTTTAGAATTAGTTTAAAAATTTCCCTGTTGACAATTTTGAGTTGGCCCATTGTTTAATGTGTATCTTGTTTTAGTACCCAAGTATGGAGGTTGTTTTTTTTTTTAATCATCTATTAATTAATTAGTTAAATAATTTTTAATGATTTTTTTTTACCTAGTGTTACAATTTGTATGTGTTTAATAGAGAAAGAGAAAGAGAGAGGAGGTGCTCCATTGACCTAGTTCTGTCATTGAGGATTACAGCAAGTGTGTGTGTGTGTGTGTGTGCGTGCGTGCGTGCGTGCGTGGAGAGATAGTTATGACTGATAAAACAATGTTGATAATTTTATCCAGGAAAGTGCTCCTCTTTCCCGTAGATGTGAGCTGAACTGGAAAACCCTGCTGTCTTTAACCGCTTTTACTTCCATAAAACTTTCGTTTTAATTAAAGTTCTGCTGCAAAGAAAATAATGAAACACAAACAAATATCCGTTGATGTACATATTTTGTAGTTGGATTTACTAGTTTAAAATGACTTGTTTTGTGTTGTGATGTTGGACCATCATGCACCACTGTGACAAGCAGGATATGGGCACAGCAAGCCTACATTTAACAGTGATGCACAGCAGGGTTTCAGCTTCTTCTGCCAGCTAGGGTTACTTACATCAACCAGTAATTGACAGCATCACTCACAGAGAGAAACACATTTTCAGAAAAATGTAAGCTAGATTTTGAAGTATAGTTGAAATTTTCCCTTTCCAGAGTCTTTGTTCATACCTAAATATTAGGCAGGTGGGATGCAGAAAGTTAAAATAAACATACTTAAATAAAACTTGATTTTATGCTTTTGTGACCTTAGGGTGTGTAGAGCTACTGCAGCTTCATAAGACTGCGTTAGAGCTCAATTACCCCAAGATCAAAGATGTGGTTTCAGTAAAGAAGGGCACCCTCTCTCCAAGGACACAGCTGTGCAGCATCAGAGCCACTATTTGTTGGGTGTGTGCAGCCTTGGGAGTTCACAGCAAGTTACTCTATGTGTCAAGGTGCCCTTTCTGTCTGACAAGTGCATCTAAGATTCCAGTCCTCATATCTAAAGCTTTAACTCTTCACATAACCAGCAGGTTGATGTGCAAACACAATGTTGACACTCTGCATATATTATGACTGCAGTTCATTCTGCAGCATGATTTATGCAGTGGTTGGGTGAAAAAATATAGTATTTTGTACACTTTAACATTTGTTTAGATTAAGTTGTATCATAATCCATTTTGATAGTGGTAGCAATAAATCATATGCATTTCTGTGAAAGTAGATAGCTGATGTGAACAAAGAGATTTTAATTCATTGTGACTGTGATTGCTTCAGCACAGTCCTAAATTTGTTCCTGTGGTTTGGAGCAGCACACACAATTACATGCTGTGAACTGAATTCCTCAGTCTGTCTTTGCTTGTGTTGCAGAGGCCCACTTGGGTTTGGGCTTGGAGCTGCACACACACACACACACAGACAGCACAGTCAAGTGAATGCACTTCATCTTTTGTGATCAATGGTGCGGGATTACAGTGGCCTGCAGAGTGTGAGGCCAGTTTCTTGGCAGACGCAGCACACTGCTCAGCATATAATTGTTTATTATAAGGCAAATGGTTTTATAAAGATTTATATTAAGGCAATCAATTTACATGTTTAATTGTTATCAGTGTAATCATCCATTATGGAAAGCTGTGGGGTGAAAAAAGGGGAAGAAAAACACATTTCCATCTGGCAGGGCTGTCATCATGTATGCGCAGATAGGCTTATGTACTGCACATAATGTATAAGCCTTGGCATGGCTGACTTCCAGTTAAAGGCTGGTTGTACTTCAGGAATACTTTTTAACCACAGATGTCCGGCATTGGTTTTGTCTGAAAAATGTACATAATTTTTTTTTTAAAAAAGCATTCTTTGGGACTATGATATCCTCTGTGTACAATAACACATTTTATTTCACCACCGCTACATCTGCTAAACAATCCATTAAACCTGCAGAGCATTTTTAAAATGTTCAGTGTTAGTGTCAGGCCACACTGTACTATCTGTGCTCTGTAGGTAGGTCATAGGGAGGAGAAGAAGAGGAAAGGCAATCATTACTCCTCACCTACTAAAGCTGTATAGAAAACAGGTGGCCGCTGGGGCCCTCAGTGGGAAACCTGTAGAAAGTGGATAATTGAATAACTGGGTTGCAGCAAGCTCTTCAACTAGCAACCAATCCTCATACTATGTTACACAAAACCATATGCCATTCCTCCCATACATGCCCCACATGCCCATTCATTTGCTGGTTAAGTATATATTATGTCAGCTAAATGTAAAGTGCAGGGCAAATAGGACCTTGGACTGTAATTGATTAGCTGGGATAAGAGGGCAAAGTCTCCGTAGCTAAGTGTTTACAGCACTGACAAAGAAAGAAGTGTTGAGCAACTGACACTGACTGATGGCTACTGACTAAGTGGCATAGAAGGGACTTTTAGATGAAAACCTCTTTGAATCTAAATGTTCCTGGACATAATCCTTATGTAAAAAATGTAAAAAGAATATTTTATTTGCTTAGAGGTTCCAAAAGATTGTGATAGCATACGCCACAGGTAGCACAGCTTTTGAAGTAAACATTTACATATTTTACCTGATGGTTATCAAGCTTCAGTTATACTACCAATGTAAGCAAGTATTGAAGCCATTGTTCGCTGAGCTGATAGTAAAATTTTAAGTTATAATTTTATTTTGTCTAAAACGGAGAGATTTCTGGGATTAAACACATTGCTTTAAGATATTCTCCTGGCATTAATACAAAGAGAAGTGTGCGTGTATTTCTTGTTTTGTTTTGGAACAGAAAATTATGCAAATGCTCAAAAGTAAACACCGGTATAAAGACATCCTTTTTCAGACCCGTCCTGCATTGCAACATGTTTAAAAATTACTGCTTGCACAGCAGACTGTTTTAGCTTTATGGGACCAGTGCGATGATTAATCTACATGCTGTTATTTACACAAAATGGTGTGCACTTATGTGCAGTGTTTTAGTTTGTGCAACATTTATTAGCAAATAGGCCTTAACAGCAGTGGGAATCTCTACATAGCCACTCTCCACACTGCACCAGAGTAAAAATAGATTTATGCTTAAGCTCAAACACAGATAAAATTTCACTCAAATACTTGACATGCTGTAACAAGTTAAGACCTACTATTAGCTGTGTCTGCTCCCTCCCACTCCATGAATTTTACTGTACTAGATGCTTCTGGAAATATTTCCAGATGTTGCTGAGGTTGGGTATTTGTCTCTTCAAGTTTCAGCTGGCAACGGAGTATCTTTCTGTAATCATATCTTACACCATTGTCTTTCTAAACCAAAAGGAGGAATCCACCCCGCCTGTACTTAAAGACTGAGTCAGATTTGGTTCCACCTTAAAACCTGCAAGAAACAGGATTGTGTTCCTTGTGAGGCTGCCACCACAGGCACCTCCCCCTTTACTGAATGAGAAACTGTGTCAGTGGAGCAGCTCCTGTTTGCTGAGCTTGGCTGTGCCACTCAGCTGACTGGCAGGTGAGGCTGCGAGTCACAGACGGAGCTTCTTGCTCAAAAGCCAATAGGAACGCAAGAGGGTGTGGGACTTGCGGCACACTGTTGCCGGGACAACCACCTTTGAATGAGTGTGTTCGTGGAATGTGGCCAGATGCAGTTATATAACAGGCTGACGGGCGGGGTGAGGCTCTGAAGGGGGAGCGATAAAGGGAGCAATGGAGAATGGGATTTTTTTTTTTCCATTGCCCTTTATTTATTTATATCCCTCGCTTGCATTTCAGCGTCTTGCACATTCTAGGTAACCAAGATAGTTAAATATGTCATCTATGTTGCACACAAAATATCTTTTCAAGCTGAAAACGTGGATACATTTTTTTTCCCCTAAGTCAAGATTTGCAGGATATCAGCCACCAACCTCTTTAATTTTGCCTCAGTGTGTGATGCACGTCTCTCCCTACGCAGAGTGACTCATGTGATTTATCGGTTGTGAGTGGTTTAAAAAAGCCCCCTTTAGAAAACAGCAATTTTCTCAAAAACTGTGAAGACCAGTTAAATCCTTTTCTATGATTTACTGGTTACCTAATGCCCTGAGTGCCCCAACAAAAGTGGTTTAGTGGATTGTTTGGCACAGGTAACAGCCATAGAAAAATCAAATTTTGCACAAAGTAGCAGTAAGTTGCAGCTATTTGATCAGAAAGTTCAGCATGGCAGTATACCCGTTGTTAACCCACTAACATTTTGTTCATCCTGGAGGAAGAGCCACAGAGCAAGAGAGAGCTGTGAAACTTTATAACCCTGGGCCTCAGCTAATGCAATTGACCTGCTATTCTGGGCTCGAAGGAGGCCCGGCTACTTAGATAAACAACATAATGAAAAGAACAGCCTATTCCTCGGTAAGAAGGCTCAGGCTTTCACAATGAGCTCAAGGTGTAAACTGTATACATTTCTTTTGTGTTCTTGAAGGTTCTTTTAGTCACAATCCTGTAACATAATCAGAAATGCATCTCATAATCATTTGCTACATTTCAAATATCATATTGCATAGATAACAGTTGAGCGTCGTACAATGATGCCAGTCTTTGTGAGAAAAGTCAAGTGAATCTACTTTGAACAAAAAGTGTCATATCTTGTTTGAGTTCAGCATGAGTTATGGCAGTCTGGAGTAATGATTTGACAATAACTGAAACGCAAATGTTGAATGTCCTGTAACTGGAACTAAAAATGTTTCTATATTGCAGTTATACTGGAATCAATATTTGCCTCTTACCAGGATTCTGGGTTTTCTATATATGTCCTTGTAAATGTCTGAATGTATATTGTATAACAACTGAAGTGGATATAATCTACTTTCCTTTCCACCGCAACTGATATTTTTACTCTAAATGAGTCTGTGTGTTATTTTCTCAGTTATTGGATTCGTTTTTTTGTCAGTGGAACCAAAATAAAGGAAAATGCTCGTGACAGTTTGCCAATAAATAATTGCCCTGTTTAATCAAGGTTCCAAAAATGTTCAAGATGCAGCCAACTCTTTGAGCAGACAAACCAGTTTGCTTAAAAGATGCAAAATGAAATAATTTCTTTATGATGAATTGTTGTATCTATCTATCTAATGTGTGTTCTATTTACTCTGTACCTGTTAACTCATATTTTATATTTTCTTTATATATATATATATATATATATATTTATATTGTTTCCTGCACTCTTCTCTCTCTACAGCTCAAATAGAAGTAATACCTTGTAAAATTTGTGGGGACAAATCGTCAGGGATTCACTATGGTGTCATCACCTGTGAAGGCTGCAAGGTGAGCTTTATTCATCATCAGTTACTTAAAAACAGAAAAAAATGGACAGGCTGATTCTACTCAATCTAAAGTATTTTGTCAGATACACTTATTATGTCTGCGTTTGTAGGGTTTCTTTCGGCGCAGCCAGCAGAACAATGCTATGTACTCCTGCTCGCGACAGAGGAACTGCCTAATCGACCGGACCAATCGTAATCGCTGTCAGCACTGCAGGCTGCAGAAGTGTCTCGCTCTCGGCATGAGCCGTGATGGTGAGTTCGGTTACAAGATCTATATTTAATTAACACAGTTTCCACCTCTCACTTTTGCTCATCACAGTGGTGAGTCATTTAATACTTGTTTTACTTAGACCATTAAATGTTTAATTTTTCTTTGCAGCCGTGAAGTTTGGTCGAATGTCTAAAAAGCAGCGTGACAGCCTGTATGCAGAGGTCCAGAAACACCAACAGTCCCAGGAGTGTGCAGGAGTTGGTGCCCGTGAGGAGAAGAGTGACATGAATGACCACGGCCGTACCTACAGAAGAGGCTCCAGTGCTACACTCAGTGATCTGGACGACATTACAACACTGCCAGAGGGGCTGCTTTTTGACCTGCCACTGACCCCAGAGGATGCAGGTGGAGAGTACTGTAACCTGGACATGATGGGTGGAAGTGCAGGCAGTGGCTCATCCTCTCAGAGTTCACCAGAACAGACCAGCTTGGATTTTGGTGATGGAAACCACAGTATCAAACATGAGTATCAGCTGTTGCGTGACTCTGGACTCTTCTCACATGCCATCTTCAATCCACTGCCTGAAGGTTGCTCCCTACTTGACATAGGTCAGCCTTCTAAAACCTTCTAATAACAAGTTATAATTGCTGATGTGGTTTTTGAACATTAAATCTGTCCTGAAAACTTCATGAATGCTTTTGCAAATTAAAAAAATAAAATAAGACTTTATTTTTGTTCAGAGCGTATTACCCAGAATGTGGTGAAGTCCCATATCGAGACAAGCCCGTACAGCTCAGAGGAGCTAAAGAGAATGGCATGGACCTTGTATAGCCCAGAAGAGACCCGCTCATACCAGACCAAGGTAAATGTTGTGCTTTTATATAGCAGACTGTGAATTGCAAGAGTGGAAAATATCGGAGAAAAATTGATTAGAATTTATGCAGTCTCCCACAGTGTTAATTTCAGTTAATGCTGCGATTAGACTACATGATATCAGCCAAATTAAGGTTTGATCAGAAAGATGTGGGATGTTATTTTGTGCTGGAATAAAATTGGCATTGCGCATGAAAGTCGATCGTTGTATCTTGTGTAGCATGTGGAGGAAAACCAATACTGGATGTGTGATGTCTTGCAATGTCCCAACAGAAAGGCTAGTGTGTTAAGTTTTGGGGTCTTCCCCAATGGTTATTTCCCTTCACTGTTTTTGACCCATAAGAGCACAGAGTGTTTTTGTTTATTTTTTCTTTTGTGTGTGTGTGTGTGTGTGTGTGTGTGGGCTCAGCTGTGTACAGCTGTAAACTTAACAAAGCAAAAGAGGAATCATGTTGCCAGTGTAACTAGGTGAAATTGAGTAACACAAGATAGCCAGTATCATGCGCACCACTTCAGTTGCCATTGTGTGTTTACATTGTTTTCCCTGGAAATTACTGGCAGGATTCCTTTCTGATGCCAACATGCACATTGTGAAATTTGGCAAGTATGATTGTTTGGGGAGCAATCTGTAGTCTATCATGTGGCTCAGGAAAGGGAGGATTTTATGACTCTGTAATTGCTTAATCTGACACTGACCATCATAAAGGGCATAAATGTTGTGTAGTATGATTCGAGCATAGTGCTACTCTTTAAACTTTTTAAAATATACATCTATGGAAAAAAACTAGTGCTCATGCTGCCCTTGTGTTTTGTTTTACAAGGTTATTGCTAGCTGGCAAAGATGAGCATTAATGATTATGGTTATCACTGGATCTTCTCAGGGGAACCCTGGTGGTAGCAAGGTTAAAATTTGCAATGTCCTCTGTTCTTTACATTAAGAAACACGGGTGTGCCATTAGGTGAGGACGCACGAGATGCCAAAGGTGCTGTGATATGCGTTTCCCCCCTCAGCCTCATACCCATGGTAATAGCTCCTTACTAGCCCAGAAGGCCATGGATAGTAGAGCTAGCCTATCTGCTTCACAGTCAGCTTGCACAGGGACCTGGTGTCACAGGCACACGTAGATTTTTTTATCCACATCCAGCGCGGTTAACTCTCTGGGCCTAACCCTGCGTGCACATTTCACCTGAGGAATGCTTACCTCATGGGCCCTTTTTAGGGGTGTTTCTGTGGGGGACAAATGTGCAGCTGCTAGTTGGGTGTCCCCACAAACATTTGTTATGTTTTGTTGCCTTGATGTGACTGTGTCCTTACTAGTACACTCAGTGCTTAGTTTGGGCTTTTAAATGCATGGTGACCTTTTGGAGTAGGTGTGAGGTGTTGACCTGCCTGGGTCCGGGAGTGGCTTCGGAGCATGCAATCCAGTAGTGGGCTGTATCTCCCATAGTGAGATACAGAGCAATTGATTTGAAAGGGAATGTTTGGTTACTAGCATAACCCCCATTTCTCTGAAAACTGAATGAGGTATCTCACCGCACTGCCCTATTTGCATGGACATGTGGAAGAAATACTTTGAAAATGCCTGGTGTGGGGCCAAGGGCTATTATAAAGGGGGTCAGGGGACCCTGTTTCCTTGAAATAATTGGTCTGTTTTGAACAGACATGGTGGTAGTGGAGTTCCCTTGACTGGTCATGCCAGAGGGCGTGTCCCACTCGGTTTTCAGAGAACCCATGTTATGCTAGTAACAAATGTTTCCTTTAGTCTTAAAATTAAACGCCACATCTTTCAAGAAAGATGTATGAAATACTATTAAGCATACTGTAGCTCAGGATGTTTAAGAAACAAGATCAGAGAAGAATGTTTAACCATTTGTTTCATGTTTCAAATGCGTTGCAATTATCATAGAGCCTTCCTGGGTTTTTCTTTTGCAGTCAGCTGAGGTGATGTGGCAACAATGTGCCATTCACATCACCAATGCAATACAGTATGTGGTGGAGTTTGCTAAGCGTATCTCTGGCTTCATGGACCTCTGTCAGAATGATCAGATTATCCTCCTCAAAGCAGGTCAGTACATGACACCAATACACACACACATACACACACACACTCTGCAGGTTAGAAGCATTTTCTGCACAGCCACTGCTGTGCATATGTTTATTTCTTTGAGCTTTTAGCTGTGCCAGACATAGCTGTTGTCACGGATGTTGTATTACCCACAAGTGGTAGCTGACTATGCAAAAAAAAAAAAAATCACATGGTTTCAGGAGGATTTCAAAAGTTATATTGTTCTTATTCTTGAATTTATTTTTATTTCAATCTTATTTGATATAGACTTTGCAGCTCAAGATAGTTTCATTACATTATGAAATGCATGTCTTGTGCAGCGGGTTTATACGTAAATATAAATCTACTCCTTCATGTATTTTTATTGTTCTTTAGTGACAACTGAAACACTAAATCAGTCCAAACATTAGATTGTAATGGGTTTTGAGTTGCAGCCAATGTACTTTCAGTCATAATTTTTAAGACGTGTTCATAAAATGTTCACACCCTGATTTTAATTAGACGGTTTCAGTGTTACAGAAAACATAAAAGGTGTGAAAGCTTTCCAAGCCCGTAAAGAAGCTGTCAATTCAGAGGGTGAAGCGAGATTACGCAGTTGTGATTCTAGACTAACCGGAAATAACAAGAACATCTTACTGGAAATGCTAGTCATTATTGTGTCAGTATAAAGCATGGCAAAACGTAAGCAACAGTGTTGACACAAAAGTTGTATTAGTTAAAAAAAAAGAAACTAAAATAACAACATTTTTTTTATATATTTGATGATTCACTCAGTTTTCCCAGGAAAGTTTATAATACTTTATGTAACCTTGAAGAAAACAGTCCAAATTGGTTTTGTTTTCTTCAGTGCCCTTTCTTGAATGGCTCTTTGTTTGTGTCAACAGGCTGCATGGATGTCCTTCTCATCCGTATGTGTCGGGCCTACAACCCCATCAATAATACAATGCTTTTTGATGGAAAGTTTGCGACGCCTCAGCTTTTCAAAGCTCTTGGTGAGTCAACACACTTACTATCTATCTCTCTCTTGCCAATTTTCTCTCAAATAAACTTTCATGAAGGGAAGAGTGGGGAATTTAGGTCATTTTTTATGTTTCATCTGTGTCATCACAGTCACTAGATTTCTGTTCTGATGACATTTTTTCCCCTTTCTGTCTCCCAAGGCTGTGATGACCTTGTGAATGCAGTGTTTGACTTAGCTAAAAGCCTGAGCCGTACACAGATGTCTGACGAGGAGATTGCGCTTTTCAGTGCTGCTGTCCTGCTCTCACCAGGTGAGATCATAGGAAATTACCTATTCACACATGCTTATCTGGTATTCTGCTCGTCTAATAAAGTGATGCTGTCGAGAGGTTTTAATGCAATTAAAATTTTCATATTGTCAGTTGAAAGCACACATCAAAAATGCCTCCAGGGTAATGGGTACTACTACTACTGACAAGATTTTTATAAACCCCATAATTTACTATGGGCCGATTTCCAGAGCCTACCATTGTCATTCCTCTCTTGCAGCCAGCCAACAAGTTGATTGCATCAGAGTATGACAGTGAAACTGCAAAGTTGTCATTGCGACTTGGAAGCTACTGCAAAATTGTGCCAGTTTAGTAATCAATAAAAACTCCAGAAAGATGTTTTGTAATCTTCCCCCCCTGATGACAATGTGCTTAGCATGCAGTGGGAATATAATTTTTAACACACATGTAATCCAGAAACATTTGTTCCCTCAGGCAAATTTAAAGTCAAACAAAGTTTCATTCAGTTTGAAACGGTGGTTGCCTTGAAGGCATAAGATTAATTTTAAAAGTTTCCATATGTTTTGGAAAAAAGGTCAGCAGTGCTGTAAAATATAGGCAGTTGTATTTATTATAGCAAAACTATATAAAACCACTTGTGAAGAACTTTATGCTTTGCATTCTGTTTCTATCTAGTTATATATGTTAAACCTTACCAGGTTAAGATCCAAATTAGGAAAACTCGCAAAAACCGGCCTGCAACGCTTGTTCATTTCGCTCATGTATTAAAACGCAGACATGTGTGTTCATTCTTTTCATCTTCATTATATCACTGTATGTACTCAGATGGCAAAAATAGCTGTTTATAAACACCAAACAAATAAATAATAAATATATATAATTCTTCTTCTTTGCAAGCTACATATTCATTGTATAAGACAAAGTAATCAATTACAGGCACTATTAGCATCACTAAGCCCTTATTTACAAATATGCACGACAACACATTCCAGTTACCCTAACGTGTCACGGCACTAAAAAATGTTTAGCAAAATTTATTTACAAACAAAATACACATAACCTACCCATAATGTTGCCATTCGTTTTGAGATAATCTCCTAAACATAATATATATCATTTGTAGGGATTTAAGCGTCATTATAGTAAGATGGTCATCATGTCGCTGCCTTCTCTTTCAGACCGACCCTGGCTGACAGATGTTCAGAAGATCCAGAAGTTGCAAGAGAAAGTTTATGTGGCTCTGCAGCGCTGCCTACAGAAAGAAGGCACATCAGAAGAGAAACTAGCTAAGGTACAAAACCTGCCGCAGCTACTGTATTGCCATTTTGGTGAAAATAACTGATCTGCTTTATTAAAATGTGTAAGTTCTCTCTCCTTTAAATTCTTACTTTTTTTTTTTTTTAAACAATTTCTCTTCTAGATGGTGTCTAAGCTTCCTACAATGAGGTCCATTTGCAACCTTCACATTGACAAACTGGAGTTTTTCCGTCTGGTTCACCCAGAGACAGCATATACTTTTCCTCCTCTGTACAGGGAGGTTTTTGGCAGTGAAATCACCTTCCCAGACTCCACAGAGGGCTAGGGCTATTTAGCTAAGTAGTGCGACTCAAGTAGTGACATTGAGGTGTAGGGAGAGGAAGATTAAAATGTGGCAACCAGCTGAAGGAAAACCAACCAGCAGCTCAATGACAATCCTGCATGCTACACTTTAGCACACACTCCTCTCACCTCTGAACTCCCAATCCTGTGGAATGGCTTTCACTGCCCTGCAAGCCAGTCCTTTAAACCCAACACTACAGGAACTGCTGCTGGGTAATCTGTGCACATTACCTCCTTTTTAGGGAGTTAAGGAAATGATTAAAAAGTAGCCTACATTCTTTATATTCTCAAAATTATTTTTCTATAAGAAGACCTTAAACCTCTTGTTAGGCTGAATTCCTTTCTAATAAATTTGACTCTTGCCGCTCCCACAGTTCCTGTAAGCTACTGTTGAATGTACCCCCTGTTCCTTTAACCATTCAGCACAGCCCTAGGCTTAATATAGAATGTACATACTTAAAATCCTCACCTACTTTGTGGAGATTTGCAGTAATGAGGCCTGTATCTGTCAGTCTAGTAACAGCTAATTGTTTCATTAAGTATTTTTGGTAGCACCCATATTTTGCAGTTTTCTAACATATGAACAAACTGTTTAAAGGGACCATGATCAAACTCACAAGCAGACAAAAACTGTGTGAATCATGGGCAACCATTTAGCATTTCTGTCGCCATGCACTTACAAAGTCTTGCACATGGAGCACAAAACTTAGCACTTATGCTGAAATTGTTGTAGGTGTTTTTTAGTAGCACACCCGCAGACACTGATATAATTGATATTTTTTTTTTCTTTTTCTTTTTTTTTAATGTAATCAATGACCTCAATCCTGTTACCTTTTCCCTTTGCAAATGCCACTTAGAGAGTGAGAGAAACACAGAGGTATGAGAGAAATGTAAAAATTTAACTAGCACTTCTTAGAATCAAAAATGACCTCTTGGCACAAGATGTTACGGGTTTGCACTCAAACTGCCATCTGTGAAACTTAAGTTCAGCCAGTCAGAAATAGTAAATACACCCTCCCACTGTAGATAAGCTGTATCACAAAGGTGCTCGGAGTCCAATTCCTGAAGGGTTGTCTTTCGCCAGGAGGATCATTATCGCACCTCAGCCTCCTCTGTACAAGCATGCCAGTGCCCAAACCTCCAGCACTGTCACAACCAGCAGATTCAAAAGACTTAAAGGGATTAAAGAAATCTCTTGAATGTGACATTTAACTGTATCACCACCAATATGATTAAATGAGGGGACAGATGGATGGTGGTGTTATTTAAGCTCTTCAGACATAAGTAAAAGAAGATTTCCTTTCTGCGCCAGTTCTCGCTGCTTTGGGGTCAGGCAGATTTTGCTGCCGTAGGCAGCCAAGGTATTTTGATTAGAGAGTTCAATATTTTGTTTCTTATTCTCCACTCCTTTACTACCTCACCCTCTTCAAATACTACATGGCACAGCAAAGGGTTGACAGAGCCATCAGCTACCCCCCTGAGTTAATATTTCTGCTTCATATTTGAACTTAACAATTAGAACAATTTGAAAACCAGTGGTGACTATTTTAAAATGTACTGGTTTTTTTTGTTTGTTTGTTTTGGTTTGTTTGTTTTTGCTTAAGCCTGGACAGGAAATAAGTACAGATGACATGCTGGATGTACTTCTACTGAGGACATCCTGTCTGATTGTGAGAGCAACTCATGCCTTTAGGTCCAGGAAGTCCTGGATAGATACAGATCTATCTTAAAGACTGGAGACATACTCTGCAGACGGGGTGTGTGTCTAGATTTTTTTCTTCAAAGTAGGGGAATGTATTGGACTTCTTTAAAAACAAAGGATTATTCATTCTGCCAATATCCTAAACAGGCTGTGGTGAAAAAAAATGCTGTAATTAGCAAAGTCATTACTATAGTTTCTGTCTTGAGCATTTTAAGACAATCACATGACAGATGTTGGATGTCTGCTTTTGTGTAAAAAATATAAATCAGGTTTGCTTTGCTCTGCACTGCTGGGACAGTGCTGTTTGCCATACACTATATTTTATCAGATAGTATGAAGGGGGTATCACTATTGTCTTGGTACTTAAGACAGTGGCATTATGGGATTGTGCAATGTTGTCTTTCCCATTGTTCTCAGTACATTGAGCTGTTATTGCCATGTACTATAGCTAATATTTTTATAAGCACTTCAGCACAGTTGACCTTGCAGCAAGACAAGTAACACTAATTTATAATGTACCAAATACACAGCCAACTTCTTTTCAGATCAGCTGAAAATGGCCGAATGACATTTAGAGATTGTAACAAAGTGCAATACTTTGTGTGTCAAGCCTGAGAATGCTAGACATGCTGATTTTACAAGATTGAGTATACTTTGTAACCTTGCAGGCTTAAAATCTGTCCAGGGGGCAGTACTTATGCTCTGCACTTACATTTCCATTTAGAGTCACTCAGGGAGATAGCTGGGCTCTCTGTCCTACAGTGTCTGCAGTCAGTCTAGCTAGCAAGACACCTTGCACCAACATAGAAGACCTTTAAACCTTGATCACTGTGTACAGTACATGTTCTTGTGAATGTTTGATTACAAAAGTATCAAAGATTTTACCCCTGTCTAATATCATTATTGCAAGACTTCTTTTTTTGTTTGTTTGTTTGTTTGAGTTGTAGATTAAATAGGATATATATATATATAAATAAATAAATAAATATAAAAGATGGATTATAATCTCTGAATCTTGTGTTGGTTTTGTTGTGATCTTTTGTTTCTGAATTTTTATCCTTTTATGTACTGTTTTTTTTTTTTCTTCTTCTTCTCATCAGTTTAGTGTCCTTTTGTCTTGGAGAGATGTAATTCTATTTTTTTTAAAGAGCGTTTTTAAAGATGTCACCCTAAAGGTTTCTCTTTTGTCATGATCCTTCTGTTTATGATATTTTCACTCTATTTTAAGATTATAATTATAAATCAATATAGATTTTAATATGGAATAATTTATATGTCATGAATATAAAGCCCAACAGGGCTTAACACAGTGAAGTGTTATTGCACAATAGTGATACTATATGTGGATTTAAGAATGTAATAAAAGTGTTTTTACAATTAAAAGGAAAGTTTGTTGTGGCTTTATCATACAGTTATTAATCCTGCTTACTGGATGAAAACATACAGTACTGTTCAAAAGTCTTGCACAGCCCCTCATTTATATATATTTTGTTAGGACATAAGTACAGTGAGGTGTAAATGTGCAAAAATAAATGGAAATACAGTATAGAAGGCAAAAACAGATTTGGTATGACTAGCAAGCTTGAAATTCAGTATTTGGTATGACCGCCTTCATTCTTCAACACAGCCTGAACTCTCTTATGTAAGCTTTCTTCTAATTTCTTTAAGTAGTCTACAGGAATAGTTCTCCAGTCTTCTTGAAGAACATTCAAAGCTCTTCTTTGGATGTTGGCTGCATTTTTGTTCCCTTCTCTGTCAATATGATCCCACACTGCTTCAATAATGTTGAGGTCCAGGTTCTGGGGAGGCCATCAGTAGGGCCAGTCTCTGCTGCTTTGGCGCTGCCAGCGCCTTATAAAATGACCTCCAACAGACCACTGTTGTAAATGTGTCTGACCAAAAAATCACTAATAGACTTCATGAGGGTGGACTGAGGGCCCAGTGTCCTCTAGTAGGACCTGTGCTCACTGCTCGGCACAGTGGAGCCCAATTTGCCATAGAATGCCAGAACTGGCAGATCCACCACTGGCGCCCTGTGTCGTCTCATTAGGAGCATACCCTGAAGTTGTCAAGCACGTGGGGTCCACACAAACTACTGATTTTCAGTGTCCCTTTGAATTCAGCCCTCTGTAGGTTGATCATTTTCATTTCCATCAAACAATGTGGCATCCTTTCGTTCCTAACACATTTCCATATCAGTATAGATATCCTGGTTTTTCCCATTGAGATCTGATGGTCAGCACGGTGGCGCAGTGGTTAGCAGTGCTGCCTCACAGTTAGAATACCATCTGGAAGGCCTCCACTCTGTGTGGAGTTTGCCTGTTCTCCCTGTGTCTGCGTGGGTTTTTCTCTGGGTACTCTGGTTTCCTCCCACAGTCCAAAGACATGCAGTTACTGGGGTTAGGTTAAATGGCCACTCTAAATTGCCCATAGGTATGAATGTAAGTGTGGATGTTGTCTGTCTCTCTGTGTTGGCCCTGCGACAGGGTGTACCCTGCCTCCTGCCCCATGTTGGCTGGAATAGGCTCCAGCCCCCCTGCGACCCTGAACAGGATAAGCGGAAGTGAATGGATGGAGATCTGATGTGTTTTCAAAGTGTTCATTTAATGTTTTGGGGAGTGTTTACAGGTGGTTGCACGGTGTTGCTATACTGAGAAAAAGAAAGACACCTTAGTGTTCTCCAGCCAGGGCTGCTCAGTCTTACAACTGCTGTTAGGTCCAAACAATCCAGACCCGGTGAAGCCAGTTTTTTGTTTGTTAGTTCGTGCTTTTTCTCAGGATATGCACCACTGAAAAACAAACCGTATCATAAAAAAGTGAAAATGTGCTTAATGTAGGATATAGCTTGGGGGACAGAACCAACACACCAAAAGATCTCAATGAATGGTTTTGCAAAGTATGAAAATGATCATTATTATTAATAATAATCATTATCATTCATAATTCCAACTTTTCAATCAATAAAATGCATTGCTAGCACTAGTGTAAGGATGCCAGCACAACAGTGGAAATGCACAGGAAATTGAAATTACTTCTAGTTCTCCACAGCTTGTTTGAATCATAAAGAGCCACTACTTTAGTTCCACAATTGTCTAAATGTGAAGGTTTTGTAATTTGGTAGCAGCTCTGTAAAAAGCATAAAGACTGTAATATACATGTCATGACAGTAAACTTACTGCATGTGAAAAAACAGACACGAGTTATTTTTCATCATCTGTTTTATAAATAATTGACGGCCCATTGAATATGAATTTCTTCAGAATGTGTTTGTAAATTTAGAGGTGCTGTAATTTAATGATTTTACCCCCAGGCCTATCTGAGATCAATTTAGAGTGTATGCAGCCCATAAACTAATATGAGTTTGACACTCTTGGTTTAGTGCCTAATCTCCAGTTCTAGCTTGAGAAAATTTTAGTTTCGAGTGTGTGCAAATGTGTGCAAATATGTAGAATTTACTTAAAATAGTATTGAGACAGACCAAAATTAGGGCAGGACAGGCATAAGGGTGTTTGCCTACTCCATCCAGCAGGGGGCAGTGTTCACCAACGAAACAACCACATTACCTCCCTTCTGTATTCTCGGCAAACATTATTTCTTTGAAAAGGGGAGCGCAACCTTGGTGCTCTGTATAACGTAGATTGTCAGCAGTGAGCCGTAACTTGTTCGTTTTGTACGCTCAAAAGTGTTGAGTTTGTTAGGTGTAGCACATTCTGCCCAGTTATCTGCTGTGACAGCGGGAAGAGTCTCTCTCGACGTGGACGTGGTCAGTTGGCGTGTCCCAACTTGGAGTGACGGTTGTGCGGTCCTATGATTCACCCGAAGAACTCTTCGCACTGGCCCATTTTCTGACAAACTATATCGCCAACTTTACCTACCTTGCAACCTATTTACACCTCGGTTGGAAGTCGAAGACAAGTCGGGCTTCAAGATGTCTGTAGCGGGCTTAAAGAAGCAGTTTTACAAAGCCAGCCAGGTTTGCAAAACTTTTCCTTCCTTTAGCAGCTGTCATGTATCATTAGCGGCTAGCCTCATTTAGCATGTGCTAACGGTATGTGGTGAGCTAATGTTTGTAATACTTTGTTATGTTAGTTTGTGGTGACAGCAGGAAAAATATCTCCACAAACTAACTGTGTCAACATGTGAATGGTTTATGTTGGTTTAGTTGTATTTTAACAGCTAGCTTGTCTGTTTACGTTTAATAAACCAGTGTAACTAACTAATTAACTAACATTGACTAGTTTAACGTTAATTTTGTAATTATTTGCGTGGTTTACAGGTATTTAAGAGTTTGCCCTTCCTAGGTTCAGATTCAGTAAGTACACATCCTGCGGTAAACATTAGCCCTGCTTGCCGCAGGGACTCTCCGGGTGAGTCAGTGCTCATAGTTAAACCAAAAGTAGTCTAACAGAATCTGAATGACGAGTTGTGCACAAATAATGCAGAATTAACTAAAATACACTTCATCTCCATCGGTGAATCGGTGTAACCTGCAAAATGGCTTAATTTAACCAGCGATACCGGTTTGCCAGCTGTGTATTTAGGTTGGGTTTTTGTTTAGAGATGTAGACCAAAATTTAGGGCAGCTGTGGGGAGTAAAAAAAAAACAAAAAAACGACATACCATTGTGTTAATAATGTCAGTGCTCGCACTGAAAATGTAAAAGTCGTATGATTTTGGCGTCTGAGCCTCGGTGTGAATGTTTTTAATTTAGGTCAGCTCTCTCAGTCATGGGAGGGAACTGTTTAAAACGATTTTTTTTAGGCTCTTTTTTTCCTACCCCTGCTGATCTAAGCAGGAAAGACATTTGGTTTTTGCTCCAGCTTCCTGTCAGGAACAGACTCGGATCCCTGTTGGTTTGCGCTTTTAGGAAAAGTAAGATGATTTAGAAGCTGTCATGTCAAGGTTAGTAGTAGTGACTGCAGTGAAAATGATTAGCAGAAGAGATTAAGTGGATGGGTGCATTAGCAAGTGACCCCCAGAAATGATGCAGACAAGGAGGTGGAAAGAGTGTGATTTCCCTTTATTTGACTGCATTGCAGCTGCTTTTGTTGCCAAAACTCCATGAGAGTCAATAACAGTCACATAGCTCAGATTTTCTACACTGGAGGCATGCAGGAAGTTGGCTGTGGAAATGATATCTGTGCTTTGCAGTTCTCATCTCCTTGTTTTTCGCTTTTTTAACATCTCGCTTTCACTTATACTTGTTTTGCTAGATCTTAAAGCCTGAAATGTTCCACTTGTAGAAGCTCTAGGTATGACAGTGGGAAGACATTTTAGTCCTGAATAAATGCTTAGAAATCAAGGTAGCTTTATGTGGGAATACAAAAGAAGATTAAGTACGAGATAATCCTGAATAAGTCGGCCTTTACATGATTTAATGGTTGACAAAAGGCAAATATCAGACACAACTGGAGTTTTATTTGCATGATTGTTATTGAGCTGAAGCCTGGCCGTTTTTTTTGTTTTTGTTTGTTTGTTTGTTTTTTTGTTGTTGCTGTTCTTCTTTCTTTTAGTTTAATTAAACAAAACTTGAAACAAACTGAAATGATGCAGAAATGAAATTATTATGTCTAGTTAGCAGGAACTAATGATAAGAAAACCTTAATGAATAGCCATGGGCTACACCTTTGATAGGCATTGGTTATTTTTATCTTCCATTTTAAAAACATTTCTACAACATAATTTAGCTGGATCACAGCACAGGCTTAGAAACATCAGATAGCTCTTTTTGGCCCTAATGCTCTTGATACTGGGTATTAAGATGCTGCAATCAGAAAAGGATTAGATTACTGGTAAAAAAGGAGATTACATTTTGATGCAGACTTCATCTGGGATTAAATCCATTTATAGGAATGATATTTCATCTGCAGTATAATTCCCTAGCCAGTTTTTATTACTCAAAATCAATTTCTAGTCAAGGGTAGTGGTGAAAGGATGCTGCCGTGTTAGTGTTTAAATCAACAGACCACATGCTGTAAATGTAGGTAATGAGGCAATCCATAAGAAAAGTGAGTGCCTCCCACCTGACCCCTTTATTTTTTTCCCCATTATGTTTAAGCTGTTTTAACTTCTTACATACAAGAACTGTCTACTAAATTTTCACAACCGAAAGACAGTGGGATAGCTGGTGGCTGCTCAATACAAGTTATGTGAAGGCCTCCTTTTTACCCTCACTATGATGCCAGGCTCATTTCTTAACTGTGATTTCTTCTGTGCCAAAAAGTTTCATAATTTAATACTTTAAAAAAAAAACAAAAAAAAAACATCTGCTTATTAAGAGGTGATCAGGTGGGAATTTTTCTCAGATTTGTTTTATTTTGTAGGGATGATGCTAATGTAATTAAGATTAAGGGGAAACATTATGATGATAATGACTGTGAGATTATATTAACATGTTAATTGATTGATAGATACAATTGTATTAAAGCTTGAATAAATTTAACCCCAGTTACAAAAAAAAATGTTAAAAATTTCAGTCCTGGTGATTTTCCTTTGATGGAAATCCAAATCCTCTATTTAGGGTGCCAGATTTGTTATGTACATTACATACAAGCATACATTCTTATGGTCATACTAGATATAAGCAGTGATTTGAATCATAGCCTAAGTAATGGGGAATGTTTCAAGAAAATAAATAATAAAACAAGTTTTCAGCAGGCATTTAAAACTGATTCAGACAACCTGATGAGTTGAGGAAGGCTGCTCCAAAGTTTTGCTGCTACAGCCTCAAAAGCACCGTCACCTCTGGATTTAAAGTCAGAGTGTGGGACATTCAGAAGACCCTTATTGAATGATTGAAGCGGGATCAGGAGCCTGGCCATGTAGACCTTCATATGGAGCTGATACAAAAGAAAGCTACACTATATTGTCAAAAGTATTCACTCACCCATCCAAATCATTGAATTCAGGTGTTCCAATCACTTCCATGGCCACAGGTGTATAAAATCAAGCATCTAGGTATGCAGACTGCTTCTACAAACATTTGTGAAATAATGAGTTGCTCTCAGGATCTCAGTGAATTCCAGTGTGGTACCGTGATAGGACACCACCTGTGCAACAAGTCTACTCATGAAATTTCCTCGCTACTACATATTGCACAGTCAACTGATAGTGGTATTACAACAAAGTGAAAGTGATTGGGAACGAAAGCAACTCGGCCATGAAGTGGTAGGCCACACAAAATGACGTCTGTCACTGAGGTCATCAACTTTCTGCAGAGTCATTCACTACAGACCTTCAAACTCCATGTGGCTTTCAGATTAGCTCAAGAGCCTGGGATGCAGTGTTGTAAAGCACATCAACACTGGACTCTAGAGCAGTGGAGATTCATTATCTGGAGTGATAAGTCACGCTTCTCTGTCGGGCAATCCAATGAACAAGTCTGGGTTTGGCAGTTTCCAGGAGAATATTACCTGTCTGACTGCACTGTGCCAAGTGTAAAGTTTGGTGGAGGAGGCATTATGGTGTGGGTTTATTTTTTTAGGAGTTGGGCTTGGCCTCTTAGTTCCAGTGAAAGAAACTCTTAATGCTTCATGCTGGACAATGACATGCTCCCAACTTTGTCAGAACTGTTTGGGGATGGCCCCTTGACCACGCATCGGTGCACAAAGCAAGGACCATGTAGACATGGATGTGTGAGTTTGGTGTGGAAGAACATGACTGGCCTGCACAGAGTCCTGACCTCTACCGGATACAACACCTTTGGGAGCGGAGACTGGAGCCAGGCCTTCTCATCCAACATCAGTGTCTGACCTCACAAATGTGCTTCTGGAAGAATGGTCAAAAATTCCCACCAACAAACTCCTAAAAAAAAAAAAATCTCCTTTCCTTGTGGAAAGCCTTTCCAGAAGAGTTGAAGCTGTTATACCTGCAAAGGGTGGGCCGACAGGTTATTAAACCCTATGAATTAAGAATGGGATGTCACTCAAGTTCATATGCGTGTGAAGGCGGACAGGGCGAATACTTTTGGCAATATAGTGTACTTTTGCTACTCCCTTATTCACAAAGGGTTGCCACAGCAGGTAGAACTACATAATTGATTTGTGTCAGGATGTGGAGAAGGAGGGGACACAGACAACGCTTAAAAGGTGACAATGATTTATTGATAGTGCGTAGTTGAGTGAGAGTTTCCTGAAAGGGGCTGAGCGAGCGCAGGCTGGGTGGTGGGTGGTGACTGGTGGCGTGAGGTTTGCTGAGGGAAATCCAGAGAGCATGAACGATGGCTGGGGTGATGTGAGGGAAGGCAGGCAAGACTCTGGCAGGGGAGAGAAGCGAGGCAGCGTGGCAGGCGGCGTCTGGAGACGAGATGGCGATGAGGGCAAAACATGCAGGAACTTCCACAGCGGATCTAGGGCAAGGAGCGAAAAGCAGGTAAGTCAAGGAACAACGAGTAGAGAATCAATATACAAGCGGCCAACACTGACTGTGACTTAGTCAATGATCCAGCGAAGACTGAAGGTCTGCCGGCAGCTTAAGAAGTCTGCGTGATTACCCAACGTGGCACAGGTGTGGAGCAGTGCCGCTGAACGCCTGCCCAAGAAGGAGGAGTCTCAGGTGGTAGCCACCCCGAGGGCCCGTAAGCCAGTCTCCAAACACGCCCACATCACGGAGGAGAGACAGAGGAAAAAACGCACACATACACACCAACACACACCAAAAACCCCCGAGGCATGACAATTTGATAGAGTTTTACGTGGTATGCCCTTCCATATGCATCTGATACTGATAAAGTTTTAAAATGAAATCTGATATTTACAGGAAACTAATTTAGGGAAGGAAGAGTGATGAGCAACTGCCAGCTAGTTTTTGTTAGAAAGAAAATATAAGGGATCATGACCAAATCTAATGTCATGAGTTAAATA
The DNA here is from genome assembly GCF_007364275.1 of Archocentrus centrarchus. Lineage (NCBI taxonomy): Eukaryota > Metazoa > Chordata > Actinopteri > Cichliformes > Cichlidae > Archocentrus > Archocentrus centrarchus. Next base: position 23,435,918 of record NC_044349.1, on the reverse strand, counting down.
TGTTCCGATGTTACATTTTATCCATGTTAACCACCATTAATGACTTTTTTCATAATGCACCCTGTTAAGATCTACCAAGACCTGGTAATTATGTGTTCTAGAATTTGTGCGTCCAGGATATTTGTGCCACCTAAAGATTCTACTGTCAAGAGGCTGAAGGGTAGCGCTGGCAGCTGACAGTATTTTATAAATTCAGCAGTAGTTTGTTGTGTGAGTTACAACTCTTCACTAAGTGTCTCTTTGTATAAATCAGCTTTTTGGGATGTGCAATCTTCATGTAATCAGAAGCTAAGCAAGAGCTTGAACTTGATAATGCACTGACATTTAATACCCAGTCATTGTGATGAACAGGATACCTGTCAGACTGATCCCTCTGTGTAGCATTGTACGTTGTTTATACCAAAACATTTGTGGATCCTCTTGAGCTGCTTCTCTTTAAGTTTGTGTAAATGTAAATAATAATGTTACACTTGCAATAAAACTTGATGTTTAGAATTGGAGAAAAGTTGGAGTATTGTTTAGTGGCTATTTTTCTCACAAAGCTGCAAAGTAAGAATAATCACTCTGAATTAATAGTGTTATAAAATAGCCAAGTTTCCCATTATGTACACCAGTGGAAGTAGTCATCTGATCCCATGCTTAATTTGTAAGTTTGCTCACTTGAAAAGAAATGAGGTCTCTAATTTTTATGGTAGTTTCATTTAAATAGAAAGAGACAGCATATCAACCAAAAATTCAGAACAGAACACATTACATATGAATTTGATTTGCATGTCATTGAGTGAAATAAGTATTTGGTCCCCAAGCAAACCGACTTAGTACTTGGTAGAGAAATCCTTGTTGGTAAGACGGCAGTAAGACATTTCTTGTAGTTTGTGGCCAGGTTTCCGCACATCTTAGGAAGCCTGCTGCTTGGCAACCCAAAGCTTCAGCTTCCTTCACAGATTTTGTATAGGATTGAGGTCTGGAGACTGGTTAGGCCACTCCATGACCTTAATGTGCTTCTTCCATAACCACTCCTTTGTTGCCTTGGTGGTATTTTGGGGATCATTGTCATGCTGGAAGACCCATCCACAATCCATCTTCAGTGAGATTTTAGGGTACATGGCCACATCGTCTAGCTCCTCAGTACAGTCAAGTCATCCTGTACTCTTAGCAGAAAAACGGCCCCAAAGAATAATATTTAAATCTCTGTGTGTTACTGTGGGGATGGTGTTCTTTAGGTCATACTTAGCATTTCTCTTTTTCCAAACTCTGTTAGTTAAGAGTTGATGCCAAAGAGCTTGATTTTTGGTTTCATCTGACCACATCATTTAGATGTTCACTGGCAAACTTAAGATGGGCCTGTACATGTGCCTTCTTGAGTAGGGGAACCTTGCAGGCGCTGCAAGATTTACATCCATTACAGTGTAGTATTACCAGTGGTGTTCTTGGTGACTGTGCTCCCAACTGCCTTCAGATCATTAACAAGCTCCTCCTGTGTAGCTTTGAGCAGATCCACCACCTTTCTCATGATCATCCTCACCCCATGATGGTGCATGGTGCTCCTGACCGAGGGTCACTGGCAGTCATTTTGTATTTTTTCCATTTTTGAATAATGTTACCAGCAGTTGTCACTTTCTCACAAAGCTTCTTTGCGGATCATCTTGTAGGCCATTCCAGCCTTGTGCAGGTCTACAGTTTTGTCCCTAATGTCCTTTGACAGCTCTTTGGTCTTGCCCATGGTGATGGAGAGGTTGGAATGGAAGAAATTGATTCTGTGGACAAGTGCACTTTATACGTATAGCAAGTTGAGATAAGGAGTATCTGTAATTGATTAATTTGTAATCTGTGTGCCACATGGGCTTACAGCCAATCTGTGGGAGCCAAAATTTTGGCTGGGTTGTAGGGGATCAAATACTTATTTCACTCAATGGAATACAAATCAGTTTATAACATTTATGTAATTTTTTTTTCTGGATTTTTGGCTGATATTCTCTCTCTCTCTAACATACCCAAGAGTGTATAAGGCAGACTAAAATACTCAAAGAAGGGCTGCACATTGCATTGTTAGATTTTCAGAGGAAGGGAGATAAATGCTGAGCAGATAGTGAGTTGAGCTTGTGACCCGAATGCCCCAAAGTCCCCTGTCTTGTGTGTTCTGCATATAGCAGAGATACAGAAGTATAGCTTGAATATACCAGACTGCTCAGTAAAAGCTACAGCTGAGATGCAGCCATGTTCTTTTTAATTTTATATCTGTGACAATATGTTAAAATCTCATAACCTCAGTGGAATAGATAAAAGGCAGAGTTTTTATAATTCCAGTTATCACATAAAGGTCACAAACAGCCGTTTTGATTCATGTAGAAAATGACTTCAAACAGCTGTTACTTTGTCACACATGAGTGAAAGAGATTAAAGTTTTAGCCTACAGCTGCATATGAGAATGCACATGTTTGAGTCACACTGGACAACAAGTCGTCTTTAAACCTGCTGCCTCCCGGGTAACATGTCAGTGAACTATCCAAATGAGGCCATGTTAGAAAAGAGCGGGTCATTGTCTGCAGTATTTGTAGCTAGCAAATGTGTTAGTTGCAAATACTGTGCCCTGCTTCCTGCATACTCTGCTCTTGCTAAAACCAAACAGATATTTCCAGCTGAGGCAGACTATGTCCTGTTAGGTGCTACATGAGAGAGAGGGTAACTGCAGGCAGTGTCCCAACCAGAGTTCATGTGTGAAAGAGGCTTAAGGGCAGGAACACTGTATCCACAGGATTGAATAGGTCTAATAGACTGTCTCAGAGTAGATCACCCTGTGAAAAGATTGACCAGCCTTTAATGGAGTGAGGCCTGTCCTGTATTATACATACCTACATAGCATAGACTGGATCCTACAAATGAACTATTGTCTTAAGACCACTTTAGTTGAAATCCCTCCCTGACATGCACAGTCAAAGAGGTTTTACTTACCAAAGCTTAAAAGATATTTTGAGACATCAGAATGCACAGACACTGTTTATTCAGGTACCCCTGACTCATCACATTAAATATGCTGACATTTTGTGTTTACATAGGTGGCCACCCAAAAGGTCCACTCTGAGTTGGGGAAAAAAAAAATCCCTGAAAATAAAATCCAAATCATATGTGCAGTTAAAAAATCATGTATTCTTGTGATATTCTCTGGGTTATGTTAGCTGTGCAGATAGTCTCCCTTTTGTTAGTAATGCAGAGCAAAACTAATTAACGGTTAACAGAAGTTGTTGCAACATTCCTCAGAACTTCGGTGCACAAGAGCCAAACAGAATCTTCACATCCAGGTTTTATTGCTTGCACAGTTTTATTACTGTGGGCTGGAATCATAGCAGAACCCCAAACAAAGCACAAATTAGTCATTGTGGCTGGCCTTCATCTGTGCACAATAGGGGTTGCTGGTGATATTAGGCGTTGTTTTGCTCCCTGTTCTGCTTTGAAAAACTTGGATATAGTATCATGTAGCCCATGGGTTCAGCAGTCAAGACTTGAATTAACCTTAAGTTGCTCCAACACAAACTTATTAAATAGTCAGAATTAACACTTTGATTGAATTCGACTTCTATGTATCTTTCTGAAAGCACAAATCCTACTCATAAATTTAGGGAATTAGACAAATAGAATGTACATCAGTAGTTGTGCTATACAGTAACAGTAACATGGTTTTCATTAATTTCTTAGTATATTTTTAAACCTCAGACAGATATCCAAGTGAGCTTGGATATGCATATGCTTTCAATCAACATCAACAAGATGTGGTTTGAAATAGAAGTCACGGTCCTAGCTGGTGAAACATTTTTTTTCTTTTGCATAGTACAGTTTAAGGATGTTATTTGTGTGATTTCTATGGTACTACTGGGAGGTTAGCTGGTATTTTGAGTCACCTGAGGTTAATGTTGGTACTTGGTGAACACAGGGCAGAGTGTGTGATCACAGAGCAGGCACTGGTAAATTAAACATATGCTTCAGCTTGTTTCCCCACTCAGATCAAAACCTTATGATCAACATTAATGAATTTGTGCTCTTGTTTTCCCAATCCTCCTCCTTTCTCCTCTCTCCCCTTCTATTTTTTCGTCTCTCTCTCTCCCTCCCTCTAGATGGTAAGTGAGAAAGTTGGAGGGGCAGAGGGAACCAAACTAGATGATGACTTCAGAGACTTGGAACGGGTAAGAGAGGCATCATTCTGCAGTCTTAAGAGAAACATGCTGAAGCTGAAGGCCTGGATGGTTTCACGCAGTACACAAGCATCGTTAGTGTTATTTTTGTTTGACTTCTATTTACATGTCATGTAAAGCATTACGTGACATGTAAATAGAAGTCTGATTGTGTCATACAGTGTCAACAGTTTATCTATTATATGTAGCCCACTGCTCAGAAAGGCAAAACGCTAGAAAGTAATCTTTAAAAACAGGTTTATTAAAGCCTTCATAAAACATTCCTGATTGAGATGCAACTCTGAAAAGTGCTGTTCAGATCAATTTTAAGCACAAATGGCAAAGAAAAGTCACTGTTTGAGGCTTCCTAAGATTTGACAATAAATGCTTCCAAACAAGCGTTACCAAACATAATGACAGTGACTGCAACCGAGCGAGAGAGAGGATAAGTCGTCGTTGAGCTTTTCAGTCATTTCAGCTCACTTGGCATGCCTGAAAAGTTTGCAATTAACTTACAGTATGCTGCAAACATATAAGTAAAAGCTGTTGCTGTAGCTGGAGTGAAAGCCTCCAAGTACCTCCAGTGTGCTGTTGACTTGCTATTAGCTTCCTCCATGATACTTTGAGTCTCAGCAAGCAACTGATGCGCTGCTGCCGATCCGTGATGTTGTAAACTACAAACAGCTGAGCTGTTTGGATCGGCCATAGGGCGGCTCGGTGTCTGATCCAGGATTTCTAGTCACGATTCATTGGAAATCTGATCCAGACATTGGATCAGTAATCCTATAATATTCAGCTTGTTTACTATCACCAAAGTCTCTTTAAATAGGGAAAAATGAGTGTACCTCCTTCCCTTCCCTCTGTGCTGTTTAAGTTTTCTGACAAGTTGCAAACTTATGATGAGTGCATGCCTGTTGTGTTTTATAGAAAGTAGATGTGACCAGTAAAGCAGTTGTGGAGGTGATCTCCAAAACATCAGAGTACCTTCAACCTAATCCAGGTGAGAAGAAAACCAGTTTTTGTGCAGCCATTTTGATTATATAAATTCCACTTTGTTTCAACTCCCTTTCCTTTATTTTCATAGCATCACGAGCCAAACTGTCCATGTTAAACACCATGTCCAAGATTCGTGGTCAGGTGAAGAACCCAGGCTATCCTCAAGCTGAAGGGCTGCTAGGAGAGTGCATGTCCAAGTACGGGCGGGAACTTGGAGAGGACACTAACTTTGGTAAGATGTGTCTGGTTTAGTATCTTATTTTCATGTCACAGTAGCACGTCTGTGAGTCATTAGTGGTTGAAATGTGTATGGTCATGGTGCTTGTGGGGTGTGATTTATTTAAGTGGACCCAGAGTTTTTAGAGTGTATTGAAAAGCTGACTTTTTTAAGTTTTTCATTTGTGTCTGGATATATTCTGTCACTAAAATAAGCTCTTCACTTTTAATGTTTCTGTGTGTGTGATTAAGGTGGTGCTCTAGTAGATGTAGGAGAGGCCATGAAGAGGTTGGCAGAAGTCAAAGACTCTCTAGATATTGATGTCAAACAGAACTTTATTGATCCACTGCAAGGGCTTTGTGACAAGGACCTCAGAGAGATACAGGTATCTTATGCATTGAAAATAAACTGTATATAATTATACTGGTTAATCTCTCATCCACAGTTAAGATATAGCATTTAAATATAACTGTTCTTTTATTAAATACCTTCTTTACATTGTACGGTTGCAGTGGATATAAAATCTTCAAAAGGATATAGCCAAAACTTTTGATTGTTTTTGACATTTTAAAATTAAAAAAAAAACTGAGTCTGGCCAGTTTCATACTTCAGAAAGTAACTAAAGAAGTGCATTTTCTGCAGCACCATCTGAAGAAGTTGGAAGGCCGCCGCCTGGATTATGACTACAAGAAAAAGCGTCAGGGCAAGATCCCGGATGAAGAGGTTCGACAGGCTCTGGAGAAGTTTCATGAGTCAAAGGAAGTGGCTGAGACAAGCATGTACAACCTTCTGGAGACTGACGTAAGGATTTATTAGTGTTTAACATGTTTTGGAGCGTGATCTTAAGCCTGATCCTGGACTACTGACGGCAAAAAAAAAAAAAAAAATCTCTACCATGTAAATATTTCAAAATATAACTGCAGTCATTTTCAGCCTGCGTCTGCTTGTGAGATCTAATGCTATTATTACTGTATCATGCAAAACATTTCACCTCCTCCCACATTGCAGTGCTTTACTTGGCTTGGTCAAATACAACCCACCCAGAGAACAAACACACACTCCATTTGTTAACCTATAAAAACTGATAAAAGTCCACCGACTCAACCCAGTAACACTGGAAACAAACAGGTCTCTTAATAGCTACATTTCGACAGTCCTAACATTTGATCCCATTTTGGTTTGGTAATTGAAAACTTAATCTGATTGATGGTAATCAAGCTGATAATGAATCACAGAAATTCATTTTAGTAATGAAGACCAGCTGACAGGGCAGAGCAGGCTAATCAGATGTTCATCAGTTTCATATTTCCTGTTATTTCTCTGCTGTCAGCCTCTTTTATGTTGGTCTTTATGGCTATTCAGATACCATATATAATGTATGTTTGTGTTGATTTTAATCTGAAAATTGGGTGTTGGTAAAAAATGTAATCATTTCACAAAGTCAAAAATTGGTTAATAATAAACAAAAGAGGTGAAACACAAAGGCAGTTTAGCACCAGGATCATGTATACGTGCACATGTACTGAAGTTATTTTATGGTTCATCTTTGAGAAAATCATGCATTTAGTAGCATTTACGATTTGGGTACTTATTAATTAGGTTGGCATGAAAAGGTGATGGATATTGAGGTAATTTGTACCTCATCACTGACAGTTTGTAAGTGGAGTGTAGAAATAAAATCCCAGCAGAAACAAATTAAAACAGCCTCTTTTACAAAACTTTGCCAAACTGTGATGGACGACATGATGTTTTCTTTATTCTTTTAATATCTTATATAGTTCCCATTTCAAAATACTTGAACCCTTAAAGTGTTTCAGCAAAATAATACCACACCCACTTTTTAGGTATAGCTTAAGATGAGGTTGACAAACTTTTTTTACACACTGTCATCGTTGCATTTTAGCTCCAGGCCCACGTACAGTTACTGGACTGTTTGGATTTTGTTATTCATTATCTAGATTTTGCGTGTTTCCATGGGAATGACTTGCACAGTAACACAGTGACATTGATGTGTCTGGGGTTTATTTGTGTGTGTGCATGTGTGTATGTAGATAGAGCAGGTGAGCCAGCTGTCATCTCTGGTGGAGTCCCAACTACAGTATCACAGACAAGCTGTACAGGTGCTGGAGGAGCTTTCTGACAAACTCCGAGACAGGTGCAGTAATGAAACCTAATGACACACAAATACAATGTAGTACAGCTGATTGTAGAGCTTTATGCATTAATATTTAGACATTGGGGTTGTAACCAGCAGCTGATCACCCGGTGCTGCACCTGGTGCTGAGGTATCGTCACCGGTGCCGTATCGGAACTGTTCCCTATCACTGCGATTAGCAAGTGAGCGCGGCTATTAGCACCAGCAAATGGTTGTCCGATATCCAGGGCAGCAAAACAGCCCCAGAGCATGATGCTATCACCACCAGTGACAGTTGGTACAGTGTTCTTGGGTTTGAAAGCCTCACCTTTACTCCTCCAAACATACCTCTTGTCATTGTGGTTAAAGAGCTCAATCTTTGTCTCGTATGACTGTAAAACCTTTCTCGAGAAGACCGTTGACTTGTCCATTTGGGCAACTGCAAAACCAATTTCCACTCATCTGAGAGTGACAATTTGGGTCTTCTTCTGGACTTTGGCAAAGTGGTGACATGTCCAAATAAGTTGTATTTATGTTTAAACTGATGATCCCAGAACCTGCAGTTGTTTAGAAATGGACCATTAAGCTTCCAGAATGGACTTCCCAAAGCCCCAACCTCACCCCTATTGAAAATGTGTTGACCTGTGCTTGAAAGCCAGGTCCATGCCAGGAAACCAGCTAATTTAAGTGAACTCTTCCAATTCAAGAAATCATTAAAAGCCCCAGCTTACTATGACATTCATGCCCATGATGAGTGTATGTAAACCTTTGACTGTAACTGTATTTCTGTTTTTGAACAGGATGAATGAGGCTCAGTCTCGACCAAGACGTGAATACACACCCAAACCCAAACCTGTCTTTGACTTTGGAGACAACAACCATTCAAATGGAGGCTACTCAACCTCAATGGCCCCTCCACCTTCACGCATCTCAGGTAAGTAACCTTTTGAGAAGACCTGAAAGATCAGTATTAGCAATTTGCCAGGTTACAATGAATGAACTAACAATTAAAAGATGGTGAACAGCAGAAACAGCAAAACTGTCTTTTATTATTTTGTATTCATGCTTCCAGTTACATCACTCCTAAAGCCACATTAAAGGACAACTAGTAAAATACATCAAAAAGCTGCCCTACTAGAGTTTCAACAATAGCAAAACTTCCATCTGTTTGTCCAGACACAGCAGATAAACCAGACTAGTGTACCTGGAACAAACTCAATTCCTAGAAATCTGACAGAAACTCTACTGAAAATTCTTGGCATTGCCAACAAGATTGCTTAACAGCTGCAACAAATCAGTCCCACCGAGTGGAAATATGTGAAACTTGTTCAGTGTACATCTCTGTTTTTCTCATCTGTGATCAAGACTTTGAAAATGATAGCAAACAAATGTTTGACTTTCAAAGTGTCAAAACAACTTCACTGAGTTGTTGACCACACGAAAATGGAGGTGTATTTCAATATGAGGGGGAGGAGTGTGTGTGTGTGTGTGTGTGTGTGTGTGTGTGTGTGTGTGTGTGTGTGTGTGTGTGTGTGTGTGTGTGTGTGTGTGTGTGTGTGTGAGATCTGGCTGACCTTTCTCCAGCCACCTTGTTCCTCTTCCCTGTGACATCAGAGATGCATTTTCACTTTGCCGGATTGTGTGAATCACTGATTGTGTGCGGTTGCCAAGTTTCAGTTGTTTTCAAATTTTCGTGTGCATGTTCACTTCTGTTGTGAAATTTAGGAAGCAGGACACAAGCTGCTTCTCACTGGTTTAACACTGATGGTGGTTTACAGTTTATGCAAAAAATAACTGTATGAATGTGGTTTTGTGTATTGCACATTGCCCTTTTAAATGCTGCAAACTGACTTCCTAAAGATACGATTCTTAAAGATTTTAGAAGCTCAGATTATATCTGTATTTTATGTGCTTATCAGCTGTGTTTTAGAGCTCTGCACAGACACCAGCCAATTGGAAGTTATTAGAGACTTCCTTCCTGTACTGTTGCTGATCTGCTGGCTGGCAAATGTACAAAACACTTATTTAGGTTACGTGTGTAAACAAGATACAAACACTTAAACGTTAAAACTGCATAACAACAAATTTATAAAACTTTTAATATAGTTATGTTATTGACATCTTGTGAAACCTGAGCCCATGTTCATTAGGTTTAATTTTTTTTTATTTGAACACAGCAACAAATCCTCAATTTTTATGTATTAATGTGACTGTTGTGGAAGTTTAAAACACAGGAATTAACAGTTTATTCTGGCTCAGAAAAGGCCTGTCGGTGTGACTTTGTTGACTATTTATTTGTAAGCATTTAATAAATAAAAATGTTTAATGTGGGAGTAAATTAAGCCCCAATTAACAAGACTGGTTGACAAAAATAATGTTATTACAAAATATAAAGGGCAAAAAAATCTTTTGGCTGGCTAAAGCATCTTTTGGGGTGTGCTAAAAATTCCTCTATGCAGGAAACGACCTTTTTTTTTTTATATATGCCTAAACAATAATAATATTCAAATTATTTTTGTATCGAATGAATATTGGTACTAAATTCACCTATAGACTGTGAGTAAAGCAATATTTAGTAAACATTTTTGAATACAGAATTTCAACAGTGTCGTCAGTGTTAAATATTTATTTCACAACTTTCTTTTGACTCTTGATATTTATTCTAATGCGGTTTCTGCTTTTCTATTTTTAGTCCTTCACCACTTTTACATAGTGTGGCGAGCATCATTTCTCGTCTGTCTCTCCCCATGTGTGAGCAGTTTACTGCAAACACATGAACTCACACAGATGTGAAAGAATATCACAACTGAATCATGAAAAAAGAGATTAATTAAGTGGAGGTTTTGATGAAAATGGTCTGCACAACTTATCCTGAAGCTACATATTGCCTCGTGTGACCATTTGCACATGGAATCGATTCTTTTGTATCTGATGAGCTTCTAAATATTGCCTACTTTTCCTTTTGTTTGAAATGGTAAAAGGTTGTTCCAGAGTTGGTTCTTTTCTATTTAGTGTTGATTTATTTTTCTGCTCTTGTAAACAGATGAACTAAGGAATCAAAAAGAAACAGAATGGCTGACCAAATCTTTTCCAGTCTCTAGCCTAGTCTGCTGGGTGAGCGTGATACAATGAGAAAATTGTTTGGCAAGGAAAAAAGCCCAGTTTGTCTGTGTGGAGCCCTCCTCTCTGCTGCTGATCTATGTGAGGTCAGAGAGAGAGAGGGAGAAAGCGAGGGATCGGGGAGGGCGCTGTCTTGGAGAAACCTGCTGTCAGATGATGTTTATTCAGAAGTACTCATGAGCTTTTGTTGAAGATGCCGACACTGCACCATATACTGTGACTTCCCTCCCCTGAAACTGACACCTGTGGCCTTTTACTGTGTCTCAGTCTTGACTTTTCCCAATATTCTCCTCTTGCTTGTTATTTTCAGCCCCGGAGCAGCCGAGCTGTAAGGCACTGTATGACTTTGAGCCAGAGAACGATGGAGAGCTGGGCTTCCGCGAGGGCGATATCATCACCCTGACCAATCAGATTGACGAGAACTGGTACGAGGGCATGCTGAACGGCCAGTCGGGATTCTTTCCTCTCAACTACGTCGAGGTCCTCGTTCCATTGCCACACTAATGTAAAGAGAGGGAGCTAAGAGGAGACTGATGTAAAGGAGGAGGGGAGAAAAGGTAGAATAAGTAGAGAGGGAGCAAAGAAGTCGAGGGATGGTCCACAAAGGTTTCATTTTCACCTTCAACTCCAACATTATCATCACAGATGAGCACTTTTTTGGTCAACTGGAGTCCTGAAGAAGAAGTTGACATTTCAAAGTCCAGACCAGAATATCAACTTGTTTCATTCAGAGGTAAAATGATCTAGATTAAGATGGAAATCTGCTATCCAACCGTAAGAAAAGTGTCTTGGAACTAACTGATGAAACATTTTTAAGCATTTTGAAACCACAAATTAATAATATAGAAAGAATTAATTTGGGTAATTAGAATGCCTGGGATGTCTCTTTCATATCATCCTTTTCTTGTGTTTGCAGTCTGTTTTAAAACTCAGGTTGGTCACCAGCTTAACAGTGAGTTACTGTGGGGGTTGAGTTGGCCACTCTAGTGTAAAAACTGTCATGCATAACTTGACTGAATATTGTCTTCATTTCTAAACTGAAAATTGCTGGTTTTCAGTTCACTTGTGGACTGGTTTGCGCCTCATGATGCCACCTGCTGGCGTGACTGAGAATTACTAAACTGAAATGGAACTACACGTGACTAGCTGTATTACAGAAAAAAAAAATACTGCTTTCACATTTTTAATGAGAAACTTGAGCCAAAATTAGCCTCAGATTTTGAACATTTTCAGGTTTTCCCTTTTGTGTAATGACTCTTTTTTTTTTTTAATTTTCATGTGAAACTGTCCTGTGACGATAACTGCAGCCTGACCCACACAGTAGTTACTCTTTGTTATAGTCTTTGAATAATGTCAGTCACAAATAACTACAGTAGCTTTTTAGAGTTCATCTGTTCAAATGTTGTAATTGCACCTTGGTCCTCAGATGAGAGTGGGGTGTGTGTGCATGTGTCATACTTACTCCACCATTACACACAGACCCAAAGTTAAATGCAGAGGTTGCACCTTTGTCGCTTAGAGCAAGTGTGTGTTTGATGTCTGGAAATGCAGAAAGATCCATTTTTAGAGGTTGTTCAGTAGGAAACAGATGCAAAAAGACTTTATAAGATGCAATAGAAATATGATGCTTAGTGTGCCTATTTTTTAAACTGCTAATGATTCTGCAAAACAGCCATATCTTTATTATCTTTCTGGCCTGTTTATTAATGCATGTTAACCTTTTTCTCAGCCTTTCAGCTCATTTTAGACACCTATTACCTACATGCAGAGCCTGAGTAGATGGTGCTGCTGGCAGCATTCATTTTTATCTGTCCTGTGAACCTCATTTGAGCTTAGAAATGTACTCGTGCCCTGTCCTTCTGATCATTCACAAAGGATCTGATTCAAATGATTTAGTATACAGGACTGATGGAGGCAGATGTGTCATCTGTTTAGACAAGGCTGGCTTCTTGTTCTGGATTTAGCCTCAGTCCACACCTGCAGGTAGAGTCTAATACAACATACACTGTACAGTTTGAGGCAAAGACTTTTAAGTAAAAGGGAAACATCGAGGAAAACCTTCATTTAATCGGTTGTCCATTTGTATTAATTGGGAGAACCTTTGTTACCAAACATTTATCTTTAGTCCATCTGACTTCAGACTGTGAATGTCAAATATGCTTTATTTGACTGTTTGCAGCTTCTTCTTTTATGTGTTTGTCCTTCACTCCATGCTGCCAAACACTCATCTCCTGACTTTGGTCCCTGTCTAATATGTTTACATCTCTGACCTTTCTACACTTCAATGCTTGTATGAAGTTCAGGGTTGAGTGTGATAAGAGGTGCTGTCTCGATCTCACTGTTATCAAAAACAAGTCTTTGCCAGCTTTGTTTTAGTGCCTTTGGAAACGAAAGGAGGGAAAGTATCCCAACTAATACATCAACCAAAACCTTACCTAGCTATTTAAAATGTCAAAGTGTCTGTTTTTCACTTTTTTTAAAGTCATTGTCACTTTCCTGTGTAAAGATTAAATGCATGCATGCATATATTTCTGCACATTGACAACACTACATGCAGTTTCCTGAATATCTTGATGTGAGGTTTATCAGCAGGCCACCAGTGGATACTGCTTTTTCTTAAGTAGATTTTAATCCTCGTTTGAACGTATCCCACTGATTTCTCATCTTAAAGGGCTGTTTGTTTGTTTCATCAGTCTTAAATGCTCCTTTGAACATTAAGTCATTCTCTCTATAGTATTATTTTTTATATACAAGACCTAAATACATTTAAATTAATCTCTGCATGTAGTCCCATATTACACATAGTAAGTGTATATCTTAGGTTTAAGTTGCCTTTTTACTTTTGGTATGAATACAGAATTTAACCACAATATATTGTGTCTTGTATTACCACAGTATTTGTACATGCTTCTTTTATGTCCTCCATTTCCCCCCTTCTTAAAAATAAATAAAACAAAGGAAAAAAGCTGTTGTGTTTGTAGTGAGGATGTGAAATTATGGCTTTGTTGTATTGTGTTTTATATGGAAACCAAGCAAAAAGGGTAGCATTACTCTGGGCTCATGCGTCTGTGTAAACACACTGCTCAACAAATTCAGTCATCACAGTGTAACAAAATAAAGTTAAACTTCAGGGATATCAGTCTGCCCAGTTAGGAAGCAAAAACCACTGTGAATCAGTTTCACCTGCTTTGGTGCAGGTGGTGGCCACAGACCCATTACTCTCTCCTTATCCCTCCTGACTCATTTTCTCCAGTTTTACTTTCTGTTGGTGACGTTGTCTCTTCTGGTAGCATGAGACAGTACCCACAACCCACTCAAGTTGCACAGGTATTCCAGTTCAACCAGAATGATTCATTCATAGGTGCAAAAAGGTTAGCTCTGTCTCCCAGCACAGTCTTAAGAGTGTGGCGATGCCAGGAGATGAGTGGTCACATGAGGAGAGCTGGACAGGGCTGTAGAAGGTTATCAACCAACCCCTCTGACCACCACCAAACACATTCACAATGTGGGTTAAGGGTCTTGCCCAGGGACACAACGACAGCATGCACTCAGATGGGGACTCAAACAAAGTTGGTTGCAAGGTGATCACCTACCCACTGTCCCACTGTGAAGGGAACAGGCTGACGGGGACAGACCTGCCAGTTCTGGTGTTTGGAGAATGGCAATCAGGTTGCATGGTGCTGGGCACAGGTCCCACTGAAGGACATCATGTCATGGTCATGGAGTCTGTTTCTGAGTTTGGTCAGAAACATGCACAAGTAGCCTGCTGAAGGTCATTTTATAAGGCTCTGGCAGTGCTCCTCCTATTTCTTCTCTCATAGAGCAGCTACCAGTCCCGAAGCTGGACTGAAGCCCCTCTCCTGCCTTGTGCAGCTCTCCTCAGCTCCTGTAACAGCTCATCTCTTGGTATCGCCTCCACACCCTTGAGACTGTGCTGGGAGACTACAAACCTCATCAGTCAAAGCATGTATGTTGGAGTTGGACTACCTGTGCAATCTGAATAGGCTGCAGGTACCATCTCATGCTACCAGTAGCAACAAGGTCACTAACAAAAAGCAAAAAAAACACCACCTGCAAAACCATTGAGTTTTTAGTGTTTGTCTTGCTGTTACCTCTACAACCCACTTGTTCACTTAATTTTTTGGACCAGTGTATTTTTGAAGTGGAAAAAATAACAAACACATGTTTAAATAGTTCCAGTGTGTATATTTTAATGCTTTGTGGATCATCAATCAGCAGGCTTAAGGCATTCCTCTGTCCTCAAAGATGTATCTATACAATCCACAGTTAGTAATAAATACAGTACAGGTAAAAAGGAAGCAAATCTCTGTTCCTAACCAACAGGACTCATGTTTCACTTCACCTGACAGGAAGACAGTAGACGGGCACATTCACAACACAGCTCACACAAACAGAAACACGCATACCTGTTTCATTACACTATAAAAAAAAAATTTAACTTGTGTGGCACAGCAGATTTGATGCACTCAAAAAACCAGAGTACACTTTAGGTCACTGTTGTGGATTTAGCGCTAGTTTTCACTTTTTTTCCCCTCAAACGCTGTTCCATTGGTTTAGTCGATAAAGGCAATTGTACATATCTGCCAATATTTGCTCATTGCCACAGGTTACTGGCACAGATAGGCACATACTGTAGGTCCATGCATAAAAGGTAAAAGGCCAGAAAGGCTGATTTCTAGTCCACAAAATGTTTCTAGATCGTGTCCTACTGTAAAATATTGGTCTAGTCTCATGTTTTCTAAACTGCTGCTTTTTGGTTTTGGGTTTCTTCTGGTAAATGCAACTTTCTGGGGCAGATTTCAAGACATCGAAATGTGTTTGATCTCATGATAATGCTGTATTACTATTAAGTATCACTCAAGCATATGAGCATTCAAGGCATCTATATGTTTTTCAAGCAGGTTTTACTGTACATTGTATGCCACACTGTCAGTCACACCAATTCTGCAGGCTCAGCAAAAAAATGGTGCTTGAAGTGGAACGACTTGAGAGGGGGCTCGGCCGCGTCACGCATGCCGTGCGGATCTGTTTAGTGCATGTTACTCAGCTGACTGTAGACATGCTCCAATATCTGAGAGTAGGCCTGGTCTTTGGGAGCGTGGCAACTCAGAGAGCCCTGAGGGGAGGAAGATGAGTTAGGTCAGCTGGCCCTAATATCTGATCAGGCACAAAGCGAGAGATTTTCTTTAACTCATCTTACCTTAATTTTGTCCATCATGGTCGTATCAGGACACCAGTACTGGCTGAACTGAACAAGGTCAGGAGCTGCTCTGTAGTAGTCAACCAGCAGCATCTGTGCAGGAGAATTTTTTTTTTTTTTTTTATGATATACAGCAGCACATACATTTTTTTACAGGCTTTTCATGGGTTGCGTCCTGCAGTATCATACCATCTCGTTAAGAACGTCACTGGTGAGGAAGTTGTCCTGCACGTAGGTGACCTCGACAGCCACTGGGATGCCATAGTCATTAGGCCTTTGCTGCAGAAAGAGATGATATTTAGCATCCTGAGTCCAAGTGTCTAAATGAACAGTGTCAGAAAGGTTAAACCCAATTTATGTCATAGGCCACAAACAGGGGCCACTAAAACTGTTGCCTAATAACCTCCACTTGCTCGGCTTTCCCTTTCTTTTAAAGAAGTTTGATGATGAGCGGCCTCAGACTTAACAGTATCCCTCAGTTTTTCCACATTCAGCCAGACTAAAGTCATTACAAAAGAAATGCTACTGCAGAGAGCCTCTGTGGACGTAACCACCTTAGTACAATTGTGGACCATGAGTAACATCTTTGTCAGCAGGGAGACTGTAAAACTGAAAAGGACTCAGACATCTGGCTAAGATGAAAATAACAGTTCTGATAACTCTGTGGACAGTCTGCACATGATTCACTCTGAAGAACTTGCAACACAATGCTGCGTGTTGCAAAAAAAAAAGTCTTCCTCCTTTGCAATCTGTGCACCCTGTTAAGCTGTACAGTGGACAGGCGGGACCTTTAGGTGGGCCAGTTGTGGCTCCAGGCTCTATGTTTAGCGTCTGTAATGTAAGTGAAAAGAAGGTGAGCAGCTCAAACAGTTGTAGCGCTCTCACCTCAGGTGGAGGTACAACCCAGAATGGAGTTATTGTAGATGCCACACCTTGATTTCCGTGATAATACGGACCTGAAAAAGAAAAGAGTTGAAAGCTAACGCACACATTTCTGCCTTTATGTGAGGCTCAGTGAGGCTCTTTAATCACCACTGTTTAGAGTATCTTCATGCGAGTATCCAGTTGTTTATGGCTGGTTTAATGTTACCATTTCTAATGTATTTTTCTCTGTAAATTCATACATCACCCTGCTTATTCTAACCCCAGTTATCTTGCACCATCTGCTGAAACCTGAACTGTTATACACTGTAAGGACAATTAATCCTGATCTTATTCTTTTTCCCAGGTAATGTACTGTATAATGCTACTATTAGTTGACATCTTCATAATTTTTTTAATTCATCATTATTTCTGACACTGCAGTACACTGATTAATACTCAATAAATTAGATCACTGTCTACAGCACTGCTATAATGTCACACTGTATCTAATGACTTACCACAGATGATGCCCAGGCAGGGCTGGAAGCCGTTGTTTGAGCCCTGCAGCCTCAGTTGATGGTCCATCTGGGAATCGATGTCCTGCAGTGACGGCAGGGCCGGGCCTCGCGGGTGACTATGGTACCAGCCCACCAACGACAACCCACGCATGAACAGGTTCTGGCAAATCTGAAACAGCAAACGTGACAAACGCCGATTAACAAAACAAATAGCTGAAGGCACGTTTGCGTTAAATGTTTGATCAGATGAGTAAAAACAGTCAATTATTGTGGACACCATGAAAGGATTATTCAAAGATTTTTGGTTGTATTTTTTTAAGACTTAGATTGCAATTTGTGGCTAAGCTTTCACATGGTTATTTTGTGATTATCCCAACTGCAACACTGTTGCAGTTTCACTGACTTACTTCACATAAAGTGTGTTTCTACACTACTTTACCTAAACGAAGGAGATGGATTTCACATTTTAAGGTTTCACACTTACGCCTGAGACGCAGGAAAATTTTGTCAATGCTAGCCAACTACAAACGTGTGATGTTACATACAATTTAAAAGGCAAAACACACTTCACTTCAACAAACATCAAGACTGCGTTCTCTGGTTTGTGTAGATATGCATGTTGACAAGTGCTGGCTGCTGAGCTGCAAACCCCAACTTGTAAATGTTTGAAGTGGGTTTCTTTCACCTTTATGTTTTCTGTTCATGCGTTACCTCCTCCTCAACAGCAGAAGCCGAGTCTCTGTCTGCCAACCTGGTCCGACAGGGGAAAGCCCGTAAGACTGTCAGCACTACAATACAGAGAAAGGTGAAGACAGCTTTAACTTGATGGTTTTTTTTCTTCTCTTTTTTTTGGATAAAGTCACACTCACATTGTGTGTTGGTATCCCATCGTCCTCCGAGGTATCCCACCACCTCACTGGTGGTCAAGTGACAATGAAAGTCCTGTAACGGCCAAAAAGCAGGTCGTTTTGTCTCTTTATTTTTCATCAATATGAATATCTGGTCTGCTTTGAATCATGTTGATGCTTACCATTAGCAGCAGTACATTACTGGACACAGCTACATTGAAAGGTTGGAATCTGTTGATGGCCGAGAAGGCTGACAGCTCCACTAGTGTGTGCGGATCTCTGAGAAGACAAGTTTACACGTTTTTCATTGTACTCTGATTCTCTTCACGCACAGAACCGCTGAACAGTACAGATAAGGTGGTACCTGGCAGCATCTCTGGTGCCCAAAGTGCAATATCTGACAGGGATTCTCTCTCTGTCAGTTCTCCGTGAAACCATTACATCTGTAACACACAATATATTAAGAGTAGAGTACAGTAGAGTAGAGTAGATAGGAGAAGAGGAATGATACCATGTAATCCAGGTTTGGTGTTCTTGTTCTTCTCATCTGCCTGCACAGCTGCCTTCCCTTCCTCCTCATCCTCGTCATCATCTTCCTCACTGACCAAGCTCTGGCAACAGGAATGAAACACAATGCATGGCAAATTAAGATTATGGCACTGTATATATATTTACTTTATTGTAATGAATGATGTATCATTTCTTTATTCCTCTGTGAGAGAGGAGATGTCAAAGAAGACTTTATTTTCAGTCTTTTGCTCCTAACCGATTTCATCATCCCTCTTTCACAATCACATTTGCTGCTTCTTTGCCTTTTTCTTTCTTTTTTTTTTCCCTCTCAGCACGAGTCAGCGCCAGCTAACTGTCATGAAGTGCCAAACTATAACCTTTATTCTATTTCATGGGCCGCACTATACTGAGATCTTTAAAGGCTTGATCACACCTTCATAAAACCTCACAACAATAACATCCATTTTTTTATACCGCACCTGCTTCAAGTACATTTGCTTCAAGTAAAAAGTTGGATCATGACGTTTAAGGTGGAATAAAGGGAAAAACATTCTGGTATTCAGTGCTATTCAGTGCCATTTCAAGTTGTAACATTGTAGCAAAACTTTTCATTTCCATGATTTTCCAATTTCATCTGAAACACAGCTTTGAAACTAAAAAAAAAAATACATTGGTGCAGCTGAGGATGTTATGCTATAACGTTCCCCTTGTTACAGGAAATTCTCATCTCTATTAATAAAGTGTTTTGAATATTTAGTCACTTTCATATTTACATTTTCTAAGAGCTAAAATGTCCCTGACTTTTACCCTGCAGATGTGTTTAAGCGGGTGTTAATAAACAAGTATTATCTGAAAAAGGACATAATGCATTTTAAAGCAGTTTAATTTATTTTAGATAAAAAATTAATTTTAATAATATTTGGTCAAATGTAAATTGTTTAAGTTTCTCAATTCATTCCATGGAAGACAGGACGGACAGGAAACAACAGGGATTACATCACACCAATGAATGCTTGCTCCACTCCATAATATACCATGAGAGCTTGCAATTTTTATGTGGTTTCACAGCTAGAACTTAGCAAAAAAAATGTGAGAAAATTAATTCTGTATAATTGTACAGATTTGCATTCCAATCACCCATAATTCACATGTTTAATAAATTATAATCCTGTAAAGATTTAAAAGTTTATAACATCTATTAAATTAAAATATTTATCATTTTAGAAATGTATAATTCTAGAGCTTTAAATAACATTATTCATGGCTGTGAATCGCCACCTTATTGTGGCAGAGGGGTTTGTGTGTGCCACTAGGAGACTTCAACACTCCAGTGGGCAATGACAGTCTGGAGGGGTGTGATTGGGAGGAACAGCCTCCCTGATCTGAACCTGAGTGGTGCTTTGTTATTGGACTTCTGTGCAAACTACAGTTTGTCTATAATGAACACCATGTTGGAACATAAGGATTGTAGGTCGATGATCGATTTTGTAATTGTATCATCAGATCTGCGGCCATATGATCAGGACGCTCGGGTGAAGAGAGGAATAGAGCTGTCAACTGATTACCACCTGGTGGTGAGTTGGATCAGGTGGCGGGGGAGGATGCTGGACAGACCTGGCGCACCTAAATGTACCGCAGGTGAAGGAAGCCATCAAGCTGAAGAAGGAGTCCTATCGGGCTTGGTTAGCCTGTAGGACTCTGGAGACAGCTGATGGGTATTTGCAGGC
The DNA here is from genome assembly GCF_007364275.1 of Archocentrus centrarchus. NCBI lineage: Eukaryota > Metazoa > Chordata > Actinopteri > Cichliformes > Cichlidae > Archocentrus > Archocentrus centrarchus. The sequence continues at coordinate 23,415,597 of NC_044349.1, read as the reverse complement.
CAAGTGGAACGCAGCTCAGGCGGTGGCTGAAGCAAAAACACGGATGTGGGAGGAATTCGGTGAAGCCATAGAAAAAGACTTTCTGACTACCTCGAAGCAATTCTGGCAAACCATCAGGTGACTCAGGAGGGAAAACAGTGCTCTACTCACACAGTATATAGTGCAGGTGGCACGCTGCTGACTTCAACTGAGGCTATAGTTGGACGGTGGAAGGAATACTTTGAGGACCTCCTTAATCCCACTGACACGCCTTCTGTAGTAGAAGCAGAGTCTGGGACCTCAGTGACTCACCCATGACTGGGGGTGAGGTCACTGAGGTGGTTAAAGAACTCCTTGGTGGCAGGGCCCCTGGGGTGGATGACATTCGCCTTGCGTTCCTGAAGACTCTGGATGTTGTAGGGCTGTCTTAGTTGACACGCCTCTGCAACGTCGCATGGAGATCTGGGGCGTGCCACTGGATTGGCAGACTGGCGTGGTGGCCCCAATCTTTAAGAAGGGGGACCAGAGAATGTGCTCCAACTATTGGGGGGATCACACTCCTCAGCCACACCAGTAAGGTCTATGACAGGGTGCTGGAAAAGAGGATCCATCCGTTAGTCAAACCTCAGATTCAAGAGGAACAATGCAGTTTTCTTCCTGGTTGTGGAACACTGGACCAGCTGTGTTTTGTGGACTTGGCAAAACCATTTGACCGCATCCCTCATGGTATCCTGTGGGGAGTGCTGCGGGAGTATGGGATGTCTGGCCCGTTGTTGCAGGCCATTCAGTCCCTGTACAACCACAGAGCTTACGGCAATACGGACCAGAAAGCTTGTTTCCTGTGGGTTTTGCACATGATGCGGTCCTGTTGGCTTCATCGGGTGGTGGCCTCCAGCTCACAGTGGAAAGATTTGCAGACGAATGTGAGTGGCAAGCATGAGAATTAGCACCTCTAAGTCTGAGGCCATGGTCTTCAGCCGGAAAAGGGTGGAGTGAACACTCCAGCTCAGGGACGAGTTGCTGCCCCAGGTGGATGAGTTTAAGTATCTCACGGTCTGGTTCATGAGTGACGGGAGAAGGGAGCAGGAGGCTGACAGATTGGTGCTGCAGCTGCAGTGATGGAGACACTGTACTGGTCTGTCGTGGTGAAAAGGGAGCTGATCATGAAAGCAAAGCTGTTGATTTTTTTTTAATTTTATGCATAAGTTGACCATTATTACTCATGCAATGAACAGCAGGCTAGCACAAGAAGAAAATATCAAACGTAACAGGGTGGGCATGTTATGTTTCACCACATCAGTGAACCATTTTGAAATATCGTGAAAAAAAAGGCTGAAAAATAAAAAGAGTAATATATACTCTTGTTATTGTAGATGATTCCCCTCCAAATTATTTTTTACTTAATGTAAGTCATCTGACTAAAGGAACAGTGAGGGATTCCCATAAGATTAACAGGAAGGTCAGACAATTCAGGTACACAACTTATTTGACTTTAAGCATTAAAAAAAGTATTAATAGCAAAAATAAAAGTATTATAAAGAAGGTTATACAACAGTAATGAAAAATGTCAAATTATTTTCATTTTTATAACTTATTTTGGTAACTCAACTTGAACAAACATGATTGGAGACATGGCAATTTTAGGCTACTTGTGATTATTGTCAAAAATAATCACAGACGGTAGAGATTATAATAAAAAACAAGCTTTTAGAAATAGCTAGGTATTAGCTAATTTTTACACAACATTCACTATATTCTTTAACAAGCCACTACATACTAAGAATGACCCACTTCAGATATCCTCCTCTCACCATGTCAGCGCTGGGTTGATACTTGTGCAGCCAGGTGGTTTTGTACTGAACCAGCTTCTGTCCCCGGTAGCGCACAGACGCCCAGCCGCAGCCGGACTTTTTTGCCGGGTTGACCAGACGCTTACAGTGTGTTGCCCAGGCACTGGGGGAGTTGAAGATCTGGCCTGTCTCCACCCATCGGATTTTCCCATCAGTCAACAGGTCTCCTACAAAGTTCTTACCCTGCAGATAGAGGACCAGAAAAAGCAGAAATTTATGACCTTCGTGGTGTGTTTTACTGTATCAGAGGGAGATGTCAGGTGCAGTTTCCATGAATAATTAATAAAAGCACTTTCAGATAGGTGTGCTGTGTGATTACCAGATAGTGTATGGCTAACACGCCATCCCCTGGCTCCACCAGGCCATCCTTGAGGAGCACCCTCAGGGTGATGCCTCTCCGGGTCAGCAGGGAGCCCCGGCCTGAGCTGGACCGCAGGTCTGCCTCCTCCCCTCCGCTCAGCTCCTCCTCATCCTCCTCTCCTCCGTCCTCTACCACCTGTGGAGAGCTGGGTGGCTCTGATCCTGAAGGAAGCACACAAACACTCACTCATGGAGGATCATCAAGCCCGCTGGAGTCATATGTGGGTGTGATGTTAAAACCAAAACTAGAATCCTGGCTTGTTATGATGCATGAACTGCTTTCTCATGTTACTCAGTTAAAAAAAATAAATAAATAAAAATCACCCCAGCACCTGGCTATAGGAAGACATTTGTATATTAAAGTTACATTAGCAACAAAGTCAGTGCAAATGTCCATTAATTATAATGAAAGCGCCGCTGTAATGGCAGCCAGCATCCTTGACTGCAGCATGGTGGAAATGAAAGCAATGTATGGAGAAAGGAATCTCAGGAGGGGGCGAAAAAGCTAAAAGATAATCTAAATTGGCACTTCATTAATTACGGCTAAGCTTTGCTGGCCTTTGTTTCCACCTCCCATCAGGGCACGGCTCTGTCCGCAAGAAGAGGCCTGCTCCCCCTCAGTTAATTTCACTCAGAATCACAATTAAACCCCCGTTTCATTATTCTTACCCATATCTCAGAAAGCGACGGAGAGCGCCTTTAAATCCAACTCGGTGAAAAGCTGCTCCTTTTCGGGGCAGCCGCGGTCCGGGGCTGAGCTCCGGGCAGATTTCACAGATACACTTCGCCACACTAGCTCCGGCTATTATTCAAAAACATAAAATGAAGGCGTCTGTGGCTGTGCAGTGTAGTTTCCTTGTTGTGTTGCTTTAATGTCAGTTCCCCTCCCCTTTCTTTCTCCCTCTCCCGTCCTTGTCACTCTCCCTGTGTTCTTCTAAACGGGTTTGTCTGACGTGCCATGCCGGTCTGTCTGCCGTTATTTACTCATCCACACCCGCTGCATTACTACACAACACTTATTGTGATAGAGAAATCATGCGGGGGTCGAAGAAATGGCTAAATCTAAACAATGCAGCGCTGCGTCTGCGCTTTTCCTCCGCAAAAATCAAGTGTCGCTGCCCCGTGCACGTGAAGCAGCCGCTATTTGGTTTGTTGGGCAGATTAAAAGTGCGTCCTCAAGATTATGTGGCATTTGCCCGTGAGAAACACCACAAAGCAGCTAAAGAAAATGATTTACATGCTGTTAAACTATGACCCAGCCCCTCTCCGCGCTATGTATTAGTGTTGTTTCCTTTTATATGCCGAGATGTTCCTTCTTTATCTCCGAAACGAAGCACATTTACCGGGAAGCTGCCTGCGGAGGGCAGCAAACCTCCGGCAGTCTGTCCTCACTGGGTCCTCCTTATTACCCCCACCTGGTGGTAGCACAGGCTAGTGTTCAGGGACTTCTAAGATTGTTCTAAATCTCCTAGACTGGTATCTGCGGTCCAAGCAGAGGTGTTATTATTTTTCAGCTGGGTAGCACATACGGGACCAAGGAGAAGCCAGAGGGGGTCACATGAAACCAGAATATTTGTTCAGACTTAAATCAAGTGCAGAGAATAAGTGTGGAAAACATCGGCTGCATTTTCCAGGTTATGTGCACCAGTCTGCCCTCATATAGATATATTACCTGACAAGTGGCACTGCACAAAAATGGCACTGCACATTGCAACGTGAGACAGGGGCTATCTATCTATCTATCTATCTATCTATCTATCTATCTATCTATCTATCTATCTATCTATCTATCTATCTATCTATCTATCTATCTATCTATCTATCTATCTATCTATCCTAAATAGTGCAAAAGTTTTAGCATCAAAATATACTTAAAGTACTTGGAGTAAAAGTACTTTCGTGATGGATGTTATATATTTACTAATTCATTAGTATGCACATTACTTTAATCTTGCAAATGGAGATTACATTATTTTCCTGTGTTTATTTAAAAGGAGCTTTACCTATAATAAAATGCAAAATAATAAGTAGCCAAATCTGGACATGGCCCAGGGCTTCTACATTTACACTTAATCAGACTAATTGTTAGTACTTCAGGGCACTTCACTAAGCCTGCAGCATCCTAAAAATACATCTTTTATCTGTATTTATTTATTTAACAGGGAGGGTGCATGTTAAATATGGATATGAATATGAGGTAATACAAGATGTAAACATGCCAGATTTGAACAAAAACATTTAATTTCCGTCCATAGTTCATGGAGAGATCACATAAAACTTTAAACAAAAATTATACAGATGTGCAACAAAACAAACAAAAACAGATACAAACAGCATGCAAGAATGAATTAAAACTGGTCACAGACCTGATTTGCCATCAGCTGTTGCTTTGAGATGGACCTTAAAAGTGGGAAATGTAGAGCACTCCTTTGGTGAGCTATTCCAATATTTACTGTAGTTTCCTTTACTGAGAGCACAGTGTGTGCACCAGGGTTATAATAGTTTTGGATTTTACATTTTAGTTTAGTTTTAGTTCATTTTCAGGGTGGTTTTGCTCATTTTTATTAGTTTTTATTTTTGGTTCCATGCTTAGGTTTAGTGTTTTCATACTTAATCAGGTGCAAGATTCAAGGCGCAAAAGTGACTATTGTGTAATGAAAACTCGACAAAAGATACAGTTTAAAGAAATATATTCAACAACCAACTGTTCACAAGACAGCAGCACTACATGCTAAATGTGTGTAATATTAAGGACACTCATGAACATTAGTTTTTCTCAATTGCCAAAACACTAAACCCTGTTGTCTGAACCAAATGCTCAGTGCCCTGAACCCATTTATTGAAATGGTCGCCTTTTTTGGCAGAACCTTAAGCACTTTTCGCCTAGTTAGACACAACTTGCAAAAATATTTTCACTCACTAAAATACATTTTGCACTGTGATGCACTTGGGTTGCATCATGGTAAGCACAGGTAGCAAAAGTGAAACTCAGTGAAAGCACAGGTGTCTCAGCTTAAACACAGCAACTCAAAATTGATCACACATGTGGCTAATGATGTGAAGAAACCAATATAAGCCAGTACAAGGAGCCCTGGTCATTGAGGTTTATATATATATATATATATATATATATATATATATATATATATATATATATATATATATATATATATATATATATAGTGTGTATGTACTACAATTGCTAAACAGGAGTTTTGTTTTGAAAAAGGATTTTTGTGAACAGTAAAGATGATCTCTAAAGACTTTATGATCTGATCGTTGTGTTTTCCTTTTTTCTGTGTTGTGTGTAATGACTCAATAAATTCTACAATAAACTTCAGCGTCAATGCAGCAGATTAACAACACCTACACGTGGTGTTTGACAAAAACAAACTCTCTGAAGCAGTCAAAGCTCAAATACAGTTGCATCCTGATGTTATCACCACCTGATGCTGCTTCTACCTTGTGGTCGTGTGTGTGTGTTTTTTTGTTTTTTGGTCCTCGCTCTTTGTGCTCAGTTTTTTGGCTGCAAACATATTTGTCCCTGTTTTTTCACTGTCTTCATTCCCTCACATCCATTCCGATAGGTTCAGCAGTCTCCCTCCAGGAATCTGCTGACATTTGTGAGTCCTTATATTGATGCTTTGATTATTATTCCTGACTGTTATTCTCTAACTGACAAAGTAGCGAAAAGTAGCTGTAAATGCACAAGGACTGTCACTGTCATGCTGAGTTTGTGTGTGTGTGCTGTTTCATTATCCTTTTTGCAAATATATATATAAAAAAAAAAATAAACTTAAACATGCTGAATCCTGAGTTTGGTTTTTGAAGCTGATTTCTGATTGCTGAGCTGAACACCCTTAACATTTCATCTTGTCACGGCAGGACTAACAACACATTTGCTGTGGCTGTCCAGACAGACAGTGATGTTTCTATGGCATCAGCTTGACTAAAGCCAGCACCTCTGTCCTTAAAGCCATCAATATTATAAAAACACCACTTCCATTTAGTGTCCAACTAGTAGAGTTAATGTAAATGGTGACTGGCATCAACCCAGAGTGTGTGTATCACGAGGGAAGCAGGAACTGGGAGTTATAGTAGAAAAGGAAGTACTCATCCCTATAAACAAAATTTTTGTTTTGGGCATGAGGTCATGTATTGATGTAATCTTTGTATTTGTGTGCTTATTTGTTTGTATGTGGCAGTAAGAGTGTAGACTAACAAGCCACACATCGAGTCACACAGAGAGCCTGAGATTATGGAAGCCATCATAAAAACTAACTTGTTTAATTCTTAATTCAAATAATGTTTGTGTGTCAGAACAAAAAGATGAAGAATGTCTAAAACACTGTGTGGCAGGATTTAAAGATGCCCAGGTAGAGTGCAGCAAGATGCAAGTACAGAAAACACGCTGGCAGCATCATCAGAAGATGTTTTATTCTGCTTCAGTTTGTCTAGTCAGTGTGTCAGTCTGCAGAAAGCTTTTGGGCGTGGCCATTAGAACAAGCTCTATAAAAAACACACAAAAACACAAAAAAACACAAACTCATAAAGAATGTACAAAAGACTGTCCGAAAGCTCCAGAACTACAACTATTGGATTCTCATCTCTAATGGCAATGAGACAGAGTACAGGGAAGAGGTTCAGAGGCTGGTAGCTTGGTGTTCAGCAAACAATCTTGTGCTGAACACCAGCAAAACCAAGGAAATGGTGATGGACTGGAGGAAGAAGACTGTGGGCCATGCCCCACTGCAGATAGATGGTGTCTGCGTGGAGAGAGTCCCCTATTTCAAGTTTCTTGGGGTGCATGTGGCTGACAACCTAACTTGGTCTACCAACACATCAGCAGTGGTTGCCAAGGCTCAGCAGAGGCTACACTTCTTAAGACTATTAAAAAAATGCCACCTGGAGGTAAACCTGCTGCAGACTTTCTATCGCTCCACAATAGAAAGTGTGCTGGGGTACTGCATCACAGTGTGGTATGCTGGCTGTACTGCAAGGGACAGAAAGGCCCTGCAGAGTGTTGTTAAAATGGCTGAGAAAATAATTGGCTGTCCCCTGCCCTCTTTAGATGACTTGGCAAACTCCCGAGGGTTAAACAGGGCTAGGAAGATCCTGGGCGTTCCATCCCACCCCAGTCAAGCTCTCTTCAACCTCCTGCCCTCTGGCAGAAGATACAGGGCTCTAAAGAGCCGGACAAATCGGTTCAGAGACACTTTCTTTCCCTGGGCTATTACACTTCTAAATAATGCTCTAAATATTAGAAGGTGTAAATAGGTGCAAGTGTGGAGCGGGGGGGAAACAGAGTTGTGTAATTTAAAGGGTGGGTTGTGGGGAGGGGTATTCATATGTATGTACCTAGTTATTTGATCTGTTATTTATTTAGTTTTATTTATGTATTTTTTTTTTTTAAGACACTAGATAGATTGCTTACATAATTTCGTTGTCACATCGCTGCACAATGACAATAAAGGATATTCTATTCTATTCTATTCTATTCTATGGTGGAGGAAAAACATGTTTACATTGTTGTCATGGAAACATAGTGTAGTCATTCCATTCTAGAACAGCCTTTGATCTACTATCAGAAAATTCTATGAGAACATTAGCATCTAAAGTTGGATACAAACTAACAACCTTTAGATTATTAGCCAGCTGCCTTAATCTCTGGGCTTCTTCCTGATGTCTTCAGATCAAAGGATTCTGACATATCAAAGCATCAAAGAATCTGTGTATCTGCATTTAGTTCTCAGCAAGTCAGTCTGCAGACAACATCAGTGAAGCCAAACTGAAGCAAGAACACAAATCGTTTTTCATGGAGGAAAGTGGAACAAACTGCAACAAAGTAAGTAACACTGAAAACAGACCTGTTACTCCAGATAACAATCATTCAATAAACGAAGACCTGATGATTGAAGGCCAAAAGGAGGTCCAGAAACCAGCTGAGTACAGCAAAGTCACAAAGGGCACAGGTGACATGGTCACACTGGAAGCAGGTGACATGAATTCTTTGAAGGTTCTAGTTTCAGACGTCCCTCTGCTGAAGAAAGAGAAGTCTGAGAACAACAGCCAGAAGGAAGACATGACCAAAAAATCCAGAAAATCAAAAGACAAATCAGTAACTCGCTTTGCATTTGGGTTACCCCTGATGCACACCCAGCAGGGTGTGAATAAGAGCTCACAGCTTGCAGTGATCCCTGAACTATTTGAAATATTCTGCCAGCCAGAGCCTGTTAAGACCAAGCGGAAAATGCCTCCCAAAGAGAGGAAATTCCAAGCTGCCACAGGTCCCAGACCCCAGGTTGGGGCAGGACCCAGACCCCGGGTTGGGGCAGGACACAGACCCCAGGCTGGGGCAGGACACAGGCCACAGGGTGCCGCAGGTCCCAGAGCCCTTGATGCCGCAGGACCTAAACCCTTTGGTGCCACAGGTCCCAGACCCCAGGGTGCCGCAGGACCCAGACCCCAGGCTGGGGCAGGACACAGGCCACAGGGTGCCGCAGGTCCCAGACCCCTTGATGCCGCAGGACCCAAACCCCTTGGTGCCACAGGACCCAGACCCTGGGGTCTGGATTCCCGAATAACCTGGGGTCCCAGACCCCAGATACCCTGGGCTCCCAGATTCCGGATAGACTGGGATCCCAGAGCCCACGCTGCCGCACGACCCAGACCCCAGCCTGTCTTGCCTACAGAACAACAGCCATCCACATCCTCTGTTGCTGTTGCAGGTCCCACACCCCAGTTTGTCTCGGCTACAGAACCACAGCCATCCACATCTTTTGTTGCCGGGACCTCTGACTTAGTGGGAGAAAAAATCTTGGGCAAAAATGAAGGACAGACAGCACAGCTAGATGCAGAAAAGACTGTCTTGCTCCAAGAAGCAGAGCAGTTCAAAGCAATGCTTAAAGCTGGGGAAAAGAAGACTGAAAAAATAAAGGCAGCTCTTCATCATGAAGTTATTGAAAAAGACAGGATCTACACCGGTAGTTCACTGATAACTGAACAACTGGAAGCAGCTGTCAAAAGTCAAAAAGAACAAAAAATTAACACAGAGAAGCTGTTGGCACAACAGACTAATGAAAATAAGACTCTTAAAGATGAGCTGGCCCAGGTCCAAAAGAAAATTGAGGAGGAAAAACATCAAAGGGAGGAGGACACGTCACGTCTCCTGGCTGAGCACAACAAAATAACCTCAATGATGAGAGAAGCAGCAATGAAGGCCCAGGAAGACCTCAAAAATGAAAGATCACAATGGCTCCAGGAAAGAGCCTCCATCCAGGCAGCTCTAAGATCATTAAATGAGTCCATTGACAAGAATATGGAAGAGAAAGACAAATTTATAGCTGTGTTAACGAGCCATGTCAGTCACTTAGAGAAGGAGGATGCTCAGACAAAAAAAAAGAAGAGATCTTTGTGGAAGAGATTTCTCCAGCTATTTAAAAGATCCTGAAGGATCCCATAAATTTCTCTACCACCAAAGAATAAACAAAGAACTAACAACTAGCCCCAACCGGTCGCGGCAGATGACCGCCCCTCCCTGAGCCTGGTTCTGCCGAAGGTTTCTTCCTGTAAAAAGGGAGTTTTTCCTTCCCACTGTCGCCAAGTGCTTGCTTATAGGGGGTTGTACTGACTACTGGGTTTTCTGTGTATTGTAGGGTCTCACAAGATAAAGCTTTTGATTCTAAGGTAAAGACCCAACAACAATTACACAGAAAACCCAACAGTCAAAACAATAGTAATCACATCAATAAACATAATTCTTGATGTGATTTGGGGCTCAATAAATAAAATTGAATTGGACCAAAACAAAGCAATCAAAAAACAATGAGAAAGAAATTAAAGTGTTAAATTCAAATATCAATAAAACAATTGACTAAATAAATTAAAAAAAAAAATTGCCTTGTCCTGTCTTGTTTTTTTATGTCCTGTAATTAGGGTCACATTTGGGTGCAAAGGCTGAATTATTTGCAGCAGCTGCTTCTCCAAGGAGCAGTGCTGTTTACCGTGTCAGAGGCCATGAAAAGATTGTCTGTAACCTTCACTAATACTGTTTCTGTACTGCAGTGAATCATGAAACCTGACTGGAACTCTTCAAACAAACCATTCCTCTGCAGATGATCAGTTTCAATGATTTTTGAGAGGAGAGGAAGGTTCAAGATTGGCCTATAATTAGCTCAGACAGCTGGGTCAAGTGATGACTTTTTAAGTAATAGTTTAATTGCTGCCACTTTAAAAGCCTGTGGTGCACAGCCAATAGACATGTTGATGGTTTGGAGGAAGTAACTATTGAAGTTTACTCCGAAGGATCAACTGGAGAGAGAGTTTAAACAAATACCAGCAGTGCTGAGAGCAGCTGATTGTGGTGATGGTTATGAATAAGTTTTTCTCTAATGGTTAAACTTTTATTTGGGAAGAAATTCACGAAATCACTAGAAAAAGCATTTCCTGCAGAAAATGCAGTGTGAATGCTGAATGATTTGAGCTGTAATGCCTACAAATGCATAAAATACCTAAACCATAATTTGCCTCAACAAACCAGTTTGAGAGCCGTTGCTTAGTGATAGGCCTGCCCGTGCGAGGGCCTGCCCACGAAGTGAAAGGTTGGTTACTATTTCAGAAACTCTTAGCTCTGTCCAAATAAGCACGCAGAACACGAACAGGACACAGCATGTGCAACCTTTGTTCTTCATTCATTTGTTCTTCATTCTACACTGAGCACTCAAAGTGCTTATACAACACGTTTAATTAAGCCATTCACACTAGCACTACCATATGTAACTAAGCGTTTTTTTTTTTTGTTTTTTTTCTAATTGTCTAACATTCACGCACATTCATGCTCCAATGCTTGCATCAGAGAGAAACTTGGGGTTCAATATCTTGCCCAAGGATACTTTGGCATGCAGCCCAGATTCAACCTTCCAATTAGCAGATGACCTGGTCTACCTCCCGAGCTACAGCTACCCCCCAAAAAGGGTGTGGGAAGAAGGCTGTCAAGGTAATAGGTGCATATGACCCAAGTTGGGCTCTGCTGCTTTCTCGGTAGTCCGCTGCCATTACTTTAAGGACCAGCGCGGTGAGCGCGCGCGCACGCACGCACGCACACACATGCGCACGCACGCACACCGCTGCCTGATGACGCGCCCAGCTTAAACTCAGAGAGCGGAAAAAATGATTTCACATCAAGCCATAAGGCTTTAAAAAAAAATGACAAACAAGAAAATGAAAGTCAGTTTATGGATAATTTCAGTTACTTTTAGTTACTTTTTAGTTAGTTTTGTAAACTCACAACTCAGTTTTAGTTAGTTATCGTCTTTTCCTTTTAATTATAGTTTTTATTTATTTCAGTTAACGACAATGTTTTTTCAATCTCCAGTTTCGTTATTTCGTTCCTTTTCGTTAACTACTGTATCTATCTATCTATCTATCTATCTATCTATCCTAAATAGTGCAAAAGTTTTAGCATCAAAATATACTTAAAGTACTTGGAGTAAAAGTACTTTCGTGATGGTTGTTATATATTTACTAATTCATTAGTATGCACATTACTTTAATCTTGCAAATGGAGATTACATTATTTTCCTGTGTTTATTTAAAAGGAGCTTTACCTATAATAAAATGCAAAATAATAAGTAGCCAAATCTGGACATGGCCCAGGGCTTCTACATTTACACTTAATCAGACTAATTGCTAGTACTTCAGGGCACTTCACTAAGCCTGCAGCATCCTAAAAATACATCTTTTATCTGTATTTATTTATTTAACAGGGAGGGTGCATGTTAAAAATGGATATGATTATGAGGTAATACAAGATGTAAACATGCCAGATTTGAACAAAAACATTTAATTTCCGTCCATAGTTCATGGAGAGATCACATAAAACTTTAAACAAAAATTATACAGATGTGCAACAAAACAAACAAAAACAGATACAAACAGCATGCAAGAATGAATTAAAACTGGTCACAGACCTGATTTGCCATCAGCTGTTGCTTTGAGATGGACCTTAAAAGTGGGAAATGTAGAGCACTCCTTTGGTGAGCTATTCCAATATTTACTGTAGTTTCCTTTACTGAGAGCACAGTGTGTGCACCAGGGTTATAATAGTTTTGGATTTTACATTATAGTTTAGTTTTAGTTCATTTTCAGGGTGGTTTTGCTCATTTTTATTAGTTTTTTTTTTTGGTTCCATGCTTAGGTTTAGTGTTTTCATACTTAATCAGGTGCAAGATTCAAGGCGCAAAAGTGACTATTGTGTAATGAAAACTCGACCAAAGATACAGTTTAAAGAAATATATTCAACAACCAACTGTTCACAAGACAGCAGCACTACATGCTAAATGTGTGTAATATTAAGGACACTCATGAACATTAGTTTTTCTCAATTGCCAAAACACTAAACCCTGTTGTCTGAACCAAATGCTCAGTGCCCTGAACCCATTTATTGAAATGGTCGCCTTTTTTGGCAGAACCTTAAGCACTTTTCGCCTAGTTAGACACAACTTGCAAAAATATTTTCACTCACTAAAACACATTTTGCACTGTAATGCACTTGGGTTGCATCATGGTAAGCACAGGTAGCAAAAGTGAAACTCAGTGAAAGCACAGGTGTCTCAGCTTAAACACAGCAACTCAAAATTGATCACACATGTGGCTAATGATGTGAAGAAACCAATATAAGCCAGTATGTGATATATTCCAGCGAGCACGCAGTGTTCCTGTTGTTATGGTTACGTGGGGAACGGTTGATTAAAAAGACGGACTGGTACTGTATTCCTCGCCTCCGTGAATACTTATAATAATTATAAGAATAAGGAACCCGCGGCAAATATAGCTCGGTAATCCCGACTAGGGCCACAACATGGTGTCAGAAGACGGAGTTACGGAGTAAGATGAGGACGGTACTGTGAAATTTGGTAAAATTTATCAAACGCGAAGACAGTATTATCGTTAGGCTGTTTAACGGTCCAAAATGGAACAGTTCATACCACCATCGCCGTTGACACTTACAGGCAGTTTGGCTGAGAACTGGCGCAGATGAGAACAACGGTTTCGGTTGTACATGGTCGCTTCAGGTGCGTTAAACAAGGAGGAGGAGGTTAAAAAAGCCATCCTACTTCATACTGTCGGCGAAGAAGCGTTAGACGTGTATAACACGCTCACCATTACCCCGACCGGAGAAAATGGAGCAGTAACGATGGAGGACATTATAAAAGCTTTCAAAGATTACTGCAGCCCGCAAAAGAACGTTGTTTTTGAACGTCACCAGTTTTGGTCACACACGATGTCAGCAGGTATATCAGTGGACAGATTTATCACAGAGCTACGCCAGAAAAGCAAAGACTGTGAATTTGCAGGAACAGAAGATGACATGATTAGAGACAAGTTAGTATTCAGCATAAGTGACACTCGTTTGAAAGAGAGACTGCTAAGAGACACTGATTTAACTCTTCGCAAAGCCATAGAGATCTGTAGATCTTCAGAGCTGGCCAAAACACAAATTCAGGCAATGCAGTCATCACCTGCTGTTCATGACACATCTGTGGATGCAGTGAGCAAAGATAGTGTACAAAGACGAACAGGATGGAATAAAGGCAAAACAAACTGTAAGAAGCAAGCAGCAAATGTCTGTCACAAGTGTGGGAAAAAGCATGACCCCCGACAATGCCCAGCATATGGTGCAGTGTGCCACAAATGCGGAAAGAGTAACCACTTTTCCAAGGTATGTAGGGCTGGCACTGATAAAAGCAGCAGTAAAACAAAGACTGTGAATAACATAGAAAGTGAAGTGGACTCTTTATACATAGGCATGGTATGTTATGATGGGAAGAAAATGACTAAACAGATGAAAAGCACTGTATGGTATGAAACTGCCACAATCAGAGGCACAAGGATAAACTTCAAGCTTGATACAGGAGCGGACGCAAATGTGCTTCCCATGCATTTGTATCAGCAGTTACCCGGTCCATGTCAGTTACAACTCACAAAGACGATGTTAATTGCTTTTGGTGGTGCCCGCCTGCCTGTAGATGGTGTTGTGTCCCTAGAATGCAGGACAACCAAACACAAGGCCCTGCTTGACTTCCATGTAACAAGTCATGCAGACAAACCGATTCTCGGCAGAGACGCATGTGAGGAGCTGCAGCTGTTAAAAAGGGTTGAAGCGCTCACAGCCAAATCTCCACAATCAGCACCACCTCCAGCCACCAAAGAGGAGCTACTGCAGAGATACGCAGAGGTCTTCACAGGTCTGGGTGAGTTTCCTGGAGTCCACCATATATACATTGACTCAGAAGTCACACCGGTGATCCATGCATGCAGAAATGTGCCGCTCTCCATTACAGACTCATTAAAAAAGACTCTGAAAGAACTACAGGAAAGGAAAGTGATAACACCTGTTAATGAGCCAACAGAATGGGTTAACAGTCTTGTTGCCACAAAGAAGAAAAATGGTTCGCTCAGGGTGTGTTTGGACCCTTGCGATCTGAATCAAGCAGTTAAACGCCAACACTACTCCATTCCTACTCCTGAAGACATACGCAGCAAATTAGCTGGAAAATCCATCTTCTCCATTCTGGATGAAAAGGACGGATACTGGCAAATCAAGCTGGATGAGCCATCATCAAAACTCTGCACCTTTAACACACCATGGGGTCGTTTTCGCTTCCTCAGACTCCCATTTGGGATCAAGTCTGCCAGCGAAGTATTTCAACAAAAGAACTGTGAGACTTTTGGTGACATCCCAGGTGTACACATCATAGCTGATGACATGATCATTGCAGCCTCGTCAGAGAATGAGCATGACAAAATCCTGCAAAAGGTAATGGAAAGAGCAAAAACAGCAAATGTGAAGTTCAACAAAGACAAAATCCAGTTCAAAGTGGACACAGTAAAATACATGGGACATATCATCACAGCGGCTGGTCAGAGAGCAGATGATGCCAAAATCAAAGCAATTGTTGACATGCCAACCCCACAGGACAATCAAAGCCTACAACGTCTGTTAGGAATGACAAAATTCCTGGCACAATACATCCCAAATGAAGCTTCACTCACGGCTCCTCTCAGACAGCTACTGAAGAAAGACACAGTATGGCAGTGGTGTCCCCACCACAGTGCAGCGTTAAAGACACTAAAGGACAAGCTCACACAAGCCCCAGTGCTTAGGTACTACGATCATAGGAAGCCACTCACACTTCATCTTCTTCAATTCAATTTTATTTATATAGCGCCAAATCACAACAAACTGTCGCCTCAAGGCGCTTTGTATTGTGGGTAAAGACCCTACAATAATACAGAGAAAACCCAACAGTCAAAAGACCCCCTATGAGCAAGCACTTGGCGACAGTGGAAAGGAAAAACTCCCTTTTAACAGGAAGAAACCTCCAGCAGAACCAGGCTCAGGGAGGGGCAGTCATCTGCCGCGACCGGTTGGGCTGAGGGGAGAGAAAGACATGCTGTGGAAGAGAGCCAGAGATTAATATCAATTAATGATTAAATGCAGAGTGGAGTATAAACAAAGTAAATAAGGTGAATGAGAAACAGTGCATTATGTGAACCCCCCAGCAGACTAGGCCTATAGCAGCATAACTAAGGGATGGTTCAGGGTCACCTGATCCAGCCCTAACTATAAGCTTTATCATAAAGGAAAGTTTTAAGCCTAATCTTAAAAATAGAGAGGGTGTCTGTCTCCCGAATCCAAGCTGGAAGCTGGTTCCACAGAAGAGGCGCCTGAAAGTTGAAGGCTCTGCCTCCCATTCTACTCTTAAGTATCCTAGGAACCACAAGTAAGCCAGCAGTCTGAGAGCGAAGTGCTCTGGTGGGGTGATATGGTACTATGAGGTCTTTGAGATAAGATGGTGCCTGATTATTCAAGACCTTGTATGTGAGGAGAAGAATTTTAAATTCTATTCTAGATTTAACAGAGAGCCAATGAAGAGAAGCCAATATGGGAGAAATATGCTCTCTCTTTCTAGTCCCTGTCAGTACTCTAGCTGCAGCATTTTGGATCAGCTGAAGGCTTTTCAGGGAGCTTTTAGGACAGCCTGATAATAATGAATTACAATAATCCAGCCTAGAAGTAATAAATGCATGAATGAGCTTTTCAGCATCACTCTGAGAAAGGATGTTTCTAATTTTAGAAATATTGCGCAAATGCAAAAAAGCGGTCCTACATATTTGTTTAATATGTGCATTGAAGGACATATCCTGGTCAAAAATGACTCAAAGATTTCTCACAGTGTTACTGGAGGCCAAAGTAATGCCATCCAGAGTAAGTATCTGGTTAGACACCATGTTTCTAAGATTTGTGGGGCCGAGAACAAGAATTTCAGTTTTATCTGAATTTAGAAGCAGGAAATTAGAGGTCATCCAGGCCTTAATATCTTTAAGACATTCCTGCAGTTTAACTAATTGATGTGTGTCATCTGGCTTCATTGATAGGTAAAGCTGAGTATCATCTGCATAACAATGAAAATTGATGCAGTGCTTTCTAATAATAATGCCTAAGGGAAGCATGTATAATGTAAATAAAATTGGTCCTAGCACAGAACCCTGTGGAACTCCATAATTAACCTTAGTGTGTGAAGAAGACTCCCCATTTACATGAACAAATTGGAGTCTATGAGATAAATATGATTCAAACCACTGCAGTGCAGTACCTTTAATACCTATAGCAAGCTCTAATCTCTGTAATAAAATGTTATGGTCAACAGTATCAAAAGCTGCACTGAGGTCCAACAGGACAAGAACAGAGATGAGTCCACTGTCAGAGGCTCTAAGAAGATCATTTGTAACCTTCACTAATGCTGTTTCTGTACTGTGATGAATTCTGAAACCTGACTGAAACTCTTCAAATAAACCGTTCCTCTGCAGATGATCAGTTAGCTGTTTTACAACTACTCTTTCAAGAATCTTTGAGAGAAAAGGAAGGTTGGAGATTGGCCTATAATTAGCTAAGACAACTGGGTCAAGTGATGGCTTTTTAAGCAGAGGTTTAATTACAGCCACCTTGAAGGTCTGTGGTACATAGCCAACTAATAAAGATTGATTGATCATTTTTAAGATTGAAGCATCAATAATTGGAAAGACTTCTTTGAACAGTCTAGTAGGAATGGGATCTAACAAACATGTTGCTGGTTTGGAGGAAGTAACTATTGAAGTTAACTCTGAAAGATCAACTGGAGCAAAAGAGTCTAAACAAATACCAGCAGTGCTGAAAGCAGCCGAACATGAAGAATAATCTTTGAGATGGTTATGAATAATTTTTTCTCGAATGTCTAAAATTTTATTTGTAAAGAAATCCATGAAGTCACTACTAGTTAACGTGAAAGGAATACTCGGCTCTACAGAGCTCTGACTCTTTGTCAGCCTGGCTACAGTGCTGAAAAGAAACCTGGGGTTGTTCTTATTTTCTTCAATTAATGATGAATAGTAAGATGTCCTAGCTTTACGGAGGGCTTTTTTATAGAGCAACAAACTCTTTTCCAGGCTAAATGAGCATCTTCTAATTTAGTGAGACGCCATTCCCTCTCCAGCTTTCGGGTTATCTGCTTTAAGCTGTGCGTTTGTGAATTATACCACGGAGTCAGGCACTTCTGATTTGAAGCTTTCCTTTTCAGAGGAGCCAAAGTTATACGCAGTGAGGATGTAAAACTATTGACGAGATAATCGACCTCACTGGGAGCAGAGTTTAGGTAGCTGCTCTGCACTGTGTTGGCACATGGCACTGAAGAGCATAACAATGAAGGAATTAGATCCTTAAACTTAGTTACAGCACTTTCAGAAAGACTTCTACTGTAATAAAACTTATTCCCCACTACTGTGTAATCCATTAAAGTAAATGTAAATGTTACTAAGAAATGATCAGACAGGAGGGGGCTTTCAGGGAATACTGTTAGGTTTCTATGCCATATGTTAGGACAAGATCCAGAGTATGATTAAAGTGGTGGGTGGGCTCCTTTACATTTTGAGAGAAGCCAATTGAATCTAACAATAGATTAAATGCAGTGTTGAGGCTGTCATTCTCAGCATCTACATGGATGTTAAAATCACCCACTATAATTATTTTATCTGAACTGAGCACTAATTCAGATAAAAAGTCTGAGAAATCAGACAGAAACTCTGAGTAGGGACCAGGTGGACGATAGATAATAACAAATAAAACAGCTTTTTGATTTTCCCAATTAGGATGGACAAGACTAAGAGTCAGGCTTTCAAAAGAATGAAAACTTTGTCTGGGTCTTTGATTAATTAATAAGCTGGAATTGAAGATTGCAGCTAATCCTCCTCCTCGACCTGTGCTTCGAGCATTCTGACAGTTACTGTGACTCGGGGGTGTTGATTCATTTAAACTAACATATTCATCCTGCTGTAACCAGGTTTCTGTAAGGCAGAATAAATCAATACGTTGATCAATTATTAAATCATTTACTAATAGGGACTTGGAAGAGAGAGACCTAATGTTTAACAATCCACATTTAATTGTTTTATTTTTTGGTGCAGTTGATGAAGCTGTATTATTTATTGTTTTTGAATTTTTATGCTTAAATAGCTTTTTGCTGATTTTAGCTTTGGTTTTTGGTGGTCTGGGAGCAGGCACCGACTCTATGGGGATGGGGTTTTGGGGGGATGGCAGGAGGAGAGAAGCTGCAGAGAGGCGTGTAAGACTGCAACTCTGCTTCCTGGTCTCAACCCTGGGTAGTCAGGTTTTAGGAGGGTTAATAAATTTGGCCAGATTTCTAGAAATGAGAGCTGCTCCATCCAAAGTGGGATGGATGCCGTCTCTCCTAACAAGACCAGGTTTTCCCCAGAAACTTTGCCAGTTATCTATGAAGCCCACGTCATTTTTTGGACACCACTCAGACAGCCAGCGATTCAAGGAGAACATGCGGCTAAACATGTCGCTCCTGGTCTGATTGGGGAGGGGCCCAGAGAAAACTACAGAGTCCGACATTGTTTTTGCAAAGTTACACACCGAGTCAATATTAATTTTAGTGACCTCCGATTGGCGTAACCGGGTGTCATTACTGCCGACGTGAATAACGATCTTACCAAATCTACGATTAGCCTTAGCCAGCAGTTTCAAATTTCCATGAATGTCGCCTGCTCTGGCCCCTGGAAGACATTTGACTATGGTCGCCGGTGTCTCTAGCTTCACGTTTCTCAAAACAGAGTCACCAATAACCAGAGTTTGTTCCTCGGCGGGTGTGTCGCCGAGTGGAGAAAAACGGTTAGAGACGTGAACAGGTTGGTGGTGTACCCGGGGCTTGTGCTTAGGACTACGCTTCCTCCTCACCGTCACCCAGCCGGCCTGTTTTCCCTGATGCTCGGGATCTGCTGGGGGGGAGCTAACGGCGGCTAAGCTACCATGGTCCGCACCCGCTACAGGGGCCTGGCTAGATGTAGGATTTTCCAGGGTGCGGAGCCGAGTCTCCAGTTCAGAAAGCCTGGCCTCCAGAGCTACAAACAGACTACATTTATTACAAGTACCGTTACTGCTAAAGGAGGCCGAGGAGTAACTAAACATGTGACACCCAGAGCAGGAAAGTGCAGGAGAGACAGGAGAAGAAGCCATGCTGGTAGTGAGTCGGCTAAGGGCTAAGCTACTAGCTGAGCTAAGCTAGCGAATTTCTAAAAACAAATAAAGTGAGTAATGTGAATACAGGTGATTCAGCAAAGAGTATGCTATTTAAAGTAGGTGAAGATTACACTAAAATATGTTATTATCCAGATAAATTGAGTTATACAGATATAACAGCTAACAGACAGCAAAACACTGTGCTCCGAAACAGGAACAGGAAGTGATACAATACCGCAGTGAGAGCCAACACCAAGTGACAGCCAAGTGGTTTGCCTCGCAACCTTGGGCAAGATCCTAAACCCCAAGTTGCTCTCTGATGCAACCTTTGGAGTATGAATGTGTGTGAATGGTAGACAGTAAGCACTACAAGCAGATTCCTCAAAAGATGGACTGGGAGCCTGTCTGCTACAGGAAGGGCATCCGGTATGCTATGCTTCTCGTGCGCTCACAGATACTGAGAAGCGGTACGCACAAATAGAAAAAGAGTTGCTCTCCATTGTGTTTGCCGCCAAGAGATTCCACCAATATGTATATGGTAGGCCAGTGTGTGTGCAATCTGATCACAAGCCACTTGAAGTCATCATGCGCAAGCCGCTGAACAAAGCCCCAGCAAGATTGCAAGGAATGCTGCTACAGTTGCAAAGATATGACCTACATGTTACATACACGCCAGGCAAAGACATGCACATTGCCGACACTCTGTCACGTGCCACAGTGGGAAGAGATAATGAACATGTTGATGAGAACCCCTGTGATGAGAGAGTTGTGTATGCCATACAGCCTGCAGATGCTCTGAGTGAAGAAACACTGAGGGGATTGAAAGAAGCAACTGCCACAGATAGCGAGTTACAGGCTGTGTGTGAAAGACATATGAAAGGCTGGCCTATGAAGAAGCGTAGTCTTGACCGGTCACTACACTGCTACTGGCCAATGCGAAACATCATCAGCATCCAGAATGGCATTGTCATGATGGGAGAGAAAATTGTCATACCCCAGAGCTTCAGGAAAGTGATTTTAGAAAAGCTACATCTTGCACACCAAGGGGTGCAGCGCACAAAAGCCAGAGCAAGAAAAGTCCTTTATTGGCCTGGTATGGCACGAGATATAGAGACAATGATTGAGAAGTGTGCACAGTGTCAGCAGTTACAACCCAAACATCAGCGAGAACCACTCATCCCTCATGAGATTCCAGAACTACTGTGAATGAAAGTTGGAGCAGACATTTTTCAGCTAAATGGTCAATCATATCTCCTGCTAGTTGATTATCTGACCAAATATCCAGAAGTGCTCAATTTGCCTGATACAACTGCTTACACAGTGATTCAGAAAATGAAGTCTGTTTTTGCAAGGCATGGGATTCCCAGAGAGCTAGTGAGCGATCATGTCCCGTTTGCCAGCTATGAAATGAAATCATTTGTAGCTTCATGGGAGATCAAGCTCATACACTCCAGCCCAGGTTTTCCCTCTTCAAATGGAATGGCTGAAAGGTCAATAAAGACTGTAAAACACGCCCTGAAAAAGGCAATACAGACCGGCAATGACCCACACCTAGTTTTGTTGTCTTTAAGAAACACGCCGGTGACAGGATTGAACATGTCACCTGCACAAATGTCGATGGAAGGGTCCTGCGAAGCACACTTCCTTGCTCCAGTGACGTGCTGAAACAGTCTACACCACAGCATGTGTACGACAAAGTACGGGATCTGCAGTGTCGCCAAAAGCACCACTATGACCAACATGCAAAGCCACTTCCTGTGCTGACCTCAGGAGACACTGTACACATGCAGACACGTCGAGGTTGGGAGCCTGCGGTTGTCATCCAACAAAGAGATGAACCACGCTCCTACACCGTGCAGACGCCGGCAGGTAGGACACTCAGGAGGAACAGACGACATCTGAGGAAGATACACCCGAGTCTGTTCAAAGACACTCACCTTGACACTATAAGCCAGTATGTGATATATTCCAGCGAGCACGCAAATATAGCTCGGTAATCCCGACTAGGGCCACAACACAGTACAAGGAGCCCTGGTCATTGAGGTTATATATATATATATATATATATATATATATATATATATATATATTGTGTATGTACTACAATTGCTAAACAGGAGTTTTGTTTTGAAAAAGGATTTTTGTGAACAGTAAAGATGATCTCTAAAGACTTTATGATCTGATCATTGTGTTTTCCTTTTTTCTGTGTTGTGTGTAATGACTCAATAAATTCTACAATAAACTTCAGCGTCAATGCAGCAGATTAACAACACCTACACGTGGTGTTTGACAAAAACAAACTCTCTGAAGCAGTCAAAGCTCAAATACAGTTGCATCCTGATGTTATCACCACCTGATGCTGCTTCTACCTTGTGGTCGTGTGTGTGTGTTTTTTTGTTTTTTGGTCCTCGCTCTTTGTGCTCAGTTTTTTGGCTGCAAACATATTTGTCCCTGTTTTTTCACTGTCTTCATTCCCTCACATCCATTCCGATAGGTTCAGCAGTCTCCCTCCAGGAATCTGCTGACATTTGTGAGTCCTTATATTGATGCTTTGATTATTATTCCTGACTGTTATTCTCTAACTGACAAAGTAGCGAAAAGTAGCTGTAAATGCACAAGGACTGTCACTGTCATGCTGAGTTTGTGTGTGTGTGCTGTTTCATTATCCTTTTTGCAAATATATATATAAAAAAAAATAAATAAACTTAAACATGCTGAATCCTGAGTTTGGTTTTTGAAGCTGATTTCTGATTGCTGAGCTGAACACCCTTAACATTTCATCTTGTCACGGCAGGACTAACAACACATTTGCTGTGGCTGTCCAGACAGACAGTGATGTTTCTATGGCATCAGCTTGACTAAAGCCAGCACCTCTGTCCTTAAAGCCATCAATATTATAAAAACACCACTTCCATTTAATGTCCAACTAGTAGAGTTAATGTAAATGGTGACTGGCATCAACCCAGAGTGTGTGTATCACGAGGGAAGCAGGAACTGGAAGTTATAGTAGAAAAGGAAGTACTCGTCCCTATAAACAAAATATTTGTTGTGGGCATGAGTTCATGTATTGATGTAATCTTTGTATTTGTGTGCTTATTTGTTTGTATGTGGCAGTAAAAGTGTAGACTAACAAGCCACACATCGAGTCACACAGAGAGCCTGAGATTATGGAAGCCATCATAAAAACTAACTTGTTTAATTCTTAATTCAAATAATGTTTGTGTGTCAGAACAAAAAGATGAAGAATGTCTAAAACACTGTGTGGCAGGATTTAAAGATGCCCAGGTAGAGTGCAGCAAGATGCAAGTACAGAAAACACGCTGGCAGCATCATCAGAAGATGTTTTATTCTGCTTCAGTTTGTCTAGTCAGTGTGTCAGTCTGCAGAAAGCTTTTGGGCGTGGCCATTAGAAGAAGCTCTATAAAAAACACACAAAAACACAAAAAAACACAAACTCATAAAGAATGTACAAAAGACTGTCTGAAAGCTACAGAACTACAACTATTGGATTCTATGGTGGAGGAAAAACATGTTTACATTGTTGTCATGGAAACATAGTGTAGTCATTCCATTCTAGAACAGCCTTTGATCTAATATCAGAAAATTCTATGAGAACATTAGCATTTAAGTTGGATACAAACTAACAACCTTTAGATTATTAGCCAGCTGCCTTAATCTCTGGGCTTCTTCCTGATGTCTACAGATCAAAGGATTCTGACATATCAAAGCATCAAAGAATCTGTGTATCTGCATTTAGTTCTCAGCAAGTCAGTCTGCAGACAACATCAGTGAAGCCAAACTGAAACAAGAACACAAATCGTTTTTCATGGAGGAAAGTGGAACAAACTGCAACAAAGTAAGTAACACTGAAAACAGACCTGTTACTCCAGATAACAATCATTCAATAAACGAAGACCTGATGATTGAAGGCCAAAAGGAGGTCCAGAAACCAGCTGAGTACAGCAAAGTCACAAAGGGCACAGGTGACGTGGTCACACTGGAAGCAGGTGACATGAATTCTTTGAAGGTTCTAGTTTCAGACGTCCCTCTGCTGAAGAAAGAGAAGTCTGAGAACAACAGCCAGAAGGAAGACATGACCAAAAAATCCAGAAAATCAAAAGACAAATCAGTAACTCGCTTTGCATTTGGGTTACCCCTGATGCACACCCAGCAGGGTGTGAATAAGAGCTCACAGCTTGCAGTGATCCCTGAACTATTTGAAATATTCTGCCAGCCAGAGCCTGTTAAGACCAAGCGGAAAATGCCTCCCAAAGAGAGGAAATTCCAAGCTGCCACAGGTCCCAGACCCCAGGTTGGGGCAGGACCCAGACCCCGGGTTGGGGCAGGACACAGACCCCAGGCTGGGGCAGGACACAGGCCACAGGGTGCCGCAGGTCCCAGACCCCTTGATGCCGCAGGACCTAAACCCTTTGGTGCCACAGGTCCCAGACCCCAGGGTGCCGCAGGACCCAGACCCCAGGCTGGGGCAGGACACAGGCCACAGGGTGCCGCAGGTCCCAGACCCCTTGATGCCGCAGGACCCAAACCCTTTGGTGCCACAGGACCCAGACCCTGGGGTCTGGATTCCCGAATAACCTGGGGTCCCAGACCCCAGATACCCTGGGCTCCCAGATTCCGGATAGACTGGGATCCCAGAGCCTACGCTGCCGCACGACCCAGACCCCAGCCTGTCTTGCCTACAGAACAACAGCCATCCACATCCTCTGTTGCTGTTGCAGGTCCCACACCCCAGTTTGTCTCGGCTACAGAACCACAGCCATCCACATCTTTTGTTGCCGGGACCTCTGACTTAGTGGGAGAAAAAATCTTGGGCAAAAATGAAGGACAGACAGCACAGCTAGATGCAGAAAAGACTGTCTTGCTCCAAGAAGCAGAGCAGTTCAAAGCAATGCTTAAAGCTGGGGAAAAGAAGACTGAAAAAATAAAGGCAGCTCTTCATCATGAAGTTATTGAAAAAGACAGGATCTACACCGGTGGTTCACTGATAACTGAACAACTGGAAGCAGCTGTCAAAAGTCAAAAAGAACAAAAAATTAACACAGAGAAGCTGTTGGCACAACAGACTAATGAAAATAAGACTCTTAAAGATGAGCTGGCCCAGGTCCAAAAGAAAATTGAGGAGGAAAAACATCAGAGGGAGGAGGACACGTCACGTCTCCTGGCTGAGCACAACAAAATAACCTCAATGATGAGAGAAGCAGCAATGAAGGCCCAGGAAGACCTCAAAAATGAAAGATCACAATGGCTCCAGGAAAGAGCCTCCATCCAGGCAGCTCTAAGATCATTAAATGAGTCCATTGACAAGAATATGGAAGAGAAAGACAAATTTATAGCTGTGTTAACGAGCCATGTCAGTCACTTAGAGAAGGAGGATGCTCAGACAAAAAAAAAGACGAGATCTTTGTGGAAGAGATTTCTCCAGCTATTTAAAAGATCCTGAAGGATCCCATAAATTTCTCTACCACCAAAGAATAAACAAAGAACTAACAACTAGCCCCAACGGGTCGCGGCAGATGACCGCCCCTCCCTGAGCCTGGTTCTGCCGAAGGTTTCTTCCTGTAAAAAGGGAGTTTTTCCTTCCCACTGTCGCCAAGTGCTTGCTTATAGGGGGTTGTAATGACTACTGGGTTTTCTGTGTATTGTAGGTTCTCACAGGATAAAGCTTTTGATTCTAAGGTAAAGACCCAACAACAATTACACAGAAAACCCAACAGTCAAAACAATAGTAATCACATCAATAAACATAATTCTTGATGTGATTTGGGGCTCAATAAATAAAATTGAATTGGACCAAAACAAAGCATTAAAAAAACAATGAGCAAGAAATTAAAGTGTTAAATTCAAATATCAATAAAACAATTGACATTTCCTATTTGGGTGCAAAGGCTGAATTATTTGCAGCAGCTGCTTCTCCAAGGAGCAGTGCTGTTTACCGTGTCAGAGGCCATGAAAAGATTGTCTGTAACCTTCACTAATACTGTTTCTGTACTGCAGTGAATGATGAAACCTGACTGGAACTCTTCAAACAAACCATTCCTCTGCAGATGATCAGTTTCAATGATTTTTGAGAGGAGAGGAAGGTTCAAAATTGGCCTATAATTAGCTCAGACAGCTGGGTCAAGTGATGACTTTTTAAGTAATAGTTTAATTGCTGCCACTTTAAAAGCCTGTGGTGCACAGCCAATAGACATGTTGATGGTTTGGAGGAAGTAACTATTGAAGTTTACTCCGAAGGATCAACTGGAGAGAGAGTTTAAACAAATACCAGCAGTGCTGAGAGCAGCTGATTGTTGTGATGGTTATGAATAAGTTTTTCTCTAATGGTTAAACTTTTATTTGGGAAGAAATTCACGAAATCACTAGAAAAAGCATTTCCTGCAGAAAATGCAGTGTGAATGCTGAATGATTTGAGCTGCAATGCCTACAAATGCATAAAATACCTAAACCATAATTTGCCTCAACAAACCAGTTTGAGAGCCGTTGCTTAGTGATAGGCCTGCCCGTGCGAGGGCCTGCCCACGAAGTGAAAGGTTGGTTACTATTTCAGAAACTCTTAGCTCTGTCCAAATAAGCACGCAGAACACGAACAGGACACAGCATGTGCAACCTTTGTTCTTCATTCATTTGTTCTTCATTCTACACTGAGCACTCAAAGTGCTTATACAACACGATTAATTAAGCCATTCACACTAGCACTACCATATGTAACTAAGCTAAGTGGTTTTTTTTTTTTAAATTGTCTAACATTCACGCACATTCATGCTCCAATGCTTGCATCAGAGAGAAACTTGGGGTTCAATATCTTGCCCAATGATACTTTGGCATGCAGCCCAGATTCAACCTTCCAATTAGCAGATGACCTGGTCTACCTCCCGAGCTACAGCTACCCCCCAAAAAGGGTGTGGGAAGAAGGCTGTCAAGGTAATAGGTGCATATGACCCAAGTTGGGCTCTGCTGCTTTCTCGGTAGTCCGCTGCCATTACTTTAAGGACCAGCGCGGTGAGCGCGCGCGCGCGCACGCACGCACACACATGCGCACGCACGCACACCGCTGCCTGATGACGCGCCCAGCTTAAACTCAGAGAGCGGAAAAAATGATTTCACATCAAGCCATAAGGCTTTAAAAAAAAATGACAAACAAGAAAATGAAAGTCAGTTTATGGATAATTTCAGTTACTTTTAGTTACTTTTTAGTTAGTTTTGTAAACTCACAACTCAGTTTTAGTTAGTTATCGTCTTTTCCTTTTAATTATAGTTTTTATTTATTTCAGTTAACGACAATGTTTTTTCAATCTCCATTTTCGTTATTTCGTTCCTTTTCGTTAACTATAATAACCCTGGTGTGCACCTACGTATGAGGCACCTCACTGAAAAAAAATGAAAATTACTTTATAGCAAAAAATATTTATTAATTTTTATTTGTGTTTATTTATTTATTGTTTTTTTTAAAAATGTGATTTATTGAATTAAGTGTTGTTTCACAATCAAATAGAAACAAAACTGCCAAACAGCTTGGCAGGATGTGTGCCCAGAACTACAAAATAGTTTCTCCAAATCCATTGTGTTTACAATGGATTTTAACACAGGACCCAGGAGGATTTATTGTGTACCTCAAAGGTGAAAAGTCTTTAAGGAATTAAAAAACTTAACAGAAACTAACAGCAGCACATCATGATGTGGTTTTGGTAGACAGCAGCCCGTTTGGTATGAGTGCTTCTCCCAGCCTCCATACAGTATGTTAAAATTTGCTGAAATAACTTGATGATCTAATGACATAAAAATATGTCACATTAAATAGAGTAGTTCTACTACATGAATAATTTTGCTTTAAAAGTTGATAATGGAGTACATTTAACCAATAATACATTAATTCTCCAGTAACTTAAACTCACTTTTAACTTACGTGTAAAAGAATTTTTTTTTTTTTTTTTAACTAAGTATTTCTTAAATCACTGCTTTTTAAACATGCTATGAGATGCTGGTCATACTGGGAACTTTAACAGGCATTGCTAATTGTTAACTCTCTCTATTAGTACACAGTAATTTCTTTCTCTCTGACAATGACACAAAATGACTTCTGGAGAGACGCTTACTGACATTGTGAAGCTGATGTTCTCATTAATTAAATTAATTCTACTGTCTTTGTATTAGGATGGACAGACAAAGACTGCAGTAAATTTCTCCTGACGATCAGAGCATTTTCAGTGAATCATGGGTAAATACTCTGAAATGTATGCTGATTACACATACAATGCACAATACAAGAAATAAACATTGCCACAAACTGATATAGCACGATATTCTGAAGAACACAAAGCAGATTACGACAGTAGATTAGACTTTTTTTTTTTTTCAATTTGCTTAACATCAGATAAAAATGCAAAAAGAATGTAAACCCAGGCAAGCATCATTAACACTTTTGGCCCAAACAATCCACAGTAATGCATTCCATAGCACTCATGTAACTGTAGGACAAGCTTGGTCATGTTTGGATAACTTACATAAAACAGTTTTTTTGTGTTCTAGGAGCTACCTTCATTTGTGCTTATTTTCTTTGTGTATGTAGCTGCAATCACAAAGTGGCGCTTCTTTGTTATTTAAGGATGAGAAAGCAGAAAGTATCATGCCACTGCGTGTGCAGTTCTTCCCTTGATTCACACCCTTCTTTGCTAACACTTTCTAAGGGTATCAACTCTAATTTGTTGAGTACCGAGGCCGTACCACTACCTGGTAGGAGGACAGGTTTGAGTGGCATGGGTAGACTTGTTCTGAGATGCTGGGAACAACCATAGGGCTATCACTATCCACAGCACTGAATTCACCAACGTGGAACACATGCCTGCCTTCACACATAAGCACAAGCTTATTGCTGTAAAGAATACGACCCTCCATCTCACTGGGGATATTCTTTTCTTGAATCTGCAAGCTGATTGCTGGCAAAGAAGGGCAAGTGACACTTTGCTTTGTGCAATCTTCTTCACGGATATAGACTCTTATTTTCCAGCGCATGCTTTGAAATGCAAAATATGCACTGTTATGAACAGGTGTTTGGAAATCAGATGCCAGGCTATTAATGCGCTGGCCTTGAAAAATGAAGACACCAGAATCCTCGTAAGCTCTGATCTCCTGACTGCTGAAGGTAAAGCTCCATGGTCTGCCAGTGTAAATCCTGGTAGTGTAGATATTATCTGTCAGGTCACTGAGCAATATCCTGACAGGAAGAGCATTGAACTGAAACCCCTCTAATTTGCTTGCATAGTACTGTGAACTATCAAGTTTGTATAAGTCCTCAGTTGGTATCATTGGGAAGCGGATGAACTTCAGTAGTATCTCAAACATAGTTGCATTTCCTTGAGCTTCTGCCCACCGCTCCAGTCCACTCAAGATGACCGTTTCATTACGCACCACAAGGTCTGAGCGAGGAAGGAGTGATTTGACGAGATCAAATGGAAGGCTTGTCCAGGTCGGGGAGTTGATCAGCGCCTCGCAGTTCCACGCCAGGTAACGAAGACATAGTTCTTGCAGTGCCTCATCACCTTTGTGAACTGCATAGTTATAAAAAGATTTCTGACTCTGGAAAGTGGGATCCTCTGGGAGAAACAGTCTGAAAATGTTTGCAGCCTCGTTATGATATTCTGTCAGACCCCAGTTAGAAGCCATTTTGAGAATGCAATGGGAGGAAGCTAAGGTGATTTTAATCTTCCTTGTGTAGAAGTATCTGAAATGCAAACATTTGATTGGAAAAGTTGAGTTATTTTGGACTCGGAGGAAACATTAAGACAGCAAACCAGTGAAGAAAAGTCATTTTTGGGGAGTCACGGGTCTGCAAACAAATGTTTCTTTACCTGACAAATATGTTGGCATGTTGGCTGCAATCAGAAGACACATCAATGCGCAGGTGGCTGAGGTCTGGATACAAAGCTTTGAGGTTTGAATTCAGAGAAAGGATGAGCCTGTGAGCGCAGATGGTCTCCAAAATGTTGTTATCCACCATCACTGAAATTTTCACATCACAGTCTTGTCCGCTGCCAAATAGCTCTCCCAACTGCTGAGAGAGGCTTGCATTGTGGTCCAACATGTACTCACGGCTGAGATCCCTGTTGTTAGGCTCCGACCCTGATAGAGATCAATGTACATGCAGCGAATAAGCCTGTTTCAGCATACTGCTAAGAGAAACAGCTTTCTGAATGTTATTTCTAAGTGGAGGTTGCAAATATCTTGCCTTATGCTGATTGCCTCACCTTTTTCACATCTAACACCAGCATCTTCACCATGACCGCAGTTATGGACCCCCCATCCAGGAAATGTACACTGGAGAAGGTTAAACTCTGTCCCACTGCAGCCTAAATCATCCATCCAGATGTTACCAACCCCTAAAACGAAAACAAAAATCACAGAATTACAATATAACCATTTAAACTGCAGCATGTAAGACGAGTGTCATTTGTTTTATTACCATTGCCAAAACGAGCTGATCCAGGAGCTTCTGCTGCACCAGGGAAATGGAGCTGTCGACACGCTACATTAGCATCATTCATGTCCCAGCTATCATCACATACTGTCCCCCAAACTCCATCATGAAAGATCTCCACACGGCCCTCAGCGTAGTCTTGGCCACCAGCCAGCCTAATGTAACCTTCTTCATGACCTAAAGGAAAAATGCAATATAACTGATTTAGTCAGGATTTATGGAGAAAGATTAAGTCCATAGAAACTGTTCAGAGTGCCCTTGAAATTTTAGGATTTTTGTTCAAAGCTTTATGTATATTTCATAGCATAAAGGATATATTAGACTTCCAATAAAACATATGTTGCAAGCTCAGCTACTAATTCAACTTTTTGTTAATTTAATTTTTGATTATTATAGTTACATATCAGCATTGGTCCATCCTACCATGTGAGAGTGTGCAGCACTAACATCTGTAACAGGTGTCAGAAATACACAGTAATATGGCCAAACATCTCTACAGTAAAGTAATTTGGTGTAGAGATAAGTTGTTGTGACAGGGTGGAAGTGAAAATTATGGACAAACATAAATCAGCAAAAAAAGAAAAACTTTTCTGTGTAATATGATGCCATTAGTTAAAAGTTTGCCTTATAAATTCTGGTCACAAACAATAATATTGCTTGATTTATCCCATACGTAATGATGGATTTTAAGACAGATTTCATAGTATTTTATTCCTGATTTATTATTGCTGATGCACCATATAAAACTAGCATAATTATTAGAACTTAGATTACTACTATTGCTGCTATTATTAATCTCAAAATAATGGAATCACTTGAAACTTATGTGAAACCAAGCCCAACTCCTGAAAAACAACCCTACACCATAATCACCCTCCACCAAACTTGGCACAATGCAGTCAGACAAGTACCGTTCTCCTGGCAACCTCCAAACCCAGACTTGTCCATCGGATTGCCAGATTGAGAAGCGTGATTTGTCACTCCAGAGAACACGTTTAGTCCAGTGGCAGCGTGTTTTACACCACTGCATCCGATGCTTTGCATTGCGCTTGGTGATGTAAGGCTTGGCATTTTAAGTGGCCAGTCACTTCATGGCTGAGTTGCTGTCATTCCCCATCGCTTCCACTTCGTTGTAATACCACTAACCACTGACTGTGGAATATTTAGTAATGAGGAAATTTTACGTCAGGACTTGTTGCACAGGTAGCATCCTATCACGGTACCACACTGCAATTCACTGAGCTGAGAGCGACCCATTCTTTCACAAATGTTTGTGGAAGCGGTCTGCATGCCTGGGTGTTTGATTTTATACACCTGTGGCCGTGGAAGTGATTGGAACACCTGAATTCAAAGATTTGGATGGGTGAGTGAATACTTTGGTAACATAGTGTATATCATATTGCTAGAGCCCATCAATGGGGTCTGATTTATTTGGGTTTATTATTGGTTGCCATATTAGTAATTTGACTGGTAACAAGATACTGAGAATCCTCTCAATGGCAGCAATAATTAATTATTTATTTGTTGCAACATGATAAATTCATAAAATATTCCTTAAACTGTGGTCAGTTGTGGGTGGTTAATGTCTGCAAACATGCCAGTGTATAGGAGTTGTGTAACTTTAGTAACAAGCCACAACTTAATCAAGAACATGCATGCACATGTATAATAGGTGTGTTCCAGTAACTACACTTCATGGTGCAAAGTTTCTGTTTAACTCATCTGATAGTACGATTAATAGTGAATTGAGCTTAATGGGAAATTTATTTTACTCACCACTGGACAAAGTGACACTCAGCAGAAGAATATAGAATAACAAAGCATTTCCACTCATTTTAATGGCACTAAACTGGGGAGAAGAAGGAAAGCAGAAGTGCAGTGAGTTCTCATTCTGGTTTCATGACATTAGAGATCATTTGCTCATGTGTCTTCACACTTCAGCATAATAATGAAGTTTGTGCTCATAGCTCTTTATAATTTTTGCAGCAGAATTTTAAGAGTTGCAGAAATATTGTGAGGACATTGTTGTCATCACATTCAATTGATGACTGAAACTGTGTACAGTAATAACAAATTGTCCTTGCTCTCAAATCACCAATCATAAACCTTTCTGACTAAAACCAGGAGAGGACTTACCAACACTCCAAATTAAGAAAGAGCGGTCTGTGATCAGGTCTGTCAGTCCTTGAACTGAAGAAAGGCACTCTAAAGAAGAATCTATTGGCGACACCTGCGGCCACTTTCCCAGACTGTACGTGGTAACCACGCCCAAGCTATTATTTTCCACACTTTTGGTACGATGCCACTAAACTTTGGTACATTGCCACATATGTGCCACATGCCACAAGTACACTGAGGAGTGAAAATAGCAAAAACAGAAAGTAGGGTTAAATTTATATATTTTAAACCCTCTATCTATATCATATAGTTCATATTATCTGTATCATCCGTCTCTTCAATTTATCATCAATTTTCCTCTTGCGGCCACGTCCAGGGAGGTTGGCTAAATTCCCGTGGACCTTAAACTTCTGAATAATATGTGCAAGTGTAGTCACAGGAACATCAAGCTGCTTGGAGATGAGTTTTACTGTTTTTAATTTGAACATGCCTGTCATAATTGTCTTTCTCATTTCCTGAGACAACTCTCTCCTTAGCTTTCTGTGGTCCATGTTCAGTGTGGTACACACCATGATACAAAACAGCACAGCGACCTTTCACCCTTGAAATTGGCAGACTGACTTATTACAAGTTAGAAGACACCTGTGATGCTAATTTCAGGACAGCCCTTAGTTTAAAAGGTCCCTGAAGGAAATTAATTTGAGTCTCAGTTTCAAGTTTTTTGAGTGGCCATTGTGGGGTTTCCTTTCTTTAACAGAACTGCACCAACAATTTTGTCTACGTCTGTATATTTTTAATTATTTGTTTTCATTTGTGGTCAGCCAATCCCCCTCCATTTAGTAAAGCACTTATATGGTTAACTCCATGTATTTTTACACATATTTCAGTACATCGCTGCACCTATTTCAAATTTTTCTACAGATAGACCCCACCCACCCACCCACACACACACACACACACACACACACACACACACACACACACACACACACACACACACACACACCAGGGTTCATAGCGCCAGATTGTTTGAGCGTTGCTAAGAAACCGTGAATTAGCGGAAGTGAAAAGGGCAGTCACAAGGAGAAAGATACCAAACCCAAACCTCTGAATCTAGGAATTCATTCTACGTCTCTGGCAAATAAGAGTCAGGATTTTGGCTCTGCTTGTTAACGTCTTGTTCTTCACTATTGCTTAATATCAGTAACTTAAGCAACAAAACTATGTCAACACAAGAAGGACAAGCTAACATCGGCAAAGTCCTCAGCTTTCTTCGGGAATGGGACCGCGGTGACATGAGGGTCCGCAACCGCATCGCGAGCAGCTTTGTGACTCAAAACACAGGGAAGACGTTTTATGAGCTGGAGCTAGAGTTTGCACAGGTCGCCAGTCTCTTCCTGGCTCGACTCACCACATGGATGCGGCTCACGTATCCTTTCTATAGCTATGGCTTGGGGTAACTATTCATTTTGAATATATTACTTGTATCTACAGCTCAAAAACACCTGTGGATGGGGGGAAGGATAAAGAGGCTACAGTAAATGATAGATGCATCTTCAAAATTTTTTTCCTGCGCTTGGAATACAGCAAAATCAGCTATGCAGTCCTTTACTAATATTTCAGATACATGTTTGGGACATTCCTGGGACTTCAGCTGAAAGCAATCGGGATTTTCCTGTCTGCTTCTAGTCAGTGAGTGAGCTAAAATGCTGCTATAATCCATAAAATATCTATAAGCCAGCAAATGTTTTTTTTCAATGACCCACGTTTCTGTTGTGATCAGTGATCAGTACCTGATGGAGTTCCTGGAGGATGGAGGAGTTCTCACTCTGTTGGACATTTTGAGCCAGTCTCAGAGCAGAGAGGATGACAAGGCTGAAGCCCTCCGTCTTCTACTCACTGTCTCAAACGCAGGTCGCAAGTACAAAGAAATTGTCTGTGAAAGTCATGGTAAATTTTAAATTTGTCAATAGAATATATCAATTTATTTTAGATGTTTTCAAAGCCCATTTTAAAACACTACAGTGTTTCTTTTTTCAGTAATGCTACATTTGCTTTGCTTGCAGGTGTAAAAGTAATAGCAGACTGCCTGGCTCTGTCAAACAGAGATGAAACCAAAGAGGTAGCATCAGTCCTCTTGGAGTCCCTGTCTCAAGGAAACCCCAAATATCAGTACCAAGTCTATAAATGTCTGATTGCCGTCATGACATGTAGCTCACCTAAATCCCAGCAGCTGGTCCTGCACACCTTACGCATTGTACAGGTGAAGCCAGACACCCACAGAGTTTGCACAAAGCTACACTATATTGCCATAAGCATTCACTCACCTATCCAAATCTTTGAATTCAGGTGTTCCAATCTCTTCCATGGCCCCAAGCATATAAAGCCAAGCACCTAGGCATGCAGTCTTTTTCAGCCAACACTGGTAGAAGAATGGGTCGCTCTCAGGAGCTCAGTGAATTCCGGTGCAATACCATGATATGATGCAACCCGTGCAACAAAGCCAGTCGTGATATTTACTCACTACTAAATATTCCACTATTCAACTATTAGTGGTATATTAACAAAGACTGGGAATGACTGACCTGCACAGAGTCCTGACGTCAACTTGATAGAACACCTTTGGTGATGAATTAGAGCAGAGACTGCGAGCTAGGCCTTCTCATCCAGCGTCAGTGTCTGATCTCACAAATGTGCTTCTGGAAAAATGATCATAAATTCCCATAAACGCACTCTTAAACCTTGTGGAAAGCCTTCCCAGAAGGCTGCAAAGGGTGGGCCGACATCATATTAAACCCTATAGATTAAGAATGGGATGTCACTCAAGTTCATAAGCACGTGAAGGCAGATGAGCGAATACTTTTGGCAATATAGTGTATATATACTGTATTACTGCCCTCAAACTGTGTCTTTCACACAAGTCTTGGAGAACTGATTTTTATTTTTACATTTTTTTTCTCTCTTGCAGTTGAAACTGAAAACAGCTCATCATAGCATCGTAGAGCCTCTGCTTAGCGCGCTCAGATCCCTACACCTGGAGGTCCAGGATGAAGGTAAGTTGAGGAGCCTAAATTTAAGCTTTTTTTTTTTTTCTTCATTCATGCCTGAATGAAGAAAAAATTTCTTTTGAATTTTTTTGTATTTGCTGAAATGACAGGTCACTTCACTAGCCATTGTGGCTGTTGATGAATAATCAGCCTTTGATCGTCTCTTTCTTTATATCTGTGACAGCTATTAAACTAATCTTACACCTGAAGTGTTGTGATGTGAAGTCTGCTCTGCTCACTGGGTTGGTGGCTCTACTGAGGCCTGGTAAAGAAGAAATGCAGCAGCATCAGATCAGCAAAGGTGACATTATAGTTTGGAGGTGTGCTGTTTTTTTTTTTCTCAAAACTTAGCAAGCGTAGACACAGCTCTATCTTTAGACCGATCAAAGCAACCTTCTTATTTTTGAGTTGGTGCCAGTTGCACAACCCGTCAGTTAATGTGCAATCATTTGGTGAACGAGCCCTAATTTGTCACATAATCACTGTCGTCACGTTTTATTGACCTGTACAATCCTGTCAGAAGCTGAGCTGATTGAGATGACTGGATCTCTCACTGCATTTGTACAACAAGCTGCTGCAGCTAAAACTATACGGTATGGATTCCACATAGCCTCATCCAAAAAACAAATAAATAAATAATAATGAAGGGAACACTCAGCCATCACAGTATAACACAAAGTGAAGAAAAAAAAAAACTGGGGTTGTTCTTATTTTCTTCAATCAGTGATGAATAGTATGATGTCCTAACTTTACGGAGGGCTTTTTGTTTATAGCGTGACAAACTTTTTCCAGGCTAAATGAAAATCTAAATTAGTGAGATGCCATTTCCTCTCCAGCTTACGGGTTATCTGCTTTAAGGTGCGTGTTTGTGAATTATTCCAGGGAGTCAAGCACTTCTGATTTGAGGCTTTCTGTTTCAAATCCAGAGTCTTAGGCAGTGAGGATGTAACAGCATTAACAAGATAATCTGTCTCTGGGGGTGTAGAGTTTAGGCAGCTGTTCAACATTGTGTTGGCGTTGAAGATAACAGTGGAGTGATTTCATCCTTGCACTTAGTTACAGCACTTTCAGAAAGACATCTACTGTAATGAAATGTATTCCCCAATGCTGTGTAATCCATTATTGTAAATATAAATGTTTTTAAGAAGTGATCAGACAAATAAGTTTTTTTAGGGAATACTGTTTAATGTTCAGTTTCTATGCCATGTGTCAGAACAAGAGCCAGAGTGGGATTAAAGTGGTGGGTGGGCTCATTTACATTTTGAACAATGAACAATGAATAAAACTGTTTTTTGAGTTTTTCAATTAGTGTGTACAAGCCAGAGAGTCAGGCTTTCAAATGAATTAAAACTCTGTCTGGATCTTTAGTTGATTAATAAGCTGCTACTCCTCCTGCTTTGAGCATTCTGACAGTTTGTGTGACTCAGGAGTGCTGATTCATTTAAACTAACATAAACTATTCATCCTGCTGTAACCAGGTCTCTGTAAGGCAGAATAAATCAATATGTTGATCAATTATTAGATCATTTACTAACAGAGACTTAGAAGACAGAGTCGTAATGTTTAATAATCCACATTTAACAGTTTTTTACTTATTGGCGCAGTTGAGGATGCTAAAAAGACCAGGTTTCCCCCAGAAAGTTTCCCAGTTATCTATAAAAGCAACTCAGACAGCCAGCAAATTAAGGAGAACATGACGCTAAACACGTCACTGGGGAGGGGAGCAGATAAAACTAAGACTAGAGAACTAAAAATAAAACTAGAGAAAAATCTGTCTGAGGGATAAGGAGAAAGCAATAGTCTAATCATCACCTGCAAAACCATTTCCTTTTGGGGGGAGTTGTCTTGTTTCCTCTCCAGTGGGGTGTACCTGTTGCCACTTTCTTTGGCATCAGAGCAGGTGAAACAGATTCACAGCGGTTTATACTTCCTAACTGGACAGACTGATATCCCTGAACTGACTTTGCGTTTATACTGTGTTGATGTCCCCTTAATATTTTTGAGCACTGTATATACCCAGACCATAATATCTAAACCTATTGCGTTTGCCTGTTTACACAATAATCAACAGAGACCTGTGACTTAAGGTGCATTTTAATGATGTTTAATATTTGTTAAAGGCTGTTGGCTGAGGAAGATCAAGAGCTGTCTCATGAGCTTCTCTCTCTTGGAGTGGTCCAGCATCTTCTGCACGCTATGGGCAACAGAGAACACGCTGACGCCCAAATACAAGCCAGTCTGGCCTTAGAGGTACAAATGTGTGTGTCTTTTTAAAAATAGGCCAATGATGATGATGATAATGATTTTTACACAACTATTTGGTACAAATAAAAAAATAAAAACACTGAAGGGCTTCAGCTTTCTACTTTGAGACTTTGCAAAGGTGACCTTAAAAGAAATTTCCAATCCACAGTTTGTAACAACGACAAATGCGTAAGCAGTAATGTGCAATTATTGTGTTCCAGTAAAGCCTATTGTTTTCCTCTTGTGTTAAATTGAAAACAGAAAGTGCCATCCTTGTAATTAAGCAGAAACAAAGGCTGCTTTTCTTCATGCGGGGCTGTTTGTAAATATGTGTTTGGTTTGTCTCTGTTTCCAGTTTATTTCTGTTTTGCATCTGCAGACAGAAACATCAGAATCAGAATACTTTGTTGATCCCAGAGGGAAACATAAATTCAGACGTATGAATATCAGCTCTTAATGTCTGCTTTCATCTCTGTGCAGCACTTTGTCATGTCTTCCCCAGCTGTTGAGGACCACGTGGAGAGAGTGATGGGCGTTTCACTGTTTGCAGCGTTCAAGGTAAGCGATCGCCTTAAGTTAAAGGTGCATTGCTCCAAGTCAGTAGCAACATATATAATCACAATCTTTCTACAGAACAAAGCTGAAACTGTTTACACAAAAATGGATGAAACAGAAGCAGAAATGCTGTCAAACCAGGTTAACATGCCACACGGTAATGATTTTACCTGTTTTATCTAACGACTTTTTATTTTTCTATATTTCCTGTCCGACGTGAGAATAATCATGTTTTTTTTTTTTCTTGTCAATCTTTCTTTTTCAGTTTTGAATGGTAACGTGTTGGACGGATGACCAGAATAGAAAATGGTTTCACAAATGCAGAAAAATAAAATTATGGGAAAATTTTGTATCAATACAGTGTTTGTATGTTCGTAGAAAAAAAAAAAAAAAAACTCCTATCCTGTTCTGCTATTTTTCATTTGTTGTCTTAAGAAATAAACAAAAAATATACTGTGCAAAAGTCTTGAGCCATATCTATAGCTATTGCTAGAAAAAATGGGAAATAGGTGCAGCGATTTATTGAAATGTGTACATGGAATTAACCATATAAATGCTTTACTAAGCTCATCAGGAGGACTGGCTGGCTACAAAAGGAAACAGACCATTTAAATTCTCCTCAAATATTATATATTGAGACTGAACCTGCAGCTTGAAGGCCCTATACGTGTGAATAGTCCACAAATAGTAAGAAACAGCTCTAACGATGGAGGCTCTGGCATAGTTTTGGGGCTGCAGTTCACCAGTGGTGTTGGAGAGCTCGTCAAGATTGACGAAATTATGAACATAGAAAAGTACCATCAAATTTTAATCCACCATGCAGTACCATCTGGAAAGCATCTGCTTTACAGCAGCTTAATTTTTCAGCATGAGAGTCATTCCAAACACACTTTCAGTGCTTGAAAAGCATACCTGGATTTTAAAAAACACACACACACAATAGGACACTATCACTCATAGATTGAATTCGGGTTCAGAGCCTAGAGGATCATCTTGACAGAGAACAGAACAAACAGCAGCCAACATCCAAAGAATAGCTTTCAATGTCCTTTAACAAGCCTGGAGAACTATTCCTGAAAACTGCTTAAAGAAATTAGAAGAAAGCTGCCTAAGAGAGTTCGGGCAGTGTGGAAGAATAAAGGCGGTCAAACCAAATATTGACTTTCAAGCTCTTCAGTTATTCAGACTCTGTTCTTGCCTTATACTTCTTTTTTTTTTTTTTTTTTTAGCAAAATATTAAAAAAATGAAGGGTGGCTAAAGACTTTGGCACCGTACTGTACATAAATATACATATTTTTTTTATTCTGAATTTAAAACAAAAATCTTTAAATGCACGGTTAAAAAAAATAGCGACGGTACGTGCAGAGACGAGCCCTTATTTTGACCCTCCCACCGGAGTTGACGTTCGACGTACGTATCTAATTTCCTAACAGCTGATTGGATGAGCAGAGTCCGTTAGCCCTTACCGTGGCGGGAGTCAGAAGTAGATTCGTGAGGTAAACATGTCCGGTTCTGCTGTGCGGAGAGAAACAGAATAAATTGCACCGCATTGGTTCTGATTATGAGCAGGTTACGTTCAGCGATGCATAAAGGAAAGAGAGCCGGAGGGGAGGTGGTAGAAACCGCATTACCGAAGCGGAAGAAGTCAAAGGCAGCAGTGAAACAAGGTAGCCACCATGCTGCTGTTACTTCTTATCTTGGCATCCTGTAGAGATTCACATTTCAACTTTCATTGCATACTTGAAAGTACACACATCGCTTTCGGGTACATACATTTAACCCCCCCAATTTAACTGCTGAGGTGTTAATTTAATGTTTTTTTTTGCAGCTTCAGAGTTTACAGCAGTAGGGATGCATCCTGCGCTGCCAAACCTTATCCTGCAGGCTCATGTGTTAGGTTCAAACTCACACCCCTGCAAGAAATGATATGAAAATATGTGATGACTTGTTTCAAACCATTCATTGTCTAAGAAAGCAGCTTTATAGCAAAAAATATAAACTTATAGCATATATACAGCATAATAGACAAATATGATTTTAGTGGGATTTGTTTAGTTTGAGTGAGAATTGTGTTTTTGGCCTTCCAGAGGAAAGCACAGATGCTTCCACGCCATCTCCATACCACACTTTCCCTGATCCTGCCGATGTTGTCCAGTTTCGCTCTCAGCTCCTAAACTGGTACAACAAGGAGAAGCGAGAGCTGCAATGGAGGACTCTGGTAAAAAGAAAATTTATTCTACTGCTTCTGTTTCATTGTTAATACACCTTTTTCTTTGCTATAGACAAACACATCAGAATAGAAATAACTGTGATTACATATGATTTAAAAAAGCAAGTTTGTTTCAAAGTTCTTGGTGCAATAAAATCAGTGTTTTAGTGGATTCTGTCATATTTATAGTTATTTGTTTGTTTTTTGTCAGAGGCAAATTCTAGTGTTCTGGCTTTGTTTTCTTTCTACAGGCTGTGACAGAGTCAGACATCAACATCAGGACATACGCAGGTGAGAAAAGTGGAATCTTGACAAATAACTGCGGCTTAAACTTCTAAGTGTGTGTGCTTTTTCAGTCTGGGTTTCAGAAATCATGCTGCAGCAGACTCAAGTTGCCACAGTAAAAGACTACTACAACAGGTGGATGAAGGTGTGCATCTTGTAGGCTTTTAGGACACTGGAGTTCTTTCAGTTTCAGTGACCGCGTGTAACATAAACTCTCCATTTTTTATGCTCCAGAGGTGGCCCACGGTGCAGGATCTTGCAGCTGCCACTCTAGAGGTGACTTAAAGTCTTAAAGCAGCATATACACATACAGTAATTTTAAAATCATGTTCTTTTCAATTTGAATTTACTGATTTTGTTGATCGGCAGGAGGTGAATCAGCTATGGGCGGGCCTTGGGTACTACTCCCGTGGAAGAAGACTGCATGAAGGAGCGCAGAAGGTCTGTGCTGCTCTTTGTGATTGTGTTTACCCTTTATCAAACATTTTTGCATAGAAGTCTCCCGTCTGCTGTGTTCTTCTTCTGCTCACTCAAAGTGTGGCCCTAATTTATCATAAAATATAAGGTGTGATCATAAAGTACTGTGGCTCTTTCCATTAAAAAAATAAAACTGTACATGATTTAAATTCAGCTAATTTACAGCTAGTTTTCGACCTGCTCCCTGGAAACCCTGTTATGACCACTTGCACTTGTGCATCTGTGATATGTGCTGGATTTCCTCCAAACTGTGTGTGTGGCCAGCAGGAAGGGAAGTTGCACTGAATTCAGTGAGTAGGGTGGACTTGACTGAGTGTTTGATCTGACATAAAAATAAAAATAGCTCCTGAATTTGCTGTTTGCTGACACATTATGGCGCACACCAC
Source organism: Archocentrus centrarchus (assembly GCF_007364275.1). NCBI lineage: Eukaryota > Metazoa > Chordata > Actinopteri > Cichliformes > Cichlidae > Archocentrus > Archocentrus centrarchus. The sequence continues at coordinate 23,374,019 of NC_044349.1, read as the reverse complement.
AGTTCAGGTGGTTTGCATCAAATGTGCTCCCTCGGATGCCTCAGGACGTTGACCGTCTGACCGTGATGGATGAATTGGTGACAAATCGTATGCTCCTGGAGCTCTTTGTTGGGTTGTAGCCAGAGACCTATATTTCAACAGCAACTTTCCTCAACGTGACTGTTGGGTCAGGTTGATGCAGCCTGGCCTCTGCAGAAGTTTGAGTTCAGATGCAGATGATTGCAAGTGGTCATAACGTGACTTTCAGGCAGTAAACAAAAAAAAAAAAAAAGCAGCCATGCTGGAAATGTTCCAGGTGTGTGCAAAGAGACAACCTTGAAAGGCTGGTCTTGAAAATTTTAAATCAGGTATGGGTTTAGATTTTTTTATTAATTTTGCCTAGTAGGTTTATCATATTCTTTGTTTTGCTTTAGGTGGCGTCAGAGCTGAAGGGACAGATGCCTCAGACAGTTGACACCCTGCTCAAACAGCTGCCAGGAGTTGGACGCTACACTGCTGCAGCTATAGGCTCCATTGCACAGGGGCTGGTGGGTGATGAGACACGGATATCTGCAGCAGAACAAACTCTTCGGTATCTGTGCTCTCTTATTAATCACTTAATCGCTTTTATCTAGGTTACTGGAGCCGTGGATGGCAATGTCACTCGGGTGCTGTGTCGCCTGAGGGCCATTGGGGCAGACAGCACAAGTCCTGCAGTAACAGAGGCGCTCTGGTGAGAAACACCTCCAGACCAAAAATAATTGTGAGGATATAAGAATTGAAAGCTTTAGAATTTTTTTCATTCCTGTTGTGTTTCAGGAATCTAGCCAATATGCTGGTGGATCCTGAGAGACCTGGAGACTTTAACCAAGCCATGATGGAGCTGGGAGCACGGGTCTGCACCCCGAAAGGGCCGTTGTGCAGCCAGTGTCCCGTACAGTCTCACTGCCACTCTTATCGCAAGGTAGGTATGATTTCACTGCCATTAAGGAATGATTAATGCAAACACAGAAGAAAGCAATAATAACAGATTACTTAATGGCATGCATGCACAGGTTCATGTTCGACAAGAGCAAAACTCTAAGAAGCTTTTGGGGAAGCTGGGGAGGAAGACTTCAGAGCTGCCTGACATAGAAGACTGCAGTAAGCCTCCTTCCTCCTCTTCTCTCCTTTCCTTCAGACCTCTCAGATGTGTAGTCCTGAAATTAAAAGTATTTTTTTGTTTGTGAAGTGAACAGTGGAACGTGTCCTCTGTGTCCCTCGGAGCCCTGGGATGATGAGCTGGGTGTTCAGAACTTCCCCAGAAAGCCACCGAAGAAGCCACCCCGAGTAGAGCGAACTCTCACCTGTGTGGTGACGAGGCCTGGAGATAAGGATGAAGAAAATTTCTTGCTCATACAGAGACCAAACAAAGGTTAGCAGTGATTTCCGCATCAGCTTGTGCTGGTCAAGTGTTGGCTTCAGAATGTGCACAACTCTAGCCTGATAATGAGACTGAATCAGACTACTTGAATCACTGAGAAAACTGTTAATGTTAGGAGTGACTCACTGGTCTGGAGGCAGATTATAATCCTGGTCTGACGTCTCAGTCATTGTGCAGCTTGACATAGAAATCCATCAAGAACAACAGGCAAACAGGACATCTGTGGGGGTGGGCTGCATGAATCGACGCTGTGCGTATTTTCAGGTTTGTTGGCAGGCTTGTGGGAGTTTCCAAGTCTTCTGCTGGAGGAGGAAAACTCTGAGAAGAACCAGAAGAGGGCGCTCTGTGATGAAATCAGCAGAATACTGGGAGTCCATTTAACTGAAAGCCTCCTCCAGTATGTGGGAGAGGTAAGCTTGATATCTATCATCTACCTTTAATATGAAATAAGCAGTATCTGGAGATGTACTGTGCTGGTTGACTGTGTGCAGGTGGTCCACATCTTCTCCCACATCCACCAGACTTATGTGGTTTACAGTGTGTGTTTAAAGGAGAGTGACACACATACGCACACTGAAAACACACAGTGGCTCACTAGATCTGCTCTGCAGGAAGCTGCTGTGTCCACAGGACTGAAAAAGGTTTGTGTGTGGGTTTTGTTTTGTTTTTTTAAGCCCCTGCTTAAACCTTTAACCTTTATCTTGAGTTTCAGAAACAAATTGTGTTTGTGTAGTGTGTGTGTGAAGCATCAGCATATTAACTCTCCTGCAGATTGTGAAGCTTTACGATTCTGTGGACAGTCTGAAGGAAAAAAACACCAAGGTAAGCCCCTCTATATGGTTTACTAAACTGCACAGATGTTAGGCACTCCTTCCCTAACATCTGTCACCTGTGTTATTTTTCTCTGCTCGTCTTAGGATGGCAGAAGGCAAAAGGACTCAGGAATAATGGAGAACAAGAAGCCACAGATCTCTAAAAAGCACAAACTCGGTGCAGCGAACAGCAGCGGCAGACAGCTCTCCCTCAATTCCTTCTTTAAGACTGTGAAAGAGGAATGTCGTTAAGAGTCCCGGAAAAGCCTCACAAATGCCTTTCCGTGTGTGCGTGTATAATTATCAGTGTCACTGCTATGTCTCCACTTTAAGGTATTAATATAGTAATCCAGCCCCAGTTTTTAATACATGTAGAAGATCAACTGTGATTTAAATTTTTTTTTTTAATTACTGCCATCTGTATATCACACTGTTACTGTGAACAAACTCCAAGATTTTAAATAATTTCATACGAGCTGACTACATGTTTTACACTCAGTTTCTATCAGAATTGTCACGTTTATTACCACAGTGAAGTTGTAACATGGGGGAAAAGCGTCAATAAAGAAACTCTAGTCTTCACTTGAGCCGGTGGCACGTGTGAACTACTGATGAATGTCCAACAGCTGTAAGACAAAACCAAGTTTATGATTTAAATATGTGTTAAAAAGAATGAACATTTTTGTATTCTAAATGAGAATAACCCTGCCCTCAATATCTCCGTCATTGTCGGCCAGATTTTGTGCGGAAACGGCGCCCCTTTGTGTGCCGACTGAAACAAGAAGTGATGGAGTCGCCGGTTACTATACATCGAGAGTTCCTCGAAAGAAAGACACGTGTCAGCGTTCAGTGTTTGTTTGCATGAGCCGGAGGGCTGTTTCTGGAGCGGCTGGTTGCTCCAGTCTGCCTTCATTTTATCGCAGGGCTTGCTTCTTGTTGAAGTTGACTCAGTTATTTGACATTGAACACAATCCAAAGGTTTCCCCTACGCTGTCACTGACGTTTACTGCTAACAGCGTCTGTAAGGTGAGGATCAGTGAACGCACTGTTGTCTTGAAATTTTAGACGTTTGAGTGGTTTTATTTTAAAGTGCTTGAATGTTCTCAGATGGATTCTGCATGGCGAAGTGTTCTGTCTGTGCACCAGAGGATAGTCGACAGTGGAGGTATGATGATATTATTTTGCTTTATTTTATTTTATTTTACCTTATTTTTATTTTTGCGTCTCTGTTCCATGAGGTTGTAGAGATGGTTTTCAGTCTAAAAGGGAACCTTGTCTCAGTCTATTGAGTGGGAAGATGCAGATGTGCACCAGAGTTTGGCTTCACAATGATTGCTTTGTGCCTTTTGCCATATGACTGGCTGGTTCAGCGTGACACTTTTAAATGAAATCTTATCACAGTTAATTATCTCCTGGCATTTAGGAGCAACAGGCATTCAAACTCAGGGAGGACACTTCTCGAGAAAACTAGTTTCTTGTCTTTAAGTGTTTGTTCATAAATACTTGAAAACTGAATGAACTCTATATTTACAAAACAGCACGTATACACCCGCTAGCCATTTTATTAGGTACAGCTGTTCAACTGATCGTTAAGTCAAACATCTAATCAGCCAATCACATGGCGGCACAGGGCATACTTATTTTTGCCAGACAGGCTGGTCTGAGTATTTCAGAAACTGCTGATCTGCAGATTTTCCCATGCAACCACCTCTAGACTTCATAGAGAATGCCTTGTTGATGCCAGAGGGCAGAAGAGAATGGCCAGACTGCTTCGAGCTGATGGGAAGGCAACAGTAAATCAACCAAACAAAAAATCGTTGCAACCAACATATGCATATACCATAATCTCTGAATGCACAGCACGTCAAACCTTGAAACAGATGAGCTACAGCAGCACAAGACCACAACAGGTGGCACTCCTGTCAGCTAAGAACCAAAACTGGAGAACTGGTGCTGTGCCAAAAAGTAATTTCTGATGTATTTGTTTATGTATGTATGCATTTATTTATTTTTATGTGGAATATCTTTGCTTATATTGGTAAATAGACTGTTGTGAAGAGGATTTATTAAGGCGTTCTATATAAACTAATGACCTGTTTTGCAGGTCTGCGTTATTGTACCTACATTACAACAGAACCAGGCCCAGGGAGAGGCAGTCATCTGCTGCTACCTGTTGGGAGTGAGGGGAGGAAGATCCAATCCGGTCCTTTTTGGCCACTTTATAGATCTTTACAGAACTGTGATGTTATATTTTTTGCAATTTCTGCAGCCCTCTTGGTCAGATCTTTCTCAAAAAAGACATTTCCAGACATAATGTCAATGACACTTTTTACCTGGATAAATAAAGGATATAAAGAGTCACTTTTAAAAAAAATGGCTTTATCCTGCCTTGTACAGTGTACTCAAATGTACTCCACACCCACTAGATCTCAGTCCAATGTGGTAGAACAGGAGATTCACATCATGGATGTGCAGCTGACAAATCTGCAGCAACTGTGTGATGCTGTCGTGTCAATGTGGACCAAAATCTGTGAGGAATGTTTCCAGCACCTTGTTGACTCAGTGCCATGAACAGTTAAGGCAAAAGGCAGTCCAACCTGGTACTAGGAAGGTGTACCTAATAAAGTGGCTGGTTAGTGTTTATTGACTGATCTGCAGCAAGGCACACTACTTTTTTGCACTGTAACACATTTGTTAATTTCAAAATTATGCCTAAAATTTCCTGATGTGCAACACCTGTTATCCTCCAGACAAGAGAACAGACCCCTGGCTGTTGGTCTACTCCCCAGTCCCGGTGACGCTTATCTTCCTGGTTTATCTGTTTGTAATCTGGGCCGGGCCACGCCTCATGAAACGCAGAGAACCCTTTGACCTCAAAGTGGGCCTTATTGTTTACAATTTCACCATGGTTGGCCTGTCTGTGTATATGTTCCATGAGGTGCGTTTGAGCTGCTTTTTTTGTTCCATTATAACTAACTAACTAACTAACTAACTCTTGAGTACAGCAATGATGTATTTGTATGGTGGCAAAGTTTTTCTAATGAATTCAAATTCATTAAGTTGTGATTGAAGTGCAGATTTCTAGATTAAGTTCAAAGGGTTTAACAAAAACATTGTTTTAACTGTATGAAAAACATATTTTATATACTCCCTCCATTGTCACAGGCGCACATGTAATTTAACAAACATACATAAAATGATTATTTTAAGCACCTGCAATAAGTACTACTTAATACAGTGACTGAGACCCACGTACATTACTGAGCACCGAGTTTCTTCCATTGAGATGCTTTGCTAGTTGGGTTCAGGTCAGGAGGTTGAGTCACCCATTTAAGGACAGTCCATTTAATCAGTTTTGCAGCACTGTGTACTGAATATAAGCAGAAAGTATATCTCTATATACTTCATGTTGCTTTTATCAGCAGTCACATTATCAAGAAACACCATCAGTTCAAATGGCAGTCATGGATGTTCTTGTCATAACGTCTAACGATAAGATAAAACTTTAATGTTCCTACGACGGGAAAATTTGCATATTACAGCAGCTCAAGTACAGAGAAGAAGGATGAAATAAAATAAAATATAAAACACTATATACAGTACATAAAATATATATCAATACACATATACACATGTATACATCAACACACTATATACAGATATCAAAACACTATATATACATTTGTAGCTGGTAATTTGTATTCAGTATGCACAGTATGCATTATGGTGGGAGTGTAAATAAATAAAATGAATATGTAATGTATGTAAAGGTGCACTGTGTGCATAAAGTGATGGCAGTGGAGGTAAAGTGTCCAAGTGACTCATGACATCAGGATGTGTTGTACAGTCTAACTGATGTTGGGATGGAAGACCTTCTTCCCGTCCTTCTGCTACACATTCTTCTTGGATTTGTCTGTCCAAAGAATCTTGTTCCAGAACTGGTCCGTCTAGATGTTTTTAAGTAAAGTCTAATCATAGAGACACAATCTCTAATTTTAAAGTTAAGACTCAAAACTATTTGCAGTTGAGCTGAGGGAGCACCATTGAGGAGGGTGCAGTAAAGTCTGTGAGTGTATATATATCATTACTAGCTTGGGACAGTGTGTCATACAACTTCTTGATGGCTTTATTTATGGTGCAACTATAGGCTGAACTCAAAATGGCAAGAAAAAGTGATTCTGTTGCTGACAGAGCTGTAACCCTACAATTCCAATTATAATAATCACAAATTTGGAGGTATCTAAAAAAAAATCCTTTTGTTCAAAATCATGATTATCCCTGTGTTTAGAAACTAGTATTCATTGTGGCTGAAAGTGAGGTAGGTTGTAAGCCCCTCTTTTTTTTTTTTTTTTTGACCAGGATTCAAATCTTTTATATGTTCTGAGGAAATTTTGTATCATAAACACACCATCTGAAAAAATGCAGCATATTGTAGATCCCACCCAACTTGACCACTCTCTGCCACATTTTTGGTGTGTGGTTTATCCATGACTTTGCTATTCTTCCAGATTTAGCTATTCTCTGTCAGCAGTTGTGGCTTCTAAGGGGAAAATTGGTGACATTCTAAATTCTAGGTCCTTCCACCTGGCTTCGTAGGCTCTGTTGCACCAGTGCAATAAAGGGATCAGTTGTGCAGCATAATAATAGTTTCTCAGCCGTGGAAGTGCCAGTCCACCCATTTCTTTCCCTAGTTGCACAATATTAAATCAAATTCTTCCTTTCTTTCCCTGCCAAATAAACTGGGAGTTTCATTTGTCTCATTTTCTGAATTGTCGGTCACTCACTACTATTGGGAGAGTACAAATTATGTACAAAATGCAGGGAAGAACTATATTTCAGCCTTGCAGCTTACGGTCGCCTGTTTACCCCATGAGTTAAATTAGCACCCCAGAGGAACAGCTTTAAAAAAGTGCTTCATTAAACCCAGCAGCAGGTTTAATGCTGCGATTAAACGATTTAATTAATGTCAATAACATCTGCACATGGTTCATTTCAAATCCACTGTGATGGTGTACAGATGCAAACTTTCCAAATACTTAATGAACCTGACTGTAATAACTGACATGTTAAAAAGCTTCCAGTGATGGTACAGTATGATATTTAACTAATAACAGTACTTGATTTTAGACATTTATTTTCATTAGAAAGTTTTATTTCACGATTTAAGTGAAGATCTATGACTGCTTCAATATTTTCAGTTCCTGGTTACGTCCTGGCTCTTAAACTACAGCCTCCTGTGTCAGCCTGTAGATTATAGCACCAGTCCACTGGCAGTGAGGGTAAGAAAGTTGAAGTGAATATATTTAATCTTTTTTTTGCTGTGTCTGTTCAGATCTTTGCTCTCTCACTGGTTGCATTTGATACAAACCTGACAGATGTCAGTGCAGTTTATACATTAAACCACAGAATTACACTTTTTCCCCAGATGGCCAGCGTGTGCTGGTGGTTTTTCTTCTCTAAGGTCATAGAGCTCACTGACACGGTATGTATCTGTGATATACTCATTCCTGATCCTGTCTGTCCTTGTTGACTGTATTGTTGTTTTTATAGCATGACTGGTGTCAATACCACCTGATAAATCTTCCCTTTAACTGTTGCTCGGATCTCTCGACTTTTCCATCCACTCCACCCTGCTCTTCTTCACCTCTTCATCCCCACTTCCCACTTGTTCTCAAGCTCCGTGGGCTCTGTTGAATCTGCTCCCTACTCTCACTTTAGATCATAATACCATCTGCATACATTATAGTTACTGATCTGCTCTACGTGCCTGTCCATTGCCACTGGAAACAGGAAAGGCTCAGAGTGATGCCGGTTAAGCAGGCTACCCACATGCTGTGAGACTACTGCAAAGGGTTGGGTTTGAATCCACCCTGAGGCCATCTACTATATATCCTACCCTTGATCTTTCCCCCAGCTTTCATGATACTCTTGTATTCATCTAATTCCATAATGGCAAAGCCTTCTTGGAAATTTGTACCAAGCTGCTCCTCCTACACATTTCTGTTTCATCTGGATCAACCGGCTTTGCATTTTTTTTTAAATACTCATTCACCAGCTCCTAAAATGACTCCCTCTGTGTGTTCTCAGTTTGCTTCCATAGGTATGCTTCCTATTGCAAACCTTTCTCAGTTCAGTTCCTTTATCAATTAGAACAAGCCCTTTTCTCTTTCCTTATGTTACAGTGTCCATGCACACACACAACTCATCATGAGCCTTTACCTCTGTATTCGCCACCTATGTCTTTGCCTTATGTTGCATCATCTTGTACTCCTGCTGACTGTCCTTTTTTGGCCAACCTCTTTGGTCTTATACCTTCCTGCATGTCCTTATTCCACTTCCTGTCCTTCCTGTCTTCCTTCCATGCGTTTCCCCTCACCACTTCTGCTGTAGTTACCCAACCTTTTGTCCCTGTTGCCTGACTTACTATCTTACCTTAATGGGGGAATGCAGAGCTATAGCTGTGAAGAAGAAGAAGCTTCTTTCATCTGCTCCCTTATTCACAAGGGGTTGCCATACCAAGTAGCTGAGCGTGTTTGATTTGGCAGATTTTTTTCACGCCGGTTCCTGACTCAACCCCAAATGGGATCTAATTGGTTAGACAAATGTATAAACCACTACACTATGGAGTCACTGGCTGTAAATTTAACAATTTCCTCTCCTCATCTCTCTATGAACAGCTCTTAATCATCCTGCGGAAGAAGAACAGTCAGCTGACTTTCCTTCACGTTTACCATCACAGCACCATGATCTTCAACTGGTGGTCGGGAGTCAAGTATGTGGCGGGTGGACAGTGTAAGCACTCTGATACTGAAGATTTTTGTCCTGTGTGACTCCCATCCCCAAAACAACAGCAAACCAAGTCCACTAACATACATCTTAAAGTAAAATTAGCTTCACTGCTAATTTTACTTAAAAAAAAAAATCTCCTTGCTGCTCCCTTCACATGTTGCCATGGTGCCTGGACCTCACCCTATCTCTAGCATCCTCCTCTGTCACACCAACCCTTTGCATGCCCTTCACTACCTGCATGAACTTTCTCTGTGGTCTTCCTCTTTTCCTCCTGCCTGGCAGCTCTATCTTCAACATCCTTTGTCCAATGTATCCACTATATATTTAAACCAGCTTTTCTGTATTTCAAACCTTTTTCAAACCTGCTGTTTTCCTGTAGCTTTCTTCATTGGCCTGATCAACACCTTTGTCCACACTGTGATGTACTCTTACTATGGCCTGGGTGCGATCGGCCCTCACATGCAGAAGTACCTGTGGTGGAAACGGTACCTGACGTCTCTGCAGCTGGTGAGCGTCTCCAGCTCTGTGATGAAATAAATAAGCATGCCCACGCCAACATGTATGAATCCTTTTACTGATCTGAACTGTGCTGCCTCTCCAGGTGCAGTTTCTACTTGTCCTTGTGCACACAGCGTACAACCTGGTTGCAGATTGTAACTACCCTGACTCCATGAACGCAGTGGTTGTTGGTTACTGCATCACCCTCATCATCCTCTTCAGTAACTTTTATTATCAGAGCTACCTCAAGAAAAAGAAGCAGAAATGAGACATGAGCCATGTGGCTAGTGTGACACGAAGGGGTTTTATACATTAATACTGCAGTACTTCTCAGTATCCACTGGAGGGCACAACAAGCTTACAATCTGAAAATTTTTCTCAGGGTGCTCAACACACAACTAGATCTGAAGAATGATGTTGCACAATAGCTTGGGCTATAAATGCATTGGTGTGTTGCATTTTGTAAGTACTTGTCTCTATAAAAACAATATAATAAACACAAAAGTGACTGAAATATCTCAGTGTGTGATTTTTTTTTTTAAAAAAGAGACACTGTGATCATTCAATTATTTATTTTCTAAACTGAGGAATGACATTCAAATGATTGTTGTAAACAAACTGTACATTTTATACATATAATAATAATAATAATAATATTAATAATAATAATAATAATAAAGTAGGATGTTTTTTCTTCATTATTGCAGAATTAACGAACCGAAACCAGAAATAAATCCAAAGGCCAAAAAAAAAACACTTAACAAAAGAAATGCAAACCTTTTTTCCCCACTGATAAAACATCACAGCAAAATGATATATCTCCTCTACACTTCAGTCTAAAACATTTTGAAAGATGTAGAGCGAAAAAACACAAAGAGGAGAGAGGACATGGTTCGTAGCGTTAAAATGAGATACTGGATGTAAAAGCTCAGTCCGATTGTGCTGTGAGGGTCCAAATTTTAGCACCAATGTAAAAAAACAAAAAACAAACCAACACTCTTTGTAATTGATGAGGTCTCGGCCAATAAACGTGATTCTGACATTTACTTCTAAAAGACCAAATGTTGTAAAATTGTTCATCTTTAATTTCATGCAATTCCTGTGACTCATTTGGTCGTTTAAAGAGTAAAAACGGTACCATCGACAACATCATCAAGCACTTATGTTTTTTTTTTTTTATCTTTATTCCTAAATATTGAAAATTTTCCAAGCCCAGCAGTTCCTAGACTGGTATTTTGGACCTTTAATCCAGCAGGATTTTAGATTTTGTCTGAATGCCAATTAGAGAACAATGAGAAGAAAGTTCTTGTGATAGAAACAGAAACATCTGACTGATTTTCATGTGTAAAAACTGGTGGAGTGGCCCATTATCAGAATATTCAGACACAAAAAAACCTAGTGGGGATAACATCGAATGATGTCTGCTTTTTTTTTGTTGTTGCTTATTTTGGTGTCATTTCTGGTAATTCCACCTTTGAAATTATTTATGTTGCACAAAAGAAATGCATATATAAAAAGAGTTTTTGCTCAAACTGATCCCAGCGGCTGCAGCTGGGTGTGAGCAATGATAAGTAGAAAGTTTATTGTTTTAAGGAGTTATAAGGGAAAAAAGGTTGGGAACCACTGATTTAGCCAGCGATGTAATTGCCATTCAGTGTCACAGTTGCATTTATATTATATTTAACCTTAAACTTTTTCATTTTATTGGTTTCCATCTTGCACTTAAGTCAGAATAACCCACTTACAACGTGATCTTTGTTCTGTTTTGTAAAAATGAAACCAGAACCGAAGAAAAAAGTGATGTAAGTGAGTGAGGACGCATGAGGAAGGACTGCAGAGTAGTGTGGTGATGCGTGCCCAGCTCCAGTGTTGCTTTATGTCTCCGTGTAGATGGAGGACATGTGGCTCAAGCTGCGGTCAAAGCTGCCCACCTGGAAGAAAATGCTGTCCTCTGGGCTGGATGAGAACTGGCACCCGGTGCCTCCTTGCAGCTCCTGGGTCAAGCTGAAGCCTGGAACAGATTCAGTGAAGTGCAGTTTTTTTAATATGCTAATTGGATGGTGATATTTGCAGCTCAGGCTATACACAAGCTAGAGGAAAATCATCCTCACCTGCAGAGCCAGTGTTGTTTGTTGACATGTGGAAGCCATTGTGCTGATGGGAACTGTAGGTGTGAGAATCTCCCGGGACATGGATGCCACCGACTGTCTGCTCCATCCTGTAGGAGTCTCCAAAATGGAAGCAGCTCTGGAAGCTGCCTTGGTATTCTAGGAAATGTGGGAGAATGTAGAGGAGCAGGGAGGAGAGAGAGCGAGAGAGAGAAAAATAGAAGCTGGACTTCATCAGTTGCCATTACAGGGTGATTGTTTCCACTGTCACTAAGAGCCCAGTCTATCTGGCTGAAACGTAATATGGATCTTAAGCTATGACAATGCTATATTTGTGTTTGTGCTAACACTGCCAGGCTACATAGTATGTAGTATTTGTCCCCATCGTCTGAGTTTGTACGCCGAATGAACCGCAGGAGTCATGATAATGGGAAAGCAGCCCCTTCCTGGAGCGCATTTACGCAACTGGCTGACCACAGCGTGGTTTGAGAGACGTCCATGTGTAGATCTTTACAGTGAAAACAGTGTTTAAGGCATTAGGAAAAATGCTTGGGAGTGACAGCTGAACCTGCCATGTTAGGACGCTGAGAGACGGCTGAATACATGAGCCAGCATTTTGTTGGCTAATTCAGCACAAGGAAAAGGCTTCCGGCATGTGGTTCCCCCCCCCACCCTGTCTTTACGACTTGAATCTCTCTCTGTCCTAAAAGTAGTCTGACAGACCTGCAGGGCAGTATCGCCGCTCTGAGAGACAACTTCCTTTCTTTCATGTGGCAGAGAGTCGTGCAGCTTTTGGAAGAGGAACACAGTTGGATTCAGAATTTAATTATATTCATGCGATCTGTTCCTATCATAGGAAATCATAGAGAAGTCATAGACTTCATGTTACTGAATCACCTGCCACAGGAAACATTGTAGGATATTAAATTGAAACACGCAGGAACTGGTTCAAATTCAAGCCAAAACCGATTTCCTGTAACAAGTTAAGCTGCGTTCAGTGTGGAGTTTTTGGGTTAGTCTTACCGTCGCTGGCAGACTGATGATGGTGATAGTGAGGGTAAGGCTTGTGGTGAGGGTGGACATGCTGTTTCTCCAGTGGAGGAGGCGATGTTCCCGCTGCCTTCATCCCAGGAGACAGGAGGGAACTCGACACCCTGAAGGAGACACAGTGGGGAACTGAGAATGAGACGCTCTCAATTTAAAGTCATTCCTTTCTTGACAGCCTCAGTAGTTTCTCAATAAAATGCTTCATGCACTGTGACATCCCAATCAAAGCCCGAGCTGCATGCCGGCCTGCTAACCACACGATCCAACAAACCCACCGGAGCAGTCAGTGATCCTGCACACACATAGAAGAAGAAACAGTCCAGGCGTGTGGAAACTTGGGCTCCCCACACGTAATCTTCCTTCTACCACATATTATGATCTTAAGTCAACAAATAGCGGAGTATGCATTGAGGCGAACACACACACACACGCCAGTGCTGTAACCCTTGGCTTTGTGGCCTGGGGAGGAAAAAAAGCACAATCCTGTTCACCTTCATGACATTTAAGTGAAGAAATATTAAGTTAACATGTTTGAGACTTCGTGGACTCCAGCCTGTGCGGATACTGATATTTTAGGTAAAGATCTGTCTGTGCTATTGCACCCATTTGTCATTCAATACAGCAGCAGCAAATCTCCAAACTTCGCACTGTGCCAATGCTGGCTAATACTTAAACGGAGCTGGGATTTCTTCAATCTTGGCATCCAGGGGCCATGCTGTGTGCTGGAAAAACCACAAATATGAAATCAAATCTCAAAATCAAAGCAGAATGATGAAATATTTCTGCCATTTAGTGCCAGTTATAAACTGATTCACGCCACAAAATCTACAGTATGAACTGCAGTGTGTTTCACCATCACATTATATTGTCTAACGTTAAGTTTCCTGCTATCATGATTGTTATCCATCCATCCAGCCTCTGCTGCTTATCAGGGTCCAGGTTGTGGAGGCAGCAGACTAAGCAGAGACACCCAGATCTCCCTCTCCCCAGCCACCAGCTCTTCCATGGGGATGACAAGGTGTTCCCAAGAGATGTAATCTGGGTCTGCCCTGGGGCACCCTCCCTGTAGGACATGCCTGAAACACCTCACCTAGGAGGCACACATGAGGTAGCCTAATCAGATGCCTGAACCACCTCAACCAGCTCGTTTCAATGTGGAGGATTAGAGGCTCTACTCTGAATCCCTCCTGAATGACTGAGCTCCTCGCCCTATCTCGAAGGCAGAGCCCAGCCACCCCTCAGAGGAAGCTCATTTCTGCCATTTGTATCTGAGCAGCAATCTCATTCTTCTGGTTACTACCCAGAGCTCACGATCACAGGTGAGGACAGCGACATAGCTCGACCGGTAAATCGACAGCTTTCCTTCCACGCTCAGCTCTCTCTTCACCCAACAGACATGTAGAGAGCCCGCTTTACCACTGACACCACCCCAGTCTGTCTGTCGATCTCCTGCTCCACTCTCCTCCCACTCGAAGATGATTAGTATTTAAATTTAATTTCATTCCTATAAAGTGCAAATAAATACATGAAGTTCTACTTTATTATGTTCGTCTAGAAAAGTAATTTAAAAGTGAATCGCACCTGCAGCCTGACTTGATTGCATCTACTAATATTTTTAATTTGTTTCTAATCCCTCAGCTTTATCCCTCATTGAGAAAGATGTTGAGTATTTAAAGTAATAAAAGAAACATGGTGAAAAGGAACAAAACAGTATGAAAATAATTAACAGTAAAATGTGGCTAAAGCTAATGAGATGTTACTAGTTACCGTTGTCAAAGCACCAGATTAAGGAGGAGTCAGTGGCAGCAGTGCAGCAAGTGAAGTATTTGGGACCTTGCATTTATATGAGTTGCTGCTTTGGTAGTTCTAGTCTTGAAAGTCTAAAAATAAACTACAAACTTGCAAAATATCTGCTGGAAAATTCCTGTAAGATTCCCCTTAATAACCTTCAGCATCTGCATGGTCAGTGTTGGACGCTCAGCGTTCTGTTCATGCTGACTTTCGGATGATTCCATCATGATTTAGTCTCCCCATAAGTAGCAGCAATAAATAAATATTGGATAAATCTGATTTATGCAGGGAAAAATACAGAACCAAGAGTTTGCTCAGGTTATTGCACTGACTTTTATTCCACTAAAGTTAAGCTTGGTTGTTTTATTGTTAAGGGCTGAATGAAACTGAGGTATTAAGATATTTTGGAAAACATGCTTATTAGTTCTAAGTCAGATAAGATGATCTATGATGATATCAGCCTGGCTCTTTCCAAATGGAAAATACATCGACCACCATCCCAAAATTTAAATGACTGCAACACTAGAGTTCACTTATTTAATTAATAAAGCCAACCAAAATGTAAAATGAATGAAACTAGAAGGGCCAAGAGTGAAGCAAACGATGTGTGACTTGTTCATTATTGATGTTTCGAGGTGCTTAAAGGCAGACTCTACCTCGAGACTAACAGTTTCCCCATTTTTTTAGTTTCATATTCATCTCATCTAACCTGGCAAAAAGCAACTAATCATTCCTTTACTATAAAGGCTACATCAGTCCAAGTTTAAATGCACAGAAAAAAAACAAAAAACCGATTTAATGGTGTGCCTTCATCACATCATGGTAATAAATGCACCCAAAAGCAGCAAGAACCATGTCTGGTATTTATTCAGACACTTGCCTGGATGTTAAATGTTAAAGTTTACACAAAACTCAAAATGAGCGATTTAACGACTTAATGCTGTACACTTGACATTAACTTAATGAAACAGCAAGCTGGTCCAAATCCAGAGTGATGGGCAACAGACCTGCCTTTAAAAAATGGAGCTGCCCAAACGCCTCCCTAAATATTCAGCAGCTACTTATTACTGCATATCAGGAATGCCAACACATAAACTGCTGCTGTGTTACTATGTGCCGCTGTGCTGCAGAGGCATATGGTTTGCACTAAGCACTATATGACTGTGATGACAGAGTGCTGCTAGAGGCAGCCGAGCCCTCAGATGACTGCTTGTTGCTGGCTGGCTGGAGCCTTCTATATGACCTGCTGCTCCGTGCACAAGGGGCGTCCCACCCAGCACTCAGTAGCTGGCAGAGGCTTCGTGCGGGGCATTTGGCAGGGAGCAGCTCCCGATCAAGAGGAGATGGTAAACAATGTCAAGCGAAAGTGCAAGAACTTGGAAAGCTTTCTTGTCGGTGCTGAATTATTTTACATTTTATTTAGCTGAACATACATGTAGCTTCAGGCTCCACTGCTTCTACATTTATCACGGCGCTCATCATAAAACTGTATCCACAAAATGCAGTTTGGCTTCAGATCTAAAAGAGGGGTCATGTTATTGCTCCTGTCTGTTCACCTGTGTCATAAACGTAAAACTAGTTCCCATGAATTCTTATTGAAAAACAGGCCCGCGAGCCAGTGAACATGAAAGTAACTGTACTTGCTTTTGCTTGGCCTGACTCCTCTTTATTTTAGGGGGAGAATAGTGCACATTTGATTCTGTTAATTTGTCAGAAAAACGCAATGCAGATAAAGATTTTACAGAGAATAATCAGCTTATGAATATGATTATTGCCCCGTCTTACATCACTCATTAAAATCTAATAAC
This sequence comes from Archocentrus centrarchus, assembly GCF_007364275.1. Taxonomy (NCBI): domain Eukaryota; kingdom Metazoa; phylum Chordata; class Actinopteri; order Cichliformes; family Cichlidae; genus Archocentrus; species Archocentrus centrarchus. Next base: position 23,357,764 of record NC_044349.1, on the reverse strand, counting down.
TGCATTTTGATGCTAATGTTTTCACTCAGGTAGCTTTTTGTAATGCAAAGAACTTGCAACAGCTTTTAGAGTGTTTAGAGCTACTTTCAGTTTTGTAAAAATTCTCAACACTTTCTCAAAAACTCACTGTGAAACCTTGAAATGTAAAACAAACACTTAAAATTAAACTTGAGATGACAGGATTGTTGATTATCACTGGTTAAGAATCTAAGGTGTCTTCTCCTTGCCAGTGTGACTGCCCATGACTGTGGTGCCCATCACTACAAACCTGATGATGCTTGTACGACACCTTGTGTGACTCCGGCCCTGGAGCAGCTAACTCTTTGTGAGCTTGGCTAATGTGCTGGTACTGGCCGCAGCGTGGCCATGTGTTCCTGCAGGGAGCACTATTCCCGCAGGAGCTCCTGTCAGCACAAACTCAGGAAACAGTTATACTGTTCATATTTTTACAAGCTGCCTCTATGTGTAGCTAAAGTGAATCATAAGCTAATCACTGCCAGCTGCCTAGGGCATTGCTCTAGCTTGCTAGCCACTTAAGCTGAAGGTATGAGGGGAATCTTTCATAGGCCACATTAATCTCTCCATGAAATTCATCTTCACTGACCATCCTGCACTTCTTTGCTTTTCCTGGTCAGCCCACCTCTGTCCTGATGTAAATGGAGAGTGATTTGCCTACTGACCTGATGATTTTTGAAGATAGACTAGGAAGGTGAGGCTTTGATATCAATGCACAAACTTTTTTATAAATACAGAGAAGGACAAGAGGTTAGTAATAGATTTAAAAATGCTCATGTACTGATGAATAATCTAAACTTTGACCTCTTCTGGAAAAGGTTCATTTATACAGCTGGGAAACCTTTGGTCATTCTAGATCAGTGCATTTTTTGTGAGTAACAGGAATGAACTTGGTATGTGATGAGGTAGGTGACTAAACTCTGGCTTTTGAAATGCTACCAGGAGATCAGAAGGACAGTCAAACCTGGGCTGTTTGAAGTTGTCCCGAAGTCATAAAAGTCCAAAAAAAATTGCATTGTACTCAGGTATTTGGGCATGGACGTCATCTCTGCTTGACTGCAACTATTGTCCAGAAACATTACAACTCATCTTAATAAAGATAAGCTACCCGTGAAGTCTTGGCTCTCCATATGGAGGCATGGATGGAAAGAAACCCAAAGATTCATGAACAGCGCTGATCTGCTCCTCGTTCATCTTCCCTCACCTGCAGCTAACTGTCCCACTAGGGAGCGGGAATAAGACCCTGTTCTCCACAGACCCTGCAAACTCCACAAAACACCCTCTGCCTCCTCTCTCATCTCCCCCCCCCCCCTTTTTGTAGCCGGCCATTAAGCCCCTCTGATGGATGACAGGGGCTGCTTTGGCACAGATTGGTGGGAACGCTTCTGTTTTTGGTTAGCAAAATAAAACAGTGTTTGAGAGACAGACAACAGCATCCTGGTAAAAGCTAAGCGTAAGCTAAGCCAGCCCCGAAGGCCCCAGTCTCTGTTAGTCCCAGAAAGATAGCTGCCCCAAACTGAGCAGATCCATCTTTAATCACTATACTCTGAGGAATTCTGACTGTAAATCATCGGACTCTTTTCTCCCAGTTAACCGTTTGCGTAGACGGGTTAATTGAAGGCAACACGTTATTAACTGAGGACCACAGAATGAGTGACTGACCACATAGTGCCATGAGCGACTACCTCAAAAATGTTTTTGTTTGGGTTTTGAGACTGACACTCATTTTCTGCCTCGTTGGAGAACGATAATGGCTGGAAGACAGACAGTGTAGAGTTACACGCCGTGAACGTCCCCCTTAATGTAGCTCTGTGCAGTCTCTGCTGCCACTCTAATCCAATTAGCCTGTGTCAATCACTGCCGAGGTATCAAACCACCTCAGACTAATATTTGCAGAGGGGCTCTAATATCAATACACAGGTAAAGGCTGCAGCCTCCCCCCCTCTGCAATTATATAACCACATTTGGGTGAAGCAGTGAATGATAACATTTACCACCCATTTCTCTGTGAGCGGAGGCCGCCATGGTTGAACAACTGTTTCTATGAGAGGGGCCCTGCACACACACTCATGCCATGGTGATTGCTAGGTGTATTTTAACTGGCATATCTTAATATTAGCTTCAGAAAAATGACACTTGTATTTACAAAGTAAAAGGAATCTAAATGGTGCATTTGAGCCAGGGTAAACACATTTAGCTATGAGGTCAGAGGCTGCTGCACAAGAGGAAGGTCAGTTTGATAATTTTGTCAAAATGTTTAATGTCCTGCTAAACCGTTTGGGGAAAAACAAATGCAGTGCTGATATTGACCTTGGCAGCGGCCTGTATACTTAAGGCTTTAAACATGTAAATCAAATGCTCCATCTTCAGGCGAATGTAAGTAAACATTTCATGCGCGACTAGCTGCAAGTCTGACGCCTCGTCCCACCCTCCATCGTGTAATGAACAACGCCACAGTATGTGGGTGCGTGCATTCATGAATGCTTTTCAGGTCAAAAATCTTGACTTGATGAAATCCGCAAATTTGGAAATTGCTGCAGTTTTAATGCAGTGTTGTCATCACATTACTGGAGTTAAGGTGGGGAGGCAAAGATGCACATGAAAAAGGGAGATTACTTCTTGAAGGACTTGGGTTACATCTGTAAGTAAAAAGGGGATTATCACCAAGCTGCACCAGCATGTTCCTCATCAAGGACTGAAAGGAGCAGACACAGACCCATGTCTCACTTCCAATATGTCACCCTGCCTGTGTAGCTGAATATCCCCTCCTGAAGTCCTTTTCACTTTCCACGCCTGTCCTCGCACTGGTAATTGTGCATGCCGCTGAGAAAAGAGCCGCAGAAACCGCAAGGTAATTTTGACAGGCTTCTCCTACGGTTTTCAAGGCTTGAAACAACACGCCAGCTTCCAGATGCTTGCAGGCCATCCCGACGTCTCTGAGCGCCGCTCGGACGTTTACATCCAGGCGTTTTCACCGCTCCGCTCCGCTGCTCTGTTTGTGCTGGATGTCGAGCGGTCTGCTGTACCTCACACCCCAATCACAAGCAATCACGTGTGTTTCCTGGATATGTAAACTCGCCCCCACACACAGAGACACGCACACACACACACACACAAGTACAAATGTATATGCAGCTCTTTAAAGTAAGAAAGACATCAAACCTCATTCTGTAATATGCCTGCGTTGTATATACTCCAATTAAAGAGCATATACACACACATGCACCCAAAGAGCGGACCACAGAGTTAAAAGAAAGCATGTTTATGTAACACAATCACTTTTGTAATACAGTTTATGATGCTTGACTCCATCCACTCTTTCTCAATGTTATTAAACTGTAAAAGACTGTTTTCCTTCCCTACCTCCCTGGCTTTTAGACACATTGCTTTACTACGGCACACACTGTGCCTCCTGACGACACCCGGGTTCTGTAACTCTGCTCTGCAGGCTCTCTGGGGAAATCATCGGCACTAATAGGAAACATCCTGCGCCTCACATACACAAACTCACACACACACACATACACACACACACAAACTCAGGAAAAAGACAGATGCATCACAAGAGCTGCTCAAGCTGTCCTCGAGGAAGGCAGTTGCACCTTGAAGAGCCGCGGGTTTTGTGTATCGTCTTGAAATGTTTGTATCGACTTTAAGAGGGAGCTCTGTAAAGATGAGTTTCACTACAGTTAATTAATGAATTCCCACGATAGCGGATTGGTTAAATGGAAACACATTCAGCTTCACTAAAGATGTAGCAACGCTGGTATTCTTACTTAATGATACTAAACCGTATTCATTTTTATAGCTTCTTAAAAAGTATCTCCAGATGTGCTCACTTTCGCAGTTACCTGAAAGATGCATCACTGATTCAAACATCATGATTAATTCATTTTGTTGTTTGCATTTGTTATGCAACTGATCAACAGCAGTATATCATGGTCTATAAAAAAAAAAATATGTATATATATATATATATATCTACAATAAGTTTTTTTGGCAAGGTTTTGTGTTTTTAAAAAGAATCGGTTGGAGGTGAAACAGCTCACAGAGCATAAACACAGGAGGATGATGCTATCACGCTGCTTTGAAACTCTCAGTAAAGTGTGAACCATGACCGCTCGAAATAGAGCTGGTGATGTGTCACGTTGACCGCGTGGTGACCAGCACTGCCCGTCTCCCCATGAGGGACGTCATAGGGGTTGAGAAGTTGATTTTGTTTCCAGTAAGAAAGCCAAATGGGTTTGTCAGCAGGGCCGCGAGGCTTAACCTAACATGAGCTAAGAGGGTTCGGCCTGGACTCGGGATGATAAATAGGTGAAAAATAATGGAGGCAGAGGGTGTAAAGTGTAATCATAATATCAGGGAAAGGCTTAACAGAAGAACAGAGTTTGCACTGTCGCTGAACTTTGTGTATTTGCGAGGCTCCATACAAACATTGTGCATGACAGTGTCTTTTGACTTTACCAGATTAGCTGGAGCCCATTCGGGTTTGATTATGTGACAGGACTGTGACAAAGCTGTACATGATCCTTTGTAGGGTTATTCATTCATTAATCAGATTTATGTTTGTCTTTCCCACCCTTTATGACACATCTTTAATTTTCCTGCCCCTTGCGGTTACCCAGACCTTCAGAGTGACATACCTCAACATCTAAATACATCAACAGTTTGCTACTCACCCGTCTCTTGTGCCGTCCATAGCGGCCAGCGGGGATAGGTGGTGGGGGCTGCCGAGGTCTCGATCCAGTCGGTGTTGTCGGGATGGCAGGTCAGCGGTGGAGGCAGAGTTGGGGGTGGGGGAGAGCAGCTCCACTGGGGCGCTCTGATGGGGGGTACCGGAGCCAGTGTACAGGCCTGAAAGACAAACAAAGCTAATTCAGTAAATGTGCCAAATAAACTCAAGGCCCCCGTGCTTCATCTCTCCTTTGAGCAAATTAAAAGCCATTTCATGGCAACAAGATTTTGTTTTGACAACTTTCATCCAATCAGTGTGCTTTGTAAAATAAAAAGTTCTGTGTTTGTGCTGTTTATAATTTAGGATACACTGTTTGTACTGCCACAGGGCCTGGCCTTGTTTGTCCTTTTTCTTATTACACAATAATAAACTAAAACGTTACATGTGTTCCAACAATGACTTTGAACAGTAGGTCCTTTAAAAGGAGGAATAAGGTTACAAATATATGACATATACTAAGGAAATCTGCAGCAGAGCAGATGAGCATGTGATAATTTGCTGACCGTTCCAATATGTCTTTCATGTTTTGATCATTTCAGTTTTTCCAAATTATATCTGAGTTACATGTTGTTGATGCACTGGTCTGTGGGGGCATTATTATCTTCTTATGCTGGGTGCATGTTGCCAACCTTTTCTACTGTTTCAAGCTGCAAACTATTATTAAGTACTGATCCCTTTTCTTCTTCAGAATGCTCTGCAAACTAGGAACTGCAACTAATAACTGTCACGATTGTTTTTACTGTTATTACTATCTTTAATGAAAATGCTTCCAAAGCCCAAGGTGACATCGAGAAATGGGTTGTTTTGTCCAAAAAGTGGTCCAAATCCCAAGGGTATTCATCTTAAAAGAATAAAAGAGAACTCCAAGTTACTGTTCCTTCCTTACCACCAATAACATATAGCTAGTTAGACTTTGGAGGACTACTCAAAAATCTGGAGCCACCCCTTATTTCCTTACATTTTGCCTCCAAGGAGCCAGACTTTTTTTTTTTTTTTGTAATTTTCTTAAAGTGCTCTTGAGCAACAGTTCTCCAGGTTTTTTGAAGGCCTGGACACTGGCTGCTTTTTCACTCATTTTCAGTCCAGTCCTTGTACAGGAAAGATTTTTTGTCTGTTTGTTTTAAGAAGCCACTTGACACTGACCTATGAACTATTCAAGCACACAAAAAAAAATTCAAGAAGAACCAATGTTGTGTCTACACGTGACAACAGAATTAAATTAAATTGCATCTTTAGGCACTTTGTTACTAACAGCCTGCCACAAAAAACACAGTTTGTTGCAGTTTCTTTAGTTGAATCTATGAAAAATGCCAAAAATACAGGCATAAAATGGTATTTTTTGCACCAACAAAGTGATTCCCAAAGACCTTTCAGCCCAAAACATATTTCAGCATAGTGTGCAGTGTGTCCTCAAAAGCTTTGAGGAAACTGGACTAGTGGAAGACAAAAGATGAGGTGTCAGGCCTAAAAATAAGCAGCAGAGGGACTGTATCTGAAAGTCATGTTTCAACCAGTTCAATTCCATCAAAACGTGTTCCTCCACAGGGAAAAGAACTGCCATTGTGGACACAGTCTTGTAAAGCAAGATTCATCATGATCTTCTCCTTTTTCCCTTGCAAAATGTACTCTTTGCATCTTCTGTTTCGTTTACAGCTGATTTCTTTCTCAGCATCCACAAGAAGAGAAGCTCGCTGTCTGGGGCAGTTAAGCAGCGACAAGAGCAGAAGACGGGAGGAGATGAAAGAAAGAGGAAAGATGGGTGCTCCTGGTTTTGCAGATTTCAGGCCCAGCTGTTCTCAAGTGGAAGCATGCCGAGGCCTGATCTGACAGCACTCTGAAATGGTTACAAGCTTGATTCATTACCCCGAAATCATCAATCACAGACCTTAAATGTTTTCCCCTTTAGCCCCAACATCTGCTACCACACCGGCAAAACAGTCGACAAATAATGGCTGTGATTGCCTCAATTTCATCACTAGTTCCTTGAGGAGGAAGACAAAAAGGATCTGATGTTGCTCTTTAAGAGTTAGGGTAGGATTATGTTCTAAAGACGCTGTTGACTGGATCTGAAAAGCCTCTCTTTGAGTTCAGGAAGAAATCTCTGTGAGAAGAGATGGAGAGCATAACAGCAGGAGCACATAAACCTCTGTATTAAACTATGATGAGTCCTTCCTCTGGTTAATCGGGAAACACTCTAATTATGCTCTATAAAACAGATGGGGGGGGTTCTCGTAAGCCTTGCTGCCGACATGTGAATAAGAACAGACTTATAAGCAGTGAACAGGAAAACAAGTTTAGCTCTGACTGGAAGCATGACTCATTTTCTGCTCCACAAGTGTTAATGATGGGATGGCTGCCCACTTTGGCCCACTTCTTCTATGCATCCTATTGGCTCTGGAACAAAGAGAAAGTCGTGTAAATGGTGATCCTGAATTCTAACCTGTGGCATTTTTTCTGACTTCGAATAACACTGCGTCCTTGACTGCTTTGGCTTCGGCTTAAGAGTCAGCTCCTCTGGAGCTTTAAATGATTTAAAACAAGAGGGGAGCAGAAGGTAAAGAGCCAAGAATCAGAGGCCTGGTTTGACATTCAAAGACAAGTTGAGCTTTCATAGTCATCAACGGTGTGCAGAGATCCAGCAACAATAACAGACAACAGTGGGGAGCCTGGATAGGGTAGAGGCAGAAAATAAGGACAGATGTGTCCATAAATGGAGGAAGCTGCAGGGAATCTCTCTTGTCTTTAGGATGGTTATAATCCATTTATCTCTCTCTTGTTCCCAGTTCAGTGTGGCGCTGACTTTTAGTGACAGTCCAACTCATCAGTTAGAAAAATGGAAGTTTAAAAGGAGTTTAAAGGCCACATGTGATGAATAAAATTTTCCAGTTCTACCAGTGCTGCTAATGGTTTTAGCAGTCTGTGCATGACAGGAAGTTAACATGACATGGTTATGAAATCCAAACCAAACAAACAAAAGCACAAAGCTGTAACACTTCCTTTATAAACTCAAAAGACCCAGCATGGTCTAACAGCTAAAATGTTGATATAAAATGTGCATGAGCAATTAAAGCTCAATTATGTGGTACAGATTGTTTATCTTTGACCAAAGGCACCATAAGTATGATTTTCACTGCCTGAGAACGCAGAATTACCGCAATACATCTGCAGGAATGTTGACACGGCTGTTGATTACCACCAATGACTCGATGATTACTTTGCCAGGTGTTGGGATTTCTGGCGGTCAGACCTCACTTGCTGGCATGTTCTTCTGCTTTGGAACAGATACTCCCTGGCCTTCGATATTTTGAGATATGGCCAGTCTATTGCACTCATATTTGAAATTGTTTAACCATGAAGGATGCTGCTACTACTGGTGATGCATTATATGTTGTATTCAAACCACATTTATTAAGCGGTATTGACACTGAACTTCAATCTTGTATGTTTTGTGAAAAGATAATTAGAGACTTGAGTTGTTTTATTGGTGTAAGAAGCTCATTAAGAGATGAATTAAGAGAAGCCAGGCAATGAGGGCCATGGATGACAGGTGTTTACCTGTGAAGATGTCTTGGCCCAGTGCAGGAGAACGTCCATCTTTGCCATTGTAGAGGTGCTGCGTGGAGGTGGAGCTCTGGAGGTGCTGCATGGACAGACAGTCACTCAGGACATCCTGCTCCAGGTGAGGGCAGGGCCGAAGCTGGGAAGAATATGCAAAGATAAGAATAAACTTTAAATGTTTACAACAAATGATGCTGAGTCATTCAAATAGAGAGAACTCCATCTGGTCTGCGAGATTACACAACCTAAGAATAAGACAACTTCAGTTTGGGCTGTTTGTAGCTTGGACCCTGTGTGTGTGTGTGTGTGTGTGTGTGTGTGTGTGTGTGTGTGTGTGTGTGTGTGTGTGTGTGTGTGTGTGTGTGTGTGTGTGTGTGTGTGTGTGTGTGTGTGCGCGCGAGTGCGCGTGCACTTTGTCTTTTTGCAATAATGTTATTGTAATGTTGATCTGAAACAGTAAATCAGCACATGAGAATAGAATTGTCAGTCAAGGGGAACCAGGGGAAAGATCATATGTTCTTTTTTGAGTCATGCGTTGGCCTTAGACATAATTGGTAAGTGATCACTGTACGAACTCAGAGCCAATCTGAGATTGCTCCTGTTTCTTTCACTGCCAACATTAATGGGGGCAACTGAAGACACATTTCAGCTGGATATTCAATCACACGCCACAAAGATGAAACTCAAACCAAATGAAACCTGTGTCAGCTGATGAAATAAGACATCTGCCTTATGGATCAGTGGAATAGCTGAACTCTGTTGTATACATCACTGGATTTCCATGTAATAAAACATTACAGTTGCTGAGGTACACATAGGACTTCTTTACTGTCATCAGGAGATTTAGCTCTAAAAATGCCAAGATGTAAAAACAGAGAAGGGGATAGTAGTATAGCTGATTATCTGATGTAGTCAGAAAGAAAGTAAATCTCCGGACTCAAGTGTTTAAAGCAAGTATGGCCACAGAGAAATAAGACACAGAGAAAAGTGGAATCTGCCTATGATCTTACTTGCATCTGCATTATCCAACAAGTCATATAGAGTGCTTTATTATGTGCTTTATCTACCACACATACAATGAATGCTTCAAGGTCAATTTGGGGTTTATTATCTTGCCTAAAACCCCTTCAATTTGTGAATTGGTGAAGAGGTTAGACCCACTGACCATCTGATTACTCTTATTAAACAAGATAACCACACAGGCCAGCAGTGGCCTGCCAAGGGGTCCAGTCTGACCCACTGGATTTGCAAAGGGTGAATACTGGAGAGAAGAGGTACCTTTTTTTAAAAAAAAAAACAAAAAAAAAAACTTTTTAATCTATTTTGCACCAGGAAGTCATATGTTGTAAGTCATTTACACCAGACTCCTTAGACCAGGCAACATTTTCCCAGTCTTTTGTTATCCAATTTTAATGAGCCTGTACAAACTGTAACTTCAATTTCCTGTTCTTATGAGAGGAGTAGCACCCAGTGTGGTCTTCTGCTGCTGTGGGCCATCTGCTTCAAGACTCGACTTGTTTTGCATTCAGAGAGGCTCTTCTGCGTGCCTTGGTTGTAATGAGTGGTTATGTGAGTTACTGTTGCAACCTGGTTACTTCTCTGACTTCTGGCATCAACAACGCATTTTCAGTCCCCGGGGAACTGCTGCTTACTGGATATTGTCTGTATGCCCTAGAGATGGGTGCGGGGGAAAATCCCAGTAGATCAGCAGTTTTTGAAATAGTCAGTCAAGCCCAACAACACCAACAACCACACCACACTCAGAATCACTTAAATCACCTTTCTTACCCATCCTGATGTGCAGTTCAGCAGGCTGTCCTGACTGTGTCTACATGCTTAAATGTGGTGCCATGTGATTGGCTGATTAGATATTTGTTTGAACAAGCAGATGAACAGGAGTACCGTACCTAATGAAGTGGCTGGTGAGTGTGTGTTGACAAGTTTACCACTGTTAGTCCATTCAGCTACTCAATAGTTCAACTTGTCAGCTTAGTTAAACTAATCTCCGCAATTTGTGCAGAGCAACACCTTTTAATTAAGAATTTGTATTTCTTTGTTTAGTGCTTTGTATATATCTACACTTAGCCAACATCTGTTATAACCAGGCTTAGTTTAAATCAAATAACAGCTGGTGCAAATCCTAAACTTTTGAATCCAATATGCGAGTTTCTTTCATCATTGAGCTGTAAACTAAATGTAAATCAAGTTTGTGCTTTTGTTATCGTGCTGAGATATTAACTATGCTGACTAATACATATTTTTCAGTGAAGTATGTAATAATAATAATGAGTGAAAACTTTATGATGCCCAAAGGCATAAAAACCTGGCAGCATTGCTGTGAGCCATTTGAATGAGTAAAGTCAAGTGTCAGCGCTCCATTTACAGGCAAAGACAATTACAATATCATCCAAGATTTTTTTTTTCTCCACCGTCGCTGCAGCCCTTTCAGTTAATCAGTCTGCTAGCCTCTCTGTCTGTCCATCTCCACATCTACAGCCTTTGTTATTCCATAAGAATCACTTCTGATTTTGTGGTTGGTTTGTGGGTGGAAACATTCTTCAGCAGCAGTATGATCACATCTACTCTACTCTCTGTTTGTGCCCACAAAGTTCATCAACCAGCAATAAGCGGAGAGATAATTTTATCTGTGACTTGTATCTTTTTAAGACTTTCTGCCTATCTAGCTTTTTCTTTGAGAAGTCACATCACAAGTGATTTAACTTTTCAGCAAAGCTCTGCCTAACAGTCTTACAGCTGGCATTATCCAGGTTTTGATTTCACACTTAGATACTGTAAATCGGTAAATGTGTATGTGCAGTACCTCATGGGGATTCTCTTATGACAGCCCTGCGAAGCATTCATTGCAAGTAATTTGGGCTCTGCTTTCTTCACAGTGACACTCTTAAAGATTTTTATTTTTTTCCTTCTCTGGGCCAACTCCAAGAGTGGAGTAAGAGCGTTTGTTTGACATTTGTCCATAACATCTGGCCACTGGGGTATTCCACACTACAGCTTATTAACAAAGCTACAAGCACACATGTGTTTCCCTTTACAACACTAAGCAAAGAAACACATCATCCACCCTGCCACTATCCAGCCCTTTACACAACAATGGGCTCTTTCTCTCTGTTATTTACCCACTTCCAGTTAGGGAAAGAATGGGCTTTTGACCACGAGCATGATGAAATGTGGTCAAACCTGATCTATTGTTGGGGAAATGATTCTCAAAAGATACTCCGCTGCCCGGCTCCCAGCTTCAAAACCCCTCAGTTAAAGCAGCTTGATGAATCTGTAGATAATACAAACTAAGAAAGGACAGATTATGTAAAAGCTGCAGCTCTACTCCAATGAGCTGAATAAGGTCATGCAGGAAGTAAGGTGTAGAACAGGATCTGTAATAGCTCTTGAGCTGCAAAATGAAGCACAACATTGCAGTTTTTAAACTTCACGAGTTCACGTATGAGGGCGGGGGGGGGGGGGGGTTGACAGATGGATCGGGCCCGGGGTTGCAGTGATGCAGACGCTGCACCGGTCCGTCATAATGAAGAGAGAGAGGAGCGTAAAAGTGAAGCTGTCGATTTATTGGCTTATCATCACTATCCTCACCTATGGCCATGAGATTTTGGTAGTGACCGAAAGAACGAGATTGCGGATACAAGTAGTGGAAATGAGGTTTCTCCGAAGGGTGGCTGGCCTCTCACTTAGAGATACACTTAGAGAGAGGGGGCTCAGAGTAGAGCTGCTACTCCTTCACATCGAAAGGAGCCAGCTGAGGTGGTTCAGGAATCTGATTAGCATGCCTCCTGGGTCAGGTGTTGCATGCATGTCTTACTGGAAGGAGGCCCTGAAGCAGACCCAGGGCATGCTGGAGAGATTATATCTCTCAGCACATCGATGTTCCCCCAGATAAGCTGGAGCAGGTAGCTGGGGAGAGAGAGAGGTCTGGGTTTCTCTGCTTAGGCTGCTGCCCCAATGACCCAGCCCTGAGTAAGCGGAAGAAAATGGATGGATGGATGGATGGATGGATGGATGGATGGATGGATGGATGGATGGATGGATGTTTTAATGTCCATTTTCTTTAATTCACTGCTTACAAATGAAGAGAGCAACAAATGTCATTGGTAACATAATTTTGGTTCCAATATGACTATTCCTACTAAACCAATGGATTATGTATGTTTTTCTTTCCTCTTTTCACCCCAGCACAGAGCATCTTACCTTTCTACGCACCTGTTGCTCTTTGGCCGAGTGAATCTTGACATGTTTGCGTAGGGAGCTGGGATCTGTGTAGCGCTTGGTACAACCGGAGATCTGACACGCATATGGTTTCTGGGAAGAGAGAGAAAATATTTCTGTTCAGTTATCAAAGTGAAATGCATAAAATCTAATAACAGATATACAGAATAAAATAACCAGCTAAACAAATTGAGAAAGGAAGGAGAAAAAATTAACATGCAGTAAATATGAAACTTCTTGAAGTAAAGGCAAAGATAAAGTCCTACCTTTCAGCTGAGAAAGACATATAACGTGAAGTAAAAGGAAGGGCAGACAAAGGATGAAAAGAAAGGACAGTCAGTTGAGAACAAATTGATACCAAAATATTTCTTTTGTCATTAGTTTTTCACAGTTTAAAGCACTGTATTTCACTTGCAGTTGCAGTTCCACTCACTAAATAATGAAATCTCTCTCTCTTGGTACTGACAGCATTGATACTGCAGGATTAATAATGTACAAACATGTAAAGAAAAATGCTAAATGACAAATGTTCAAGAAAACCTGCTGAAGTTCAAACTGAGCCTCAGAATGTGAAAAAAGGTGATCTATGACACTGTAGGATAGAAAAAATATCTAGCAAACTCTAGGCAGAAATACCTTATTGATGCCAGAGGTCAGAGGTCAGAGAGGACTGGCCAGACTGTTTCAAGCTTTAAAGCTGATATAAAGGCAACAGCAACTCAAAATGCTTGTTACAATCAATGTATACAGAAGAGCATCTCTGAATGCACAGCACATCAAACCATGACCACAATGGATGCCACTTATATCAGCTAAGAACAGGAAACCAACGCTACAATTTACCAAACTTGGACAACAAAAGATTGGAAAATCATTGCCTGGTGTGATGAGTCTTGATTTATGTGGCTACATCTTTTATCAAAGGTTCAGGCGAGTGGTGGTGTAATGGTGTGGGGGATATTTTACTTTGGGCCTCCACACTCACCAGACCTCAATCTAAGAGAGCACCCTTGGGATGTGGTGGCACAGAAGATACACATCATGGATATACACCTGACAAAATGTGCAGCAACTGTGCTATACTATCATGCCAATATGGACTAAAATCTGAGGAATGTTTCCAGCATTTGGTTGAGTTTATGCCATGAAGTATTAAGGCAGTCCTGAAGGCAAAAGGAGATCCAACCCGGTTCTAGGAAGGTGTACCTAATAAAGTGGCTGATAAGTGTATAGATTTTCTTAATCAAACATTGTCGACCATGTCTAGCAGTACTCTGAATCATTGAACCTGCATATCAGTGGGCGTGCACGCAATAATGCAGTGTGATGGCGTTCCTTCATCACTTTCACATTTTTCTCAATTAAATGCAGCATGGTGATATCCATCCATCCATCCATCCATCCATCCATCCATCCATCCATCCATCCATTTTCTTCCGCTTATCCGGGGCCGGGTCGCGGGGGCAGGAGCCTAAGCAGAGAAGCCCAGGCTTCCCTCTCCCCAGCCACCTCCTCCAGCTCAACTGGGGGGACCCCAAGACGTTCCCAGGCCAGCCGAGAGATATAATCTCTCCAGCGTGTCCTGGGTCTGCCACGGGGCCTCCTCCCGGTGGGACATGCCCAGAACACCTCACCCAAGAGGCGGCCAGGAGGCATCCTAATCAGATCTCCTCCGTGAATCGCCACCTTCTTGTGGTGGAGGGGTTTGTGTGTCCCAGTGATCCCAGGAGCCATGTTGCCCGGGGGCTTGTCCCCCTGGTAGGGTCTCCCATGGCAAATTGGTCCTGGGTGAGGGTCCAGACAAAGAGTAGTTCAGAAGACCCTTATGTTTATAACAGCAAGGGAACAGTTTACCCTGCCTGGGATAGGGTTACCGGGGCCCCACCCTGGAGCCAGGCCTGGGGAGGGAGCTCGAGGGAGAGCGTCTGGTGGCCAGGCATTAGCCCGTGGTGCTCGGCCGGGCGCAGCCCGAAGAGGTTATATGAGCCTGCCCTCCTGTAGGCCCACCACCCGCAGGAGGTGTCGTAGGGGCCAGGTGCAGTGTGTGTCGGGCGGTGGCCGAGGGCGGAGGCCCTGGCGGACCGATCCCCGGCTATCGAGACTGGCTATTGGGAGCATGGTGATAGAGATTTTTAAAAATTTTGCATTTAGTAATTTAAGTTGACTATTACACTATAGGTGATTTACATCTTTATTAGCACTACACCCGAACATTGTCTCTATATTGTTATTCCAAGGTGCTCATAATGCCAATTTCTGCCATGTTTGTTTCACCAAGAAAACCTACTTGATACAATGCAAAGCCCTGAGTAAAAAAAGAGTGAAGCACTACTTCTGTGTAGGATAAATATAATTAAGCTTTAAAATGATTTTCCCCTTTAGTGTTTCTGGCAAGGCAGGTAACTGGGCAAGCATAGCGAAGGCCATAGCAGGGTGTTAATGTGAAGCCATAAGCATTGGGGTCCCAGATTAGCTGTATCGTTTGGCCTACTGTGGAAAGAGTGTGCAGTGGAAGAAAATCCCTAACTGACAGAATAACACAAGTCTGCATTAACATTTCTACTCCTGCTTATTAATGATTTACTGCTATATGTAGAAAAGTACTGCTGGATGGTCAATTCAGGAAAAACAGGAAAATATTGCTAAAATAATTTTTCTAAAAATAAAAGTAGAAAGCAGTGACTCAGGGATAGTTTAAGAGTGCCACTACAGCTTTCTTTCTACCCACTCAGCATTACCGATGTTTTATTTTCTCAGATTTTTGAGTACTGGCTCATCTACACTGAACCCACCTCTCTGGCCTGAAGTAATAGAAAAAAAATGGGAAGAGTACTGTCCATTATGCCAAATAAAGAGAGACTATAACATACTGCTTGCTGCATCTCAACCAAAGCAAATCTGTTTACCATTTTAAGGCCCACAAAAAAACCCTCCCTGGGTTTTGTTCTGAATTACGGACCACCTGTCTGTCCATAGAATAAAAATCCCCCTTTTCGTCTCTGTTTTCACCTTGTCTGAAGTGAGTGCTGTCTGTTATTTCAGACTGTAAAACTCTGCAGAGAAAATTGCAGTTTCAGGTTTTTTAATGGCTCCATGGCAGCAGAGCAAAAACTTAATTCTGAGTTTAGATTGTTATAAACAATCAAAATTATAGTACATGTACTGGTACTTAAATAGCACCTGGTTGTCAAGATAAGCACTTGGAGCACTTCATACTACAGGCCTCATTTACCCAATCTCTCACACACACACACACACACACACACACACACACACACACACACACACACACACACACACACACACACAGTGCTTTTTCTAATGTTCACACACACTCAAACTCTGATGAATTCATCGGGGGCTACTCTGGGTTCAGTATCTTGGTCAAGGATACTTTGACACACAGACTGGAGGAGTCAGGGATCGACCCACTGACTTCCTGATTGGTGGACGACCAGTCAAAGCCACAACTGTCCCTTTATAGAGGTATTTAGTTCATTGATATACAAATTAGAAATAGTTCTTCAAAGAAATATTCAGTATACACACACACATGCACATCAAATCAGAAATTGAATTAAAAATAAAGTCACTGTAGAAAATGGTGGAGAAAATACTGGGCCCAAAATTATGAGAAGGGTAGTGCTACACAAGAGTTTAAACATAATTTTATGTTGGATAATTGTTTTGCAAAGTGGAAAAAAATGTATTTATACTTTTTACATAGGTAAAAGTTATAATCCTACTTAAATACCTTAAAGGTGCACAAGTTGTATAATCAATATATAAATTATGTAAAATCGCCCTTTTCAGAATCATATCCATTATGTTGTCTTTGCTCATATCCAATGTTTTTGAGCATTAAAAGATTAAAAGTACTCTAGTCCAATAGCACTATTGGGGGGGGGGGGGGGGGGGGGGTGTCATATTTCAGGGGAAGCTGGTGACCCCCCCTCAGTATACCCCTGATGTGCACACATATTGGGCTGGCTAGTTCAAATCATTTAAGTGAACACTTTTCATTGATTTTGAAGTACTTAGTAATGTTTCAAACATACACAGTAGATAAAGAGCTGAGATTGTATTTACTGTAGGCTGGAGTCGTGATAAAACCTGAGATTCTTTTTTTTTTTCTTAGATTCAAAGGGGAGAAAAGTTCCCCCGAATAGCAGAGGAAACCCCAACATACTTAAGAATATAATTTGAGCTCAGCAACTTATTTACTCCTTAGCTGTGTTGGCATACGGATGGTGATAAAGTGGGTGGTAAATTGGTGGGGTTACTGAGACATGATGAGTGGCAGCAATGGCTGACTCAATCTTTCCTTCCCATTCCATGGGTCAGAGAAACAGGCAACGCTCTGTCTGAGCTTGCAGCCCCAATCCAAGTCCGTTATGGCACAAGCTGCGACTTGGCCAAATGACACTGATCGTTTAATGATCTGTGGCATGTCACTGCAAGAGGAAAGTGGGTGAGAATGCCACAGGGCTCACTGACTGACAGCAAATTAAAGTCTAACACTGTCAAGATGTGGAAATAGGCTTTGAAAATTTTTAATGTTGTAAAATCAGAGGAGGGGTACAGTTTGAGTGGACACAAGACAAGCACACTCATGCATACGTTGAGGGCACATTCAACATTCAGCAAGTCTTTTTTTTTTTACTTATCTGTGCCAGCCAGAGTCTGTGTTTCGTTGTGTGTGATCATGGCAAAATGTGGTTCTGGGGACGCCTACTGTAGCAGGAACTAAAACAAATGTGGTTTAGGCTACTTTGGCAAGTGTTTATATATTTAACTGTGGGTATAGTTTGTCAACACAACAGCAATTAAATGTGCAGCACACTATATAGCTGTGGAGTATTGAAAAAAAGGCAGAGTTCAAAGATCAGTGTGGTTCAGCCTGTGGTTACTAAACAGAGGGCAATAGAAGTGGAAGGCCGAGGGGAGCATGCCCCGGCCCCATATTACACCCCGTCACATAGTCTTTTACATTTTTTTCATGTATTTATAACTCCTCACATGAAGCATCTTGACCCAAGAAATCGGTGCTGATGTGATGCAATTGCGATTGCAGTATGGTATCTAAATAAATTCTGCAAACTAATCCCCGAATGAAATGAAAAATACATATAAACATCTATAGTTCAGTTCTGGCTTGTGACAGATTAAAGATTCCATTCTGATGAAACACTGGGAGGCGAGAGAGCAGAGACTTCAATTCTGACCGTGTCCAGGTGAGTGCGCTGATGCTTGGCTCGATCGCTGGAGTTGCTGAAAGCTTTCTGGCAGCCGGGGTGCTGGCACAGGTACGGCTTCTCTCCTGTGTGGCTCCTCAGGTGGATCTTCAGATTCTCCAGACGAGAAAAGGCTTTGTTGCAGCCCTCAAACTGTGGATGGGGGGGGGGGGGACACAGATTAGAGCACAAAGACACCCACACTCTGGCAGGTACGCACAGGACCACACAGGAAAATAAAAGGCCAACATGCATGCAGGCAAAAGAAAATCAATCAATCAGTGCAAAGATGGCAAATCTTAGTACCATGTGGGTTGTGTATATGTGTGTGTGTGTGTGTGTGTGAGACTCAGGGATAAGTTGTCCCAATCTTTCCTTCAGTCTCATAATCACTCACACAAATGGAGCTCACTGTAAACTGGATATTCACTAGCTATGGAAACAAAACTAAATACTTAAAGAGGACCTTTTATAGCGCTGGATGATCATATAATGAGGTTACTTGTGATTCACAAACTCAAGCTTCAGACTGATCTTCAAACCTTCTGTTTATGAGGGACAGTCAATCAGAAGAAAGTTACTTAAATGCAACTTTACAGGACAGCAGATACATAAGGATTATTTTGAACTGAATCATGCAAAGCTACTCTAGTAGAAACTGAGAACAATATCCGGAGCTGGAAATTAGTATAATCAGTCCCCGTTTAATAATTTGGGTGGTATAAGTGTGAGCATTTTTTCCATGGCTCTTGGATTACGCTGCAGATCCAAAGACCTTTGTTGAAAAGCACATCTACTTGAAAAACAACCGCATTCATGACAGTGCTCCTGTCTCAAGGCTGCCATCTAAATTGCAAGGGAAACTGGAGTGTGCCGTACAGCGGCGGTTAATGGGCTGTAATGCATAGCATGAGATAAGTGTTGTGCTGCTGTGTATAGTTCATTAGACTGACAAGTGACAGTGACTGTAAACAAGCTCACAGCCGACCCAGCTTGGCTCATTTGATCCCTACCACTCTGCCAATGAACACCACAGATTTGTTAACATGTGAATGATTCATGAAGCTTCTCGCATATCCGCTTCGTCTCTTAAGAAGAGAGCAGCAGACTGGTAGACAGGGCAGTCCCCATCAAAACCCCCTATAGGGACTGCTCTGTAAAGAGTCATGGAGTCTACTGGTGTACAGCAGAGAAGGAAGCATAGTTCAGTTATTCATATCTATTTTTTCCAGAGGTATCACATACAGACTAAACTATTACTGATATAATAGGAAAAGCTGTGTCAGGGTTCTTCTTTTGTACAGTCATTTGTCTGTCACCCAGTGAGGGCTTTATTCATGCAGTGTCGAGAAAGTTAAAAACACAGAGCGAGCCAGAAAAGCATTCAGTCTGGTCAAAATATGACCATAAAATTCTTAAGCTACCATAAATTTTAGCCAAAGTCTCATACAGGAAACAACTTTTCCACTAAGAACCAGTTTTGGAAGAGGACTAAGCTGATCTCAACAAAAATAAAACTTCACCTACAAGCGCGTTGTGGCCTCTCTACTGTCCATTGTACCCTGACCTTTAGTGAAGCCCGCTGACAGCAGGTCAGGTTACAGCTAAGGAGAGAATGACACCATTCTTCTAATGGTCCTTCAGCTACATGTAGGCTCAGTACTAATCCCTGGTCTTCTTCATTCACTCACACAGTGCAGGGAGGACCTTCTATTCACTGAGGCTCCATTTAATATAGGCGAAACCTAAGCCTGACATGGTAGAGCCGTTTTGGGTGACCATGCTGATCTGTGGGTTTGTGCACGTGACTGTGCAGCTCAGTAAGAGAGTCTTAATCTGCCCAATTATGGCTACACAGCGCATAGCTCCTCATACAGTTTTTAAAACCTCTGGGTGGATAACTATTGAACAAAAGCTTCCTTTCGCTTTAATCAAGATGCTTTTTGCCATAGTTGTTTAATTTCCTTAACAAGCTGCAAGCTAAAAATTATACTGTGTTGGTTTTACTGATTAAAGAAACCTTGCAAACATAAATGTGCCGCAACACAGGACTGTGGGATTATTAATGCCCTTTTAAGTCAACTACGTTTAAAATTGCATTACCTCACCAAAGTGTGGTTGGATATTGGTGCCGCTATGATACCGTGACATAACAGTTGTGAGAAACAGCTTCTCAAAGGTCATCAGTTTTCAATGCTCAGTCGCTAAAATTCATTAAAGTTTGAAATGCAGCCTTTCCATCAAAGGTCTGCATAATCTGTACCCATCTCAATGAACTGTAAATGGATAAAACTGAGGTGCTCAAGTTAAGACAACATGTACCAGAGTGCTCATAAATAAATAAATTCAATCAAGCTGGAAACTCCTAGGTTTAAAGGTACAGTCAGTAAATTTTTGAGCTCATTTAATAGAAAAAAAGAATGTCGTACTCATAAAAATACATTTATTAATTTGTAATTACATCTTCCAACAAATTGATGCATTGTCATAAACTTAGAAGTAATCCATTAAAAATACATCGGAGCAGGCGCATTTTGTGGAAGCTGCCATGTTGCCCTGTCATCTTGAATACTGTGGCCAAGATGGACATCGCCATTTGCCTAATTGTGTTATGTAAGTGGTAAGATACCAGCCACATAAGCAGTAGACCTTATTAGTTACTTTTAATTTAAAGATCACAAATAGCTCTTTCAAACTTTATATGACCATTTAACATTTGAACATGTATATTTTCACCACCTCTTTCTCATTAGGCATTTCTCCTCCACCACTGCTCCCTCTCCTCCCTCATTTCCACCCCCATCCTAGTCCTCTTCACCTCAAGCCGTCATCTCCTGAACTAAAGTCGGGGTTCTAACACATGAAATCGTGCATAAACACGTTTATTTATTCCCAATATTGTCACATTTATTTATTGTCAGCAGATCAGACATGGGACCCTCCCTTCTTTGGACAGCTGACAAAGAGAGGGCTAAACAATGACAACAGCTGGTTATAAGCTAAAATGATGCCAGCTAATATTAGGCTTGAGTGTCCTAAAAAAAAACCAAAATCACTTCAGAATCACTGAGCTTCACTGATTCGTTGACTTGTATCGGACTCCTTTCAAAAAGTTTTACAGCCTCCTCCCGAGTAAATAGATGTGGACACCAGCTGAGGTAAACAGCAGACTGACAGCCTACACTCACTATGATGAAAGACAGCCAGAGTTGTTTGCCCTACAGCAGTCACTGTAACTAGGATTATGTACTTGAATTGGGAGGGGTAAGAAAACAGAATTTAGTTGACTGCAATCTGCAATCTACTGACATCTAGCAGTGAGATTATAGACACTATACCTTAAAAATGAAACTGATGAAGTATCAAAATTTGCACTTCCTCATAATGCCACTTGAGGCCGGCTCCAAAAGGAAGTCCGCCCCCACAAACTCAATTTTACAGCAGAAATTTGCATGTGTGTTCAGTTCCCTGAAAGACAGAACACGGGTTTTCACCTGTGAGTTAAAACTAGAACATCAATGGCGGAATAGCTGATCCAGCTCATGAACCATCACAATTCATCGCAATAAAATGACAAATATGACTTTGACCTTGAACATAGTTTGGTTGAAGATCCATTTGGTGATCGTTGTGTACAAGTTTGATTAAATTCTGGCTATACTGAAGAAGGAGTAGCGACTCTTGTGAATTATGGATGGATGGATGGATGGATGGATGGATGGACACCTTGCCATGGCCTGAGCTCATCAGTGCTTCAGCCGAATCCGTTAAAAATGAGATAGCAATCAGCCCTGACCATCCCTCAGAATCTTGAGAGGTTTAATAGCAAAGACAGGTAGATTTTTGAAAGAATCACCTATTAAAGTGTTACTGGATAAGACGTGCCAGTGTTTGATGATGTTACTTCACTGGACAATGGGGAAAACATGAGTATAGCTAATTCTCTCCTTCATGACAACTGCAGGGAGGTGATTTTTAAAAAATACATAACTATTTAAATTTTTTGATTTGAGGTTATTCATTATTAGAAATGTGACATGTGGATGCTGACACATTTGACTGTAGCAGGCTCGAGTCTGGGCACAGTACTGGACCTGTTGGCTCCATTTGTGGTGTTGGTGACCTTTGAAGCATTTTTATTACAATTATCTGACAAATAAGATGGCTTGCTGTGTCATTAATTGTACTAATTAAGGTGGTCCAAGACATGTGTACTGCAGGTTTTGGGAAGTGTACTTCTAGTATTTTATTTGTATGGCACTTAGCACTAATTAGCAGGTTCTCTGTATTTAGGT
Organism: Archocentrus centrarchus; assembly: GCF_007364275.1. Taxonomy (NCBI): domain Eukaryota; kingdom Metazoa; phylum Chordata; class Actinopteri; order Cichliformes; family Cichlidae; genus Archocentrus; species Archocentrus centrarchus. Next base: position 23,335,688 of record NC_044349.1, on the reverse strand, counting down.
GAGGTAACTATACACCCTGTGGATCCACCTCACTAACCAAGCTTGCTCAAATTAGCTGATACAGCCACTGAAAAATTAAGATGACGACAGTAATACGGTGGTAAAACAATAATACAAGGCAAAAGCCCAAACACGTCTGACAGCAATAGCAGCATGTAAAAAAGGAGTTACTTCAATAGTATAGAGGTGGTTTGGCTGCAAGAGGCCCGCTCTCCAACAAAGCACAGTATTTTGCAAAATATGGAAGAAAACTGTTAACTCTAAAGGTGGAAACAAGAACAACCAGGCTGTGAAGAGTGAAAAGAAGGAGATGCTAGCAGCTTTTGATGTGCGACCCAAACTTAGACAAATGACTCCACCAAGTGTCGCTGGAGCACTCGCTGGTTGCACTCCATATGACAGGAAAAGCAAACTGTGGAAAACTACTGATGGAATTACAGTACATGAGGGCTTTAAGCAGATGATTAAACAGTTCATCCTAAGACACAACATCCCAGGTAGAAAATAACAATAAAATGAGAATAAGAATAAAATAAGAAATATTTTCCAATTTTACTTTTATTATGTGACAATATGTGCAGGCTTCTGAAGAGTAACAAGGTGCTTAATTTATAGTTAAATTAGAGCGTGAAGCAGTTGTGTTACACTTTTACTTGCAAGTTCCAGGAAAACAGTACCTAGGCTGCTTTTGTGCTTACATTTGACTTATGCTGAGTCACTGCTATTGCACCATAAAACTGCTGCTGCTGCTGGCACCTTGACAGATCCGCACTTTAAATGAGGTAATTTGTCATCAGCGACAGTAGCTCATTGGAAAAGAAGGATGGAAAATGCCCTCATTTTGTTTGCACTAATAAATGCTGCTGCCTACAAGCTGATAAAATATTTTTCAGTATTTTTCTCTATATAGTCATACATATAATTAACGCAAATTTCCTTTAAATATCATGTTCTAACTTTGAGGCTAATTGCCCACTCCTAACAGCCATAATGCAAAACTTGAGGCTTCAAACCCTTGTATAAACAGCATGTAGATGAATAACCTTCCTTTAAGTTCTGCATAATTTGTCCCCATCTACTGAGTTGTGATTGGGTAAAGATAAGGTGCTAGAGCTTTGGTCTCATGTATCAAAGTAACCATGAAAAATGCAGTGTCATCACAGCTAAATGTCTGCCTGCTTGACTGAAATGAAAGATTCCTCAACATTAGACAAACACACGCTGTCTGGGGTTTAGCATTTAATTATAAATATGTCTTAAAGAGTTCACATCATACGATGCTGTAATGCGGGAACACATTATTCTCGAGTCATACCAGTCGAATGTTTTGGATGAAAACAAGGGAGGCGGCAACGGTGGGAAAAGTTAATAAAAATCTCAGTGCGAGTGAACGTCCACGCTGCCGTGCCATTCATGACAGACGAGGCCTATGCTTACTGCTGAAACATGGCACCGAGCGTTTGAGTTCGGAAAACAAAAATGGCTATTATCGATGTGCCAAATGTGTATTTATATAAAAGGGAATAATCACTCTTTCACTGCTTTATTTTCTGCAATATAAATTTGAGGCTAAATTATAATTAGGAGTCCGCAGAGGAAACTGTGTTAATCGTGTAAGGCATATTATTACTGTGGGATCACCACTTGCAGCTTGCAGGGAGACGACCTGAGTGTGAGGTTTTCCTGCCTGCTGAGAAACCAACAGTCACTGCCACCTCTAGGCATGGATTTTACCCAGAAAACCTGCATGAAAATTTTATGCTAAAGTAAGATGTTTAAGTGTGGCCAATCTACTGGTTTAAATTACTTCTCACAGTGAGTTCAGTCACATTTTATTTGGGTGGTGTTCAGACGAAATGCACAAATGCTGGTTGCGCTGAAGGATGTGCAAGTGGATTAACCTTCTTCATGTGGACATACATCAAATTATTGTGCCAATTGTACATGCCATGTTATGTGTTTTCTTTCCCTGATCTGAAGTTAAAAATTGTAATAATATAAAAGCCTCTAAAATAATATTTGCATGTTAAGAAGCATATATGTCAGTAGGGTCCTACATCATCCATGAGAAGCTGACTAAAATGCACAGAAAACACATAGGTTGAAGTGGTATAAAGAGAGAGCTCTGGTGGCTGAGGCTACTGACACAGGATCAATTTTACCTTTGATGTTATCTATGAAAACACTTTAGGTGAAGCTAATCATATTAATTGCTTTAAACATGTTTAGTTTTCCTCTCTGAAAACCTCAGTCTAAGGTAAACCAGCAGAAGACCACACGAGGGGGAGCGCCACTGGCAGTGAGGTGAGATTTGAGCGCCGTTTGACACCATCTCACCCTTGGGTTGGGTGGGTTGGAGAGTGGGGGGGGGTTTCAGTAGCACAGTAAACATTGGGCATGACAGCAGGGTCCTGACATGGCTGAAGGGGGTGAGTGTGGCTTGAAAGGGTGGACAGGCAGCTGATCACAACAGACAGATTATGGGCCCAGCATGCAGAAGAGTGGAGGTGCGTCACGCCTGAGGCCTTCATGGGAAATGACTCCTGACTGGCAGGTAAAAGGCCAAACAGTTTGAGAGCTAAAAGGCAGCAGTGTACCGCTCTCCTGACATGCAGCGGCTCATTAGCAAACTGCAGGAGCTGCGGATGACGGGAACAAACCGGCCGTTATGGATGGGTGTTGCAGGAAATAGGGTTGCTGACATGTATATCAGAAATCTGATTAAAAGCCTTGATGAATGGGATAACAGCAGAGATGCAGAACAGAATCAGAAGCAATTTAGGGGGTTTTCCTTTAAAAAATAAGATCTGACTGTGGTCCTTGCAGTCAAGGTCATCATTGACAGAAGTCATTTCCCTTCCCCCCAAAAAAGCTCCAGGATTTTCTCCTCACCTTTCTCGAGTTGCTACAAATCCCTTTGACATAACCCTGACACAGCCCTCTGCTGCTAGGCAGTAATTGTAGATCAGGTCTTTCACTAATGATGGAGACTGTATTCGACTGTTTACTGCTAACTAGCATGAAATTTACTATTTCTCATGTTCAGGGGGTCCCCCCTTGAAAGCCAAAGGTTTTTTCTTTTCTATAATTAGTTTTACCCAATACATTCAGGCTTCTTTACTACAGGCAAGATGAGGGCAAAAAGTGTTGGTTGCAAATGAAAACAGTGCCAAATAAAACATGGTAGAAAGTGCCCATGCTCAAAAGAGGGTTGTATAACATTATAAGTATGAAAAAAGGGGGTTTGGGGGAATGAGTTGGTTTATCACAAGGTGTCTTTCTCTGCACTGACCAATGAGGAAAACCACCAACACTTCAGGATCTGTTCCGAGGGAAGGCTGTGGAGCAGAGTGCCCCGGCTGCGGATGAGAGGAACATGTGCATTTAATCTGCCGGCTTCCAAATGCCCTGTGGCAACCACAGCAAAGAGCAGAAAAACGTAAATGGATGAAATTATATCCATATGATTCAACGAGACAGCTAAGGAGAGGCAGGTTTCTCATGCGCTTCGTCAAGATACAAAATTAAACACAGCTTGGCTAAAACATTCACATTACATAGTTTACACATATCATTTCCACTGTGAATCAGGACCCTTTTAGCAGCCAGCTTCATCTGTTGTGAATAGAGCATTAAAAAGAATCAAAGATAGCAAGGGGCTTTTTTTCCCCATTTATAAAGATGATAAATGAATTCACACCCGCTTGCTTTGAAGCATCTTTTCTCCTCCGTCTCCTGAGCTCCATCTAATTTTTTATCAACCCTTGATTTATGAATGGTGAGATATGAGTACACACACACACCAAATGACTACAAGGGAGGGAGTGTTGTCCAGATGCGAAAGAACAAGAAAACAGAACAAGAGCTCAGCCGATAAATTGGTGGGAGGAAGTAGTCATGTAAATGACTAAAGAAATTGTTCTTAACAGCCATTTTGCACTCATGCCTGAATAGTTTTGGGGCCAGATTAAAAACTACATGGATGGCACAACAGGAAGCATTTCTATGATGACTAAATGGGGCTCCCATAATGAGCCAACCCAGCTGTTTTGTTTCTCTCGCATGCTGTTTGCTGAGGATTGAGGAGGAAGTGCAGTGATGGATCTGAACCCCTGCTCCTGCGGTGGAGGCCTGGCATGGTACAAGCCTGGATACACAACAACACGGTAAGCTTTCATGGAAGCACTTAACCTGCTGTGATCCAGAGACCTTCATTCAAATGTTGACCAGCTCTGGAGCCCTGCTTCAGATTACAGAGCTAAGATGTGATTTCCTTTTAAACCTGGCAGCCTGGGGTTTATGGGTTCATCAGGTTGAGGCAAAAAAAAGAAAAAAAAACAGGGTCATGTTCTTAAAGAGATGAAGTGGACTGACAGGGAAAAGGATATTTATTGTATGTCATCATGCAGCGTTAGCTACGTCCAGCTAAATTGCATTGGCATATTTAATTTTCCTTCTGGGCAAAGACTCAGGGTGTCAAGAAATAATTTTCACATGGACATATTTTATACTCGACTGTATGATGTGCAGATATGCAGTTAATTTTGAAACTTACGCCTCAGTGACACTAGAGTAAAAATAAGACAGCAGCCTCTTTGCAAAAAGGCAAAAAAAAAAAAAATGGCAGTTGCTTTGAATTCTTTTTCTGTTGGAGACCAACTGGTCACCCAGGGGTCGGGGGTGTTGGATGAATCTCTGAGCAATGACTTTTGTTTGCAAGATGACCGTACAGGTCAACTGGTGGGAGGCAACCTGTCTCCAAACAGTCGCAGTTCGATTCGGACTGGAAAGTTTGTAAATAACTGCCGTCTAATTTACAAATGCAGACAGATTGCCAAGACACTGCAATCAATTTGAGTCAGTCTGTGTACTGGAAGTGAGCACAACTTGTCTGCAGGATGTCTCTTTGCAAGAGGGGATTTGACTCACCTGGTTGCCAGCCAGGTCGTATATTCTGGTTACATATATCTATATAAAAGCAAGGCTGCCAAGCACCTATGTCATTTTGCAGTCACTATTTGAGGAGGAAATTTTGAATATCTGTGAGGTTCTGGCTGGACTGAATGTAAGCAGTTAATGTGAATTTTTGTGAATGAGGGCATCAACAAATTTGTGATTCTCGTCAATTTATCACAGTTAATCACCGCATTATTACACACAGACTGCATGTAATTGTCAACCTGACCTCACTCAATCACAAACTGATAGCAGGCTGACTCTGTCTTATTGCCGTTTTATCACCGTCTTGACGCACCAAAGTTGCTTTGAAGACATCAGCTGACTGCGAGTGGTCACTGACTTGGGCTCTGTTTCGAAGCAACCATTTCAAAGGCAGGAACATCACTAGTTCCCTGCACGTGGTCGCAGTAATTTTGGTCACACCACTGCTTCCCTAGTGTGGCTGTGGCAATATAGTAAGAGGAAAGTGCGTCAAAGCCAAAACTACAACAATATTTTCTAAAAGCAATTTTTTTAAACATCTGTCAAACATGTGGCTTCATTTAACTGTTGAAGAAATAGACTTGTACAGTGAAAATACTCTTGCATCAATGTTCCTTAACAATGCGATGACCACTGTGTTTGAGAAGGATTCTGGGTGTTTGTTTTGGTGATGAGACATGAGCCCATCATCGCTCCTTCAGCTTCTAAAAGAGCCATCCCACTTTGTCTCATGACAGCACGGTTGCAGTCACAGCAATTCTAACCATTTATAATGGCTAATTAGAGTGCAGCACAAAGCTTCCAGGGCCACAGCCATTAGTAACCATCAAGACATTAATTATAAACCCATTCGCGAAATCCGAACCCGCTATGAAAAAGACAGACTGGGGGTTACGCAATGAAAATCCTAAACATGATCTGTGTTCCGAGCCGGCGCCTGGACTGATGTTACTGGCAGTCAATGCAGGATCCTGTTTGACAGGCCCATGAGCTACAGCATCCTCTAACACTCGGGCTTCCATCTATTCAGCACCTTTCACTCACACTTGCTTCCATTCGAACTCTCGCTTTCTCTTGCTGTCTCTCTTTCACCCCCCTTCAGCCAATAAGCTCCTCTTGCTCTGCACTTCAGTGTCTCAGTTTTATATTGTTGGTATTGGGGGATGATAGATGCCAGTTCACCAATAGCTAATAGTGACAAAAATAATTACATTTAATTGATCTGATTTATGGTTCTTATTAATTATTTGACACAAATGGTAAAATGAGTCCAAAGTGATGATTGGCCTGTGCGTTGAAGTGAACTTTTTACTGGATCAGCACCATCCATCCATTACTTTCTCCTTCTTCTGTGACTGAACTTTTCCTTTTTAAGTGTAACTCACTATTTTTGTCTTTTTTTTAATAGTTTAACCTGCCTTGTGCTCATCTGTTTCCTCTTTACATACATACTCCTTATTCTCCCAGACCAAAAATTGTCTGAGAAAATGTGCCACCCTGCTTGCACAAAATGTTGCATGTCTTGGGACTGGATTTCATTTCAGTCTTTTAAGGTTGCTAGTAATGGAGAAATTGGCATCTTTGTATATTGCCACAGGTCTGGAAAGATGCCCCTGCTCTGACCACAGCTCCTGACATTAACCATTCATGCCCTAGAAAGAAAAAACACCCACTAGTTAACCACGGCATCTACCCAGAAAACCAAAGCACATTGCCAGTAGCTGTTTTTTAACTGTATGAAAGTTTTTAAGTGTTTATTTTGTTAAATTTTGGATTCTTGCTGTGGTCAGAGAATAGCTCGTACTACAAGCGGCCAAGTGTTATTTTCATTTTTATGCAAACAGGCACACTCTTCTCTTCTGCATTCCCTTTTTGTTGTTTCAGCCGATAAGATGAATTTTATTTTTCCATCTTGCCTGGTGATTTAAACTTGTGTGTGACATATTGTAATGAACAGGAGGAATGAAGTGTTCCTGTACCGTCCACACTTGTTAGGTAAAGAAATGAAGGCCCTTGTCCGTTCCTGGCAAACTGTTCCACACAATCCAAGAGTTGACACAGCTGTCTAAAGAATCACGCCTACTGTGGCATACACTGGCAACTCTATAACTCTGACGTGACAACAAATAAACATTGCTGAAGCTCAGTGAGTTGCCAATCCAAATAGTTTGATGCCAGAAGTACTATAGTACTCAGACAAAAAACATGCCAGCAAAATTAAACAATAGGTCAACATGGCACTGTGATCAACACCAGCCCAAGGACTCAAGGAGGGTGAAGGGGAAGAGGGTGCATTTATGCAACCCTCTGGAGGGGGACCAAACCACAAAGCCTTCTGGGTAAAAAAGCTGCCGCTTAAGAAATGTGGTGCAACTGCGATGCCACGGTGCCCCTAGATTTGTTCACTCTCTGGCGTGCCAAGTGTGTTCTTTTCTGCTCTCCGTGGGTTTCAGGGTCCAGTTTCCAGCTATGCGGGTAAGGCTGGCTGCAATATATCAGACTGTGCGAGACATTCGGTGTGTCAAGTCGAATCATGTCTTGGGCATTCTCCGTAAGCACGTCGCCATTCATTCACATTTCAATAAATCACTTGACCGCATTTCAGAATATAGTTCTCCATTCGTATTTTCAATAATTCAGTTGACACTTACACATCTGTGCCTACGGTCTTATAAGAAAATGCATTCATTGCACTGTAAACTCACTACCCATTCCTCTGCAATTATAGTGCATTCAAGCAACCCATCAATGGTAAAAAACAACAGAAAAAACATAGGTTGGTCTATTGATCGGTATTCTGTGGTAAATATTTTCATATTTATAGAATATTTCCTTCAAGCTTTTCATCAGTCATATGTTTATCTTAGCTGTAATATGAGTACTCACACAATTGCCCATTAGAGAGCAGCCACATTACAACATCTTTCTCATATACAATATTTCTTTCCTAACTCCACTTCAGTTCATGCATGACCTAATCTAAATTTCTTGGCCTTATTTCATTTAAAAAAAAAAGAGAGAGAGAGAAAAGAAAAGAAACTAAATGGATGATTCTGATGTTTTGTTTGTTTTGCCTCTCATACGAATGCAGCCTGAATGGCAGCTGCTCTGTGACACAGCGTGAAAAGCGGTATGCTTTAACTTAAAGGTTTCTTATTACGACTGTCATTCTGCCCATATAACTAAAGCAACCCTGCATAAACCTTTCTAAATTGCTGTTAAACTAAATCCAAAACTGATCAGATTGAACATGAAACAGATGCTTTTAAAAGTGAACAGCAACAAAATCATTATGGACATAAAACTCTATGGGAGAGAGGTAAATCCCAGCTTAAATATCAGAGTCTCTGTGGTGCCAGTTCTGCTGGGTCACACAATCATAAAATAGGGTAATAGGAAACTGAAACATATTGTGTATTGTGACCTTATATGTCCTATTGAGAAATGTGTTGCTCCACTGCTTTCAACCACCACTTTGTGCCATCATTTAACGCCATAATTCAAAGTTCTACCTTGATCTTTTTCATTTGAATCTCTCTTCAATCTCTGAAAGGCATTTGGAAATACACTGAAGGTCTTGGCAGCGTAAAGACATATATAAGGTCTCACTTTCGAAAGCTTAGTCGACCTGCATCAAACGCTCAAATTCTGTGTGCGACAGCCTTGCTAATTCTTCAAAAATGCTCTTAAAGTCTCGCATTCAATGCATACCAAATCACTTGTCATGCATAATGCCTTGCGATGAATTCTGGGCAAAAATGTCATTTTTGGGATGACATCAGTGGAGCTGGATTGGCCGTCTGGCTCTGTTTCTTTCAGCCTTCACTTCTTCTCACAAACATTCAAATTAAACCCGGCACACTAACCACAGAACACCGCGGTGCATAATTTAAACTTGACACCCTAAACGTAAACATGTCTTTCGCTACATAATTTACCCATACTTCTCCTAGTGTTTATTTTGTACGGTAGCAACTCAGTTTCTCGTATACACTGGCTTCACGTCTTTGCAGGTCTGGTGTGGCGTACTGTGTGCCCGGGTGGGTGAATGGATACTGTCAACTTGGGGTTGTGCTGTGGCCCTGACGTTAAAGTAGTCCCGGTGTGTATAAATGTCCTTATTTGTTTTCTGGTTGTGAAGGTGGTTGATGGTAGATGCTCTGGAATAAATTCTCTGCAGTGACCTCTGCAGCACAGACAAGTCATCAAAAAATAAAATAAAAAAGCAAACACCTGGACGCACTAAGAGATTTACCTCTGTTCAACAGACAGAGCACACACACTAGAAACCAGCCAGTTTGGTGGGTATGTTTAGAGAGTGGCTGATGTGGCACAAATGTGTCCGGCACAAAACAAGGCCAGTGTGTGAATATGAGAAGTTGGAGAGGATGGCAGCCGCAGAAGAGAAAGAACCTGTTATGTCTTAGCCTTATAAAATGCCACAAACTATGGCTATAATTATCTGTTTGACTGTTGCAGAGAAATGGTTATGCACGCATAATGCACATGATCCGTGACTGCACACAGTCAGAAAGCACTGCTACTGAGCGCTAACAGCCAGGCACATTTTTAGGAGTCTAAAAAAGATTTAACAGATCTTCAGCATCAATCAATCCTCTGTCTGCTCCACGTATCCCCAAAACCACCCTCTGAACATGGTGGAGACCCAAAAACACACAATCCAGCTTCGTATTTCTCATTTATTAGTAAACTGATCTGGCTCAATAGAGAGGTTAAACCAATTATGGTTTTGGACGGGACACAATTATGACACAATGTCTGTGCAATGTACTGTGTGACCAGCCGCAGCCCCGGCTCTTTGGGTTTCTGACACCAGAGTGCAGTAAAAAGTTTGAGGAAATGGGGAAACTCAAAATACAGCATTCCAGACAAATGCAATTAAAGTGTATGATAAACAGCAAATCCTGCATGCTTTGATATGAGGTTATGAGGTTAACGGCAAAATAGCTGACCCGGATACAATTTTTTATTTTTCACTGCTGATATTGAGATGTTATAGTAGTTGCTGGTTATGAAAGCGACACTAAATCCCAGTTTTCCCAGTTTGCCAGTTGCATGTTGTTTAACTACGCACAAGAGATCTAAGAAACAGATCAGATCTGCCCACCCATGCACTGATTCACACAGATGCCCAGATTACGTGTGTCGGTAACTAAATAACAAATTTTCTCCTCTAAGCTAATTGATAACATTTTGTCCTAACACATTTTGACTCCAGTTGTGGATCCTCTGCATAAGCAGCTCCAATCAGTTTAGACACACACTGATGACACTTTTTGGGATAAACGGGCTCAAGTCAAACAATGTGTTAACATGCAAAGAATTAATATGCTTTGTTCTTCTGTACAAACAATAAACAATACAAGTTGTGGAGCTGGGTATCAACCAAGCTGCATTTTTGGTGTGCCACATGCAATTTCTACGTAAGACAGTTGACAAAGAGTAAAAAGAAAAAAAATCCTCTGGTCCTCAAATAAATGACTGTGAAAAGTTGTTTCAGACCTGTTGTGCAACTGCTTGGAAACATGCTGATCCCATTTTGACATGCGTGCTGTATAGTGAGAACGAGAAAACAACTGAAAGGTTGACAAAGTTTAAAAAAATGTAAAACTTTTGACATTTTAAAGTGATAAAATAAAAATGAGAAGAATCAGATTCTAATTCAGTGTATATCAAATATTCTAAAGCATGAATGACAGCATTGAAAATAAATATATTATATACAGAAATTTTAACCTGTGATGCAGTGATTCACATCGACATGAAAATAATTTTATTAGAAGTCACTGCTTATTATCAGTTGAGGCAAATCAACCGATGCAGCCCTTCATATGTGCTTTTTTTTATCTCAGTGCATATCATATTCTAAATAAAATGATAATAAAAGTTTAACAAACTTTAAAGTAGAGTCAAATTTTCTCAGTACCACTGACCTGAATGTGGACTATTATCCATACTGCATATACAAAACAGCAGCATCAAATTATGTTTAATATTTATAGTAAAAGCAAGCCTAATAATTATATCATATTTAATATAGTACGTGGGAAGGGTATTAAATAGAAAGATCAAGGGGTAGAAACTGAGGCATGCAATGTGTGCTGAGTACATTAAAGCAGTCCTAAGTTTAGATCTAAACAATAAGTGAGAAGATGGGGTGATGCTGGGAGGGGGTTTCTTGAGTGCTGGACTATATTACTGAAAAAGATTGACTGGAAAACTTTTTCAGCCTGACAAGAAGTTGGCCTGGCCTGCTCAACAAGGGAAACAAGCAACATTCATCTATCCAGAGCTTTCATTTATACGCCAAAACATCAGTGGCAGGGCGCCTTCGCCAGCAATTTCATCATGCGACTATCACATATGGGCAGTGTTGGGTTACTAATAGCACGAAGACTGGACTGCCAAGCAGCACGGCAGATATGACAGGAAGACGGAGGATAGCTACAGGATGGGATTATCGGTTTGTAGAAAGAAATCAGACTGTGTAGCTACCTGATGAACTAATTTGCCTGGGGAATGAATGACAAAGCTAATGCTGAAAATTATTTAATGAGGAGCAGAGGGACTTTCAGATAAAGTGCTAAAAGTTGATCTATTCCAGGTCCTTATTTGGTCCTGATTAGGTTTTTGCATTTGAGCCAACTTAACAGACTAGGAACTTTCTTTCCTGAGCATGGAGTTACTCCTGACATGCTAAACCATTGACTTTCTCATCTGTTCACACTGATTACTTTAAATGAGCCATACACAGACCTATCTTCTCCCACCATATGGGACTGAATATGCTCGTACAAATTGTGGGACCTCTTAGACTTGCAAATATACAACATGTTGTATTGGTAATTTGGCTTCCACGTCTGTCTTAGTTTGGGCTCTCTCTCTCTCTCGCTCTCTCTCTCACACACACACACACATTTTTATTTTTGGATTTTTTTAAAGTATGATTGACAATAATCCTTATTTATCTCATACTGAAATTTGGTGCAGCTCCTCATAAACAGGAGGTGGGTGGGGCGATATTGGAGATAGCTGCTCTCAATGACATCACACAGAGGCAGGAATAGAAAAAAAAAACTGTCTGAAGCCGAGCGCTTAGAGCAGTCTGAGGCCTGAGCTTTTGGCTTAGAGGGATTACTTGTACACACACTGACTTTATTTGAAACTTTGGCCATGTTTAGTATTAACACCCACCTTTTAACAGTATGTAGAAAATAAAGAAAAGAACAGAGTGAGAAGGTGGGCTCAGAGATTGTGGCCTCTAAAAGTCTGGACAGACCAAAGTGTCAGAGGCTCATACCGGCATATTAATATCTGCGTCACTCGCCACCCTCACCCAGTGCTCACACAGCTCCAGTTTCAGGCAGCATTCAGAGGAAAAGTCGGGTCATGTGCTGAACCTCAGTTTTAATTAGCTAATGGCACTCTCTGTTTTATCTCATGCACCTGAGCTGATTGCTCACAAAAGACTCCATTTACCCCTGAAAACACACGGCATCTTGGCGGCAGGCTTAGTTCTACATCTGAGTGTCTGCTGCCGAGGGACTTCGCCGCTCTCTTCCAAAAATCAGTCTAGTAAATCTAAATATATATGTTAGTTGGTTTCACAGCAGTGAAAAAAGAGGAAATTCCATGATCTATGACTTTTTTCCAGCGGTTCTCAACATCCAGCTTTCCTTCAACAAGTAGTCTGACTGTGTGTCAGTCACGGTGTGTGTGTTGGTGTTTGTCTCTGTACACACAAGTGCATACATTTAGACAGAGCCCTATTAAACAGCTAATGCTGGCTGGGTTTTCTGATTGTGAAATGGAAGTGTGGCTTATTGAATTGCCTTTGGCTCCAACATTTGAGCAACACAAAAAACTTTAAATGAATTTTCTTTTGATTTTAAATAGGTAAAATATCTCCTCATTTCATGAGATTCCACATAATAATCATTTTATCTGAAATGCATAAAACATTATATGAAGATTTAATAATGTTTCCATATGAAAAATTTTAGAGTAGAATAAAATTGCACTTGCCATGTGCTGCACATAATTCACCACATCCACAATGTTTGTTCTAAAATGACAAAAATCTTCCTGAAAGATTGTTACTGCGACATTTTGCATAAACATCTTGGAATAAGCAACATTTAATTCATGCTTGAACCACAGATTGAATCCTGCATCCCGCAGCAGAATAAACCTCTTTAAAAAAAACACTGAAAGTGCACAAATGTTTTCAGATTTTATGAGCACATTTTTCTCCAACATTTGATCTAAACTGCGATGCCAAACCAACCAAATAAAGTGCACAACGCCGTACTCTTGCCTGAAGTCGCTGTGCCATGTAAACATGCCGCCCTTTGCACACAGAGCTTCAGCGGTTTAAGGAAGATATTTTTTGAAGTTCATGGCTCACAGTGCAGCCTTCAGACACTTCAAATCCACAGGGTCGGCCTCTGACAAAGAAGAACAATATCAAAGTCTAGGACCATGACAGGGCTGCTCTTGCTGGATATATTTTTAATATTTATGCAGACACAGGAAAAAAATGCAATAAACTAAAACAACAAGTGAATTAGGCATGAAACACAACAGGATATTGCAGAGAGATTATGTCGTTTCCTTTTCGCCCATGTATCCCTCGGCATTTGCTTGTCCTATACAACAACCCAGGGCTGGCTTTAATTGGAGGGAGTGGGAACAACAACAACAACAAAAAAAAAGGTAGCGCAACTTATTTAAGAGCCTTAAACTCAGTCGTCGACATGCAGATGGACCTGAAATTTGATCAAATATTAGCCAGGTATAGAGTGCGACAGGCCCACGCAGGGGACGGGGTACAGCTTGTGTGTTGTGATAATGACTTTTTGCTGCCAAAACGCAGCATGAAGCAAATTCTGTGCAGCTGCATGAAGAAAATAGAAAGGGTATATATGCAGCAGGAGAGAGGATAAAGGAGACGTGTTATGCTTGGATGTCAGGAGAGCCTCGCTTCATGAGCGCCTGCTGGAATCTGCCGCTGGAAAGATAATAAAAGGATTAGTCCTGGTTTTTCTAGAGCATTTGGCCCTAAAACAGAGTGTCTCATCTGTTTCCTCTATATGAATTGCTTGAATTCTTGAATACCTTTGTCTATTGCATGAGCACAAAAAAACAGAAGAGGCATTGGTGCTCGTGGCAAAAAGCACACGCGCCCCGACTGAAAGAAAAAAGGAGGACTTGAGAAGGACACAAATAAAAAACCATGAACATGAACAGTCTTCCAGACACACACAGAGACACAAGGTTTCCTATAAGTGTAGAGTACTTACTTAAACGTGTATAGACTACAAAAACACAAACAGTTACAAATACACACACAGCGAGTGTGTTTATTTTCCCAGGGCCTCCAAGTTTATCTGCTGAAGTCCCAGATCAACATGCATTAAATCCCAGATGATTAGATGTGTTGATACAAGCTTTAAAACATTCCATATTTATGTTTAGGCTTTTTTTTTTTTTTTTTTTTTGGAAAAGCTGGAGTGTTACAACCCATTGTACGGCACATGGAATCAGTACTTCCTATTGTGAGAGCGATTCACTGTACCTGTTTTAACACGACTACTACATTGCTGTGACTATGTTTGTTCGTGAAATAAACATAAACAGGAGGTTAGGGTGAGTTTCACAGAGCCTCACACCCCACAAAGTCCAAAACCTTGTCCACACTTAGCCGAATTGTTCTCATGTTCTCATGTGGCAAACATCTCCAAAAACACACTCGCGCACATTTATACGCATCTATCCGAAAAGCATAAATCTGCTGTGTGTCACCCAGACTTGCTGTCCCTGCTGTACAAACACACATCACTTTAATGAGCAACAATAACAACAACAACAACAAAAAAGGACACATGAAAGCCTGTAATACAACGCGATCCTAAAGCTGAATTAACAGTTTAGGCACGAACAGCAAATTACTTCCAAATTTTCACTGAGCCAAGGAAGCAGAAACACTAATACCCCAGAGTGACGCAAAGCAGGGAGAACAGCAGGAACAGTTGAGCTTGTGCCTTTTTGCCTTCAGTCAGCAGATGTGTGTTAGTAAGCACGAGAATCAGTCAGATTCAACGTGAATGTCTTAATCAGCGCTAAAGAAGGGCAAAACAAGACTCTCACCTCGATTCATTTTGCAAACCAATGTTCTTTTTAGGAAAAAAAGGTCTGGATATGGAAAACCAGGTGCTGTAGAAATATAATAATTTTTTTTTTTTCAATTAGCGTTAGGATTTGGATGAATTCCTCAACCTGAAGAGCACCACTCCTCGCAGGGAGCTTTTTGTGAAGCCGCGAATTGAGCAAGACAGGCGAATGTTACAGACGAGCCCTCTGTGTCTCACTTCTCCAGACTACTACATTTCTCCTCATGTTTGGCTTGGATAGGAATCCAATTCACTTAATACTTGTGGGACAGCTAAATATTTAAAGCTCCCATTTAAAAGGATCAAGTGTGGGCATTGTTTGGTTATGTTAACCATATGTGTTGGCTTTTCATGATCTGAATCCCTTCTCAAAAAACAAAGTGCTCGTGAAAATAAACATGGCTTCTTGCTACACAAATTGTGGACTAATTGTGTATTTGGACTTAAATCATTTTTTTTTTTAGGTTGGAGGGCATTTTCCATTCCTGAACGTGGGATGTGGGGAGGTGACAGCTTGACATTGATTAGTGTGTTGATTTGCGCAACTCGAGCCTCACCTGTAAAGAAAACAGCCACAGATCTATTTATGCTGATGAAGTAGTGCTACCCTTACAGCATTTCACATCTTCAGTGGAAGAAAAACTTTTTTTTTTCTTTTTTTTTTGTATGTTCCACTTAAAATACAGGAATTACAATCATAACTGTTTCTCAACCAAAACAAAATAAGAGTTTCTGTTGAAACTTAATCAGCAGTGAAGCAAGGCCAGTCCCTTTTTTTTTTTTGGACACATGTATCTTTGTGAGAAAAATCATTTTGACGTACTGTATTATGTTGTGAAATATGTGCTTGTGTTTAATTTACACAAAAGAAAAGATCACAGATGGTTGCAATTATGAGATAAACTGGATTCATATTAAACTAATAAATACAACCGAATACAGTCAGAAAAAGTAAGAAAACTGACCACAAGGGGATTTTTAACAATATTCAGTGTATATGTTTTGAATCATTTGGCCTTGTAGCCTGTGGCGGGAGAAGAATTATATGGTTTATGAGGACTCACCATACACTTGTTGGGTTTCTCTCCAGAATGGACCCTCATGTGAATGAGCAGCTTGTAGCGTGCATTGAAGGGCTTGTAGCGCCGAATGCAGCCAGCCCAGAAACAGGTGAAGTCCTCACCTTTGCGTTGATCGATGTGGACCTTTTCAATATGTCTCACAAGCTCCTCCTGCTGCTCAAAAGCAGCACTGCAGTCAATCCAGCGACACACCTGTTTATCCACCAGTGCTCCTCCTCCTCCTCCTCCGACTTCTTCTAGCTCAGGGGCTGTTTGGGTCCCCGTAAGACCTCCAGAGGTTGGTTTGAGTCCCAGGGAAGAGGTCGGAGCTGTCTGCTGGCTCTGATGATGTAGCGGACCGTTGGGAGTGGGCCCCACATATTGGTGCAAGTGGTAAGGCGGAGGCATGGCAGATCGAGGTGGGTGGTGAGCGTGACGAAGATTCCCATTGCGCCCACTCAAGTGATGGTGATGATGATAGTGGTGTTGAAAGAGTTTGTCTTCGCTGGGAGAGAAGTCATCGAGAGGTTCCTGCTTGAGGGCAGCACCAGATCTTTGGGCCCCATCTGTGAGACCCCCACCTTGAGGCCCCGAATGCAGCGTCCCAGACATCAGGGCCCCACTCATCAGGGCCCCACTCATCAGTAGCCCCAACCCGTCTGAGCCTCCACCTCCTCCCACTCCTCCCTCAGCTGTTCCTCCAGCCCCACGCCCCTGCAGCATGGAGCTCTGCTCCTCACACAGCCCCAGGCTCTGCCCTTGGCCCTGCTCTGGCTCACCTAATGACACTGAAGAAGAGGACGAGGAGGAGGAAAGAGACAGCAGGCAGGTGGCAGGTGAGGACAGCTGACAACTCTCCTGTAGTGCGGCCTGCTGGGGGCTGCTGTGTGGTGGGGGCCTCTGGGGGGCTTCCCGTGAGCACGAGTTAGAGGGTGGGGAAGCAGAAGAGGAGGAGGAGGAGGAAGAGAAGCCGGCGCTGCTGGTGTGGCTGGGTGAGAGGTTAGCACGGAACCCGTTGACGCAGGCGACCATCGACATCTGGGAGGAGGAGCAGATGATTGCGGTGATATTGATCTCCTCAGAAGGAGTGCCAACAGCTGATGGGGAACCTGTGGCAGCAGTGGCGGTGGTTTGCGAGGCCAGGGACAGGCAGCGTCTCTTCAGACTGCTAGCACTGAGCAGCCGCGCTGAATGACGGGAGCCAATTGGAGACAAAGCCAGTGGGGAGGAGCCATCTTCATTATTAAACGGTTGTACTGTGTCTCCTGGCACAGCACTACCTACGCCGCTCACTGCAGATACGCCATTACCATTGTTGCTAACATGCAGTGATCCAATCATCTCATCCCTGGCCACTTCCAAAACTTGGCCTGCCCTGTGGGCCTGAAACCCAGCCTGAGATGGAGACGCCGCACTGGAGATCTTGTAGCCCATTGAACTCTCCTGTTTGACCGGGTAAGAGTGAGCCCCGCTGGCACCACAGCCCAGCCTGGGTGAGGCCCCCGGTAGGGTCCTCTCGAAGGCAGAGGAGGATCTGCGGGAAGAAAAATACAAAGAGATTGCGAGTGTTATTATTTCAGTGGCCGTTGACAGAGACAGGCTGGTTCATCCTTCCCACCAACAACACAGTCAAGTTCTGTCTTCATCCTCCAATCTTTCTTTCAGTTTAAATGAAAATCATGTAATACTGAAAGAGTCCCACTAACCTAAAATATTTTTAGCTAAACCTTATATTCATAAACAAATGTTAACACTGTGTAGGCCATGACACGCAAACAGTAACAGAGGGGTAGTATAAATTGCTGATGATCCAAAGTGTTTTTATGAATAAACGAAACAGGATCTTCTTGTAGTGAAAAGATATGAATGGGCATTTAAGACTAAGAATAGCGTGAGGGGGAGGGCTGGACGGTGACTGAGACTGAGAGGCCACTTGCTGGTGCGTCCATCTGACAGGCTTTGATGACACAAAGGGGTTAAACCCAACCCAACAGTGGGGATAAATAGGGAGTCACCTGTTTTGGTGGTATAATTGAAGCCTATGAAGGGTCACCATTTACAATACTGTGTATTATGGTGGGAATCTTTGCCCTGCTGAATGGGGAGCCCAGGTCATGTTTCTCCATGCGTTGCTGTGATCTCCTACATAATCATTCCTGTCAGTTGGCTCATTATGGATTTTGTCCAAAGCCCCTGAGTGATGTGAGAAGAGCTCTCTTTTCCCCGGTCTGTCATCTTTGTCTCTTCCCCGGAGCACACCCAGGAAAAAACAGGACTAATACCAGGTAGGACTGGAGAAAGCCACTGGCAGGCCTTGTCATCATTGTTGTTAATAAAGACTTGACCCCTCTTCTTTTTCTATTCAGTAGCCTCATTTCCTCTTTGGTTGTAGTGAAAATATTGAAAGACAATATGAGAGAAATAAAAGTCTGTCCAGAAGCACTTTTAGCCGGATGGCTAAGAAGAGAGACAAAGAAAGGAGAAGGAGGACAAATCTACTTCTGCCTTGACCAACAGTAGTCACAATTTGCACACGGAGGAATTGCATTAGTGTAGCATAAATGTTGTACTTCAGTGTGTTTTATGAGGCCGTTGGGTAATGCTTTCCAGCAACATATGTGTGCAACTGATTCACAATAGCAAGCATAATGAGAACCATATTGTACCTGCATATTGTTAGTAATACTATGCCAAACAGGAAACATTCAGAACTGGAAGTGGAAAAATATGATATTAAACAGGAATAAGGGTGACACTTCACCTGGTGTCTCGGTGAGGCCCGTCCTGCAGAAGAAGGTCAGGTGTAGGTCTGCTGCAGTGGAGGCTCTGGGGGTAAAGCCCCTCTGAATGACCACCCGTTGGCAGCGGCAAGCTCTGCCCACATTGCATCAGGGTGCCCTCGACATCGTCCAGCTCAGTATTTGCATCCTTCTCTGAGCAGTAGGTCCCATTGACTGGAAAAGGACAGGAATAATATCACCAACCTGTTAATTTTACAAATTACACACTGTTTATATAAATTCACAGTTTTTATCATATGGTTTTTGCTAGCAGAACAGTGACCTAGTGCTACTCTCAAATTAAACGTTGGCTAAAGAAATCCCACTCAGTGATCTGCTGACCAACCTGAAAAAACAGCCAGCTGAAAATAATCAGTTTACAATGGGATCCATGCCATCACGGACATGTTGAAACTCTATTACATTATGAATATTCTCTCGAGGAATAATTGTTGGCTGCCTTAACTATCACTGCATCTACACAGAGAGCTCTTTGACAATATCCAAGTGGTGGCAGTAAGAATAACATCAGATATTATTACTGAAGTGATTAAAAAATTGTATTCCAGCCAAATAAAGTGAAACTGCTCTGTCTTTCATGACCTTTAATGAAAAAAAACTATTCAGTCATTTTAACTGTACATAATCAATTGTCTTCTGAAAATTTTGACCACATTCATTTATTTCTTTTAATTGGTAAATTTTCATTTTGTAACAATTCTGGTGTAAGTAATCAGTGAGTTTATATAAAAAGTCAAAGGCACTGAAGTCAAAGTAAAAGGAGCATAACTGCTACAAGAGTTATTTAGACCAAATGAATGTTTAATATCTTAAAACGGCCTGTTTGGTTAAAAAAAAAAAAGATGAAATGATAAATGTGTTACCAAATTACAAAGTGCTGATTCTTCATCTGTATTTACTTATTTTGTTCAAATGCAGTGTTTTCTTCTTTGGGCAAAAACACAAGACATCTGATAGTAATCCTAAGTTTTTTTAAAAAAATTTCTTATTCTATCCTGATTTTTTTTTTTCTGATGAAGATTAGATACTTTATGAACGTGACCATAACTATAATAAAGAAAATAAGAGATAGATGATGTGAGAGAAGGAAGGCCTCAGTGTATGAGGAAATGTTTTTGAAGGGTAAGCTGATATCCCCACACACTTGTGTGCAGGCGACTACGTGTCCCCTGTTCCAAGTTTCTTAACTCAATTTCTCAAATTTAATTTTCTGCTAACAATGTTACTGATAATGTTATCACACACTATAAGCCATCATTAATAAAGCCAACCAAATATTCTGTATGTGAAAGAAAACATTAAAAAAGTCCAGGAAAAAAAAACATGGATACAAGGGGGAAAATTAACTAAATGTAGTGAAATATATTATGCAAAATTAAGGATTTATGAAAAAAGGATAGAGTAAGAAAGCTAGTACAACATGAGTAACAGATGGAAAGAAAGGGTAAACAATAGAGGAGAGAAAGGGAGGGAATATTTTAGAAAATGGGAAAAAGATTATAAGAATGAACAAAAGAGAAGGGAAAACAAGGGTACATTGTGGCAATGTTATCCTCAGTTTAACAAACATATTTTTATATATCCTTCCTACAGCTGATGAGTCCAAAGTCTCCACTGCATTTGTCTTTTCGCGGGTCACAGCAGAAACACAAAGAAGTAGAGAAAAGGCAAAGCGAGCAACGCAAACAGTGCAGCATCGCCAAGGGACCTCGGGAACAACGCTGCTTTCACTCAAAACTGTTAACAGAAGGCAAGATGTATTTCAGCTCTCGTCTGTTTTTAAGCATACAAATCACTCTGTTTATCATATTCTGGATTGCTCTTTTTTGTTTTTGTTTTTTTTGGTTTCTTTTTACTATTTGTTGGCTGAGCATCTCACCAGTTAGTGTATACAAATGAGTTTCTGTATGAAACTTTCGAGGCCCGATGATGTGAACCCAAGTATTTCCCTGCCTCAAGTCAGAAGTAAATTTAATAAGAATGGCCAGAAGTAACATGAATCAGAATGGAGATGACTAACATCATTAGAGATCTTATAATTAGGCCCTTACTGTCCGTGTACTTTTTGGATTGGCGGTCGATCAATCAGGCTTTGACTGAATGCACATGCTCTCTCTCACACATCATAGTCACCAGCCTTTAATAAAAAAATACAGATTCATACCAGGTGGTCCAATAAATATAATAAGGAATATAAAACAATGCTCCTTACTCTGTTTCATAATACTAATGCTTGCAGGAAAAATGTAATGTAAAATTTAATGTAAATTCATTAAAACTAGAAAAGATAATTATCTAAAAACAATGATAATTTGTCTTAAGATTGCTTTGTAATAACAGGCTGAAAATACATACTCTGTTTGGGAGGGCGGCCTTTTTGGATGTAGTCATGGTAAAAAAGAATGTACACCCTCTGTCACTTCTAAGGTTTTATACATCAGGACATAATAAAATATATATATAGATAGTTATATAATTAGGTAAATACAACCTGGGATAAACAACCAGAACATGACATGTTAAATCATGTCATCATTTACTAAGCCAAAAATTAAACTAAACTAAGGCAAAATGCAGAGGCACTGTGGGAAAAACTAAGTACATCCCATAATTTAGTACCTTCCGAAGATTGGTACAGAATTGCCCAAATCAAATCATATAATTATGACTGATGTCAAGAATTCTGAGAATTGCTACAACAAAACTAACACCACACTTCGATGCACTGGCAAAAATAACACTGTTCCCACTAAAAGTAAATGTAATGCCTTTTTTATGTTTTATATGTATGCATCTGGCAGCACAGTGACGCAGTGGGTAGCACTGCTGCCTCACAATTAGAATACTATCTGGGTTCGATTCCACCTTGGCCCAGGCCTCTCCCTCTCTCTGTGTGGAGTTTGCATGTTCAACCCGTGCTTGCGTGGGTTTCCTCCGGGTACTCCGGTTTCCTCCCACATTCCAAAGTTAGGTTAATTGGGGTTAGGTTAACTGGCTAGGTGTGAATGTGAGTGTGAAAGGTTGTTTGTCTCTCTGTGTTAGCCCTGTGACAGGCTGGCGACCTGTTCAGGGTGTACCTCGCCTCTCGCCCTATGATAGCTGGGATAGGCTCCAGCCCCCCTGCAACCCTGAACAGGATAAGCGGAAGCGAATGGATGGATGGATGCATCTGGTGCTGGCCTGGTCTGTCTGTCAAATTTCAAAAAGTCAATGTGGCCCCAGAGCCAAAAAGTTTGCCCACCCCTGTTCTAGTAGCAGCTTTAGGAGCAATAACTTGAAGTAATCATTCTCTGTGTGACTTTATCGGGCTCTCACATCATTGTGGGGGAATTCTGGCTCCCTCTTCTTTACAGCATTGCTTCAGTTCATTGAGGTTTGCGGACATTTTTTTATGAACAGCTCTTTTAAGGTCCCACCACAGCATTTCAGTCAGGTTGAGGTCTGGACTTTGATTAGGTCATTGCAACACCTTGATTCTTTCCTTTTTCAGCCATTCTGTTGTAGATTTGCTGCTGTGCTTGAGACCATTGTCCTGTGTCATGACCCAATTTTGGCCAAGCTCTACTCTAGAATACTCTTCATGGTTGGCTCAATGAATGCGAGGTGCCCAAGGTCCTGTGGCTGTGAAACAAGCCCAAATCATCACCCCTCTACCATCATGCTTAACAGCTGGTATGAAGTGTTTGTGCTGAGATGCATCCGGCTGCTGCTGCTACCCTCTTAATTTCTGTGTAAGGAATAAGGGTATACTTAATGTTTCACATACTGTTTCTGCATTTTGGCTTAGTTTTTGCTAAATACATAAAGTCACTGTGAAATATGCAAAGTTTTTTGTTCGTTTGAGGTTGTATTATTTAATTTTAAGACCTGGTAAGGAGGAGCAAATGATTTTTTTTTATTATATTATGTCCTGATAGGTAAAAACCTTAGAACTGAAAGAGGGTGCACTTTCTTTTTTACCATGACTCTTTATCCACTTGGATAAGTATTTATTGCCAGACATCAGAGTCTTACTTGATTTTACAACTATTTTCCAAAATACCAAGCCTTCTATTAGGACTGAATACTTTTTAAAACATGATGTGTGTATAGGAAAACATTTTATATTTATCTGCTGAAGTTTTTGTGTGGCTGAAGGTGTTAAGGTGTTTTTTCTCAATAAATAAAAAACTGTGCAGAAAAACATTCAACAGTCTATTAACATAGATGCCCCTGTTTTTAACTCTACATTGACAAACCCAATTTTGGAAATGCTGGCCCTTGATCTTCAGCCTATCAGGGGGCACTGCATTAAAAACAGGCATGGAAATCACTGCATGGGCTCAGGAACACTTCCAGAAATCACTGTATGTGAACACAGTTCACTGTGCCATTCACAAATACAGGTCCAAGCTCCGTCATGCAAAGAAGAAGCCATGTGAGAACAAATTCCAGAAACGCTGCAGTCTTCTCTGGACCAAAGATCATTTAAAATGGACTGATACAAAGTAGCAAACTGTTCTGTGGTCAGATGAATCGAAATCTGAAATTCTTTTTTGGAAAACATGGGCACCACATCCTCTCGACTAAAGAGGAGACGGACTATCTGGCAACATTCCTCCCTGGAGAGTCCAGCATCTTGGAAGTTTATGGTCTGTTGTTAAAAGAAGAGTGAATGCTACACAGTGGTAAATATGATCTTGTACCAACTTTTTTGATACGTGTTGCTGCCATCACATTCAAAATGACCTTGTTTTTTTTTTAATATGGTCCATTTTCTCAGTTTAAGCACTTCATATGATTTCTATGTTCTATTGTGAATAAAATATAGTTTTATAAGATTACATTTTGTTTTTATACAGGATCCCAACTTTTTCAGAACTGGGGGGTTGTACATCAGGCAGGGCTAATTTGTTTTTTAGCCAACTGGAGCATGAAACAGCTGTAAACACAAAACAGACGAAGGCAGAAATTGTCTTTTTATATATATTCAGCATATGTGCAAGAATTACCATCCATTTGGAGGTTTTACTTTGTTACCACCGGATGAAGGTAAGACTAACATTCACTCTCCTTCTAGCTCCATTTTTGATCACCAGCAGCTCATGAAAGAAATTCCTTGCTAGTCTCAAGATCTTGAAAAAGAAGGCAACTGGACTTCTTTAAGTTTTTGAAGACATTTTACCTCTCATCCAAGATGTTTCTTCAGTTCTAAAACTAAAAGGTGGAGAGTTCTAGGTATTTAAACCATTGTGGGGTTGTCCCCTTTGTCGAAGTCAGAGCACTCCCCACTGCACTGCACAGCATACTGCACATGTTGCTTAGCTTGTGTTTGGGAGTTTTGGCCTTGGGATGCACCAGTTTTTGTCTTAGGTTGTGGCTGGGTCTGAAGTTCACTGGGATGTCATGCTTGGAGAAAATTCTCCTGAGTTCCCCTAACAAACCTGCTACATAAGGGAAGACAATGTTGTTCCATTTGTCACTTTATTTCTAGTTGGTGTCTGACCTTCTTTCTTGTGCATCTTTGCTGATATGATGAAAGCTCAGTTGGGATAATCACATTTTAAGAGCTTTCTTTACACACATGTGTGTTCCTTTTCTTTCCCCTTTGCGTTACAGGTAACGTTTTCCGCCTGGTGTTGCAGGATCCTGATCCCCCCAAGTTTATGTTCTAGTGGACGGTGGGAGTCAAAGAGTAGGTACTGGTCTGTGCATGTGGTCTGTATAATGTTGAGGCTTCCATCTTCCGCAGTGAGCACAGCATAGTCCAGGAAAGGTAACCTATTAACCTTGGTATCTTTCCTGATGAACTTTATGTTTTAATCCCATTTAGCAGTTTGTTTGCTTTGTTTGTTCCAATTTGTGTTCTTTCAGCAGAAGTTACAAATACATACAGATATTTAAGTTCCTGTGGGGTTATCTAGGAGTTTGCATGAGATTTCATGGGAGTATTGGACAAAAGAGCCCATTTCCTTGCTCATGTATAGCTAGGCAAGAATATTTCCTAAAAGATGTAAAATATATACATATATATTATACATATATATTGAAATAAATAAACCATTTTGATCTTGCGCCTGCGTCCAATAGTTATATCCAAGTGTTGTTTAAGTAGTCCTGTATCCAAGTGTTGCAACTAAGTGGACTCGGGTGTCTCGATACCAAAGACACCTTCTGAGTTTCTCCAGGACATTAAAGTCAAAGTGTTTCATGAGTGTTAAAGGTCTTGATCCTCTCACTGCAGGGACTTAGCGCTCCAGTGATTTAGAGCTTTGTGACACTAACAGAATCAGTCATGCTCTGGTTGGGAGAAACAGCAGGCTCCTCAGCCATATGGTGGCTTGGACAGAATCCAATACTAAAATCAGTTTATATTGAATGTGCTATGGTAATTCAGTGTAGAGCATTTCATTATGTGTTAGAGCCTAGTTTGATCAGGAGGTGAAAGCCAGATCGAGCATCGGGGACTGAGGTGAAATGTAAGACATCCAACAGGAATGACAGATGAAGAGTGTGCGCGAATGAAAGCGTGAGCGACTTTGAGAGAAAGAGACAGAGATTATGCAGAGTTTATGGCTGGTCTGTTGAGCAAGGCAGCTATGCATCATACTTTACATTCCTTTGGCTCTGGGGCTGAATTTTTTTTATGTTATGTTCTGAAAAACACTTGAGAATGAGAAATGTGTGTCTGTTTAATCCATTAATATAGTTAAGAGACACAAAGAAAAGGCATCCAGTGGAGTTTTGGACTCAACAGAGTGTGAGTGAGGAGCCTATATGGCTTTTACACAAGCTCACAGGCAATGCAGCAGTTAAATGGAAGAACACAGAAATGCGCCAGCAAGGAACAAGGGCAATGTCAAAATCTGAAAATATTAAACCGGTATGGAAGTATCAAAGCCTGCAGTTCCTCAAAATGGCTACTTGAAGCTGGCGTCAAAAGCCAATTAATCCCCACATATTCTAATTTTAAAATGACCAGACATAAACACATTTACAGCCTGGAACAAAAATATTTTTGTTCTCTATAGCAATGTTTCCCTTTCGTGTTTTTTGTGCTTCATTTGTTTAAATTATATTGAGGCTTATGCATCACTGGGGGCATGACCAGACTGACTGATGGTTGCTGACACAGGCAGCAGTAGCTATTTGCTGAGCTTCACCTCAGTTAATTTGTGCTATTGCACTGAAACTTTTTTAATGCAAATATCTGACAAACATTATGTCTTTCTGTGAGGTTAAGTACTCTAACAGCCCATAGAAGAAGCACATGCTCCAGTCTGGGTAAATGAAATTCCAAAAATGTAGGTCCAATTCACACTGACTTAGAAACCAGCCAGTGACCCCCCCAGGCAACCACCGGGCGCTGGAGAAAAGTGCGTACTCCATGGATGTTTGCCAAATTGTTGCTGGAGGCTGATGGGAGTCACTAGTGTGAAATTTGCTACAAAGAAGTGCACGGTGCTGCACTGCAAAACATCTCTGTGATTGCTTTGGTTGGCCAGCAGGTTGCAGGGGTCTAGCCAGAAAAAATTCACAGCCCGGTGGTATCAGAGGATCGGATGACCACTGTGTGTAGGAAGACGGGGATGGGGGTTCCCCTTGCTATCGCTTGCTAGTGCTAATAGTTGGGCCTGCTTGCTAATTGTGTTAATGTGTTAATAGCGTTCAGTTCTGAAAGCGAGCCGGTGAAATTCTCAGCCCGGCGCCAGAGTACCTCAGACCTGCACAGTGCCAGGTCATCAACCGCTGGCTTGACTTGGGTTGATGGGGTTGTATGGAAGACACCGACTTGGCTGCAAACACTTACAGTAGTAAGGCACGACTTTTACTTAAGGCAAATGTTCTCTATTTCCGGTTTGCATCACACTTTTAAGATTCACTGCAGCTCAGAGAACAAATAATGAGTGTTTGCAGACAAGTAGAGATCTTTCATGCAAACTCTGCTATCAAACAAGTCAATCACAAGGAGGTTTTTGATGTAGCACTCTATTTGTGGCCATTTTTTACCCACTGATATTCAGCAATTGCTCAGCCTCTGGTTAGGGAATACACATTTTTCCATGGCGACTGGCTGTTGCCAGGGATTTGGCAAATGGTCTTTAGGCCTCTGTGTCTGCCATCTACGGATGCACCATGCTGACCAGGCTCCTTAGTGTTAGCTCATTTTCACTCTCATCAAAATATCATTACTTCTGGTGCCAAAAAAAGAAAAAACAAGCAAACAAACAAAATAAAAAAAAAGAAAAAACAAGGTGGTGACAGCCAAAATGTTAAAACTGAAACTTTAAAACAGGACTTCATTAATCAACAGAATGTTTTTTCTATATTAAATATAGAAAAAATATGTTTGTCCAAAAGGAAACTCCACACCTTAGGTTGAACTTAATCTATCAAAATCCCACTACGGAAACTGAGTCTAGTATTGTGTCCAATCCTGTTACGTACTTTATATGAAGCACGGTGGGATGGTCCTCTGATATACACACTTGCAAACATTCAGGCCCAATTAGGAGTGATGCTGTAAGGCCGTGAGAGGAGGGAAGCAGGAGCAGAGAGAAAGGCAAAAAGAAAGAGGCAGGGCAGTGCCAGAACCACTAGGGGCAAGTGTTGTTTTCAGTACGAAGAACATGTACAGATGTGCTGGCTCATCCCAACAAAGAGCCACTGATGTTAGCATTGCGAACTAAAGACAGAGGCACAAATAAGGAGTCTATTGTTATCTGTCTCTTAAGACACCACCCCTAAAAAGAAAAAATAAATGTCTCTTCTGGGAACGACAAGAAACAGACTGTCTTCATAACAATGTCTAATAATACTCTGTTACTTTCTTCTGTTCCATAAATGTCATCACATGGTTTCTATTGCTCAATCTGCCTCCTGTATAATTAAAGTACCACGTTCCCTTCAGTGCACATCACTAAAGAATGGCAGTAAACCGAGGAGCTCACTGAGATGTATAAGAGAGGAAATAAGACTAAAGGAGCCAACACGTATGCTCCATTGAATGTGAATACATGAACTAATCACTCAAATAAGACTGCAATTATAAATGGATAAACGTGGTTATTGGAGAACTTGTTTTGGGACGTGTTTGATTATTTTTTTGGCTGAGGATGTGGAGAGAAATAAGGTTCCAGTCACCCCCACACTATGCCTGTTCTGATGTCATCCATTTGTCATGCTTCCTCATTTAAAAAAAAAAAAAAAAAAAAAAAAAGCATCCCTTGGGAACACAGCACACAAAGTTATAAAGATCAGATGCATTGTGATCGTGAGTGGAAAGGGCTTTTTAATCCTTTCCCTGCTGATTAATGTAGCCACTGTGGCCATGGAGGTTGAACATGAAGACAATAGACAGGAACAATGAATGAATGCAGACTCGATAATTCTTATAATTAGGGCACGACTCACTCTTTAGTGGAAGGTTGTGGTCACTGTGACTGTGATTACACTGATTGTTAAATACGCTTCACATAACTGGATGAATTTCACGTAGGGGATCAGGGCCAGTTAGGGTGCGCTGTAACTGTACACCTATTCAGTCTGCCTCCGGGGCTGATGATCAGAGTCATGCTCAAGTTCAGCAGTGTTGTGCCTTGGCTAAAAAACTCTCGCCTGACCTCAGTGACTAATAAATGACTAATAAAGCAGAGCAGACATATGTCTTCAATCAAACAGAACTTAATCCTACTGAAACAACATGACTATTATTCCAAGATACTCCATTATGACTGCATTACCATACAAAGCATTCCAATCTATACAGTACTAAAAGGATCAAACCACATCATTACATAGTTTAAAGTCTGTGTTGCTGTCTCTCTATATGAATCTCTCTCCCTCTGACTCAGTTTAGAGTCCTTGTTTCTCTACAGACAATACTAGTCGGCCATCTGATCAACAGATGGTCTGGACAGGATTATTAAGTGTAATTGGTGGTAATCTGGGGTGATTTTTTATTTTGGTGACACTTCATTTTCTATAATTCTCGCCTCTCCCTTTTAAGTCACCTAAGCACCGTGTTAAGTGCCAGAATGAGACTGCACTTGTGCCAGCGTTTAATGCGTTCAAGTCTTTAGAGACATGCAGGCCTCAATGAAAAGCAGATGTGAAGATGGATAGAGGGTTTAAGAAGAGGAAAGGGGAGCGATCAGAGGTATACTGTACTTAAAGCAGGGGGAGGCTGCTGAAGGGGTGTCAGAGAGGGAAATGGGATGTGAGGAGTGTGATGCAAACATCTGAACCCAAGGTACAACAAGCTGCCAAAACCGCAAGACAGATGCCTCTGGAAATCCAGTGTGACACCTCAACTGGCCCCACTTTGGCACCATAAATCATAACATTCAGCGCATAAACAGTTAATAATGATCATTTTATTCCTGTCTGCCCCAACACCACCACCTGCCATGGTTCTCCCCCATCATTCCCGTTTCAACACGAGACAGGTCAGCACATATGAGTGAGCGTCGACAGACTGTGGGTCTTTGTGGTGGGATGCTCTGGTTGTGCGTGTTGTCCAGTGCAGATGTTGTGTATTAGGGTCCAAAGCCTTTCCTGGCTTCTCAGAATCTCATAACTCATGTCTATATTTGTGTCTGCGGCATAGGCCCGGAACTTATTTGTTTGCTTAGTAATGGATGTATGATTGAAAACCTGAGGGCATAAGTAAATGAAAAATAACAACGTCTAGGGAGGAAGCTCCTCTTAAAGCAGGTGCGGAGTGAGGGAAGAAGAAAAATTCTATTAAATTACTGGTGGAGCACAGAAATGTCAGTGTTTTCGTAGCAAGATTACAAGTACCAGGAGACATGAGAAGTTTCAGGAGGATAAAATCAATTGGTTCTGGCTGATTTTAGCCACTCAGAAACCAGGTATCTTTGTTTGTCCCTGTTTTCTCATGGTCAACTTAGTCACATAACACCCCTAGATTACATGCGTTAAAGTCAAATGCAAAGGTTCAACCTCAGAGTGAAGAGAAGAGGAACTCCAGAGGCTCTAGAGGCATCCAGCTGCAAACTTTGACTATGTCTGAGCAAAGAACAAAAATTCTTTACATCAGTCATATTAAGAAATTATTAGTACAATGCAAGTAAAAACTGAAAAACAGCACTTTGTGGATATGGCTGGTTCAGTGACGTGCGGTGAGGGTCGTGACTGGTGAGGCACTGACGTCATCACATCAGATTTACAAACATATAGCTTATTCACCATTTGATTGGCAACAGTTGTTTTGTTTAACATTAACATAGTCTGAAGCAAACCTTTTAGCTCCGGTGTTGGTCTTCCTTTAATTATTATCTTCTGCTTCGATTGAAAGTCCAGTTTAGAAAATTCTTTCAGTTGAGTTATGTAATCTTCAATGTTGAACATAAGGCCAAGCAACAGGAAAAACTAACTGGCCTTGCTAACTGTTTATGGTAGCTTGCCGCCGAGGAGTCGTAGAGTCCCTGGGATCACCAGCGCCCCCTACCATGAGGCACGAGAACTGCGTGCCTCACCTAGTGTCTCTTCGCAGCAGTTTCATGATCGCTCAACACAAGAATGCATTACACACACATACAGTTGTTAATGAAAAAAACAAAAAAAAACTGTGCATTATATACACCAGCTAAAATATAGAAATTTAGTTCATATAGTAAAAGTGTTAGAACATTTTAATAGCCACATGCAAAGGGAAAGTAATCCGGTCTCACTGCATAGCATGCCAGCACAGTTAGTAGTCATTGGCAATGACTATACTGAGCCGCACCACGGATTGCGCAATCCGTGGTGCGGCTCGCCGGGCTGGTGCCTCACCGTTCGTCTCTTAGTATTTGACCGGCAAATGCGAAAATTCAGCGATTTTGAAAAAACGAATCTAAAAATGGTGTAGTTAAATGGAAAAGAACTTTAAAATACAAATCACTGAATGAATATAACCATTTAATTTATTTTTTAATTTTATATTTCCACGATGACAGGTGAGGCCGTGCCTCACCTGCCTCCCCTGACTGCACGTCACTGGGCTGGTTGTTCCTCTGGGTGCCTGCAGAGTTTTAAGCCATGCTGATAAATGCAGTGGCTGATAAATGATTAGCTCTGCTGTCTTTAAGAGAAGAGAGAACATGTTGTGGGAAGCAGAGGTCCTCATAATGCCAGGCTCTTCAAATGGAGCAGTGCTAACCGCAGTCATGAACACAAACAAATAGTTGGCAGCCAAAAACCCACCATCTTCATCCCCACCAACCTACCCCACCCACCCCATTCCAGTGCCAGCCTTTGCACCAGCCAAGTCCCAAAGACCAACTACTTTGGTCTTTGCTAAAAGAGTCATTCAAAACCCAAACAGGAGAGAAAGCTTTAGGATTATGTGACTCTACGTACACAGACCTATCTCTCATTATTCTTTTTATATGTGTGAGAGACAGACTCACACTGAAATGTTACAAAGGACGAAGCACTGAAAGGCTGGGATCACCCCTGATGTCATTCCACAACCTCCTACTAACCATCCTAACCAATCATTGCCTCTGCTGTACTCCCTTATTTACATAATTAAAAGTTTACACTTGTGCATGTCACCACCTGGTGGCAGCACATTGTCACTGGTGGTTCCTTCAAGGCCTTTTTTGAGAATGAAGATTGAACAGGCGATCCCTGACAGTGAAAAAAGTAAAGTCTGGGAATGGTTAAAATTCCAGATAAGTTGAATTTAAATTGCATAATATTGTGTTTGAATGTTAAATATATGGCAGAATAGCCACTAATTTAGCTCATATGTTATCAGTTTTACTGACAAAACTTTGGATGTTATTTTAAATGTGTTCATTTAAAACTAACACTTTTTAATAGAAGAAAACAATTAATTAAAAAAGGGAACATGGAATAATAACTCAGTGCACTGTTATGAAGCATAATGTGCTATAAAAATACAGTCAGTTAAAAGTTTATATTTTCTTTGCTTTGGAAACTGAGTTTTGTCATTATTGTGAGAAATGCATTACAATTTTTGTAGATGTGAAGAAATGATAGACTTGTGGTTATTTTTTTAAAATGTACAAATTAATGCACTTTTTGCTCCCTTCAAACTGACACAGAGACCAAGCCACAACTTTTCTCAACACTTAGATTTTCTTGTCTAAATGGATCTATCTGATTCTTAGAAAATGATTCGTTTATATTTCCAAGACCTCTAAAAGCAGGATGATTGGATTAGCACAAGCAGCAAAAACAGCATGACATCTGAACAGAAAAAGAAAATAGCTCAGCATACAGAAATCCAGACTTTAACAGGAGGACAGGTCTTATAGTGCTCTCATTGTTTGCACACTGACCTCTGAAAGGGCCACAACACCACAGCACTGATTGATTATCACAGAAATAAGCATATCTTTTGTCAAGTCAAACTCTTTTAGGACATTTGTTAATATAACAAAAATGCGCATAGTCAACAAACCACATTAAGGCCACAAGTAGCCACAACTTTCTCCTGACAATCACTATGATAACAAGATATTGCCCACAAATCTGCACACTGCCAGGATTAATCACAGACAATCACAGAGTTTTACAAGGAGCGCTGAGCCAAACCACATCCTATAATTTGACAGAGAAGCCACATAAATGTAAAGGCCAAACAGTGCACGAAGCATCAGCGAGGACTGGAGACCGACTTGATCGACCAGCAAACTGACAAATCGTGATTCACTTGGCTGGCAGACCTGACAGGGACGCCTGGCTTAGTGACAGACACCTTTACAAGGCTGGTGAACAACATGGCCCCGGAGTTTGGCCAGGAGTGCTGAAACCTCGGCATGGGATCAGGAGGTGCTTCAAAGCCAGACAAGAGGTGGCTCTGTTTGGGGAAGCAGCAGTAAATACTGGCAGGGTGATGTAGCCAGTCCAGAGGTTTGGGACTGACGAGCGCTCGAAGTACCACACCCTAAGAAAAAGCATTTAATGTGTGTCTGGTATACTTCTTAGTAGAATCAGGTTATTATTTTGAACAACTGAACATAAATAGTCTTACAAAGTACTTTAAAATGTTTTAAATCAGCGGTTATTTGAAAGGCTTTACATTCCACACCTCTGTAGGTAAAGGCTATTTTTGAGTGCCCGTGATTTTGTATGTGTGTTTGTTTGAGTTCACTCATGAGAATAACCAGTGTATAAATCTGCCATAAAAAATAAACATTTTGATTTAGTGCAGAAGTTGCGTTTTCCTCCTTAAACAATAGGCCTCAGTTTGTCTGTGTACCCACTGAAGTCGTATCAAAACACAGCAGAAGTCCCTGTGAAACTATATTGAAATCAGATCCGTTTCGTCAAACATCAGCATGAACCTCCACTTGTTGTAATAGCACAATAAATCAGTGGTGTTGAGAATGCCTGGCCTAAGAAGGTAACTTTAGACAAACACACATCATTTGATTTGAAGGCTTTATTTGAATGTTGAAATGTTTTGCATGGATTCCAACAGGAAAACAAAAGACAGATTCATGTCAGGTTCTTTTTTCTGTAATATAACATTTTAGACAGATTTATAGAATCAAACCTTTCTTTATATCATGATGCAATAACCTCAAGTTACTAAAATGACAATAAAACTTAAGACAGAAAAAAGCCTGTACTGACTATAATACGAGATTTGTAATTACTTTCATATTTTGCATATTAAGTTAGTATACTGGATGATGAACATGATTATTTTTTTATTACTAACATGATTTACATATTTGTATATTATGATTACGTTCTGAAACTATGTCAAGACTAAAATAGCTTGACTACTTTAGAGTGGGTTACTAGGCATGTGCTGTTACTCACTATGTAGAAGAGACAACGATCAAGTAGTTAAAAAGATGGACAACAGAAGAGAGGAAAAATGTTGCCTGGTCTAAGGAGTCTTGAATTTTGCTGTGACATTAGATGGTAGGGTCAGAATTCAGCATAAACCACACAAAAGCATGGACCCATCCTCCCTTATCAATGGTTAGGCTAGTGGTGGTGGTGTAAAGGTGTGGGGAATATTTTCTCAGCATACTTTGGGCCTTTTAGTACCAGCCACAGCCTTCCTGAGTATTGTTGCTAACCATGTCCGTACCTTTATGAACACAGTGTAGCCACCTGCTGATGACTGCTTCTACCAGGATAATGTGCCGTGTCACAAAGCTCAGATCATCTCAAACTGGTTTCTTGAACATGACAGTGAGTTCACTGTAATCAAATAACCTCCACAGTCACCAGAGCTAAATCCAATAGAGCACCTTTGGGATGTGGTGGAATCGGAGATTCACATCATGGGTGTGCAGCCAACAAATCTGCAGCAACTGTGTGATGCTATTGTGTCAATATGGACCAAAATCTCTGAGGAATGTTTCCAGCACTTTGTTGAATCTTTGCCACAAAGAATTAAGACTGTTCTGAAAGCAAAAGGGGGCCAAACCCAGTACTAGCAAGGTGACCAGTGAGTGTATAATCAGATTGTTCACGAATTTGTAAAGGGATGTGCTCTGAGAAATTACTGCACCTTTGTCAGTAGGCCATGTTACCTAATGGCAATCTTGTAGTATCAAATTATTTTAAAAACAAATTAAACCAACTGTTGTGCATTTCCAAACATCTGAGTTAAACAGTAACATGCTGATGTTTAGCACAGTTCCTGAAAAATGCTCACCATTTTGCTTGGCATGTTAGCAAGCTGCAGTACAGCTGAGAAAAGTTGTAACTGGAAGCTTTTATAAAGCAAATTAATCATACAAAGTGATAATGGTGCAAGAGGAAATCATAGAGGAAACATTAACATCTGGTCCAAATTTCATGGCAGTCTATTGAACAGTTTTCTATACATTTTATTGAAAAGTACAGTAAACCTCATGTCAAATCAGAAGCTTAAAAGGTTAATTAGCACAAATTACAAAGGAATCTCAAATTGAAGATTTAGGGAGAATCACCGTTTTTTTTTTTTTTTTCTGGAAACACGGGCATCTGTTAATTTCAAGGGAATCGGTTCAGAACTTTTAGACACATTTCAGTGTGGAGCAAACCTACCTTAAACCAACCTAAATTAAAGTCATGTAAGTAATCTCAGGTATGAAAGCATCCTTTTCCAGAACAGCCAGATAATATGCTGCTTTGTTAGCTTCAGTGATCCCTCTTGTGCCAGCGGCCTCTTCATTATGGCCCGAGAGGCTGTCAGTACAAACCTCACAGTACTCCTTCAGTCCTCTTCAGCCAGCACCCAATATTTACAAGCAAGCCCAGATCTGTGAGAGAATTCGATTGAACACAGATGGCAGGAAATTCCTTGGAAATGACAGTGGCCAAACTCAACCACACAACATGAAAGTATCTCCATGTTGCAGAGGCATCGAGGACCTTCTGATAGACACTATCTCCTCTTCTCGCCCAGCGCCACTCCCTGCCATTGATTACAGTTTGACAAAAGAAGAGATTTATATGACTTCTGTAAAACAAGTAATCAATTTGCAGCAATTACTGTATACTTTTAATGGTTTAGAGGCAGCAGTGGGGGAGAAATAAATGAATAGTTAGGAAAAGGTCTGGAGGAAAACTCCCTTGATGGTCGGTGGTCCAACTGAGAGGTTGAACTTAAGTGTTGGTAATTAGATCACATTTGGATGGAGCAACATTTGAAAATGATTATTCTGTTACCTACACACAGTGCACATAACCTTCTGTTATTCTCAGAGGGGATGCTAGTTGTTTAAAACGAGGGCCAAACCAGATGTTTTGGGAACCAAAAGAGGAATCCGATTTCACTTCCTACTTCTTTCTAACTTTTTGTTGTTGTAGCGCAGGAAGAATAATGGAATGTTGCTTTGTGAAAAGGATATGTTCAAAGCATGCATAGTAATTGCTTTGGCTTTTGAAGTTTCTGGTTAAAGCTGGGGTCACTGCTCCTCCACAGTGTCCACAGTGAATATTAGCTACAGTCAAGATGACTGGGCTTCGAGTCAGCTCGAAAATGCAGCTCTCCGAGGAAAAGGAGGGGTGTCTTTTTAAAGTGTGCAATTTGCTTTGACAGCAGAAACACTTAGGCACAGCCTTATTTGTGATTTGATTGCTGGAGTATGTTAGTAAGCTGACTAATAAAATACCATTATGATGCTCCATAATATGAGATAACCCAGCTGTGCTTAATTAATTAACTAACTTTGGCTAAAAGGGTTTATTTTGCAGTTGTGGGCACTTTTGACACACAAAACCAAAACGACTAATATTCTGTAAAACTGAGGAAATGTGCTATTGCACAGCTGTGTCCCACCAAAGGACATTAACACAGCTAAATAATGACCATAACCTGGCCTGGGGACCTCCTCCTCCTAGACTCAGAGGGCACCATAGAATTGGGGTTTTCATAAATATACAGAATAAATAAGAGCGGGCCCCAGGTTTTCCACTGAGCAAACCTGTGTTGAATTTCAAACCACACATACCTAAGGAAGTCAGCAATACCGTTGTTTTATTGTGTGGGGAGTCCTCATTCACCAATGGCTTTGGCATTGAAGACCACCCCCCTCACAACCACACACGCACACAGACTCGCAAAACAGAGAGCATACAGAGGCAGGAGCACGCACTCTAAGTAACTTGAGATGGACAGTCCAGCAGACATTATATATCACAGAAACATCAAACAATTTTCCACAATGCCGCTGTGAGGAGGATGAAGGGGCTGCAGTTCAATCAACCCCTCATCTACAACCTCAGGAAGAGCCCACTGTTAGCCAGCCCTTGAAAAGTGAAGGCATGACTCCTGAGCCCCCACGGTTACAGGGACTAAGGCACAGTGGGGCCCATTAAAACCCCAAAATGGCACCAAGTGACACCTATGGAAACACATTTAATCTTGTGTGGTGTGAGGTCAATACACAGGTATTTACACAGACAGGAGCCCCGCATATTGGACCAGACAGGGCCACCATCAAAGAGCTTTACGAGCAAATATATTCTCACTGCGTAAGCATTTTAGATGTCCAAGCATTGAAGGCCTACAGTGTTTTTCCTTCTCTTGTTTAATGGCTGTAATAAGATTCCTTTTGTTATGATTTCTGCTCTCGCTGCGTCCCTTCACCGTGTGAGTCAGCCGCCGGTGTGAGACGTGACTTTTGTAAAATTATTTGGGAGTAGCAACCTATAACTCCAGCTGAATGTGGATCAGTCCAAAAAAACATTCAGCAACATCAAAATAGGAGTGCATAAAGAGGGATTCACATGACTGAGTTTTGTGTAATTAGGAGAAGTGTGTATCCTGATGCAAAGATGTGGTGCACGAGGACATGAAAGCACTTGCAACAAAAGACAGCACACATCATATATCTCCTACAGACTCACAATGCTATGTAAGAGAACAATAAGAACCATGGACAAAAAAAAGGAAATCAAAGTTTTAGAGTATATTTTTATTCTTATAAGCTCCATAATTTAATTGGGATTATTTTAAAATACAAGTTCTAAATTGTCCCTATGATCAATTTCGTGTTGATTTTATTTACTAGTTTATTTTCCAAGGTGTGATTTTTGTATGACGTGTACTTCATACATATTTTGTTTAATTCTTATCCATAACTTAATACCATCAGGGAGACGTTTGATCTGTCCCAAATTCATTCATAAGTTCTGACCACAAACATACAATCAGAATCATGAAGAAACACATACATACTCTAGCTTCACCGACAATAAGAACAAGGAATCCTGCAGCAGATGGTATGAATCCCACAGAGACCTGCTCTGAACATTGTGAAGGTAGCCTGGAATTACATGAGGAGCCTGAATTGAGATGGCCTGAATCCAAAGAAAAATGACAGCCTGTACAAGACGCCTAGAGAAACAGACGTACCTAGATTTTAGATTTAGGATGTCTCATACAGAGAGGACTCATTAGGGACTGTACCACTGGTAGAACAAACTTGTGTTTGCTTTTTGTCATCAAACAACAAGATTGTTGGGGGGCTGTATATCAAGACAGTCTTTTTCCATCGTGTCAGATTATCACTTTAAATTGATTCTGTTAAAAGTAAAGGGAAAGGAAACAGAGCTTCTTTGGCCTTTTTACTTATAGCACTCAAGTTTCAATAGAACCCATTCGGTCACACAATTGTGACCCAAGTCACATGTCACAGGGGTTAATCCTTAGGCAAATAACATATGAATCAGCGCTGTATTGCGGATCATTTCCGGGTTCACGGGATGTTCTTAGCAACAAGGGAGAGATTGCTTAGTTGTTTGAGCACTATTATCAGCTACCAGTGATATCATCATTAAAATTACTTTGTATATTAGATACGCAAAGTAATTTACTTATCTTGCAACTCGTTTCGTCAGATCAGGTCACAGTGCATCACTTTCTACGCTTATGTATTGTACTGTAGTATTCATTTTCTGACATCTCCTACCTAAAAAGATCATGTAGGCAGAAGATGAATTTTTTTTCCTCCAAAATTCCTATATCGCAACCAAAGGGGATAAACTTAAAGTAACAAAAAGTAAGGAAATTTGTGTTTGGTCAATTATTTCTTTCTTGTATCGATGCTTATTGGCAATAAATCTTATACCATTGGAAAGCCTATTCATTTCTCCTTAAATGGTTAATATTTGAAAGGAAACTGAATTTGTAGGTTGAGCAGCAGAGTTGAGTGTGTGGGTTACACCCGTGAAAAATTTCCCCAGTCTTCTTGCCAATGCCAAACAGCTTATTCTGCTATTGACTCTTGTTCTGAGCTTCTGGTACCTCAGGTGCTGATCGACGAGACTACCTCCAGGATTTTGGAGTGGAGAGGCCTGACTTGTGGGATCAGCTTCAACATACTGTTCCTGCCAGAGTGACCAACACAACTGCATTGGCTGACTTGTGACAAATGCTGGTTGAAGCCATCCCACAGCAGTGGGTGACCAAGCTGGTGACCAGCATGAGGAGGAGGTTCCAGGCTGTTGTGGCTGTGCATGATTCCTGCGTTTTGCATTGGCAAAGAGGATTTGTCAAGTTTTTTCAACCAACATACTCAACTCTGCTGCTCAACCCACAAATGCATTTTCTTTACAAATGTGGAACAATTTAAAGGGAAATAAAAAGGCTTTCCAACTGTATAAGATTTATTGCCAAGAAGCATTGTTACAACAAGGAAATAATCAACCAAACACAAATTTCTCTACTTCTTGTGCCAAATTTATGTATATCCAGAATGACTCTGGGTTGGACCTACTTTAAACATGATGAATTGTGTTCATTCACACAGTTACATGGAATTATAAAATAAGAAAAAGCTTAAGTACTCCAAAAATATTTAAAATGCTTGACTCAGTTTAAATAAACTAAGAGAATCTGTTACATATTACAAATAGGGGCATATATTATGTACTGCAAAGCAAAATTATTTCAATGTGGCTATATGTTTCAGGTTTGCTGTCATGCTGCAGAAACTGTCAAATACATAAAGTTAGTGAACTGAATAAAGAAAAGAAAATCCTAAAATACCTCTAAAAAAACAGGAAGTACCAAGCTGGCTCTGAGTTTTGAGTTAATTATTAATGAACTTGAAACAGATGAACTAAAGTAAAAAGTGAAGGTCGCCAGTCGATAGCTTCTTGGGCAAGTCTTTGGTGAGAAGGAGCCTAATCCGATGATAACAAGCAGAAATAAATAAATCATTATTCATTTGAATCTTGGCTTTTGCCGTGTGGTTTGTTTGGCTGGTCTTGGCCAGAGAGCGCAAGAGTCTGAATAGAGAGGGAATCTCGAAGGACTCTGGCCTGTACCATGTGTCAAACCTTTCACATAACCTGGCATTCATTGTGAAGCTCTTTTATGAACCATAAAAAATATTCATTTCGCCCCTGACCTGTTTTCCAATATGGTCTCCAAACCCATAAAATGGTTTGCTTTTAATTTATTCTTATTTGAAGAACTTTGAAATGCAAATGTTTGTTTCCTTACACGTAAAAATTGAGAGAAGCCATCTTAAAAGAGAAATTTGATGTGAAATATGAATTCTAGCCATTTTACATCATCCCTAACATAAACATGTGGGTTCTCAGTGCAAGTCTTTTTGTGCTGTTAAATGAGTGTACTTTGGCAGGCTGCAGTGTACATATACTGATGCTTTGCCTCTCTCGCTGGGCTCCTTCATGGCTCAGAGCTCTTGTATGAGACTGGCATCTTTACAGTGGCCTAGATTGGCCATATTTTCGTGTCAAATGACAAATCTGGCCCTGTAAATGTGGATGCTGTGGTAAACTATGCATTTACATTTACAGCTAGGCCTATCAAGGGTCCGGCTAACAAGTTCCGTTGACTTTCGTCAAAGTGTGGTTTTGGGAGCTATACATTAAACATTTTTAATTGCAGCCTTTTGTCAAACCTCAAACTAGAGAACATCATTGCACAAGCTTCACTTAAAATAAAACCATTCAGTTTATAGATATTGTTGAAATTCCAACTTTTTTTTTTAAGTTGGAATAAAAAGCATCATTCTTGGGAACAATTGTGTAAGATTTATTATCCCCAGTGTATCCTGTCATTTTAAAAGTATAAAAATAAACAGAAAAATACTGGCAATTTATGCTGGATGCAAGTACTATACCATTATTACTCTGCATGAACATATGAGTACCTAGACAATGAAAACACCGCAGATTAGGGGCAGACCCATGCGGGGACTAACGTCTGGTCACCCCACAACACCAGACTGCTTGCATACTCGTAGAACTGGAGTTGCAACTACTATTTTTCTAGAAGGTTTTTTTCTCTACGCTTGTTGATCCCACATGGCCACATTTTCAGTGTAACCACCTATTTAACCAGAGCTTTATCAACAATACAAATGACTTAAAGAAACCTTTCCACTTTTTTCAGTCATGCCTGCAAACGTAACTATTTGGCCTACGGAAAATTCCCACGTGGAAAAACTGAAAAGTTTTAGTGCCACCCCAATGTTAGCAGTAGTCTCGGTTTGGCCAAAGCTGCATAGAAATGAATGAAGAATAAACTCAAATCATTTATCACATACAATTACTAACAAAACCACACGTATTTAGTTTGATTTCACAATACATTCTGCAACAACGTCGTTTTAAATAGTCGTAAAACGAGGCAGTTTCTCAATGATAGAGAGTTATAGAACAAGTAGTTATATTTATTTAAATGGGAAGTGTGCTTGGCAGCAAAACTAAGACTTTCTTAGAAACTTGGGAAGTGTGAGGAGTTGGGGAGTTGTTGAGATTACTACAATGAAATTTGATTCTGGACAAAAGGCCATGATTTATGATTATCACTTCTACCTGTATCATCTGGTAAAAATGTTCATTTTGCTTTCATCTGCTGGCAGGAAACACTGATGACGCAACCGCCAACCAGCTTAATCACAATTGAGGCCAAACGGTCAAAATCTTGGCTGTTCCGTTTATGGTTGTCAGCATAAATTGTTAGTTAGTGATTTTTCAAGTCCTGTATCATTTTACCAACAAATCCTGAAAAGCCTGTTACACAGTAGGTCTCTGTGCACCTCTGCAGAACAGCAAACACACTGTCAAACTCCATGGAGCCGAGCAGAGCGCACCGGCCTGCGTAATACTGTGGAACAAGCAGCAGGTATTTGTTAGTTAATCAGCGTTTGAATTAAGCTAGAGGCCGAGGTTGTGTTCAGGAGCAGCGGGGATGTTTTGACTAAGCCATCTCTGCAAGGGCCCGGTCATGGAGACTCCCAGCATTTGTAAAAGATTAGCGGCCTAGTCCTGATGTACTGAGCTCAGGTCATGTAAAGTGCAGGACTCGA